>NC_091983.1:139586992-140786992 GCF_044704955.1 Pristiophorus japonicus | reverse complement strand
TATCTCTGCAGGGTCTGAAGACGGAAAGTCGCGAGCTGGGTGCTGACGCACACCAACGACTGACTGCCCTCCCCAAGCGGGAGACTCAAGACCGCAGCAGAGACCCAGTGCTTCCTGTTGTTCCAGAAGAAGTCCACCAGCTTCTTCTGTATCTTGGTGACAAACGCTGGGGGAGGGGTCAAAGTGACCAGCCGGTACCACAACATGGCGGCCACCAGCTGGTTTATGACTAGCGCTCGACCCCTGTAGGACAGCACTCGGAGCAGTCCTGTCCAGCGCCCTAGGTGAGCGGCGACCTTGGCCTCCAGCTCTTGCCAGTTCGCCGGCCAGGCTTCCTTGTCGGGGCTAAGGTAGACTCCCAAATAGAGGAGATGGGTCGTGCTCCAGGCAAAAGACCTGAGCTCCTTCGGCAGGGAGTCCACCCGCCACTGACCCACCAGGAGTCCGGAACATTTCTCCCAGTTGATCCTGGCAGAGGATGCGGCCGAGTAAATCTCCTGGCACTCACGCATCCTCCGCAGGTCAGCAGGATCCTCTACCGCGAGGAGCATGTCATCGGCGTAAGCCGAGAGGACGACCTCCAGGCCCGGCCCTTGCAGAGCCAGTCCCATCAACCTCGTCCGCAGGAGGCGCAGGAAAGGCTCCACGCAGATGGCATATAACTGGCCGAACATGGGGCATCCCTGGCGCACCCCTCTCCCAAAGCGAAGGGGCGCCATCAAGGACCCATTAACCTTTATCAGACACTTCGCGGCGGCGTACAAAAGTCGGATCCGGGCGACGAAATGCGTCCCGAACCCGAAAGCGCGCAGAGTTCCGAACAGATAGTCGTGATCCACCCTGTCGAACGCCTTCTCTTGGTCGAGAGATAGGAAGGCGACCGACAGACCAGCCTCCTGGGAATGATGGATGAGGTCCCGGACCAGAAGGATGTTATCGTGGATTGTCCGGCCCGGGACCGTGTAGGACTGCTTGGGGTGGATCATGTGGTCCAGCACGGCGCCAAGGCGAGCAGACATCACCCTGGCGAAGATTTTGTAGTCCGTGCTGAGGAGGGAGACCGGGCGCCAGTTCTTAAGGAGGCGGAGATCGCCCTTCTTAGGCAGCAGGACGATGACTGCCTTGCGCCAAGAGAGGGGCATCTCCCCGGTCGCCAGACTTTCCCCCAGGACCCGCGCGTAGTCGCCCCCCAGGACGTCCCAGAACGCCCTGTGGAACTCCATGGTCAGCCCGTCCAGCCCCGGAGATTTTCCCCTCGAGAGCCGGGCGAGGGCGCCGGTCAGCTCCGCCAGGCTTAGCGGAGCTTCCAGAGTTTCGGCGCCCTCCGGGCTGACCTTCGGCAGGTCCTCCCACAAAACTCTACGCGCTTTCTCGCTGGACGGCTCCGGAGAGAACAGAGCCCCGTAATATTCACAGGCCCTGTTGTTGACGCCCTCCGGATCCGAGACGAGAGAGCTGTCGTCGGCCAGCAGCGTCAAGAGCTGCTTACGGACACTCTGCCTTTTTTCCAGTGAGTAGAAGAAGGGGGAGCCGCGGTCCAGATCCCGCAGGAACCGGATCCGCGACCTCACGAATGCGCCTCGGGACCCGACGAACCGCAGGTCCTTCAGCGCGGCCTTCTTCGCTTCGTACACAATCCGCAGGGCCGGGTCCTCGACGACTTGACCGAGACGGGACTCCAGTTCGAGCACCTCTTTTTCTAGGCGCCCAACCCTGGCCGCCCGCCTCTTGGTCGACCCCCTCACGTACTCTTGACAGAAGACGCGGACATGAGCCTTGCCCACGTCCCACCATATCCTCAAGGAGGGGAAGCCCCCCTGCTTCCTTCTCCAGTCGGCCCAGAATCGACGGAACGAGTCCTGGAACCGCACGTCCTCCAGCAGCTGGTTGTTAAAATGCCAGTACGCGGACCCCGTCCTCGTGCAGAGTGAAGCGAGCTCCACCCACACCAGGTGGTGGTCTGAACACGGCACCGGTCGCATGGAGGCTGCCGGGATGCAGGAAACGTACGCCCGAGACACGTAAAGGCGGTCGACTCTGGACCATCCTACTCCAGGCCTCACCCAAGTAAAGGCGCTGGAGTCGGGATGGAGATTTCGCCAGACGTCCACCAAGTCGAAGGACCCGACCAGGTCCCTCAACTTCTCCATCGCCGTCATGCTCTGCGGGGCACCGGAGCGGTCCCTCGCCTCGAGGGTGCAGTTAAAATCCCCCCCGAGGACAATGCAGTCGCCGACGTCGACGGAGCCAAGAAGAGCGGACACCTCTTCGAAGAAGCGCGTTTGCTGCGGTCCGGGCTGAGGGGCGTACACGTTCACGAGATGGAGCGGCACGTCCCCCAGGCGAACCGTGACGCGCAGCAAGCGGCCTGGCACGGGCTCCTCGACCTCCAAGATCTCCGGCTGAAAATGCGGGGCCAACAAGATGGCCACCCCACAAGAAGTGGTAGTAAGGTGGCTCATGCGGACCTCTCCTTGCCATTCCAGGAGCCACGTGGCTTTGTCTCCCGGAATGGTGTGGGTTTCTTGCAGGAAGCACACCGCATATTTCCCCTCCCGCAGGAGCGAAAAATTGTTAAATCTACGGTGTGCCTCTCTGCTGCCATTGATGTTGAGGCTGGCTATGGTTATCTTCATGACAAAAGCATAGTGCAACCTCTACCTAACCTATTGTGGGGGGGGGAGTGGAGTCATTTGTTGACCTCCACTCCTTCAGCAGCCCAGCGAGGAACCTTTTGAGCCAGCGCAGCTCAAGCCCTTGCGTCTTTGATAAGGGCCCGCCCGCGGCCATGGTTTTAGTGGCGGCGTGGACGGACGCGACGAGCAGCCCCGGCTCGGACCATCTTTCCAGGGCCAGATGGGCTCGGTTGTGGCGGCCTTGGCTCTGGACCAAAAAGTCCCGGAGTTCCTTTGCAGGAATGAGGGGGGACTCAGCGGCGGGCACGAGGAGATCCACCGCCTCCTGGCGATGGACTCGAGATCTTCTCCCTCGTCCCCCACCGAGTCCCCGTTCCCCTCCGGGAGGTCGCCGCCAGCAGCCGGCCTGTCGACCACACGAGGTACGGCAAACGGCCCGGCCGCTCCATCCGGCCCTGGCTCTGCCCCGATCCCACCCCCAGGATCGTCGACAGAGGAGTCCCCACTGGGCTCTTTTAAAAGCGGTGCTGGGTCAGGAAGTGACAGCGGAAGGGGTCCCCCCTCCACCCCAGGCACCGGGGAACTCGGAGAGACCTGGTTTAGGAAATTCTCCAGGTCCTCCAAGTACCCCAGCTCCAAAGTAGGGGGCGAGGGTTGGTGTTTTTCTCCCTCCCCGCCGCCACCCCCCGGCCCAGCGTGTACAGATTCATTAAAATTGTGAATACTGTGTATTTCTGCTGAGTCGAGCAAGTCCCGGGGGAAGTTGGATATTGGCTGGGCGGGCTCAGGTTTGGCCTTTTCGGCCCCGCCCGCCTCAGTCCCCGGGACGCTCGACCCGGCGGCATCGTATTCCTCCACGACAGGCAGATCCTCCATGCCATCCCCGGGAGGCAGAGACTGGGCAGCCTCGACTGCCCCTCCCTCCCCGGGGACAGCTTCCTCCCGTCTAAGGCGCAGTTTGGGGGCGCTGGTGCGGGACGCGGGACACGCGGCGGGCACCGACTCCTCCGCGGAGGGATGTTGTTCCCCCTCCGCCTCATTGGAGCGGCGCCTCCTTTTGTTCCTGGGGTTGCATGGAGGCAGGGAGACCTCCATGTCTGCCGAGGCCTCCCGCTCCACCCCCCCTTTTTTATTATCTTGCCCGCGCCCGAGCCCCTCTGTGATATTGGTCAAGGGCTCGGGCACGGACTCAGGGCACCCCGCGCTCGTCGGTGACAGGGTTGGGCTGAGCGCGGTGATCAGACTGTCTGGCACACTGAGGGGACCCGCCTCGAGATGTTTCGCCTTCCTCCGCGCCTTCTTTCCGATCGGACGTTCTCCCTCCTCCCCGCCGGAGGCCGTGAAAACAAAGGCCCCCGACAATGCCCGCGCACCTACGGCTCCCGGCACGCGGACGCTACTAGGGGGAGGGGTGGCGGCGGTGCCAGCCTTGGCCGCCTTCGGTGGTTTGGCGGCCTTGGAGGCGGGGAAGTTCTTGCGAACGTGCCCCACCTCCCTGCAGGCATGGCACCGCACGCCGTCCGACGTCCAAAAGACGTGGTAGGCAGTCCCCTCGTGCACCACATTAAAATTGCTCTCCGTCGTCTCCTCCCACGTCAGGCGGACAAAAAGCTGGCGGCGGAAGGAGAACACGTGGCGCAGGCTGTTCTCCCTGAGGCCGAGCGGTATGGGGTTAATCCCCGACCTTACCTCCCCCAGTTGGTGTAGTTAAGGGAGGAGGAGCTCAGCGGGAACAAAGGGCGGGACATTTGAAATGATGACCCTCTGCGCGGTGGCCTCGAGAGGGTCCACCGGCAGGAACGTCCCGCCCACCGTGAGCCCCTTTTCAAGGGCCAGGGACACCACTCGCTCCGACCCCAGGAAGAATACAGCCTTCCCAGACATCTTGGAGGCTGCGACAATGGCCGAGGGGCCGACTACCCCAGCCATTGCCCGCACGCACTCCTCGATGCTCATTGTGGGGTGAGTGTAGCTCTTGACCCCGTGTTTTTTTGTTATCAGTCTGAATGGTGGCAGGGCAGCAGGAGGCGCAGGAGGCGCCGTGGATGTGGACACCGCCTGCGCATAAGTCCTAGCTGGCCCTGCCACCGGCGTGGATGGGGTCGCCATCATGGGGTCCCTTTAAGGGCTACATCCACCCCAAAGTCACAGGCCTTAATGGTCTTTAATTGGCCTCGTTGGTTTTTTGAGCAGAGGGAGCTCTTAATGGGGCACACCTCTCCCCTAGTTAATGAATGGGGAGGGGCCTTGCTCCTTCTGCTCAGTTGTCTTAATTGTTTTACAATTAGGAGGAAAGGGCTCTCAGAGAGAGAGGGGAGAGACAGAGAGAGAGAGAAAGAGAGAGGGGGTGGGAAAGAGGGAAGCTGCGAGGGCAGATCTCCCCTCACATCGATGGGTGGGTGTTTCTTGCGGTGCACTCCCCAGATGGCAAAAAACAGTCTTTGTAGAATGGTCTTCGGGTGGGGGGAGAAGATGTCTTCACCTGGGGTAGCTGGAGCCACCCAGGCACACACTCCCAACGATGTTTAATAGGGTGATTAATAGTTTTCAGCCAGGTAGCTCCAGCTATCCCAGGCTAGGCAATGGGGGAGGGGTGCTTCAGTGGTGTGTGGGGCCTAGCTGTAAGCAAGACCCCCACATACACTTCCACACACACACACCCACCGCGATGTTCCGGCCCTCGAAAGGTCTTCTTTCCTCCCCCCACCGATATAACAAAGTCTTTCGGGGAATACACCAAAACACACCCACCTGTCGAAGATTGTCGAAATGGCTCTCCCTCCTTCCACACTGGATGGTGTTTTCTCAGGATGTTCTTTTCCCCCTCTCTCCAACTCTCTGTAGTAGCAATAAATGATAAATTTTCTGCTCTCCTCCTCTCCCTCTGGACGTTGAATGTGTAGTAAGCCAGCCCTCTCCTCCTACTCCTGGGCTGTTCTCAGGGCTCACACCAGGCTTTCCAGGCAGGAGCTTTTGCAGCAAGCTCCTTCTCTCACCACAGCAGAGCTCCAACTGAATAGGCCACGCCTCCAAAGCTCCACCATTGGTCCACAGATTCCTGAAAGTAGCAGGCCGGTGGATAAGGTGATTAAGAAGGCATACGGAATGCTTGCCTTTATTGGCCGGGGCATCGAATATAAGAGCAGGGCGGTTATGCTTAAATTGTATAATACTTTGGTTAGGCCACAGCTGGAGCACTGCATGCAGTTCTGGTCACCGTATTATAGGAGGGACGTGATCGCACTAGAAAGAGTTCAGAGGAGATTTACTAGGATGCTGCCTGGAATGGAGAATCTTAGTTATGAGGACCGATTGGATAGGCTGGTTTTGTTCTTATTGGAACAGAGGAGATTGAGAGGAGACCTCATTGAGGTGTACAAAATATTGAGCGGCCTGGACATAGTGGATAGTAAGGGTCTATTTCCATTGGTGGAGGTATCTATCATGAGGGGGCATAGTTTTAAGATGGTTGGTGGAAGGTTTAGAGGGGAGTTGAGGGGGGAAGAGGCTTCTTTACGCAGAGGGTTGTGGGGATCTGGAACTTGCTGCCTGGAAGAATGGTGGATGCAGAAACCCTCATCACTTTTAAGAGATGGTTGGATGGGCACTTAACATGCCGTAACCTGCAGAGTTATGGACCTAGAGCTGGTAATTGGGATTAGATTGGATGACCTTTTGTTGGACGGCGCATATAAAATGGTAAGTACTGCAGTGAATAGAATAAGACCAGGGTGATCTCCTGGACTAGTTTCAATCGCCTGGATGGGTCAGAGAGGAATTTTCCCAGATTTTTTTCTCCCTAAATTGGCCTGAATTTTTATCTGGTTTTTGCCTCTCCCAGGAGATCACATGGCTCCGCTTGGGGTGGAGTGTAGAATGTTTCAGTATAAGGGATGTCGTAGTTGTGTGAGGTGGACTGGTTGCTCTTTGCCTTTCTGTCATTGTTCATAGGTTTATATGTAACCTTCAGGGCTGCTGACCAAGGGCCATGTTTGTTGGCCGGTGTGGACACGATGGGCTGAAATGGCCTCCTTCTGCACTGTAAATTTCTATGTTTCTATCACAAATGCCCTAGACCGTTGCAAAGAGGGAGAGGGTTAATGTAAGAAAGAGTCTGAAACTCACCCGTCCTTCCAGCTGAAGGAAGATGCATGAAGCTGATTGACAGGATGAGGGAGGAAACAAAAAAAACCCGATGAAAATAAAGCTGCCTGCACGATGCAAAATTAACAGATTGGTGCAAAACAGAAGTCCCCGCCCCCAATAGCTAGAGCAATGCATATTACTCTCAGATGCTGAACAAAGCTTTACACATAAGTGCGTAAATTTCAGATCGTAATGTTAATAGGAATCAAAATAATCGCCCGAAATTTTAAGTCAATTTACATCTAAGCATCGAGTCCCATGCATAAAAACTAGTCTCAAGCACACTCTATAGCTAATAACGCCCTGCGAGGCACTGGATCATGGTGCAGTTTATTATCAGGCAATCTTTTTTTCTATTCTTAGTTCATTAAAAGTTAAAAATACCCAACACTAAGCAATATTCACACACACACACACAGGGAGCCGACAATGCTGTTGTTTAACGAGCACTGACGAAGTGGTGCTGAAGGATAGCTGGAAGCGTGCAGTCTACAATTACAGACTCCAACCCAGCACTTCAGAAATGCGAGGAACTGCGAGTGGAAACAATAATCACATCGATGCATTTTTTATTAGCTCTAACTAATGATTGACACAGGATCACACAATGTTTATTGGTCAATTACGTGCATTTCTTGGATTACGAATTTCGAATATAACATCAGCCCAATCAATCACCAACATTTCAGCGTTTCACCCTGAAAAACGAAGACAAATATTTCCTTTCAAAGGTGCAAACCCCATGCGGCACTGTGTACGCATCCTTATTCACAATTCACTGTTTGGGGTAGGGGGGTGGGGGCTTATGGAGATCCTCTTTATTCGCTTTGCAACAGCTTACAGCTGCAATCGTAACACATTGCAATCGCCCCTTCCCTGCATCTGTATTTCCCAGTACAGACACGTATGTAGAGAAGTGTTCGTGTCTTTTGCCACAATTGCCCTGTTGTGAATCAGCTCTCCAGACCCCCCTCCCCACCACTTACCCTTCCCCTTCCCCTAATATGGCCAGAAGCAGCAGCAGCAGCGCGTAGGCGTGGCGATATGGTTGGGCAGTGCTGAAAGGCAGCTCCCGACGCTGAGGGTGTGGGTTGTTGCTCCCACCGCGATCTCCAGTCTTCTCCTGAGCACCATGAGTCCAGCGGCTCCCGGAGCGGCGCCATGAAGCGCCAGAACGTGCGGACCCTCGCCCTCATTGTCTGCACCTTCACCTACCTGCTGGTGGGAGCCGCCGTTTTCGATGCCCTGGAGTCCAAGCAGGAGACCTCGGAGAAGAAGAACCTGGAAGAAAGGAGGTTCGAGCTCATGACCAAATACAACCTGAGCGAGAAGAAATACGAGGAACTCGAGCTGGTTGTCTTGAAACTCAAGCCACATAAAGCTGGGGTCCAGTGGAAATTCGCTGGATCTTTCTATTTCGCCATCACTGTGATCACCACTATCGGTGGGTGTTATTTTCCTGTATTACGGACCTGCACTCTTCTTTCTGTATTTATATAATTAATTAGTTAAGAGAAAAAACCCACATCTGATCGATCCGACCGCGTCTCGGCGCTGTATTACTCAAAAGTTAATACCTGTAGCAGTTTAAAATATTTATTTCATAACATTTGTTTTAGTTCAAGGTTCTCTGTAGTAGTTTGTAAAGACTCAGTGGCAGAAGTAAAGTTTCACGGTTTAAACGTTACATAATTTCATGCACTAACTATTCACAATGCACGGTAGGAATGTTTTAGTGACAGTTCTGTCAAATAGATATCTATTGTATTTAAGTTACAGCGCAGGGTAATAGTCCGGAGTAACTAGTTCTGTCTGACCAATTTAGGAAGTTAGAATATCAAATTAATTGCCTGCTGTAAGCCGCGGCGTCTCTTTATACACAATCCTTGCCATCAAGCCTAGGCAGATTAAAATAAAGGGATGCTCTCTTCCAGGGGAGAGGAAATCGTGGAAATCGCTAAGATTATTTACGCTGAACACATTAACAAGTTCGTTTCTTTGAAATATTTAATCATTCAGTATGTAAGAATTAGATATTTTCAACTGTTTAAGCATTATTCTGTGATTATTAAACGCTGGCGAATTTGGAAAATAAGAGTGTAAATGGGATAGAGGGACAAAGGGATCTAGGGATACAGATTCACTAATCAATAAAAGTGCCAATGCAGGTTAACAAAGTGATTTTAAAAAATCAAGCAAAGCGCTAGAGTTCATTTCTAGAGGAATAGAATTGAAAAGCAGAGAACTTATGTAAAACTTATATTGAACCTTGATTAGACTGCACTGTGCACAGTTCTGGACTCCATATTACAAAAAGGATGTAGAAGCACTGGAGTGCAAAAAGGATTTACAAGGGTGATACCAGAACGAGAGGTTAGAACTGTCAGGAAAGACTGAACTGGCTGGGGCTCTTTTCAGAAAAGAGAAGGCTGGGGGTGACCTGATGGAGGTCTTTAAAATTATGAAAGGTTATGATAGGGTAAACATGACGAAGATGGTTCCACTTGTGGAGGAATCCAACACTAGAGATCATAAATATAAGATAATCACTAATAAATCCAATAAGGAAATCAGGATGAGCTTCTTTACCCAGAGAGTGGTGAGGCAAACAGCATAGGATGCATTTAAGGGGAAGCTAGATAAATACATGAGGGAAAAAGGAATACAAGGTTACACTGATAGTGTCAGATGAAGTAGGGTGGGAGGAGTATCATGTGGAGAATAATCACCAGCATAGACCAGTTCGGCTGAATGGCCTGTTTTTGTGCTGTAAATTCTGTGTAAATCTATGCAATTTGCTTCAGTTGTCATCAGGACCCGCTGTTCACTTCTACATTGGTGTCGTGCCTTTAGGTATCTGGGTCCTACTCCCTGGAACTGTCTCCCTAAACTTCCCCATCATTTTCTCCGCCTTTCAAAACTGACTCTAAATCCATTGCTTCCATCAAGGTTTCGTCCACCCTCCTAATCTTTCCCTTCCTGGCTTGACATTTATCTTGTTACGCCTATTTGCGAAGTGCCATGGCACATTCCTATATTATACGTATTACATCAATGCAGTTTGATGTTGCTGTTGTTGTTGTTTAGTGATGATCCATATTTTTAGGGGTGTATAAATTAGGTGCAGGTTCACTTTTCTTGTATTGTTCCTCTGCAATATTTTCACAAGTTCTGCCCATTTTAGCAACTGCTTAATCCACGTGCACGTCACGTTAAATTGGAAAGCTGTCAGCTTTGTGAAAAATTGACTATTTTGTTTAGACAGGTGCTATCTATTACAAGTGATCAAATGGGCTATTTTTAACTGCTTTATTATACAGTTATTGTAACTTATTTCAGCTGTTTTATTTAGATGTGCCTGCTCTTATTCTGATAGTTCTCTACAGTTATTATGAATGAAAGGTGCAGAAAGTAATAACATTATCATTTCTGTATAACTGTAGAATCCAACATCCAAATTAATAGTGAAGGGAAAGGGGACAAGTATTGACTTCCACCTGAAATGCACACAAAGTCATCAGAGCAGCTATGTGCATGCCTATAGCCAACATCAGGAGGCCCAAACCAAGTTCAGGTTTGGCCTTCATTCTAGGTGCCCCACTGCAGCTCGCTGGGTGTGGGAGGGCAGGAAATCCGCTGGCTCCCACGCTGAGCTGGCTAACAGGTCAGATCCTTGCACAGACTGGATGTTGAGCTGGAATATTTTTGTGGGCCCACGATTGCTCCTCTTGGCCCTTATCTAAAAATATTACAAATTTCTTCAGCGGTGTTTTTGAGTGGCCTTCAATGCTCCCATTAAGGATGGTTGGTTAGGCCACTCAACACCTGGTACAAATGGGTGGAGCGCACCTAAGAATTGGATTCAGAGTCCTACATCCAGCATAGAATACCACTTTGCACACCAGAAGCAGGCAGGTTTGTGCTAGTCCATTTACAAGCCCGTCTCAAAATGACATTAGGCAGGTCTTGGGCATCAGTGGGGAAGCTGAGAAGCTGCCCCTCCCAAAAATGCAAGGCCTGATGGGTCAATGGTGAGTTTCTTGGGGAGGGGGTGATGAAGGCAGATTTGAAAGTGAGGGAAACAGTATAAAAGGAGAGAGAACTGTTTACTATATTAGCTAGCATGGAGGCCAGAAGGGAAGCTGGGCTGTCTGTAGTTTAGTGGGAATAAAGTTGAGAGAGCAGGAGGTGGGTCTGTTTGAAAAAGTAAGGGTTTTACTGGGGATAAGGGTATCAAAGGCAAAAGTGATGATGTGATTGAGCAGATCGATTTGCTGCGGAAGTATCGTGCCAAATGGAGGGCCAAAGACTGGACATATGGGAGTTTGAAAGTGCTGTTGAAAGTGACTTGGGGGAGAGTTTTTTCTAGAGGCAGATGCAGAAGGAAGTGGGATTGGAATGAGGAAAGGGGATGTGAAAGATATGGGTTACAAGGAAGTAATCAGTAATTTGTCTGTGATTGAGACGATGGGAATAAAGAGGCCATGTGAGATGGCAAGGTCAAGGGTGTGGTCGTGAGTATGCGTCAGAGAGTTTATACAAAGGGAGAGGCTAAGGAAAGATAGGAAGGCAGTGAACTCAGAGGAGAGCATGCAAGGTGAGTTGAGATGGAGGTTGAAATCACAGAGGATGAGAAGTCTCTCAGTGCAGAAGCTGAGTGAGGAAAGGAGTGAGGAAATCTTAGTGAGAAACTTGGGGTGGTGCTTGGGTGCGGGGTTAGAAATTAGGAATTTGAAAGGAGAGGTGAGAGAGGTGGAACAAGGTTTGGTGCTCAAAGGAGGAAAAGGTGCCCAAGGAGTAGGGAGATGTAACAAGGTGAGATTTGATGAGCAGAGCCACACCTGCCACCATGGCTGTTTGGGTGGGGAGGTGATGGAAGGTATACTAGGTGGGGGGGGCGGTTCAGTAAGAGGCAGGATGTCATCACCTATGAGCCAAGTTTCCATCAAGGCCATTCCACAAAGTGTTCAGAGTCAGGTGTTATACTGTGACTGTTACGTTCACTGGTCCAATTTCTTTAAGAAAAAGAGTATTAAAGGTACAAATGATTGAATTAAAAGCACACGCACATGCATACATACAGACACACCCGTACACACAATAACATACACATCAGCAATAGAATTACTCCAAATTCAATCTGTTAAAACGATTAAATCCTCATCAGTCACATCAGTCTGTCTGAAGTGCACAATGTATAAAGAAAGGAAATAAAGAAAGACTTGCATTTATACAGCACCTTTCCTGACCTCAGGACGTCCCAAAGTGCTTTACAGCCAATGAAGTTCTTTTGAAGTGTAGTCACTGTTGTACTGTAGGGAATGTCGCAGCCAATTTGTGCACAGCAAGCTCACACAAACAGCAATGTGATAATGACCAGATAATCTGTTTTACTGATGCCAATTGAGGGATAAATATTGGCCAGGGCACCGGGGATAACTCGCCTGCTCTTCTTCAAAATAGTGCCATAGGATCTTTTATGGCCACTTGAGAGAGTAAACGGGGCCTCGGTTTAATGTCTCATCTGAATGACAGCAGCTCCGATAGTGCAGCACTCGCTCAGTTGGCCTAGATTTTTGTTCTCAAAATCCTGGAGTGGGATTTAAACCTACAACCTTCTGACTCGGAGGCAAGATTGCTACCACTGAGCCACGGCTGACATAGGCAGAGAAGAACAATAGGAGAGAGCCATAGGAGTCTTCCAAATGGCAGGATTTCGGAAAGTTCATGGTTAATTGATTGCATCCACTAGCAGAGTGGACAAGGGAGAACCAGTGGATGTGGCGTATCTGGACTTTCAAAAGGCTTTTGACAAGGTTCCCATAAGAGATTGGTATGCAAAATCAAAGCACATGGTATTGGGGGTAATATACTGACGTGGATAGAAACATAGAAACATAGAAAATAAGTGCAGGAGTAGGCCATTCGGTCCTTCGAGCCTGCAGCGCCATTCAATAAGATCATGGCTGATCATTCCTTCAGTACTCCTTTCCTGCTTTCTCTCCATGCCCCTTGATCCCCTTAACCGTAAGGGCCATATCTAACTCCCTCTTGAATATATCCAATGAACTGGCATCAACAACTCTCTGCGGCAGGGAATTCCACAGGTCAACAACTCTCTGAGTGAAGAAGTTTCTCCTCATCTCAGTCCTAAATGGCCTTCCCCTTATCCGAAGACTATGTCCCCTGGTTCTGGACTTCCCCAACATCAAGAACATTCTTCCCACATCTAACCTGTCCAGTCCTGTCAGAATCTTATGTGTTTCTTTGAGATCTGCTCTCATCCTTCTAAACGCCAGTGAATAAAGGCCCAGTTGATCCAATCTCTCCTCATATGACAGCCCAACCATCCCTGGAATCAGTCTGGTGAACCTTCGCTGCACTTCCACAATAGCAAGAACGTCCTTCCTTAGACGAGGAAACCAAAACTGAACACAATATTCCAGGTGAGGCCTCACCAAGGCCCTGTACAACTGCAGTAAGACCTCCCTGCTCTAATACTCAAATCCCTTAGCTATGAAGGCCAACATACCATTTACCTTCTTTACCGCCTGCTGTACCTGCGTGCCCACTATCAGTGACTGGTGAACCATGACACCCAGGTCTCGTTGCACCTCCCTTTTTCTAGTCTGCCACCATTCAGATAATATTCTGCCTTCATGTTTTTGCCCCCAAAATGGATAACCTCACATTTATCCACATTATACTGCATCTGCCATGTATTTGCCCACTCAGCTAATCTGTCCAAGTCACCCTGCAGTCTCTTAGCGTCCTCCTCACAGCTCAAACCGCCACCCAGTTTAGTGTCATCCGCAAACTTGGGAGATATTACACTCTATTCCTTCATCCAAATTGTTAATGTATATTGTAAAGAGCTGGGCTATTCCTTCATCCAAATTGTTAATGTATATTGTAAAGAGCTGGGCTCCCAGCAGTGAGCCCTGTGGCACCCCACTAGTAACTGCCTGCCATTCTGAAAAGGACCCGTTGATCCCGACTCTCTGCTTCCTGTCTGCCAACCAGTTCTCTATCCATGTCAGTACATTACCCCCAATAACATGCGCTTTGATTTTGCACACCTTTGTCAAAAGCCTTTGGAAAGTCCAAATACACCACATCCACTGTTCCCCCCTTGTCCATTCTCTGCTAATTACATCCTCAAAAAATTCCAGAAGATTCGTCAAGCATGATTTCCCTTTCATAATCCATGCTGACTCGGTCTGATCCTGTCACTGCTTTCCAAATGAGCTGCTATTTCATCCTTAATGATTGATTCCAACATTTTCCCCACTACTGATGTCAGGCTAACCGGTCTATAATTACCCGCTTTCTCTCTCCCTCCTTTTTTAAAAAGTGGCATTACATTAGCTCCCCTCCAGTCCATAGGAACTGATCCAGAGTCGATAGATTGTTGGAAAATGATCACCAATGCATCCACTATTTCTAGGGCCACTTCCTTAAGTACTCTGGGATGCAGATTATCAGGACCCGGGGATTTATCGGCCTTTAATCCCATCAATTTCCCTAACACAATTTCCCGCCTAATAAGGATATCTTTCAGTTCCTCATTCTCACTAGACCCACTGTCCCCTAGTACATTCGGAAGGTTATTTGTATCTTTTGTGAAGACAGAACCGAAGTATTGGTTCAATTGGTCTGCCATTTCTTTGTTCCCCATTATAACTTCACCTGAATCCGACTGCAAGGGAACTGGTTGGCAGGCAGGAAGCAGAGAGTCGGGATAAATGTGTCCTTTTCAAAATGGCAGGCAATGACTAATAGAGTGCCACAGGGCTCAGTGCTGGGACCCCAGCTCTTTACAATGTACATTAACGATTTAGATGAAGGAATAAAGTGTAATATCTCCAAGTTTGCAGATGACACTAAACTGGGTGGCGGTGTGAGATGTGAGGAGGATGCTAAGAGGCTGCGGCTGCTGGGTGACTTGGACAGGTTAGGTGAGTGGGAAATATATGGCAGATGCAAAATAATGTGGATAAATGTGAGGTTATCCATTTTGGGGGCAAAAACACGAAGGCAGAATATTATCTGAATGGCGGCAGACTAGGAAAAGGGGAGGTGCAACGAGACCTGGGTGTCATGGTTCATCAGTTTCCGAAAAATGGACACACAGTTACAGCAGGCGTAAAAAAGGCAAATGGTATGTTGGCCTTCATAGCTAGGGGATTTGAATATAGAAGCAGGGAGGTCTTAATGCAGCTGTACAGGGCCTTAGTGAGGCCTCACCTGGAATATCGTGTTCAGTTTTGGTCTCCTAGTCTGAGGAAGGACGTTCTTGCTATTGAGGGAGTGAAGCGAAGGTTCACCAGACTGATTCCAGGGATGGCTGGGTGTCATATGAGGAGAGACTGGATCAACTGGGCCTTTATTCACTGGAGTTTAGAAGGATGAGAGGGGATCTCATAAAAACATATACGATTCTGACGGGACTGGAGAGGATAGATGCGGGAAGAATGTTCTCGATGTTGGGGAAGTCCAGAGCCAGGGGACATAGTCTTAGGATAAGGGGTAGGCCATTTAGGACTGAGATGAGGAGAAACTTATTCACTCAGAGAGTTGTTAGCCTGTGGAATTCCCTGCCACAGAGAGTTGTTGATGCCAGTTCACTGGATATATTGAAGAGGGAGTTAGATATGGCCCTTAGGGCTAAAGGGATCAAGGGGGATGGAGAGAAAGCAGGAAAGGGGTACTGAGGGAATGATCAGCCATGATCTTATTGAATGGCGGTGCAGGCTCGAAGGGTCGAATGGCCTACTCCTGCACCTATTTTCTATGTTTCTATGTTCTATGTAGTCCTGCACACAGTAATGCATCATACTTGAATCAAAAGAGTCTATTCAATCAATGTTGTCTGTGGCCATCTACATAGTACGCCAGCAGCCTGAAACCAATCTGTTTGTAATATTGATTTGAATTGACAATTAGTTCTTCAGAGGGAAGGTCGTTACCTACAATCTCAAACAGTTTGTGCTATTGTGAGTAAATGACTCTTTGTGACACCTGATGGTCCAGACCAACGTTCTTTTCCATTTACACAGCAGGGAGTTTAGCCAGACAAACATTTGGAAGCCTCATCAAAGTTCTCATGTCAAGCTAATAATACTGACAGCTTGGTGGGCTGAATCTGCATCTCAGCGACTTAAGGGAGAACAGTTCTCAGAGGGGCAGCCTTGCTCAGCTACAAAATGTCTCTAATCTTAGCAGTCAGTAAGGAAAGGCTATCTGTCTTTTAAAGTATGAACCAGCATAGCTCTGAAGGATTAAGCTAGATCATGAAATCTTCCATCGTAGCACCTATGTTTAGAGAGAAAGCAAGTTGAATTTTATTGTTGTTATAGCTGAGGAGTGTGTGGAATTCATGTTCTCACCACGAAAAAT
The DNA here is from genome assembly GCF_044704955.1 of Pristiophorus japonicus. Lineage (NCBI taxonomy): Eukaryota > Metazoa > Chordata > Chondrichthyes > Pristiophoridae > Pristiophorus > Pristiophorus japonicus. Next base: position 140,770,811 of record NC_091983.1, on the reverse strand, counting down.
GTATGCTGTTCATTATGTTGTTTATGTTATTGATCTAGAGCTTGTGCTTTGTCTCCGTAGAATGCATAGGAACATAGTAACAGGAGTAGGCCATTCAGCCCCTCCTGCCTGCTCTGCCACTCAATTAGATTATGACTGATCTGTATCTTAACTCCATCTTGGGTTCTATGGGCCCGAAATTCATCAACATAGCGCCCACTAACGACCACTTACCACCCACTTACCATCCAAAAATAAAAGTTTCGTCAAAAAACAGGTACATACCGCCAACATACCGCCCAGCAGAGGATTCATCATTGACAAACCGCCGAGTGATAATGCACACCGTCCGCCATGTAGAACCGCCCGCATACCGCCCAAAAAGTACAAGTTTCGTGACATAACGTAGACATATCACCGGAGCTAAATACCGTCCTGGAGAAGGTGGTTTTACTCGATCTTAAATGGGCGGGAATGGGCAGTAGTGCTCGGTGCCGCCATTTTGAAATTGGGAACAGTCAGCAAAAGCAGCACTTCAGTGTTTCAGAGGTGAACAGTGACTTTACAGTGGGTAAGGTATTTTTATTGGTACTGAGTACATTATTAAGACAGAAGGCATTTGAGATCATTTTTTTCATTGAAAAATCATTTGAGTTTATCTCAGGATCTTTGAGGAGATTCTAGATGGGGCCTGTACTTTCTCAGTCTGTATTGCTGACTACTTGTCTAATGCAGGATCTAGATGGGAGAAGGTTTATTGAGCAAAATTATCAGAGTAATTGAGGAAGACGTGGACTGATGAGGAGGAGGAGGCCTTACCCTAAAGGATTTTCAGGGAGAAGTGCTCATACTTGGACCTGACCGATTGACAGTGCGTTTTAAGGCTGCGCTTCCAAAAAGAGGTGATTAATGAGATTTGCCAGCTCATTAAGGCAGACCTGAAGCCCAGTACCACCAACATTACTGCACTCTCTGTTGAGATGAAGGTGACTGCGGCACTTTCCTTTTATGCATGTGGCTCTTTTCAGGCATCAGCTGGGGACATATGCTGCATTTCTCATCGCTGCATTCGACAGGTAACCGAAGCACTGTATGCACGCCAGATGGAATTTATAAACTTTCCAATGACCAGGGAGGCACAGAGTGAGAGTACTTTGGGATTTGAACACATTGCTGGCTTTCCCAAGGTACAGGGTGCTGTTGACTGTACCCATATTGCCCTGCGAGCACCATTACAGGAGATGGAGGTATACCGAAACCGAAAGGGATTCCGCTCCCTCAACGTGCAGCTCATCTGCGACCATACACAGCGCATAATGGCAGTGAATGCCTACTTTTCAGGAGGATCCATGATGCACACATCTTGCCGAGAGCACTGTGCCTGACCTGTTGAAGTCTCAGCCACAAGGTAAATGTTGGATGCAGGGAGACAAAGGGTACGGCCTCGCCACCTGACTCTTGACCCCCCCTGTGGAACCCTCAGACAGGAGCCGAGCAACGATATAATAAGAGCCATGTAACCACACGTAATATTATCGAAAAGACAATTGGAGTGCTGAAGCAGCGCTTTTGATTTTTGGACCACTCGGGAGGCAGGCTGCAATACCACCCTGAGCAGGTTGCTCAGTTCACACTGGTGTGCTGCATGTTGTATAATTTAGCAATCATGTGGGGACAGGAATTGCCACAGGGGACTGCGGGACCACCTGAGGAGAGAGTGCAGGAGACGGAGGAGGAAGGAGAGGAAAATGAGGGGGGGAGGATGAGGAGGAGCTTCCAGACGAACCCATGGCACCACCCGCCCCAACACCACAGCGGAGGGCTTGCGGAGCGTATGCCACTGCCAAATTGTTACGTCAGCAGCTCATAAATGAAAGCTTTGCTTGAATGTGGAGAGCTGCGTTTTAAGACCCTGATAACTGTTACCCCAAAAGTTTGACACTGTACAAGAGTGCATAAATTTAATTGAAACGTTTATGTAAAAATTTAAAAAATATACAATTGTAAAACTTTGTAAAACTTATAACTTTGAACAACTTTAACAACTTTAACAACTTTAACAACTTTAAAACTTTAACAACTTGAAATAAACTATTAAAAATCAAACTTTAACTATTTTAAATTAGCAATGAACACTTGACTACAACAAAACACCCTCGACCTTGACCGCTTATTCCCCCATCTTTCCGACTCACCGCCCGCCCCCCTTTCTTACTCCCACCCTTCCATTTCCCACTGCCCCTGAACCCGGACCTCCCTGTGGTGGTACCAAGCCGGTGTGCAGCAGTGCACCCCGAGTGCTGTTGCTGTCACTGGGGGTCAGAAATTGCAGGCGCAATGAATGGGGCCACAGGAGAAGCTCATGATCGGGAAGGCACGGTTTTTCAGGGCTGGAAGCTGGTGGCAGCTCCCCACCCTCAGGTGCTGTCGACCCGACTATTATGGCACGGGGGGATTCCAGGCTATGTCCCGATCCCGGCGATTGCCGCATAGCATCAACGGAGTCGGCGGTTTACTCCATCGCGGTGATCAGACGCGACATTTCCTCCGACTGTCGTTCTGATTGTGCCGAAATGTTTCTGGCTATCGTAGCCATGGCCTTGAGCAGCTCTCGACCTTTGTCGACGCTGGCCTGTGACAGATGCACCATGTCCTGGTATGCACCTATCTGTCTTGCAGCAATGGACCTTTTCTGCACCAACCTCCATCGCTGCGGCAAAGGCACTGCAACGCTGGGGGCCCCTTGCTGCACACCGCTTGGTCCCACAGAATACGAGGAGGCATGGGGGAATCCCCTGAATATAGAATCGGTGGTGGAGGATGTTCCAGCTGTCCCACATGGAACTGTTATATCCTTCTCCGTCTCCACCCCCACTTCCACCTCCACTGGCTCCAGGATCAGCGGCTCTTCCTCTTCCTCTTCCTCTTTCTCTTCATCATCTCTGGCTGGGGTGAAGTCAGGAGAGGGCTGGGTGACCGCAGAGGTGGAGGCAGTGGATCTGTCGTCTGGTCTCTCTGCGGAGGTCTGGTTTGAATCCTCCGAATCTGGAAGTACAGAACAACATTTAAAAGTGCTTGGCTCCAGGGGAGGGGTCAGAGTTACATGAGTACAGGAGTACAGTGATGTAGCGCAGTCTTACTTAAATGTCCACCACTGCTGCATTACTGCATTGCATATCGCAGACAGACAATGTATACATGTACATATGCATTGCGCTACATGAGCCCAACATTACATTATATTACATGAGGCCAACATTACAGTTACAGTTACATTACATGACATTACAGGACCACAACACAGACCGGGGATTGTATTGAACTGACCATCCTGTATGGGTGGGTCAGCTCCAATGCCTGTGGTGGCATAGTTGCTATCCCTGACCAGCGACAGGGCACGGATCTCATTCTCCGTCAATGGTTCTTGCGTTGGGGATCCTCCCCCTGTACGCCGCTGATCCGCTGCTATTGCAGATGTCTTCTTCTGCAGAAAGTGAAGTCAATGAAAGTAAAAATCTTCAATCCATTTAACATCACAGACACAGGTTCACACACACACAATACACACACAATCAGAACACTGGGTTGATCCTCTTGTCATTGCCTGAAAGCACAAATACTTTGCCATAACCTTGGGATAAATAACATCATCCATGTGACACTGAACCTACATTTACATGGTACATGGCACATGGGGGATGCATAAATAAAATCACTACTTACTCTTGCTACCCTCACCAGGTCGTTCCATTCCTTACAACACCTTTCTCCAGTGTGTACCATTGTACTTGTGGAAGAGGCAGCCTCCCCGATCTAGTCCTATATCCTGTTGTACAGCTTTGGGGGGTGCTTTTCACAACCACCCTTCGCTAAGTTGGAGTATCTCTCCCTGATGTTCTCCAGCAGACCAGGTAGCTCCGTTTTGTTGAAGGCGAGCACCCTCACTCTCCCGTCCTTTTCGATGTTCCTGCGCTTCAACTTTTTCAGCATTTCCATTATATTTATATTTATTATATGATGTTTGATTTATAAAATATGTATTATTGTTCATATTGTATTTGACTCTGGAATCTCTGATGAAAACAACTGATGCTCGAATACCTTGCTGCACCTTCTCACTCTCTCTTCCTCGACTTCAACTCTCTGCGCATGCGTAGGTGACCCCTGACCCCCGAAATCGCGGGGAAAAAGCATCTGTGAAAAAAAAGCGGAAAAACATTTTGTGCATGTGCAGTGCAGTGCCGCACCGTCCATCGACAAGAAAGTCGATCTTGATCGACTATAATACTGCATACTGCCTGCTGCACACTGTTTGCATGTCGCCCAAAAATTTCACCAAACTATCGCTCTTTGATCTTGGCAGTATTCTGCCGTTTTTAAATGACGCACTGCCGGAATACTGCTGAGAAATGGACGGACCTTATGTCCTGATGAATTTCGGGCCCTATATCCCTTAATAATGTTACCATTACAAAAATCTATCAACCTCAGTTTTGAACCTTTCAATTGACCTAGCCTCAACAGCTTTTGGGGAGAGAGTTCCAGATTTCCACTACCCTTTGCATGAAGAAGTGCTTTCCAACATCACCCCTGAACCGCCTAGCTCTAAATTTAAGGTTATGCACCCTTGTTCAGGACTCCCCACCAGAGGCAATCATTTCTCTCTATTTACTCTATCATATCCTATGATCATCTTAAACATCTCAATTAAATCACCTCTTATTCTTCTATACACAAAACAATACAAGCCTAGTCCTGCAACCTGTCTTCATAATTTAACCATCTAAGCCCCAGTATCATTCCGGCAAACCTGCGCTGCACCCTGTCCAAGGGCAATATATCCTTCCTGAGGTGCAATGCCCAGAACTGAATGCAGTACTCCAGGTACGGTATAACCAGAGTTCTATACAACTGTAGCATAACTTCTACCCCTTTGTATTCCAGACTCCTACAAAAAAAGGCTTACATCCCATTAGCTTTTTAAATTAGTTTTTCTATGTATCCACTAGTTTTTTGTGATTTCTGTACATGAACCCCTAAATCTCTCTGCTTCTCCACAGTTCCTAGCTTCTCACAATTTAGAAAATACTTTGATGTATCCGAGGTCCAAATTGAACTCCACCTGCCACAGTTTTGCCCGCTCACTTAATCAATCAATGTCCCTTTGCAACTTTCTGCTCCCATCTACACTACTTACTGTGCCACCTAATTTGATGTAGTCAGCAAATTTTGATATATAAGGCTCTCTATTCTTTGATCTAACGGAACATAGTGAAAAGCTGAGGCATCAGTACAGATCTCTGGGGGACACCACTAGTCATATTCTGCCAATTGGAGTATATACTTGTTATCCCTACTTTCTATCTCCTACCTTCTAAACAATTCCCTACCAATGACTATTCAGTCCACCTCCTATAAAGAGAGGAGTAGTAGTACGTGTTGTACTTCAGTAGCTGGTATATGGAGTAAAGGTTTTGTTGTGACCCTTGAGTCTAGTTTGATATTGGGCAGAAAAAACTGCATGCTGGATAATATGGGATTTGCTTAAGGGAGTGACCAGGCTGCTGACGATTAGGAAATATCTAGAGTAAACACTCTTAAACTATAACTGTAACAAATAGCACTGCAGTGTTGGCGCTTCAAATCACTGCAGGCTTTTAAAATTTATAGCAAGACACAAATTCTGCCCTCCTAAAGCCCACATGCCGAATACCGAATACAAGGCAGCACGTGCCTGGTGCTTGCCAACCTGATGAAGAAAACTGAACTCAGATATACAGCCACGTTCAGCGCATGCACATTAAGCATCAGAAATTCAGGTACTGGGCATGCTGCTGACTTACCTTAGAGTACTTGGATCTGTTCAAAATCAGCCCTGATGATTTTTGTGCTGTTGGGCCCCAGGTGGAGGCAGAGACTTTTTTTTTTGCAGTGCAGCAGCATATATGTCATCCTAGAAACTTGGCAAAAGTGACCAATAGCTTCAAAAATATGACACTGCCCCCAAAAATCTGACAACTCACAAACAAGTAATTACAGTGAAAGTGCAGAGGGATACAGGGATGTAACTTAAGCCATAGGTAAACCCAAATTCCTTCATTCATATTGGAGGGGGAAAATAGCACACAAAAGTTTGATAGAAGTGCTAAATGCACAGGATCTATTTTCTTTATTTGTTGTATTTTACTTGGTATATTTGCCAGTACTTTGAACATTGGCATTTTTAAAATCTAAATTAATTAATTCATTCATTCATAGGCAGTGCCTCGAAATCAAGGAAGACTTGTTTCCACTCTTAAAATGAGTCCTTAGGTGGCTGAATAGTCCAGTACGAGAGCCACAGTCCCTGTCACAGGTGGGACAGATAGTCGTTGAGGGTAAGGGAGGGTGGGACAGATTTGCCGCATGCTCTTTCTGCTGCCTGCGCTTGATTTCTGCATGCTCTCAGCGATGAGACTTGAGGTGCTCAGCACCCTTCCGGATGCACTTCCTCCACTTAGGGCGGTCTTTGGCCAGGGACTCCCAGGCATCGGTGGGGCTGTTGTACTTTATCAGGGAGGCTTTGAGGGTGTCCTTGTAACGTTTCCTCTGCCCACCTTTGGCTCGTTTGTCGTGAAGGAGTTCTGAATGGAGCGCTTGCTTTGGGAGTCTCGTGTCTGGCATGCGGACAATGTGGCCTGCCCAACGGAGCTGATCAAGTGTGGTCAGTGCTTCAGTGCTTCAATGCTGGGGATGTTGGCCTGGTCGAGGATGCTAATGTTGGTGCGTCTGTCCTCCCAGGGGATTTGTAGGATCTTGCAGAGACATCATTGGTGGTATTTCTCCAGCAACTTGAGGTGTCTGCTGTACATGGTCCATGTCTCTGAGCCATACAGGGGGGCAGGTATTACTACAGCCCTGTAGACCATGAGCTTGGTGGCAGATTTGAGGGCCTGGTCTTCGAAAACTCTTTTCCTCTAAAATCTAAAATGGAAGGGTCATTTGCTCTATTTTCTTGAGAACTACTTTCTATTTGCCATTTGGAAATTGATAAATATTTTGAAACTTCTTTCTCCCAGTAGCAATAAGTAATCTATTATTGGGAGGAAAAGGCCATTTAAAAAAAATTGCCGAACAGCCAATAAATGCTTCACACCCTTAATCACTCTAGGCAGGATGCCGAAAGCAAATTTAGTATGGTGCAAACATGTTCCAAATATTGTTCCCTCACCCATCCCCTCTGCCTATGGTAATTGGTTATACACTTCAAGGAGGAGTCTGTGGGTCATGCTCATCTGGAAAATTTTGGATTTTAACATTAGAATGGTGTATTTTGGGCAATTTTGATCATTTTTATACTTCACAATTGATAAATATTTAATCTAAAAATGTAAGAAAAGTAAGTTACATTTGGGTTATTAACATGCCAACAAGATCATCACTTTGCCAAAAGCTACTTCAACAGTCCTTTTTTTCTTACAACTCCTGTTCCCACAGTTCAAGGGACACTTTACCCCTTACAACACATCACGCAATTCACATAAGCACTCTGTCCCCCTTCAACTCTCAGTCCATGTTGACGGTCTCCTCCTTCTCTCCCTTTAATTTAACGTGTCAACATTTTCCTCCCCGACTCAGTTCACGTTGGCACTTTTCTTATCTACCACCGACCCATGGTTGATGCTGGCACTTTCCTGTACTTTCACCTCTCTCAGCGCCACTCCCTGGTTCTTCCCCCTCTCCTTCCTCAGTGACACTCTGGCCATTCCTTCCTGAGCCCTGCTGCTGCTATAAGTTAAGGCAATTGAATGAATACAACTGCACACTGTGGGTGGAAATTTGCAACAGATCAGGAATTGCCGGCCACTTTATGGGCCCAATTTTCCCCAATCCCTTTTTTCGGCGCACTTACCTTAAATGCGCCGACTTTGCGTGCTGGAAACGGTGCCAAAAAAAAGGGGCCCCATCCTGCCCACTATGTCGACTCTCTGGTGTCCCAGCGTGGCGTAGCTAGTGAAGTGGAGGGGGTGGAGCAACAGGCCAGCGCAGAAAGCACTGCCGGCAGCTGCGTGCATGCGCAGTGAAGTCTGCGCGCATGCTCCTGTCCTCCCAGCTTGTCCTGCGGGTTGTGAGCAGGACCCGATACTCGCAGCCCCTATCCCAGGCCGAAGGGACACCCCGATCTTCGCCGCACCCTATCCCCAGCCAAGTAGCACTAGTCGGCCGGCCCGCTGAGTTCCCGGGCCGAGGTAGGACTTCAGTTTTATTTTTTTATGTATGGATGATTGTGCTTGAGAGTTTTGATTGGGGTGGGGGAGGAGGGGGAGAGTTTTGGGCAGAGGGGAATGGAGAAAGAGTGTTTTGATGGGGGGGGAACTTTAAAAAAAACTTGATTCTGGCATAAAGGTAGGACTTCTATTTTTTATTTGTTATTGATTGATTGCTTATTACTTTTTGTGGTTTGTTTAGTGCCTTGTAAGTCTTGGTGCAGGTCCTCAGCTTCCTTCTATTTTTTTTATTTGTTATTGAATGTTTATTTTTGTGCTTTGTTTAGTGCTTTGCAACTCTTGGTGCTTTAAATGTACTAACCTGCTCTGATTTCTTAACTGCCCGCAAGGTTTTTCAGAGCTGGCCACATACGCTGACCTAAGTCGATTTGGAGTAAGTTTTAGCTGGTCAAAGTAGCATAAATAGGGGAAAAAAAACTGGCGTAAGTGTCTGGGAACGCCCCCTTTTGAAAAAAAAACTGAACTTAAAAAAAATCGTACCTAACTGACTTACTTTGGAGCAAATTTTGGGGGGGAAATGGCATTTTTTAACTTACACCAGAAAAAACAATTTACTCCAAAAAAATTGATGCAAATCATGGCCAAAATTGGGCCCTATGTAGTGATCTTCGCCTGCAAATGCGGACATGTGGATTGGCCCTTAAAACGCTGACTGTCCACGTCAAACGCAAACAGTTGAAATCTCTGCAGCAGGCTAGGGGATGCATACAATTACTGTTGTTTTGCTTGATTACCTTTGGGGATCAGGGAATATTTATGCTGCATTTTCTCTCTGGTGACTCAATAGGTGGGGTAGATTCCATGATGAGATAGATTGTTCATATGTGGAAGGAGTGGGCTTTATGGGTCAAAGCACTTTATCTTGTTTCATACTTTAGTACGCTGCTATAACCCAAATGCTCTATTTGTGCAGTTCTGAGACCAGTTTTGTTTTGAAACAGTTTGCAATGTAATTGTTTGATGGAGAGTTAAACTTACCACCTATCCTTGTTTTGTACAATTCCATTCTCTCTACCTCATTATTAAAATAATTAATAAAATCGGACCCTATAATATTTTAAAGAGACAAATTGTTCACTAAACCACTTTTTAAAATTTGTTTACTAATTTGACACAGTTGTGCTAATATTTACCATTCAGTGTGATATTATGGCAGAGCTGACATACAGCTCTTCTGGCTCCTCTCTGTCTGAAAGATTAGAACATCTTTTTACGAAGTCAGTCCCTCTGTAAATGGCACATTGTGCATATGCATGTATATGGATGTCTCCGCAAGATCCTACAAATCCCCTGGGAAGATAGGCGCACCAACATCAGCATCCTCACTCAGGCTAACAACCCCAGCATTGAAGCACTGACCACACTCGATCAGCTTCGCTGGGCAGGCCACATAGTTCGCATGCCAGACACGAGACTGCCAAAGCAAGTGCTCTACTCGGAGCTCCTTTACGGAAAACGAGCCAAAGGTGGGCAGCGGAAATGCTACAAGGATACCCTCAAAGCCTCCCTGATAAAGTGCGACATCCCCACTGACACCTGGGAGTCCCTGGCCCAAGACCGACCTAAGTGGAGGAAGTGCATCCCGGAGGACGCTGAGCACCTCGGGTCTCAACGCTGAGAGCATGCAGAAATCAAGCGCAGGCAGCGGAAAGAGCGTGCGGCAAACCAGTCCCACCCACCCGTTCCCTCAACGACTAACTGTCCCACCTGTGACAGAGTCTGTGGCTCTCTTATTGGACTGTTCAGCCACCAAAGAACTCACTTCAGGGGTGGAAGCAAGCCTTCCTCGATTCCGAGGGACTGCCTATGATGATGTTGATGATGTATATTTAGATACATATTTCAAATGTGGTAAAACACTAGATGAGGGGAAAAATTAAAAAATGGTACTGAAACAGTGGACTAGATTACTGCTGGAACTGTGCCAACACTCCACCTCTGTTACCCCACCATGAATCCGCCCAATTTTCCTCAAGGGAGCCTAATTAAGTATTCAGAGTGGGATCCCAACACTATTGGGATCTTGCCTTGGTGGGAGGGGTGGGGGAAGGAAATACTGCTGCTGCAACATTTAAGTGGCTGCAGCAGCTTAACACCATTTTGTTAGTAAAACAACTGGAAACACTATAATATGTTGAAGGCTAGTTCTGGCCTGATAATTGAGGTGTTACTTTCAGAAATTAGGGAAAGAAGCCCTAATCTTTGGGACACAAGGAAGGAGGTCCACAAAGGCAATGGCCAGTTGATGGAATTGGCATTGGCAGTCAGTGCCACCTCCAGCAACCCTTCGATGGCAATTCAATGTGAAAAGTTTAATGGCCTCACAAAATACATCGAGGTGAGAGGCGACCATCATAACTTGAACCAAAACAAAGTTAAAAAAATATTTTTGACTTCTACCCCCTTGCCCTCACTGTAATCCACATCATGCGCTAATGTCCACAAGGAAGATTGAGACCTTCACACCCTCTTTCTTCCCCTGCAACTATTCTTCACTCACAGCCAAAAGATCTAAAAGAATCACTTTTGTATTTGCTCACCTTTATTAACCAGTGCTTACTCACAAATGGGTTGCATTCCGCATGATTGCAAATAAAGCTCCTTCAGACTTTACTTTCTCCTTAAAGGAGAAAAGTGCCACGGGGGGTACCACATGCTTTCACTCTTTTACCCCTTTTGAGAAGAATAGCTTGGAACTGTTGGACAGACACAAGCAGGAAGCATTGTAAGATGGAACAGTTGGAGAGGTGTTGCCAGATACAGGTTGGTTAGTAAAATTCTTGTAACATCTATTTTCAGTTCTTGCTACTCAAATCAATCTCCCATCACATTGCATCAACAATGCTTATGTTTATGACTTTTTCCAAAAATGCACTGGCATTTTACAGCTCTGCTACTCCTGCTAACCTCTACTCTTTTTTTTTGTCCTGCTAGAATAACCCCAGCAACAAGAAGCAGCTTGAAGAACCGGGGTTCTGAGCTTCAGCTCCACTCAACACCACTTTACCCATTCTGTCATTATATATCACCCTCACAAGCAGCAGCTCAAAGACACCCACACAGGAGCGCTTTGCTAGATTGAGGGGACAACACATGCAGATGCACAAAGTAAGAGGAGCTTTGGATGCCAGGTGAGGAGCTGTCTAAAGAGACAGCCGATGCCTACCCTTGATTAAGCAGCCTAAGGACACAGATCTCAGGGTCCACTAAAAAAAGGGAGGTTTACAGAGCATCAAACCCATGTGTAGGCAGTTTAGTCAGTGTCAGGAGCAGCAGATGGTGGGTCTGTTGGAGGAGTCAAGGGATATAGGGATAGTGCAGGAATGTGGAGTTGCGGTAGATCAGCCATGATCTTATTGAATGATGGAGCAGGCTTGAGTGGCCAAATGGCCTACTCCTGTTCCTATTTCTTATGTTCTTAAGTCCATTAGCTGCATCTGCAGCACTATGGTGGATGTATGCATAACGATGTTAGTCAACACTGAAGTGACTGATAGGTCCAGCATGATCTGTAGCAGAGGCTTCCCCAAAAAACAATCTAAGGTTAATCATAACTCCCAGCATGGTAGCTACCTGCTTTGAGCAGCAAGCAGATAAAGCTATATCTTAGGGCTACCAAGATCTGATTGGAATAATTTGGTCTGCTTTCCCATCATTCAGTGACCAAACAGCCCATTACTAGTGGCCTGGCAGATGTGCACATAAATGATGATGCTGTCTCTCAGGACAGTGACATTTGTGTACCTTTGTTGCATGTCTTGGGTCTGCCTCAGATATTCTTTCAGCTGCAGCAGTGCTACTCACTCCTATAAGCTGTTTGAGAGACTTATGATTAGAACTGTGCACGTCCTGCCTATACAAAAGTGTAACCTAGGGGTTGTAACAATAGAACCGCCGTATAATCTGAACTAGATATTATGGCTGTGAAATTGGGAGGTTTACCGTGGCTGTTCAGGCTGGTTTTGCTGAAAAAATGGCAGCCGCCTCGCTTCCACCCGCTTCCGGTTTAGAATTTTGCTTTTGGACTGTTTTTACATTTTATTGGAGTAGTGACTTGGTGCAATGCATTAAAAAAGTTGTTAAAGTGTGAATAGAGTGCAGAGAGTGTTGCTGGAGATTTGCAAGGCGTTGGATGTTAAAGGAAGGTCTCCGAGAACACCACTTGCTCACAGTCCCGGGAGCTCTAGTTGCAGTCCCCCTTGGGCTGCAGCATCACATGGCGATGAAGCAGAGGCAGCAAAGGGGACAAGCTGCTCACAGAGGGAGGAGGAAACAGAAGAGGAGAAAGTGGAAGGAAGGATGCAACCCAGACAACCCCTTTCTGGCAGTTATTTCCGGGATGAAATAATCTGCATGTGGTACCAGTGACCACAACCCAATTCCCCATTTCAACATTAGTCCCACATGTTACCTTCCCTGAGTTACTGTCCACCACAGAGTCCTCTTGGCCACAATGCTGAAATAAAAGCCACCACAAAGCAAACTTTCCAATCCAACTTTATCCATATATGTACCCAATATTACATCAAAAAAAATCAACTAATCACCATTGTGTATTCCCTTAGTGACTCCTGGTACCATTCTAGTAAATTACGTTGCTCTCACTGGCTTGTTATTTGGGTAAATATGAACCATATTATATTATGGCGGCCCCTGGAGCAGCGTGGCGGAAGACCACTGCAAGGTACAGTGTGAGTTGGTGCAAGAGGGCGACGGCAGCGAAGAGGGCAACTGGATTGGACGTCATCAGGGTCTAGGTCGGTGATTGGAGCGTGGTGCAGGTACAGCAGGAGCGGCGGGGTTGGGGCGCAGGACGGGCAAGTGATCGTGGAGCGACGCAATCAGGGCCCAGGAGAGGCATGAGTTTGGGGCCAGAGGAACTCTCTTCCAGTATTGAACCCCTGAACAAAGCTAGAGTGCTGTTTTCGAGACCCTGGGTGCCCTATCTTTGGCCTATTGAGCCATTTGTTAGCCGTTAGCGCTGAAGCACTTTTATAATTTTTATGTGCAGAAGGCAGTTCAACTTTAAGAGCTGCAGACTGACTTGAAAAGGAGCAGGCTAGCTTTTAAGTAAAGCCAGCCTCGCTCCAGCGACGCAAGCTTGGGGCCCCTGCTGAGCGCAAAGCCTGTCAGCAGAGTCTTAGTCAGTTCGCTGTGCGCTCCTATCATGTAAGTTACCAGGCAGCAATAAAATTGGCAGGCTGTCTGAATGGACATATCTCACATCACGGTGCCCATGCCCGTTTTCATGCCTTGTCCAATTTCACCCCGTTTCTTTCTCATGCATCTCCATGCACACGTTCCTAATACTTATGAAGACAGACTGAGAAACACTTCAGTGAGACCAGGCCAAATATGAATAGTTAAGTCACGATTATTTAGATGAAGCCCAATGAGCCATTACTCACAATCCTAGAGCCTCCATTTTTGGGTGCCTACTACCATTTGGTGCTTGAAAACCTGTATAAATTAATTTCTAGGGCCATGTGCCTTGAAGAATACTTACCACAAATGTTGGATGTGCAGATTGATATGCAGCATAGTGGAGAACATTTCGGAGAAAGAGATACAGAATGTATCGGCATGATATTAATGAAAAATTAGAAAGCTAAAAAGAAAAAAGTGGTAATCTTATGCATAAGTTGCATAATGTGGTCAACATGGACCAATGTTGGGATCTGATTGGTCCATGCTGAAAACATGATACCCTAAACCAATCAGCAATGTCAATCCAGCCACACAGATTCAATGGAGTAAATTTTACAAGTTAGTGTTCCCAAGGGAAGATGGGTACTGAGGTCTGATTCACAGCCCTCACAATTTTCCAGTGATTAAAATTAACAGCCAGAAAGTTGGAAGGGCCTCAAAATTCATGCACCAATCTCGTCAATTGTCTGGCCTGTCTTCCTGTTGAATGAGGCTGCATAAATAGACTCTTATTTTGAAGACTATCATTAATTTATCTGTTTTAGAATCACATGCTGACCGCAGTGTAGAAATTACCCGGGCAGGAATTTCCTCCCATTTACTGCCTCCAGCTCAAAGAAATTCTGCTGCAGTTTTCTTCCTATCCTTGTGTACCCAACCTGCAGTGCCCACCATCATACCCACTCACTCCGTGCTAATTGCATTATATTGAATTTGGAAAGATTTCCCTCTCCTCATGCCTCTGGCCCACTCTTAAAACGAACACCTGTATATAAGAGGCATTGCTGGTGGCTAGTTAATAGTAGCCAAGTAGAAGTAATGTTAAAGGCCATAAGATTCAAACATTGCTTTGCTTTTTGCACCTTTACTGATCTAATATTTCCAGCATTGCTCATGGAGTTCTATCCTTTCATTTTCTGCCTCTGCAGCCATTCTCTTCAGGACCTTTTCATTGACCATTGCATTTCATCTCTGTTATGAAGACAAAGGAGAAGGTAACCGAGGGCAGTGGGCCCAGCAGGCAGCTGAGGCCTTGCCTTAGGAAGGGCATGAGCAAGCACAACCATTGCCAAATGCCACACAGATGTGAGCAGAGTTCATAAGGGACACCTTAAGCTAAATAATTGCTCTGCCTACTGCTACACCAGTCCTGCCCTTTTGAACAGGCATTCAATCATTCGTATACTAACATTCCAGTCAGCTGCCCCACTACCAAGGTGAATCATAGAAACATAGAAATCTACAGCGCAGAAGGAGGCCATTTTGGCCCATCGTGTCCGCACCGGCCGACAAAGAGCCGCACGGCCCTCAGTCAGCAGCCCTGAAGGTTACATATAAACCTATGAACAATGGTGGAAAGGTAAAGAGAACCCAGCCCAACCAGTTCGCCCCACACAACTGTGACACCCCTTGCACCACATGTGCCCTTAAAGAAAAAGGGTGGGAATAACAATTCTAGAGCCCCCGGGAGACCCATTGTGTCAGGTCTCCATCTCCATCCCCACAATACGGCTGAAGATTTCCAAGGGTTTCTAAAATGGGCAGGACTGGTTCTGCACAAGCAGGATGCCAGTGCGATGAGAAGGAGTATTTCCAGCCCTCCAGCATCACTTCTGTCTCGTCAACTTTAGGGCCTCTGTATATTTTATATGTACTAGTTAAATTTAAAATGCAGGCATCTGCTTTAAAATCCCTACCAGCCATGTCCCTCCTCTCCACTGTCGAGTTCCAGACTGTGTCATGCCTTCTCCTGGTCTCTCCTGTGGCAAATGTGTCTACAACAACTGGTGAATGTTGTTTCCACAATCTGTATAAGTGGGACAAAACTCCTAATCTCCACTCCGCTGCGGAGGTATGACAGAGTTGGTGCCGGGGACATCTACTGAACCCGCCAGAGTATACGGGGTCAGAGGGAGGTCATCTAATTTGCATGTAAATGGCAGGCACCTGTGCCACTATGGGCACATCTCATGCACTTGCCAAAGGAGAGGGGTTAGAAACAGTGGAGTTAACAAGTCACTTTTTCCACAGCTTGCATGGCCGATGAAGACATATTTTATCAGTCCAATAGGCCCCCTTTATAAGGGGCCAATATTGGAAATTGCAAAGTATTTTGATTCAGGCTCCAGGCCAGGACCTATGCTTGGATCCCTAGATAAGTCTCACGTTTGCTGATCAATGGACCTGTTGGCTAGTTTCTTCCCAGAGGATAGGTCATTGGGCATTTGAGAAGATGCAGTCAAAGAAATTCCAGGTGTGTGAATTCAATCCCTTGGCTCTACCCTCTCTGCTGTTATAGGTCATATTTGGGAAAATAGGCCCCATCAGAAACTCTCAGCTTGGCTCGAGACGTGTCATATTAAGATCCTTCCTGCCTGGTTTCCCTGAGGCTGCATTGACCTACCAGCTCCTCTGACCCTGTGAAAATTTGGGGCCAGTGTGCCTTGGGGAAATGTGTACATGCAGGATGTTGGAAAGACTCACCCATTTACTGAGCATATCCTGGGCGTCCTGCTGCAGTAGATAAAAAGAAAAGCAAGAAAGACTTGCATTTATATAGTGCCTTTCATGACCATATGTCCCAAAGAACTTTGTAGCCATGAAGTACTTTTGAAGTGTAGTCACTGTTGTAATGTAGGAAACACGGCAACCAATTTGCACACAACAAGATCCCACAAACCACAATGTGATAATGACCAGGTAATGTGTTATTTTAGTGATGTAGATTGAGGGATAAATATTGGCCAGGACACCGGAGGATAAGTCCACTGCTCTTCTTCAAAATAGTGCCATGGGATCTTTTATGTCCATCTTAGAGAGCAGGTGTGGCCTTGGTTTAACATCTCATCTGAAAGATGGCACCTCCGACAGTGCAGCACTCCCTCTGACACTGATGCAGCAAAGAAGAAAGGTTTTCTTTTTAGCAGGACGACACCCTGTTGTGAACGTTGAGGTGCAAGCTGCCTGGGTGAAGTTGCTGCAATGAATGCAGTCTCCGAGGTCTGTATTATAACATGTTAATTCACTAAGAGGAATGAGGAAAAAGTTTTCTTCTGTCAAGTGGAATGCCAAAGTAAATGTATCCATTTTGCACATATTGTTGAGGCATAGTACTTATAACACACATCAAAACTGAGCTGCAGCACCCTTGGGGAAGTAGCATGCAAAACATGGAGAAAACCTTTACCCCTTTATACCCACTCTTTAATTGCACAAAAATTGAATAGCACACTTTTTGTGGGATACACAAATAATTTGCACGGTGACACAGAAATGTTGAAAGGTATCCTCAGAACTAATCATCATCATAGACAGTCTCTCGGAATCGAGGAAGTCTTGCTTCCACTCTTAAAATGAGTTCTTAGGTGGCTGAACAGAACTAATACTGCCACTAGAAACTGCATGAATGCTATATGGAATGCAATCACACCAGCAATATGTGTGCACGATTGCCACCTACTATGCCTTGGGCTCTTAGGAACCCTGGGAAAAGCTCTGTGCTCTGTCCAGCTGCTGCCTCTTTCCTCAATGAAAGTGGTGATCTTCATAACTATAGGAACAACCGTCCCTGTGGCAGAAGTTGTCTGCAGGTTAGCATTCGGCAGAAAGCATATATCCCTTGTGAAGTGAAGGTGCAGAACAGAGCATTTTATATGCAGCTACATCTGGCGTCCCAGCAGATAACCCACTCACCCAGAGAGTGGTGAACCTGTGGAATTCTCTACCACAGAAAGTGGTTGAGGCCAATTCACTAAATATATTCAAAAGGGAGTTAGATGAAGTCCTTACTACTCGGGGGATCAAGGGGTATGGCGAGAAAGCAGGAAGGGGGTACTGAAGTTGCATGTTCAGCCATGAACTCATTGAATGGCGGTGCAGGCTAGAAGGGCTGAATGGCCTACTCCTGCACCTATTTTCTATGTTTCTATGTTTCTAAATGCTTGGAACCTTGTCGAGGTACTTATGTTCCTCATAGAAGCTTGTGTGTGGTCTCCTCTGACAAGCCCAGATGGAAGTGTCTGGGTCTGTAAATGCAGTTCCTGGGATAAAGGTAGGTGCAGACATAATGCCACAGATATCTTTAGACCTGTTTTTGGTGTCTCAGCTATTGGAACCCCCCAAAACGCTGTGTTTGCTGCAATGTGAATTATAGCAGTAAGAAAGAAAACTGGGGAACAGTTTTCCAAACAAAAATCTTACGATGCAAAAAATGATACCCATCACAGGAACAGAAACTAATGAAAGAAGAAAAGTGCCTTCAGGGGGCGCTAACGGGGCCCAATGCTGTTTTTGCCTGGGGAAGGGGGGCGCTACCGCCTCCGGGGAAATTGCCCCAGAGGTTTGTGGGCGCTGTCCCATCAGTGCCATGCGCCGTGATTAGCACCCCAGGCCGGTGCGCAACTAACCCCTTTCTGCCCCGCAGGGGAAATTGCCCCCCAGGCCGTGAGGCTGGTGTGGGCAAACCCACTGCCAGGGTACCCCTTAAATGGGAGGCTACCGTCTTTATTTCTCAGCCGACTCTTGGGTTGGCCCAACAATGGCAGCCCTCGCGTCGACCAGGCTGCTATCGTGCAGCCCGGGAATCCGTTTTGGGTGCTGGGCTGCTGGCCCGGTCGATTGCATCCCTGGTGGCCCAGTGGCGGCCACCAAAGGGCCTACAGAATGCGCAGTGGCCTCCCCTTTAATAGAAGGGGAGGGGTATTGTAGTGTGTTAGTGCGACGTGGAGCATCCATGTCGCGTGGCCTGCACTGCATGCCACTGGACTCAGCATTGTGCTACCGCCCCGGGAGCGCCCCTCAAAGGAAGCGGAGCGCTGGAGACAGAGCTCTGCTTCCTTTGAGGGGCGTACCGCCCAATTCCGTGTCGGGGGCGGGAATTACGGGCCGGACGCAGGAAGTTCCGGCACCAGAAAGTTACCGCCCTCAATCGCGGCGAAGAGCAATTTCTGACGCTTAATGTTTTCCTTTAAACATAGGAGGACCATCAATAACATTTGCAAGGGCCCTAACGCATGTTGCAGGTGGCCAACAGCAGGGTTGCCAACCCTCCAGGATTATCCTGGAGTCTCCAGGAATTAAAGAATAATCTTCTGGTCACTGCTGCAAGCAACCTGGGAGAAAAAGTACTCGGGCATTAAAAAGGTGTGATTTAAAAAAAATCTCTTTGCACACTTTTGTTAATTATAGAAATATTGAAGATGGGGAAAAAATATTTGGTTTGACTAGGCAAGGCTGTTGGAGGGAGGAGATCATGTGATGATCCCACCAGGAATATGTATAACTAGAGACCCCTGAAAAATTGCCTGACCTGTATATGGGGTCAGATGTCGGTCATGCATCTTTGGGCAGGGTTTTTGCCCTAATTTTCCATCCAGAAAACAGATGCAATGAAAACCAGTTTTTACTCTAAAGACTCATCAGCTATTTTTGATGTGAATTGTGTTTCATTCTCAGCTGATAGGTTTTTCTTTAGTTAAGATGTTAAAGAGTTAAGCAACCAACTAAGTTTGGTATTTATGATCTTATTCTTTGTTTTTGTATCTATGGAATAAGTCTCCAGGCTAAACAACCAGCTTTCATCCCACTTGAGCCTTTCACATTGCTTCCTTTATAACCTGTTAAGCTTCAAGGGTCCACTGCAATGTCTAAAGGCTTAGGTTTCAACACTTCTAGCTTTGATTTGCAGGCATCAGATGACAGAGTATCATACTGGGATGAAAAAGTCATCATATACACATATGCAATTATTTTTATTTAGTAATAAATTTATGTAAGAAGATTGTAAATCTCTAACATGTAAAATATCCTGAGGGAGATGTGAGAGTGAGAAAAAGAAACAGAATGGGAGGGGCAAAGAAGGGGAAGGCAGGAGGATATAGTGCTGTAATACAGACAGAATCCTGAAAGGAAGTGGAATAATAATAATTCAGCTTGGCTTAATTGTCATAAAAGGTGTCAATGTAAGGAAAACAGCTATTTTCATAATGACCTGTTTAGCAGTAATTAGGATTAAAGTATTTTTGTTTTATTATGTAACAGACTGTAAAATTGGTCAGGTTCCACAGTGGTTCAGTGAGATTATCCAGTCATTGACAACCATACAAATCAAGGTGACTCCGGTTTGATTTGCATTAGTACTGATTTCTGTGAAGCTGACACCTTTGAGTCAGTGAGGAGAAAATCAGGCAGGGTTCCTCCTCCTGATTGCTATTCAGTAACCTCTGCTAGAAGTGAACATCAGGTGAGGAGATGATGTGACTCAACTATAATGCCCTCCCCATCCTTCATCAGTTCAACAACTTACAGACACTCATGGCCAAAGCTCACAAATTAAGAATAGATATATGGTACTCGGCAGCCCATGTCCCAACACGCACCAAGTCCCGCTCACGCATCACCCCTGTGCTCACCGACCTACATTGGCACCCAGTTAAGCAACCCCTCGATTTCAAAATTCTCATCCTTGTTTACAAATCCCTCCATGGCCTCACCCCTCCCTATCTCTTAATCTCCTTCAGCCTCGCAAACCCCCCAGAGATGCCTGCGCTCCTCAACTTCTACCCTCTTGAGCATCCTTGATTATAATCGCTCAACCATTGGTGACCGTGCCTTCTGTTGCCTTATCCCCAAGCTCTAGAACTCCCTCCCTAAACCTCTCCACCTCTCTATCTCTTATACCTCCTTTAAGCCGCTCCTTAAAACCTACATTTTTGACCAAGCTTTTGGTCATCTGCTGTACTTTCTTCTTATGTGGCTTGGTGTCAAATTTATTTTGTCTTGAAACATTTCTGTGAAACGCCTTGGGACGTTTTGCTACGTTGAAGACACTATATAAATACAAGTTGTTGTTGTGGATAAGGAACTGGAGTGCCGGAAAAACCTATGAAACCACTCCTAGCAAAAAGGCAAGCCCTTCAGGAGGAGAGGGAAAAACTAAGTGGAGAAAATTGGCGAGAAAATAAAAACCGGTTCACAAACTTTCAGGAAAAGGGTTGTAGTTTGCAAGTGCGGGCTTTGACTTGAGCATTTGAACATAAGAACATAAGAACATAAGAATTAGGAACAGGAGTAGGCCAATTAGCCCCTCGAGCCTGCTCCGCCATTCAATAAGATCATGGCTGATCTGGCCATGGACTCAGCTCCACTTACCCGCCCTCTCCCCGTAACCCTTAATTCCCTTTGTCTCAACATTATGGGCCAATAATGCAATCCTGGCACAGCTGGTATTGCCTGTACCCCAAGAAGGTGCCCTCGTCCGATAATTTTCTGGCATTACCCTGACCCAGTGAGAGTGCAACAGGATCTGAGGGAGAGGGGTTGAAGGGATTTCCTGCTCTTCAAGGTGTACATCTTTCTAGGATGGAAAAATTATGACTGGGGCAGAACAGTTTCATTGGCCCTGAAATTGCGGCCTCTCCGGGTGCGTACGATGTGTGCACGCACCTGAAGAGTCCCCACAAGTTCCGGGTTTAGGTGCGCAAAGCACATACGCTGAAATCCAGCACAAGCGAACTGTCAACATTTCTTTTGACAGTTCCAATGCATCCCAGGAGAAGGGCCTTCATGGGTGAAGATTTTCCCAACTCTCGCCCAGCGAATGTCCTTAAAACTCTTATGCCTGGTAAAAGCAGGTGTAAGGCCTTCTTTTACCAGCATTATTTTAAAAGGTAGAAAAATTAAATTTTATCAATCATTTTTATATTAAAAACCATAAGGTAAGTTTATTTTTAACCCTATTAAAACATTAAAAAAACTATTAAAAAAATAAATTTTTGGCTAAAACATTTAATTAAATTCAATTAATTTTAAAAATGTTGTGTTTTTCTTATTTATTTGAAATGTTTTTGTGTTTTGGGGGGTATCCCATCCATAGAAATGATGATCTCTGTACAAGCAGAACTCACCATTACTGAGAATGGCGATACACCATTTTTATTGGTTGGTTCGGCCCATGTGATCCCAGGATGCATATACACTCCTGGAATACATGGGCCTCTGCGCTGGGCTGCGCATGGAGGCCTCATAGCACAAGTGTTCGTTCCTCCGGGACCACCAGGTAAATTCGTAAATATTTTTGTGGTCCGACCTCAATTTCAAAATAAGCAGGCTCGGGAGTGTATGTTGCAGGAGGTCATGCTGCGAAGGCTCCATTTAGCAGAGAAGAGCACCTTACAATTAAGTGAATGCAGTATGCAGCATACTGTTATATTTTTCTGCTTTTCCCTGAGCAGTTCAGTCAGTTGAACCATTGCTTTAAGCAGTCTGAATGTTGGTTAACTGGAGACCCCTCAGCCTGGTGCAATCTGCTACCTCCTCGGGTCTGAGGATTACACAGAGGTGTCATTAGCTATATGTAGTTACACTGCTTAACCCATACTCTGAGGAGTGAACCCTTGAACATACCTCTTCCTTCAAAGAGTGCTGCCACGCTTGATTGGCTCAGAATGAAAACATCATGTATCATCATCATAGGCAGTCCCTCGAGATCGAGGAAGACTTGCTTCCACTCCAAAAGTGAGTTCTCAGGTGACTGAACAGTCCAATACGGGAATTACAGTCTCTGTCACAGGTGCGACAGACAGTCGTTGGAGGAAAGAGTGGGTAGGGAGTCTGATTTGCCACACGCTACTTCCGCTATCTGCACTTGTTTTCTGCATGCTCTTGACGACGAGACTCGATGTGCTCAACGCCCTCCCAGATGCTCTTCTTCCACTTAGGGCGGTCTTTGGCCGGGGACTCCTAGGTGTCAGTGGGCATGTTGCACTTTATCAAGGAGGCTTTGAGGGTGCCCTTGAAATGTTTCCTTTGCCCACCTGGGACTCGCTTGCCGTGTAGGAGTTCCGAGTGGAACGCTTGCTTTGGGAGTCTTGTGTCAGGCATGCGAACAATGTGGCCCGTCCAACGGAGCTGGTCAAGTGTGGTCAGTGCTTCAATGCTGGGGATGTTGGCCTGATCGAGAACACGAATGTTGGTGCGTCTGTCCTCCCAGGGGATTTGCAGGATCTTGCGGAGACATCATTGGTGGTATTTTTCCAGCGATTTGAGGTGCCTACTGTATATGGTCCACGTCTCTGAGCCATACAGGAGGGTGGGTATCACTACAGCCTTGTAGAGTATAAGCTTGATGCCAGATTTGAGGGCCTGATCATCAAACACTTGCTTCGTTAGGCGGCCAAAGGCTGCGCTGGCGCACTGGAGATGGTGTTGAACCTCGTCGTCGATGTCTGCCCTTGCTGATAATAGGCTCCCGAGGTATGGAAAGTGGTCCACGTTGTCCAGGGCTGTGCTGTCGAACTTGATGACTGGGGGACAGCGCTGTGTGATGGGGTCAGGCTGGTAGAGGACCTTTGTCTTACGGATGTTTAGTGTAAGGCCCATGCTTTCATACGCCTCGGTGAAGATGTTGACGATGGCTTGGAGTTCAGCCACTGAATGTGTGCAGACGCAAGCGTCCATTGTTTTGAATTAATAATAGATCTGCCTATGTTGTTGGACTGTTGCTCTGCTCAGGATTGCTTACAGTCATGTATGTGTATTCGCATGCAAAATGAGGTGCCAATTACCTGCTCAATTCAACTGTGGATGTATACAGATTATCTGGTCATTTTATTTAATTACTGGTCGTAGGACCTTGCTGTACACAAATTGGCTGCCGCGTTTCCTACAATACAACAATAACTACACTTCAAAAGTACTTTATTGGATGTAAAGAGCTTTTGGACACCGAGTTTGTGAAAGGCGCTATATAAATGCAAACCTTTCTTTTATTACCACTGTAGATGCTTAGAATGCCCCTGTGGCATAAAACATGAGAGCAGTAGTGGCCTTCACTACCATTACTAGTGGAATACAGATAATTAATCATGCTTGAAGGTCTTTATGGGCCAGGCAGCACACCTCAGTCATTGCATCCCTACCAAACCTGATTCTCATTATGCTGTTGTTGTTCATCATAATTAGCTGGTGACCCAGGTGCAGAGTTCTCCTGCTCATTGTGTGATTATTGTGCTTCTTATGCCCTCTACACTTCTGGACTGCATTCTCGTCTAGCTCTCACTGCATTATGAAATAGCCGCCAATGTCCACATTCTGTGCAGCTGAATAACATGAGATACTACTCACTTTTGAAAATACTGTACAGGAGCAATCTAATCTTGCTCTTTCATTGTATAACTAACTTCCATTCTGAATGGGTGTTCGGGACTATAAAGTTTTGAGATTTTCCTCTATTTGGAGATAATTATTTCAATGCATATATATTAATTTGTTGCTGTGAAGTTAGATTTAGATTACAAAGAGCTAACTCTCAAAAGAGATAAAAGTTATTGGGATGTTGATTAGGTCATATTAATTGGACTACCAGCTGTCTCAGAATTGCATACTCGATTACTTTGAGACAATGGGGCAAAGCTGTTAGTATGTGCCAGAGAGAGGCACGTCTGTAATGCAAGGGTCATAGCCATACAGAAAACATATTTGCCACGTCTCCAACACCAAGAGGAAGGTTTCTCATTCAAGGTGGTAGCTTTGATTGATGGCTTGACAAACCTTGACATACAAAGCTGAATGAGCAGACAGAGGTCAAGCTTTTATTTGGCTATCACTCAGATTTGAGTTTGGAACAGTCAAGCTGAGTCAGTAAGGACTTGCTTTCTAAGGTTATTGCCATTTTTTCTGAGAATGCTGACTTGTAAAGTGAGTTAGGCCCATACTAAATAGCACACATAATTAAGGATCAAACTTGAGGTTTATGATGCCATTAGGAACCCGTGGGGGTAGCTAAAAGCTTTGTTAAAGAGGTAGGGTTTAATTAGTGTCTTAACAGTGGAGAGAGAGATGGAGAGGCAGAGAGGTTAAAGGAGAGAATTCCAGAGCTTGGGGCCTAGAGAGCTGAAGACACGACCACCAACAATGTGTTGGAGAATGCACAGGAGGCCAGAGTTGGAGGAACACAGAGTTCTCTGAGGGTTGCAGGGCTGGAGGAGGTTACAGCGATAGGAAAGGGTGAGGCCATAGAGGGATTTGAACACAATGGTGAGAATTTTAAAATCAAGTTGTTGTTGGAGTGGGAGCTAGTGTAGATCAGCAAGCACAAGGGTGATAGGTGAAAGGGACTTGGTGTGTGTTAGGATGGCAGCAGAGTTTTGGATGAATTTAAGTTTATGGAGGGTGAAAGATGGGAGGCCAGCCAGATAGTCAAGTCTGGAAGTACCAAAAGCATAGATGAGGGCTTCAGCAACAAATGGGCTGAGGCAGGGGCTGTCGGACAATGTAATGGAGGTGGCAGTAGGTGGTTTTTGTGATCAAGAGACTATGGGGTCAGAAGCTCAGCTTAGGACCTATTAAGATGCCGAGGTTGCGAACAGACTGGTTGAGCCTGAAACAGTAGCCAGGGAGAGGATGGAATTGGCGATGAGGAAACGGAATTTGTGGTGGTGGCCAAAGACAATGGCTTCAGTCTCTCCAATGTTTCGTTGGAGGAAATCTTAGCTCATCTCGTACTGGATGTCGGACAAGCAGTCTGACAACTCAATAGCAGTGTGGGGGGACGGTCGAGAGAGATTTGGATATTGTCTATGTGCATGTGGATCCTGATGGCATGTCCTTGGATGATGTTACCAAGGGGCGGCATGTCGATGAGAAATAGGAGGGAAAACATGCCTCAAAACTGCTGCACAGGGCATCAGAAGAATTACCTAGTCCTGCTCAGGTGGAAATTGTTGTGTCTGCTGTGAAAGAGCAGAAATCTAGTGGATCTGGGTTACACTCTGCGTGGGAATGGAGGGGTGAATTTTACCTTGGAAGGGTTTCCAGCGGGAAATCACTCAAGAGTTAATTTCCTAACCACCGACGCCAATAATAGATTTTAGCAGTTTGTGCTCATTTAAATACTACCGGTCCACTTCCTGCCCAGAAGAGCTCCTTCTGTCCCCACAAAGGAAAGTTTCTGACTTACCTTTTGAGCCTCTTACTCCTTCCTGACAGCTGCTAAACTGCTTTCATCTATCAGGAAAGCTGCGGTGGCTTCCCGCTCAGGCCCAGGTTAAAATGTAATTGGGATCCTATTGACATAATAGGACCCCAACTTGAATATGTTACTGAGAGCCCAGCCTGATTTAGGCAGGCTCCTCAGCCACCTGCAAAACACCTTAAAGCACTCTTTCCAAACTGCATTACAGACTTCGATTCAATTTTAATTCTATGTAATTAAAACCACATACAACCACTTCCCTCAAGCTAAGTTACAGACTTAAATTAAAAATTAGTTCAAGCTAAAATCTAGAAGGGTTCTAATGACCTCCCAAGCTTTTCCAGTGGCTTTTGTACTGCATCTCTTTGATGACTGCAAATCATGGTTTAAACTAACTGCTTTTTAATGCAAAAATAGCACTGAAAGAAATAGAAATGTAGAAATTTACAGCGCATAAGGAGGCCATTTCGGCTCATCGTGTCCACGCCGGCTGACAAAGAGTCACACGGCCCCTGGTCAGCAGTCCTAAAGGTTACACATAAACCTATGAACAATGACTGAAAGGCAAAGAGCACCCAGCCCAACTATTCCGCCTCACATCAGCTGCGACACCCCTTATACTAAAACATTCTACACTCCACCCCAACCGGAGCTATGTGATCTCCTGGAAGAGGCAAAAACCAGATAAAAACCCAGGCCAATTTAGGGAGAAAAAATCTGGGAAAATTCCTCTCCAGGCGATTGAAACTAGTCCAAGAGATCACCCTGGCCGTATTCTATTCCCTGCAGTACTTACCATTATATCTGCTCCGTCCAACAAAAGGTCATCTAGTCTAATCCCAATTACCAGCTCTAGGTCCGTAACCATGCAGGTTACTGCACTTTAAGGGCCCATCCACTCATCTCTTAAAAGTGGTGAGGGTTTCTGCATCCACCACTCTTCCAGGCAGCGAGTTCCAGATCCCCACAACCCTCTGCATAAAGAAGCTTTCCCCTCAAATCCCCTGTAAATCTTCCACCATGCACCTTAAAACTATGCCCCTTCGTAATAGACCCCTCCACCAATGCCCCCATTCAAAGTTCATTTTCCCCTTTATTTGTATTTTCTCTTCATTTTACTGACACAAAAAGCCGTAGGTCAAATCATGTAAAATAAGCAATGACATCTTTTTGTCCCTCTCATTTTGGCCATGAGGTTGGAAAGAAAAAGGGACAGCTGTATTCAAAAAATCAGGCATTTATATAGAATCATAGAATCTTACAGCACAGGAGGAGGTCATCCGAACCATTAAATATACTGGTTCTTTGAAAGAACTATCCAATTCATTCCTTTCCCCTGCTCTTTACGCGTAGCCCTGCAAAATTTTCCTTTTCAAGTGTATATCTAATTCCCTTTTGAAATTTACTGTTGAATCTGCTTCCACCACCCTTTCAGACAGAGCATTCCAGATCACAATTCGCTGCGTGAAAAAATTCTCTTCATCTCCGCTCAGGTTCTTTCATCATAGTAGTCATCATAAAGGGAAAATTAAAAAGGAATAGGGACCAAGTAGCCAATTTATGTTGAAGAGGACTAAGTTAGAGGGTTATGGGGAAAAAGCTGGAGTGTGGAACTAAATTGGATAGCTGTTTCAAAGAGCTGGCATATGTATGCTGGCCAAATGGCCTCCCTCCATGTTATAAAATTCTATGGGGCCGAAATTTCCCCTTTTTAGCGCCCTGTTAGTGCCGCTGGTTGGCGCTAACGGGGCGCAATTGCATTTTCGCCCAGGGGCAGGCAGCGGTAGTGCCTGGGGCAAAATTGCCCCCAAGATTTTGGGGGGCATTTTGGAGTTTGCGCTGCGCCCCGCGATTTGCCGGCGCATACCTAGTGATGATGTAATCGCTGTGCGCGCCAATCCCGCACTGCCCCTCGCAGACCCCTTTGTGCCCTGTGGGGGAAATTGTCCCACAGGACGCAAGACTGGCTTAGGCCGTTGCCCACGGCCACTTCGTGGGGCACTGACATCCGCCTGGGAAGTCCCTTAAAGGGGAGGCCATGTGCGCCTTGGGCCGTCATTTAATTTGTCAGCCGACTTTTCCATCGGCCCAACAATGCCATTGTACAGCAAAATTCTAAAAGGACAGAGGGTGTTAAAAAAACAAGCCTAAAGGCTTTGTGTCTTAATGCAAGGAGTATCCGCAATAAGGTGGATGAATTAACTGTGCAAATAGATGTTAACAAATATGATGTGATTGGGATTACGGAGACGTGGCTCCAGGATGATCAGGGCTGGGAACTCAACATCCAGGGGTATTCAACATTCAGGAAGGATAGAATAAAAGGAAAAGGAGGTGGGGTAGCATTGCTGGTTAAGGAGGAGATTAAGGCAATAGTTAGGAAGGACATTAGCTTGGATGATGTGGAATCTATATGGGTAGAGCTGCAGAACACCAAAGGGCAAAAAACGTTAGTGGGAGTTGTGTACAGACCTCCAAACAGTAGTAGTGATGTTGGGGAGGGCATCAAACAGGAAATTAGGGGTGCGTGCAATAAAGGTGCAGCAGTTATAATGGGTGACTTTAATATGCACATAGATTGGGCTAACCAAACTGGAAGCAATACGGTGGAGGAGGATTTTCTGGAGTGCATAAGGGATGGTTTTTTAGACCAATATGTCGAGGAACCAACTAGGGGGGAGGCCATCTTAGACTGGGTGTTATGTAATGAGAAAGGATTAATTAGCAATCTCGTTGTGCGAGGCCCCTTGGGGAAGAGTGACCATAATATGGTGGAATTCTGCATTAGGATGGAGAATGAAACAGTTAATTCAGAGATCATGGTCCAGAACTTAAAGAAGGCTAACTTTGAAGGTATGAGGCGTGAATTGGCTGAGATGGATTGGCGAATGATACTTAAGGGGTTGACAGTGGATGGGCAATGGCAGACATTTAGAGACCGCATGGATGAACTACAACAATTGTACGTTCCTGTCTGGCATAGAAATAAAAAAGGGAAGGTGGCTCAACCGTGGCTATCAAGGGAAATCAGGGATAGTATTAAAGCCAAGGAAGTGGCATACAAATTGGCCAGAAATAGCAGCGAACCTGGGGACTGGGAGAAATTTAGAACTCAGCAGAGGAGGACAAAGGGTTTGATTAGGGCAGGGAAAATGGAGTATGAGAAGAAGCTTGCAGGGAACATTAAGACGGATTGCAAAAGTTTCTATAGATATGTAAAGAGAAAAAGGTTAGTAAAGACAAACGTAGGTCCCCTGCAGTGAGAATCAGGGGAAGAAATAACGGGGAACAAACAAATGGCGGACCAATTGAACAAGTACTTTGGTTCGGTATTCACGAAGGAGGACACGAACAACCTTCCGGTTATAAAAGGGGTCGGGGGGTCTAGTAAGGAGGAGGAACTGAGGGAAATCCTTATTAGCCGGGAAATTGTGTTGGGGAAATTGATGGGATTGAAGGCCGATAAATCCCCAGGGCCTGATGGAATGCATCCCAGAGTACTTAAGGAGGTGGCCTTGGAAATAGTGGATGCGTTGACAGTCATTTTCCAACATTCCATTGACTCTGGATCAGTTCCTATGGAGTGGAGGGTAGCCAATGTAACCCCACTTTTTAAAAAAGGAGGGAGAGAGAAAACAGGGAATTATAGACCGGTCAGCCTGACATCGGTAGTGGGTAAAATGATGGAATCAATTATTAAGGATGGCATAGCAGTGCATTTGGAAAGAGGTGACATGATAGGTCCAAGTCAGCATGGATTTGTGAAAGGGAAATCATGCTTGACAAATCTTCTGGAATTTTTTGAGGATGTTTCCAGTAGAGTGGATAAGGGAGAACCAGTTGATGTGGTATATTTGGACTTTCAGAAGGCGTTCGACAAGGTCCCACACAAGAGATTGATGTGCAAAGTTAGAGCACATGGGATTGGGGGTAGTGTACTGACATGGATTGAGAACTGGTTGTCAGACAGGAAGCAAAGAGTAGGAGTAAATGGGTACTTTTCAGAATGGCAGGCAGTGACTAGTGGGGTACCGCAAGGTTCTGTGCTGGGGCCCCAGCTGTTTACACTGTACATTAATGATTTAGATGAGGGGATTAAATGTAGTATCTCCAAATTTGCGGATGACACTAAGTTGGGTGGCAGTGTGAGCTGCGAGGAGGATGCTGTGAGGCTGCAGAGCGACTTGGATAGGTTAGGTGAGTGGGCAAATGCATGGCAGATGAAGTATAATGTGGATAAATGTGAGGTTATCCACTTTGGTGGTAAAAACAGAGAGACAGACTATTATCTGAATGGTGACAGATTAGGAAAAGGGGAGGTGCAAAGAGACCTGGGTGTCATGGTACATCAGTCATTGAAGGTTGGCATGCAGGTGCAGCAGGCGGTTAAGAAAGCAAATGGCATGTTGGCCTTCATAGCAAGGGGATTTGAGTACAGGGGCAGGGAGGTGTTGCTACAGTTGTACAGGGCATTGGTGAGGCCACACCTGAAGTATTGTGTACAGTTTTGGTCTCCTAACCTGAGGAAGGACATTCTTGCTATTGAGGGAGTGCAGCGAAGGTTCACCAGACTGATTCCCGGGATGGCGGGACTGACCTATCAAGAAAGACTGGATCAACTGGGCTTGTATTCACTGGAGTTCAGAAGAATGAGAGGGGACCTCATAGAAACATATAAAATTCTGACGGGGTTAGACAGGTTAGATGCAGGAAGAATGTTCCCAATGTTGGGGAAGTCCAGAACCAGGGGTCACAGTCTAAGGATAAGGGGTAAGCCATTTAGGACCGAGATGCGGAGGAACTTCTTCACCCAGAGAGTGGTGAACCTGTGGAATTCTCTACCACAGAAAGTTGTTGAGGCCAATTCACTAAATATATTCAAAAAGGAGTTAGATGAGGTCCTTACTGCTAGGGGGATCAAGGGGTATGGCGAGAAAGCAGGAATGGGGTACTGAAGTTGAATGTTCAGCCATGAACTCATTGAATGGCGGTGCAGGCTAGAAGGGCCGAATGGCCTACTCCTGCACCTATTTTCTATGTTTCTATGTTTCTATCCCTTCTCTTCACCAGGCCGCCATTATGCAGCATGCCAGAGAGTGGTGAACCTGTGGAATTCTCTACCGCAGAAAGTTGTTGAGGCCAATTCATTAAATATATTCAAAAAGGAGTTAGATGTAGTCCTTACTACTAGGGGGATCAAGGGGTATGGCGAGAAAGCAGGAATGGGGTGCTGAAGTTGCATGTTCAGCCATGAACTCATTGAATGGCGGTGCAGGCTCAAAGGGCTTAAAGGCCTACTCCTGCACCTATTTTCTATGTTTCTACGTTTCTATGTTTACGACCGGCCCGGTCGAGATGGTTCCTGGTGGCTCAGTGGTGGCCAACAAAGGGCCATGCAGAGCCTGCAGCGGCCCACCCCTTTAAATGAAGGGGAGGGGCATTGTGGCGTGTCAGGGCTATAAGAACATAAGAACAGAAGAAATAGGAGCAGGAGTAGGCCACATGGTCCCTTAAGGAAGTGGCCCTAGAAATAGTGGATGCATTGGTGATAATTTTCCAACGGTCCATCAACTCTGGATCAGTTCCTATGGACTGGAGGGTTGCTAATGTAACACCACTTTTTAAAAAAGGAGGAAGAGAGAAAGCGGGTAATTATAGACCAGTTAGCCTGACACCAGTAGTGGGGAAATTGTTGGAATCAGTCATGAAGGATGAAATAGCAGCACAGTTGGAAAGCAGTGATAGGATTGGTCCAAGTCAGCATGGATTTATAAAGGGGAAATCATGCTTGACAAATCTTCTGGAATTTTTTGAGGATGTAACTGGTGAAGTGGACAAGGGAGAACCAGTGGATGTGGTGTATTTGGACTTTCAAAAGGCTTTTGACAAGGTCCCACACAAGAGATTGGTGTGCAAAATCAAAACACATGGTATTGGGGGTAATGTACTGATTTGGATAGAGAACTGGTTGGCAGACAGGAAGCAGAGAGTCGGGATTAACGGGTCCTTTTTAGAATGGCAGGCAGTGACTAGTGGAGTGCCGCAGGGCTCAGTGCTGGAACCCCAGCTCTTTACAATATACATTAATGATTTGGATGATGGAAGGAATTGAGTGTAATATCTCCAAGTTTGCAGATGACACTAAACTGGGTGGCGGTGTGAGCTGTGAGGAGGATGCTAAGAGGCTGCAGGATGATTTGGACAGGTTAATTCAGTGGGCAAATACATGGCAGATGCAGTATAATGTGGATAAATGTGAGGTTATCCAGTTTGGGGGCAAAAACACGAAGGCAGAATATTATCTGAATGGTGGCAGATTAGGAAAAGGGGAGGCGCAGCGAGACCTGGGTGTCATGATTCATCAGTCATTGAAAGTTGGCATGCAGGTACAGCAGGCGGTGAAGAAGGCAAATGGTATTTTGGCCTTCATAGCAAGAGGATTTGAGTATAGGAGCAGGAAAGTCTTACTGCAGTTGTACAGGGCCTTGGTAAGGCCCCACCTGGAATATTGTGTTCAGTTTTGGTCTCCTAATCTGAGGAAGGACATTCTTGCTATTGAGGGAGTGCAGCGAAGGTTCACCAGACTGATTCCTGGGATGGCAGGACTGACATATGAGGAGAGACTGGATCGACTGGGCCTGTATTCACTGGAGTTTAGAAGGATGAGCGGGGATCTCATAGAAACATATAAAATTCTGACGGGACTGGACAGGTTAGATGCAGGAAGAATGTTCTCGATGTTGGGGAAGTCCAGAACCAGGGGACATAGTCTTAGGATAAGGGGTAAGCCATTTAGGACTGAGATGAGGAGGAACTTCTTCACTCAGAGAGTTGTTAACCTATGGAATTCCCTGCCGCAGAGAGTTGTTGATGCCAGTTCATTGGATGTATTCAAAAAGGAGTTAGATATGGC
Organism: Pristiophorus japonicus; assembly: GCF_044704955.1. Taxonomy (NCBI): domain Eukaryota; kingdom Metazoa; phylum Chordata; class Chondrichthyes; family Pristiophoridae; genus Pristiophorus; species Pristiophorus japonicus. The sequence continues at coordinate 140,738,254 of NC_091983.1, read as the reverse complement.
CCTTGCGGCTGAGGGGATCAAGGGGTATGGAGAGAAAGCAGGAACGGGGTACTGAAGGAATGATCAGCCATGATCTTATTGAATGGTGGTGCAGGCTCGAAGGGCCAGATGGCCTACTCCTGCACCTATTTTCTATGTTTCTATGAGCCTGCTCTGCCATTCAACAAGATCATGGCTGATCTGATCATGGAATCAGCTCCACTTCCCTGCCTGCTCCCCATAACCCTTTATCCCCTTATTGTTTAAGAAACTGTCTATTTCTGTCTTAAATTTATTCAATGTCCCAGCTTCCACAGCACTCTGAGGCAGTGAATTCCACAGATTTACAACCCTCTGAGAGAAGAAATCTCTCCTCATCTCAGTTTTAAATGGGCGGCCCCGTATTCTAAGATCATGCCCTCTTGTTCTAGTCTTCCCTATCAGTGGAAACATCCTCTCTGCATCCACCTTGTCAAGCCCCCTCATAATCTTATACGTTTCGATAAGATCACCTCTCATTCTTCTGAATTCCAATGAGTAGACCCAACCTACTCAAACTTTCCTCATAAGTCAACCCTCTCATCTCTGGAATCAACCTAGTGAACCTTCTCTGAACTGCCTCCAAAGCAAGTATATCCTTTTGTAAATATGGAAACCAAAATTGCATACAGTATTCCAGGCCTCACCAATACCCTGTAAGCTGTAACAAGACTTCCCTGCTTTTATACTCCATCTTATGTGCAATAAAGGCCAAGATTCCATTGGCCTTCCTGATCACTTGCTGTATCTGCATACTATCCTTTTTGTTTCATGCACAAGTACCCCCAGGTCCCGTTGTACTGCAGCACTTTGCAATCTTTCTCCATTTAAATAATAACTTACTCTTTGATTTTTTTCTGCCATAGTGCATGATCTCACACTTTCCAACATTATACTCCATCTGCCAAATTTTTGCCCATTCACTTAGCCAGTCTATGTCCTTTTGCAGATTTTTTGTGCCTTCCTCAAACATTGCTTTTCCTCCCATCTTTGTATCATCAGCAAACTTGGCTACGTTACACTCAGTCCCTTCTTCCAAGTTGTTAATATAGATTGTAAATAGTTGGGGTCCCAGCACTGATCCCTGCGGCACCCCACTAGTTACTGATTGCCAACCAGAGAATGAATCATTTATCCTGACTCTCTGTTTTCTGTTAGTTAGCCAATCCTCTATCCAAGCTAATATATTACCCCCAACCCCGTGAACTTTTATCTTGTGCAGTAATCTTTTATGTGGCACCTTGTCAAATGCCTTCTGGAAGTCCAAATACACTACATCCACTGGTTTCCCTTTATCCACCCTGTTCATTACATCCTCAAAGAATTCCACGCTATGCCATGCTGTCGCCTTGGGAACACCGCACCATCGAGGTGGACCGCCTGAGACAGCACTCCGCCTCACTTGAGGGGCACAAAGGGCAATTCCTCGTCATGAGCGGGTCTTTCGCCCCTGGTGTTAACTGACCCAGGCCCGGAAGATTACTGGCCTCGAATGTGCCGCGGGCTAATTTCGGCCCCCATGATTCTAATTATGGTAGTAAATCACAATCTTTGTTGAAAGAAAGTTATTATAAACATCTTTTAGAGGAGATGTGGAGGATTTTCGGGAGGGTGTTCCGGAGAGTGAATTCAAAACGACTGAGGGCTTTAGCACCATTGGTGGGATGAAGTGACAATGATGGATGAAGGACAGAAACTGGACAGCAAATAAGAGATAATAGAGAAGAATGGAATGGTTGAATGTTGTGAAGAGGTCAAGGAGGACAAGGAGAGATAATGTACCGTGTGACAGAGGATGACATTTGTTACTTTGACTAGGGAGAATGGTCATGATGAAGGAAGTTTTGAAATGGAAAGAGATTGTGCCTGATATAAAGGGCAATTAGCAATATTGGCAAGCAAGGCAAGGGAGTAGAAAGATAATTGAGCAATTAGCAATAATTTTAAAAGGTAATTAAGAAGATTTAAAAAATACTTTAACATTTTGTTTTGTATCTTTATTTGAAACTATTTAGTGCTGTAGTCTTTTAAACATACCTGGAATCATTTAGTGAGTGAATTTGTTGCTTCATGCCTACTTTCAGTTACATTTTTTAAGCCCCTTGAATTTAGTGTGACAAATGGTTTGGAAAGATCTGAAGGGTGATTTTCTTCTTCCTAGTTCAATTCCCAGATGGAGCAAAGAGGGAAAAAGGGGAATGAGCCATTATGTCAGCTCTGCACCCCCAGAACGCTGCCTTGGCATAACTTGGGCATCCTCAAATGAACAGTACTGCGGCTAGATGAGATGCAGGCCCAGCACTGATATCACAATTCCTAGCCGACCACCTTAGTTTATTTCTGTCCGACTAATGGGTGCCCAAATAAATCTGGTGTTGGGGTTTACGCTGGGATTCCTGTGACCAAGAAATCAGTGGGGATCCTAAGACAGCCTAAAGTTGAACTGGGTGAAATGGGTACTCTACAATTTTTTTAGGGATTCATCTCTCACAATAATTTTTGTGCCTTCGGGCCATCTGGTCGCTCCTCTCCAACAATACCAAAAATGTCCTGATGCTGATGGCCTGGGGGACAACTTCAGGCCTCTCTGACCTGATGCGGTGCTCCTGTTTTCCCACTTTCCTAGCACAAGGCCATGTTGGTAGGTGGGTTTGTACTGGGAGTGCACATGGGCCATGTGAATTTCCCAGGCCTGAAAGTTCAAGGGCATCCCTCCCCTTTCAGGCACTCTGCACCTCAGATATGCTGCGTCTGTTGAGTAGAGGGCCCCAAAGGGAAATTCATGAACTGCTCTGGATGCTCACTGCTGGGCATGGGTTTTAGGTAAATGGAGCAGAGTAAATAGCTCCAAATGAAAAGCTAGCAAAAGCACAGGTGTGATACGCCAAATGGCCGCGTTCTTTGCTGTAACTTTTAAGGTTCTATAAAAAAGCAATGCTGAGAATAAAGCTTTCCCAACTGCTGTTCCCATCAAGTTCGAACAGAAACAAGTGAGCAGTCATGTTGCAGGAGGTTAAGTACCGGGGCTCTGTGGGCCAAATAACGAGGGCTCATGGCGTCCACTTGGACCGTGGGCTTTATGTTGGACACCTCTGCTCTAGGATAGGGAGCTTTCATTTTTGTTTTGCTGAAATGGTTAAAACTGTGCCAGGCTACTGTTTTAATACAAAGTTAATTCTCTTCTTTTATCCTTTACTGATTACACAACAGATTAAGGGCTCAATTTTGCCCAAGCCCATTTTCTGGCATATTGCCAGAGTTACGCCCGTTTTTCTAGACCAGAAATGCGCCAGAAATATTTTGCTAACGTTTCCCCGATGTATAATTCAAATTTGGCGTTGCACTGCATGTCCAGTCGCCTCGGGGGTGGAGCCTGCTGTCTGCACCGAAACACGATGCCGCACTTTCTGCGCATGCGCGAAAAACAAAAAGGTTGTTTTTGACGTGATCCCAATGGGCGCGCATGCGCAGTACAACTCCAGGTTGGCAATCGGCCATTTTTAAAGAGCCAGTTGTGTGTGTGACAACGTTGAGTGCTGTGTGAGAGCATTGGAAAAATGGAAGCTGCAGCAATACAAGTTGCAAGGACCAAGAATTTCTTGCAGGATGAAGTGAAGGCACTAGTTACTGTGATTGAGAACAGATGGCAGGAGCTGGACCCCAGCAGAGGTAACATAAAATTTCCACCCAAAGAAATGAAGAAATGCTGGAACTAAGTTGCAGAAGATTACTGTGCAATGGTGACCACCACGAGATTTGGAGGCCAGTGCAAAAAGAAGTGGCAGGACCTTGGTCAAGTAGTTAGTGTGAGTAATATTTTCATTTATTCAATGGAATTGCAATTGTAAATGTGACCAGCTGTATGTGTCCCACCCAGCAGAAAGACACCCTCTGTAAAAAGTTATATTTTCATCTTTGCAGAGGAAGGTGGTGCATAATAAAAGGGAAAGAACTCGAACAGGAGGAGGATGGGCAAATCTGCAGCCACTGACAATCTTGGAAGAGAGGGTCGCTGCTTTGATGGATCCTGCCTGGAGAAAAGCAACCACCACTGTACAAGCTGGGCCCACACTCGAGGGAGAGGGTAAGTCCTGCAAATTCAACAGTCTGGCTTTGCTAAATGTTAAGTACTGCACGAGCTAGCCATGCTTCGGTTCATGGGGATGTCTCCGTCAGCTACGCTTCGGTTGATGCAATGTGCTATCATTCATCGTGGTCCTTCAAATCATCCTGCACTGTGTGAGCCTACTCATGCCACCCACCCTCCCCCCTGCTCTACTGCTAACCATTTGTCTGTGTTTTGTTATATTTTGCAGAACTTGAGGCCAACTCTGACAATTCAGAAGAATATTCAGACAAGGACGTGCCTGAAGAGGAGAACATCTTTCAATCCCACTTTCCAGACCATGGGGGTGAGGGGGAGGTGGAGGGGATGGATGAAGCCCCATCTCTTGTACTCACTTTGGAGGAGGTGCAGGTGCTGCCCATTGAGTTGCAAGCCCCTTCCCTGACAAGTGGTTTGCGTGCTGGTGGGACATTCCATGGTTTCCTACCATTTGAGGCTGCGGGTCCCAGTGGGGTGCAGCGAGGCACACCCAGGGCCACACCTTCTGTGGCTGCAGGTCCCAGTGGTGGGGTACGAGCCACACCCGTGGGGAGGAGGGGAAGGAGAGCTCGACCATACTCTCCTGAGGTGCAGGATCTAACAGATGTAGTTCAGATGATGGCAATGAGTGGGGAGAGCATTGACCTTACACGATCACTCCTGGACACCATCATTGGGTGGGTGATGAGGTAGTGGGACTGTCGGGAAAAATAACAGCAATCTCACAAGAAATGAAAATGATGTCCGGGACCATGAGTGAGGGAATATCTCAGTCAGCTGAAACCATGTCAGTGACCATGAGGGAGGGAATGTCACAAGTAGATGATGCACTGTCAGTGAACATCAGGGAGGGAATGTCAGAGATGGTGCAAACACTATCAGTGAACATGAGGGAGGGAATGTCACAGATAGTTGAGACAGTTTTGCTCAACATGAGAGAGGGAATGTTGCAGGTCGTTGAGACACTGTCAGGCATGTCAAGGCATGAGGGACGGCATGTTGGAGTTTGCTGCTGTAATAAGGGAACATGCCCAGACCCCGTGCCCATTGACAGAATCAACTGCCACTCCCACTCCAGTCCCCAGACCAGCCTCTGAAGAGCCCCAAGCCGGGCCCTCCACATTGTCGCCTGCCGCCCACCCTCCATCCCTCCCCTCCAACAGGTGCACATTACCCGAGATCTTAGAAAGAATAAGCTTTGTACCAACCCCAGAAATACTGCTCCACCGCCTGCGGGCAGGGGTGGTGAAGTCACCAAGAACAAGCGTGGCAGGCGATCTTAGAATAAGGTGGAGGAGAGATAGGACTTTCTTTGCTGCTGCTGTTGTTGTTATTATTGCTACTGTTGTAACTGTTGTTCTCAAATTAAAAGATTTGTGTAAATTATGTAAATGTACAGGTTTAAAAGTTAGTAAGTGATCTTAAAGTTTTTAAGTGATCGTAACTGAAAACTTTAAAGTTTTGATACCAGGATAATTTTATTAAAGTTAAGTTAAGTACAAAGAACTGTTTGTTAAACTTTTTGAATAAAATATATTTTACATTAAAACTGAATAATTTACATTATTTGTTCTATTATTAACACAACTTTTGAAGTAAACAAGAATCATTTCCATCATTTGTTCCGTTAACACAACACAACATTACTGAACAGGTCCAAACAGTAAACATGGTCCATTTGGAATAATTGTCATTGAGCCTTCAAGCAGCAAAGCGTTCACGGATAAACTGCGGGTGCAAGGCTCGAGCAATTGTTAAAGGGGCACGATAGCCTGCCCTCCTCCACCGTCGTGCTCTAGGTTCAGGTACTTGCATGGCTTCCTCGTCCTCATCCTCCTGCTCGTCATCTGCATCTTCCTCATCATTATCACCAGCCACTCTCACCTCACGTGGGTCTTCTCCTACTAGCTGATACTGCCTCATGATGGCTAAGTTATGCAGCATGCAGCACACAACAGTGAACTGACCGACAATCTCAGGGGAGTATAGCAAGTAGCCTCCGGAATGGTCCAAGGCATCTGAAACGCTGTTTCAATATGCCAATGGTCCTCTCTATGATGTTGCACATCGCAAAGTGCAATATGTTGTATTCCCGGTCAGCTTCCGTCCGGGTTATGCGTAGGGGCATCATGAGCCAGGTGGCGAGGCCGAACCCTTTGTCTCCCAGTAGCCAGCTCTGCCCTTCTAGCTGCTGCTAAAACATGGCAGATATAATGCTCTCGCGTAGGATGAACGCATCATGGATGCTCCCAGGGTATTTTGCATCAACTGACATGATGCGATGCATGTCGTCACACACATGCTGTACATTAATAGAGTGGAAGCCTTTTCAGTTCCTGTACATCTCAGAATCCTCCAAAGGTGCTCGCAAGGCGCTGTGGGTACAATCAATGCAGCCCTGGGAAGCCAGCAATCCTGGAGAAGCCCACAGCCCTGTCACACATTGCCTGGGCAGTTATGGGGAACTTTATGTAGTCATTCCTCCGGGCATATAGTGCAGCTGTCATCTGCCGAATACAGACATGTGTTGCATGTTGAGAAATGGCGCACACATCCCCAGTTGTAGCTTAAAATGACCCAGAGGCATAGAATGAAAGTGCAGCTGTAACCTTCACTTTAACTGACAGAGCAGTCTTCCTGACGCTTCTAGGTTGCAGGTCTGCTTTCACCAACTCATAGATCTCAGTTACAAATTCTTTGCGAAATCGCAGCCTTCTGACACAGTCTGCATGACTCCGGTGCAGGTACGAATGCCTGTCTCGATATACCTGACGTGGGCAAGGCCTCCTGCCCATCACCCTACTGTTGTTCCTCGCAAAGACGTCAAATCAATTGTCTCCTATGTAGCACCAAGATGCAGAAGCCTCACACAAGGTATGGCATTGTCAGTATTGCCCTCATAATTAAATTTTACCTTTGCAAAAAGCTCAAAACGGCAGGAAGGCAGGCAGGGCAGGTTATTTGTTCTCTCTCCCCGAGGTCTGTATAGATATACCACACCCAGGTCTTGTGACTTCTCCTCCCCACCCTCTTCCCCCCAACTCATTGCAGTCTTGTGACTTCTCCCCTTCTCCCCCCTCCCCCAAACTCATAGCAGCCTTGTGCCTAGTGCAGCAGCCTCCCGATCGCCACCTCCCTCCCTGGGCTCAGTGCAGCAGCCTTCTGATTGCCACATCCCCACCCCCCCACCCCCGGGCTTGTTTTCCAGTCGAGCCCCTGTGTCTGGGTGCGAGGCCGATTCTGACGGCCGACGCTACGACCCTCCAGCCCTGCTCGAAGATGTTCAATGGTGGCGTGTGAGTAAAAAAAAAAAATGAAAACTTCAGAAATCCAAGAAACTTCCATGTACTCCATTGAAAGGTAAAAAAAGTTGAACTTTATTATGGATATTTAAAGTGTTCTTGACTCCCTCCAAAAACTTTGATGAAAAACAACAGCATCTTTCAGTGCCAATTTCTCAATGTGCGCTGCTTACTGTTAATTCACCAGAAGGTTTTTCGGGAGTGGCCAGATTTGCTGACCTAGGAAAATGATGAAAACTGGTGCAGACATGAAGGAACGCCCCCCTATGACATCAAAAAAACCTAACCTAGAAAAATTAATTGAAGCAGTTAAGCAGCGCAGATTCCAGGGGAAACTTTGAATTAAATACGTCAGAAAAAATGGCGTGCGCCAAAAAAAAGCGCAAATGACCCTGGAATATTGAGCCCTAAGTTTCTCTAATCTCCAGTTCAGAAACCATGTAGGCAAGAAATATGATAACAAATCAAAACAACTTTTTTTTAAACTTGTTCATAATATATTTTTTAAATCAGGAAAAGGAAATATAATTAGCCCTATTTTTATAACTAATTTTCAAGACACATTTGTCTGATATATGATGTACCCTATTCTAAAAACATTTAGTAAACAAATCTCACAATTTACCTTTCGTTCCTTACCTCCACGTTATCTCTGGTGATTATGCTTTATAATGCATTGCTCGAGTATTAGGATCAAATATTGTACTTGCGTTAGAATCAAAATAAATATTTCAGTTTATGTGTAGGAATTCTGAGTAGATTAAAGGTTTATCAGTAATTTCAACATTTTTCAGGACAATATCTAGTTCTTCAGGTGAAGGAAGCACTTCTTAAACTCAATTCAGTGTCCCTTACAATAAAATAATTATACAGGAAGCCTGCATTATAGGCCCCAAGTTTCCACATGATTTGCTCCTGATTTTTAGGAGCAACTGGTGTAGAACGGAGTATCTTAGAAATCGGAATTCTCCACATTTAGTTTTCTGCAGTTCTAGTCAGGTAGAACAGTTTCACTTTGGAACAGAATTTTTTTTTCAAAAGGGGGCGTGTCCGGCCACTGACACCTGATTTGAAAGTTTCCACAGTGAAAACGTACTCCAAACTAACTTAGAATGGAGCAAGTGAAGATTTTTGTACGCTTGAAAAAACCTTGTCTACACTTTAAAAAATCAGGCGCAGGTTACAAATTAGGCGTCGGGAACGAGGTGGGGGGGGGGGGGTGGAGGGAAGTCATTAAATTCTACAATCAATCCTTAGTTATACTTATACAAATATTATACAAATAAATCCAACCTGAATAAAAATTTATAAGCAAAAAAAAGATTAAATAAACCATGTTCCTACCTGTGTGAAAGTGCTTCAGGCAGGCCTTTCAGGCAGCGGTGTGGCGTCAGTGTCTCGACGGCAGGCAGCAAGCAGCCTTCGAGCTGAGCTGCGGTGCTTGAGGCAGGCCTTCATTCCCCGCGAAGGTGCAGCACCCGGACGGACTTGAGGCCATTTGGCCATGGGATTGCAGCGGCGTCGGTGGCTGGCCGGGAGCCGAAGAATCAGGAGCGGACATGAGGCCATTCGGCCATGGGATTGCAGCGGCGTCAATGGCTGGTCGGGAGCAGCAGCAGCCTTCGAGCTGAGCTGCAGTGCTTGAGGCAGCGGTGTGGCGTCAGTGTCTCTCGACGGCAGCGGCAGGCAGCAAGCAGCCTTCGAGCTGAGCCGCGGTGCATGAGGCAGGACTTCATTCCCCGCGAAGATGCAGCACCTGGACGGACGTGAGGCCATTCGGCCATGGGATTGCAGCGACGTCAGTGGCTGGTCGGGAGCAGCAGCAGCCTTCGAGCTGTGAGGGGGACTGACTGAGGCCATTTGGACAGGGAGAGGCAGCCACATCGACATCTTTATATTTAAATTTGCAGAATGGGTGCACCACATATTATGCAATGGTTTGCTTCCTCATGCAAGAAATTCTTTGTTCTTGGTGGAAGTTGATCTATTGCAAAGTTGAATTGGCACTTTTATTTCTCCAAACACACAGTCCTTAATTTGCAGGCACCGGTTCTGCAAGTTTAGCAGTGAAAAGCTGAACTCACTGATTTCAGCAGGTGATTTATTCAGCAGTGCTGTTAAAAGCACTCCCTCACATCCAGAAATATCAAGAAAATTAAAATACAAGCCTTTGCAGGGGTCCAAGAAACAAATCTTCACTTTTTCTGCAGCACTTTTAAAAATGGCCGAGTGCCAATGTTTACTTCAGACTGCACGTGCGCGAATGCTCCAACGCGCACGCGCAGGGTTGCCGGCACCAAGAAGCCTCATTTAAATTGTACCCGCCCCCTCCTACTTACAAAATCGGCGCGAGTGGTAGGCTCCGCCCCCTATGCGCCACGCCAAGCAGACATCGAGCTCCAAGGAGCTCGTGAATACCGCATTTTTTTTCAGGCGCCGTTTTCGGCGCGAAAAACAGGCGCCCAGCTCTGAGGTGCACCTTTTTCGCCGCGTGTGGAAACTTGGGGCCATAATGCTTTGCTCGAGTATTAGAATCAAATATTGTACTTGCGTGAGAATCAAAAGAGATATTTCAGTTTATTGATAAGCTGGGAAATATACTAAAGCTCATTAAAAATGTATGCAGTGTGTACTGTGTAAAAGCGGTCACTGGTAGATGTATCGTAAATGTACCACACACATATATATAACAAATGCAATTAATATAGGCGGGAAGCAATGGTGTATGAAAGCTGTATATTATGCGGTTGCTGTACTTAAGAAGCTGGACAAATGATTCCTAGCTTCTTCATTACAATCACGTCCTGTTTTGATCTTGAATATCATCTCCTTTGCTATGCAGAGTGTACAGTAGGTGTAACTGAGACATACATTAGCTTTCTATACAATATAGAAAATAAATTATTTTTATTTACATTGCATTGTAGCGCATCCTTTGGATGTAGTATATCATTTTGCAGATAATGAATTACTTTTTAAATGTACTGTTGTTATGTAGGCAAACACAGCAACCGATTTTCAGAACTGTTGGTTGAGAGAAGCATGTTGACTAGGAAAAATCCTTGCTTTTCTTCAAATAGTGCCATGGGATCTTTTCTGTCCATCTTATCTGTCCATCTTGGTTTCCCATCTTATCTGAAAGATGGCACCTCTGACAATGCAGCACTCCCACAGCACAGCACTAGATCATGTGCTCAAGCTTATAGTGGGGCTTGAACCCACAACCTTTAGACTCAGAGGTAAGAGTACTACTGAATGAACCAAGCTGGCACATGCACCAATAAATTGTCAGCTTTAATTCCGTGGGTACTATTGTCATGGAAGTTGCTAGTTAATTCAAAAACATGACTTTTTTAAGCACAAAGTATTGTGTTCCTAACACAGATGAGGCTGCACACAGGGAAGTTAAAGTTACAGTGACCTCAGTCTTTAATAAGGCACTCCAGAGTGAGGAACAGGCCTCAGGGGCCGGCTTATATACAGTGCTCCCAAGGGATGCTGGGATCCCTTGGGACTTCAGGGGATGAGCTCCCTGGTGGCGGAACATGGGAGCGCATGCTTTACAGATACACAACATCACTCCCCCTCCAAAGTCAAAGTGAAAACTATTTACAAGGTGAGGTGGTCGGGAGCCTTTCTTTCCCTGGTGGACCACCTCGGTACAAATGTCTGTTCTGGTGTGTTGGCTGCGCCCTCGCTGAGCTGGCATATTGTTGGCCCTGCAGGACTGCTGGGTGAGCCTGGCCTTGCTGGGCTGTTGGGCATGATGGGTTCGATTTCCTGGTCCGGCGTGGTGTCGTTGATCCTTTGGGTGTGTGTTGTGGGCTCGAAAAAAGTGGTGTCTGCTGTGGGTTGTTCAGGGTAGTCTGTGAACCGCAGCCTCATTTGGTCCAGGTACTCTCTGCAAATTTGTCCATTGTCTAGTTTGACTACAAACACCCTATTCCCTTCTTTAGCTATCACCATGCCCGCGATCCACTTGGGACCATATCCATAGTTTAGCACATACACAGGGTCATTCAGATCAATTTCCCGTGACACAGTGGCGCGACCATCGTTTACATTTTGTTGCTGTCGCCTGCTCTCTACCTGATCATGCAGGTTGGGGTGAACCAGCGAGAGTCTGGTTTTAAGTGTCCTTTTCATGAGTAGCTCAGCCGGGGGCACCCCTATGAGCGAGTGGGGTCTCATGCGGTAGCTGAGCAGTACTCGGGACAGGCGGGTTTGGAGTGAGCCTTCTGTGAATCGTTTAAGGCTCTTTTGATTGTTTGTACTGCCTGCTCTGCTTGCCCATTGGAGGCTGGTTTAAACAGGACCGAGGTGACATGTTTGATCCCATTGCGGGTCATGAATTCTTTAAATTCGGCACTGGTGAAACATGGCCCGTTGTCACTGACCAGTATGTCAGGCAGGCCGTGGGTGGCAAACATGGCCCTCAGGCTTTCAATGGTGGCGGTGGCGGTGCTTCCCGACATTATTTCACATTCAATCCATTTTGAAAAAGCATCCACCACCACCAGGAACATTTTACCGAGAAACGGGCCCGCATAGTCGACATGGATCCTCGACCATGGTCTGAAGGGCCAGGACCACAAAATTAGTGGTGCCTCTCTGGGCGCGTTGCTCAACTGAGCACATAAGCTGCATTGCCGTACACAGGACTCTAAGTCAGAGTCGATACCGGGCCACCACACGTGGGATCTGGCTATCGCTTTCATCATTACTATACCTGGGTGTGTGCAGTGGAGATCTGAGATGAACGTCTCCCTGCCCTTTTTTGGTAGCACTACGTGGTTACCCCACAACAGGCAGTCTGCCTGAATGGACAGTTCGTCCTTTCGCCGCTGGAACGGCTTGATTGGCTCTTGCATTTCAATGGATGCTGGCCCAGCTCCCATGCAGTACACAGTTTTTTACTCGGGACAGCAAAGGATCTTAGCTGGTCCAAGTCCTAATCTGGCGGGCCGTGACAGGTGATTTATCATTTTCAAACGCTTCCATGACCATCAACAAGTCTGCGGGCTGCGCCACCATCAACATGTTTGCAGGCTGCGCCATTTCCACCCCCGTGGTGGGCAATGGTAGCCGACTGAGTTCTCGGTGCCTGGCCTGTGGCGGATGGTATAGTTATACGCTGATAGCGCAAGTACCCACCTTTTTATGCGGGCTGCAGCATTAGTATTTATCCCCTTGTTTTCAGCGAACAGGGATGTGAGGTGCTTGTGATCGGTTTCCAGCTCAAATTTGAGGCCAAACAGGTACTGATGTATTTTCTTTACCCCGAACACACACGCTAATGCCTCTTTTTCAATCATGCTGTCGGCCCTCTCGGCCTTAGACAAGGTCTTGGAAGCATAGGTGACAGGTTGCAACTTCCCCGCAATGTCAGCTTGTTGTAATACACACCCGACTCCGTACGACGACGCATCACATGCTAACACAAGTCCTTTACACAGGTTATACAATAAAAGCAGCTTGTTGGAGCATAAAATGTTTCTGGCTTTCTCAAAAGCAATTACTTGTTTTTTTCCCCATACCCAGTTCTCACCTTTGCGCAATAACACATGTAGGGGCTCGAAGAGGGTGCTTAACTCCGGTAGGAAGTTACCAAAATAGTTGATGAGTCCCAGGAACGACCACAGCTCCGTGATGTTCTGTGGCCTGGGCGCGTTCCTGATAGCCTCTGTCTTGGCGTCTGTGGGCTGAATGCCGTCCCCCGCGATCTTTCTCTCCAAAAACTCCACTTCTGTTGCCATGAAGATGCATTTTGACCTCTTCAGCAGCAGCTCTACGCGATCCAGTCGCTGGAGAACCTCCTCCAGGTTTTATAGGTGCTCGGCGGTGTCCCGACCCATGACCAATATGTCGTCCTGAAAGACCACCGTGTGTGGTACCGACTTGAGTAGGCTCTCCATGTTTCTCTGGAAGATCGCTGCAGCCGACTGAATTCCAAATGGGCATCTGTTGTAGATGAACAGTCCCTTGTGCATGTTGATGCAAGTGAGGCCCTTCGAAGACTCCTCCAGCTCCTACGTCATGTAGACCGAAGTCAGGTCGAGCTTGGTGAACGTCTTGCCTCCTGCCAGCGTCGCAAATAGTCGTCTGCCTTAGGTAGTGGGTATTGGTCCTGTAGCGAGAAACGATTAATAGTTACTTTATAATCGCCGCAAATCCTGACCGTGCCATCACTTTTGAGTACTGGAACAATTGGGCTGGCCCACTCGCTGAATTCCACTGGGGAGATGATACCCTCACGTTGCAGCCTGTCCAGCTCAATTACCACTCTCTCCCTCATCATGTGAAGTACCACACGCACCTTGTGGTGAATGGGTCGTGCCTCTGGGACCAAGTGGATCCGCACCTTCGCCCCGGAAAAGTTTTCAATGCCTGGCTCAAAAAGGGAAGGAAATTTGTTAGGAACCTGGGTACATGAGGCCTCATCAACGTGTGATAGCGCTCGGATGTCATCCCAGTTCCAGCGGATTTTGCCCAGCCAGCTCCTTCCAAGCAGGGGGGGGAGAATCGCCCAGGACAATCCAGAGTGACAGCTCATACACCGTGCCCTCGTAGGTGACCTTGATCATGGCGCTGCCCAGAACAGTGATAAGCTCTTTGGTGTACGTTCTCAGTTTCCTGTGGATGGGGCTCAGGGCTGATCTGAATGCCTTGTTGCACCACAGTCTCTCAAAATATTTTTACTCATGATGGATTGGCTAGCGCCAGTGTCCAGTTCCATGGCTACGGGTAAGCCATTCAATTTTACCTTTAGCATTATAGGTGGACATTTTGTTGAAAATGTGTGCACCCCATGTACTTCAGCATCTGCCTCCTCTCTCTGAGGCTGGAAGTTTCTTTGATCCACCATGGACCGATCTTCCTCTGCCACGTGGTGGTTAGCAGGTTTTGCAGAGCTTGCAGCTCGTTTGCAAGCTCGTTGGAGATGCCCTATTGTTCCACAGCTCTTGCAAACATACCCTTTGAAGCGGCATGAATTGGCTGAATGGACACCTCCACAACGCCAACAAGGTGTGAATTGCCTTGCATTCATCCTTTGTTGGGGACTCTGAGTCATCTGGGTCACCTGAGGCCTGCTGGCAGTTGCAGACTCATGGGTTCTGCCCTGTACAATTCTGCTCGCGAACACAGTTCCAGTTAATTTATGAACATTGCTAGCACTTGTGTGCTGAGAGATTTGTTTGGTGTTATCACTGGTGGACATAAACGCTTGTGCTATCGCAATGGCCTTATTGAGGGTCGGTATCTCTACAGTCAAAAGTTTTCATAGGATGGTCCCATGGTCAATGCCCAGTACAAAAACGTCTCTGAGCATTTGCTCCAGGTAGCCATCAAACTCACTTTGTCCTGCAAGTCGCCTTAGCTTGGCGACGTAGCTCGCCATTTCCTGACCTTCAGATCGCTGGCATGTGTAGAACCGATACCTCGCCATCAGCACGCTCTCCCTCAGGTTAAGAAGCTCCCGAACCAGTGTACACAGCTCCTCATATGACTTATCTGTGGGTTTCACCGGAGCCAGAAAATTCTTCATGAGGCTGTAGGTCAGTGCCCCGCAGACTGTGAAGAGGACCGCTCTCCTTTTTGCAGCGCTTCCTTCTCCGTCCAGCTCGTTGGCTACAAAGTACTGGTCTAGCAGTTCGACATAGGCTTCCCAGTCCTCACCCTCCGAGAACTTCTCCAGGATGCCCACAGTTTACTGCATCTTTGCGTTGGATTCGTATTCTCGTCGCCAGTTATTGTGTTCCTAACACAGATGAGGCTGCACACAGGGAGGTTAACGTAACAGTGACCTCAGTCTTTAAAACGACACTCCAGAGTGAGGAACAGGCCTTAAGGGCCGGCTTATATAGAGTGCTCCCAAGGGATGCTGGGATCACTTGGGACTTCAGGGAATGAACTCCCTGGTGGCGGAACATGGGAGTGCATGCTTTACAGATACACAGCACAAAGTATCCATGGATTGTGGGAGTTTGTTTCCTAATATCTAGAATGCTGGAGCCAGACACACATTTGAGTTAATTATTGTCTGATGTTTCTGGGTTGCATTAACAAGCTGTGAAGCCTTCTGTTGTGGCTCAATGTTTGCAACTCAGGCGTTCCACAGACTTATCAACTAGTTTGCAATTATGGAATGATGTGACAATAAATAAAGAACACACAAGTGATGTTGGACCCACTATATTTCACTGATGAACGACATGGCTGACTAATGTGAGTGAAATCAGATCTGCATGAAAGATAAACATATCCAGCAGAAATTCACCATATGGGATCCTGGGCTTTATAAATAGAAGCATAGAGTACAAAAGCCAGGAAGCAATGCTAAGCCTATATAAAACAACAGTTCAGCCCCAGCTGGAGTATTGTGTCTAATTCTCAGCACCACATTTTAGGAAGGACGCAAAGGTTTTGCAGAGGGTAAAGAAGAGATTTACTCAAATGGTTCCAAGGATGAGAGATTACAGTTACGTGGATAGACAGGAGAAGATGGGGTTGTTTCCCTTAGAGCAGCGAATGCTAAGAGAAGATTTGATAGAGGTGTTTAAAATCATGAATGGTTTAGAGAGAGTAAATAAAGAGAAACTGTTTTCAATAGCTGAAGGATTGATAACCAGAGGACATAGATTTAAGGTGATTGGCAAAAGAACCAGAGGCGACATGTGGAAAAACTTTTTAACGCAATGAGTGGTTAGGATTTGGAATGCATTGCTTGTTAGGATGGATACAGATTCAATAGGGAATTTGAGAAATACTTGAAGGAGAAAAAAATGCAGGGATGTGGGGAAAGAGCGGGGGAGAGGGACTAACTGGATTATTCTTCGAAAGAGATAGGACAGACTCGACGGGCTGAATGGCCTCCTTTTGTGCTGTGTTATTCTATTCTATGATTTTCAGTTTACTGTATAGATATATTTTACATTAAATTTAATTTTGGTTGAATCTTGAGCTGTGAGAAGCCAGGAGAATGTGTAAAGCCAGAAGAGTGTGGAGTTTAGCCTCATGAGGAGATCAACTTTGAGCTGCAGTTTGACATGAGTTTTTATCTATAAACAATACATTTGTGAAGCAAGTAAGCAGATTTAGGGGCTGAAATTCAATCTCCCATAAAGGCCTCTTACCACCAGAAACCAGTGGCCAAGCGCCACAGTCCAGTGGTCGCCGATTTTTGGGTGAATGGCCACTGCCAGCGAAATTCACCATGGTGGATTTTCCGGCGGTTCCCACTTCCGCCCCGCTGCTGCCGACCGGTCCTAAGTGCATCATCAAAGGACGCACCGCCGATCTCCCACACCTGCACCCAAATTCAGTTTCAAAAATCCACGATCCGCCACGCGGTGCCCCTGACAGCTTTTTCTGTCAGTGCACCTTGTTTTCTGTGTGTGGGACTTGGCTGCACGGCGACCATTAAAGGCGAGGGCCCACTGCCGCAGCAATTATGTTATTCTTTTGGCTGTCCGACTTCCAGATCGGCCGGCCAAATATACCCCTGGGTTCGGCCGGGCTGCCTACAGGCAGCCTGACACCCCTTCTTGGGTGCCAGGCCGTTAGCCCAGCAGAAACCCTCCCTGATGGCTCAGTGACCAGTGGCAGAGCTCGCAGCGGCCCTCCCCTTTAAGTGAAGGAGAGAGACGTGATGATGCACACGGGTCATGACGTCATCACCGCTCCGCTGGTGATTGACAGTGGCACAGACTCTGTTCCGCCTCCACTTCCGCCCCTCTTGTTGATGATCTGCTGCTTACCGTCCCACTTCCACCCCCATTATGACTGACTGCTGGTCCGCTTAAAAAAAAATGACAGAGTTGAATTTCACGAAAGAGGCGATCTCAACCGACGGGGCGGTGAAAATACTTCAAAAACGGTAGGTGCGCCAGGTTTTGGGCGGGCCTGAATTTCGGCCCCTTCGACTCTTGCAAGGAGACCGAAATTCACCCCTGCTGGAAACTGGCCGCACTTACCGTGTTTCAGCTGTTTTCACCGATGGCCTCTTCTGTAAAATTCAACTCTTTGTCTTTTTTTTACCAGCGGGGCGGAAGTTGGTCATAATGGGGACGGAAGTGGGGGCGGGCGCGAAGTGTTCGTCAAACTGGGGGTGGAAGTGGGGGCGGGCGGAGTGTCCGCCACTGTCAGTCATCAACGTGGCGCTGATGATGTCATCACGCCGGCGCGTCAACACGTCTCTCCCATTCACTGAAAGGGGAGTGCTGCTGCGAGCTCTGCGATTCTTTTAGTTAGGTCCACTGGGCCACCAGGGAGGGTTTTAGCCGGGCCAGTGGCCTGGCACCCAAGAGGGGGTGCCAAGCTGCCAGTTGGCGGCCCGACCGAACTTGGGTGCATAATTGTCGGCCCGACCTGGCAGTCGGCCGACAATAAAAAATAATATGGCGGCTGTGGCAGTGCACCCTCCCCTTTAATTGTGGCCACACCACCATTTTACACACACTGCAAACACAGTGCACTGACAGAAAAAAGTGACAGGGGCACCGAGTAAATTTTCAAGGTAAATTTTGCTTCAGGGCGGGAGATCGGTGGTGTGTTCTTTGATGACGCACTTTGGAGGGTTCGGCAGCAGCAGGGTGGAAGTGGGGACCACCGGAAAAATCACCAGGGAGAATTTCGCAAGCGGCGGCCATTGCACGAAAAATCGGCGGCCAATTGACACCGTCGCGTGGCCGCCACCTCCGACAGTAACGGGCCTTGTCGGGAGGCTGAATTTCGGCCCTTGGGAGTTCAGACTAACAGTGACAACGGGCCAAACGTCCGGCCTTGCCGGGTTCGTACGAAGTGCGCACAGACCCGACGAGGCCTCGCAAAAGCCAGTTTTTGGGGCGCGATGCGCATGCGGCAAAAAACATTTTTTCCGATCTGTCAGAGATTTCTCTAGACAGATCCTCCGCATCCCCAGGAGAAGGACATTCACAGGGGAGAGATTGGACTATTTGCCCAACTAATGCCCAGCGAATGTCCTTCAAAGTTTTACGCCTGTCCATTTAGGTAAGTTTATTTCTAACCCTATTAAGACACATTAAAAAAAATTCCAAAAAATATATTTTTTTCTAAAACATTTAATTACATTTAATTTCAATTAATTTTAAATGTGTGACGTGTTTTATTTATTTATTATGTTGTGTTTCGGTGTTTTAGGGGGTTATTCTCATGGATAGTAATGGGTACTTGTATAAATGGAGTTCCCATTTTTACTGCACAGTGATTGGTGGT
Organism: Pristiophorus japonicus; assembly: GCF_044704955.1. Taxonomy (NCBI): domain Eukaryota; kingdom Metazoa; phylum Chordata; class Chondrichthyes; family Pristiophoridae; genus Pristiophorus; species Pristiophorus japonicus. The sequence continues at coordinate 140,719,594 of NC_091983.1, read as the reverse complement.
CCAGGCCCACATGAATCCAGCATGTACGTACATACCTGAAAGAGATCTTCCCGTGCACTGCGCAGCGAATCTAGGCCTCCGACTGGGATCCTGTGTTCCTCCGGGACCACCAGGTACTTTCGTAGAACCCTTTCGGGTCGTAGGCATTCATATGAAGGAAGCCTCTGACCACAGTTTTCCCCCCTATATTTTGAAGTTATGCACAGATATAAATGGATGAATATTTGTAGCAGAGTAAGATACAGGGCTATAAGGAGAATGGGGCAATGAAAATAATGTTGGATTGCTCTAGCAAAGAGTTGGCACAGACACAATGGGTCCATTGCCCTCCTTCTGTGCTGTAAACTGCCATGGTGTTCTGGTTCTATCTCTTAACACTGAAAGTTGTGCTTGTATTACAGGAACTACTGTGCAATGCAAACTGTGACAAACGTCTGTGATAGAACCATAGAAACATAGAAAATAGGTGCAGGAGTAGGCCATTCGGCCCTTCTAGCCTGCACCGCCATTCAATGAGTTCATGGCTGAACATGATGTCCCAACTACCATCCAGTGTTCCGCGCACTGAACAGTGTTGTCATGGCAGTGAGGAATTGTAACATGTGGCAATCTAGGCTGCATTGATTTACAGGGAACTTTATCGCATCTGTTTAAATTAGACTTGTGGTCGCATGCCAATGTAGTGCCAGGAAAAATCATGTCAAATTGGTATTACCCAACACATGCAACTTAAACCATGGTATGAATGTAAGTCCCAGTGTTAAGGGGCCTAAATTTGGCCCTCCGGTTTTTTCAGCGCACCTCCGAGCCCTCCGCCGACATTTTACCTCAGAAGTAGCGCCAAAAGAAAATCCGTGCGATCATGGCTGATTCTCCGGCCGTATGTGGAGCTGGCGTGGCGCAGAAGAAAGAGAGGGGGCGGAGCTAGGTCCCGGCGCTGAAAACAGTGCCGGGACCTCTGCACATGCGCGCTAGAGTCTGCGCGCATGTGCAATAGCTCCTGGCAGACCGTTTCGGCAAACGCGCGCTGCAGGCTGCGTGGGAGGGGCCAAAGCACGCCGTCCCTAGCCCTGGCCAAATGGGCTCCCTCATCGGCGGCCCGCTGCGTTCCCTAAGGTAGGAGTTCTATTTCTTATTATTTATTGATTGATTTTGGTGCTTTAGGAGCAGGGTTCCTTCTATATTTTTATTTGTTATTTATTGATTGCTTATTACTTTGGTCTTGGTGCTTTAGGTGCACGGTTCCTTCTATATTTTTATTTTTTTATTTATTGATTCCTTATTATTTTGGTATTGGTGCTTTAGGTGCAGGGTTCCTTCTATTTTATTTGTTAATTAATTGCTTATTACTTTTTGTGCGTTGTTTGGTGCTTGGTAGTGCTTTAAATGTAGTTACTTGCACCGATTCCTTAACTGTAAGTAAGGTCTTTCTCTGCGGACAAAAGTGGACACATACGCTGCCCTAAGTTAGTTTAGTACAACATTTTTCTGGCTAAATTGGCGTAAATGGCTGGGAACGCCCCCTTTTGAAAAAAAACCTGACCTAACAAAAAACCTAACTAACTCACTTACATTGGCGCAAATTAAATGACCATATTTGCAACTAAAAAGATACACCAAAAAAATCAAGTTACACCAAAAAAAAACGGTGTAACTCATGGTGAAATTTGAGCCCAAGGATTTAAATTAATTTACAAACGTTGATATTTTCATACTGGCAAGCTGAAACACTTAGTTATAAAAATGTCTGTAAGTACAAACAAACTTGCCTCAGTATTAACAGCACAAACAGTTCTGATTGATGAATTGCTGTTGGATTCAATCCTCAATAATTAAAGTTGGAATTCAGAAACCACTGAAAACATACTAGTGTTGAGGCAGAGAGCTTCGGGAGGAAGTGCTAGAGTTTCAACTAATGGTCAGAAGCACTCTGGAGTCAGAAATTATACATTACTGGCCATCTGCAATACTAAAATAATTAGAGTAATTGACTTCGATGTCTCAACAGATTTGAAAAAAAATATTCCTCTATGGTGAAGTCACCACAGAAAGCATTGCTATTTCATTTTATTATAAGTCAAACTTAAAACACTATCTAATACTATGTCAGTTCATGTAACCTGCATTATTTTAGTCAATAGAATAGACTTTTTTTATTCTGAGAATTACTTGTTTACTAAATCTAATTCCATGGTTAGAAATGTATAAACATATTCATAAATAAAGCAAAATATATTCTAGAATCAACTTTGATGTAATTGTAGGTGTTAAAAACGCAGTACTAACTCAAAACTATTTAATGATGCCACCTATCAAACATAGGTTCAAAGACATTTCAACAGAGAAGGAGGCCAATTGGCCCATTATACCTGTGCCTGTGCTAGTTTTACATTGGAATCAATTTTATAAAATATAGGATACTTTCTTCAAGGCTACTCTGGTGGAGTGGAATTTTTCAAACACTGGACGAGGGTTGGGAAATGAGAGTTCTATTTCACATTGTGCCCAATTTTTCAATAGGCAATTTTGGCATGAATAGGGAGGCCATGCTACCACCATGTACAGGCCTCAACAGATTGTACAATATGTCAATGCAGCCTCAAGCAGTACCTCTTCATTATTGTTGGTTGCTGCCAGCATTTAGATGGTTCTGTTCAAAATGAGTTTTGCACATGCTAGATGGTTCAGATGAGTAAAAGGAATTCATGAGTGGTCACAAATCCAGCTGCAATGACACATAAGGGGGGGTGATTCTGAATTTGGGTGATAGTGTAAAACGGACAATATTGATTTAGCCACCCAGGGGGCGTCGGAGAGGCGGGAGTTTGAGCAGCCAGCGGCCTAGAAAGGCCAGCAGTCGGGAGTCGGGGAGTTCGAGGTGCATCGAGAAGGCAGGAGTTCGAGCAGCCAGAGGCCTATAAAGGCCAGCAGTCGGGAGTCGGGGAGTTCGAGGTGCATCGAGAAGGCAGGAGTTCGAGCAGCCAGAGGCCTATAAAGGCCAGCAGTCGGGAGTCGGGGAGTTCGAGGTGCGTCGAGAAGGCAGGAGTTCGAGCAGCCAGAGGCCTATAAAGACCAGCAGTCGGGAGTCGGGGAGTTCGAGGTTCGTTGGAGAGGTGGGAGTTCGAGCAGCCAGAGGCCTATAAAGACCAGCAGTTGGGACTCGGGGAGTTTGAGGTGCGTTGGAGAGGTGGGAGTTCAAGCAGCCAGAGGCCTATAAAGACCAGCAGTTGGGACTCGGGGAGTTTGAGGTGCGTTGGAGAGGTGGGAGTTCAAGCAGCCAGAGGCCTATAAAGACCAGCAGTTGGGAGTTGGGGAGTTCGAGGTGCGTCGAGGAGGCGGGAGTTCGAGCAGCCAGAGGCCTATAAAGACCAGCAGTTGGGAGTCGGGGAGTTTGAGGTGCGTTGGAGAGGTGGGAGTTCGAGCAGCCAGAGGCCTATAAAGACCAGCAGTTGGGAGTCGGGGAGTTCGAGGTGCGTTGGAGAGGTGGGAGTTCGAGCAGCCAGCGGCCTATAAAGGCCGGGAGTCGGGGAGTTTGAGGTGCGTTGGAGAGGCGGGAGTTCGAGGTGCGTCAGAGAGGCCTACTGTGCAGCTGCAGCGGGGAGGCAAAAAAGTAGAAAGAAATCGAAAGGTGATGTCACAGCCAAGGAAGTAAGTGATTGGCTGGTGATTGGTAAGTAGTTTTTCTTTTTCTTTTCTTTATCAGTAAGTAACCTTTAGCATTGTTGTTGCCAATTTCAGTTTATCTGAGAGTTAAGTCATGGCAGGAGAGTGCGGACATATGTTATGCTCCTCCTGTACTATGTGGGAAGTCAGGGACGCTTCCAGTGTCCCTGGCGACTACGTGTGCGGGAAGTGTATCCGCCTGCAGCTCCTGACGGACTGCATTGCGGCACTGAAGCTGCGGGTGGATGAACTCTGGAGCATCTGCGATGCTGAGAATGACGTGAATAGCACATTTAGTGAGTTGGTCTTACTGCAGGTAAAAGGCACACAGCCAGATAGGGGATGGGTGACCAACAGGAAGAGCAGTGCAAGGAAGGTAGTGCAGGGGTCCCCTGCAGTCATTCCCCTGCAAAACAGATACACCGCTTTGGGTACTGTTGACGGCGATGACTCATCAGGGGAGGGCAGCAGCAGCCAAGTCCATGGCACCGTGGGTGGCTCTGCTGCACAGGAGGGCAGGAAAAAGAGTGGGAAAGCTATAGTGATAGGGGATTCAATTGTAAGGGGAATAGATAGACGTTCCTGCGGCTGCAACTGAGACTCAAGGATGGTATGTTGCCTCCCTGGTTCAAGGGTCAAGGATGTCTCGGAGCGGGCGCAGGGGATTCTGAAAAGGGAGGGTGAACAGCCAGTTGTCGTGGTGCATATAGGTACCAATGATATAGGTAAAAAACAGGATGAGGTCCTACAAGACGAATTTAGGGAGCTAGGAGCTAAATTAAAAAGTAGGACCTCAAAAGTAGTAATTTCACGATTGCTACCAGTGCCACGTGCTAGTCAGAGTAGGAATCGCAGGATAGCTCAGGTGAATATGTGGCTTGAGGAGTGGTGCAGAAGGGAGGGATTCAAATTCCTGGGACATTGGAACTGGTTCTGGGGGAAGTGGGACCAGTACAAACGGGACGGTCTGCACCTGGGCAGGACTGGAACCAATGTCTTAGGGGGAATGTTTGCGAGTGCTGTTGGGGAGGAGTTAAACTAATATGGCAGGGGGATGGAAACCAATGCAGGGAGACAGAGGGAAGTAGAATGGGGTCAGAAGCAAAAGATAGAAAGAAGAAAAATAAAATTGGTGGGCAGAGAAACCTAAGGCAAAAAGCAAAAAGGGCCACATTACAGCAAAATTCTACATGGGAAAAGTGTGTTAGAGAGACAAGCCTGAAGGCTCTGTGCCTCAATGCGAGGAATATTTGGAATAAGGTGGACGAATTAACTGCGCCGATAGCAGTTAATGGGTATGATGCAATTGGCATCACGGAGACATGGCTCCAGGGTGACCAAGGCTGGGAACTCAACATCCTGTGGTAGTCAACATTTAGGAAGGATAGACAGAAAGGAAAAGGAGGCGGGGTGGCATTGCTGATTAAAGAGGAAATTAATGCAATAGTAAGAAAGGACATTAGCTTGGATGATGTGGCATCAGTGTGGGTGGAGCTACGGAATACCAAGGGGCAGAAAATGCTAGTGGGAGTTGTGTACAGACCACCAAACAGTAGTAGTAAGGTTGGGGACAGCATCAAACAAGAATATAGGAATGCATGCAATAGAGGTACAGCAGTTATCATGGATGACTTTAATCTACATATTGATTGGGCTAACCAAACTGGTAGCAATGCGGTGGAGGAGGATTTCCTGGAGTGTATTAGGGATGGTTTTCTCGACCAATATGTCGAGGAACCAATTAGGGAGCTGGCCATCCTAGACTGAGTGATGTGTAATGAAAAAGGACTAATTAGCAATCTTGTTGTGCGAGACCCCTTGGGGAAGAGTGACCATAATATGGTAGAATTCTTTATTAAGATGGAGAGTGACACAGTTAATTCAGAAACTAGGGTCCTGAACTTAAGGAAAGGTAACTTCGATGGTTTGAGGCGTGAATTGGCTAGAAAGACTGGCAAATGATACTTCAAGGGTTGATGGTGGATAGGCCATGGCAAACATTTAAAGATCACATGGATGAACTTCAGCAATTGTACATCCCTGTCTGGAGTAAAAATAAAACGGGAAAGGTGGCTCAACCGTGGCTAACAAGGGAAATTAAGGATAGTGTTAAATCCAAGGAAGTGGCATATAAATTGGCCAGAAATAGCAAAAAACCTGAGGACTGGGAGAAATTTAGAATTCAGCAGAGGAGGACTAAGGGTTTAATTAGGAGGGGAGTACGAGAAGAAGCTTGGCGGGAACATAAAAACTGACTGCAAAAGCTTCTATAGATATGTGAAGAGAAAAAGATTAGTGAAGACAAACGTAGGTCCCTTGCAGTCGGATTTAGGTGAAGTTATAATGGGGAAAAAAGAAATGGCAGACCAATTGAACAAATACTTTGGTTCTGTCTTCACGAAGGAAGACACAAATAAACTTCCGGAAATACTAGGAGACCGAGGGTCTAGTGAGAAGGAGGAACTGAAGGATATCCTTATTAGGTGGGAAATTGTGTTGGGGAAATTGATGGGATTGAAGGCCGATAAATCCCCGGGGCCTGATATTCTGCATCCCAGAGTACTTATGGAAGTGGCCCGAGAAATAGTGGATGCATTGGTGATCATTTTCCAACAGTCTATTGACTCTGGATCAGTTCCTATGGACTGGAGGGTAGCTAATGTAATACCACTTTTTAAAAAGGGAGGGAGAGAGAAAGTAGGTAATTATTGACCGGTTAGCCTGACATCAGTAATGTTTAAAATGTTGGAATCAATTATTAAGGATGAAATAGCAGCGCATTTGGAAAGCAGTGACAGAATCGGTCCAAGTAAGTATGGAAATCATGCTTGACAAATCTTCTGAAATCTTTTGAGGATGTAACCAGTAGAGTGGACAAGGGAGAACCAGTGGATGTGGTGTATTTGGACTTTCAGAAGGCTTTTGACAAGGTCCCACATAAGAGATTGGTGTGCAAAATCAAAGCACATGGTATTGGGGGGTAATATACTGACGTGGATAGAGAAGTGATTGGCAGACAGGAAGCAGAGAGTCGGGATATTCGGGTGCTTTTCAGAATGGCAGGCAGTGACTAGTGGAGTGCCGCAGGGCTCAGTGCTGGGACCCCAGCTCTTTACAATATACATCAAGGATTTGGATGATGGAATTGAGTGTAATATCTCCAAGTTTGCAGATGACACTAAACAGGGTGGCGGTGTGAGCTGTGAGGGGGACGCTAGGAGGCTGCAGGTGACTTGGACAGGTTAGGTGAGTGGGCAAATGCATTGCAGATGCAGTATAATGTGGATAAATGTGAGGTTATCCACTTTGGTGGCATAAACGCGAAGACACAATATTATCTGAATGGCGGTAGATTAGGAAAAGGGGAGGTGCAATGAGACCTGGGTGTCATGGTTCATCAGTCATTGAAAGTTGGCATACAGGTACAGCAGGCGGTGAAGAAGGCAAATGGTATGTTGGCTTTCATAGACATAGACATAGAAAGTAGGTGCAGGAGTAGGCCATTCGGCCCTTCTAGCCTGCACCGCCATTCAATGAGTTCATGGCTGAACATGCAACTTCAGTACCCCATTCCTGCTTTCTCACCATACTCCTTGATCCCCCTAGTAGTAAGGACTTCATCTAATTCCTTTTTGAATATATTTAGTGAATTGGCCTCAACAACTTTCTGTGGTAGAGAATTCCACAGGTTCACCACTCTCTGGGTGAAGAAATTCCTCCTCATCTGGGTCCTAAATGGCTTACCCCTTATCCTTAGACTGTGTCCCCTGGTTCTGGACTTCCCCAACATTGGGAACATTCTTCCTGCATCTAACCTGTCTAACCCCGTCAGAATTTTAAACGTTTCTATGAGGTCCCCTCTCATTCTTATGAACTTCATAACTAGAGGATTTGAGTATTGGAGCAGGGTGGTGTTACTGCAGTTGTACAGGGCCTTGGTGAGGCCTCACCTGGAATATTGTGTTCAGTTTTGGTCTCCTAATCTGAGGAAGGACGTTCTTGCTATTGAGGGAGTGCAGCGAAGGTTCACCAGACTGATTCCCGGGATGGCTGGACTGACATATGAGGAGAGACTGGATCAACTTGGCCTTTATACATTAGAGTTTAGAAGGATGAGAGGGGATCTCATAGAAACATATAAGATTCTGACGGGACAGGTTAGATGCGGGTAGAATGTTCCCGATGTTGGGAAATCCAGAACCAGGAAACACAGTCTTAGGATAAGGGGTTGGCCATTTAGGACTCAGAGAGTTGTTAACCGGTGGAATTCCCTGCCGCAGAGAGTTGTTGATACCATTTCATTGGACATATTCAAGAGGGAGTTAGATATGGCCCTTACGGCTAAGGGGATCAAGGGGTATGGAGAGAAAGCAGGAAAGGGGTACTGGCGGAATGATCAGCCATGATCTTATTGAATGGTGGTGCAGGCTCGAAGGGCCGAATGGCCTGCTCCTGCACCTATTTTCTATGTTTATGTTTCTATACATTCTTCCCATTTTTCTTCCTATTTCCATTGAAGTCAATCAGGAGAGATGTATAATGTGAGGCTGAATTGATATCAACTCTTTTACACAATCACCCAAAATCAAATTACTCCCAAGGTGTTTTATCCACATCTATCACTATTCTGAGAACTGTGTTTATAGATCCCACGACTGCCTGGGCAAGTCAGAGGAAATCTAACCTTATTGCCACAGCTTCAAAAGAAAGGCTGAAGCATTACTTTTTGCATCGAATTGCATGGTAATTACAACATAGAAACAGGCGGTTCGGCCAAACCAGTCTGTGTGGTGTTTATCCTCCACATGACCATCTGCTGCAGGATGACCTTCAAATAACATTGGAACTGGGACAGTTCTTCTCATAGCAGTGAAGGCTATCACAGCATGAAACTTTCATGCAATTGGTTCCTTCTGAGTCACCACATGGTCATGTACTTCATCAGGCAATCTGTTGTGCCCAGCTATGTAAATGTTTGCAAGGGGCAACATCTTCATCACTTTCCCGATTGAAAGGACAGGATGCAGACCTTTCATTGGGTGGTAGGTTCCTCTGAGTGAAAGATGTCACAGATGATTCCCATGTGGGCATCAGGGTTCCATATCTACCTACAGGCAAAGAAAGGGCTTGCATCGAATTGATGTTCATGTAGTGTCTGGCCATAAAAATATCTGTGTGTGTATCATTATTATCCAGGAAGCAGTCATCATGCCATCAGAAAGCAGCAGCCCACGATGATTGCTAACAGAGAGAAAGAAAGGATTAAAACAGATGATGCATAGAGACAGCTCTTTATACAATTCCTGTATATTAGGAAAAGGAAGGTGAATAACTGTTGAATAACTGTTAATGTCAGTTTGAAACTTGCCAAAGAATCAGAATATAGCTGGGTGCAGAATCAAAATCACGAATAGTTTGTATCTGATGGTAATTTAATGCTGTGCATTCCATTTATCTGTTTTATTGCATTTACACCACAACAAAAAGATATGGGACAATTGGTTATGCAGATATGCATTGTGATGGGAGTGGGAGAAAAAGACTGTATCCTCACAGTTGTCAGTCTGACAAGAGCTGACAATAGGAACATTGGAAGGTTGTGAGCTAAAAAGACCATTTTGGCCCATTTGGTTGACCCCCGAATGGAAACAAAGAAAAAGAGTGGAACTCCAAAATTTAGACTCCCCTGGATATTAAGGAGCATACAGGGTAGGGTAAGGATTAAAAAAAGGCAAGCTTTTGTCAGATACCGAGAGCACAATACTACAGAAAGCCTAGAGGAGTATAGAAAGTGCAGGAGAGAATTTAAAAAGCAAATTAGGAAAGCAAAGAGAGGACATTAAAAAATATTGACAAGTAAAATCAAAGAAAACCCAAAGATGTTTTATAAACACATAAGGAACAAGAGAATAACGAAGGAAAGAGTAGGGCCGATTAGAGACCTATGTGTGGAGCCGGAAGACGTGGGTATGGTTCTTAATGAATACTTTGCGTCTGTCTTCACAGAAGAGAGAGACGATGCAGACAATGTAGTTAAAGAGGAGGTGTGAGAAATATGAGATAGTGTGAACATCGAAAATAAGACAGTATTAAGAGGTTTAGCATCTTTGAAAGTAGATTAATCGCCAGGCCCGGATGAAGTGTATTCCAGGCTGTTAGGAGAGGCAAGAGAGGAAATAGTGGAGGCTCTGACCATCATCTGCAGGTGTAGTGCCAGAGGACTGGAGGACTGCTAGCATTGTGCCATTGTTTAAACAGGGAAAAAGGGATAGATCGAGTAATTACAGGCCAGTTGTAGGAAAATCATTGGAAAAGATTCTGAGGGACAGTATAAATTATCTTTTAGAAAGTCACAGATTAATCAAGGACAGTCAGCATGGATTTGTTAAGGGAAGGTCATGTCTGACTAATTTGATTGAATTTTTTGCGGTGGTAACGAGGAGAGTCGATGAGGGTAATGCATTTGATGTGGTCTACATGGATTTTAGCAAAGCCTTTGACAAGGTCCCACATAACAGGTTGGTAAAAAAAAGCGCATGGGATCCAAGGGAAAGTGGCAAGTTGGATCTAAGAAAGGCTCAGTGGCAGGAAGCAAAGGGTAATGGTTGATGGGTGTGTTTATGATTGGAAGGCTGTTTCCAGTGGGGTACCACAGGGCTCAGTACTAGGCCCCTTGCTTTTTGTGGTACATATCAATGATTTAGACTTCAATGTAGGGGGCATGATTAAGAAGTTTGCAGATGATACAAAAATTGGCCATGTGGTTGCTAGTGAGGAAGAAAGCTGCAGACTGCAGGAAGATATCAATGAACTGGTCAGGTGGGCAGAACAGTGGCAAATGGAATTCAATCCAGAAAAGTGTGGTAATGCATTTGGGGAGGACTAACAAGGCAAGGAATATACAATAAATGGTAGGATGCTGAGAAATGTAGACCTTGGAGTGCATGTCCACAGATCCCTGAAGGTAGCAGGACATGTAGATAAGGTGGTTAAAAAGGCACATGTGATACATTCCTTTATTAGCCGAGGCATAGAATAGAAGAGCTGAGAGATTATGCTAGAACTGTATAAAACACTAGGTACACCACAGCTAAAGTGCTGCATACAGTTCTGGTCACCAAATTACAGGAAGTTGGAGTTCTTTGAGGATGTAATGAGTAAGGTGGATAAGGGGGAACCAGTAGATGTGGTGTATTTGGATTTCCAGAAGTCATTCGATAAGGTGCCACTTAAAAGGTTATTGCACAAGATAAAAATTCATGGGGTTGGGGTAATATATTAGCATGGATAGAGGATTGGCTAACTAACAGAAAACGGAGAGTCGGGATAAATGGGTAATTTTCCGGTTGGCAAACAGTAACTAGTGGGGTGCCGCAGGGATCAGTGCTGGGTCCTCAACTATTTACAATCTATATTAATGACTTGGATGAAGGGGCCGAGTATAATATAGCCAAGTTTGCTGATGATACAAAGATGGGTGGGAAAGCAAATTGTGAGGAGGACACAAAAAATCTGCAAAGGGATATAGACAGGCTAAGTGAAACATAGAAACATAGAAAATGGGTGCAGGAGTAGGCCATCCGGCTCTTTGAGCCTGCACCACCATTCAATAAGATCATGGCTGATCATTCCTTCAGTACCCCGTTCCTGCTTTCTCTCCATACCCCTTGATCCCTTTAGCCACAAGGGCCATATCTAACTCCCTCTTGAATATATCCAATGAACTGGCATCAACAACTCTCTGCGGTAGGGAATTCCACAGGTTAACAACTCGCTGAGTGAAGAAGTTCCTCCTCATCTCAGTCCTAAATGGCTTACCCCTTATCCTAAGACTATGTCCCCCGGTTCTGGACTTCCCCAACATCGAGAACATTCTTCCTGCATCTAACCTGTCCAGTCCCGTCAGAATTATATATGTTTCTATGAGATCCCCTCTCATCCTTCTAAACTCCAGTGAATACAGGCCCAGTCGATCCAGTCTCTCCTCATGTGTCAGTCCTGCCTCCTGCCATCCCGGGAATCAGTCTGGTGAACCTTCGCTGCACTCCCTCAATAGCAAGAGCGTCCTTCCTCAGATTAGGAGACCAAAACTGAACACAATATGCCAGCTGGGGCCTCACCAAGGCCCTGTACAACTGCAGTAAGACTTCCCTGCTCCTTTACTCAAATCCCCTTGCTATGAAGGCCAACATACCATTTGCCTTCTTCACCGCCTGCTGTACCTGCATGCCAACCTTCAATGACTGATGTAGCATGACACCCAGGTCTCGCTGCACCTTCCCTTTTCCTAATCTGCCGCCATTCAGATAATATTCTGCCTTCGTGTTTTTGCCACCAAAGTGGATAACCTCACATTTATCCACATTATACTGCATCTGCCATGTATTTGCCCACTCGCCTAACCTGTCCAAATCATCCTACAGCCTCTTAGCGTCCTCCTCACAGCTCACACCGCCACCCAGTTTAGTGTCATCTGCAAACTTGGAGATATTACACTCAATTCCATCATCCAAATTATTAATATATATTGTAAAGAGCTGGGGTCCCAGCACTGAGCCCTGCGGCACTCCACTAGTCACTGCCTGCCATTCTGAAAAGGACCCGTTAATCCCAACTCTCTGCTTCCTGTCTGCCAACCAGTTCTCTATTCATGTCAGTACATTACCCCCAATACCATGTGCTTTGATTTTGCACACTAATCTCTTGTGTGGGACCTTGTCAAAAGCCTTTTGAAAGTCCAAATACACCACATCCACTGGTTCTCCCTTGTCCACTGTGTGTGGGCCAAAATTTGGCAGATGGAGTATAATGTAGGAAAATGTGAGGCTATCCATTTTGGCAGAAAAAAATGGAAAAGCAAATTATAATTTAAATGGAGAAAAATTGCAAAGTGCTGCAGCAGAGAGGGACCTGGGGGTCCTTGTGCATGAAACACAAAAAGTTAGTATGCAGATACAGCAAGTAATCAGGAAGGCCAATGCAATCTTGGCCTTTATTGCAAGGGGGATAGAATATAAAAGCAGAGAAGTCCTGCTCCAACTGTACAGGGTATTGGTGAGGCCACACTTAGAGTTCTGCATACTGTTTTGGTCTCCGTATTTAAGGAAGGATATACTTGCATTGGAGGCTGTTCAGAGAAGGTTCAATAGGTTGTTTCCGGAGATGAGGGGGTTGACTTATGAAGATAAGCTGAGTAGGTTGGACCTATACTCATTGGAGTTCAGAAGAATGAGAGGTGATCTTATTGAAACATATAAGATAATGAGGGGGCTCGACAAGGTGGATGCAGAGAGGATATTTCCACTCATAGGGGAAACTAAAACTAGGGGACATAGTCACAGAATAAGGGGTCGCCCATTTGAAGCTGAGATGAGGAGGAATTTCTTCTCTCAGAGGGTTGTGAATCTGTGGAATTCTCTGCCCCAGAGAGCTGTGGAGGTTGGGTCATTGATTATATTTAAGGCGGAGATATACAGATTTTTGAGCGATAAGGGGATAAAGGGTTATGGGGAGCAGGCAGGGAAGTGGAGCTGAGTCCATGATCAGATCAGCCATGATATTAAATGGCGGAGCAAGCTCAAGGGGTCAGGTAGCCTACTCCTGCTATTATGTTCTTATGAAAGATGTGATTGCACGAGAAAGGGTACAAAGGAGCTTTACGAGGATGTTGCCAGGACTGGAGAATTTTAGCTATGAGGAAAGATTGGATAGGCTGGATTTGTTTTCTTTGAAAAAGAGGAGGCTGAATGGAGACTTAATTGAGGTGTATAAATTGAGGGGCCGAGAGAGAGTGGGTAAGTAGGACCTATTTCCCTTAACAGAGTGGTCACTAATCAGCGGAATTAGTAGTATTGGTAGTATTATGTTCCTAATACAGATGAGGCTGCACACAGGGAGGTTAAAGTAACAGTGATCTCAGTCTTTAATAAGCCACTCCAGAGTGAGGAACAGGCCTTAGGGGCCGGGTTATATACAGTGCTCCCAAGGGATGCTGGGATCCCTTGGGACTTCAGGGGATGAGCTCCCTGGTGGCGGAACATGGGAATGCATGCTTTACAGATACACAACATCACGCCCCCCGAAAGTCAAAGTGAAAACTATTTACAAGGTGAGGCGGTCGGGAGCCTTTCTTTCCCTGGTGGACCACCTCAGTACAAATGTCTGTTCTGGTGTGTTGGCTGTGCCCTCGCTGGGCTGGCGCGTTGTTGGCCCTGCAGGGCTGCTGGGTGAGCCTGGCCTTGCTGGGCTGTTGGGCGTGATGGGTTTGATTTTCTGGTCCGGAGTGGTGTCGTTGATCCTTTGGGTGTGTGTTGTGGGCTCGAAAAAGCTGGTCTCTGCTGTGGGTTGTTCAGGTCAGTCTGTGATCCGCAGCCTCGTTTGGTCCAGGTGCTTTCTGCAAATTTGTCCATTGTCGAGTTTGACTATAAACACCCTATTTCCTTCTTTAGCTATCACCGAACCTGCGATTCACTTGGGACCATGTCCATAGTTTAACACATACACAGGGTCATTCAGATCAATTTCCCGTGACACAGTGACGCGACCATCGTTTACATTTTGTTGCTACCGCCTGCTCTCTACCTGATCAGGCAGGTTGCAGTGAACCAGCGAGAGTCAGGTTTTAAGTGTCCTTTTCATGAGTAGCTCAGCTGGGGGCACCCCTGTGAGCGAGTGGGGTCTCGTGCGGTAGCTGAGCAGTACTCGGGACAGGCGGGTTTGGAGTGAGCCTTCTGTGACTCGTTTAAGGCTCTGTTTGATTGTTTGTATTGCCCGCTCTGCCTGCCCATTGGAGGCTGGTTTAAACAGGGCCGAGGTGACATGTTTGATCCCATTGCGTGTCATGAATTCTTTAAATTCGGCATTGGTGAAATATGGTCCGTTGTCACTGACCAGTATGTCAGGCAGGCCGTGGGTGGCAAACGTGGCCCTCAGGCTTTCAATGGTGGCGGTGGCGGTGCTTCCCGACATTGTTTCACATTCAATCCATTTTGAAAAAACATCCACCACCACCAGGAACATTTTACCGAGAAACGGGCCCGCATAGTCGACATGGATTCTTGACCACGGTCTGGAGGGCCAGGACCACAAACTTAGTGGTGCCTCTCTGGGCGCATTGCTCAACTGAGCACATACGCTGCATTGCCGTACACAGGACTCTAAGTCAGAGTCGATACCGGGCCACCACACGTGGGATCTGGCTATCGCTTTCATCATTACTATACTCGGGTGTGTGCTGTGGAGATCCGAGATGAAGTCTCCCTGCCCTTTTTTGGTAGCACTACGCGGTTACCCTAAAACAGGCAGTCTGCCTGAATGGACAGCTCGTCCTTTCGCCGCTGGAACGGCTTGATTAACTCTTGCATTTCAGCAGGGTTGCTGGCCCAGCTCCCATGCATTACACAGTTTTTTACTAGGGACAGCAGAGGTTCTTGGCTGGTCCAAGTCCTAATCTGGCGGGCCGTGATAGGTGATTTATCCTTTTCAAACACTTCCACGACCATCAACAAGTCTGCGGGCTGCGCCACCATCAACAAATTTGCAGGCTGCGCCATTTCCACCCCCATGGTGGGCAATGGTAGTCGACTGAGAGCATCCGCACAGTTCTCAGTGCCTGGCCTGTGGTGGATGGTATAGTTATATGCTGATAGTGCGAGTGCCCACCTTTGTATGCTGGCTGAGACATTAGTATTTATCCCCTTGTTTTCAGCGAACAGGGATGTGAGAAACTTGAAATCGGTTTCCAGCTCAAATTTGAGGCCAAACAGGTACTGATGCATTTTCTTTACCCCGAACACACACGCTAATGCCTCTTTCTCAATCATGCTGTAAGCCCTGTCGGCCTTAGACAAGCTCCTGGAAGCACAGGCGACAGGTTGCAACTTCCCCGCATCGTTAGTTTGTTGTAACACACACCTGATTCCGTACGATGACGTGTCACATGCCAGCACAAGTCTTTTACACGTGTTATACAATACAAGCAGCTTGTTGGAGCATAAAATGTTTCTGGCTTTCTCAAAAGCAATTACCTGTTTTTTTCCCCATGCCCAGTTCTCACCTTTGAGCAATAACTCATGTAGGGGCTCTAAAAGGATGCTTAATTGGCCAAAAAAAGCAGCAAACCTGAGGACTGTGAGAAATTTAGAATTCAGCAGAGGAGGACAAAGGGTTTAATTAAGAGGGGGAAAATAGAGTACGAGAGGAAGCTTGCCGGAAACATAAAAGCTGACTGCAAAAGCTTCTATAGATATGTGAAGAGAAAAAGATTAGTGAAGACGAACGTAGGTCCCTTGCAGTCGGACTCAGGTGAATTTATAATGGGGAACAAAGAAATGGCAGACCAATTGAACAAGTACTTTTGTTCTGTCTTTACGAAGGAAGACACAAATAACCTTCCAGATGTACTAGGGGACCGAGGGTCTAGAGAGGAGGAGGAACTGAAGGATATGCTTATTAGGCGGGAAATTATGTTGGGGAAATTGATGGGATTGAAGGCTGATAAATCCCCGGGTCCTGATTGTCTGCATCCCAGAGTACTTAAGGAAGTGGCCCTAGAAATAGTGAATGCATTAGTGATCATTTTCCAACAGTCTATCAACTTGGAATCATTTCCTATGGACTGGAGGGTAACTAATGTAACACTACTTTTTAAAAAAGGAGGGAGAGAGAAAACGGGTAATTATAGACCGGTTAGTCTGACGTCAGTAGTGG
Source organism: Pristiophorus japonicus (assembly GCF_044704955.1). Lineage (NCBI taxonomy): Eukaryota > Metazoa > Chordata > Chondrichthyes > Pristiophoridae > Pristiophorus > Pristiophorus japonicus. Next base: position 140,703,223 of record NC_091983.1, on the reverse strand, counting down.
GGAAAATGTTGGAATCAATTATTAAAGATGAAATAGCAGCGCATTTGGAAAGCAGTGACAGGATCAGTCCAATTCAGCATGGATTTATGAAGGGGAAATCATGCTTGACAAATCTTCTGGAATCTTTTGAGGATGTAACGAGTAGAGTGGACAAGGGAGAACCAGTGGATGTGGTGTATTTGGACTTTCAAAAGGCCTTTGACAAGGTCCCACATAAGAGATTGGTGTGCAAAATCAAAGCACATTGTATTGGGGGTAATGTACTGGCGTGGATAGAGAATTGGTTGGCAGACAGGAAGCAGAGAGTCGGGATAAACGGGTCTTTTTCGGAATGGGAGGCAGTGACCAGTGGAGTCTGTCAGAGCCACAGGGCTCTGTGCTGGGACCCCAGCTCTTTACAATATACATTAATGATTTGAATGAAGGAATTGAATGTAATATCTCCAAGTTTGCAGATGACACTAAACAGGGTGGTGGTGTGAGCTGTGAGGAGGATAAGAGGCTGCAGGGTGATTTGGACAGGTTCGGTGAGTGGGCAGATGCAGTATAATGTGGATAAATGTGAGGTTATCCACTTTGGAGGCAATAACACGAAGGCAGAATATTATCTGAATGGTGGCAGATTAGGAAAAGGGGAGGTGCAACGAGACCTGGGTGTCATGGTTCATCAGTCATTGAAAGTTAGCATACAGGTACAGCAGGCGGTGAAGAAGGCAAATGGTACGTTGGCCATCATAGCTAGGGGATTTGAGTATAGGAGCAGGGAGGTCTTACTGCAATTGTACAGGGCCTTGGTGAGGCCTCACCTGGAATATTGTGTTCAGTTTTGGTTTCCTAGTCTAAGGAAGGACGTTCTTGCTATTGAGGAAGTGCAGCGAAGGTTCACCAGACTGATTCCAGGGATGGTTGGGCTGTCATATGAGGAGAGATTGGATCAACTGGGCCTTTATACACTGGAGTTTGGAAGGATGAGAAGGGATCTCATAGAAACGTATAAGATTCTGACGGGACGGGACAGGTTAGATGCGGGAAGAATGTTCCCGATGTTGGGGAAGTCCAGAACCAGGGGACACAATCTTCGGATCAGGGGTCGGCCATTTAAGACTAAGATGAGGAGAAACTTCTTCACTCAGAGCGTTGTTAACCTATGGAATTCCTTGCCGCAGAGAGTAGTTGATGCCAGTTCATTGGATATATTCAAGAGGGAGTTAGATATTGCCCTTACGGCTAAAGGGATTGAGGGGTATGGAGAGAAAGCAGGAAAGGGGTACTGAGGTGAATGATCAGCCATGATCTTATTGAATGGTGGTGCAGGCTCGAAGGGCCGAATGGCCTACTCCTGCACCTATTTTTTATGTTTCTATGTTTCTATGTTTCTAGTAACCCCGGTAGGAAGTTAACAAAATAGTTGAGGAGCCCCAGGAACGACCGGAATTACGTAACATTCTGTGGCCTGGGCGCATTCCTCATAGCCTCTGTCTTGGCGTCTGTGGACCGAATGCCATCCGCCGCGATCTTTCTCCCCAAAAACTCTACTTCTGTTGCCATGAAGACGCATCTTGACTTCTTCAGCCGCAGCCCTACGCGATGCAGTCACTGGAGGACCTCCTCCAGGTTTTGTAGGTGCTCAGCGGTGTCCCGACCCGTGACCAATATGTCGTCCTGAATGCCTAGCATTCATCCTTTGTTGGGGATTCTGAGTCATCTGGGTCACCTGAGGCCTGCTGGCAGTTGCAGACTCGTGGGTTCTGCCTTGAACATTTCTGCTCTTAAACACAGTTCCAGTTAATTTATGAGTGTTGGTAGCACTTGTGTGCTGAGAGAATTGTTTGGTGTTATCACTGGTGGACATAAACGCCTGTGCTATCGCAATGGCCTTACTGAGGGTCGGTGTCTCTACAGTCAAGAGTTTTCGTAAGATGGTCTCGTGGCCAATGCCCAGTACAAAAAAGTCTCTGAGCATTTGCTCCAGGTAGCCATCAAACTCACATTTTCCTGCAAGTCGCCTTAGCTCTGTGACGTAGCTCGCCACTTCCTGACCTTCAGATCGCTGGCACGTGTAGAACCCATACTTCGCCATCAGCACGCTCTCCCTTGGGTAAGATGCTCCCGAACCAGTGTACAGAGCTCCTCATACGACTTATCTGTGGGTTTCATCGGAGCCAGAAGATTCTTCATGAGGCTTTGGGTCGGTGCCCCGCAGACCGTGAGGAGGACCGCTCTCCTTTTTGCAGCGCTTCCTTCTCCATCCAGCTCATTGGCTACAAAGTACTGGTCTAACCGTTCGACATAGGTTTCCCAGTCCTCACCCTCCGAGAACTTCTCCAGGATGCCCACAGTTTGCTGCATCTTTGCGTTGGATTCATGTACTCGTCGTCAGTTATTGTGTTCCTAACACAGATGAGGCTGCACACAGGGAGGTTGAAGTAACAGTGACCTCAGTCTTTAATAAGACATTCCAGAGTGAGGAATAGACCTTCGGAGCCGGGTTATATACAGTGCTCCCAAGGGATGCTGGGATCCCTTGGGACTTCAGGGGATGAGCTCCCTGGTGGCGGAACATGGGAGTGCATGCTTTACAGATACACAACAGGTTGAATGATTAGAGGGGCATTGAGCAGAATCTCTTTCATCCAGAAGTTGATAGAGGGCTGGAGCTCACTGCCTAAAAGGGTGGTAGAGGCAGAAATGTTCATCACATTTAAAAAGTACTTGGATTTGCATTTGAAGTACTGTAAACTGCATAGCTATGGATCAAGAACTTGAAAGTGGGATGAGGCTGGATTGGTCTTTTTTCCACTGGTGCAGACACAATGGGCTGAATGGCCTCCTTCTGTGAAGTAAATTTCTAAGATTCCATGATTCAATTGTATGAAACAAAAGACAGAAAATTATGTACTTTTTAAAACCAGTTGGGTTTAATCATTGCATAATTGTCTTACCACACTATGAATCATGGTGTTTGATTTATATGTTGATGATTAACTACTACTGTCAAAGCTTTGGTGGACAAAACTGCCTTAAATGAAAAAGGAAGAAACCGAGGGGTCACTTTATCTGTTGCGTGGTGGAAGAATGCTGGAGCTTTGCAGTGTCATTTGATCAGCAATTTTGTTGCTGAAGTTGGCTCTTCAAACCGTGCTGATATTGCAGAGGTTGTGGACGACCATGGACCATTTAGCTGTTTCTGCTGCTCACAGTCAGTTATGGCACCGTGTGCAGAACTTGCAGCACTCAGGAACAGGATTGTCGCCAGGTAGTTTTCTTTAGCCAGGTCTGTCACATGCCTGCTTGTTGCCAGTTGCCAGCTTATTGACAACACTGCAGCTGGTTTTTCAGTACTACATGTCCTCAGCCGGGGTGAGGGTCAGAATGCTACAGTTGGCCTTAGCTCATCTGGGCTAGAGAGGGAGAAAGAACGTTCAGGACTCTTGCTTTCCAGAGACTCCTGCTGGAGTAGTGTGGGAATCGGATGAGGAGAGGTTTGGGCTGGGTTGGGTTGCTCTCTGCTGGAGTGTCAGCCTAGATTTTGTGCTCAAGTTTCTGGAGTGGGGTCTTGAACCCACAACTATCTGGCTCAAAGACGATAGGGCTTCCACTGAGCTGTAGCTGGGCGTCAATCAAATTTTCAACAAACTTGACCAAAAATAAATAGTTGAGTTAAAATATCATGCTTTAATGAAGAAAATACCATTGGGCTCAATAAATAGTATATTATCCACCTGTAACTGTTGAACAGAAAACATTCGTCAACATACATATACATAATTTTCTATAAGGAGCTCACAGAAAGAATGCTGTGTGACGTGACTGAAGTATGGAGTTAAATCTCATTTTAATCAAAAACCCTCAATCGTGATGAGTCTCATTCGTTCTTAATAGAAATTGCGTTATGATAATGTTAGGTGGCACACTGGATTCTAAAAAGGGAACATTTTGATAAATTGTTTGCATAATTCATGCATTCTAAAACATAATAGGGTAGATTTTTGTCTTTACTGTCTGTATGGAAATATGATGGCGCAGAACACCAGCCCTTGAACCTGCCCGATTTTCAATCATTGACTTCAACACTGTCGGTTCTACAGCAGGCACGCCATCCACCTCACCAGATTATCGGCAAGGCGGTGAAAGATTTTTAATGATAGTAATGATTTCTGTTCCCTCGAACCAGAACCCAGTCATTAAATGTATTGGGTTTGTAGTTACACTGTAAGATATTACTGTTACACTTAATATGGTCGTCTGAAATTCCATCCTTTGCAATGTTAGTGAAAGCGTTAACCTGTTTAAATTATTAACATAACAGCGAAGGGAATATAGCCAATTTATATGCCTCTTGGATTTAACACTATCCTTAATTTCCCTTGTTAGCCACGGTTGAGCCACCTCCCCATTTTATTTTTATTCTAGACAGGGATGTACAATTGTTGAAGTTCATCCATTGTCTATCCACTGGCAATCCTTTAAGTATCACTCACCAGTCTATTCTAGCCAATTCACGTCTCATACCATCGAAGTTACCTTTCCTTAAGTTCAGGTTCCTAGTCTCTGAATTAACTGTGCCACTCTCCATCCTAATAAAGAATTCTACCATATTATGGTCACTCTTCCCCAAGGGGCCTCACACAACAAGATTGCTAACTAATCCTTTCTCATTACACATCACCCAGTCGAGGATGGCCAGCCCTCGAGTTGGTTCCTCGACATACTGGTCTAGGAGTTAGATGTAGTCCTTACTACTAGGGGGATCAAGGGGTATGGCGAGAAAGCAGGAAGGGGTACTGAAGTTGAATGTTCAGCCATGAACTCATTGAATGGCGGTGCAGGCTCGAAGGGCCGAATGGCCTACTCCTGCACCTATTTTCTATGTTTCTATGTTTCTATGTAACAACTCACTGAGTGAAGAAGTTTCTCCTCATCTCAGTCCTAAATGGCCTACCCCTTATCCTCAGACTGTGTCCCCTGGTTCTGGACTTCCCCAACATCGTGAACGTTCTACCTGCATCTAACCTGTCCCGTCCCGTCCCGTCAGAATCTTGTATGTTTCAATGAGATCCCCTCTCATCCTTCTAAACTCCAATGTATAAAGGCCCAGTTGATCCAGTCTCTCCTCATATGTCAGTCCAGCCATCCTGGGAATCAGTCTGGTGAACCTTCGCTGCACTCCCTCAATAGCAAGAATGTCCTTCCTCAGATTAGGAGACCAAAACTGAACACAATAGTCCAGGTGAAGCCTCACCAAGGCCCTGTACAACTGCAGTAAGACCTCCCGGCTTCTATACTCAAATCCCCTAGCTATGATGGCCAACATACCATTTGCCTTCTTCACCGCCTGCTGTACCTGTATGCTAACTTTCAATGACTGATGAACCATGACACCCAGGTCTCGTTGCACCTCCCCTTTTTCTAATCTGCCGCCATTCAGATAATATTCTGTCTTCGTGTTTTTGCTCCCAAAGTGGATAACCTCACATTTATCCACATTATACTGCATCTGCCATGCATTTGCCCACTCACCTAACCTGTCCAAGTCACCCTGCAGCCTCTTAACATCCCCCTCATAGCTCACACTGCCACCCAGTTTAGTGTCATCTGCAAACTTGGAGATATTACACTCAATTCCTTCATCTAAATCATTGATGTATACTGTAAAGAGCTGGGGTCCCAGCACTGGGCCCTGCGGCACTCCACTAGTCACTGCCTGCCATTCTGAAAAGGACCCGTTTATCCCGACTCTCTGCTTCCTGTCTGCCAACCAGTTTTCTATCCACATCAGTATATTACCCCCAATATCATGTGCTTTGATTTTGCACACCAATCTCTTGTGTGGGATCTTGTCAAAAGCCTTTTGAAAGTCCAAATACACCACATCCACTGGTTCTCCCTTGTCCACTCTACCAGTTACATCCTCAAAAAATTCCAGAAGATTTGTCAAGCATGATTTCCCCTTGTAAATCCATGCTGACTTGGACCAATCCTGTCACTGCTTTCCAAATGCGCTGCTATTTCATCCTTAATAATGGATTCCAACATTTTCCCCACTACTGATGTCAGGCTAACCGGTCTATAATTACCCGCTTTCTCTCTCCCTCCTTTCTTAAAAAGTGATGTTGCACTAACTACCCTCCAGTCTATAGGAACTGATCCAGAGTCGATAGACTGTTGGAAAATGATCACCAATGCATCCATTATTTCTAGGGCCACTTCCTTAAGTACTCTGGGATGTAGAGTATCAGGCCCCGGGGATTCATCGGCCTTCAATCCCATCAATTTCCCAAACACAATTTTCCGCCTAATAAGGATATCCTTCAGTTCCTCCTTCTCACTAGACCCTCAGTACCCGAGTGCTTCCGGAAGGTTATTTGTGTCTTCATTCGTGAAGACAGAACCAAAGTATTTGTTCAATTGGTCTGCCATTTCTTTGTTCCCCATTATAATTTCACCTGAATCTGACTGCAAGGGACCGACATTTGTCTTCACTAATCTTTTTCTCTTCACATATCTATAGAAGCTTTTGCAGTCAGTTTTTATGTTACCGGCATGCTTCTTCTCGTATTCTATTTTCTCCCTCTTAATTAAACCATTTGTCCTCCTCTGCTGAATTCGAAATTTCTCCCAGTCCTCAGGTTTGCTGCTTTTTCTGGCCAATTTATATGCCTCTTCCTTGGATTTAACACTATCCTTTATTTCCCTTATTAGCCACGGATGAGCCACGTTCTCAGTTTTATTTTTACTCCAGACAGGGATGTACAATTGCTGAAGTTCATCCATGTGATCTTTAAATGTTTGCCATTGCCTATCCAATGTAAACCCTTTAAGTATCATTTGCCAGTCTTTCTAGCCAATTCACGCCTCAAACCATCGAAGTTACCTTTCCTTAAGTTCAGGACCCTAGTCTCTGAATTAACTGTGTCACTCTCCATCTTAATAAAGAATTCTACCATGTTATGGTCACTCTTCCCCAATGGGCCTTGCACAACAAGATTGTTAATTAGTCATTACACTTCACCCAGTCTAGGATGGCCAGCTCCCTAGTTGGTTCCTCGACATATTGGTCTCGAAAACCATCCCTAATACACTCCAGGAAATCCTCCTCCACCACATTGCTACCAGTTTGGTTAGCCCAATCAATATGTAGATTAAAGTTATCCATGATAACTGCTGTACCTTTATTGCATACATCCCTAATTTCTTGTTTGATGCTGTCGTTATAATCTACCAAAATTCTCTGGACTCTGGGGAGGTACCAGCAGATTGGAAAGCAGCTAATGTAACGCCTCTGTTTAAAAAAGGGGGCAGACAAAAGGTAGGTAACTATAGGCTGGTTAGTTTAACATCTGTTTTGGGGAAAATGCTTGAAACTATCATTAAGGAAGAAATAGCGGGACATCTAGATGGGAATAGTGCAATAGAAACATAGAAACATAGAAAATAGGTGCAGGAGCAGGCCATTCAGCCCTTCTAGCCTGAACCGCCATTCAATGAGTTCATGGCTGAACATGAAACTTCAGTACCCCCTTCCTGCTTTCTCGCCATAACCCTTGATCCCCTGAGTAGTAAGGACTTTATCTAACTCCCTTTTGAATATATTTAGTGAATTGGCCTCAACTACTTTCTGTGGTAGAGAATTCCACAGGTTCACCACTCTCTGGGTGAAGAAGTTTCTCCTCATCTCGGTCCTAAATGGCTTACCCCTTATCCTCAGACTGTGACCCCTGGTTCTGGACTTCCCCAACATTGGGAACATTCTTCCTGCATCTAACCTGTCTAAACCCGTCAGAATTTTAAACGTTTCTATGAGGTCCCCTCTCATTCTTCTGAACTCCAGTGAATACAAGCCCAGTTGATCCAGTCTTTCTTGATAGGTCAGTCCCGCCATCCCGGGAATCAGTCTGGTGAATCTTCGCTGCACTCCCTCAATAGCAAGAATGTCCTTCCTCAAGTTAGGAGACCAAAACTGTACACAATACTCCAGGTGTGGCCTCACCAAGGCCCTGTACAACTGTAGCAACACCTCCCTGCCCCTGTATTCAAATCCCCTCGCTATGAAGGCCAACATGCCATTTGCTTTCTTAACCGCCTGCTGTACCTGCATGCTAACCTTCAATGACTGATGTACCATGACACCCAGGTCTCGTTGCACCTTCCCTTTTCCTAATCTGTCACCATTCAGATAATAGTCTGTCTCTCTGTTTTTACCACCAAAGTGGATAACCTCACATTTATCCACATTATACTTCATCTGCCATGCATTTGCCCACTCACCTAACCTATCCAAGTCACTCTGCAGCCTAATAACATCCTCCTCGCAGCTCACACTGCCACCCAACTTAGTGTCATCCGCAAATTTGGAGATACTGCATTTAATCCTCTTGTCTAAATCATTAATGTACAATGTAAATAGCTGGGGCCCCAGCACAGAACCTTGCGGCACCCCACTAGTCACTGCCTGCCATTCTGAAAAGTACCCGTTTACTCCTACTCTTTGCTTCCTGTCTGACAACCAGTTCTCAATCCACGTCAGCACACTACCCCCAATCCCATGTGCTTTAACTTTGCACATTAATCTCTTGTGTGGGACCTTGTCGAAAGCCTTCTGAAAGTCCAAATATACCACATCAACTGGTTCTCCTTTGTCCACTTTACTGGAAACATCCTCAAAAAATTCCAGAAGATTTGTCAAGCATGATTTCCCTTTCACAAATCCATGCTGACTTGGACCTATCATGTCACCATTTTCCAGATGCACTGCTATGACATCCTTAATAATTGATTCCATCATTTTACCCACGACTGAGGTCAGGCTGACCGGTCTATAATTCCCTGTTTTCTCTCTCCCTCCTTTTTTAAAAAGTGGGGTTACATTGGCTACCCTCCACTCCATAGGAACTGATCCAGAGTCAATGGAATGTTGGAAAATGACTGTCAATGCATCCGCTATTTCCAAGGCCACCTCCTTAAGTACTCTGGGATGCAGTCCATCAGGCCCTGGGGATTTATCGGCCTTCAATCCCATCAATTTCCCCAACACAATTTCCCGACTAATAAAGATTTCCCTCAGTTCCCCCTTCTTACTAGACCCTCTGACCCCTTTTATATCCGGAAGGTTGTTTGTATCCTCCTTAGTGAATACCGAACCAAAGTACTTGTTCAATTGGTCTGCCATTTCTTTGTTCCCCGTTATGACTTCCCCTGATTCTGACTGCAGGGGACCTACGTTTGTCTTTACTAACCTTTTTCTCTTTACATACCTATAGAAACTTTTGCAATCCACCTTAATGTTCCCTGCAAGCTTCTTCTCGTACTCCATTTTCCCTGCCCTAATCAAACCCTTTGTCCTCCTCTGCTGAGTTCTAAATTTCTCCCAGTCCCCAGGTTCGCTGCTATTTCTGGCCAATTTGTATGCCACTTCCTTGGCTTTAATACTATCCCTGATTTCCCTTGATAGCCACGGTTGAGCCACCTTCCCTTTTTTATTTTTACGCCAGACAGGAATGTACAATTGAAGCAGATGCAACATGGATTCATGAAGGGGAAATCATGTTTAACTAATTTACTGGAATTCTTTGAGGATATAACGAGCATGGTGGATAGAGGTGTACTGATGGATGTGGTGTATTTAGATTTCCAAAAGGCATTCGATAAGGTGCAACACAAAAGGTTACTGCAGAAGATAGAGGTACGCGGAATCAGAGGAAATATATTAGCATGGATAGAGAACTGGCTGGCAAACAGAAAGCAGAGAGTCGGGATAAATGGGTCCTTTTCGGGTTGGAAATCGGTGGTTAGTGGTGTGCCACAGGGATTGGTGCTGGGTCCACAACTGTTTACAATATACATAGATGACCTGGAAGAGGGGACAGAGTATAGTGTAACAAAATTTGCAGATGACACAAAGATTAGCGGGTTGTGTGGAAGACACAGAGAGGCTGCAAAAAGATTTAGATAGGTTAAGCGAATGGGCTAAGGTTTGGCAGATGGAATACAATGTCGGAAAGTGTGAGGTCATCCACTTTGGGGAAACAAAACAGTAAAAGGGAATATTATTTGAATGGGGAGAAATTACAACATGCTGCGGTGCAGAGGGACCTGGGGGTCCTTGTGCATGAATCCCAAAAAGTTAGTTTGCAGGTGCAGCAGGTAATCAGGAAGGCGAATGGAATGTTGGCCTTCATTGCGAGAGGGATGGAGTGCAAAAGCAGGGAGGTCCTGCTGCAACTGTATAGGGTATTGGTAAGGCCACACCTGGAGTACTGCATGCAGTTTTGGTCAACTTACTTAAGGAAGGATATACTGGCTTTGGAGGGGGTACAGAGACGATTCACTAGGCTGATTCCGGAGATGAGGGGGTTAGCTTATGATGATAGATTGAGTAGACTGCGTCTTTACTCGTTGGAGTTCAGAAGGATGAGGGGTGATCTTATAAAAACATTTAAAATAATGAAAGGGATAAACAAGATAAAGGCGGAGAGGTTGTTTCCACTGGTCGGGGAGACTAGAACTAGGGGGAACAGCCTCAAAATACGGGGGAGCCAATTTAAAACCGAGTTGAGAAGGAATTTCTTCTCCCAGAGGGTTGTGAATCTGTGGAATTCTCTGCCCAAGGAAGCAGTTGAGGCTAGCTCATTGAATGTATTCAAGTCACAGATAGATAGATTTTTAACCAATAAGGGAATTAAGGGTTACGGGGAGCGGGCGGGTAAGTGGAGCTGAGTCCAAGGCCAGATCAGCCATGATCTTGTTGAATGGCGGAACAGGCTCGAGGGGCTAGATGGCCTACTCCTGTTCCTAATTCTTATGTTCTTATGTTCTTATGTCCCCAAACTTACTATTACTATTTGGTGGTCTGTACACAACTCCCACTAGCGTTTTCTGCCCCTTCGTATTTCGTAGCTCCACCCATCCACATCGTAGATTCCACATCATCCAAGCTAATGTCCTTTGTTACTATTGCATTAATTTTCTTTTTAACCAGCAATGCCACCCCACCTCCTTTTCCTTTCTGTCTATCCTAAATGTTGAATACCCTTGGATGTTGAGTTACAAGCCTTGGTCACCCTGGAGCCATGTCTCCGTGATGCCAATTACATCATACCCATTAACTGCTATCTGCGCAGTTAATTTGTCCACCTTATTCCGAATACTCCTCGCATTGAGGCACAGAGCCTTCAGGCTTGTCTTTCTAACACACTTTGCCCCTTTAGAATTTTGCTGTAATGTGACCTTTTTTGCTTTTTGCCTTAGATTTCTCTGCCCTCCACTTTTACTTTTCTTCTTTCTAGCTGTTGCTTCTACCCGCGTTCTACTTCCCTCTGTCTCCCTGCATAGGTTCTCACCCCCCTGCCATATGAGTTTAACTCCTCCCCAACAGCACTAGCATACACTCCCCCTAAGACATTGGTTCCAGTCCTGCCCAGGTGCAGACGTCCCATTTGTCCTGGTCCCACCTCTCCCAGAACCGGTTCCAATGTCCCAGGAATTTGAATCCCTTCTCTCTGCACCACTCCTCAAGCCACGTATTCATTTGCGCTATCCTGTGATTCCTACTCTGACTAGCACATGGCACTGGTAGCAATAGCAATCCTGAGATTACTACTTTTGAGGTCCTACTTTTTAATTTAGCTCCTAGCTCCCTAAATTCGTCTTGTAGGACCTCATCCTGTTTGTTACCTATATCGTTGGTAGCTATATGCACCATGACAACTGGCTGTTCATCCTCCCTTTTCAGAATCCCCTGCACCCGCTCCGAGACATCCTTGACCCTTGCACCAGAGAGGCAACATACCATCCTGGAGTCTCGGTTGCGGCCACAGAAGCGTCTATCTATTCCCCTTACAATTGAATCCCCAACACTATCGCTTTCCCACTCTTTTTCCTGCCCTCCTGTGCAGCAGAGCCACCGACGGTGCCATGGACTTGGCTGCTGCTGCCCTCCCCTGATGAGTCATCCCCCTCAACAGTACTCAGAGCAGTGTATCTGTTTTGCAGGGGGATGACCGCAGGGGACCCCTGCACTACCTTCCTTGCACTGCTCTTCCTGTTGGTCACCCATCCCCTATCTGGCTGTGTACCCTTTACCTGTGGTAAGACCAACTCACTAAACGTGCTATTCACGCCATTCTCAGCATCTTGGATGCTCCAGAGTTCATCTACCCACAGCTCCAGTGCCGCAATGCGGTCCGCCAGGAGCTGCAGACGGATGCACTTCCCGCACATGTAGTCGTCAGGGACACCGGAAGCGTCCCTGACTTCCCACATTGTACAGGAAGAGCATAACACGTATCCGAGCTCTCCTGCCATGAGTTAACCCTTAGATTAACTTAATTTGGTGCTTACATTATCCTCTCACAGACTTTCTCACTATTCTGCATTTCTTTGTGACTTTGTGAACAATATTGTGCCATTAAAAAAAACTGTGTTGTAATATAAAAGGCTAAAGTTTATTATTGGGTAACCTACTTTCGCCTCAATCACAAACTGTCATAATGCTGTGAACTTACGTCACCATCAGCTCTGTAACAATTCCAACATCATTATTTCCTTGGTATCTGCATAATGGTTCAAAATACAGTAAATCAAAAACTCACAATAATTTAAAAATACATCATATATAATAGAAAATAGCAAATAGCCTGTAGATAGCATTGGGAGCAATTTCTTTCATAGTGCTCTTCAGATAATCTAAAACCACTCAAGCTTTACTGTCTATTTATGACATCATCAGAACTATCTGATTGAATTACTGCTACCAAATAACTCACTGCCAGCTGTCTATTCTATAAATAATGTAACACTTGTATGGCAACATATGTATTCATCACGCACATACTCTCTATTTTAACTTGTAGAGAAACGAATATATTTTCAAGCCAAAAAAAAATACAACTGCTATGCCTCACGTCTTTGAAAATTACCAAACTTGCAACTTGCATTCACAAAATGCAACTAATGACACTAGTTTTTTTCATTATTAATCTCCCTTTATCTTTTCTTTGCAACAACAACAGGAACAACAAATTGCAATGATATAGTGCCTTTAATGTACAACAATGGCCCATAATTTGCGGTTAGCGATGAAGCAAAGGCATTTGCTGCTGGTCTCGAACTAAGCTTCCCACAAAGATCTTGCGACCTGTGAACGAGAAATTCGGCTTTTTCGACGTTCAATTGAGATCCGTGTTCTGTAGTAGGAATCCCATAGTACAAGCTGCTGTGACGTCAACAAGCTATCTAAACAGCCAATCACACGCTCACAGAATTCCCACAGACAGGGAACCATCAATAGAAAGCACTAATACTCAATCACTTTTTAAAAAAATTGCAGAGAGCAAAATAAAGGTTGGGATGTAAACATTGGGTTGAAGTTGAAGGTTGAAGTTGAAGTATCAAGAATAAACGTAAATTTAAAAAAAAATTTATTTTAAAATCTAATGGGGGCGAAAGTGGGCTTCTTTGTGCCTCCCATTAACGTCTCCGGGGCGTGGGGCAGCTCTAAAGGGGCGCAAATGGGTTTGTGACCGGGCATAGCGAGATCAGCGACTCCCGCTAAATTTGCCGCACTCCGGGTCCCTTCGGCCAGAGGGCCTGGCCCAGCCTCGCACTCTGAATCCCTTTGGCCAGAGGGCCCGGCCCAGCCTCGCACTCCGGGTCTCTTCGGCCAGAGGGCCCGACCCAACGACGCACTCCGGGTCTCTTCGGCCAGAGGGCCCGACCCAACGACGCACTGCGGGTCTCTTCGGCCAGAGGACCCGGCCCAGCCTCGCACTGCGGGTCTCTTCGGCCAGAGGAACCGGCCCAGCCTCGCACTCTGAATCCCTTCGGCCAGAGGGCCCGGCCCAGCCTCGCACTCCGGGTCTCTTTGGCCAGAGGGTCCGGCCCAGCCTCGCACTCCGGGTCTCTTCGGCCAGAGGACCCGGCCCAGCCTCGCACTTCGGGTCCCTTCGGTCAGAGGGCCCGGCCCAGCCTTGCACTCCGGGTCCCTTCGGTCAGAGGGCCCGGCCAAGCCTCGCACTCCGGGTCCCTTCGGTCAGAGGTCCAGGCCCAGCCTCGCACTCCGGGTCTCTTCGGCCAGAGAGCCCGGCCCAACGACGCACTCCGGGTCTCTTCGGTCAGAGGGCCCGGCCCAACGATGCACTCCGGGTCCCTTCGGCCAGAGGGCCCAGCCCAGCCTCGCACTCCGGGTCTCTTCGGCCAGAGGGCCCGGCCCAACGACGCACTCCGGGTCCCTACGGTCAGAGGGCCCGGCCCAGCCTCGCACTCCGGATCCCTACGGCCAGAGGGCCTGGCCCAGCCTCGCACTCCAGGTCCCTTTGGCCAGAGGGCCTGGCCCAGCCTCGCACTCCGGGTCCCTAAGGCCAGAGGGCCTGGCCCAGCCTCGCACTCCGGGTCCCTACGGCCAGAGGGCCCGGCCCAGCCTCGCACTCCGGGTCCCTACGGCCAGAGGGCCCGGCCCAGCCTCACACTCCGGGTCTCTTCGGCCAGAGGGCCCGGCCCAACCTCACACTCCGGGTCTCTTCGGCCAGAGGGCCCGGCCCAACGACGCACTCTGGGTCCCTTCGGTCAGAGGGCCCGGCCCAATGACGCACTCCAGGTCCCTTCGGCCAGAGGGCCCGGCCCAACGACGCACTCCAAGTCCCTTTGGCCAGAGGGCCCGGCCCAGCCTCGCACTCTGGGTCCCTATGGCCAGAGGGCCCGGCCCAATGACGCACTCTGGGTCCCTTCGGTCAGAGGGCCCGGCCCAACGACGCACTCCAGGTTCCTTCGGCCAGAGGGCCCAGACCAGCCTCGCATTCCGGGTCTCTTCAACCAGCCGGCCTGGCCCAACGACGGGATGTACCTGCCCTAGGTCGCTAGCGGTGAACACTAACTTTTAAACAACTTGATATACATTTTAGACTTTTTTAAAAATCAACTTTTAATCAACTCTTAATCTATTTATTAAACCTTCAATCAACCTGTGTCACCTAAAAAAAATAATTTGGAATACTTTTAAACTCTTAAACTTTTAAAACAACTTGGAAACCTCTGGGGAAATTTTTAATCTTGTAAAAAACTCTCCAAAAACACCCCTCGGAACCCCAGCGGGCAGCTGACCTTCCCAATGCCTGCCCCCCCAACCAAGCCTCGGGCCATCCACCATCAATGGCGCTACTCAGCGCCGAGCTTGCAGCCAATACCTCACCGTAGGTTATTAGGCTTATACAGCAGTGCCTGGTCTCCAGTCATCTTGGACCCCCTTGCCCCTGGACCAAAACCTCGCTCAGCTAAGCCCATGTGGTTGCCGGTGTGCAGCGGCCACCCCACGTTAAAAGAACTCACAAACAGGCATCTTCCACTTCGTTAATATGAAGTTGGAGACCTGGAACGTCAGGACCCTCATGGACAACTCCAACAGCGACAGGCCGGAACGCCGCACCGCCATAGTTGCCGGGGCACTTAGTTTTGACATCGACATGACTGTCCTAAGCGAGACCCGGCGGGCAGGGGAAGGCCAGCTCAAACAACATGGCGGAGGTTACACCATTTTCTGGAAAGGAAAACCAGAGGAAGAACACCGCCTTCATGGAGTTGGCTTCGCCGTCAAAAATGAACTGGTCGACCGCCTCAAAGACTCCCCCTGCGGGGTTAATGAAAGCCTCATGACTCTTTGCCTTACCCTACCCTGGGACCAATGCGCCACAGTCATCAGCGTGTATGCCCCAACACTCGATGCAACGGATGAGGCTAACCTCATCCAACCTCGAGATATCCCTGTCCCGCGGCCCCACGGGTGACAAATTGATCCTCCTAGGTGACTTTAATGCCAGCATCGGCAAAGACACAGCCCTCTGGGGAGGCGTGATTGGCAGAGAGGGGGTAGGGAAAGCCAACTCCAGCGGCACCCTACTCCTGACAAAATGTCTAGAACACGAACTCCTCATCACCAACACCCTGTTCTGCCAAAGGGACAAATACAAGGCATCGTGGCAACACCCTCGCTCCAAACACTGGCACCTGCTTGACTATGTCATCGTCCGAGACAGGGATCGCAAGGATGTGCGCATCACCCGCGCCATGACAGGAGCTGACGACTGCTGGATGGACCATCGCCTAATCCGATCCATCACCAAT
This sequence comes from Pristiophorus japonicus, assembly GCF_044704955.1. Lineage (NCBI taxonomy): Eukaryota > Metazoa > Chordata > Chondrichthyes > Pristiophoridae > Pristiophorus > Pristiophorus japonicus. The sequence goes on along the minus strand of NC_091983.1, from coordinate 140,687,110 downwards.
ATTAACATAGCTCCAAAGCAGAGGGGACAGCAGAAGCAGTGCTGCAAAAAAATTAATGCCGGAGCACTTATAGACCCAGCTAAGAGAGCCCTATACAACCAGTGCCTCACAGCTAATCTGGTGTGCCTTGATGACCCCGAGATGCTGAATGCCCACAGTGCTTGATCTGCCCTCCAGGCATCCATAACCAGTGCCTGTGAAGAGACACTTAGTTACTCAACCAGGAAACACCAGGATCAGGAGATCCAAGAATTAATAGATCGTAAGCACAGAGCATTTCTGAGCCTCAAGCAACAACCCAATTCGGGAACTGCAAAGCAAAGCAAAGACCAAGGCTGAGGTCACAACAAAAAATTTGGGACCTGAAGAACAGCTGGTGGATGGAGAAAGCACAGGAGATACAACAACTGGCCGACAGCCACGATATGTGAGGATTCTTCACTGCAGTCAAGGCCACCTGCGGTCCAAACTCCCAAGGTCCCACCCCACTCCTGGCCAAGAACGGGGAAACACTCATCAAGGACACCGAGGCTGTCAGGGCCCGATGGAAGGAGCACTTTGAAGATCTCCTCAATCGAGACTGCATTTGACTCGAGTGTTCTCAACTCCATCCCGCAGCATGCGACCCGCCACCACCTCAGTGAAACACCAACGTTGCACGAGGTAAGCAAAGCCATAAAACAGCTCAAGAATAACAAGGCTACGGGTGCGGATGGAATTCCTGCTGAGGCGCTAAAATATGGTGGAGAGGTGCTGTTGGCGCAGGTACATGACCTCATCTCTCTCATTTGGAGGGAGGAGAGCATGCCGGGAGTTCTCAGAGATGCAGTGATTGTGACCATCTTTAAAAAGGGGGACAAGTCCGACTGCGGCAACTACAGGGGAATCTCCCTGCTATCAGCCATTGGGAATGTTGTTGCTAGAGTTTTCCTCAACCGTCTTCTCCCTGTGGCCGAGGAGCTCCTACCGGAATCACAGTGCGGATTTCATCCCCTATGGGGCACAACGGACATGATCTTTGCAGCGCGACAGCTGCAGGAAAAATGCAGGGAGCAGCGCCAGCACTTATACATGGCCTTTTTCGATCTTAAAAAGGCCTTTGACACTGTCAACCGTGAGGGCTAATGGAGCATCCTCCTCTGTTTTGGATGCCCCCAAATGTTTGTCAACATCCTTCGCCTGCTCCACGACGGTATGCAGGCCGTGATCCTTACCAGCGGACCCAATCCATGTCCGGACCGGGGTCAAACAGGGCTACGTCATCGCTCCAACCCTCTTCTCAATCTTCCTCGTTGCCATGCTCCAACTCACAGTTAACAAGCTGCCTGCTGGAGTGGAACTAAACTACAGAACCAGTGGGAAGCGGTTTAACCTACGCCGCCTCCAGGCCAGGTCCAAGATCACCCAAACCTCTGTCGTTGAGCTATACTACGCGGACGACGCCTGCATCTGCGCACATTCTGAGGCTGACCTCCAGGATATAGTTGATGTATTCACTGAGGCATATGAAAGCATGGACCTTATGTTTAACATCCGTAAGACAAAGGTCCTCCACCAGCCTGTCCTCGCCACACAGCACTGCTCCCCAGTCATCAAGATTCACAGCGCGGCCCTTGACAATGTGGACCACTTCCCATACCTCGGGAGCCTCTTGTCAACAAAGGCAGACATTGATGCGGAGATTCAACATCGCCTCCAGTGCACCAGTGCAGCCTTCGGCCACCTGAGGAAAAGGGTGTTCGAAGACCAGACCCTCAAATCTACCACCAAGCTCATGGTCTACAGGGCTGTAGTAATACCCGCCCTTCTGTTTGAATCAAAGGCATGGACGATGTACAGAAGACACCTCAAGTTACTGGAGTTATCTCCGCAAGATCCTGCAAATCCCCTGGGAGGACAGGCGCACCGACATCAGTGTCCTCACCCAGGCTAACATCCCCAGCATTAAAGCACTGACCACACTCGATTAGCTTCATTAGGCAGGCCACATAGTTCACATGCCAGATACGAGACTCCCTAAGTAATTGCTCTATGCAGAGCTCCTTAATGGCAAACGAGCCAAAGATGGGCAGCAGAAACATTAGAAGGACACCCTCAAAGCCTCCCTGATAGTGTGCGACATCACCACTGACACCTGGGAGTCCCTGGCCGAAGACCGCCCTAGGTGGAGAAAGTGCATCCGGGAGGGCGTTGAGCTCTTTGAATCTCAACGCAGTGAGCGTGAAGAGGTCAGCGCAGGCAGCGAAAGGAGCATGCGGCAAATCAGTCCCATCCCTTCTTCCCCCGACGAATGTCTATCCCACCTGTGACAGGGTCTGTGGCTCTCCTATTGGACTGTTCAGCCACCAAAGAACTCACTTTAGGAGTGGAACCAAGTCTTTCTCGATTCCAAGGGACTGCCTATGATGTTGATGTCCCGGTATGGCCCTGGAACTGAAATTGCGTTCTGCTCCCTGCAGCATCGCCGGGCGAAAATACCAACACCTGCAGGAGGCATGTATCGGGAGGCCGGCCGCTTCGGGGGTAATGTTAAAATGCGAGGTGGCCGAGGTAAATAAAAAATAACCACCTTCTCTCTTGCAGGTTTTGTCGCGGGTTTCTGCCCAAGATCATTCAGCCCAGCACTCTGCTTGAGTGCCAGGCTGATTGGGTGGGATCGCGGCTGCCGTCGTTGAGAAGGTAACTTTTTTTCCTTTGCAGAGCCTGCAGCGATGGCCATTCCCTTTAAGAGATGGAAGGAGCCTTTCAACACGGCAACGCTGCATGGCCCAGTGTGCAGCGCTGCTCCACTCACTGCCCCGCCTGCTACTGATTGCGCTCCATTTCCTTCTCGGAAGCAAATGCCAAATTTTGAACGTTTTAAATCATTAGCACCTGGCGCTAATTTTTCAAACATTTAAAAGTTAGCGCTCCAAACGGGACACTCCCCAATCTCACCCCCAATCATTTTTAAATTAATGGAGAAATTTGATATTCCACCTATATAAAACTCAATTTCCAGGGCCAGAACAGTTGCTTAGCAGTAGTTATTACTCAGATTGTCATTAAAAACCCAGTTACACCTCATTTGAAAGGGTCTAACATTTTGTGGGGTTTCTAACAGCGATATTTGTTTGGAAAAGGAGTAGTTTTCATCAGATCAGTGATGCCAATGATTGCTGGCTCTGTGTGGGAATGGTGGGGTGAGGTGGTCCACAGTGCAGCCTGTGGAGGAGCAGTAAATGACAGACCGCAACTTCAGGATTTATGCATGGGCTGCGCATGCGCTGAATACTGAAGTTGCGATCAGTTTCAACGGTGAAATGATAGCGAACGCTGCCAGCTCGCCGTCATCTGGACCGCAGGTTCCCAGCCAATATCCCCAGCGCGCTTCTCAGAAGCGTAATCTGACAAAAGTTGACATTGAGCAAAAGAAGGGCATATGAGGAGGGATGCCTGAAAGCTTTGTCAAAGTGGGGGGTGGGGGGGGTTTAAGGAGGGTCAAAGGAGGAGCGGGAGGTGGAGAGCCAGAGAGCTTCAGGGAGGGAATTCCAGGGTTTAGGGTCTAGAAGACTGCAGTCATGGCCGCTAATGCTGCGATACAGCGAATGGGGGCTGCACAAGGCACGAGAGTTGAAGGAGCGCAGAGTTCTCTTAGAGCTGTGGGGCTGAAGAAGGTTACAGAGTTAAGGAAGGGCAAGACCATGAAAAGATTTGAACACGAGGATAAGAATTTAAAATTTGAGGCGTTGGAGGACATAGAACCAATGTAATTCAACGAGCACAGGGGTGATTGCTGAGTGGATTCAATTTAGCATAATATATGGCAGCAAAGTTTTGGATGAGCTGAAGTTTATGGAGGTTGGAGAATAGGGGGCCAGCCAGAAGAGGAGGGTTTTTTGGCAGCAGGTGGGCTAAGGTTACAGGCTATGTAATGGAGGTGGAAATAGATAGTCTTTGTGAAAAAGAAGATATTGGGTCAGAAACTCAGCTTTGGATCAAATAGGATGCCAAGGTTATGAACAGTCTGGTTTAACTTTTGAGCATGCACAGAGAAGGGGTTAGAATTGGTGGCGAGGGAACAATGTTTGTGTCAGAGGAAAAGGACAATGGCTTTGGTCTTCCCAATGTTTAACTGGCAAAAATTGCAGCTCATCAAACAGTCTGACAACACAGAGGCGGTGTAAGGGTCAAAAGAGGTGTGGCGAGGTAGAACTGGGTGCTGTCAGTGTACATGTGGAGCTTGGCCCCATGTCTTTGGCTGATGTCACCAACAAATAGCATGTAAATGAGCAATAACAGGGAACCAAGGTTAGATCATTGGGGAACTCCAGATATAATGGTGCAGGGTCAGGAAGGAAGCCATTTCTGTAGATGCACTAGTTATGATTGAAGTGAAATCAAGCAAGGGCAGTGTAACTCTGCTTGGACAATGGAGGAGTTGCATTGGATGAGATGGGATGGTAAACCGTCTCAAAGGTTGCAGAGAGATTGAGAAGGAAAGGATGCTGAAATTGTTCAGATTTTGCTACTTTAAGTTTCACACAGCTTTATAACTTGGATTCAATTAATTTGTGCCCTGCAGACATGCCTGGAGGTTAAAGTATGGCTTACCCCTATCTCATTCTCTATGGATCTTAAAGACAGGGAAACTTTCATGTTAATGCCAATAGTTGAACCATTGCCAAGTTCTACTAAACATAAAATAGTCTTTAAAGAAATACTTTGGGCCTTCACATCTGAGATTTTTTTTTGCTAATGTGCTTGCTTTTGTATGATCAAAACTCATTTATGCAAAGCGATTGACTGGGTGTCCATAAGAACATAAGAACATAAGAAATAAGAGCATGAGCAGGCCATTTGGCCCCTCAAGCCTGCTCCGCCATTCAATGTGATCATGGCTGATCTTCTACCTCAACTCCATTTGCCTGCACTGTCCCCATATCTCTTGATTCCCTTAATATCCAAAAATCTATTGATCTCTGTCTTGAATATACTCAACGACTGAGCTACCACAGCCCTCTGGGGTAGAGAATTCCAAAGATTCACAACCGTCTGAGTGAAGAAATTTCTCTTCATCTCAGTCCTAAATGGCCGACCCCTTATTCTGAGTCAGTGACCCCTAGTTCTAGATTCCCCAGCCACAGAAAATATCCTCCCTGCATCTACCCTGTCAAGCCCTGTAAGAATATTGTATGTTTCAATTAGATCACCTCTCATTCTTCTAATCTCTAGAGAATATAGGCCTAGCCTACTCAATCTCTCCTCATAGAACAATCCACCTATCCCAGGAATCAGTCTTGTGAACCTTTGTTGCACTCTCTCAATGGCAAGTATATCCTTCCTTAGGTAAGGAGACCAAAACTGTACACAATAATCCAGTTGTGGTCTCACCAGGGCCCTATATAATTGCAGTAAGATGTATTTACACTTATACACAAATGCTCTTATAATAAAGGCCAACATACCATTGCTCTCTTAATTGCTTGCTGTACCTGCATATTAATTTTCATGGATTCGTGTACAAGGATACCCAGGTCCCTCTGAACACCAACATTTCCCAATCTCTCACCATTTAGAAAATACTCTGCTTTTCTATTTTTCCAACCAAAGTGGATAACTTCACATTTCTCCACATTTTATTCCATTTGCCATGTTCTTGTCCATTCACTTAGCCTGTCTATATCCCCTTGAAGTCTCTTTGCATCTTCCTCACAACTTACATTCCCACCTACCTTTGCATCATCAGCAAACTTGGATATATTACATTTGGTCCCCTCATCCAAATCATTGATATATATTGTAAATAGCTGAGGCCTAAGCACTGACCCTTGCGGTACCCCACTAGTTGCAGCCTGCCAACCTGAAAATGACCCGTTTATTCCTACTCTCTGTTTCCTGTCCGTTAATCAATCCTCAATCCATGCTAGTATATTACCCTCAATCCCATGAGTGCTAATTTTGTTTAGTTAAGGAACTATGGGGGGGGGCGGAGGAACTTAACACAATCACAATCACTAAGGAGGTGGTACTCAGTAAGATAATGGGACTAAAGGTGGATAAATCCCCTGGACCTGATGGCTTGCATCCTTGGGTCTTAAAAGAAGTAACGGCAGGGATAGTGGATGCATTGGTTGTAATTTACCAAAATTCCCTGGATTCTGGGGAGGTCCCAGCAGATTGGAAAACTGCAAAGGTTACGCCCTATTTAAAAAAGGAGGCAGACAAAAGCAGGAAACTATAGACCAGTTAGCCTAACTTCTGTGGTTGGGAAGATGTTGGAGTCCATTATTAAAGAAGCAGTAGCAGGACATTTGGAAAAGCAAAATTCGGTCAGGCAAAGTCAGCATGGATTTATGAAGGGGAAGTCATGTTTGACAAATTTGCTGGAATTCTTTGAGGATGTAATGAAGAGAGTGGAATAAGGGGAACCAGTGGATGTGGTGTATTTGGACTTCCAGAAGGCATTTGACAAAGTGCCACATAAAAGGTTCCTGCACAAGATAATAGGGTTGGGGGTAATATATTAGCACGGCTATAGGATTGATTAATGAACAGAAACAGAGATTAGGGATAAATGGTTCATTCTTGGGTTGGCAATCAGTAACCAGTGGGGTGCCACAGGGATCAGTACTGGGACCCCAACTATTTACAATCTATATTAACGACTTAGAGGAAGGAAGTTTGCTGACGATACAAAGATGGGAGGAAAAGCAATGTGCGAGGAGGACACAAATAATCTGCAAAAGGACATAGATAGGCTAAGTGAGTGGGCAAAAATTTGGCAGATGGGGTATAATGTTGGAAAGTGTGAGATCATGCACTTTGGCAGAAAAAATAAAAAAGCAAGTTATTGGCCCTGAAATTCCGGTTGACCTCTTCCCGCAGGCAAACGACCTAAAAACAGAAAAAAGATGCGCAATTACCTGCTGCTGCTGCGCCTGTCCAAACCTCCGAGCCTGAGGCCCCTGGTGACTGCGCGCGCAGCGCGTGCACATGGGGACGTGCGCAGGCCGAGATCTGGAGACAGCAGCCAATCAGGTACAGTATAGTTTCTCATTCATAGTAATAGGAGTTCCATAAGTACGGAACTCCTATTACTATGAATGAGAACCCCCCCACTCCCACCAAACACCCAAAACACAATAAAAAAATAGAAAATAAAGTACAAATTTAACATTCATTTAAATTAAAGTTGTTATAAAAAAAAAGTTTGCTGACTTTTTAAAAAGTTTTTTTAATTAAGCCTTAAAATAAACTTACCGTAGTGGGAGGCTTTTTAAAAATAAAATGTGCTTTTATAACTTTATTTTTAATGTGTGTGCGTATTTTTAAACACTTGCATCTGTAAAAGTAGGCTATACGTCTGCTTTTTCAGGCGCAAGATTTTAAAGGACATTTTCAGGGCAATATATTCGTAAATATCGGAAATCTTGCCCTGCAAGTGTCCTTGCTCCCGATCTGCTGATGATCAAACCAGAAACTTGACAGATCGGAAAAGCCGGTTTTCAGCGCATGCACATTGCGCGCTGAAAACGGCTTTTCCGATGCCTTCCTGGACTTCTTACGGATCCGGGACATCGGCATTTCAGGGCCATTATTTAAATGGAGAAAAATTGCAAAGTGCTGCAGTACAGTGGGACCTGGGGGTACTTGTGCATGAAACACAAAAGATTAGTATGCAGGTACAGCAAGTGATCAGGAAGACCAATGAAATCTTGGCCTTTATTGCAAAAGGGATGGAGTATAAAGCATGGAAGTCTTGCTACAGTTGTACAGGGCATTGGTGAAGCCACACCTGGAATACTGTGTGCAGTTTTGGTTTCCATATTTACGAAAGGATATACATGCTTTGGAGGCAGTTCAGAGAAGGTTCACAAGGTTGATTCCGGAGATGAGTGGGTTGACTTATGAGGAAAGGTTGAGTAGGTTGGGCCTCTACTCATTGGAATTCAGAAGAATGAGAGGTGATCTTATCGAAACGTATAAGATTATGAGGGGGCTTGACAGGGTGAATGCAGAGAGGGTGTTTCCACTGATGGAGGAGACTAAAACTAAAGGGCATAATCTTAGAATAAGGGGCCGCCCATTTAAAACTGAGATGAGGAGAAATTTCTTCTCTCAGAGGGTTGTGGATCTGTGGAAATCGCTGCCTCAGAAGCCGTGGAAGCTGGGACATTGAATAAGTAGACAGTTTCTTAAACGATAAGGGAATAAGGGGTTATGGAGATTGGGCAGGGAAGTGGACCTGAGTCCTTGATCGGATCAGCCATAATAGTATTAAATGGCGGAGCAGGCTCGAGGTGCTGTATGACCTACTCCTGTTCCTATTTCTGATGTTCTTATGTGTGGCACTTTATCGAATGCCTTCTGAAAATCCAAATACACCAAATCCACTGGTTCCCCCTTATCTATTCTGCTAGTTACAACCTCAAAAAACTCTTTAACAAATTTGTCAAATATGATTTCACTTTCATAACTCCGTGTTGACTCTGCCCAAATGTATTATTATTTTCTAAGTGTCCTGTTACCACATTCTTAATAATAGATTTGAGCATTTTCCCTACCAGTGATCTCAGGCTAACTGGTCTGTAGTTTCCTATTTTCTCTTTCTTAAATAGTGGGGTTACATTTGCTACCTTCCAATTAACGGGAGCCGTTTTAGAATCTATAGAATTTTGGAAGATGATAACCAATGCATCCACTATTTCTAAAGCCATCTCTTTCAAAACCCTCGGATATAAACCACCAGGTCCAGGGGATTTATCAGCTTTCAGTCTCAATAAATTTCTCTAGTACCATTTTTTTACTAATACTAATTTCTTTCAGTTCCTCATTCTCGCTAGACCCTTGTCCGCCAAGTTTTTTGCATCTTCTTCCGTAATGACAGACACAAAGGGGCCTAAATTGCCCCCCTTCTTAAGCTCCATTACCGCCTCCAAGAGACGACAATGGAGCGTATGGGCCTCACCAACTGGGGGCAGGCGGATGGGCCGACCGATCCGAAATTTCCCCCAAACCGGGAGTGGCGGGAACGGGTTTCCACGACGCCCGTGCTGCCGCCTCATCAGGCACGCACCGACCTCCCCACCGACCAGCGGCGACCCCCTTACCGGCCCCAGGAAATTGGCCCCTGGGAGCGCGTCGCCACTGGTCAGTGCCACGCAGAGGAAGCTGTATGTTCCTGGGCGACACTTCCGCCCTTAAAAGGAAGGTGCACTGTCAGCGCCTCGTTTTTATTTTAATTATCGGGCCGACTCCGAGGTCAGCCCGACAATGGTGGCCATGAGTTCGGCCGGGCCGCCAACAGGCAACCCGGCAACCTCATTTGGGTGTCAGGCCGCTGGCCTGGCTGAAACCCTCTCTGGTGGCCCAGTGGGCCTAATTAAATTTCTCGCAGAGCTCGCAGCGGCCCTCTCCTTTAACTGAAGGGGAGGGACGTTGTGACAAGACAGCGCGATGTGGAACATCTACGTCATGTAGATGTGCCACATCGCGCTGACTCGTTGGGGCGCACGACCCGACCAAAGGGCACTTCCGCTCCTCAGCACCATAGAGCCGAATATCAGTGCAAGATCTGCTTCATGGATTGGGGCGAAGAAAAATCTTAAATATCAGTAAGTGCACCTATTCTTAGTCAGGGGGCAATTTTGGCCCCGAAGTATTTGGTTAATTTATCTACCATTTCCTTATTCCCCATTATAATTTCTCCTGTCTCAGCATGTAAGGGACCAATATTTACTTTCGCTAATCTTTTCTTTTTTACATACCTATAGAAGCTTTTATAGTCTGTTTTTATGTCTCCCGCTAGTTTACTCTCATATTCTATTTTCCCTTTATCAATTTCTTGGTCCTCCTTTGCTGAATTCTAAAATCCTTCCAATCCTCAGGCTTGCTACACTTTTGGCAACATTATAAGCCTCTTCCTTTGATCTATTACTATTTTTAACTTCTCTTGTTAGCCACGGTTGGACCACTTTTCCTGTGGGGTTTTTGTACCTTAAAGGAATGAATGTTTGTTGTAAATTATGTATTCATTCTTTAAATGCTATCCATTGCTTGTCTACCATCATACCTTTTAATGTAGCTTCCCAAACTACTTTAGCTAACTCGCCCCTCATACCTATGTAGTTTGCTTTGTTTAGATTTAAGACCCTAGTTTCAGATTTAAATAAATACTAAATAAATGCCTAAATCACTTTCAAACTCAATATAAAATTCTATCATATTATGGTCACTTGTCCCTAAAGGCACTTTACTACAAGCTTATTAATTAACCTTTTCTCACTGCACAATATTAGACCTAAAATAACCTGTTCCCGAGTTGGTTCCGCAACATACTGATCTAGAAAACTATCTTGTATACATTATATGAATTTGTCTTCTACACTATTACTGAAAATTTGGTTTTGCCCAGTCTATATTTAGATTAAAATCCTCCATGACTACTGTATTACCCTTATTACTTGCATTTTTAATTTCCTGCCTTACATCACAACTATTGTTTGGGGGCCTATAAACAACTCCCACCAATGTTTTCTGCCCCTGATGTTTCTTAGCTCCACCCAAACTGATTCTACTTCTTGATTTTCAGAGCTAAGATCATTTCTTCCTACTGTCTTTATCCCATCCTTTATTAATAGGACTATCCCTCCTTTTCCATTTTGCCTATCTCATCTAAAAGTTAATTATCATGGAATATTTAGTTCCAGTAACCTTTTTACAAACAATTTATTATTAAACATCAATGTAATTGGCCACACACTGTGATAAAAGGAACAGGCTGGATTCAAAGATGCCATGCTGTACATTTACACGACAACATTATATATTACATTAATTGGAAGGCATTTATTTAGTATTTGTGCATTTAAAAGAAACATAAGAATGTAATTGCTATTTTGAAAGTATACTGTTTTTTAAAGAAATATGTCATTCCACATACTTCTCAAATTGTACTTTTTAACATATTTTTGGATTTTGTTTTGCTTATTAAGCTGAGCGATATCAGTGTTGGGGAATGGATGATTTTTTTTACACCCAGTGTCAAAATCAAGAATGCCCAAACCAGGTTAAATGCAATCCGTTCCAACAATGTGGCCTAACACTTTGCAATACTGAGGAGGACTGCAACAGATTACAAGAAACATTAATAAATTTACAGAATGGCCATATAATTGGCAAATGAATTTCAAGACATATAAGTGTGAGGTATTACATTTTGGTAAGAAAAATAGAGAGGTCACATATTACTTGGAAAATAAGAATCTAAATGGGGTAGAAGAGCAAAGGGATCTGGGAGTACAAATTCACAAATTACTAACAGTAGCGACACAGGTAAATAAGGCCATAAAAAAGCAAACCAAGCACTAGGGTTTGTTTCTAGAAGGTTAGAATTAAAAAGTAGAGAAGTTATACTAAACTTGTATCGAACCTTGGTTAAACTACATTTGGAGTACTGTGTACAATTCTGGTCGCCATATTAAAAAAAGCATATATAGGCACTGGAGAGAGTGCAAAAAAGATTTACAAGTATGATATCAGAAATGCGAGGGTATACCTATCAGGAAAGGATGAACAGGCTGGGTCTCTTTTCTCTTGGAAAGAGAAGGCTGAGGATGACTTAAAATTATGAGAATTATGGGAAAGAGCAAAACTAGAGGCCATCAATATAAGATAGTCACCAAGAAATCAAATAGGGAATTCAGAAGGAACGTCTTTACCCAGAGAGTGGTGAGAATGTGGAACTCAGTACCACACAGGAAGTGGTTGAAGTGAATGGTATAGATGCATTTAAGGGAAGGCTAGATAAGCATATGAGGGAGAAGGGAATAGAGGGCTATGCTGATAGAGTTGGATGAGGAAGGATGGGTGGAGACACGAGTGAAGCATGGACTAGTTGGGCCGAATAGTCTGCTTCTGTGCTGTATATCCCATGTAATCCTGTGTCATTGTTATTGGAGGCTGGGTGGAGCAGTGGCTTAACTTTCTGTTCTTTCCAACGCCCAGTGTAAATCTAAGTCACATTGATAGGATTACATTCTGTTCTTTTTGCCACCTATATGGTCTAAACAGTTTAAAGAACAGGAAATAAGTCATTAGATTAACCTCATGGAGTCATTTTTCTGTCCAGAAAGAAATCGATTTGTTTTGCAAACTCATTACTTTGACTATTTTAATGGCCTTCTTTGATAGCTGTTTCCTCAACTCACATAGATGCAAGTTCCTTTTTGTCAGTAAAAAAGGTCTGATTATCTGCCCTTCTGATGACATCACTTCTAACTTTCTAAATTTTAACATCAGTCTGCCTATTATTTGAAAAAGTTACCTCGGCAATATTAAGAGACTGGCAACTGTTTTGACGTTAAAGCTGTTAATCAATGGCAATATCAAAAACCTGTGAGCACTGTGAAAAATAGACTAGTTGGCCACCCTATCGACAGTGTTGATTTAATCCTAAAGAAAGCATTTAAGGGCTAGTCTCTGAGTGTGGAGCCCTCACCCACAGCGGGTACATCTCAGGAATTGGCAGGCCCACTGGCTGTGATCTTTTCATTCATTTTAATGAACGGAAAATCACAGCAAACCACCTGTAATGTCCCGAGATGTGCCCATGTGAGCGGCATTTCATGCTGCAAGTGTTGCATCCCAGAATCACCCCTTTAATTTCAAGAACTGTTTGAGTGTACAGTTTTGCTTCTATTAAACAGTCATCTTGGTGTTTTCTTCCATTGTGCAATCTTTACTATCACCGGCATATTTTTCAGAATATATTAACCAATGTTAAGTGTTCATTCTTACTTGCTGATACAGCAGATTTCAACCAACTTCTGATTGGGTATCTTAACTTACCACTCTTTTTTTGATGCTCCATGACAAGTTAAAGCTTTCACCACCAGAAAATTATCTCATGTACTTTGTCAATCCATTTCTGGAGATCACCAACATAATGATTTGATTCATTTTACTTCCTACATTTTGAAAATCCCATGGTGAAAAATAGAAAAAAACTAAATATAAGAGGCATCTCAGACCAAAATAGCATCTCGCCAAGCTATTTTAACACTGTAATTTGAGATATAGATGAAAAAATATGTATTATTAAGATGGAAGGCATGCACATTTTTGTCCCTGGCAAGTTTAGGTTAGGGACTTGTACACCCATTGATTTGAATTAGGGGATGAATGGGATAAGATACCCATAAAAGTTTTGGATTATTGATATCATGGAAGTTTGTGTTCATACATATAACTAGTACTCTTATATTAATTTGGTGCAAAAATCAAAGAAGTAGGAGAATGAAAAGGTGACACAAGTATAGAGAGAAGACAGATAAGGAGAGAAAGAAAAGAGGATGAGAGCGAGACAGACAGGGAGAGAAAGACAGAGAAGAAGGTGAGAGAGAGACAGACAGAGAGAGAAAGACAGAGAAGAGGGAGAGAGAAAGACAGAGAAGAGGGTGAGAGAGAGAGACAGAGAGAGAAGCAGAAGCAATCTATTCAATAACGTTTTGCCTCACATATTTATTCCAGATATGACATTGTCCTGAGGCAAGGAATTAAACACAAAAAATGCATTCCAATAATTATTATGTCAGTTATAGGTATTAAAAGGAACAACTGTGAGAATCTTTGCACATAGAAGGTTGTTAGGACATGGTCTGTTGCACAAGAAACATTGGTGGAACCAGAAATCAATAATAGCCTTTAAAAGAGCAGTGGATAAATACTCGAAAAAGAAGAAAACAAATAAAAGCTTATGGGGTAAAGACAGGGAAGTGGGATGAACTGGATATATTTTTCAGAGAGACAGTGCAGTTCTGATGAGCCGAATGGCATCGTTCTGTGCTGGAAATTTCTATGACTCTACAACAATATTTTCCCTAAAACAACAACTTTAAAATATAATTTCATATGTACACTAGTGCACAATATATCAGATTTTAAGAACATAGAATTAGGAGCAAGAATAGGCCATACAGCCCTCAAGCCTGCTACACCATTCAATAAGATCTTCGACCTCAACTCCACTTTCCCACCCGATCCCCATATCCCAAGATTCCAACAATCTATCTACCTCAGTCTTGAATATACTCAACGTCTCAGCATCCGCAGGCCTTTGGGATAGAGAATTCCAAAGATTCACAACCATGGGTGAAGAAATTCCTCCTCATCTCAGTCTTAAATGGCCGACCCCTTATCCTGAGACTATGCCCCCTAGTTATAAACTCTGCAGCCAGGGGAAACATCTATCCTGTCAATCCCCCATAGAATCTTATATGTTTCAATGAAATCACCTCTCATTCTTCTAAACTTCAGGCAGTACAGGCCCAATCTGCTCAATCTCTCCTCATTGGACACCCTCTCATAAGTATGTCCTTCCTTAGATAAGGAGACCAAAACTGTGCACAGTACTCCAGATGTGGTCTCACCAAAGTCCTGTACAATTGTAATAAGACTTCCTTACTCTTATACTCCAGCCCCCTTGCAATAAAGCCAACATGCAATTTGCATTCCTAATTGCTTGCTGTACCTGCATGCTAACTTTCTGTGTTTCCTGTCCGAGGACACATAAATCTCTCTGAACACCAACATTTAATAGTTCCTCATCAGTTAAAAAAAATTCTCTTTTTCTATTCTTCCTACCAAAGTGAATAGCCTCACAATTCCCCACAATATACTCCATCTGCCACTTATTGCCCACTCACTTAACCTGTCTATATCCCTTTGCACACTGTTTGTGTCCTCACAGCTTACTTTCCCACCTAGCTTTGTATCGTCAAAAAACTTGGCAACATTGCCCTAGGTCCCTTCATCTAAGTCATTAATATAAATTGCAAATAGCTGAGGCCCCAGCACTGATCCTTGCAGCACTCTACTAGTTACAGCCTGCCAACCGGAAAATGATCGTTTATCACTACTCTGTGTTTTCTGTCTGTTAACCAATCCTCCATCCATGTAATATATTACCTCCAATACCATGAGCCCTAATTTTGTCTAACAACTTTTTATGAGGCAACTTATCGCATGCTGTTTGGAAATCCAAATATACTACATCCACTGGTTCCCCTTTATCTACCCTGCTAGCTACATCCTCAATAAACTCTAATACATTTGTTAAACATGATTTCCCTTTCATAAAATCATGTTGACTCTGACTAATCATATTATGATTTTCGAAGTGCCCTGTTACCACTTCAGTAATAAAGGATTCCAGCATTTTCCTGATGCTGATGTCAGGCGAACTTGCCTGTAGTTCCCTGTTTTTTCCTTCCTTTCTTGAAAAGCAGTATTACCTTCCAATCCACTGGGACTGTTCCTGAATCTATTGAATTTTGGAAGATCACAACCAATGCATCCACTACCTTGGCAGCCACCTCTTTTAGAACCATAGGATGTAGGTCATCAGGTCAAGGGGATTTGTCGGCTTTTAATCCCATTAGTTTCTCTACTGATCTTAATTACTTTAAGTTCCTCACTCTCATTAGCTTCTTGGTTCCCCACTATTTCTGATATGCTTTTTGTGTCTTCTACTGTGAAGACAGATACAAAATATTTGTTTAAAGGTATACATCCATTCTCTGGGCACCAGATTTAATTGTTTATGAGAACTATCAGAGTTTGGTCATGGTACAGAAATAAAACAACATATAAAGATAGAAAGATAGAACATAGAAACATAGGAATTTACAGCGCAGAAGGAGGCCATTTGGCCCACAAAGAGCCACATGGCCCTTGCTCAGCAGCCTTGCAGGTTACATATAAACCTATGAACAATGAACAATGGCGGACAGGTAAAGAGCATCCTGCCCAACCAGATTCCCCTTGTATCGCAACATTTTATGCTCCACCCCACCCGGAGCCATGAGATCTCCTGGGAGAGGCAAAAAAAACAGATAAAAACCCAGGCCAATGGGGGGAAAAAAATCTGGAAAAATTCCTCTCCAACCCATCCAGGCAATCAAAATTAGTCCAGAAGATCACTCTGGCCATATTAGATTCCATGAAGTACTTACGATTGTGTCTGCACCAACCAACAACAGGTTATCCAGTCTAATCCCACATACCAGCTCTAGGTGTGTAATCCTGCAGGTTTCGGTACTTCAAGTGCATATCCAAGCACCTTTTAAATGTGAGGGTTCTGCCTCCACTACCCTTCCAGACAGTAAGGTCAAGATCCCCACAACCCTCTACACGAAGCAGCTTCCCCTCAAATCCTCCCTGAACCATTCACCAATCACCATAAACTTATGCCCCCTCGAAATTGACCCCTCCATTAAGGGAAATAGATCCTTGCTATCCACTATATCCAGGCCCCTCAAAATTTTATACACCTCAATGAGGTCTCCCCTCAGCCTCCTTTGTTCCAAGGAGAACAAACCCAACCTATCCAATCTGTCCTCATAGCTAAGATTCTCCATTCCAGGAGGCATCCTCGTAAATTTCCTCTGCACCATCTCCAACGTAATCACGTCCTTCCTATAATACGGCGACCAGAACTGCACGCAGCATTCCTGCTGCAGCCTAACCAGTGTATTATACAATTTAAGCATAACCTCCCTGCTCTTGGATTCTGTGCCTCGGCCAATAAAGGCAAGCATTCCTTATGCCTTCTTAACCACCTTATCCACCTGGCCTGCTACTTTCAGGGATCTATCGACAAGCACTCCAAGATCTCTTTGTTCATCTACACTTGTAAGTGACCTACCATTTAATGTGAATACCCTTTCCTTATTAGCCCACCCAAGTACATTACCTCACACTTCTCTGAATTAAATTCCAGTTGCCACAGTTCAGCCCACCTGATCAGTAGATTGATATCCTCCTGCAATCCATGACTTTCCTCTTCATTGTTAACCACACAGCCAATTTTAGTATTATCTGCAAACTTCTTAATCATACCCCTTATATTCAAATCTAGATAATTGATATATACCACAAAAAGCAAAGGACCCAGCACTGAAGCATGCGGAACCCCACTGGAAACATCCTTCCAGTCACAAAAACATCCATCAACCATTACCCTTTGCTTCCTATCTCGAAGCCAATATTGGATCCAACTTGCCACTTTGCCCTGAATCCCATAGGCTTTTATCTTCGTGACCAGTCTGCCATGTGGAACCTTATCAAAAGCTTTGCTAAAGTCCATATACATCGTATGCACTACCCTCATTGATCCTCCTGGTTACCTCCTCGAAAAATTCAATCAGGTTAGTCAAACATGATCTTCCCTTAACAAATCCGTGCTGACTGTTCCTTAACTTACTAAATGTAGATTTATCCTGTCCTTCAGGATTTTTTCCAATAATTTTCCTACCACTGAAGTGAGGCTGACTGGCCTGTAATTACTCGGCCTATCCCTTTCTCTTTTCTTAAACAAGGGTACCACATTAGCAGTCCTCCAGTCCCCCTGCACCATGCCTGAATCCAAAGAGGACTGGAAAATGATGGTCAAAGCCTCTGCTTTCATTTAATTTTTTAAATCTTCATATTGAGTCGTGACATGCTCATTTTATTTTTGCTCTATGACTCAATAGTCTAACATGCTCCATCTTGCACGGTGATAGCCCATAAATGTAACTTATTGTGTGGATGATGGAAATTCTTAAGCTAGCCACGACTCATTTCTCGAGAGGAGTAAGCAACACATTACAATATCTACTGCTGGGAATTAAAACACAGTCTGTGTTTAATATAACTTAAACATTAATGAATTATCTTGCTTTGCAAATTAACTTGTACAACTTGAGTAAACAGGATACTAAGCAAAGAAATGTGGCAGTCATAGAAACAGTATATACTTCAAAAATGCCACACATGAGGGGGCCGAAATTGCCCCTTCTCTTAAGGCCTGTTACCACCGGAAATCGGTGGCCACGCTGTTGAGCTGGAATGGCCGCCGACTTTTCGTGGAACGGTCACCGCTCATCCAATTGCCCTGCCGTGGTTTCCCGGTGGTGAGCCTCACCGCACCGCTTTCCCCCACTTCCGCCGCGCTGCTGGCCAACACTCGTAAGTGCGTCATCACAGCGCGCACTGCCAACGTCCCGGGCCAGAAGCCACATTCCACTCGAAAAATCTTCTGACCGCTCGACGGTGCCAAGAGTAGGTTTTATTGGTCGGTGCCTAGTTCCTGATGCACACCGCCAGCGTTCCTTAAAGGTGCGTTGGTTTTTGGTGCATTTGTGTCGGCAATTTTTTCCCTGTCTTTGAGAACCAATGCAAGACTACAGTGCGCGATTGTTTGAGAGTGTTGGAGACGCCTCCATCTGCAGAACAGGGAGCCAACATTGAGGTGGCTGGACTTGGGAAGGGATTGAAAATGGGCACAGTGCAGGCAGGCCAACGTTTCCTGCACATTGTGCGTGCTGCCGAGGCACGCAGGAGAAGGCGGCGCCGAGTCCAATGGCTGCAGAGGCAGCGGGCAAGGGCCGCAGCAATCATGGTGGCCCAGCATGGAGAGGGCCATGGAGATGGCAACAGAGGGGAGGCCAGAGAGCTGTCACAAGAAGGCCCTCAGCAAGGGCATCTCCCAAGGAGGAGAGTGAGATACTAAGACGTCCCCCCCCCTCCCCCCCAGATACTGGGTCAGCAGGACAGGAGACAGCCTGCAGCGGAGGCAGATGCTGGGCAGCAGCAGCTTGCAAAGGTAGAGGAGCCAGAAAACCAGCAGGGAGAAGCCAATGAGGCAGAACAGAGAGCAAGATGATGTGGGGGCAGAAGGCCATATTGACAAAGTATCTTCTGTCACTAATTCTCATACAGGGACCTGAATGATGATTAATGTCTGAGCAGACTACGATTCCTCAAGGACATAGTGACGGAGCTCTGTAATCTCCTGCAGGCAGACTTGGAACTGCAAACACGGGTGAGGACAGCCCTGAGAGTGGCATTCAAGCTTACTATCGCCCTGAACTTTTATGCCACTGGGTCCTCCCAAGCTGCCACTGTAGACATCTCCAACATCTCACAGTTTGCAGCACATACATTGATATGGGAAGTCACAAATGCTCTCTATCGGAGGAGGGCCGATTACATCTCCTTCCCTATTGGCAGGGGCAAGCAGTTGGAGTGACAAACTGGATTCCTGCACATTGCACGCCTCCTCAGGGTCCAGGGGATCATTGATTGCATCCATGTTGGTCTGAGGGCACTGCAACACTCTCTTGAGCAATTCCAAAACCACACGTGCTTCCTCATGCAGCCAGAGCTGGTCGAGGGCATCTGAGAAGGACATCTGTTGCCTTCTCTACAGACACACAGCAGCCCTCCCAAAGTCATGAAGCAGCCACAGGGGAGACACTACGGTGTAGTGTAAGAATAGGTCTGTGTAAGATTGCATGAGAGCACTCCTTCAATGTTCAACTGGTTTGCAACCACAACCGCAAAATTATGCAGGTGGATGCCCGGTTTCCTGGCAGCAGCAACAATTCTTTCATACTGCGGCAGAGCGGTGTGCCAGGCCTCTTCACTAGTCCGAATCAAGATTGTGGCTGGCTCCTGGGTGACAAGGGCTATGCACTGAGCACTTGGCTCATGACTCCACCAGGGCCATCATCGAGCACTCAATTGGGATTATGAAGCAGAGGCTCTGTTGCCTGGACCACTCAGGGGGTGTGCTGCAGTACTTGCCTGAACGTGTCTCCATATTCAGGGTCATGTGCTGCATGCTCTACAACCTGGCCATCATGAGGGCGCAGCCATTGGAGGACAAGGCAGCAGTGCCACCTGTGGAGGAGGAATATCCGGAAGCACATGAGGAGAAGGAGGGGGCACAGGATAAGGAGCAGGATATGGGTTGCCAGCCACGCAGGAGGTGCCTCGTGACCCTGCAAGGGAAGCACAAAGCCATCTCATAGCTGTACGATTCACATAACTGAATGCCCAGTTGAACTTGCATCTGGCCATGTGCATGTTCCAACCTATGAGCCCTCTCACACATCATTCCCGCACAGTTAAATGAGAGTCCTCTTCAGAAATTTCCAAAACAAAATAAAGATTTATTACACTCCAAACAATGGGTGCACAAACATCAACATTATCAATTATCACCCTTGTGCAACTCCTTATTATCCCTCTTACGTAGACCTATCCTTACACTACACCGCTGTGTCTCCCCTGTGGCTGCCTCATGGCTTTAGAAAGGCTGCTATGCATCTGTAGAGGAAACTACAGATGTCCTTCTCGGATGCCCTCAACCAGCTCTGGCCCAGGAAGGGCCAGCTGCAGACTGGTCCCCATCCTCCTGTGTGCCCTCAGTTGGAAGTGGCTGGGACGATTCCATGGTTGGCAGCAATGGCGGAGTGGCAGGTCTCGGCTCAGTGCTGCTGTGAACCTGAGAGCCCACATCAGTCCCCTGCTCCGAGGAGTCAGCGCCACTCCCCCGGGGCAGCATCCCACCTCCCCCACCAAGTTGCTGGAGCACAGGTCAGCGGGGTGGGATGGCACCGTTAAGCCCCCGGTGGACCGTGTGGACCCAGCCGCATTGGCACCAATCAAATCTCGCATAGCCTCCAGCTGAGACTGCATGAGAGCAGTCACTGTCTGGAAGCCATCCGAGACGACAGCAGTAAGATGCTCCGTTGCTTGATGCACAGAGTGCAGGAGAGCATTCCGAGCTTCCAGGGCAGTGGCCATGCAGTCCAAAGAAGCACAGTGATGCATGTTCCCTTGTGCCTGTGCTGCAAAGGCAGCTGTCACCTCTGTCAAGAGATGCGTCATCGCAGCTGGATCTGCACGGTCACTCTAGGGGTCCACCATCGCCTGCACACTCACAATGATGGGCTCCATAGTGTGTGCAGAGCTGTGGGAGGCAGACTCCTCCACGCTCCTCACCACTTGCGACAGCCTCTCGGGCACCCCTTGCATTGCTGCCATGAGCTCGGATTGCATGGCCTCCACCCTTTGTTCATAAGCCCCGACCACGTGTGCAGGAGGTGCCTCCAGCTGCACCAACTCGAGCTCCGTGTTTTGGAGCTTGAGCGGCGACTGGAGCCACTGCAGTGCATCCGTGAGACTGAGAGCTACGTGGATAGCACATTTCTAGAGGTGGTCACCCCGCAGCTTAAGAATGTACAGGCAGATAGGGATTGGATTTCCGGATAGAAGAGGAGGACGAGGGGCAGGTAGTGCAGGAGTCCCTTGTCCATCTCGCTCTCCAACTGGTACTCTATTCTGAGTACCGATGAGGGCGATGGTGGCTCTGGGGAGTGCAGCCAGGGCCAAATCCACGGCACCACGGGTGGCTCAGCTGCACGGGGGGGAGGAAGAAGAATGGAAGAGCTATAGTGGTAGGGGATTCAATAGTCAGGGAAGCAGACAGGCATTTCTGCGGCCGCAGACGTAACTCCAGCATGGTATGTTGCCTCCGTGGTGCCAGGATCAAGGATGTCACTGAGCGGCTTCAGGGCATTCTAGGGGGAGAGGGTGAACAGCCAGAGGTTGTGGTCCATATTGGGATCAATGACATAGGCAGGAAGAGGGATGAGGACCTGCAGGCAGAGTTTAGGGAGCTAAGAGATTAAAAAGCAGGACCTCAAAGGTAGTAATCTCCGGATTACTCCCGGTGCCAGGAGTTAGTGAGTACAGAAATAGGAGGATAGAGCAGATGAATACGTGGCTGGAGAGATGGTGTGGGAGGGCTTTAGTTGCCTGAGGCATTGGGACCACTTCTGGGGGAGGTGGGACCTGTACAAGCCGGACTGGTTGCGCCTCAACAGAACTGGGACCAATATCCTCACGGGGTGGGGGGGGGGGGGTTTGCTAGCGCTGTTGGGGAGAGTTTAAACTAGGTTGGCAGGGGGATGGGAACCTGAAAATAGATTCAGTAGGGAGGGGAGTAAAGCTGGATTTAGAAAGCAAAAATAAAGAAAGTGAGTTTGAAGGAGAGAGGAAACAAGCAGGAAAAAAGGGTAATAAAACAAATTTAAAGGCACTTTGTCTAAATGCACATAGCATTCGTAACAAAATAGATGAGTTGACGGCACAAATTGAGACAAATGGGTATGATTTGATAGCCATTACAGAGACATGGTTGCAAGGTGACCAGGACTGGGAATTAAATATTCAGAAGTAGTCGACAATCTGGAAGGATAGACAGAAAGGAAAAGGAGGTGGGGTAGCTCTATTAATAAAGGATGGAATCACTGCAATAGTGAGCAACAATATTGGCTCAAATGATCAGGATGTTGAAACAGTTTGGGTGGAGATAAGGAATAATAAGGGGGAAAAGTCATGACCAGTGGAGGTGATCAGTGGTGGGCTATGAGAGGTTGTGGTTAAGGTTGTGTGGTTGCCAGGTGTGACCCCTGTGCTAAACTAAAGAAATCAACGGGGTTCCAGTCTCGATGGAGATCGACACAGTGGCGAGCCAATCGTTGATGAATCAGACGGCCTTTGAGAAACTCTGGGACAATCCCGCCAAATGATTCAAAATGTCCCCAATCCAGGCGAAGCTGCTCACCTACACAACAGTGGGCATAGTCTATAGGCCCCCTAACAGTAGCAACTCTGTTGGTCGGGGTATAAACCAGGAAATAGGGGCTTGTAAAAAGGGAACAGCAATAATCATGGGTCATTTTAACCTCCACATTGATTGGACAAATCAAATTGGTCAGGGTAGCCTTGAGGAAGAGTTCATAGAGTGCATAAGGGACGGGTTCCTTGAGCAGTGTATAACGGAACCAACCAGGGAGCAGGCTATCTTGGGTCTGGTCCTGTGTAATGAGGCAGGATTAATAAACAATCTCCTAGTAAAGGATCCCCTTGGAATGAATTTCAAATTCAGATGGAGGGTGAGAAAGTTGGATCTCATACCAGCGTACTAAGCTTAAATAAAGGAAACTATGAAGATATGAGGGTAGAGTTGGCTAAAGTGGACTGGGAAAATAGATTAAAGTGTAGGACGGTTAATGAACAGTGGCATAAATGTAAAGGAGATATTTCACAACTCTCAAGAAAAATATATTCCAGTGAGGAGAAAAGGGTGTAAAAGAAAAAAAGTCATCTGTGGCTAATTAAAGAAATAAAGGACGGTATCCGATTAAAAACAAGGGTATACAAAGTGGCCGAAACTAGTGGGAGGACAGAAGATTGGGAAGCTTTTAAAAGCCAGAAAACAATGACTAAAAAAATGATTAAGAAAGGGAAGAGAGACTATGAAAGTAAACTAACATGAAATATAAAAACAGATAGCAAGAGTTTCTATAGGTATATAAAAAGGAAAAGAGTGGCTAAAGTAAATGCTGGTCCCTTAGAGGACGAGACTGGGGAATTAGTAATGGGGAACATGGAGATGGCAGAAACTCTGATCAAATATTTTGTATCAGTTTTTACGGTAGAGGACACAAACAATATCCAAACAGTGGATAGTCAAGGGACTATAGGGGGGGTAGGAACTTACCGCAATCACAATCACTAAGGAGGTGGCACTTAGTAAGATAATGGGACGAAAGGCGGATAAATCCCCTGGACCTGATGGCTTGCATCCGAGGGTCTTAAGAAAAGTAGCAGCAGGGATTGTGGATGCATTGGTTGTAATTTACCAAAATTCCCTGGATTCTGGGGAGGTCCCAGCAGATTGGAAAACTGCAAAGGTAACGCCCCTATTTAAAAAAGGAGGCAGACAAAAAGCAGGAAACTATAGACCAGTTAGCCTAACAACTGTGGTTGGGAAAATGTTGGAGTCCATTATTAAAGAAGCGGTAGCAGGACATTTGGAAAAGTATAATTCGGTCAGGCAGAGTCAGCATGGATTTATGAAGGGGAAGTCATGTTTGACAAATTTGCTGGAATTCTTTAAGGATGTAACGAACAGGGTGGATAAAGCGAAACCAGTGGATGTGGTGTATTTGGACTTCCAGAAGCATTTGACAAGGTGCCACATAAAAGGTTCCTGCACAAGATAAAAGTTCACGGGATTGTGAGTAATATATTAGCATGGATAAAGGATTGGCTAACCAACAGAAAACAGAGAGTCGGGATAAATGGTTCATTCTTGGGTTGGCAATCATTAACTAGTGGGGTGTAGCAGGGATCAGTGCTGGGACCCCAACTATTTACAATCTATATTAACGACTTGGAAGAAGGGACTGAGTGTAACGTAGCCAAGTTTGCTGACGGTACAAAGATGGGAGAAAATGCAATATATATCAGGACACAAAAAATCTGCAAAAGGACATAGATAGATTAAGTGAGTGGGTAAAAATTTGGCAGATGGATAATAATGTTGGAAAGTGTGAGGTCATACACTTTGGCAGAAAAAAATCGAAGAGCAAGTTATTATTTAAATGGAGAAAAATTGAAAAGTGCTGCAGTACAGCGGGATCTGGGGGTACTTGTGCATGAAATACAAAAGGTTAGTATACAGGTACGGCAAGTCATCAGGAAGGCCAATGGAAGCTTGGCCTTTATTGCAAAGGGGATGGAGTATAAAGCAGAGAAGTCTTACAACAGTTATACAGGGTAATGGTGAGGTCACACCTGGAATACTGCGTACAGTTTTGGTTTCCATATTTAAGAATATACTTGCTTTGGAGGCAGTTCAGAGAAGGTTCACTAGGTTGATTCCGGAGATGAGGGGGTTGACTTATGAGGAAAGGTTGAGTAGGTTGGGCCTCTACTCATTGGAATTCAGAAGAATGAGAGGTGATCTTATCGAACCGTATAAGATTATGAGGGGGTTTGACAAGGTGGATGCAGAGAGGATGTTTCC
Source organism: Pristiophorus japonicus (assembly GCF_044704955.1). Classification (NCBI taxonomy): domain Eukaryota; kingdom Metazoa; phylum Chordata; class Chondrichthyes; family Pristiophoridae; genus Pristiophorus; species Pristiophorus japonicus. The sequence goes on along the minus strand of NC_091983.1, from coordinate 140,662,419 downwards.
ACCGATAGGGGAGACTAGAACTAGAGGGCATAATCTTAGAATAAAGAGCCGCCCATTTAAAACTGAGATGAGGAGGAATTTCTTCTCTCAGAGGGTTGTAAATCTGTGGAATTCGCTGCTTCAGAGAGCTGTGGAAGCTGGGACATTGAATAAATTTAAGACAGAAATAGACAGTTTCTTAAACAATAAGGGAATAAGGGGTTATGGGGAGTGGGCAGGTAAGTGGACCTGAGTCCATGATCGGATCAGCCATGATCATATTAAATGGCGGAGTAGGCTCGAGGGGATATATATGGCCTACTCCTGTTCCTATTTCTTATGTTCTTATGTTCTTATCGATGGGCTCATCTGAGTCCTCCTCAGCAGGACTTGGCTGCGCACTCACCCCCCAGACAAGATGGCACCTGAGGTTCCCTTTGCTTGCTAGGCCCCGGAGCTTCACCCAGTGCAGACCTCTCTCCTAAATCTAAAATACCCGACCGTGTATCCCAGTATCTGAGCTGACGCATGTGACTGTAGGAAGCAGTGACGCGGTGCTGCTGGCACAGCTCTCCCCTCTCCCTCTCCCTCATTGGACATGTTGCCAAGATCATCCAAGGCCTTAAGTGTGTCCTCCTGACTCTGGCTGCCAGTTGCAACAAGGATGTCTGTCTCATTCATGCTGACACTCGGGGTCTCATCTGCAATCATAAATGGGAAAGGAGTGCCGTGAGGAAGAGCTGGTGCCTTGCACCATGCAGCAAGCAGCTTGCACACAAGCATAAGCAATAGCCAGGTAGCCGATTGTATTGTCAGGGATGGATGACATTGCACAAAGGCCTTCACTTATCCTTGCTGCCCCCCCAGCAGCATTGGTGGAACCAGCAGCCACAGGGAATCCAACATGCATGCCCACTAGCCGCTGCACCTTCTCCAGATCAGTCAGCTCGACATTTTCGGACTCGCCCCCACCAGTGGCTTGTTGCTGGGCACGGTTGCGTACCACCTTGGCCTGCAAAGCAAAGAAGGGTTGATAAGTCGTTTCCTGAGGCCTCAGCATTTAGTGCAAGTGTGAGTCCATAACTTGCAGCTGTGAATCGCACAATAAAGGGAGCCTCCACTGTGAGTGTGCACACAAACATTCCTTAGCAATCAAATGCTACTTCAGCTACTATATAATGTGGGTGAGAAAGAAGTTAAGGAAGAAGTTAAGGTGAAGGAGAGTCTTGCAGATGTAAGGCAAGGAGTTGGGGGAACATGTACTCACTTTCATTAGTTAAATAAGATCGGTGAGACTTTTCCTGTATTGGATGGGGGTGCACCGGTGACTTGAGGTCCCCGAAACCTCCTCTGCAATCTCCCTCCAGCCATTTAGGAAGATGCTCCTAATTGGTCTCCTACCAGTATCAGGGAAGAGTCGCCGCCTCCTTCCCTCCACAGCTTGCATCAGGCTTTCCAGCTCAGCGTTACTGAAATGGCTGGCTCTTCTCAAAGGTCAAAAACAAAAGAAAAATACTGCGGATGCTGGAATCTGAAATAAAAACAGAGAATGCTGGAAATCCCAGCAGGTCAGGCAGCATCTGTTGAAAGAAAAACAAAGTTAATATTTCGGGTCGACGACCCTTCATCAGAACTGCCAAATATTCGAAAAGAGCACATTCTTCAGCACTGAGAGGGGGAGAGGAAGAAAGAACAAAAGGGAAGGTCTGTGATAGGGTGGAAAGCAGGAGAGATTAGAGAGACAAAAGGGATGATGGGCTGAATGGACATGGTAATGGCAGGAGTTAGAAAAAGGTTCATCTGGATAGGGTGCAAATGGCTTAGTAATGAACAGCTGCTATTATAGACAAAGAGGGAAAAAAAAGTAAGAAAGAAGAAAAAAAACATAAGTTGGGGGGCAGGGAGGGAAAGGAAGCCAAAGATGGCCAGAGGTTATGCTCTGAAATTGTTGAACTTGATGTTGAGTCCAGAAGGCTGTAAAGTGCCTAAGTGAAAGATGAGGTGCTGTTCCTCGAGCTTGCATTGTAAAAGTGCGAGAGTCCGAGGATGGCGATATCAGAGTGGGAGTGGAGTGGAGAATTAAAGTGACAGGTGATCGGAAGCTCAGGGTCACACTTACGGACTGAATGGAGGTGTTCAGTAAAGCAGTCAAACAATCTAAGCTTGGTCTCCCCAATGTAGAGGAGACCACATCGTGAGCAGCGAATACAGTGTACGAAATTAAAAGAAATACAAGTAAATCACTGTTTCACCTGGAAGGAGTATTTGAGGCTCTGGATAGTGGGAAGGGAGGAGGTAAAAGGGCAGGTGTTGCATCTCTTGCGCTTGCATGGAAAGGTGCCATGGGAAGGGGAGGGGCTGCTGGAGGTGACTATGAAATGGACCAGGGTGTCGTGGAGGGAGCGGTCCCTTTGGAATGCTGAGGGGAGAGGAGGGGAAGATGCCAGTATATCTCGACAAGTTAAGTGATTTTCCAATGGAGAAATCGAAGATAGAGCTGCAAGGCTACTCAGGAGAACAAATCCCTGTTGTAGGAAGTACCACCATACCAGTGAAATACAAGGATCAGTTTCAGAGCTTGTTTCTCATAGTAGTGACAGGAGTCAAGCCTGCCTTGAGAGGTAGCAAAATAGGAGGGCAAGTTTGGACCCGAGGTGTTAGCACTTTCCTGCTTGTGGAATGAATTCTACAGCCCATCACTCAGTTTTCACACTCTTTAATTTATTCATTTTTTTTCCATAATTTCAATAAACTAAAAAATTATTATTTTCATTTGATGGCATAACAACAGGATATAGATGTAAATAAGTATAGTGCAGACAGCTATCTCTGGAATTTGACTTGGCCCAGTGCACAGGAGTTCTTGGAGGAACTGCAAGCAAAAACTGTTGACGCTGTACCCTCCACCAATTCTGGCCCATCCAATAATGGTTTATGTTGCATTTGAATTTTTGTATGCGAGGGATAGTTACAGGTGAAAACTCCACCTGATGAGAGTTCAACAAACAAGAGAATAAATAAATAAACTTGCATTATGTAGCACCTTTCACATCTTCCATCAGCATGTCCCAAAGTGCTTCATGGCCAATTCATTACTATTGACATGTAGTCACAGCTGTTCTGTAGACAAACATATTTGCACACAGCAAGGCTATAGAAACAGCAAATGAGATGGATATAATTTTTTTTTGTGATGGTGCTGTTTAAGAAAGGAAGGTTGGTCAAATACATGGCAGAAATCCTCATTCTCTTTGAATAGTGCCATAGGATCTTTTACATTTATCTAAATAAACTGACGAGACCTTGACTTAATGTCTCATCTGAAAAACAGCATCGCTGACAGCAAAGCAGCAGCACTGCTTCAGTACTGCTTATAGTGTCAGCCTCTTCTCAAGAGTGGTACTAACCAAATTAAGCTAACACAGAAACAGTGTTCAGCGTTTTGTTACAGATTAGCTCGGCAGAACATCAGCTTGATAGAGATCAGTGAGGTGCAGGTACAGCTGTTTTGGTTTTCTTGGCACGAATATAGAGCTCAATCTTAAGCAACCACAACTCTTACATTACTGCTCCAGTCATAACTTCTACAACAGTTATTGAATTGGTCTTGTCTGAGCTAAAGATAACACACTAATTGTAGGCCATAGATCAATTCTGTCTTCATCTATCTGTAATATTTGATCAGTGCTTATCTTTTTAGTGGGGAGTTAATCACGATATTATCAGCAAAGCAAGAGCATCACTTTTGACGTCAGCTATCAGGTGATAAATGAAGGTGAGAAACAGAGCTTAGCCAATAAAACTTTCCCAAGAGACTTATATGTGGTGCAATAGGAAAATAAACATCCATTGATGTTTATGTGTTCTGAGGAAGTCACAGAGGCTGAACTCCAAGTCATAGTCAACATCTTCACTGAGGCATACGAAAGCATGGGCCTTACGCTAAACATCCATAAGACAAAGGTCCTCCACCAACCTGACCCCACCACACAGCACTGCCCCCCAGTCATCAAGATCCATGGCGTGGTCTTGGGCAATGTGGTCCACTTTCCATACCTCGGGAGCCTATTATCAGCAAGGGCAGACATCGACAGCAAGGTTCAACACCACCTCCAGTGCGCCAGCGCAGCCTTCGGCTGCCTGAGAAAGAGAGTGTTCGAAGATCAGGCCCTCAAATCTGGCACCAAGCTTATGGTCTACAGGGCTGTAGTTATACCCGCTGTTCTGTATGGCTCAGACGTAGACCATATACAGTAGATACCTCAAATCACTGGGGAAATACCACCAGCGTTGTCTCCGCAAGATCCTGCAAATCCCCTGGGAAGACAGACGCACCAATGTTAGTGTCCTCGTTCAGGCCAACATCCCCAGCATCGAAGCACTGACCACACTCGACCAGCTCTGTTTGGCGGGCCACATTGTTTGCATGCGTTACACAAGACTCCCAAAGCAAGCGCTCTACTCGGAACTCCTACACGGCAAGCGAGCCCCAGGTGGGCAGGTTTCAAGGACACGCTCAAAACCTCCTTGATAAAATGCAACATCCCTACTAACACCTGGGAGTCCCTGGCCAAAGACCGCCCTAAGTGGAGGAAGAGCATCGGGAGGGCGCTGAGCACCTCGAGTCTCGTTGCTGAGAGCATGCAGAAAATGCGCAGGCAGTGGAAGGAGCGTGCGACAAACCAGACTCCCCACCCACCCTTTCCTTCAACGACTGTCTGTGCCACCTGTGACAGAGACTGTAATTCCCATATTGGACTGTTCAATCACCTGAGAACTAACTTCTAGAGTGGAAGCAAGTCTTCCTCGATTTTGAGGGAACTGCCTATGATGATGATGATGATTTGTATTCCACAAGTAGTCAGTTTCTCAATGAGGATACAGATGCCATTCCTTATTCAAGGCTGTGGAAATGTTGAACATTCCAACTTGGTGCTGGGCATCAAGAGAATCTTTCAACCTCTGGACAATGTGATCAAAAGTACTACAAACAAACCAATTTGCTCTGAATCTAAATTCATGACCATACAAGAGCTGTCTGACTTCAGTTTACATAATAAAATTGGGCTTTAATCCTTTTGCACGGAAATGTTCAATCATTTTTGCACTCAGATGGGAAGATATTGGTTAAAAGAAAGCAGATAACCCAGAAGGTCAGCTAATTCCCCAGAACCTATGCCATTTCTGTGCTGTATATCCTATGTAATCCTATGTAATTGTGGCCTGTTAGCTTTTATGCAATCAAGTTATGCAATCTTGTTTTGCCAGGAATAGGGTGCAGTGACTCATGATTCCAGAGATGAGGGGCTTGACTTATGAGGAAAGGTTGAGTAGGTTGGGCCTCTACTCATTGGAATTCAGAAAAATGAGAGTTAATCTTATCGAAATGTATAAGATTGTGAGGGGGCTTGACAAGGTGGATGCAAAGAGGATGTTTCCACTGATGGGGGAGACTAGAACTAGAGGGCACGATCTTAGAATAAGGGGCCGCTCATTTAAAACAGAGATGAGGAGAAATTTATTTTCTCAGACGGTTGTAAATCTGTGAAATTCGCTGCCTCAGAGAGGTGTGGATGCTGGAATATTGAATGTTTAAGACAGAAATAGACAGTTTCTTAAACGATAAAGGGATAAGGGGTTATGGGGAGCTAAATCCATGATCAGATCAGTCATGATCTTATTGAATGGCGGAGCAGGCTCGAGGAGCCGTAAGGCCTACTCCTGTTCCTATTTTTTATGTTCTTAAGACAACAGATCTCTGTCACTTTTACATTACCGTGACATCACCCGGACTTCCCAAACACTGGCCTATGCCTCCAATAAGTGCATTTCAGTTGTTTCCTCCCAAGCATCACTCTCGCTGGGCGAGGGGGGTTAAATTTGAGGCCTCTGGTCGGCAACACAAAGTTAGCAAATTCCAACTTTAGAGAATAGTATAATGTCAACAATTACATAGAATAAAAAGCACAGAAACAGGCCATTCAGCCCAACTAGTCCATGCTGGTGTTTATGTTCCACTCAAGCCTCCTCCCGTCTTTCCTCATCTATCTCTATCAGCATAATCATCTATTTGCTTCTCCCTCATGCTTATCTAGCTTCCCCTTAAATACATCTGTACCATTCGTCTCAACCACTGCCTGTGGTAACGAATTCCACATTCTCTCCACTCTTTGGGTAAAGAAGTTTATAATGATTTCCCTATTTAATTTCTTGGTAACTATCTTATATTGATGGCCTCTAGTGTTGCTCTTCCCCACAAGTGTAAACATTCTCTCTGTATCCACTCTATCAAAACCTTTCATAATTTTAAAGACTTTGATTAGGTCCCCCCTCAGCCTTCTCTTTTTAAAAGAAAAGGGACCCAGCCTGTTCATCCTTTCCTGATAGGTATAACCTCACATTTATCATACCATCCTTGTAAATGTTTTTTGCACCCTCTCCAGTGCCTCTATATCCTTTTTATAATATGGCGACCTGAACTGTATACAGTACTCTAAGTGTGGTCTAATCAAGGTTCGATACAATTTAGCATAACTTCACTACTTTCCAAATCTATGCCTCGAGAAATAAACCCTAGTGCTTGCTTTGCTTTTCAATATTCCGGTGTAAAATCTAACACTAAGGTTTTTTGCAGACATGCATCATAAAACACAAACTCTGAAGATCTGTATACGATTCCATGGCTCACATAAAAGCTGTGATTGAAGCAGAATCACTGCTATTACTCATATTCTGTCTCGAGACTTTGTTTGGTGTGTGATGCAGATTGTTATTTGATGAGAAATGTTGCTGTATTCACAGGTCTTGATATTTGTGAATCCCCTCTGAGGATGTAGGATTGGTGGATTTAGCCCTACATGCATACCTGTAAGAACTTCAAGTCCTTCTGTGGACAATGGGAATGGTTTCTGAAGAGCGGCAATGACTCTTTGCTTGTTTAGACATTGTGCCTGAACCATAATGCCTATCTGTTAATGTGCGTGAATTGGATATGTTTATCCTGCTGTAAAGTAGGGACATTTTTAATTTTCCAGCTCTATTATCCATCATCATAATAAACATCCTACAGCCACAACAAATTATTTTAAGTCCAAGAGGTGTTATATAACAAGCACCATACTCTAGTAGGACCTGAAGTTTTTTGCTTTTCTCTTTAATCAGAAATAGATTGTTATATTTTTTACTTTTTTATTCACCTCTGTAACTTTTTAGCTGGCCTTGAAATTACTCGGGCGTTCTGTTGTAACTCTGCTAGGAGACTGGCAGTACCCTCAGAGAAATTGTGGTGACTTAATTACACCAGATCTCAGTTGTCTGTATGACTTTCCTTGCAAGGGGCAGAACCTCAGTCTACCCTTTAAAAGATGTGCCAAGGCAAGGACTCCCTTGGTTGGATGCTTCTACTCGTGATCCACAGAAGGGACCTGGCAATGCAGAGGCAGTTAGTGCATCCAGTGAGGTGAGACATACCGACCCACATTCGGGCAAGAAGCCTGGACCATTCCCCCAGAAGAGGGAACAGATTCATTTCAAAATATTTCCTGGATCAGTCCCTTTCCTTGGGCCCTGGGCACCAGATATGTGTCTGAAGTGGTGTTTATGTTCACTGCTACATGCTAATGAGGTGCTCTCCGACTATCAGTGCTGGAGGCCACTCTTGGGGATGATCCTGATCTAAGTGTTGGGATCACAGTCCATTCACTTCCAGGGCCGCTGTGACTCTCACATACATCTCTCTCCTGTGCATTCTTTTAACTAGATGAAAATGAATCGCTATCAGCTATATCATTCTGCTATTCTGGGGGTGAAATCCAGCTCAACAACGATTTTACAGTTGTAGTACATGTCTGGAATATCTCCCAGATTACTTAACAGTTCAAAATCTATATCAGACTTATTGAATATACCTTTCACCACAGTAAATTGACATTTTGTATCGTCAAATAGTACGTACACCAGTTACAGTGACACAAAGATAGTGGCATTTTAAAGTGAGTCATGTTAACCTTCACTAAATGTTAGATCACTGACATGAATTAACCCACAGATTAATTGTTTTTATGGAGCTGCTTTACTTTTACAATGAATAGTAATGTAAGGAAGTAGTTTCTTTGCTCTTTTCCCCAAATCAAACTGACCAACAGCTGACACAAAAGCTGATTATGTAGACCTGTTTGTCAGCATCGATCATTAAAAGAACATAAGAAAGTCCAGAAGAACAAAAGAACATTTTGTCCATCAAACCTGCTTCATCCGTAGTCTATACAATCCATGTATGATTATTCTATCATGTACACTTGTTCCTGCTTCCCATGACTATCACTGCAAGGTGCATGCACACACACATGCGCGCATACAAACACATCCACGCGCAGACATATATACGCACACACATCCTCTATTTGAAAGAACACTGAAACAATGACTGTTATCCAACACTCCCAGTGGAGAGCAGCATTTTTTGGGAGTGAATCTGTGGAAAATGACATCTCACATTGATAAAAAGGGAGAAAATTGAATATGAGAGTAAACTGGCAAGAAATATAAAAACAGAATGTAAGAGCTTCTATAAGTATGTAAATAGGAAGACAGTAGCAAAAGTGAGGGTTGATCCCTTAAGGGCTGAGGCAGGAGAAATTATAATGGGGAATAAATAAATGGCAGAAACTTTAAACAAATATTTTCTATCTTTCTTCACAGTAGAAGACACAGAAAGCATACCAAAAATAGTGGGGAGCAAAGGGGCCAATGAGAGTGAGAAACTTAAAGTAATCAATATCAGTAGAGAAAAAATACTAACGAATGGGACTAAAAGCCGACAAAACCTCTACAGATGGCCTACAGATGAGGATTCAAAAAGAGGTGGCTTAAGACTCGATTCGGATTTAAGTATTTCACTTTCAAACTCAATTTGTCCAACAGTATAGCTACTGTTTGGGGGCCTATAAACTACTCCCACAGGTGTTTTCTGTCCCTTGTTATTTCTTACCTCCACCCATACTGATTCTACTTCCTGATCTTCAAAGCCACGATCCTTTCTCACGACTGATGCACATACAGTCCTGACAGAACAAAATATTTTTTTGCACTTGTACCTTTTAGCCCTATGGTCATGATATAATTTTAATAGCTTTGCTTATTTCATTCTTACATTATTAACCTGCATCATGTAAGCCATTTGGGTAAGCCATTTAGGACCGAGATGAGGAGAAACTTCTTCACCCAGAGAGTGGTGAACCTGTGGAATTCTCCACCACAGAAAGTTGTTGAGGCCAGTTCACTAAATATATTCAAAAAGGAGTTCGATGAAGTCCTTACTACTAGGGGGATCAAGGGGTATGGCGAGAAAGCAGGAATGGGGTACTGAAGTTGCATGTTCAGCCATGAAATCATTGAATGGCGGTGCAGGCTCGAAGGGCCGAATGGCCTACTCCTGCACCTATTTTCTATGTTTCTATGTCACTCTTCAGTATTTTCTCCAGTGGAAATATGTTTAGTCACTTTAGTCTTTTTTTAAACTTAACTATTGTGGTAATATCTTTCAAGCTGCTTTTAAATATGGCATTTTCTGCAATCATGAAGTAACATGAATAACATTCAGATATTTAAAACTTTCCATTGATTTCATTAAATAATCCAAGTGCAAATTCTAGCAGTTAGTATCTATTAAATCTGGTATATTTGCTTCCATTTGCTATTGCTAGCAAGAAGTTTAAATGCATAAAAATGGATTTCTCCTGCTTTATACTCACAGCAAATGTTTTAATGACATTAGTGAGAAAATATGTCTCATTTAATATTCTTAAGAAAACTGCTTGGCAGCAATCATGTTATCAGGTACCTCAATGCTAAGTTTCAGACTAATGTAATAAAATTAGTTATTATTTATAATGAATCCTATATGATAACAAATGGATGATGATATACATTTTTCTTTGGCAGGGTATGGCCATGCTGCTCCAAGCACTGATAGAGGGAAGATATTCTGTATGTTTTATGCCCTGCTTGGGATTCCACTCACCTTGGTCATGTTTCAGAGCATGGGAGAGAGAATCAATACATTTGTCAAGTATCTCCTACATAGAATCAAGAAGTGCCTTAGGATGAAACGAACAGAGGTCTCCATGGCAAACATGGTCATCATTGGCTTTTTCTCCTGCATTAGCACCCTATGTATTGGGGCTGCTGCATTCTCATATTACGAGGATTGGACTTTTTTCCATGCATATTATTATTGCTTCATCACACTCACCACCATTGGTTTTGGGGACTATGTGGCTCTCCAGAAGCATGATGCTCTTCAAAATAACCCTCACTATGTGGCATTTAGCTTTGTCTACATTTTGACAGGCCTGACTGTAATTGGAGCTTTCCTTAACCTGGTAGTTCTGAGGTTCATGACGATGAATGCAGAGGATGAAAAACGTGATGCAGAGCAGAAAGCCTTGCTTATAAGAAATGGACAAACTACCATCCGCACAACAGAAACCTCTGGCAACTTCCGGAACATGTACGCAGAGGTTCTTCATTTTCACTCCATGTGTTCATGTCTCTGGTATAAGAGTCGTGAGAAGTTGCATTATTCAATTCCTATGATCATCCCCAGAGACATATCGACATCCGACACTTGCATCGAACACAGTGATGCGTCTCCAAATAGGCTTCCTGAGACCTTTTCTAATGGGTGTGTGTGTAACCTGCACAGGTCTACAATTAGCTCTGTTTCTACAGGACTCCACAGCTTTTCTGCCCTCAGAGGACTAATGAAAAGAAGAAGTTCTGTGTAATAAAGATTCGACAGATTAATTCAGATATTAATGGCTGTCATGTACATAATTACCAGTATTTAGAAGTTAGTGAGTCAATTGGACCATATCCATTTTGTTTAATATATTACCAGGCGAAAATAACATGGTGTTTATTCAAAACAAATGGCATCGAAACATATCAGTTATGGTGCTTACTTTGGCCTTCATACTAATAAGTGTGAGAAAGAATGCAAACAAATTGCCTAACACACTTGCAAATACAGGGATGGAAACAATTCTTATAAAGAGCACCTGTCTGTGGAAGTGGTCCTCGAAAACTACAGCTTGACTGATTAAATACCACCTGGGATAAACATTAGACATACAGTCAACCACACATAACAACTACCCTGATTGAATGAATCACTGCAGATTTAAAGGTCTCAAATTGCTTACAGTATTACTTAATGGTAATTCTGCTCGCATATAATGAGCAGTGTTGTTATGCCGTTCAGGATATTCAAATCTGTCAAAGCTGAAGCTGCTGTCAAAATGTTTGCTTTTAGGTTGCGTTTATTTCCAACACTAGATTTCTGATTGGTCACCTTGGACGACAAGACCTGATTTCTGCTAATCCTCTTGGAGGACAAGACACACCTCGCAGTTTCTCTGGAATGTGTAATTAGATCCTGCCTGCCTTAGTAATCAATTACTTTGCAAAGTATAATTCGAGCCATTCTGACTGCCAGGCTCCAGACAGAACAGTGCACACATAGAAGAGATAGGACTCACCTTCGCGGGCTAAGACCTTCTCCCATCCCCCAAACAAGTTCCTGCCTCCCCCTGCAACAACTTCCTAACCTTCCTCCCACCCCCGAGTTTCTGACCTTTTCCCTCCCCAACAAGTTCCTGACCTCCCCCTGCCCAAATTTCTGACCTCCCCTTCCCTCCTCCCAAGTTCCTGACCCCCCTCCCGAGTTTCTGACCTCCATCCCTTACCCAATTCTACCCGAAAATGAGGCCCGAAGCCCAATATTGGGAGCCCTCCGGCTTCAGCATTTAGTTGCAAGGATTGTGCCCTTCTCATTGTCAAGACTCAAACATGAATAATGGCCACTTAGAAGAGATACTATGGACAATCTATGGTTGTACATCAAGCAGCCAGCGCATTCAAGAGAGGATGAGGGAGAAAAAGTTGGGGAGAAAAATATTGAAAATATCGCAATGCTGGAATAGCTGGTAGGAATATTAATACCCAGTTAATAACTATTTTCTTGTGCTGTTACAATATGCAATGCATTCTATGTACAACTGGTGACCAGTTGAATTTAAATCAAGATGATACAATCAACCACACATTTTGCAAACTCCCACATATAACAAATGTTTAACTTGGCAAATAGTTGTTTGTTGTACTTGGGATGACTGTGTAAATAATTTCACAGAATGATAACTCATTGCTGAATGATTGGTTCAGCCCAATTCAAATCAAAATGACTTCTTGTACATGATTGAATACTTCCGCAGTTTATCAAGAATGCCACTTTTCCCTTGGTCTCACCAATTCAGCATCTCACTGGATTGGCTCATTCAATTATTGAATCTTGTTACACATAACTGGACAGCTTTTTTAGCAGAGTAACTTCCACCTGTGGTGTTCATTAACTATTTGTTGCCAACATAATTTGTAAATATCGTGAACATCATAATAGGATGAAATCCACTGGATGAAATAAAATTGCAATCTAAAGAAATATATATCATGAATTCGTCCTCCTATTGCACTGTTAGCTCGATAGGAATAAAACAGGACTTTGAAAACTAAAAACAGAAAATTCTGGAAATACTCAACAGCTAAAAAGAGAAAAGACTGGTCAATGTTATTGGCAGAACCTTCTAGATGTGGACAGACCTGTTGTGTATTGGCAACTTTTTTTCTCATTTTATTTCAGTTTTATCTTTATTGGGACTTTAAAATGATTGATATAAAGCTATTTGTGATATTACACCATGCCATCTTACAGGCTATTGACAGTTGATAAATCGACATGTATTTCAGGGTAACTCAATGGTCACACATCAAGGGTCATTTTCTAACCTCACACTGCTGGCAGCACACATCAGAAATTCACAAGCCGACAGGCTCCCTGCAGCAGTGCAATATGAAAAATAACCTGATCTAGTTCAACTATTTTCAGTCACCTAAACATGAGTAAACTGATAACTAATATACACTTTTTTGTTAATGTAGATAATATAAATAAAAACGTATAAAATTGGGCTGGAAATTCAAATGCTGAGAGGTACTGATGAAGTTCTGATCGATATTCTTATTTCATCCATGGTGATACTACTTCTTTCACTGTTTGGTATCTTACTGGTATAGTTATAATTTAACTATAGGGAGGACCACTGTGTCAAATAACAACAATATACTGAGAAGGAACAGAAAATGCTAGAAATACTCAGCAGGTCAGGTAGCATTTGTGGAAAGAGAAACACAGTTAACATTTCAATGTTAACTCTTTCTCGCTCCACAGATGCTGCCTGACCTGTTGAATATTTCCAGCACTTTCTGTTTCTATTTCAGATTTCCAGCATCTGCAGTATTTTGCATTTTTAATATACTGAGAAGGCTGATTTTAAGGTTATAATAATTCTGAAATTCTCTATTATATTTTGTTTAAGGTGCAGCTAATAAAATCCAAATTGCCTGGGAGGTGCACAGGGCTCCTTTGTCTATGTCTGTCTCTCCTATCTAGAAACAGTTCTGAAATCAATGGGGTAGATTTTTATTTTATGCAATAGAGTAAAACGGGTGATAGCAAGTCGGCAGCTCGTACATCTCTCCTGATTTAAAGGGAGATGTAAAATGGGCTGCTAACTCTCTTATCGTCCCATTTTCCATGATCTATCAAGGTTACAATCGACCACAATATCTCCGAAAATAGATGAAAATGCACTGAGACCCCTACAGTGTTACTCGGCGGTAATTTCTCATTTTGATCTGTAATTTAATATTAAGTTAATTTAATGTTAATGCTAGTATGTGTGAGGTAGATATGTTTATTTGCATTTTGCAGTGCATGAAATATACCCCTATAAATTGCATGTTATATCAGATTGTTCAGGTGACATTTCAGTAATTTTGAAATGCTAGCCTATCCTTCTCTGTCACATGCTGATGGAAATGCACAGCAATTCAAGCATTTTCTTTTCGTTCTTTCCGTAAATCTAAAAATGCTCGATGTTAAGAAGCCAGATATTACAAACAAATAATTTACAAGTTCAAACAGGAAAACAAACTAATATTTAACAATAAATGGACCAGGTATAAACAATTCTTTAAGTTTAACATTTTTAAAAAGTCTCCCTAAGAGAAAATCACACACTGGTATTCTCAACATGGCATTTACAGAAGGGCGCAACAGCCTGTATCAAAAGTGCTTCAGACCTTTGCAGACATGGAGTGGAAACATCATACTCAGACAGGAGTGCACAGCCCACATAAACTTCATAGGTAATACTTGCCCCTCTTGAATGAATGTTGGGACAGATGTGGGCAGAGTGGTGCACTTGTACAGGGTATAACCATTTTGGAAAACAACTTGGGTGCCTTTAAGGCCGTGATCAGAATTGGTGTCCCCTCCAACCCATGCCCTTATCTGTTGTACGTGACCTATGGAGATAAGAGCCACCTGAGATGCATAAGCTGGCACAGCTCTCACCGCTAGTGGCAAGAAAATGCATCCCTCCACTAAAGCGAAACCCCCTACTCCTCCCACCACAAACATGTGGGACATACGCTGTCAGGGTCTGTGATGTACGGCCTCTTCTTCGAACTGTGAAAGCAGTTTCTGTTATTTCTGATTTCTTGTATGTTCTTTCTATCGCTATCCAGTAGCCTCTAGCAGTAGCAGTACTGCATGCCTATGTTCTACATTACAATGACCCCTCACCAGTAGAATCAGCAGGGAACAGTGCCCTTTTTCATCAATATAAATAGGAGGAACAGTATTTTGTACATATATATATATATTTTTAAAAATTGGTCAGAGAATAAATTGTAGAAATATAAATATCCTTCATTGGTTTGAGGCTTTTAAGTGCATGAGTAGTGATTGACCTAAAACTAACTCGGGATCACATACATGTACGTCATTCATCCCTAACCAGATCTTATTCTTAATCTCCGACCTTAAATCGGTAAATTAGTTTTCGTCCAAGCTTGCATTGAATTGCAACTGTTGTTGCATGATTTACCTTATAAAGTTAAAATATATGTATCTAATTCTGTAAGATTAGTGATTTCCCATAAATGATTTATTGTTTCATAATTTTAATATTTAAGAATTTTTGCCCCTCAGCAAATTAAGAGGGCTGACGATCTTTGCATTGCATTTTTTTTCTGGTGGATTTATTACATTTATTAAACCACATCCGTTCTGTTTCCAGCTGAGTAAAACTATGGATTAATTGGAGGGCATAGCTGCTTTATGTCCCTGGGGACATAAAAGACCTTTGAATTCCTGAGCAATTTGATACGTTATGCTATCAAAAGTTAGGTAATCAAGGTAACAAAAGAGCAGATATTTTATCTTTGCTAAGTTACTATAAAGCATGTCTGTTTGTCCACTGTTCTCATTTAATGTTTAATGCTAATGAATAGTTATAATTTATTATTTATAAAATATAGGTAGTACACTTCTGCTCTGTACGGGCTTTGTGCATGGACTTTCAGTGTTAGATTTTATGCTGTTATGGGATCTTCACAGAATCATGTCTCTCTATAATGCTGAATGTTTTCCAAGGAGCGTGCTATAATCAGGACAAGGTGAAGTTTCAATCATAATGTTTTACAATAAACAGCAGAGTATACTGAGGCTTATAATTTTTT
This sequence comes from Pristiophorus japonicus, assembly GCF_044704955.1. Lineage (NCBI taxonomy): Eukaryota > Metazoa > Chordata > Chondrichthyes > Pristiophoridae > Pristiophorus > Pristiophorus japonicus. Next base: position 140,646,795 of record NC_091983.1, on the reverse strand, counting down.
CTTTTAATACTTGACAAGCATACCGCCACATGTAGCACTTTCAGAACGAGAAATTTGTTTTGAGCGGTGGTGCAAAGTGGGCGATATTGGATCGGCCGCCCGATATATGCAGCACCCGATAGTTCCATTGACTGCAATGAAACCAAATATCAGGTGTTGTGTATAACAGGTGACCGATCCAATCAAGGCAGTTTTGCGCCTCTGCCCAAGATGAATTTCTAGGCCCAAGTTCCACAATTCACTGCAAGATTAAGACATAAAATGTTTTGCAGCTGTCCAGGAAACAACGCTTCAGTCTTCAGTGAAATAAAACCGGACTGATAGCTTGTCCATAGAGGGATACTTGAGTGGAAAACAAATCATTATTTCAATTTTCTTTTAGGGCTTTAATCATGAAAGATTGTTACTGAAAAATACATATCTCAAAAATTGTAAATTAAATTTTGCATTAAAAATTCACAAGATAATGAACACATCACATTATGTGATTTATTATTGATAGTGGACTGATGACTGGCTCATCTGTAGGTGGTGTAACTCTCAGCCACTGAAGGCCTCAATATGTATTGAATAGGGACAATTTAATACGAGTACATACATTACATTCCAAATAGTCTGCTGGACACATGCTGTAAATTTCAGATGTACATAAAATAAAAATTAAACTGATGTGAATAAGTTTACTGTTTAATAATCTGCACTCAAAGTATGTTCATTTTTAAATATATTTACATATCAAATGATCGGCACACATTTATTTGTCTGTCTACTGTGTCTGAATTTTTGTGTTTATTTGTCTTAAGTAAATGACATTTTAATTTACTCGTTAATTTATACCAATATTAAGCAATTAAGAAATCGTACATTAGACATATTTTCTGTTACATTCAGCTGAAAAGATTTATAATATGTTTAAAAGTCAGAAAATGTAAAACAGAACTTTAGAGAGATAGCTAAGTGTAATTTCAGATGTAAATATATGAATACTATTAACTGAGGTTGCTAACAAAAAAAATGAATGATTATAGCTGCAGGGATCATAATGTACTTTTGAGGAAAAATAAAAGTAAAATAAATCCAGGACTCACAATATATAACCAGGATAGCAAACATGAGAAATGGTACAAAATAAGTGATTTTGTCAGAAGTTTATTTATTTTAAGATAGATATTTACCTGATGAATGAAAATTGACTTATTTAGAATCAATTACATTTAACTTCTTTTCCGGTCACACAGTACATACAAACATATCTGTTTCTTACATGTGTTTATAATCTCCCAGCCTTAGAATTTGCATCCTATAAATATATATTTTTTTTAATCAAGAAACCAAGGTTGATAACAGTAAAAGAGAAGAGAAGGTAAACCAATCAGTAGTGATTAAGTTGAGTTTTTAGATCCTGAATATTGGAGAAAACTGAATGAAGGAGCAAGAAAAACTGATATTGAGGAAGAATAATGCACATTGCAAATAAATGCTCAATATGTGCTAAAAATAAAGTAACTATTCATTGCCTGTTTGGTCTTGATGTTAATGTAAGTAACAGTTGCTTCTACTGGGATAATCCTTTGAGAGTAGTCAGTGCTTAAAGTGAGCAACATGTGCAGGTATAGTAACATCTATATTTTCAGGGAGTTATTTTATGAGTTGCCAATGGGGAGTCTTACCTGCTGACAGCACAAATCTGGGTGCACATTGGCCATGGTTTTAATACCCAGAAAATCATGGGCAGTGCACACCTAAATTTACGATTTGCACTACAGGTGGGTGAAACTCCCTACTGGCAGCATGGATTGATAAAAGTACCCCCTGAAAGTGAATGCCAAAACTGCACTTTTAATCTGGGAGTCAGGCATAACTGGTACCTTGTGACCATTCCACCACTTCCTCTGTACCTCTGTCGTCAAACCTCTAATTAATTGAAAGGTGCCTCACAACTATTAAAGGAGCATGCTGATTGACAGACTATCATCTTGAAATGTATGTTCAAATTGACTCATACACATCAGCTTGTACATTGAATAGTTGAATATAACAACAGGAACTCACAAATGCCAAATTCTCATTGCATCACTGTGAGTTGCTGCTGCATATTTAGAGCATTAATTCATGCTAGAGGAACTAAGGTGGATGAACAGTTTGCATGAATCTTGCATGAGAGATGTTTTAAACTTGTGTTGTGCCTCTGAAAATGCCCTAAAGCATGATTGGTCAAAAACTTGTGTAATGAGGCACAATAAACCATACCTTGTCATTGTAAATATGCAGTGTATTTTTCTTTATAACTGGGTGTGGGATCATCCAAGTTATAATAGCAATAATGAACAGCAAATGGTACAATAATTGATGGTATATATGTCAACATTGCTTGAAGTACAGCAAGATACAGTGCTATGCAGACAGAGAAGAACAGTGGAATTACTTATGGAATGCTCCAGCAAAGCACTAGCATAGACTGATGAGCTGAGTGGTCTTCTGTGCTGTAAACTGCTATAGCTCTATAGACATTCAACAATTAATGCACAATGCTCATGTTCATTGTTGTTTATTGAGCTTTAGCATTCCAGTACACATGCCTGATGAGACGACACTGCATAATGGCAATCTGTTTTCCTATGGTATTTGTTATTATGAAGCATATGTCCATGATGTACTGAGATAAATAAACACTTTTAGCATGGTCTCAGTCTATGTTGTACATAATTTTACAGATAATGCTAGACTACCTAACTTTGTGTGTGCTGTTTCTGAATATATCAAAATGTTTTGTGCTATACTTTGTTGTAAATAAAATTCTTAGTTTAATAAAATTATTTGCTCAACAGTTATCAAATGACTAATTTGATTAATAGATATTCTACTATTACTAATAGATTTTTGGAGACACTTAAAAGAATAACAAAATCAATAATCCTTGGTAATTGGGAATTCTGACTAAAAAAAATTCTGACTTTCTTTGTTTAAAGAGGCACAAGATTCACGAAAAGAACAAGATTTCTGCTTGGGCGAGAGGGGCAGTGGATTATTTCCTTCACATTGCCATCCCATGCAACTGGTGTAATGATGCATTTCAATATGATTTACGTCATCATACCATGTGTTTGCAAACAAATGATAAAAGATTTGGCAATCATACTTTTATGATGCTTTTTTATGTAATATAATTTGTCAACGTTTGCAATGTACAGAAGCAAGATAATAGCTGCAAGCTTTAAACAATATTGTAAAAAAGGTTTTATAGTACATGGAGTTCCATTAGGTTGAACATTTGATGAGGGGGTGATGTTGATAGTATTATCTGGCATTTGAATTATTATCCAATCAACAGAAAGAGGACAAAAATAAATGGGCCAACCAACTCACAATGTCGCTATGTGGAAAAGCGCTCACTAGATTTTCTTGGGTCAATTCGGCACAGATTTAACAAACTGAGGAAGAATCTGGGCATTACTTTAAAAAGAATTGGTTATTCAGCTTAGAAAAAAATGCTTAGAAAACAAAGACATAACAGACAATAAGGATTTCACATTCACAGCCAAACAGTATTTCTGAAGACAACGTCAATGGCTGGATGTTAGTTTTTTCAGTTTTCGGGGTGGGGCAGGAAAATTACCGGACGGGAATAGTTAGCGCTTTAGTATGAAAGTTTTGGCATCTGGGCCCTGTGTCAGGGGCACAGCGCTTAGCGAGGCGTCGTACACCTCTCGTGGCGCAAGGATGGGAAAATCCCGAGCTAAAGATCCGGGCCTTGTGCGTTCGAAGAGAGGCCTGGTGGAGGGAACCCAAAAAAAACAGCAAAACATTCCTAAAATATTGCCCACGCCACCGCAACACAAATCGCACAATAATTAAAATCAAAAAACACTCGCACACGGTGGATAGGCAATGGCAAACATTTAAAGATCACATGGATGAACTTCAGCAATTGTACATCCCTGTCTGGAGTAAAAATAAAACAGGGAAGGTGGCTCAACCGTGGCTAACGAGGGAAATTAAGGATAGTGTTAAATCCAAGGAAGAGGCATATAAATTGGCCAGAAAAAGCAACAAACCTGAGGACTGGGAGAAATTTAGAATTCAGCAGAGGAGGACAAAGGGTTTAATTAAGAGGGGGAAAATAGAGTACAAGAAGAAGCTTGCCGGGAACATATGTGAAGAGAAAACGATTAGTGAAGACAAATGTAGGTCCCTTGCAGTCGGATTCAGGTGAATTTATAATGGGGAACAAAGAAATGGCAGACCAATTGAACAAATACTTTGGTTCTGTCTTATCGAAAGGAAGACACAAAGTTCTAGGGGACCGAGGGTCTAGTGAGAAGAAGAAACTGAAGGATATCCCTTTTAGGCGGGAAATTGTGTTAGGGAAATTGATGGGATTGAAGGCCGATAAATCCCCGGGGCCTGATAGCCTGCATTCCAGAGTACTCAAGGAAGTTGCCCTCGAAATAGTGGATGCATTAGTGTTCATTTTCCAACAGTCTATTGACTCTAGATCAGTTCCTATGGACTGGAGGGTAGCTAATGTAACACCACTTTTTTAAAAAGGAGGGAGAGAGAAAGTGGGTAATTATAGACAGGTTAGCCTGACATCAGTAGTGGGGTAAGTGTTGGAATCAATCATTAAGGATGAAATAGCAACGCATTTGGAAAGCAGTGACAGGATTGGACCAAGTCAGCCTGGATTTATGAAAGGGAAATCATGCTTGACGAATCTTCTGGAATTTTTGGAGGATGTAACTAGTAGAGTAGACAAGGGAGAACCAGTGGATGTGGTGTATTTGGACTTTCAAAAAGCTTTTGACAAGGTCCCGCACAAGAGATTAGTGTGCAAAATTAAAGCACATGGTATTGGGAGTAATATACTGACGTGAATAGAGAACTCGTTTGCAGACAGGAAGCAGAGAGTCGGGATAAACGGGTCCTTTTCAGAATGGCAGGCAGTGACTAGTGGAGTGCCGCAGGGCTCAGTGCTGGGACCCCCAGCTCTTTACAATGTCCATTAACGATTTAGATGAAGGAATACAGTGTAATATCTCCAAGTTTGCGGATGATACTAAACTGGGTGGTGGTATGAGCTGTGAGGAGGATGCTAAAAGGCTGCAGGGTGACTTGGACAGGTTAGGTGAGTGGGCAAATGCATGGCAGATGTGGTATAATGTGGATAAATGTGAGGTTATCCATTTTGGGCCAAAAACACGAAGGCAGAATATTATCTGGATGGCAGCAGACTAGGAAAAGGGGAGGTGCAACGAGACCTGGGTGTCATGGTTCATCAGTCACTGAAAGTGGGCATGCAGGTACAGTAGGCAGTAAAGAAGGCAAATGGTATATTGGCCTTCATAGCTAGGGGATTTGAATATAGAAGCAGGGAGGTCTTAATGCAGCTGTACAGGGCCTTAGTGAGGCCTCACCTGGAATATTGTGTTCAGTTTTGGTCTCCTATTCTGAGGAAGGACGTTCTTGCTATTGAGGGAGTGCAGCGAAGGTTCACCAGGCTGATTCCAGGGATGGCTGGGCTGTCATACGAGGAGAGACTGGATCAACTGGGCCTTTATTCACTGGAGTTTAGAAGAATGAGCGGGGATCTCATAGAAACATATAAGATTCTGACAGGACTGGACAGGATGGATGCGGGAAGAATGTTCCCGATGTTGGGGAAGTCCAGAACCAGGGGACATAGTCTTAGGCTAAGGGGTAGGCAATTTAGGACTGAAATGAGGAGAAACTTCTTCACTCAGAGAATTGTTAACCTGTGGAATTCCCTGCCGCAGAGAGTTGTTGATGCCAGTTCTCTGGATATATTCAAGAGGGAGTTAGATATGGCACTTGCGGTTAAGGGGATCAAGGGGTATGGAGAGAAAGCAGGAAAGGGGTACTGGAGGACTGATCAGCCATGATCTTATTGAATGGCGGTGCAGGCTCGAAGGGCCGAATGGCCTACTCCTGCACCTATTTTCTATGTTTCTATGTTTCTATGTTTCTTACTTGTTCAGCACTTTACCTTTCTCATCGCCGCCGGCATGGCTGGACCCCCAGGCGGTTAGTGCGGGTGCACTTCGGGGTGGATGGATCGGGCAAGAGTCAAAACTTGTGCCAGAGTCGCAACCAGAGGCGTTGCACACCCAGCGCAGCAAAACCCGACCAGGGGATCACCACGGGGTGCAGAAGGCCTCATCGCCACCTTTCACGCCGCTCTGGTGTGAAACCCAGAGCGCAAAGGACCGGAAAATCCAGCTCCAAGTGTTTGAAATGTGGTGAGGTGGGTCACAAGGCCGCTGCTGGTTTTTTGGAAGTCCTGCCTTGCAAACCTGGAGGCCGTATGAGCCCAGACGGTAAGGGACGGCCATTTGTGTGGTGACCAATTAACTAGACACTCCTTACCTTCACCCAGAAATGCTGAATGGGATACACATAAAGGAGTCTGCGAGACACTACTTTCTCTCAATAATACATGGTGAACACGTTAAGGAAAGTAGACTGGATTCTGGGATTGTGGATAATCACATAATTACCTATAGTCAAGAGTTTGGCTGGAGTATTATGAGTATACAGGGCTCACAGAATTGAGAGTTTATTCATTTATTCACCATTGCTATTTGGTGTTTTAATAGTGATGCAGATAGGGGGAGGGAGAATGTTATAAACAAGCAGCTCAGGGTGACATCTGCCACATTTTGGGATTTTTTTTAACCATTTTTCCACAAAAATAATTTGGAAAAGAGATTTACTTTGTATGGTTGGGTTCTTAAAGTAAAGTTTATTCACACTTGCTTTTCATAATAATAAAAATATAATGAGCATGCTCTACTACCGTACTTCAGTCGATCATCTTTTTTGATTTAATCAAAATAGTTGTTAACTACCTGACTACATTCTTTTTCTGGCCTCAAATCTTTCTGTTTTAATCACCTGACTGACTGTATCTCTGACTTGTTTCTATTATCTTGTGTCACAACCAGCAGGGAAGGCCTGCCAGTACAAAACCGCGGCTGAGCTCTTGGGACTAGAGATTTCCCAACACATTGGGTGTGAGATGTTTATCGATTAATAAAGCAGGTTAGTGAATTCCTTATCATTTGTATTCTCTGGGGAAGCAAAACCAAACTTAACATATTAATATTTTAATCTCCTTCCATCTCAGTGCCATATTTTTTTAAATGTGTGAATGCACTTTGCTCTAAAAACTCTTTCCTTTGATTGGTATATCTGTTAATTCTCTCTTTATCTCCCCATACCCCTTTACATTTCTTTATTTTTCTCTACCTTATTAAAATAGCTATTTATCTTCAGAAGGATTACACAACCGAAGGCTCTGTAAGCAGTCTTTTCTCATTACTGAGACTGACACGCTGTGCATTTTCAGATTTCCAGCATTTGCAGTTTCTTCTTTTTATTAAACTCCTGTGTACAATTCACCTGGAACATCCGTGGGGTTTCTCCTAAATCTTCTGCCATATTTTCTGCAGGAGATCGGCAGAACCCCCAGAGAAATGGCGTAAACAGCTAAAAACAGCTGTTGCTTCAGGGTTACAGTTGGAAGTATTCGAAAACCACATGGAAATTCTGCCCCATTGAATTCTTTCCATGTGGCAGTGATACTTCAAAATCATCTCTTTCATTAAGCTCGCTAATAGTAGGTCTGATCTGGAGTGAAATACTCTACAGCTGTGGAATGGTGCACTAGCTCATCATGAGATGGCCTTTAACAAAACCTTACCTGGTTAAATTGGTCTTTTTTCTTGCTTTTCACTTCTTTTTTGTGCTCCCTTTTCAGCTGTAGGATTGCTCAGAACCGCAGTAAGCATCTGAAGAATTTCTGTTCATGCTGTCTCCCAATATACTACAAGCCTTCACCCAAATGTACTTTCAGGGAAGATTAGAGGATACTGATATAAATCTTCTTCTCTCTAACCCTGTGCTTGACTGTCCTGTACTAGGATGTACTCAGTGAGTTCTTCTTGTGTACAAAGGGTTGTGTGAACTGTTTAAAAGAAAGAAAAAGAAAATAATGGAAGTTTTAAGACAAAGTCATGTGACCTAATTGGTGAATTAAGTTTCAGAACATGGCACGAGAAATTACTTTTCATGGATTATGTTATAGAATAACATAAGAACATAAGAACATAAGAAATAGCAACAGGAGTAGGCCACCTGGCCCCTCGAGCCTGCCCCGCCATTTAATAAGATCATGGCTGATCTGATCATGGATTCAGCTCCACTTCCCTGCCCTCTCCCCATAACCCTTTATTCCTTTATCGCTCTAAAAATCTGTCTATCCCTGCCTTAAATATATTCAATGACCCAGCCTCCACAGCTCTCTGGGGCAGAGAATTCCATAGATTTACAACCCTCTGAGAGAAAAAATTCTTCCTCATCTCAGTTTTAAATGGGTGGTCCCTTATTCTGAGACTATGTCCCCTAGTTTTAGTTTCCCCTATGAGTGGAAATATCCTCTCTGCATCTATGTTGTCAAGCCCCCTCATTATCTTATATGTTTCGATAAGATCACCTCTCATTCTTCTGAACTCCAATGAGTATAGTCCCAACCTACTCAACCTATCTTCATAAGTCAACCCCCTCATCTCTGGAATCAATCTAGTGAACCTTCTCTGAACAGCCTCCAGTGCAAGTATATCCTTCCTTAAATACGGAGACCAAAACTATACGCAGTACTCCAGTGGCCTCACCAATATCCTGTACAGTTGTAGCTTTTATACTCTATCCCCCTTGCAATAAAAGCCAACATTCCATTTGCCTTCCTGAATACTTGCTGTACCTACACACTCACTTTTTGTGTTTCATGCACCCCAGGTCCCTCTGTACTGCAGCACTTCGCAATTTTTCTCCATTTAAATTATAATTTGTTTTTCTATTTTTTCTGCCAAAGTGGATAACTTCACATTTTCCCACATTATACTCCATCTGCCAAATTTTTGTCCATTCACTTAGCCTGTCTAATCCCTTTGCAGAATATTTTGTCCTCCTCACAATTTGCTTTCCTGCCCATTTTTGTATCATCAGCAAACTTGGCAACATTACACTCGGTCGCTTCATCTAAGTCATTAATATAGATTGTAAATGTTTGAGGCCCCAGCACCGATCCCTGTGACACCCCACTAGTTACTGTTTGCCAACTGGAAAATGACCCATTTATCCCGATTCTCTGTTTTCTGTTGGTTAGCCAATCCTCTATCCATTTTAATATATTGCCCCCAATCCTGTGAACTTTTATCTTGTGCAGTAATCTTTTATATGGCACCTTATCGAATGCCTTCTGGAAATCCAAATACACCACATCCACTGGTCCCCCTTATCCACCCTGCTCGTTACATCCTCAAAGAACTCCAGCAAATTTGTCAAACATGATTTCCCTTTCATAAAACCATGCTGACTCTGCTTAATTGAATTATGCTTTTCCAAATGTGCTGCTATTACTTCCTTAATAATGGACTCCAGCATCATATTTGTTAAATAATGTTGTACTTTCTTAGAAGCTTATGTATCAATGCAGAACTAAGTAATTTCAATAGTCATAAATATTAAATTATCAGAACATGTTGCATTGCATAAAGATTAATATTTAATGCAGCAATAGAAGAAAATGAGCAGAATTTGGTTTGATTTAAGCTTCATTTATCATTTGGGAGAGAAGTTCAGGTAATATTATACTGAATGCATTATGAGCATGAAAAATATATTATTCCATTCAACTGCTATGCTATATATATAAATAGAAGTATTTATTTCTTATATGTGCATTAATTCAGAGCTACATCAGCCTGCCATTATTTTACCAAGTACTTAGGTTTTTTTGTTTTTCAGGCATAAGATGAAGGCGTTTTGGACAATTATTTGCAAAAAGGTCCTCTTTCACCCGTTTGTCTTAATCTCATTTTATTTTTCAAATGGTAGAAATCCCAAACTGTAATCCATGAATACAATCTTGCAATGATTGGGTTGCATAATAACCTAAATGTTATTTACTTCTCTGATAACCTTGAGGAAGAGCTCAATAAATCCATTATCCTCATACACTCAGTTTGCCAGTGTTTCATAAGAAAGATCAGCTGGGATTGGAAGTTGTCAATGTGAACCAATCAGCTCTGTCATTGTTCATTCTGCACAAACCTGATGCAGCAACATTTTCAGATGAGCTGATCATTTCTAAAAATCACAATTATGTTTAAATTTAGTGTTCATCCTCAAACAAGTATGAAACAAATGAGCTTCTAAAATACAGGCCGGAATCTTTACTCTGGAGTCAGGTCAGTTGCGTGCGGGCAAAATAGCAGGTCACCATCCTGAAGATTTCAGCAGCGCGTTCTGCACTGCGTATTTAACTCAATTGCACCAATTGAAAGAGTCATGCAGGTTTCCCGGCCCAATTAAATAGAATGGGTGTAATGACGTTACCAATGACTAATTTTCAGCGCGGATATTTAAAACAGCCTTGCACACATCTCATTTGAAGGTTGCTGTAGGAGTGTTCAAGGTGGTTTGAAGGGCTACAAATTGCTGAATAAGATTGAGAATTTTGTAGCTCATGGAAACACACAGATAGAAGGCTGCGACAAGATTCCCAGATGCCTCCCTGGAACTATTGGTTCAGGGAGTAAGAGCACACATGGAGGTCCTCTCCCCTGCAGAAGACCGAAGAGGGCATGGTTAGACATCACGGAGGAGGTCAGCAGCAGAGATGTGGTGAGGTGGATGTGGATCCAGTGCTGAAAAATATTCAATGATCTAATGAGGTCAGGGAAGGTGAGTGCAATGCCACATTCACCTACATCCTTATGTGTGTGTCACCCCAACCCTATCATTCTGCCTTCCCAAACCTACTCCTGCACAGCACTCCTCACACCAACCTACCTTGATGGTGTACTCATCCCTCTCTGCTTATGCACCGACTCATATCCCCATAGAGCTCCACCTAGCGGACTACTGATGTAACAACAACTACTGATGTAATAACAATTAAAGGTCATTTGGCAAGGTTATGTGATCACAATACTGTTCGGAGCCATCTTGTAAGTGTGTGTGTCCTTGTGTAGTGGTGTCTAAAGATATCAGAGATTGGTGACAAGTATGCGATTTTTGGATTCCCTAGCTGATATTTTTATATGTGGATAATCATACCAACTGACGGAGAGACTTTGAGCAGTTCTTTGTTTTGCAGAACAGCTACAAATCCAAGGTAAATTTCAAGCACACTTGGCTGAACTGTCGACATTGCCAGAGTCCAGATGGCCATGCATTTGGGTGAGTTCCATCATGACCGATAGACTTTCGGAGCGTATGTGGAGCAGCAAGAAATGTTTTCACAACTTCAGACTCCCCGATGATGTAAACCGTGGTCTTAGAAAGGAAACAGGCTATTTTCTTGAAACAGGCCCCGAGGTGCATGAAACTCAGAAAAATGTGCTTGCTCCCATCAAGGCAAAGGACACGCCACTGCAGCATTACAGGCCTGAGCCCCTGGAAATTGCTGAAAGCTATCATTCTGGAACACAAAATCAATGAAATGACGAAGGTATCAGTGAGTACATTGTAGCTTTAAAAAAGCTATCCATTCACTGTCATTTTGGAAACTTTCAGGACCGAGAATTGAGTGACCGCTTTGTTTGTGGGTTGAAAAATGAAGGAATCAGAAGGAAGTTGTTGACAACCCCTAACTTGACTTTAGATTTAGCTTGTCAGACAGCTATGTCGATGGATAAGGCCGACCAATACTCCCGAGAATTTCGTGCCATTTCCAGTCGGCAGACAACGGAGGTGAATTGGTTGCAGGCTAAAAGTAAAAGGCAGCTGGGCCCCAAGGGCTCAGCAACTCTGTAAAGTAACAGTGCATTGAAGTTGTGCTATCAGTGCCTGGGACAACACGTCGCTCAAACCTGTCCATATGTGAAGGCAGAGTGTTTTTGCTGCAAGAAAACTGGGCACCTTATGCCGACTGAAGAGTAAACCGACTTTCACTGCTAGAAGTAGAAATAACCAGACACAACATAGCATTGAAGAGAAGCAACAGGATGAGGAGGTCCTGGAGATACACATCATCAGGAGCACGAAGGTATCTAACAGCAATTCGCAAAGTATCGTCATCCAAGTAGACGTTGCAAGAACCAGGATACCCATGGAAATCGACACTGGTGCATCCATGAGCGTAGTACCTGTTAAGTCCTGACTAGAAACATAGAAACATAGAAACATAGAAAATAGATGCAGGAGCAGGCCATTCAGCCCTTCTAGCCTGCACCGCCATTCAATGAGTTCATGGCTGAACATGAAACTTCAGTACCCCCTTCCTGCTTTCTCGCCATAACCCTTGATCCCCCGAGTAGTAATAGAAACATATATACTGACTTACACGAGACACATGCTGAAGTCAAGGTCACTCAGGACCTGCACATTTAATTCCAGCTCTCCAGTGCTGCACTTGCCTGAGACCTCCCTTTATATACCACAGTGGGACAGATATGGAGTGTCTCCTGCAAGTGCACCCCTGGTGGTAAGGTATGCTTATTGTTACAGGTCATATCCAGTTACAGTCATGTATAGCATGGTAAGATACAGTTATACACAGTAATGTGAGATACATGACATCACCCTTCCCCAAGGTCTTATGACTTTATAGATTCAGTCTCTCAGGTGGTCTGCGCTCTCGCGTGGAGCGTCTTAGTTGTGGTTCAGTTGTTTGCCTTGGTGCCTGTTTTTCGTTCGGTGTGATTGCTGGTATCTCGCCTGGGCTGTCTGTTTCGTTCGGTGTGATTGCTGGTATCTCACCTGGGCTGTCTGTTGAGACTGCCCTTTCCTGTCCCACCTGTCTGTCCACCAGGTGTGGTGTGAGTTCCACATTGTAGTCTGCCTCTGGTTCTTCAGTGTTATCAGTGAATCTACTTTTTACTTGGTCTACATGCCTCCAGCAGGTGGCCGTTGTCCATTTGTACCACCAGTAGCCTGTTTCCCTCTTTGTCTGTTACTGTCCCTGCAAGCCATTTGGGACCCCGGCCATAGTTTAGCACAAACACTTTGTCCCCTATCTCATTCCACCTCCCCCTCGAATTTCGGTCATGGTACTCAGTTAGCTTTTGACGCTTAGCCTCAACAATTTCATGCATGTCTGGGAGGATTAACGAGAGCCTGGTCTTTAAGGTTCGTTTCATCAATAGTTGCGCGGGGGGAACCCCAGTCAACGAATGCGGACAAGATTTGTATGCCAGCAGCAGTCGCGACAGGCGGCTCTGCAGCGTGGGACCTTGGATTCTGAATATGCCTTGTTTAATGATCTGCACTGCTCGCTCCGCCTGGCCATTGGAGGCCGGCTTGAAAGGTGCCGTCTTAACGTGATTTATACCGTGGTCAACTATAAAATCGTGAAATTCTGCGCTGGTGAAGCACAGACCATTATCACTGACCAATATGTCAGGAATGCCGTGCGTTGCAAACATGGTTCTAAGACTCTCCACAGTGGTGGAGGTGGTGCTCGAGTTTAAAATGGTGCACTCGATCCATTTTGAAAATGCATCAACGACTACGAGGAACATTTTGCCCATGAATGGGCCCGCATAGCCTACATGCACCCGTGACCACGGTTTGGTGGGCCAGGGCCAGGGGTTTAGGGGGGCCTCCCTGGGGGCATTACTGAGTTGGGCACAAATGATGCACTGACGGATGCAGAGCTCCAAGTCCGCATCAATGCCAGGCCACCAGACATGAGATCTGGCTATGCCCTTCATAAATACGATCCCCGGGTGCTCGCGATGGAGCTCCCGGACAGACGCCTCCCTGCCTCGTAAAGGCATAACTACTCGGCTGCCCCACATCAGGCAGTCTGCCTGTAGTGAGAGCTCATGCATGCGCCTATGGAAGGGTTTGACCTCCTTGGGGCAGGCATCGCGAGCCTCTGCCCAGTCACCGGTTAAAACGCATCTTTTAACTAGAGATAACGTGGGGTCGCTGGTCGTCCAGGCTCTGATTTGGCGAGCCGTCATGAGCGAACCTGTGGATTCAAAGGCATTGATTGCCATGACTATCTCACAGTCCTGTTCGTCGGACCCTTCTGTGGTCGCCAGGGGTAGCCTGCTAAGCACATCGGCACAGTTGTCTGTGCTTGGTCTGTGCCTTATTGTGTAGTCGTAAGACGCCAGCATGAGTGCCCACCGCTGAATGCACGCCGAGGGGTTGGCGTTGATTGCCTTGCACTCGGATAGTAGGGACGTGAGGGGTTTGTGGTCGGTTTCTAACGCAAACTTGGCCCCGAAAAAGTATTGGTGCATCTTTTTGACACCGTACACGCACCCGAGCACCTCCTTCTCAACCATACCGTACCCGCGTTCCGCCCGCGAAAGTGACCTAGAGGCATAAGCAACGGGCTGCAATTTACCCGCATCATTGACGTGCTGTAAAACGCACCCGACCCCATACGCTGATGCATCACACGTAAGGGCTAATTTTTTACCTGGGTCAAAAAAGGCTAAAACACTCTTGGGACATTGAAGGCGCGTTCTTGGGCGTCCCCCCAAAACCAATCGCACCCCTTTTCTGAGTAGCATGTTGAGAGGCTCCAGCAGCGTGCTCAAGTTCTGCATAAAGTTCCCAAAGTAATTGAGTAGCCCGAGAAAGTCGCGCAGTTCCGAGACATTCCGGGGCCTGGGTGCCAGGCGAATTGCTTCGGTTTTGGATTCGGTTGAGCGGATTCCATCAGCGGCAATCCTTCTGCCCAAAAATTCAACCTCAGGCGCGAGAAATAGACACTTGGATTTCTTAACTCTTAGGCCTACCCGATCCAATCGACTTAGTACTTCCTCAAGATTGCGAAGATGAGAGTCGGTGTCCCTGCCCGTGATGACTATGTCATCTTGAAACACAACCATCCCCGGGATGGACTTGAGCAGACTTTCCATGTTGCGCTGGAATATAGCAGCTGCCGACCTGATGCCGAATGGGCATCGATTGTACACAAAAAGGCCTCGATGTGTGTTGGTGGTGGTGAGTAGCTTAGACTCTTCGGTCAGTTCTTGCGTCATATACGCAGATGTGAGGTCAAGTTTCGAGAAAAGTTTTCCTCCAGCCAATGTGGCAAATAGGTCCTCCGCTCTGGGCAGCGGGTATTGGCCCTGTAGGGAGACTCTGTTTATGGTAGACTTCTAATCCCCACAGATTCGCACGGATCCATCAGGCTTCATGACGGGGACGATGGGGCTTGCCCAGTCGCTGAATTCCATGGGAGAAATTATGCCTTCCCGCAGAAGCCGGTTCAGTTCGTTTTCAATCTTTTCCCTCATCACATAACGCACAGCTCTAGCCTTGTGATGGACCGGTCTGGCATTCTGTGTGATGTAGATTCTAACTTTAGCCCCTTTGAAGGTGCCCACACCTGGCTGAAAGAGATGTTCAAAACGGCTTAGAACTGTTGAGCAGGAGGTCCGTTCCTCTGACGACATGGAGTGAACATCATCCCATTTCCAATTAAGTTCTGCTAGCCAGCTTCTCCCCAACAGGGCTGGGAGATCCCCGGGGACAATCCACAGGGAAAGTCGGTGCACCATCCCTTTGTGTGTGACTGAGAGCATGGCGCTGCCAAGGATTGGGACGATTTCTTTAGTATAGGTCCTTAGTTTGGTGTCGATCTTTGTGAGTTTTGGTCTGTTGCTTTTGTGCGGCCACAGCTGTTCAAATTGTTGAACGCTCATGAGGGATTGACTGGCCCCCGTGTCCAGTTCCATGTTGACAGGTATCCCGTTGAGTAGAACCCTCATCATAATTGGAGGCATCTTGATGTAAGAACAGTGGACATTGATCGTGTTAACCCGCTGTACCTCGGCGTCCCGTGCACTGTTCCAACCGTCTTCTGGTCCGCTTTCCGACCCGATTCGCATACCAGCCGAGCTGCTGTTTTTCTGCACATGCGAGCCAGATGCCCTGTGTAGTTGCAGTTTCTGCAAATGGCATGCTGAAATCGACACACCCTGGTTGAGTGCCTTCCCCCACATCTCCAACACAGACCGTTTCCATTGTTTCTGAAGGATGAGCTGCGTCTGGCTGATCTCCCTTGAGCTTCCCTCAATCTGTTGTTGATTGCTCGCATTGTGGGTTGATGAGGTGTGATCGGCCGTTCATGTGGCCCTTGATTTTGATGGCTTCTGGTGCCACTGTCTGCTGTTGAAGGCCTGCTCTCCTGCCTTTGCCTGTGTGTGGGGGTAGCGGTTTGTTTCACAATGTGAACCCCTTGTTCCAATGCCTCGTTGGTTGTCGTACCCGAAGTATAGATCAGCCTCGTTTCTTCTTCGCCTGCCAAGAACGTCTGTGCGACCAGTGCTGCTGCCTCTAGAGTCAAGTTCTTAGTCTCTATAAGCTTTTGGAATATGCCTGCGTGGCCTATTTCTTCAATAAAAAAGTCTCTCAGTACTTCTCTCCTTAGTTCATCGGGGAACTCACATGAACTAGCCAGCCTCCAAAGTTCCGCCACGAAGTCGGGTATGCTTTGGCCCACACAGCGTCTGTAGTTGTAGAATTTGTGTCTGGCCATGTGTAGGCTGCTCACTGGCTTCAGGTGGTCTCTCACCAGTGTGCTCAACTCCTCAAATGACTTGCTTGCTCGTCTCATGGGTGCCAGCAGGTCTTTCATTAAAGCGTATGTTTTTGAGCCACAGCTGGTCAAGAGATGGTCTCTTCTCTTGTCTGCCTTATCATCGCCCAGCCAGTCTTTGGTCACAAAGCTTTATTGGAGCCTTTCTATAAAGTCATCTCAATTGTCTCCAGCATTGTATTTCTCATCTGAGCTGTTGGTAGCCATTCTGTAGATTCTGTGATCCCATAACTCGTCGCCACTGTCAAGCCCTGACTCTAATGTACTGACTTACATGAGACACTTGCTGAAATCAAGGTCACTTAGGACCTGCACCTTTAATTCCAGCTCTCCAGTGATGCACTTGCCTGAGACCTCCCTTTGTATACCACAGTGGGACAGTTTTGGAGTGTCTCCTGCAAGTGCACCCCTGGTGGTAAGGTATGCTTATTGTTACAGGTCACATCCAGTTACAGTCATGTATAGCATGGTAAGATACAGTTATATACAGTAATGTGAGATACATGACAGTACCAGAACCACTATATCTCGACAAGTTGCGTGATTTTCCACTGTAGAAATCGAAGATAGAGCTTCAAGGCTACTCAGGAGAGCACCATATTGGTAGGAAGTATCACCATATTGGTGAAATACAAAGATCAGTTTCAGAGATTGCCTCTCTTAGTAATGTGAGGAGACAAGCCTGCTTCGTTAGGTAGAAATTGGTTGGGATCATTGAAGTTGGATTGAAATGAGATTTTTTGTGTGGAAACTAAATTTGCATCGAAAGATGATGTCATCAAGCAGTATCTGAAGGTGTTCCATGAAACAGGCAGTCCGATCCAAGACTTCAAGGCAAGTGTCAGAGTGCAAAAGGACACAAGACAGCAAACCACTTCCCGTACCATACACACTCAAGGAGAAAGTTGAACAAGAACTCAAAGGACTAGAAACTGAGAGCAGTATCTCTAAGGTAGATCTAAGTAATTGGGCTACACCCATTGTTGTTGTGCCTAAGTCAGATGGTAAGATAAGGTTGTGTGGTGATTATAAAGTAACTGTAAACCAGGTTCTAGAGAGTGCTATGTTAGTTCACTATGACATATCTAATGAGATCAAGCTAGCGTATGACGCCTCTCCATATGGTGTTGGGCAGGGATCTCTCATGTAATAGATGGTGGGGAGGAGAGACCAATTACTTTTGCTTCATGCACTCTCAGTGACAGTGAACAGAATTATGCATAGATTGAAAGGGAAGCTTTGGCATTGATTTTTGGGGTAGTTTCATAAATACTTGTTTGTCATAAGTTTACCATAGTTACTGACCATAAGCCTCTGACAGCAATCCTCCATCCAAAGTCCACAGTTACAACTTTAGCTGCAGCCCGAATGCAGAGATGGACTTTGATTTTGTCTGCATATATGTATGATGTTGAGTAAAGATGATCAACTGAACACAGTAAATGCTGATGCCATGTCCAGGTTGCCATCACAAGTTACACCCAATAGGGAAGAAGTATTCTATTTTTCATATATTGATGAGCTGCCAGTGAAGAGATTGGTAGAGCAACCAAACGTGACCCAGTTATGTCAAAGGTGTATGATTACATCGCAAATGGGTGGTCAAACCAGTTATTGGAGGAAGATACTCATCCATACTTCGTTCATAGGAATAAACTGTCAGTGGATAACGATTGTATCATGTGGGGAGCTAGAGTGGTTATCCCAAATTATTAGGAGATCTTCATGACCAGCACCTGGGAATGTGCTTGACCAAGAGTTTTGCATGCAGTTACTTATGATGGTCAGGTTTTGATAAAGATATAGAATACATCATCAGTCAGTGAACAACATGTCAATCATTGAGCAAGAAGTCACCATCGGTACCATTACAGCCATGGAAATGGTCTCCTAATATGAGGCAAAGGTTACATGTGGATTTTGCTGAGCTAGAAGGACAGCAATTGTTCATAGTGATAGATAGTCATTCGAAGTGGGTAGAGGTGTTTCCGATGCAGAAAATAACAACAAGTTAAACACTAAACAATTTGCAAAGATTGTTTTCTTCATATGGCTTCCGAGAAGAAATTGTGTCTGATAATGGGCCGCAATTTTGTTCAAAAGAATTTGCACAGTTCATGAGCAGAAACGGTGTGAAACATACCAAAGTTCCACCATACCACCCTGCTTCAAATGGTGCAGCAGAGTGCACAGTACAAATGGTAAAACGTGCCCTCATCAAGCAAATGTTGGATCCAAATCCAAGGAAATGGTAGTTGTCGTTGGACCACAAACTGCCAAATTTTCTGTTTACTTATCAAAATATTCCTCACACCACTACTGGTAGAACACCAGCAGAGTTGTTTCTCAAATGACAGCCATAAACCAGATTCTCATTGTTAAAGCCAAACTTGGCACAGTCAGTAGAAGAGAAACATCAAGGCAGAAAGAGAGTCATGATAGAGGTAGAGTGAGAGAGGTCTGAAATTGAATCAGAAGGTTAGAGTGAAGAACCATCACCATAAATGATTATCGTGGTTACCAGGAAGAGTAGTTAAGATATGTGGCCCTCACATATATTTGGTCAAGATGTTTAATCATGGGAAGGTTAGGTTTGTTCACATTGATCATATTTGACCTACAGATAGGAGTTGAAAGTTGGGATGATTCAATTTATTTTGATGTCAGATATTCTTGTTACAAGTAAAGTACCAGTAGCACATCCTACATCAGATGTACTAGAAACAAGTCCAAGAGAATGTCAAAATTTAATTCTAAGTCCAAGTCAGGCAGACACACAGTTTGAAGGCGTAGAGAGTCCAAATGTAGATCAAGGTCAGCCCTTGGAGAAAAACTCTCCTCAGATTCAGCCTAGAATGAGTCTTTGTCCTACAACAAGATTGGAAAGTTCTGTTCAAGAATGAAGGTATCCTCTTTGAAACAGAAAACCAGTGATTAAGTTTGATTTGTAAATATGGAAAAAAAGTGAATATCTTTTGTTGTGTATACCATGCATATTATGTATAATGATTATTTTGTTATAATTAACTTTGTCAATAAGGAGAGAGAAGTGTAAGATAGCCCCACCGAGTGGACTACTGATGTAACAAGAACTACTGATGTAATAACAATAAACGGTCATGTGGCAGCTTCATGTGATCACAGTTCTGTTAGGACATTTGCATGCAGAGATTTGGGCTATTTGCCTGACTCCTGCCCAATGAATGTTCTTCAAACTCTTATGCCTAGTATAAACAGGCATGTAGCCTGCTTTTACCAATGCAAGAGTTTTAAAAGATGGAAATATTAGACTTTATCACTAATTTTTATATTAAAAACCCTGTCCATTAAGGTAAGTTTATTTTTTACCCCTATTAAAACATATTAAAAAAATTCAAAAAATACATTTTTGTCTAAAACATTTGGTTACATTCAATTTCAATTAATTTTAAATATGTGAGGTGTTTTTTTATTTATTGTGTTGTGTTTGTGTTTTGGGGTGTATTCTCATTAATTGTAATGGGAACTTGTACAAATGCAGCTCCCATTATTATCAATGTTCATTGGTGGTCTAGGCCCATGTGACCCCAGGTTGCGCTTACATTTCTGGGATGTGTGAGCCCATAAACTGAACTGTGAATGGAGGCCTTGGACTGCAAGAATACGTTACTCCGGGACCACCAGGTATTTTCGTTAAAAAAACTTTGGTCAGAAGCATCCGCCCGCAGGAAGCCTCCGACCACAATTTCTGGACCTTAGTGTTTTTTCCAGCTGTCACCAATGGATTCGCACAATGGCCGCTGAGCTTCTGCCTCCCCTTCACAGGAGAGGTTCCCGAGGTGCATGAATCCTATGCGCAACCAGTTAAAATTGAAACCTTGCATTAAAAATGCTGTCAATGGTCTCTCAATGAGCAGTTAAATACCTCAATGGGGTCGCCCTCCTCTTCCGGGCGGGTCTCTAGCGCCCCTCGAAACGCGACTGAGTTAAAGGCAGAAGTCGGTGGGATGACAGTGTGTTCCCGGCTGTCAATTTCCGTGCTTTTAACTGCCAAACCGCTCCCAAACCCATGCTCGGCAATAGGAAAATTCCAGCCACATTTTTTGAAAACATTTGATTCAACTCAAATACATTTTCTGGGACATGCCTGGCTATTGTCTTATATGAAGGTTTACTTTTCAAGACTAGCTGCAGCTGCTTTTTGGTGATAAGTAAAATGTTCTTTGGTGTGAATACATTAACTGGCTTTATTGGGCATTCTTGACACTGCACTGACGGGAATGTCATGGTTTGGAAATAAAGGAAGCAATTTTCACCTTCAAGAATAGGGTAAATGGTGATAAGCTTTACTTAATTTAAATAAATTACACTGAGATTTCTATATTTAGGATTCGCTCCAGAGTTCTGCTATAAAGTGTGATGTGGACTGTCAGTTTGTTTGGGTTTGAGTTACAGTGCCTGGTTACGCTTCTATAACTTTTTTTTTCATTTTGTTTACATGCACATGGTTGAGGCCCAATGTTACCTTGGAGTAACCAGGAAAAGAATACACGCAGCATACTAAAGTAATCAATACCAATGGGAAATTATGAAAATTGGCATTAGTAATCCATCAAAGTATAATGGCCATCCCCATTGTGGAGGCAACAATCAGGTGATTCTGAAAACACAAAGTTCAGCTTGCCATGCTGATTTCTGGGGAAAAAAATGTGTATTTTATTTTTTTTAATGGTTGTAGACTGCAATGATTTTTACTTTCACTAAAAAAAATAAAGCTTTTAACAGGTTCAGAAGAGCACATGTGCTAAAAATCACTGTTGGTGATAATAGTGGATGAATGTTTACTGTGTTAATTTGACATTCTTCGAACTGTTCTTTAAACAAATGATATTAATCCTTTTATTTTGACTTACTGAAATTTATACCGCTACATTTCTTTTCACATTTAAAATATCTCTAATCCTTCCAGGAGAAATTAGATTTCGGTTCAAAGGCAGAGTTACAGAAACCTCTAAATTGTCAGAAAATGCTGCCATACCACTGACCACCGCCCCCGCCCCCCGAATACATGCTGACAATCAGTGTTTGGAGAGTGCAGTCAGCATCTCAGCGCTTCCTGACATAAATCAACTCAACCCAACATACCCTGCTCCTCCTGAGTCTGGTGGACTACACTCGTCCAATGCTTCTTCCTGCCTCTTTCAGTGAATGTGGCCCAGATTGCCACCTCTGTATGCTGCGGGTGAGAACTCCCAAAAGAGTGCAGAAGCATGGAGTAAAGGACATAAACAATTGAATTAGAAGCACACAATCAAGGATGAGCTGTTCAGTACATTATCCTCCACACTCGAGATGGCTTGGTGAGGTGGAAATAAATGCCAACAGAAAAGGATGGTAAGGAGAGGGGACAAACTATTCGGAAAGGAGGGAGTGGAAAATTCATGGAAAAGAAGGTGAAAGGAGCATAATCCTATGCAAAGGGAGGAGAAGTGGCAGAATCCAAAGCAAGGGGAAAACTAAGAGTGTCACCAACACATCGAAAATATGAAATTCTGATCTATTTTTAATTTTTACAGTACCAACAAACTGAGTATTAAATAGAACAGTTTATTTTTTCAGTTATGAAACAGTTTGACCAATGTTTCATTGCTGTCTCACACTTCCTCTTCAGCAGGAGTTGCGTTATGATTTTATTGCTATGTAAAAGTTTCTAAATCAACCTAAACGCATACAAAGTGAAAAGGAAAAATTGCAAACGCTGGAAATCTGAAAGTAAAATATGAAGTACAGGTTGAACTGCCCTTATCCAGAACGCCCTTATCCGGAACCACCCCTCGTCCGGAATCATTCCCGACCACCGGCAGAACTCCGACATGAACAAATTGAAGTCCTTCCTCGCTGCCGACTCCCGCAATCGCTAGTCTGACCCCTGATCCATCACTCCCCCCACCCCCCTCCCCCCCGATCTCTCTGCCGCACTCCCAGCCCCAAGCCAGCCAGGCCCGATATGACCTTGCTCAGTACCTGTACCATCCAATTTAACCTGACCACCCCACGTCCGTAAAAATCCCTTTTCCATAATAGGCCAGGTCCTGAGGGTTCGGATAAGGGAGGTTCAACCTGTAGTGGAAATACACAGCATATCATTCAGCATATTTATAGAGAAGACAGGTTATGACAATTTAGATGTGTATCTTTTGTCAGAAGTGAATCCTGAAATATGGACAGGCATTTTAGCAAGGATAGAAGAAAACAAATAGAACAAAATGGACAGGAAAGTGGAGAGCAGCAATAGATACACCAATGACAGAAAGGGGTGAGTTAATGACTTGCCAGCTGCTTGATAGAAAACAGTTAATCATCAATGAGAAGATGCAGAGATATAAAAAGGACAATAACTGTGCCATTTCATTTTTACATCATAAAATATTTTATTACTTGAAAGGTGCTATATAAATATAAATATAAATATAGTTATTCTTACTGTTGCAATATATCAAAGGGTCGGATATCCTGGAATTCCTTATGTAGCACTATCGTGGGAGAACCATCATCACAAGAATCTACTCCCATCTTCTCAGTGCTTCATAGAATAGAATCATAGAAATTTACAACACAGAAGGAGGCCATTTCAGTCCAGCGTGCCCGCGCCAGCTGACAAAGAGCTATTCAGCCTAATCTCACTTTCCAGCTCTTGGTCCATAGCCTTGTAGGTTACAGCATTTCAAGTGCACATCCAAGTACTTTTTAAATGTGGTGATGGTTTCTGCCTCTACCACCCTTTCAGGCAGTGAGTTCCAGGACCCTACCACATTGAGTGAAAAAATTCCCCCTCAAATCCCCTTTAATCCTCCTACCAATTACTTTAAATCTCTGCCCTCTGGTTGTTGACCTCTCTGCTAAGGGAAATAGGTCCTTCCTATCCACTCTATCTAGGCCCTTCATAATTTTAAACACCTCAATAAGATCTCCCCTCATCCTCCTCTGTTCCAAAGAAAACAAACCCAGCCTATCTAATCTTTCCTCATAGCTAAAATTTTCCAATCCAGGCAACATCCTCGTAAATCTACTCTGTACCCTCTCTTTCCTGTAATTTGGTGGCCAGAACTGCACGCAGTACTCTAGCTGTGGCGTAACTAGTGTTTTATACAGTTCAAGCATAACCTCCCTGCTCTTGTATTCTATGCCTCGGCTAATAAAGGCAAATATTCCGTATGCCTTCTTAACCACCTTATCCACCTGGCCTGCTACCTTCAGGGATCTGTGGACATGCACTCCAAAGTCCCATTGTTCCTCTACACTTCTCAGTGCCCTACCATTTAATGTGTATTTCCTTGCCCTTTTAGCCCTCCCTAAATGCATTACCTCACATTTCTCCGGATTGAATTCCATTTGCTACTGTTCTGCCCACCTGACCAGTTCATTGATATCTTCCTGCAGCCTACAGCTTTCTTCTTCATTATCAACTATCATCTGCAAACCTCTTGATCATACCCGCTACATTCAAGTCTAAATCATTGATGTTTACCGCAAAAAACAAGGGACCCAGCACAGAGCCCTGCGGAACCCCACTGGAAATAGCCTTCCAATCACAAAAACAACCAACAACCATTATCCTTTGCTTCCTGCCTCTGAGCCAATTTTGGATCCAACTTGCCTCTTTGCCTTGAATCCCATGGGCTTTTACTTTCATGGCCAATCTGCCATGTGGGACCTTATCAAAAGTTTTGCTAAAATCCATATACACTACATCAAACCCACTACCCTCATCGACCCTCCTTGTTACCTCCTCAAAAAATTCAATCAAGTTAATCAGACACGACCTTCTCATAACAAATTTTGCTTGTAGGGATAGACAATAAATGTGGCCTGATCAGCCTTGGCCACATCCTGAGCACAAATTATAAAACAAGGTTCAAGAGTACGGGTTTGAACACCCAACATCATTGACCTGTAATAGTTCAGAAAAAAAATAAGACTTAGTAATGATGATTACATAAGAAATATAAGAACATAAGAAATAGGAGCAGGAGTAGGCCATATGGCCCTTCTTGCCCGCTCCGCTATTCAATAAGATAATGGCTGATCATCGACCTCAACTCTACTTTCCCGCCCGATCTCCATATCCCTTGATTTCCCTAGATTCCAAAAATCTATCTATCTCAGCCTTGAATATATTCAGAGACTCAACATCCACAGCCCTCTGGGGCAGATAATTCTAAAGATTCACAACCCTCTGAGTGAAGAAATTCCTCCTCATCTCTGTCTTAAATGGCCTACCCCTTATCCTGAGACTATGCCCCCTAGTTCTGTACACTCCAGCCAGGGGAAACAACCTCTCAGCATCAACCCTGTCAATCTTCTTCAGTATCTTGTAAGTTTTGATGAGATCGCCTCTCATTCTTCTAACTCCAGAGAGTATAGGCCAATTCTACATAATCTCTTATCATAAGACAGCTCTCTCATCCCAAGAATCAATCGAATGATCCTCAGTTGCATCGCCTCCAAAGCAAGTATATCCTTCCTTTGATAAGGAGACCAAATTTGTGCACAGTACTCCAGGTGTGGTCTCACCAAGGCCCTGTACAATTGTAGCAAGACTTCCTTACTCTAGTACTCCAATCCCCTTGCAATAAAGGACAACATGCCATTTGTCTTCCTTATTGCTTGCTGTAGCTGCATGCTAGCTTTCTGTGTTCCTACACCCAAATCTCTCTGAACATCAATATTTAAAAGTTTCTCACCATTTAAAAAATATTCTGTTTTTTTTCTTCCTACCAAAGTGAATAACCTCACATTTCCCTACATTATACTCCATCTGCCACCTTACTGCCCACTCACTTAGTCTATCTATATCCCTTTCCAGACGCTTTGTGTTCTCCTCACAGCTTACTGTCCCACCTAGCTTTGTAGCATCAGCAAATACGTAACACTCAGTCCCTTCATCTGGGTCATTAATATAGATTGTAAATAGCTGAGGCCCCAGCACTGAGTCTTGCGACACCCCATTAGTTACAGCCTGTCAACTTGAAAAAGACTTGTTTATCCCTACTCTCTGTTTTCTGTCTGTTAACTAATCCTCTATCCATGTTAATACATTACCTCCAATCCCATGAGCCCTTGTGTAATAATCTTTTATGTGGCACCTTTTCAAATGCCTTTTGGAAATCCAAATATACTACATCCACTGTTTCCCCTTTATCTACATTGCTAGTTACATCCTGAAAAAACTCTAATAAATTTGTCAAACACGATTTCCCTTTTATAAAACCATGTTGACTTTGCCTAATCATGTTATGATTTTCTAAGTGCCCTGATACCACTTCTTTAACAATGGATTCCAACATTTTCCTGACAACTGATGTCCTGAATGCATTCCATGAACTCATCTTCCAGAATACCTTTACCAATTTGATTTGTCCAGTCTATATGAAGATTAAAGTCCCCCACAATTATTGCATTATCTTTGTTACAAGCTCCTACTATTTCTTGATTAATATTCGGTCCAATGGTATAGCTACTGTTAGGGTGCCTATATACTACTCCCACCAGTGTTTTCTGCCCCTTGTTATTGCTTATCTCCACCCATACTGATTCTACTTCCTGATGTTCCAAGCTAAGATCCTTTCTCTCTACTGTCCTTATGTTATCCTTTATTATCAGGGCTACCCTTCCTCCCTCCTCCTTTACCATTCTGCCTGTCTTTTCGAAATGTCAAGTACCCTGGAGTATTTAGTTCCCAACATTGGTCACCTTGCAACCACGTCTCTGTAATGACTATTAGATCAAACCCATTTATCTCTATTTGTGCCACTACTTCATCTATCTTATTACAAATGATTCGCGCATTCAAATAAAGAGCCGTTAATTTAATTTTTTTACCATTATTCCCTGCTTTGATCTTATTCTCTGTTGCACTGCTGCCGTTAAACTCTTTGTCCCTTCCTGTCACACTCGACTTATTTTTATTCAAATCGTTGCACTGCTCTATTGCATTGACCTTGAAACTATCATTAAGGAAGAAATAGCGGGACATCAAGCAGACGCAGCATGGATTTATGAAGGGGAAATCATGTTTAACTAATTTACTGGAATTCTTTGAGGATATAACGAGCATGGTGGATAGAGGTGTACCGATGGATGTTGTGTATTTAGATTTTCAAAAGGCATTCGATAAGGTGCAACACAAAAGGTTACTGCAGAAGATAAAGGTGCGCGGAGTCAGAGGAAATGTATTAGCATGGATAAAGAATTGGCTGGCGAACAGAAAGCAGAGAGTCGGGATAAATGGGTCCTTTTCGGGTTGGAAATCGGTGGTTAGTGGTGTGCCACAGGGATCGGTGCTGGGACCACAACTGTTTACAATATACATAGATGACCTGGAAGAGGGGACAGAGTGTAGTGTAACAAAATTTGTAGATGACACAAAGATTAGTGGGAAAGCGGGTTGTGTAGAGGACACAGAAAGGCTGTAAGGAGATTTAGATAGGTTAAGCGAATGGGTAAGGTTTGGCAGATGGAATACAATGTCGGAAAATGTGAGGTCATCCACCTTGGGAAAAAAAATAGTAAAAGGGAATATTATTTGAATGGGGAGAAATTACAACATGCTGCGGTGCAGAGGGACCTGAGGGTCCTTGTGCATGAATCCCAAAAAGTTAGTTTGCAGGTACAGCAGGTAATCAGGAAGGCGAATGGAATGTTGGCCTTCATTGCGAGAGGGATGGAGTAGCAAAGCAGGGAGGTCCTTCTGCAACTGTATAAGCTATTGGTGAGGCTGCACCTGGAGTACTGCATGCAGTTTTGGTCACCTTACTTAAGGAAGGATATACTAGCTTTGGAAGGGATACAGAGACGATTCATGAGGCTGATTCCGGAGATGAGGGGGTTACCTTATGATGATAGATTGAGTAGATTGGGTCTTTACTCATTGGAGTTCAGAAGGATGAGGGGTGATCTTATAGAAACATTTAAAATAATGAAAGGGATAGACAAGATAGAGGCAGAGAGGTTGTTTCCACTGATCGGGGAGACTAGAACTAGAGGGCACAGCCTCAAAATACGGGAGAGCCAATTTAAAACCGAGTTGAGAAGGAATTTCTTCTCCCAGAGGGTTGTGAATCTGTGGAATTCTCTGCCCAAGGAAGCAGTTGAGGCTAGCTCATTGAATGTATTCAAGTCACAGATAGATAGATTTTTAACCAATGAGGGAATTAAGGGTTACGGGGAGCGGGCGGGTAAGTGGAGCTGAGTCCACGGCCAGATCAGCCATGATCTTGTTGAATGGCGGAGCAGGCTCGAGGGGCTAGATGGCCTACTCCTGTTCCTAATTCTTATGTTCTTATGTTCTTATGTTTCTCTTTAGATATCTAAATTTCCCCTCACCTGACCCCTCATCCCCATTTTTTAGTTTAAAGCCCTATCTACAGCCCTAGTTATTCAATTCTCCAGGATGCTGGTCTCAGCCCGGTTTAAGTGGAGCCCGTCCCGATGGAACAGCTCCTTCTTTCCTCAATATTGGTGCCAGTGCCCCATGAATTGAAACTCCTTACTCCCACACCACTCTTCTGGAGTGGCTGCTGGTAGCTGGTTCCTAATAATTGGCAGCAGACTGACTGCTGGGGCCTTGCTGCTTGCATATGGTTGGTTACTCGCTAGCTGCTGGTGACTGGCTGCTGGTGATGGCTGGCTGTTGGTGATTACAGATGGTGATTGGCTGCTGGTGACTGGCTGCTGGTGACTGACTGATGGTGGAGTTCTGGTTGATGGCTGCTATTCTTGGCTGTCTGTTTTCTGGATGCTGGTGGTGGCTGTCTGGGGTTACAGACAGACTGACTGCAGGCTGCAGAATGGATCAGCTACTCATTAGATAAAATCACTGAGTCAGCAGGGGAGTATATTTTATGTGCTTTCATTGTATAGTGTGTTTTTACACATCACGAAGCAATATTCACATCACAAATAAGTTATATATATGCAAGAAAAAGTGCATTCCAAAATGTTGGTAAATGTCAAAAACAAATATTTTCTGTGGGTTGGCAAACCCCGAAACCTAGAAAAAAAATTCTTGTCCATAATGTACACCTACTTCTACTGCTGTATAGTTTGATTCTGAAGCTCTGACAAGGTTATTTCCACTGTTTCCTTAGCGACAGGCCAGTGTGTTCTCAGGTATCCTATCAAACGTCTGCTGGATTTCCCCTTGGAGTCGATACATGTAACACTAAATGATTCCAAAGCGTATTGCTGGCCATGCACTAGTGCATAACATATGGAAGAAAACATGAGCACCACAGCCACTAGCATAGCTGCACCTCCTAAGAGAGACTCTGGCAATGGAAAGGATTATTCTTACCTAATGCATGTGGGTATAGGTTTTTTTTAAGTTTTGGTCCCCAGCGCAGCTTGATCACTTCTAATAGCTGTCGGCAACAAACGTTGCTCACTTGCAGGCCTCTTCAGTAATTGGCCATTAATAGGTCAGTTATTATAGCCAGGATATTATTTGGGGCATTAGCTGGGGGAATACATAGTAGAATTTATTTATGCAGACATAGTATCCCATGGTAATTGTGTTTGAATTTATGTTTCACTCCTGTTAATTAGATTCTGTAAATGTAATTTAATCAGCTCTACTGGAGGTCTCCTTTGGACCAGACATCAGCTGCATTGATCTTATCTGTAAAGTTCTGTCATTTCTCTGGTGATGTTTGATATACTGTTTAGTATGGTAACCACTTATGATTTCTGTCTTTGCAATAACTCAATGTACATTATAAAGAATTCTTAGCATTTGCAAGATGTTGATATTATCAGTTATCACAGATCAAAAATGCTCTGTTAATAAATGGTCCTCAAAAAGAATGAAAATTGTCCAAAAATAACCCATAGAAATTAACTGCAGACAAACGAGCATTTTGAGATGGTGGAAAATTTCCATAGTGACCAAACTGGATTTTCTGTTAATCCCTGTTCTGG
Organism: Pristiophorus japonicus; assembly: GCF_044704955.1. Taxonomy (NCBI): domain Eukaryota; kingdom Metazoa; phylum Chordata; class Chondrichthyes; family Pristiophoridae; genus Pristiophorus; species Pristiophorus japonicus. The sequence goes on along the minus strand of NC_091983.1, from coordinate 140,617,250 downwards.
GATCCAAGCATCTCGAGAAATTTCAAATCAGATGACACCATACATGCCAACCTAGAAAGTAGCAAAAACTGACCAACACCTTAAAATAAAATAGACCCCAAAATCTAAAACTCAAAACAGTGCTGAATTTGCACTAGAGTTAAAATAAAATGTAAGTGAATGAACGCCTGAAAGGGAAATCCAAATGTTGGAGGCACAACATTGGTGGAGGATTTAAAGTGTGGGGGGGGGTGGCGGGGGAGTGCAGGTTATGGTCACTTGGATAATTTCTAATTTTTACATTACACTATTTTTCATTTTACGCACTTTCATACTTCATAAATAATACATTTTTGCTCTTATAAAAAGAAACACAAACATTTGGATTTTCAACAAACCATCAATTACCCAAACGTTGACTTAACAGTTGCTCTTCCACATCCAATCCCCCTGCCCCCATGTGTGTAAGAGCTTGCCGTACTGTTTAAATTAGTCACAAATTGCTCACAATTTTCTATTAATTAAAATGAATGGATGAGAAGTTGTGTACAGCCCTCTTACTATCTATCCACTGGTGTAAACGTTGAATAACATGGGTGCCAAGACAGAACCCAATGGGAGTCCGTTGTTCAATGTCCTATATCTGCTCTTCTGGGTGCCAGACATCACATGGAAGTGTTGGTTGCTCAGCATGGAGTTGAGAAGATGGATCGTTGTTCTGTAGGGTAAAATGGTGGAGAGCTTAAAAAGCAGTTCATGCTTCTACACTGTGTCATATGCCGCTGACAGATCCACGAGTGTTATGGCAGTCTTGAGCTGGCACTGGAAGCCTGCTTTGATGTGCGTTGTTAAAGCTACTACTTGGTCACAGCAGTTACGGCCGCTCCGGAAGCCCGTTTGTTCCTTAAGGATGATTGACTCGAAGTTGGGGGGCTAGTCTGTGGAGTAGTAGCCTCTCCAGCACTTTACAATAAGTGCAAAGTAAGGAGATTGGGCGGTAGCTGGAGGTTTCACAAGCATTCTTCCCCTGCTTCAGGAGGGCAACTATTTTAGTCTCCCTCCAAATTGGTGGAATTTTACCAGTTGCCAGCACCTCAGAGAAGAAGGAGGTCAACCATCTCTTTGCTTTGAGTCTGAAGCAGGGATGAAAGAGTTAAACATGTATTGTATTAGTAAGACAAAAACACAATTTGCTTATGTGGCAAAATTATCAGGTGCAACTGTAAAACAATGGTGTGAGTTCCTGTTATTCAGAACTAAAGTCTTGAGCCTAGGGAGTGAGTTCCTGTTATTCAAAACTAAGGTCTTAGGCCTAAGAAATAAGTTCCTGTTGTTGGCAGGATGCAGATTGCATCTGTTCATACTGGAACAATCAGCAAAGTTAAAATTAACAAGCTGAAGTGAAGATTGTCACGCGGTAGAGAAACTGACCATTGATGATGTAAATGATGACTTTGCAAAGAATTCTGTATAAAGGAACAACTCCAAAAGTGTTCGAGGAGAATGGTTGGGAAGGCACCCAGTTAAGAAACTGGTGTAGATCGTGTCTCCCTTGATCAAGCAATTAAACAATTCTTTTCTCCACAACAGACCTGGATTGAGTGCCTTTGTCATACTCCATATCAAATGACGTCGTCTGGCAGGACGCACCTGGGCAAAAGACAGATGGATGTTTGCAGACCATCATGAGTGAGTATATTTTAAATACCACTCATAAATCCGACGTAATCTGCCGCGAAACGTGTCGGTCACCTGGGGTGTCCGAACTTGTGAGAAAGGTCTGTAATGGTGTAAAAGACTTGATGGTAGTTAAGGGGTCACAATAGTAATTATCAAAGTAAGATTGGCTTCGTAGGTTTGTAATTGCAGACCCTAGGTTCGTGGAGACCAGGTTAAAGGGGACAACGAACTGATAGAGGGGTAGACGTACCAAACATAGATGGCATGCAAAGATATGCTAGATTAGGGGCTGGAAGGTTCGCTGAGTCGGTATTTTGCCGACGACCATAAAACCTAGTGGCGTGCAAGGATATACTAGATTAAGGGCCTGGAGGTTCGTTGAGTAGGTATTTTGCTGACGACCATAAAAAATTGATAGTTACTACATTAATTGATGGATGGGATCCCAAAGAAGACCCCGCAAAACAAAAATTATGGTGGGAGAAACAAAAAAATAAAAAGATGGCCAAAGCAGGTTTGATGGTGGTCAGTCAATAAGCTTTGTTGAATGAAAGTGGTTGCATGGAAGTCTTCTTGAATATTTGAGGTGGGAGTTAATGAATTTTTCATTTGTCTAAAAAACGGTCTTTTAAAAGAGAAATGGTGCATCTGTATGTTTGTTTTAGCTCCACCCACCTTTTATGGACAGAGAGCTGAAAGTTTTTAACCCTTTGTAGTGTTGTCCTAGATATGGGAAGTTTATGAAATGTGAAGAAGTTAAATTGTGTACCTAGAATTGAATGACACTTTAAGCTAGAAACACAGATGTGGACTTATTTGATGATGAGTTACAGAGCTAGGAAATGCACAAAGGATGGGTTTGTTTAACAAAAGATAAAACTTAAATTAAAAATATGTGGTCTAATTTTAAATCAATTAGAATCGCAACAAAGTGCTGTCTTTTCAATTTGGTTATTACAAGCCGAGACGCCCAATTACTTGTTTAAAAAAAAGCTCGTAATCATTGATTACATTGGGTTGAAAGATAATAAATTTAGTCCATGAATGAGATAAAGAAAGGAGAAGGGAAAGTGTAATGCCTTTTTTTTTCAAAAGCCTGCATGGATTTCTCGCGGCTGCAGGCTGGGGAAGCTCCGCCCTCGTTTTTCCTTTGTGTAGAATCTTATTTTAAATGACGTGAAAGCTTCTAGTTCAGTAAAAGAGATTTAAATAAAAGATTGGCAGTACAGTATTTGAATTGGGATTTTGAGATATTCTCCTTGATAAACATTTTGGTTGTATTGGAAAATCTTGGGTTTGGAAACCTTTTTAAAAGAAATAATACTAAACAGTTTGGGAAAAAAAATACGAAAAAATTTGGAAACAATCTAAAAATGCCATTTTCTCTGATGAGAGACAGAAATGCACAGGGACAGAATGAGAACCATAGCTTATTATTCAATACAACAATCACCAGCAGCTGTGGGCTTGTCCAGATGCGTGACTGCACTAAACTGTGCCACATGGGCAGTCAAGGTCAGCGAACCTGTCGTGATGACAGGCGAAATGCTGAATACTGGAAAGCTCCAGGCCATCTCCAATGTCCGCCAAGCAAAGTGGGAAGCCGTTTTACTGCCCCACGATGAATCAGTAAAGACAGTCAGAGACACCGGGGAAAATACAGCAGAAGGAATCCTCACTAGCACGAGTGTTTCGCATTAGAATTGGAAGATTCCCCAGGGAATGAAAGTGAGGTAGCTCTCGAAAACCCAGACCTCACATTGTATGTGGACGGATCCCGACGGTATGTTGAGGGCCACCCACGTACGGGATGGGCGGTATTAAACCAGCATCTCGAGGTAGTAATGCAGGGAGCACTCGATGGAGGCCTTTCGGCACAAGTAGCAGAATTAACTGCACTGACGGAAGCCTTATTAACATAAGAACATAAGAATTAGGAACAAGAGTAGGCCATCTAGCCCCTCGAGCCTGCTTCGCCATTCAACAAGATCATGGCTGATCTGGCCGTGGACTCAGCTCCACTTACCTGCCCGCTCCCCATAACCCTTAATTCCCTCATTGGTTAAAAATCTATCTATCTGTGACTTGAATACATTCAATGAGCTAGCCTCAACTGCTTCCTTGGGCAGAGAATTCCACAGATTTACAACCCTCTGGGAGAAGAAATTCCTTCTCAACTCGGTTTTAAATTGGCTCCTCCATATTTTGAGGCTGTGCCCCCTAGTTCTAGTCTCCCCGACCAGTGGAAACAACCTCTCTGCCTCTATCTTGTCTATCCCTTTCGTTATTTTAAATGTTTCTATAAGATCACCCCTCATCCTTCTGAACTCCAACGAGTAAAGACCCAGTCTACTCAATCTATCATCATAAGGTAACCCCCTCATCTCCGGAATCAGCCTAGTGAATCGTCTCTGTACCCCCTCCAAAGCTAGTATATCCTTCCTTAAGTAAGGTGACCAAAACTGCACGCAGTACACCAGGTGCGGCCTCACCAATACCCTGTACAGTTGCAGCAGCACCTCCCTGCTTTGGTACTCCATCCCTCTCGCAATGAAGGCCAACATTCAATTCTCCTTCCTGATTACCTGCTGCATCTGCAAATTAACTTTTTGGGATTCATGCACAAGGACCCCCAGGTCCCTCTGCACCGCAGCATGTTGTAATTTCTCCCCATTCAAATAATATTCCCTTTTACTGTTTTTTTTTTCCAAGGTGGATGACCTCACATTTTCCGACATTGTATTCCATCTGCCAAACCTTAGCCCATTCGCTTAACCTATCTAAATCTCTTTGCAGCTTCTCTGTGTCCTCTACACAACCCACTTTCCCACTAATCTTTGTGTCATCTGCAAATTTTGTTACACTACACTCTGTCCCCTCTTCCAGGTCATCTATGTATACTGTAAACAGTTGTGGTCCCAGCACCGATCCCTGTGGCACACCACTAACCACCAATTTCCAACCCGAAAAGGACCCATTTATCCCGACTCTCTGCTTCCTGTTAGCCAGCCAATTCTCGATCCATGCTAATACATTTCCTCTGACTCCACGTACCTTTATCTTCTGCAGTAACCTTTGTGTGGCACCTTATCGAATGCCTTTTGGAAATCTAAATACACCACATCCATCGGTACACCTCTATCCACCATGCTTGTTATATCCTCAAAGAATTCCAGTAAATTAGTTAAACATGATTTCCCCTTCATGAATCCATGTTGCGTCTGCTTGATTGCACTATTCCTATCTAGATATCCCGCTATTTTTTCCTTAATGATAGCTTCAAGCATTTTCCCCACTACAGATGTTAAACTAACCAGCCTATAGTTACCTGCCTTTTGTCTGCCCCCTTTTTTAAACAGAGGCATTACATTAGCTGCTTTCCAATCCGCTGGTACCTCCCCAGAGTCCAGAGAATTTTGGCAGATTATAATGAATGCATCTGCTATAACTTCCGCCATCTCTTTTAATACCCTGGGATGCATTTCATCAGGACCAGGGGACTTGTCTGCCTTGAGTCCCATTAGCCTGTCCAGCACTACCCCTCCTAGTGATAGTGATTGTCTCAAGGTCCTCCCTTCCCACATTCCCGTGACCAGCAATTTTTGGCATGGTTTTTGTGTCTTCCACTGTGAAGATCGAAGCAAAATAATTGTTTAAGGTCTCAGCCATTTCCACATTTCCCATTATTAAATCCCCCCTTCTCATCTTCTAAGGGACCAACATTTACTTTTCCATTTTATATATCGGTAAAGGTTTTTACTATCTGTTTTTATGTTTTGCGCAAGTTTACTTTTGTAATCTATCTTTCCTTTCTTTATTGCTTTCTTAGTCATTCTTTGCTGTCGTTTAAAATTTTCCCAATCTTCTAGTTTCCCACTAACCTTGGCCAACTTATACGTATTGGTTTTTAATTTGATACTCTCCTCTATTTCCTTGGTTATCCATGGCTGGTTATACCTTCTCTTACTGCCCTTCTTTTTCACTGGAATATATTTTTGTTGAGCACTATGAAAGAGCTCCTTAAAAGTCCTCCACTGTTCCTCAATTGTGCCACCATTTAGTCTGTGTTCCCAGTCTACTTTAGCCAACTCTGCCCTCATCCCACTGTAGTCCCCTTTGTTTAAGCATAGTACACTCGTTTGAGACACTACTTCCTCACTCTCAATCTGTATTACAAATTCAATCGTACTGTGATCACTCATTCCAAGAGGATCTTTTACTAGGAGATCATTTATTATTCCTGACAGGACCAGATCTAAGATAGCTTGCTCCCTTGTAGGTTCTGTAACATACTGTTCTAAGAAACAATCCTGTATGCATTCAATAAATTCCTCCTCCAGGCTACCCCGTGCGATTTGATTTGACCAATCGATATGTAGGTTAAAATCCCCCATGATTACTGCCATTCCTTTTTCACATGCCTCCATTATTCCCTTGATTATTGTCTGCCCCACTGTGAAGTTATTATTTGGGGGCCTATAAACTATGCCCACCAGTGACTTTTTCCCCTTACTATCTCTAATCTCCACCCACAATGATTCAACATTTTGTTCATTAGAGCCAATATCATCTCTCACAACTGCCCTGATCTCATCCTTTATTAACAGAGCTACCCCACCTCCTTTCGCTTCTTGTCTATCCTTCCAAATTGTCAGATACCCCTGTATGTTTAATTCCCAGTCTTGGCCACCCTGCAACCACGTTTCTGTAATGGCCACCCATTTGTAATGATTTGTGCCGTCAACTCATTTACTTTATTTCGAATGCTGCGTGCGTTTAGGTAAAGTGTTTTAATACTAGTTTTTAAACCATAATTTTTAGTTTTGACCCCTCCTGCAGCCCCCTTATATTCTTACATATTGTCCCTTCCTATCACCTTGTGGTTTACCCTTACCCCAGTGCTACTCTGCTCTGTTGCCTCCTGCCTTTTGCATTCTTTCTTGGGGTCCTGTTCATCTGAGCTCTTACCCACTCTAACCAGCTCAGAGCCCTCTCCTGGGTTCCGAATACTCCTCGCATTGAGGCACAGAGCTTTCAGGCTTGCCTTTTTATTACACTTTGACCCTTTAGAATTTTGTTGTACAGTGGCCCTTTTTGTTTTTTGCCTTGGGTTTCTCTGCCCTCCACTTTTACTCATCTCCTTTCTGTCTTTTGATTCTATCTCCATTTTGTTTCCTCTGTCTCCCTGCATTGGTTCCCATTCCCCTGCCATATTAGTTTAACTCCTCCCCAACAGCACGAGCAAACACTCCCCCTAGGACATTGGTTCCGGTCCTTCCCAGGTGCAGACTGTCCGGTTTGTATTGGTCCCACCTCCCCCAGAACCGGTTCCAATGCCCCAGGAATTTGAATCCCTCTCTGCTGCACCACTGCTCAAGCCACGTATTCATCTGCGTATCCTGCGATTCCTACTCTGACTAGCACGTGGCACTGGTAGCAATCCCGAGATTACTACTTTTGAGGTCCTACTTTTTAATTTAGCTCCTAGCTCCTTAAATTCGTCTCGTAGGACCTCATCCCATTTTTTACCTACCGGTATATCGTTGGTACCTATATGCACCACGACAACTGGCTGTTCACCCTCCCTTTTCAGAATGTTCTGCACCTACTCCGAGACATCCTTGACCCTTGTACCATCCTGGAGTCTCGGTTGCGGCCACAGAAACACCTATCTATTCCCCTTACAATCGAATCCCCTATCACTATCGCTCTCCCACTCTTTTTCCTGCCCTCCTGTGCAGCAGAGCCCGCCACGGTGCCATGAACCTGGCTGCTGCCGCTCTCCCCTGATGAGTCATCCCCCTCAACAGTACCCAAAGCGGTGTAGGTTATTGGCAGAGGGAAAGACAGTGAATATATATATAGACAGTCGGTATGCCTTTGGGGTAGTACATGACTACATGGTAGCATGGGGAAGGAGAGAGTTTGTTAGCTCTGGCGATGAGGCCATCAAACACGGTGAACATATAAAATTACTATTAGAAGCAGCCAGCAAACCAGCTAAAGCAGCAGTGATAAAGGTAAAGGCCCATTAATGAGTAGTGGATGAAATATAGCATGGAAATTAGGCTGCGGACAATGCCGCCCGAGAAGCGGCTAGATCCACAGTGGATAAATGTGAGTTTATCCACTTTGGTGGCAAAAACATGAAGGCAGAATATTATCTGAATGGCAGCAGATTAGGAAAAAGGGAGGTGCAATGAGACCTGGGTGTCATGGTACATCAGTCATTGAAAGTTGGCATGCAGGTACAGCAAGCGGTGAAGAAGGCGAATGGCATGTTGGCCTTCATAGCTAGAGGATTTGAGTATAGGAACAGGGAGGTCTTACTGCAGTTGTAGAGGGCCTTGGTGAGGCCTCACCTGGAATATTGTGTTCAGTTTTGGTCTCCTAATCTGAGGACGGATATTCTTGCTATTGAGGGAGTGCAGCGAAGGTTCACCAGACTGATTCCCGGGATGGCAGGGCTGACATATGAGGAGAGACTGGATCGACTGGGCCTGTATTCACTGGAGTTTAGAAGAATGAGAGGGGATCTCATAGAAACATATAAATTCTGACGGGACTGGACACGTTAGTTGGAGGGAGAATGTTCCTGATGTTGGGGAAGTCCAGAACCAGGGGACATAGTCTAAGGATAAGGGGTAAGCCATTTAGGACCGAGATGAGGAGAAACTTCTTCACTCAGAGAGTTGTGAACCTGTGGAATTCTCTACCGCAGAGAGTTGTTGATGCCAGTTCATTAGATGAATTCAAGAGGGAGTTAGATGTGGTCCTTATAGCTAAAGGCATCAAGGGGTATGGAGAGAAAGCAGGAAAGGGTACTGAGGTGAATGATCAGCCATGATCTTATTGAATGGTGGGTGCAGGCTCGAAGGGCCGAATGGCCTACTCCTGCTGCTATTTTCTATGTTTCTAAACATAGAGTCAGCCTGTAGCATTACTGCAGAGGAGGACATAAACATAGTTAAACTGCATGCAGATATGAATGAGGAAGATAGAGCAGAATGGGAGAGGAGAAGAGGATCACCTGGTATAGACTCTGTGTGGAAAAAGGACGCAAAGATGTTGGCCCCTTCCTGCATTCGGCAAATGATCATGGAGTTACACCATGACATTAACCATGCCGGGCGTAATGCCAATATCTCACGGGATTGGTGGTGGCTGGGAATTGGGCGCAATGTTGCTAAACATTGTCAGCACTGTGTTACGTGCGCCCAACATAATCCGGGAAAAGCGATAAAAATAAGGATGGCGCACCAACCCCGCCCACGGGGACCATGGGAAAACACACAGATTGATTTTACTGGGCCCCTAATAAACTCCAGGGGCAGGAAGTACTGCTTGGTGATTATTGACCTGCTTACAAGTTGAGCGGAAGCATTCGCCACCTGTAATTGCACACCACGGTAGCCCGTATATTAACGGAAGAGGTCATTCCTAGATGGGCGATTCCCATTCAGATAGATTCGGACTAAGGGACTCATTTCACAGGAAAGGTAATGAAGGAAACTTGTAAAATACTGAACATTAAGCAGAAATTCCACATCCCCTACCATCCCCAGAGTTCGGGAATGGTAGAAAGAATGAATAGAACCCTCAAAACCTCCCTGAGTAAAGCAATCCAGGGAACCGCACAGGCATGGCCAGAACTCCTGCCCACCATATTGATGAGACTGCGGGCTACACTGAACCGTCCAACAGGACTTATCCCTTACAAACTAATGACTGGATGATTAATGAAACTCACTGAGGGAATAGTTACAGGAGGAGTAGAGTTAGGACCTTTACATGATAGAATTAGGAAGTATGTAATGGAACTGAGTAGGCAGTTGAAAGGTATGCGACAGGAAGTGCGAGATAAGCAGGAAGAGGAAGATGAGGATAAAGGAACAAAACCCCCTGGCGGTAGTAACGGAGGTAGGAGCGAAGGTAATGGTTAAAGAATATGTAGTATTAATCAGTGGTGACACATGTGCGTGTATAAATACGAAAGGTGGGGGCCGATGGAAACATTGGTCCCAGCTGAAAGAATGTAAGGGATGCATTGATAGATGGACTTTTCAGGGGACTAAGATTAATATTTGCAATACTAGGGTACTTGCCATAATAAAATGGACCTGGGAAACGTCACATGCCCGGAGAAACGGTGCAAACAATCCGGTAGGAGTAGAAATGATAAGACTCTAACTAAAAGCCTGGAATATCCAGGATGTGTTTTATCAACAGAATGTATATAAACGTGATCACCACCGCCCTTATGATGCTACAAGGACAAGGAAGAAACTAGTAGCCCATCACCCGCCCTAGAGGGAAGTCCAAGTTGTGAAAATCATACAGGAGGGGGAACGATGTTCCTGTGTAAGAGGAGTACTCCAAGGTGCCCTCATATAACAAAGGGGGCCAAAGGTGGAGGGGGGGGTTAGTAATGAAATACACAAAGGAAAAGATACACTTTGGAGTACGCCAGAAGATAATCATGATATTTCTAAATTTGACCAATCTAATGATCCCCAGTTTCTGAGGGTCAAAAACAATGAGCATGTATAAAAATCTGACATTGCAGCCTTAGATGGACACGAGTCTAAAACCCTGAGGTTTATCACATGATAGGCATGGGTTATGCGGCAGGAGTAGCGACGGTAAACACTATAGATCTCCAGATGATAAAAGAGCAGATTGACACACTCACCCAAACCCTAAGAAGGTTGCTGAAGAGGGGAGATGATAATGAGAAGATGCAGGCCCAATTGAGAGATGGGGCTGAATAAGCATTGTTACAAGTGGTCCATACACTACGGAATCATGCCAAGACAATAAACTTAATAAACGCGAACCAAAAGTACAATAGCAAAAGCGGACGAAACGCCACGGTATACGCTGGGTATGGAGCATGGATGATAAGTACAGTAGAACATAACTTAGAACAGCTACAAAATGGGGAAGTCCCAGATTGGATAACCAATGATGTATTCAGGGAATGGACCTTGAGGAAAAGGGAAACAGATACCTGTGAAATCAGGCAAAACAGGCATGCATGGGTTCCTAAAACTAAATGTGTAGCTTGTCATCAGAATATAATTGGATTTGTACTGTCAATACCACAATATGATGTGACCAAGGGAAACCTCCTGTATAAAGTTGATAATATAGGAGAAATAAGAAACCAAACAAGGGTCAGATACCACAAACTGCACCAATACATTATTAAGAAGGGAGATGATACCAAGGGTGTGTGCATTAAAGATTGTTATAAGAATAACCAGGTTGTTTTGTGCCAAGAACATCTCAAATTTGATCAAGATGACTGTGGATATAGCCGCACAGAAGGATGTGTCCTGAGCAAAGCCCCGCTGATGCTGGATTTCAAGACAACAGCAGCACCACGCAGTAACAGGCAATGATGTGTTAGCACTACAACCACTAACATGACTGTGGGAGGAGTAACGCACTGTCCCATCACTACCACCGACTTTTGCTTCATGACCAGAGAAGAGGTTAATAGTCAGGGACATATTATATACCCAAAATTAAAAGAAGAACCTGTCATTGGAACGGTGGTAAACACTATAAAGGCGGGGCCCGATGTCTTCGAAGAGCCTCAAGGAAAACCCATTCCCAAACTAAGTGAGGAACAGACAGCATTGGAGAAGAGTGTCCGTGAGCAACGACAAAATACATTACCCTGATGAAAAAGATTATTAAGCTGCAAAAGGACACAAAGAAAGTGTTGGCCAATGGAATTTTGGACTTAATGTTAATGTACATCCTTGGATAAGAATTATGTCACATGTATTAGTGATAGTGCAGATGTTGGTTATACTTATGTTACTGTTTGAATGGTGCTTTAGATGTAGGAGGAGAAGGATGAAAGCGCTGGTAAAAGCCACTCAGAAATACAAGGATGTCATAGCAGCGCATTTGGAAAATGGTGACATGATAGGTCCAAGTCAGCATGGATTTGTGAAAGGGAAATCATGCTTGACAAATCTTCTGGAATTTTTTGAGGATGTTTCCAGTAAAGTGGACAAAGGAGAACCAGTTGATGTGGTATATTTGGACTTTCAGAAGGCTTTCGACAAGGTCCCACACAAGAGATTAATGTGCAAAGTTAAAGCACATGGGATTGGGGGTAGTGTGCTGACGTGGATTGAGAACTGGTTGTCAGACAGGAAGCAAAGAGTAGGAGTAAATGGGTACTTTTCAGAATGGCAGGCAGTGACTAGTGGGGTGCCGCAAGGTTCTGTGCTGGGGCCCCAGCTGTTTACATTGTACATTAATGATTTAGACGAGGGGATTAAATGCAGTATCTCCAAATTTGCGGATGACAATAAGTTGGGTGGCAGTGTGAGCTGCGAGGAGGATGCTATTAGGCTGCAGAGTGACTTGGATAGGTTAGGTGAGTGGGCAAATGCATGGCAGATGAAGTATAATGTGGATAAATGTGAGGTTATCCACTTTGGTGGTAAAAACAGAGAAACAGACTATTATCTGAATGGTGACAGATTAGGAAAAGTGAAGGTGCAACGAGACCTGGGTGTCATGGTACATCAGTCATTGAAGGTTGGCATGCAGGTACAGCAGGCGGTTAAGAAAGCAAATGGCATGTTGGCCTTCATAGCGAGGGGATTTGAGTACAGGGGCAGGGAGGTGTTGCTACAGTTGTACATGGCCTTGGTGAGGCCACACCTGGAGTATTGTGTACAGTTTTGGTCTCCTAACTTGAGGAAGGACATTCTTGCTATTGAGGGAGTGCAGCAAAGATTCACCAGACTGATTCCCGGGATGGTGGGACTGACCTATCAAGAAAGAGTGGATCAACTGGGCTTGTATTCACTGGAGTTCAGAAGAATGAGAGGGGACCTCATGGAAACGTTTAAAATTCTGACGGGTTTGGACAGGTTAGATGCAGGAAGAATGTTCCCAATGTTGGGGAAGTCCAGAACCAGGGGTCACAGTCTGAGGATAAGGGGTAAGCCATTTAGGACCGAGATGAGGAGAAACTTCTTCACCCAGAGAGTGGTGAACCTGTGGAATTCTCTACCACAGAAAGTAGTTGAGGCCAATTCACTAAATATATTCAAAAGGGAGTTAGATGAAGTCCTTACTACTCGGGGGATCAAGGGTTATGGCGAGAAAGCAGGAAGGGGGTACTGAAGTTTCATGTTCAGCCATGAACTCATTGAATGGCGGTGCAGGCTAGAAGGGCTGAATGGCCTGCTCCTGCACCTATTTTCTATGTTTCTATGTTTCTATGAAGCCTTCGCTGAAAGTAGGTAATGGGGAGATGAACCAAACCAACACAAAAAGCTGATATGAATCATGAGTGTCCCAATCCTATTGCCTGATCAACGAAATCAGGATGGGAGACACACGAGTCTAGTAAGGTAAAAGAATTGGTCACGGTGGGTTAATAGAATAACCATATGACCAAAGAGGGGATTGAAGCGGGGATTAAAGAGTTAAACACGTATTATGTTAGTAAGACAAAAACACAATTTGCTTATGTGGCAAACTTATCAGGTGCAATTGTAGAATAATGGTGTGCGTTCCTGAGGTCTTGAGCATAGGAAGTGAGTTCCTGTTATTCAGAAGTAAGGTCTTAGGCCTTGCAGCAGAGCAAGTCTCCAGTCATCCTGGTTAACCCTTGCCACTGGATAAAGGCCTAGCTCTGTCAAGCCCGTGTGGTGGCTGATGTGCAACAGTCACCACACGTTGAAAAAATCCACGCACAGGCATCTTCCACTCCCTCAATTGGAGTTCAGGACTGGAACATTGGGTCCTTCATTGAAACATCTGTGAACTCTTGTGGAAGCAAGTCATCCTCGTTCGAGGGACCGCCTATGATGATGACTTAGGCCTAAGAAATAAGTTCCTGTTAAGTTCAGTTCATTCAAGGTGAATGGTCAGACATAGTTGATGATCTTGCTGCTACCGTTAAGTTTGTCAAACGCTTCCGCTGCATCTGTTGATGAAATTCATTGCCCACCGGAGCCTTTAATGTTTGTATCAAGTGGGATGCAATGGCGTCCGCTCTGATGGTTGTCCAGTGTTTTGAGCGGGGTTTGCCTCGCCAAGTTGATGGAGCAGGGTTTCCTACTGGAGTGAGTGAAATTAAACATGTTATTCAATGTTTACACTAGTGATCTGCCCGAAACAGAATCCTGCAAGTTCGTATACGTTGATGACATTGCCTTGGCCACACAAAACATGAATATCTGTCCATCACCAAAGAGACACTGACCAGTGATTTGCAGAGGATGGAGGCCTACTTCCACTGCTAGCAACTCTGACCAAACCCGCAAAAGACAGTCACCTCGACATTCCACCTCAACACCCATTAAGTAAAACAAGCTTTGAAAGTCTCCTTTTGCTGCGCAGAGGTAAACCAAACCAAAAAATACTCCTATATAGGAGAAATGCTTGATCGCACCCTGTCATATAGATATCTCCAGAACCTTGGGAAGAAACTAAAGAATAGGGTCAACTTGATCCAGAAACTCACCGGATCCACATGGGGAGCAGACTCTCAAACCGTCCGCATGGCAGCACTCGCCCTGGTCCGAGAGCATTTGAACCTGACGGAAAGCGTTCTGATGGCGAGGTACCGGTTCTACACCGACAAAAAGTCTGAAGGCTAGGAAGTGGCGAGTTATGTCGCCGAGCTAAGATGCCTTGCAGGACATTGCGAATTTGAAGGACATTTGGAGCACATGCTCAGAGACTTTTTCGTACTTGGCATTGGCCACGAAACCATACTTCGCAAACTTTTGACTGCAGCGACCCCAACCTTGAGTAAGGCCACAGTAATAGCCTACATGTTCATTGCCACCAGTGACAATATGAAGCAAATCTCTCAGCACACAAGTGCTGCTACAAGTACTGTGAACAAAGTGATGTTGTTTTCGAATCGTAATGTACAGGGCAGGTCACACATGCCTGCAGCTACACATCCGCAGATGTCTCAGAGTCCACCATTAAGGGTGATGAATGCAAGGCCATTAACAACTTGTTGGCGCTGCGGGGGTGATCATCGTTTCCATTCATGCCAATTCAAAGAGGACGTTTGCAAGGGCTGTGGAACAATGGGACACCTGCAATGAGTGTTCAGGCGAGCTGCAAAGCCTGTTAAACCTGCAAACCACCATGTTGCAGAGGACAAATCCACGGAGGATCATGACGAACCCAGAGCTTCAGATCAAGGAGGCAGAGGTACATGGGGTGCACACATTCACCACGAATTGTCCCCCGATAATGCTGAATGGAAACTAAATGGACTCCCGGTGTCAATGGAGCTGGACACGGGTGCGAGCCTGTCCATCATGGGCAAAAAGACTGTCGAAAGGTTGTGGTACAACAAGGCCTC
The DNA here is from genome assembly GCF_044704955.1 of Pristiophorus japonicus. Classification (NCBI taxonomy): domain Eukaryota; kingdom Metazoa; phylum Chordata; class Chondrichthyes; family Pristiophoridae; genus Pristiophorus; species Pristiophorus japonicus. Next base: position 140,602,225 of record NC_091983.1, on the reverse strand, counting down.
AATGCCAGTCTTAACTCCAATTCGCATGAAAATAAGAACTTACACAAAAGAAGTGATTCCTATAATCGGCAGTGCTACCATAAAGTTCTCCTACGATGGAGCGGTGCACAAACTGCCACTCTGGGTGGTACCGGGCGATGGTCCTACGCTGCTCGGCAGGAGCTGGCTGGGAAAGATACACTCGAACTGGGACGACGTCTGAGCGCTATCCCCCCGACGACACTTCGTGTGCCCAGGTCTTAAACAAATTTCCTTCGCTGTTCGAACCAGGCATCGAGAAATTCCAAGGAGCAAAAGTGCAGATCCACCTAATTCCGGGGGCGCGACCCATCCATCACAAAGCGAGAGCATGATGAGAGAAAGGGCAGAGATCGTGCTAGACTGGCAGCAAAGAGAGGGCATCATTTCCCCGATCGCGTTCAATGAGTGGGCCAGTCCTATCGTCCCAGTCCTCAAGGCAGACGGCACCGTCAGAATCTGTGCCGATTACAAAGTAACTATCAATCATTTCTCCCTGTGGGAACAATACCAACTACCAAAGGCCGACGACCTCTTTGCAACACTGGTGGGAGGAAAGACGTTCATGCAGCTGGATCTGACTTCAGCCTATACGACGCAGGAACTGGAGGAATCATCGAAGGCCGTCACCAGCATCAACATGCACAAAGGTCTTTTTGTTTATAACAGATGCTCGTTTGGAATCCGATCGGTGGCAGCGATATTCCAGAGAAACATGGAAAGCTTATTGAAGTCGGTCCCGCACACCGTGGTCTTCCTTGGTCACAGGTCAGAACAGAGTTGAGCATCTGCAGAACCTGGAGGAGGTTCTTAATCAACTCAACCACGTGGGGCTCAGGTTAAAATGCTCGAAGTGCGTTTTCCTGGCACCTGAAGTGAAGTTCCTGGGAAGGAGGATTGCGGCGGACGGCATCAGGCCCACCAACGCGAAGACGAAGGCAATCGAGAATGCACCGAGGCCACAGAGCCTGACGGAGCTGCTGTTCCTTCTGGTTGTAAACGCGTACTCCAAGTGGATTGAATGTGAGATAATGTCAGCTAGCACGTCCACTGCCACTACTGAAAGCCTGCAGGCCATGTTTGCCACTCATGGCTTACCCGATGTCCTGGTGAGCGACAACGGGCCATGTTTTACCAGTGCTGAGTTCAAAGAATTCATGACCCGTAACGGGATCAAACATGTCACATCTGCCCCGTTTAAACCAGCGTCCAATGGTCAGGCAGAGAGAGCAGTGCAAACCATCAAGCAAGGCTTGAAGAGGGTAACTGAAGGCTCACTGCAGGCTCGCCTATCCCGAGTCCTGCTTAGCTACCGCACGAGACCCCACTCACTCACTGGGATCCCACCTGCTGAACTGCTCATGAAAATAGCACTTAACACAAGGCTCTCGTTAGTTCACCCTGAACTAAATGAACAGGTAGAGAGCAAGCGACTTCAACAAAGTGCATACCATGATAGCTCAAATGTGTCATGCGAGATTGAAATCAATGATCCTGTATTTGTATTAATTATGGACCAGGTCCCAAGTGGCTTCCCAGCACTGCCGTGGCCAAAGAGGGAGCAGGGTGTTTTGGATCAAACTTTCAAATGGACTCATTCACCGGAAACACTTGGACCAAATCAAACTCAGGTTCACGGACTATCCTGAACAACCCACCTTGGACCCTACCTTTTTTGATCCCCCAACATACACACCAGTGGCAACCGGCACCATGGTTGACCACGAAGCAGAACACATCATCCACAGCAGCCCAGCAGGACCCAACACACCAGGCAGCCCAGCAAGGCCAGCTGCACAGCAGCCCAGCGAGGGCCCAACAAATGATTCAACAATACCAGCTTTCACACCGAGACGATCAACCAGGGCAAGAAGGGCCCCAGATCGACTCACATTGTAAATAGTTACACTATTGGCTTTGGGGGGGGGGGGGGCGGGGGGAGTGTTATTATATATGTAAACTTGTATTTATTCTGTAGAGCCACCAGAGGGCTCATCCCTTGGAGTCCCAAGGGGTCCCATAATCCCTTGGGAGCACAGGTATTTAAGGAGGCTTCACAGGTTGGAGAGGAGCTCTGGAGACCTGCAATAAAATACTCAGGTCATACTTTACTTTGAGCTCACAGTGTTCAGTCTGATTCTTTCTCCATACACAACACTTATGTTATGTAATGTGCTTGGGTGCTGAAGCCCTGTGTCCTATACAGCATCAGGTGATTGCGGAGAAGGTTGGTGTTGGAACTGCTGGTGTGTCTGGTTCTGCTGGTGTTGGGGATGATCATGATCAGATTCTGAGGACCAAGGTGAGAGAGTATAAACGGTACCCATGCTGATGGAATAGATGGCAGGTGAAGTAGAGATGACAGAAGCACTCTGTCAATGGTGAGAGATATTGTGTGTTTGGCACCTGATCTCACATGCTTTTCACAGCAATTCACGACCTGAAGGAATGAGACGCACACTTTAAATTATTCACTTTCTGGGTAAGAGAGGTTGATTGGCAGTCATTAACAATCATCACCTCGTTAAAAGGGTACTTACAATGTTAATTACTAGACTATCTTCTCTGTGGCGAGTTTAATGTGCAATTAGTGTGCAAATGCAGCAATTTCATGAAAATCACGGGGAGGTAAAGTGCGAGACGCCGTTTTCGAGTAGCTAACGGCAGAGTGGCACAAATTGGCCAGCAACGTATGGAGATTTGCAGTTCACAGGGTATCTCTTTCTCAACTCAGGTCACTGGCTGATTTTCACATTAATGATGGTGTATGTCATTCACACGCCATTATTTTTTCAGCAAATTCTGGACTGCTATCTGGTCTCCTCCAAGCATTTTCTCTCAGATGTATATGGAACAGCACTGGTGTCAGTGGCAATTCTGGAAACTTCAGATCCCTGCCATAAGTTGCTGGCCAATTTGTGCCACTCTGCCGTTAGCTATTCAAAAACGGCATCTCATACTTTACCTCCCCGTGATTTTTATGGAATTGCTGCATTTGCACACTAATTACACCATGTATTATAGGGTAAATTCACTGATTCTGTGGTCCCAAAAGGGAGCTGCTCTCGAACGGAGTTAATGCAGAGGGAGGGGAGGGTGGGATGTCAGAGAATTATATAGACATAGCTCTGCCCTAGAATCATAGAATGATGCAGCCTGTATCAGCTTTTTGGTAGAGCTATTGAATTAGTCCCACTCATGTGCTCTTTCTCTGTGGCCTTGTAATTTTCTTCCCTTCCACTCCAGAGACTTGAGCACAAAAACCTAGCCTGACACTCCAGTGCAGTACTGAGTGAATGCTGCACTGTTGGAGTTATTGTCTTTAGGCTGAGACTTTAAACCGAGACCCCGTCTGCTAAAAGATCCCATGACACTATTTCGAAGAAGAGCAGGGGAGTTATCCCCAGTGTCCTGGCTAATATTTATCCCTCAATCAACATCAGGCAGTGCATTCCAGATCACAGCAACTCGCTGTGTAAAAAAATGTTTCCTCATGTCGCATCTGTTTCTTTTGCCAATCACCTTATCTCTGTGTCTTCTAGTTGCCGATTCTTCCACCACTGGAAACACTTTGGGGAGAAATTCGGGGTGTTTGCGCCTCCTGGCAAGAGCTAATGGGGCGCAGACGACTTTTCGCCCAGGTGCGATGCCGCTAACGACTCATGCAAAATCCCGCGGGAGTTTAGCGGTGGCAGTAACTGGTAGCCATAGCGCCTCGCTCCACTGTGCTGGCTATGACAGCATCATCACTGTGTGCAGCAACCCGTTTATGCCCCAGAACAAAAATTCGGTAACGCCTCCTGAAGCTGCTCCAGGCGATGCCTGCAACAGCTTCAGGGCTGCATACCGGGCTGTAGACCACTCACGGGACGAAAATTAATGTGGAAGTGGCGATTTCATAATTTAAAAAATGGCCGACATACCAATCGCGGCCTTAATCCTGTTGGATCGTGGGGTCCGTGCTGCGATCCTGCAGCTCAGCACTCCGCTTGTGTGCTGGGCTGCTGCTATGGCACCCCGCTCCCTGTTGGTCCAGGGATAGCTCCATTTCTCACACACAGAGTCGGCAGGTTGGCCCTCCCCTTTAATGAAGGGGAGGGCCCTTTCTACGCGGCAGTGCTGCACGTCCCGGTGTCCCTCACGGAGCTCTTCCGTCCCGCTCACGCCCCACAGAGCAAGTTTTAAAGCATAAAGCATCTATTAAGGGGTTAAAATAATTGTGCAATCTATAAATAACTGGTAGAGCTTTCAAAAACTGTTCACTGTAAAAATAAAATCTCTGCCAACATCACGGATCACGGCAGTAGCACTGTGCTAATTGGTAATGCATCCTCCTTGCATAAGTAATGACGTTCAAAGATCACTGCAAAACAACTAGTAGTGACATGATGAGAGCTTTACTAAATTACGACAATCCCAAGCAAAACATTTAAATCTATTTTTTTTTAAATATTTTGTGGCACAAAATTTTAAACTATTCTGTCACTTTTGATTCATGTTGATTTTGCCCAAATGAATGGGCGATGAATGTTCAAAAACATATAAAGTGCTTCTAATTCTGCTTGCATTAACTTTAGATTTTCAAACATTAAGACAGAAAGATCTCAGATCCCAGCAGATGTCCTTAATGGAAAATTCAGCGGCACTGATTTAATTCAGAAGAGGTCTGGTGCAGTAAATGAAAGGGAGAAACTGTGTCATCTCTTAAAACCTCTAGCCATCTGTTAACAAATTATGTCTGCTACACAAAGCACAACGGCTTCAAAGGAAAAGGCTGTTTTTTTGCCCTGTCAGTGCTGGATGCTCTTTGATGCTTTAGAGCACACATTTTTTTCCTGGGCTTTACCTCTCCCGATGAGATTTTTTCAGATTAATGGTTGATCTCCTGTGGCATAAATCACTCTCCCTCTCCCTTTATATCTAGGTACATTAAACCTTTATTACACAAACCTTCATTTGACCAACACTCACAAAATTAATGGTTTATGCAATCCTTCCTTTAGATCCAGTAAATATGGAGTTTAAATTTAACATTATGAAGGCCAATTCTATAACTGTGAGGAGTATCGCCTGTTGGGTCCTTGACTAGTGGCGTGCATTCATAAAACCAACCCTTAGTTGCAAGTGTAAATTTGTGTTGTGATTTTAACTCAGTTTTATTGCCAATTTAAGGGTTCACGTGGTTAGGCCAGGAAGTGCCTGGAATGGGTCAGCTTGGGAATGACTTGGGATGAATTGAGCTGGGAAGTACTTGGTGTGGGTTAGGTCAGAAGGGCTCTACGTAGGTCGACCCAGAAAGGACAAAGGTGGGTTGGGCCTGAGAGTGATTGGGGCAAGTCTGGCCAGAAAAGTCTTGAAATGGGGATGGCTGGAAAAGATATGGAACAGAGCAGACCAGGCCAGAAAGCAACACATGGAGAGATTTTCTGCATGTGCCAGGAGCACCAAATTGGAACATCTCTTCTATAGTTTGTTAACAAAAGTTATTAGCAGGGAATTTGTGATCAGCGGTGAAGCAAAGGCGCTCGCTGCTGGCCCTGAAGTAAACTTCACACAAAGATCTCGCGCTCTCTGTGTTGAGAAGTTCGGGTTTTCCGATGGGTAATTCAAATCAACAGAGTGTAGTGGGGATCCCCTTATGCGAGCTGCTTTGATGTCAACAAGTTGTCTAAGTAGCCAATCATAATGCAGAATTTTCACAGACACTGAACAAGAATTAGAGTAATTAGGGGGAGAAACTCCCTACCTTAGCGCCACCAGTTAGCGTACTGTTAAGTCAAGAAAGCGGTAGCTGTCACTCTTCTGTCAGCTGGTGTTGACGGCATCCTCCATTTTCGATGTTCCAGTAGTGCTGCCGTTCTTAAGTAGTGCATTTTAAAAAAGGGCGGAGTGGGCACATGAAGATAACATCACCACTGCGAACTTCGACCCAAGTGCTGAGTTCAGTGCTGGGTTCTAAGCATGCCAGGTAATCCTAGCCTGCAAGCAGACTGACAAGAGCGCTGTCAGCACCTCTTAAAGGGACACACACATCTTTCAGGTAAGTTTGTATTTAAATTTTTGGACTGGGTTATTTTCATTTTATTGAAGTAGGGGCTTGCTGCCATAGATGTTAAAAGATTTTTATAGAATCATAGAAGGGTTACAGCACAGAAGGAGGCCATTCAGCCTGTCGAGCCCGTGCCGGCTCTCTGCTGGAGCACTTCAGCTTGTCCCACTCCCCGGCCCTTTCCCCGAAGCCTGCAAATCTTTTTCTTTCAGGTACTTATCCAAATCTCTTTTGAAAAACATGACTGAGTCTGCCTCCACCATCCTCGCAGGCAGTGCATTCCAGAACCTACCTACTTTTTGTTTCCTCATGTCGCCTTTGCTTCTTTTGCCAATCACCTTAAATCTGTGTCCTCTGATTCTCGACCCTTCTGCCAATGGGAACAGTTTCTCTCTATCTACTCTGTCTAGACCTCTTATGATTTTGAACACCTCTATCAAATCTCCTCTCAACCCTCTCTGTTCTAAGGACAACAACCCCAGCTTCTCTAGTCTATCCACGTATCTGAAGTCCCTCATCCCTGGAATCATTCTCATAAATCTTTTCTGCACCCTCTCTAAGGCCTTCATATCCTTCCTAATGTATGGGCCCCTGAATTGGACACAAGTATGTATGGAGTGCTGCTGGATGCTTGCAAAGCCTCAGATGGTAAAGGAAGGCCTCTGAAAAGACAGAAAATGCTGCAAATACTCAGCAGCTCAGGCAACATCCGTGGAGAGAGAAACAGAGAAAACATCTCAGGTCAAGTTGCTGCCTGACTAGTTGAGTATTTCCAGCATTTTATGCTGTCATTTCAGATTTCGAGCATCAGGAAGACACAGAAGAGGAAGAAAAAGGAGAGGAAGAAGCCAAGGGGGAGGAACCAGAAGATGAGGAAGCACAATGAAGGATGCAACCCAAACATCCCTTTCTGGCTTACCAGTGACCACAACCCCAATTCCCCTTTCAATATTAGTTCTACACCTTACCTTCACTCTGTTTGTGACTATTACAGTGTCCTCTTGGCCACGATGCTGAAATAAAAGCCACCACAAGGCAAACTTTCCATTGCAACTTCATATATCTATCCATCCAATATGACATTAGTGACTATCTTGTGTGTGCCTTTGCCTATGCTACTGATGTCACGCAGTGCTACCCCAGTGACTATAGCATGGCTGGTGGAAGGTTGCTGACTTTCAGTGGGGGACACTGAAAATGGCCTTGCTGGTTGACATTGAGCAGCTGATGGCTGGGAGTGTCAAATCAATCTTCTTCTTCTTTTTCCTCACTCTCCATTCCCTCTTCTTGGCCAACCACTGGCTGGTCAGGCTGCATCTCTTGATTGTGTGTGAAATGAGGAAGGCACAAGAGTGGAGTTGTAGTGACAGAAGGTGGGAAAACAAGAGGTGCATGTGAGAAGGAGGATAATGTATGAGGATATCAGCATCTTGTATCATTTCTTCCACACCGCTGTCCAAAGGCTCAGCCATGCCTCTGCCAAGAATGGCCAGTGCTGTCTCCTCCAAAGGTGAAGTGAGGCTATGAATAGGAGATGTGCCTCATGATTGGTACAGATTGTTGGTAGGTGATTGATTGTTGAGAGGGGTGGTCATGCATTGAGCAGTGTATGAGACTAGTACTTTAGTTAGTTGGAGGTGGCTCTTAAAGATGCATTAACTGACCTTGACCACTTGTCTGGGGTCATGAAGCTTATTTGTACACTGGAGCCAGTGGTGTGGGGCAACGCAGCGGGCAGTGACATCTCAGTGCTGTGGTCCCACATTGTTCTTTCTGGAGGGCCTCCTGGCCTCCTCTGAGTAGAGGACCTCTCTTGCAGTATTGACTCCCTGCTTGTGAGTACCTGAGTGGCCTTTTCCTGGCTTGCTGAGCCATTTGTGTCAGTGCTGAAGCATTTTTACCATGTTTTTAGATGCAGAAGACAATTCAGCTTTAAGAGCTGATGACTGCCATATGGGAATGAAAAATAAATGTTTTCACTTGATTTTAATTGTTATTAGTTTTACATGTATTGCTCCTTTAAATCATAGCCCTTTTAACTGCCCACAATTCATTGTGCTCTCCACAGGCTCACTTCCAGAGACTGTAAGAAGCTGCAGTGCTGCCTCCGGACAGGAACTTCGGGTCGGATGCCTCCACCGAGGCCACGGTGACATCGGCAGATTTCTGTCGATGTTCAATTTTCCCCACTTAAAATTCTGACTTTCTAAAAATGTTAGAAAGAGCAAAACAAAGATTGGGGCTTTCACATGGGAAAAGGCAAACCTGAAGTAAAGATGAACAAACTTGAAAATTCTTTAAATGTTTCTTAAAATCCCAAAGTTGCGGTCAGTTTCAAAGGTAATGCACTTCAACAAAAGGTATGTTTTGGAACAAGTGAAAAATTTGAAAATGCATTGGAGTACATAAAAAAACATATTTCAAATGCTGGAAATCTGAAATAAAAACATAAGATGCTGGAAATATACAGCAAACCTATTAAGATCTGAAAACAGAAAAGATAGATTAATGTACAGATCCTTTTGTGAGTTCTGACTGACAGGTTACCATTTCAGGTAGAGACTATCTTTCCAGCAGGTTCTGCTTTTCATTTAAAAGAAATTAAGTAGTGCCTGTCATATTGGATATGCCTTATATGCATACATGCTAGCCATTGTGTTTTACACAATCAGTATTTTACCCCGGTGGCCACTAGCCAACGTTTGAGGAGAAAAGTCAACTGAGCCAATGTCCCATTCTATCAACACAAGAACATAAGAACATAAGAAATAGGAGCAGGAGTAGGCTATTTGGCCCCTCGAGCCTGCTCTATCATTCAATAAGATCATGGCTGATCTGATCTTCGCCTCAACTCCACTTCCCTGCCCACACTCCATAAGCTCTCTGGGGTGAAGAATTCCAAAGATTCACGACCCTTTGAGAAAATAAATTCCTCCTCATCTCAGTTTTAAATGGGTGGCCTCTTATTCTGGGACTATGCCCCCTAGTTCTAGATTCCCCCACGAGGGGAAACATCCTCTCTGCATCTACCCTGTTAAGCCCCCTCATAATCTAATACATTTTAATAAAATCACCTCTCATTCTTCTAAACTCCAATGAGTGTAGGCCCAAACTGCTCAATCTTTCTTCATAAGACAACCCCTTCATCTCAGGAATCAACCTTGTGAACCTTCTCTGAACTGCCTCCAATGCAAGTATATCCCTCCTTAAATAAGGGAACCAAAACTGTACGCAGTACCCCAGGGGTAGCAGGACTTCCCTACTTTTATACTTCATCCCCCTTGCAATAAAGGCCAACATTCCACTTGCCTTCCTGATTACTTGCTGTACCTGCATACTAACTTAAAGGGTTAGAATTTCCACTTCTATCGCTTTCCGGCAGTAGTCGATGTTTGACTTTTAAGAACCGCCGGAATATCGCCCATTTCCAAAACCACTGGTTTCGGCTTTTTTTGGGGAGGCAGTGGCGGCAGCGATAGCGAGTGGGCGGTAGTGATCTTTTTCGGCTTGGATGGCTGACCTCCCTAACAACAGCCGTTCTGTGCATGCGCAATTCTTTTTTTCTTCACTTTACTTTTCCCGCGATTCAGGGGGTCAGGGGTGACCTGCGCATGCGCAGAAGAGGAAGGTGGGGGAGAGAGAGTGACAGACAGAGAGAGCAAGAAGAGACAGACTGTGTAGGTTATTTGACATTTGATTATTTATTTACAATTTGAATTTAGTCTCAATGGATATTGAGGTGGAAAGAATGCAAGACGTGGCTGAGGTAGTTGAAGTGGGAGGGACGAAGAGGGCCAAACGTTTTTCAGACAAGGCCCAAGCTGCCTTGCTCCACGAGGTGGAGACGCGATGGATCCAATTGACCCGCGGTGGGCGTGGGAAACCACCCCCCAGAGTGTATCAGCACATATAGGTGGAGGTTGCAGAGGTGGTGCTGTTGGCCGCCCATGACTTTCGAGAGCCAAGTCAGTGCTGCAAGCGCTGAAACAACCTCGTTACATCTGCGAAAGTAAGTATAACTTTAATTTTGCACTGACTCATTACTTAAAATGTAAATCTGCCATATTGTAATTCAGCTTGGTAAGCTGGGTAAGCTTGGTGCCACACATTATTTTCTATCCACGATCTTACTACATTGCTTTTCTGAACTTAGATGTGTTCATCATGCATCAATTGCATCCTAACGGTATTAACATATAACATATAACGTTAATGGGACATTGATGAAAAACATTGGGGATGGCTAATTGTGGATGTCTGTTTGTGTGTTCTGTACTCGTACTTGGGCAATTAGCTTATACCATGCTCTTGTCATCTTTGCAGAAGAAGATATCTGCCAATCGCGCCGAGTGTCGGCGCACGGGAGGAAGGCCGGCAGAGCTAGTTGAACTGACTGATCTGGAGGAGCGTGCTGCAGCCTGCGTAGGGGCACATAATCACTCGGCCACTTGTGGTGGTGCAGATCCAGTTATAGTGGCAGGTAAGTCATGTATAACCACTGGGCCATGCATGGGTCGGTTATGTAATTTAATGCTATTTGAGTATAATGTATGAATGATGTAATGTAATGTAATTTAATTCTGGGATCATGAAATCTTATTATAATGCCATGCAGTTTTTGTACATTCTGTTCATGTTAATTAAATGTAAGTTCTCTCGCTGATATCTAATGCAGTAGTGTTGCTTCTCTACATATGCCTGCGCAGCTTAAGCATTCTCATGCCATCCTGACCCTCCCCTCCCCTTCTACTTACCGCTCGTATTATGTTTTCTAGTTGCCCAGGGGCATCAGAGACCTGATGAGCCCCCTGGAGCTTCGCCCTTACTGCTGCAAGTGGTACTCACCACCGGAGGGGAGACCACAGAGGCGGAGGATTGTGTGGATGAGCCTCGATGCATTTCAAGCATACAATATCTGGAAGAGGGGGAGTCGGGACTCAAGGGTCCAATCTACCTGCGGCCACCTTTTCCTCAACCGAATCAAACTTTCCTGGATTTCGTTCCAAGGAAGTAGCGGGAACAAGCGGCTTGCAGCAGGGCACACCGAGTGTTCCAGCACCTACGCCGAATCCGCAGAGGTTGATTCGGCGGGGCAGACATGCTCGATGACAGGCAGACGTTGACCTGGACATGGTGGGACTGTCTAGCGCGAGCATCGACGTTGGTCGAGAGCTCCTCCCGACTATTCGTGGGTTAACCGGTAACACACCACGCTATTAGCATGTCATTCGGAGGACATGGCGCAACTGATTGCGGTGATGCGACGAACCGCCGATTCCATTGATGCCATGTGGCAAACAGTGGAATCGGTATATGGCATTGCACCCCAAGGTGCAATGCCGGGAGCACCTAAGAGTCAGGAGGAAACAATTGCTTCTGACTCTGAAGACGGGTCTTCGGAAACCGATCATTACCCCACCAAAATATCTGGGGTCAAGGCAATGTAACTCTGAATGCTGCCAGTGAGCGCCTTCAACACTATGTGTAAATCATAAGAACATAAGAACATAAGAAATAGGAACAGGAGTAGGCCATACGGCCCCTCGAGCCTGCTCCACCATTCAATAAGATCATGGTTGATCTGATCATGGACTCAGCTCTACTTCCCCACCCGCTCCCCATAATCCCTTATCCCCTTATCGATTAAGAAACTATCTATTTCTGTCTTAAATTTATTCAATGTCCCAGCTTCCACAGCTCTCTGAGGCAGCAAATTCCACAGATTTACAACCCTCTGAGAGAAGAAATTTCTCCTCATCTCTGTTTTAAATGGGCGACCCCTTATTCTAAGATCATGCCCTCTAGTTCTAGTCTCCCCCATCAGTGGAAACATTCTCTCTGCATCCACCTTGTCAAGCCCCCTCATAATCTTATACGTTTCAAAAAGATCATCTCTCATTCTTCTGAATTCCAATGAGTAGAGGCCCAACCTACTCAACCTTTCTTCATAAGTCAACCCCCTCATCCCCGGAATCAACCTCGTGAACCTTCTCTGAACTGCCTCCAAAGAAAGTATATCCTTTCGTAAATATGGAAACCAAAATTGCATGCAGTATTACCCTCAATCCCGTGAGCTCTTGTGCAGTAATCTTTTATGTGGCACTTGATAGAATGCTTGCTGGCAATCCAAATACATGACATCTACTGGTTCCCCTTTATCCACCCTGCTCTTTACATCCTCAAAGAACTCCAGCAAATTTGTCAAACATGATTGCCCTCTCATAAAACTATGCTGACTCTGCTTGACTGTATTATGATTTTCTAAATGTCCTGCTACTACTTCATTAATAATAGACTCCAGCATTTCCCAAAGACAGATGTTAGGCTAACTGGTTTATAGTTTTCTTCTTTCTGTCTCCCTCCTTTCTTAAATAGGGGCATTACATTTGTTGTTTTCCAATCCACTGGGTCCTCTCCAGAATCCATGGAATTTTGGTAGATTATAACTAAAGCATCCACTATCTCTGCAGCCACTTCTTTTACGACCCTAGGATGCAGGAGACTTGTCCACCTTTAATCCCATTAGTTTGCCTAGTACTTTTTTTCTAGTGATAGTGATTGTTTTAAGTTCCCCTCTCCCAATAGCCCCTTAATTATCATTGGGATGCTTTTCGTGTCTTCTACCGTGAAGATCGATATAAAATATTTGTTCAAAGTCTCTGCCATTTCCCATTATTAATTCATCAGTCTCATCCTCCAAGGGACCAATGTTTAATTTAGCTACTTTCTTCTTTTTTATATACTTTATTTATGTTATGTTCATATGTTAAGGCAGTGGACTTCCCCGCTATCCCAGCCATTTGGCGGACATCTTGATAGAGTCATAGTACACCTTCATATGGGTCTATTGCTCTGCTAAAATCCTTCCATTCAAAACAGGAACCCTGAATACAAACATCATATTGTTGTGCAGCCAGAGGCTGACATGTCTTATGCCTCTGCTCAACCACATCAGGCTCCAATTCCATCATCTGCCTCCTCTGTCTTCCTTGTGCTCTGTGTCTCAGCATGTGCCAATTCCCCATCTACACTACATGCATCCCCCTCGAGTGGGCGTATCTGGGCTGCTGAGTGTAAGAAGGTGAATGATGGATGGGTGAGTGGTCTCCAGTGTTGCCGGGGTAGACGGCCCCACTTCATCAGTGTTCTCCACTGTGTCATGGATTGCGGCCTCAGGTTGAAAAACACAATACTTTCAATCTCCCTCCCTCGCTGCACCTTAAGGACATTCTCTTACCTCTGCTTAATGAGCCATTCCACCAGACAGTCCCGAGGGGCAGCAGTACCAGGGGCAGGCAGGAGGGAAATGGGGAAGAAGGCTGGGCTCCAAGCCACCTGCTAGCATTTCTGTTCTATGATATGACTCACCACCTCATTTTCTACATCATTTTTGTTAATTTTAGACAGGAAAATGCATTGCTTCCTCTTTTCGATATTTCCAGTGAAATCATAAACATGCTGTAAAACATGAACATTCTTTTAGAATCTGTGTCTTCTTTTTAGGCAGTCCCTCGGAGTCGAGGATGACTTGCTTCCACACTAAAATTAGTTCTCAGGTGACTGATGAGACCAATGCGGGGTCTACAGTCTCTGTCACAGGTGGGGCAGGCGGTGGTTGGAGGGACGGGTGGGTGAGGTGCTGATTGTCATACGCTCCTTCTGCTTTATGTGCTTGGCTTCCATGCGCTCCCGGCGAAGAGACTTGAAGTGGTCGGTGCCTTCCAGGATGCTCCTCCTCCACTTTGAGCGGTCTTGGACCAAGGATTCCGAAGAGTCGGTGAGGATGTTGCATTTTTTCAAGGAGGCTTTGAGGGTGTCCTTGAAGTGTTTTTCTCTGCCCTCCTGGGGCTCACCTGCCATGACGTAGCTCAGAGTAGTGCTTGTTTCAGGAGTCTAGCATCGGGCATACGGAAAATGTGGCCCACCCACCGGAACTGGTCGAGCATGGTCAATGCCTCAATGCTGGGGCTATTGGCCTGAGAGAGAACATTGACGTAGGAGCGCCTATCCTGCCAATGAATTTGCAGGATTTTGCAGAAGCAGCGTTGGTGGTATTTCTCCAATGCTTTGAGGTGCCTATTGTACATAGTCCATGTCTCTGAAGCATATAGAAGGGTGGGTATCACTACTGCTCTGTAGACCATGAGCTTGTTGCCGTGTTTGAGATCCCAGTCTTCAACTACTCTTTTGCTCAGGCAGTCGAAAGCTGCACTGGCACACTGAAGGCGGTGTTGAACTTCATCATCGGTGTCTGCCCTTGCTGATAGTAAGCTTCCAAGGTATGGGAAGTGGTCCACATTGTCCAAGGTCTCATTATGGATCTTGAAATCCGGGGAGTGGTACTGTGTGGCAGGGGCAGGTTGGTAGACGACCTTTGGGGCCGATTTTCATCAAGGCCTCCGCCTGCCCAAGTGCCGCCCAAAGTGTCGCCGATGGCCACCGAGGTACCGGATGGTACTTTGGGTGGGATATTCATGGTCGAGGTCCCTCGAAGGTCGGCGGGTGGCAAATGGACGATGTACGCCGCCAATCTGGGTGGCAACAGGCGGGAGGTCTCATTCTCAGTGGCAGAGGCGCTTGCCGCCCAAGTGCCGCCGAGGATGGAGTCGGACCCATGAAGACCTGGAAAAAAAAAATCACCAATAAAAAGTAAAAAACTATCGGAAGACCTCCAGGGGACCCCATGCAGGTAAGTCGCTGTTGAAAAAAAAAAATTAAATGTTCACTTACCTTTTTTTCAGGTTCTTCCTACTTACCGTCGGGGACAGACCAGCCTCCAGCCAGCGGTCCACCACCGTTCTGCCGGCGAGTCCCGCCGACTCTCGCCCGCAGGAATCTGGGAGCTCGGCGGGTGGGAGCTTAGTTGCGTGACCCGGCCATCCGGTGACATCAGCGGGCGGTTCCCAGCGACTCTCCCCTCCTGCCCGCTCCAGGCCACCTCGAAAGTGGCACTGGGCGGATCAAGAAGAGCAATGTCGGCGGCAGTGGGCAGCAGTCGGTGGCAGTGGGAGGTGAGTGATGAATTTCAGTCATTTTGTCTTACTGATGTTTAATGTGAGGCCCAGACTCTCGTATGCTTCAGTGAAGGTGTCAACGATGGTTTGGAGTTCGAACTCCGAATGTGCACAAACGCAAGCATCGTCTCCATATTGTAATTCAATGACAGAGTTTGGAGAAACCTTGGATCTGGATCCAAGTCCAGGTCCAAAATCTGTGTATGATGCTGCTCAAAATACCAGAGGAAATCTTTATAGATGGCCCTATCGAGTCAACCAATAAAATGGCAGGGCTGCAATTGATGGGGCCCAATAAAAAGTTGATGGTGCAGAGCAATGAAAGGACATGGCAGAGTTATTGCTAACCAATGAGGTAACTATGTTTTCTCAGAAGCTGCTGGTGCTATCTGTACGAGGCAGCTGCTGACAAAAGCCGGACTCGCATTCAAGCAAACTAGGCACCTGACTCATCCAGAGTAAGTCATCTCAATATCAAAGACTAAAATTGTGTTAATCTTCTGACTAAACAAAAACTTATCAGATTTAATCAAAAGTGGTTATTGAGTATTGTACTGATTAGACATCCAATTTCTCCCACAAAGACAATTTGTGATATTTTCGATGTTGCGGACTTCCTATTGCCAGATTTTTCTCTGGTGGGGATTATTGTCAGCACTAATTCATGTTAAGATGCACAAACAACACTAGTAGTTTCATTAGAAACCACAAAATGAAAATATATTAGGATAAAAAAAAATCCTGAAACACACTCCAGCTTCTGCCTCCCAATCTCCAAGACGTGAACGCGCTGCGAAGTGCGGGAAGAGAAGGCCTCAGAACGGAATCGCTGGAGGGCGCAGGAGCAAAAGATAGGTGAGGGTCTTTTTTCTTATTTTCAGGCGAGCGCCCGCGGGAAGCCCAGCACCGGGATTTCAGGCCCACTGTATTGAAGTTGAATCATCTGCTAGCAGAAAATGCTCTTGCCCTCAAAGGTTTATGTGAGTAAATAACAGGATAATGAGGGCAAAAGCTGCTGTCCCAAAAATTCTGTCATTTGTACCAGAATTCCACCTGACTTAAAATAAGCCCATAGAAAAAAGTAGAAAAGAGGGGTAACTTACCTGCACGATTTATTGTTCAGTTCACAGGCTTCGAACGTCCACAATCTTTGTTGATACATCAACTTCGACTGAAAGAATTAGAACATTATTTTCTCAGCTATGCAACTAAGAAAAGGAGGAGGGAAATCTTTTGCTTCCAACCTTTCCACCATTCAGCCTTTACATAGGTTACAGCCTTTATAGCCTTTACACCAAAGGAGAAGAGCAAAGAGAAGGAACCCTTTCACCAGAGTCTACGACCATGTTACCCCCTCGATTATGTCTAAGAATTGGTCTACTTAAGGAAGCAATGGTTCCCTAAGGAGGCAAAGATGGAACTTAGGGGGCGAAGTTGGACAGGGAGGGCCGCTGCGTGCTCTGAAGTCCCTTTATCAGCCATCACTGGGCCACCAGGAATGCCCTCGACCGGACCAGCAGCTCGGCACCCATAATGGAGAGCTAGGCTGCAGGATGGTGGCCCGGTCGAGGCGAGGGCTGCCATTGTCAGGCTGGCAGAAGAATCGACCAACAGAAAAATATGGCAGCCAACGCCGCAAATGGCCTCCCCTTTAAGGGACACCCCGGCGGCGGATGCCCGCCAGTTTTGTGACCCGCAAAGCTGGCGGTGACATCAGCCAGCACCATCCTCGTCACCCACGGGGAAATTTCCTCTGCAGGCCGCAAACGGGTCGGTGCGCACGGTAATGACGTCATCGCCATGCGTGTGCCAGCCAGGACGCAAATCGCGAGGTGCTGCGCTAACGGCACACCATCCCCCAAACCTCCGGGGCAATATCCCCAGAGGCACCCCTTCCCCCTTGTTGTGTCCCATTAGGGCCCTCCGGAGGCGCTAATGGTGCTATAAAAAAGGACAATTTCGCCCTCTGTCTCCTGTTGTAAACTGACCTCCAAATATTCTCTCAAAAGCAAAAAAATTTGACCTACTTTAAAACACTAGGCTTCATATCACTGAGCAGTTTTACTGTGCATATATATATTTTACAACAAGTGCCTATCCCTGGTGTCTCTCTATACTGTTCTTAAACCTATCCTGGTTCTGCAACAAGGTAATGAGGGACTGGGGCACCAGTGACACTTGGCTGTGCTGTGGTATCATGAGCCTCTTGGGACTAAGGTGCTCTCATCTCATGACTTTTGAGTCCCAGGCGTGTCAATGCAGGTGTGTGGGCCGTCTGGTCCCGTATCCTGACATCTACAAGAGCAGGCATCTGGCTGTTATCTTGGTTGCACAAGTTAAGCAGCGGTAGGTTTTACATCCAGTTACTGCACCAGATCTCTGCCTCTGCTGCAGGTATTTTCCACTCCTGACCTCCCAATCCTCCCCATCCCTGCTTGCAACCCCCACCCCCCAAGCAAATCCCACTTCCCGACCTCTCTCAGCATCCCAGGTAATTTCCAGACCTCTCCCCATTATGGCCCATTTGAGCTCTAACTTCTGACTGTGCGGCAGTTTTCTGCACTCTCCCCCTGTGTATCTGCTCACACAGCCAGTAAACCTCTCTCTATTTCAATGAGGTCAGCACCATGACCTGAAGGTGAGTCAAAGTCCTGCTGTGTCTCTGTTGCAATGATGCCATTATAACTTTGGGCACCATATTTATATACTTTACTGTATTTATGGTTGTTTTTCAGTTGCCAGTTGTTGGAAGTTATTGTTCAGTTAGTTTGTGTAAGTTTTCTAACATGATATATATGTGTGTCTTCACGATATTTGTAAATATGTTCCTGCAAATAATGTTATAATGATAAAACATGCAAGTTTTCCAACCTGTTACCGCAGTGGGCAAATCCTGTGCTCAGTCTGAAAAAATCGTTTCAACAGAACCCTGCAAATATATTTTGCAATTCGAGTATTCTTATTAGGACCCCAGTTTTAGTCCTTGGGGGCCATTTTAAACATACACCCAAAACAGGCATGAAGTCGGTGGAACAGACACAGCACCATCCAAATCCAGGATCAGTAGGCATGCATCGGTTTTGGGATTGGACCTCAATTGAATGCAACCATTGAGTTGGGGAGCACCTAAATGGGTGTTCCTCCATTACAGCTTACTGGTTGTGATAGGGCAGGAAATCAGCTGGCTGCCAGGGTGCGGCTGCTTATCCTGGAGGCTGGCTTGTACAGGCAGTGGGCTGCAGTATTTCTGTAGAGCCATGAGGAACATCACTGCTCCTCCTGATCCCTTTAAGGATCACTTGTTGGTGCTGTGCTCCCATTCACAGGCCCACCTGAAAATTGCATCTGGTAGGCCTTTTGCGTCCAAGGGGAAGCCGAAGTTTTCCTCAATTTTCCTTCACTGACAGCCCATTTTTCAGGCAGGAAATGGGTGGGTGTATGTTATAAATTGTACCCTCTGGAAAAGGCAAATTCAATTAATGTTAATAGCAGGTTGAATGTCAACCGTGGTAGTAAATTTCAGCAGTAATGTGCTTTTCCTCAATATATCTTCATTCACATTACAATGTTCACATTTTAACAGATGCTACGAATCTTCAACACTGCCACATTTAGTGGAGATTTTACAAATTCGAGCTCCCAGCACGGAGCCAAGGGCATAGCGGCAATTGGAAGTCTTGAGGTTGGGGGCACTGCAGGATTTTCCAACCAATAGAAGTAATTTTGACTTCTTGTCCCTGTACCATGAATTACCATTATGCGCTCTAGGTTTGCAAATCTACATTCAAGAGTCAATTAAAAAAAATATACACCCTATGCTGTATAACAACAATATAACCAATGGCTTTGACCACAATGGTAACACATTCTCTAGGATCCACATTGTGCTATTTGCAGCATATGGCGTCTTTCTCCATCGGGCCAGCCTAAGGTTATCTGTACTCTCCCTGTCAGTCTTAAATTGTCTACTGTTTGTTTCTATCTTTTCCAGAACTCCATGTTTGAATCCCTGCAATCAAATTTCTGCCCCTGCCACAGATTAGTAAAAGGGGAGGTGCAACGAGACCTGGGTGTCATGGTACATCAGTCATTGAAAGTAGGCATGCAGGTACAGCAGGCAGTAAAGAAAGCAAATGGCATGTGGCCTTCATAGCGAGAGGGTTTGAGTATAGGAGCAGGGAGGTCTTACTGCAGTTGTACGGGGCCTTGGTGAGACCACACCTTGAGTATTGTGTTCAGTTTTGGTCTCCTAATCTGAGGAAGGACATTCTTGTTATTGAGGGAGTGCAGCGAAGGTTCACCAGACTGATTCCCGGGATGGCAGGACTGACATATGAAGAAAGACTGGATCGACTAGGCTTATATTCACTGGAATTTAGAAGAATGAGAGAGGATCTCATAGAAGCATATAAAATTCTGACGGGATTGGACAGGTTAGCTGCAGGAAGAATGTTCCCGATGTTGGGGATGTCCAGAACCAGGGGTCACAGTCTGAGGATAAGGGGTAAGCCATTTAGGTCCGAGATGAGGAGAATTGTGAACCTGTGGAATTCTCTACCACAGAAAGTTGTTGAGTCCAGTTCATTGGATATATTCAAAAGGGAGTTAGATGTGGCTCTTATGGCTAAAGGGATCAGGGGGTATGGAGAGAAGGCAGGGGTACTGAAGTTGCATGATCAGCCATGATCTTATTGAATGCTGGTGCAGGCTCGAAGGGCCGAATGGCCTGCTCTTGAACCTATTTTCTATGTTTCTATGTACCGAAACGTCTCTCATCAAATTCACAAGTGACATCCTTATGTAACTGTGATCATGGTAAACTATCCCTCCTTTGCTTCTTGCCCTGTTTGCAGCCTTTGACACAGTTGACCACACCATGGGCCCAAGTTTCGAGCCGCGCCGAGAACGGCGCAGTCCCGACCTGGACGCCCGTTTTTCGCGCCACAAAGTGCGCCTAAAAAAACCCTCCAGATTCTCCACCTCCCTGCAGGTCCTCTGGCCCACGGCGCAGCGCAGCAGGAGCTGTAGGGGGCGGACACGCCCCCTTTTGAAAAAAAAAATTCTGTTCCAAAGTGAAACTGTTCTAACTGACTAGAACTGGAGCAAACTAAGTGACGAGAATTCCGATTTCTAAGATACTCCGTTCTACACCAGTTGCTCCTAAAAATCAGGAGCAAATCATGTGGAAACTTGGGGCCCATCTTTCTCCAACATCTCTCCACCTTATCTATCTAATCGTAGTCAGAGAATCACCTGCAATGGCTTTTCTTCCCACTCCCACATCATTACCTCTGGTGTCCACCAAGGATCTATCCTTGGTCCCCTCCTATTTCTCATCTACATGCTGCCCTTCAGTGACATCATCTGAAAAAAGTGTCGGTTTCCACATGTAGACTGATGATACCCAGCTCTACCTCACCTATCTCGACCCCTCCATAGCATATGAATAGTCACACTGCTTGTCTAACATCCAGTCTTGATAAGCAAAAATTTCCTTCGATTAAATATATGGAAGACTGAAGCCATTGTCTTTGGCCCCTCCCACAAACTGTATTCCCCAGCCACCGACTCCATCCCTCTCCCTGGCAATTGTCTGAGGCTGATCCAGACTCTTTCCAACCTTGCCCAACTCTGCCCCTGCCTCAGCTCATTTGCTGCTGAAACCCTCAGCCATATTTTTGTTACCTCGAAACTTGACTATTCCAACGTACTCCTGGCTGACATCCCATTTTCCACCATCTAAACTTGAGGTCATCCAAAACTCTTTCATCTTTAATCCAAAAATCTGTATCCTCCTTCAGCCCCCCAAGATATCTGTGCTCCTCAATTCTGGCTTTTTGTGCATACCCAACTTTAATTGCTCCATCATTGGCGGCCGTGCCTTCAGCTGCCGAGTAAGCTCTGAAATTCCCTCCCTAAGCCACTCTGCCTCTCTACCGCTCTTTTCTCCTTTAAGATGTTCTTTAAAGCCTACCTCTTTGACCAAACTGCCCTACTATCTCCTTACTTTGCTCATTTTCAAACTTTGTCTGATAACGCTTCTATGAAGCGCCTTGGGACGGTTTACTACATTAAAGGCGCTATATAAATACAAGTTGTTGTTGTTTATGTTGATGTGTCATTCTGTTCCTTCCACTGATCTAAAGCTAGACTTTGTACAGTCCTGATTAGTGTAATGGGAGCTTGATAGCCAAATCAAATAATTTTGCGCAAATCTACAAAAGCAAAGTACTCCAGATGCTGGAATCTGAAATAAAAACAGAAAATGCTGGAGATCTCAGCGGGTCAGGCAGCATCTGTATGGAGAGAAATAGAGTTAACATTTCAGGTCGATGACCCTACATCAGAACTGGAGAATGTTCGAAATGAACAGATTCTTAAAGAGCATTGAAAGGGGGAGGAGCGGAAAGAACAAAAGGGAAGGTCTGTGATAGAATGGAAGACAGGAGCAATTAGAGAGACAAAAGGGATGATGGGGCAACTTGAGATGGTAATGGCAGAAGTTAGAAAAAGATTAGGCTAGATAGGGTGTGAATGGCAGAATAATTACCAGCTGTCATGGGAAACAGAGAGAGAAATAAACTACATAAGATCGAGGGGAGGATGAGGCGGGGGGGGCATTAAAAAGGAGGAAAGGGAGCCAAATATGGGCAGAGGTTATGGTCTGAAATTGTTGAAATCAATGTTGAGTCCAGAAGGCTGTAAAGTTCCTAAATGAAAGATGAGGTGCTGTTCCTCGAGTTTACATTAAGCTTCGTTGGAACAGTGGGGGAGTCCAAGGACGGAGAGGTCACAGTGGGAGTGGAGTGGAGAATTAAAGTGACAGACGACTGGAAGCTCGGGGTCATGCTTGCGGACTGAACGGAGGTATTCCATAAAGCGGTCATCCAATCTACATTTTGGTCTCCCTTATGTAGAGGAGACCACATCGTGAGCAGCGAATACCATATACTAAATTGAAAGAAGTACAAGTAAATCGCTGTTTCACCTGGACGAAGTATTTGGGGCCCTGGATAGTGGGAAGGGAGGAAGTAAAAGGGCAGGTGTCGCATCTCCTGTGCTTGCACGGGAAGGTGCCATGGGAAGGGGAGGGGGTGTTGGGGGTGACTGCGGAATGGACCAGGGTGTCACGGAGGGAGCGGTCCCTTCGGAATGCTGAGAGGGGAGAGGAGGAGAAGATGTGATTGGTGGTGGGATCACGTTGAAGGTGGCAGAAATGGCGGAGGATGATCCGTTGAACATGGAGGCTGGTGGGGTGAAAGGTGAGGACAAGGGGAACCCTGTCGTGGTTCTGAGAGGGAGGGGAAGGGGTGAGAGTAAAGGTGTGGGAAATAGAATGGACACGGTTGAGGGCCATGTTAACCACGGCGGAGGGGAATCCTCAGTTGAGGAAAAAGGAAGACATGTCAGAGGCACTAGTGTGGAAGGTGACTTCGTCAGAGCAGATGCGACGGAAATGGAGAAACTGGGAGAATGGAATGGAGTCCAAACAGGATGCGTGATGGGAGGAATTGTCGTCCAGGTAGCTGTGGGAGTCAGTGAGCTTAAAGTGAATGTTTGTCGATAGTCTATCCCTAGAAATGGAGACAGAGAAGTCTAAAAGGGAAGGGAAGGGACCATGTGAAGGTGAGGGAAGAGTGGAAATTGGATGCAAAGTTAATGAAATCTTCGAGTTCAGGGCAAGAGCAGGAAACGACACCAATACAGTCATCAATGTACCGGAAAAAGAGGTGAGGGAGGGGACACGAGTAGGACTGGAACAAAGAATGTTCCACATATCCCACGAAAAGGTAGGCATAGCTAGATCCCATGCGGGTTCCCACAGCAACACTTTTAATTTGGAGGAAGTGAGCAGAGTTAAAGGAGAAGTTGTTCAATGTGAAAGGTGTTGTGTATCTGTAAAGCATGCACTCCCATGTTCCGCCACCAGGGAGCTCATCCCTTGAAGTCCCAAGGGATCCCAGCGTCCCTTGGGAGCACTGTATATAAGCCGGCCCCTAAGGCCTGAACCTCACTCTGGAGTGTCTTAATAAAGACTGAGGTCACTGTTACTTTAACCTCCCTGTGTGCAGTCTCATCTGTGTTAGGAACACAACAACTGGCGACGAGAATACGAATCCAACGCAAAGATGCAGCAAACTGTGGGCATCCTGGAAAAGTTCTCGGAGGGTGAGGACTTGGAAGCCTATGTCGAACGGCTAGACTAGTACTATGTAGCCAATGAGCTGGACGGAGAAGGAAGCGCTGCAAAAAGGAAAGTGGTCCTCCTCACAGTCTGCGGGGCACCGACCTACAGCCTCATGAAGAATCTTCTGGTTCTGGTGAAACCAACAGATAAGTCGTATGAGGAGCTGTGTACACTGGTTCAGGAACATCTTAACCTGAGGGAGAGCGTGCTGATGGCGAGGTATCGGTTCTACACGGGCCAGCGATCTGAAGGTCAGGAAGTGGTGAGCTACGTCGCCGAGCTAAGGCGACTTGCAGGACGAAGTGAGTTTGATGGCTACCTGGAGCAAATGCTCAGAGACTTTTTTGTACTGGGCATTGGCCAGGAGACCATCCTACAAAAACTTTTGACTGTAGAGATACCGACACTCAGTAAGGTCGTTGCGATAGCACAGGCGTTTATGTCCATCAGTGATAACACCAAACAAACCTCTCAGCACACAAGTGCTAACAATGTTCATAAATTAACTGGAACTGTGTTTGTGAGCAGAAATATACAGGGCAGAACCCACGAGTCTGCAACTGCCAGCAGGCTATTCATGCCGCTTCAAAGGGTATGTTTGCAAGAGCTGTGGAACAATGGGGCACCTCCAACGAGCTTACAAATGAGCTGCAAGGTCTGCAAAACCTGCTAACCACCATGTGGCAGAGGAAGATCGGTCCATGGTGAATCAAAGCAATTTCGAGCCTCAGAGAGAGGAGGTAGATGCTGAAGTACATGGGGTGCACACATTTTCGACGAAATGTCCACCTATAATGCTAAACGTAAAATTGAATGGCTTACCCATAGCCATGGAACTGGACACTGGTGCTAGCCAATCCATCATGAGTAAAAAGATGTTTGAGAGATTCAGACAAGCCCTGAGCCCCATCCACACGAAACTGAGAACGTACACCAAAGAGCTTATCACTGTCCTGGGCAGGGCCATGGTCAAGGTCACCT
The DNA here is from genome assembly GCF_044704955.1 of Pristiophorus japonicus. Taxonomy (NCBI): domain Eukaryota; kingdom Metazoa; phylum Chordata; class Chondrichthyes; family Pristiophoridae; genus Pristiophorus; species Pristiophorus japonicus. Next base: position 140,577,975 of record NC_091983.1, on the reverse strand, counting down.
ACGAGGGCACGGTGCATGAACTGCCACTCTGGATTGTCCCAGGCGATGGCCCCACACTGCTTGGAAGGAGCTGGCTGGGCAAAATCCGCTGGAACTGGGATGACATCCGAGCGCTATCACATGTCGATGAGGCCTCATGTACCCAGATTCTTAACAAATTTCCTTCCCTTTTTGAGTCAGGCATTGGAAACTTTTCCGGGGCGAAGGTGCGGATCCACTTGGTCCCAGAGGCATGACCCATTCACCACAAGGTGCGAGTGGTTCTTCACATGATGAGGGAGAGAGTGGAAAACGAGCTGGACAGGCTGCAACGCGAGGGCATCATCTCCCCAGTGAAATTCAGCGAGTGGGCCAGCCCGATTGTTCTAGTACTCAAAAGTGATGGCACGGTCAGGATTTGCAGCGATTATAAAGTAACTATTAATCGTTTCTCGCTACAGGACCAATACCCACTACCTAAAGCAGACGACCTATTTGCGATGCTGGCAGGAGGCAAGACGTTTACCAAGCTCGACCTGACTTTGGCCTACATAACGCAAGAGCTGGAGGAGTCTTCGAAGGGCCTCACCTGCATCAACAAGCACAAGGGACTGTTCATCTACAACAGATGCCCATTTGGAATTCAGTCAGCTGCAGCGATCTTCCAGAGAAACATGGAGAGCCTACTCAAGTCGGTACCATGCACGGTGGTTTTTCAGGATGACATATTAGTCATGGGTCAGGACACCGTCGAGCACCTACAAAACCTGGAGGAGGTCCTCCAGCGACTGGATCGCGTCTTCGCGAAATGCGTCTTCATGGCAACAGAAGTGGGGTTTTTGGGGAGAAAGATCATGGCGGACGGCATTCGGCCCACAGACACCAAGGCAGAGGCTATCAGGAACGTGCCCAGGCCACAGAACGTCATGGAGCTGCGGTGGTTCCTGGGACTCCTCAACTATTTTGGTAACTTTCTACCGGGGTTAAGCACCCTCTTTAGAGCCCCTACATGTGTTATTGCGTAAAGGTGAGAACTGGGTATGGGGGGAAAAAAAAGTAATTGCTTTTGAAAAAGCCAGAAACATTTTATGCTCCAACAAGCTGCTTGTATTATATAACCCGTGTAACAGACTTGTGCTAGCATGTGATGCGTCATCGTACAGAGTCGGGTGTGTATTACAACAAGCTAACATTGTGGGGATGTTGCAACCTGTCGCCTATGCTTCCAGGAGCTTGTCTAAGGCCGAGAGGGCTGACAGCATGATTGAGAAAGAGGCATTAGCGTGTGTGTTCGGGGTAAAGAAAATGCATCAGTACCTGTTTGGCCTCAAATTTGAGCTGGAAACCGATCACAAGCCCCTCATATCCCTGTTCGCTGAAAACAAGGGAATAAATACAAATGCCTCATCTCACATACAAATGTGGGCACTCGCGCTATCAGCATATAACTATACCATCTGCCACCGGCCAGGCACCGAGAACTGTGCGGATGCTCTCAGTTGGCTACTATTGCCCACCACGGGGATGGAAATGGCGCAGCCTGCAAACTTGTTGATGGTGGCACAGCCCGCAGACTTGTTGATGGTCATGGAAGCATTTGAAAATGATAAATCACCTGTCACGGCCCGCCAGATTAGGACTTGGACCAGCCAAGATCCTCTGCTGTCCCTCGTAAAAAACTGTGTACGGCATGGGAGCTGGGCCAGCATCCCCGTTGAAATGCAAGAGCTAATCAAGCCATTCCAGCGGCGAAAGGACGAGCTGTACATTCAGGCAGACTGCCTGTTGTAACCGTGTAGTGCTATTCAAAAAGGGCAGGGAGACGTTCATCTCAGATCTCCACAGCACACACCGGGTATAGTAATGATGAAAGCGATAGCCAGATCCCACGTGTGGTGGCCCGGTATCGACTCTGACTTAGAGTCCTGTGTACGGCAATGCAGCGTGTGTGCTCAATTGAGCAACGCGCCAAGAGAGGCACTACTAAGTTTGTGGTCCTGGCCCTTCAGACCATGTTCAAGGATCCATGTCGACTATGCAGGCCCGTTTCTCAGTAAAATGTTCGTGGTGGTGGTGGATGCTTTTTCAAAATGGATTGAATGTGAAATAATGTCGGGAAGCACCGCCACCGCCACCATTGAAAGCCTGAGGGCCATGTTTGCCACCCACGGCTTGCCTGACATACTGGTCAGTGACACCGGGCCATGTTTCACCAGTGCCGAATTTAAAGAATTCATGACCCGCAATGGGATCAAACCTGTCACCTCGGCCGCGTTTAAACCAGCCTCCAATGGGCAGGCAGAGCGGGCAGTACAAACAATCAAACAGAGTCTCAAACGAGTCACAGAAGGCTCACTCCAAGCCCGCCTGTCCCGTGTACTGCTCAGCTACCGCAAGAGACCCCACTCGCTCACAGGGGTGCCCCCGGCTGAGCTACTCATGAAAAGGACACTTAAAACCAGACTCTCGCTGGTTCACCCCAACCTGCATGATCAGGTAGAGAGCAGGCGGCAGCAACAAAATGTAAACGATGGTCACGCCACTGTGTCACGGGAAATTGATCTGATTGACCCTCTGTATGTGCTAAACTATGGACATGGTCCCCTGACCGGGAATGCGAACCCGGGCCGTGGCAGTGAGAGCGCCGAATCCTAACCACTAGACCACCAGGGACATGGTCCCAAGTGGATCGCGGGCACAGTGATAGCTAAAGAAGGGAGTAGGGTGTTTGTAGTCAAACTCGACAAAGGACAAATTTGCAGAAAGCACCTGGACCAAACAAGGCTGCGGTTCACAGACTGCCCTGAACAACCCACAGCAGACACCACCTTTTTCGAGCCCACAACACACACCCAAAGGATCAACGACACCACCCTGGACCAGGAAATCGAACCCATCACGCCCAACAGCCCAGCAAGGCCAGGCTCACCCAGCAGCCCTGCAGGGCCAACAACATGCCAGCTCAGCGAGGGCACAGCCAAAACACCAGAACAAACATTTGTACCGAGGCGGTCCACCAGGGAAAGAAAGGCTCCCGACCGCCTCACCTTGTAAATAGTTTTCACTTTGACTTTGCGGGGGAGTGATGTTATGTATCTGTAAAGCATGAACTCCCAAGTTCCGCCACCAGGGAGTGCATCCCCTGAAGTCCCAAGGGATCCCAGCATTCCTTGGGAGCACTATATATAAGCCGGCCCCGAAGGTTTGTTCCTCACTCTGGAGTATCTTAATAAAGACTGAGGTCACTGTTACTTTAACCTCCCTGTGTGAAGCCTCATCTGTGTTAGGAACACAATAAAAACAAGTTCAGCCAGGTGGAGGAGGGTGGTGGTGAATGGGAACTGGTTGAGACTCAACTCGAGGTAGAAGCGGAGCGCCCTCAGGCCATCCTGGTAGGGGGGTGGAAGAGTAGAGGGATTGTATGTCCATAGTGAAAAGGAGATAGTTGGGGCCAGGAAACTGGAAACTGTTAAAGTGGCGGAGGGCGTCGGAGGAGTCGTGGTTGTAGGTGGGAAGAGAGTGGACAAGGGGAGGAAAAATAGAATCGAGATAGGGAGAAATAAGTTCCATGGGGCAAGAGCAGGCTGAAACAATGTGTCTACCGGGGCAGTCCTGTTTGTGGATCTTGGGAAGGAGGTAGAAGCGGGCTGTGCGGGGTTGGGGATCTATGAGGTTGGTGGCTGTGGAGGGAGGATCTCCAGAGAAGATGTCGTCAGTGATGGTCTGGGAAATTATGGCTTGATGTTCAGTGGTGGGGTCATGGTCCAGGGGAGGTAGGAGAAGGTGTCAGAGAGTTGGCGATCAGCCTCTGCAAGGTAGAGCTCGGTTCGCCAAACCTTGTCAGCAGGTTTAATGACAAGGTTGGGGTTGGATCTGATTGAGCGAGTGCTGCAAGTTCAGAGGGATATAGGTTGGAGTGAGTGAGGGGAGCAGAGAAATTGAGATGGCCGATGTCCCATCGGCAGTACGCAATTAAGAGATCTAAGGAAGGTAAGAGGCCAGAGGGAGGGGTCCATGTAGAGCAATAATTCTAAAAGCGTGAGAACGGGTCAGCTGTGCCGGGGAAAGACTCCTGGCCAAAGAAGTGGGCACGGAAGCGAAGGCGGTGGAAAAATAGCTCAGAATCGTGCCATGCTCAAAATTCATTGAGGTTGGGGCGTAAGGGGATGAAGCTCAGGCCTTTTCTGAGGACTGATTGTTCGGGTTCAGAGAGGGGAAGGTCAGAGTGGATAGTGAAAACATGGCAGGGGTTGACATTGGAAGAAGGGATGGGATCAGAGGGAAAAGAAAGGGAAGAAGGTTCTGGAGGGATGTTGGTGTCCAAGAGTTGTTGAAACTTACCATCCTTGACACCTGAAAGGAAGGAAAAGAGGTTTTTGGTTAAAACGCCAGATGAGGCGAAGGATGAAATGGAACTGTGGACCAGAATAGCTGAGAGATAGAGTGAGTCGGTGCTGCTGAAGAGAGAGGTCGAGAGCGTGTATGTGGTGGCGCATAGCGTTGAGTGTGGATCTCAGGATGCGGCGTGAGTAGTGCTTGGAGCAACGCTGAATATCTCGGAGATACCTGTAATCCTAGGTGGATCCAAAACATGAAGGGTGGAATTTCAATTGGAATCCACGTGGATTAAGTCAGAGGCGGAGACAGTTACTGAGGAAAGAGATGTGGCTGTGAAAGCTGGTCTTGGCAGATACTTGATCAAACACGAGAAGGGAAACAGAAAGCAAAAAAGATGAACAAGGTAAAAGAGACCAACGGAAATCCCGTCTGAGGGAAGAGGAGAACTTCTTCAAGGTGGGTATTCCTAGCAGAGAAGTGGCAGTGACTTAAACATTAATACAAAAGCAAAATATTGCGGATGCTGGGATCTGAAATAAAAATAGAAAATGCTAGAAATCTCAGTGGAAATCTTGGGCAAATCTAGTTCACTGCTATTTAATGTCTTTAACAAACAATAAAATCACATTGCACTGGGTCACTGTGTTACTATGTATTGCACCCGTTTACTCTTATGAGCAATTTTAGGAATGTGGGTAAAATTAGCAAAAATTCCATTAACAATAATACAACAATTACTGCACCAAAATGCTTATTTAGCCTATGCACCAGCTTGACACAAAGCAATTTTATTTCAATAATGGTTAACACAAATCAAATTCTACACATCTTTGCCCATTAACTTCTACCATTTAAGATATTTGTATTTAGAGCAACCTCTCTGAATTTAATCTTAACACCATGATTGAAAAAGACCAATATATTTATTTTTAATCTATATATTTTAGATCAGTCTTTCATTAAATTTTACATTAAAAGTTTCCAACGGCCTATATATATATATATATATATATATACATCTGTCGCAGAGACTCATAGTTTGAGAGAGCAGTTAACAGTTGGGATGGCTGTCTAATGTAAATGTAAATTCATTCTTACTGACTGACACTAATATTTACTCGACTGATGTATCTTTTGTTTAACACTTCTTGTTATAGGCTTGGCCCTGGCACCATGAAAGGCTGCTGTGAAACTGAGAAATAGTGTGGGAAGACAATATCATAGGTGACAACAAGGAGAGGTTCAAAAGGGCCGACAGGCTTTCTTCTTCCCACCCTATTTTCTGATCCTGTGATCAATCTATATTCATGACTCTTGTACTACTGGGAACAATAAACACATTTTAGATTTATACAAGAATTATAACTAGCTGATTGTAACAACAAAGTAAGAGAATTGTCAAGAAGCATATTTTAGCAGTGTGTTAACTCTCATTCCACAATTCAACAGGAACAGAAACCCTTTTTTTGTTTCTGCCTCCTGCAAAATGTCTTTGGAAATTTTAAAAGCTGCCTGCATGGTTTTTGCTTCCTTCTGAAAGCATGTTTTCATAATAAACATAAATTGACTTAGATGACTCTATTACAAGAAAATGCATATGTTTTTAACAGAAATCTTGGAGCATTCTAGATACCACACTGATTTACTTTCCATGCCCATTCCTCTTACTGCTCAAGAAACAACTTCGGAACAGTTCAGTTCTCAGCTCTGAGTGTCTCATTACAGCGAGTACTTGGGGCCATGAGTTGGGAATTTCCTGAGAGCTGCTCCTGCTCTGCTACCATAACTTTGCCAGAAGTGTGGCAGAAACCCTGTTAACACATGGAAACAGAATTACCATTGCATATAGTTACCGTGGCAGAATGCGAGCATCTCTGAGAAAATCCCAGGGCTATAGAGAATGTACTGCATAGATTCACCAGAATGATGTGAAGGATGGGAAACTACAATTCTGAGGAGAGACTGGTGCAGAGAATCAGATTTAATGGAGAATTTTTTAATTATGATGGGTTTTGATACAGTGAATAGTGAAAGACTATTTCCTCTTGTTGCAGAATCAGTAATAAGGGATCATCAGTGTAAAACTGTCATTAAGAGGGCGAGTACAGAGGTTGGGAGAAATGTCTTTATACAGCAGATTGTTGGAATGTGGAATGCTTTGTCACAGGTAATGGTTGAAGTAGAGACTACTCTCTTTTAAGCAAAAGCTGAATAAATATTTGAAACAAAAAAAGATATGGAGCTATGGAGAGAGAGCAGGACCACAGAATTAGTTTTTGGATTGCTCTTTCAAAGAGCGGGTAAAGTCACAATGGGCTTATTGACCTCCTGTAAACCTCTACCTTTTTTCTGTAAATGTATTCCTGTTCTTAAAGCACATTGTGGAACCTGCAATAAACTGTAAAGATTATGCGCTAGAACCTCCACTTTTGAGCTTATCGCCCAAAAATGGGTGTTATTTCTGGTGTGGGCAATAAAAAAGGGTTTTCAGATCGCCCATTCTTAAAACATCTAGTTTACATTTTTGAAAATGGGTTTTATCATGAGCGACATCAAATGGGCGGTAGCGTTAAATTTTTCTGACCTTCTGCCGTAAAGTGTGGCCGTCCTTAGCAACGGTATGGCAACGCTCAATTCCCGCGATTCAGGAGATCAAAGGTCACCATGACATGCGCAGAAGAGGAGACAGAGAGAGAGGGAGCTCAGAGGGACTGAAGGCATGTCTGGGTGTGGTGTGGCTACTTTGGGAGGAAGGAGCGAGACTTTAGAGCTTCACAGCAAGTAGGCAAACAAAAAATAGCTGTTAACAGCCACATATTTGACCGAATTTGCCCTATAATGGAGGGAGAGGAGGAGGCATCACAGCATGCTGTGGAGACTGATGCTGGAGAGAGCAGTGAGGTATGAGAGAAGCACATTGGAGGCCACAAAAGAGCCAGGAGGTTCTCGGATGAGGCAAATGCCTCCCTCCTGCAGGAGGTCGAGTCACGCTGGGGTGATTTGGGAGGGCGTGGGAAGCCCACCCCAACGGTCTACCAGAGGATATGGACCGAGATAGCAGAGATGGATCCATTGGCAACCAACGAGGTGCGTGAGGGAAACCAATGCCGCAAGCGATGGAACGACCTTGTGGGATCCGCAAGAGTAAGTATTACATTGATTTACATGTACTTATGTATTTATATAATTTGATTTGTAACAGTCATGAGTGACTATCAGCAGATGTGAGGTCTTGCACTTTTACCGGGAATGTTTTACTCAAAGCCTGCGGTCACGGTGTACGTCTTTAGGTAAAAAATGATAATAATCATAATAATCATAATTACATCTGTCGGTTATGTATTGTATCAGTGTCTGTGATACAATGATCTCATGCCATGTCATCCTGTCACCTTTTACAGAAGAAGCTATCAATGGTGAGGTCCATTCAGAGGCGAACGGATGGGCGGCCACCAGTCCCCAGCGACATCACTGACATGGAGGAGCGAGTGCTAGCACTCGTAGGGAAGCACCCCCAAACAACCACAGACGCATCTGCAGAGCCTGAAGTGATGCCACGTGAGTAAAGCTTACACCATTGTGTGATGTAAAGTCAATAGATGCCACACCAACTCATATCCGACCAATGATATATGATAGATGATTTCTAAAAGTATCATAGAAATAATGCTGACCTAATCAAAATCATTGCAATCACAATGTGTTGAAGTCATGAAATGTGATGTCTGCGATGATTTTGAGAGTGGTGGTGCTTTTGTCGTGCATATGCTGTGTGTAGCGCTGGACTCACCTTGTCACCCTAGTACCCCCTGCTCCTCTAACAACCTCATTTGTATCTTGCAGCTCAGCCAGCAGCGTGGCCCCAAGCAAGGCCACAGAGGCCAGAAGGTGGGGGCGTGGGGCAGGAATTGGCAGATGATCCTACTACATCTGGTGCTGAGGAGCTCGGATTGTCGCTTGTAAATCCGCTGGGTCTGTTCTCGATGGATGAGAGCGCGGACTTCGAAGAACCTGCATCGCCACGCTCCAGAACCCATTCCAGCCCAAGGCCATCTATTGGTCCTCCGGTCATTCCCGCCTCCACTCTGGAGGTGCCGGCCCCAAGTTCCTCTCCACAAGACATCCCATTTGCCCCCAGGACGGCGCCAACCCCGCGGAGGCCTTGTGGACATGGCAAGTCTGTTCCACGGGCGCGACATGGCAGCGGAGAGATGGTGCAGTTGTCCAGGAAGACTGTAGACATTAGTGACCAGCTCATCGAAGCCTTGGGGGGAATGTCCCGACACCTGGCCACCATGTCCAATACATTACATGCATGGCGGAGTCCCTGGATGCGATAGCCAGGAACACTGCTGCCACAGCCCTCCCAGTGGTCCCAGAGCGCGGCACTCCACCCTTAGGTTCACCATTGCGAACGACAGATATGAGCAAGGACCAAGATCCTGTTTCTGCATCAGAGAATGTTGCCCCCTCGGCAACCCCCGCTCCCATACCTGTCCAACCAACGCATCTGCCTTCATCCCCCCCAATGAGGCACCGCGTGAGGAGCTCCTCGACCAGGCGCCGTGGAGCAAGGAGGGGAAGGGGTAGAGGTGGGGAGAAGAAAGCGGGGGGGAAGGAAAATGAGGTCCAAGTGTGCAGGTGATGGCTGTGTTATATCTCCATCTGGATGTATGCAATTTGTTGCAATGTATGGAGGCTGGGGATCATGCTCCTGCTTTGTCTTTGTATTCTGTGTTGCTGGACATGTTGACCATGTGATTTATGTCAATGGTGGAAAAAGTGGGATGTGGGCGGGGGTTGGGTGTTATTGGCTGTGTTACTTATGATTTCAGACCAATGTTGGTATTAATCTTTTGTTATTGAACATAACCTTATTGCACATTGTCTCAGATAGCTGGACCATTACACACTGGTGATTCCTTACCATGAAAGGGTGAATTACAACTTAACATCAATCAACGTAAGCTTTAACTGGCACCAAAGTGATGGGCACCATTGATGTCTGAGCTGCACACACACAGCAGTGTGTCAGCGTTTTCACTCACATCAGCGCTCTTTCAGGCAAATCTTTCCGATATCAGCTCCTCACGTAAGAGTGGGATTTACCAAATGCCAGCCCCACCACTGGCGTCCGTCCCAGTTAGTTCCACTTTTTGTGGGCGTTTTTTTGAGCGAGCGATATTGTGGGCGATATGTGTGGGAGGTGGTGAAATTGACGGTGGGCGATCTCCATGGCCGCTAGTTTGGGTAATTATGCTCTTTATGACAAGAAACAGTCTCCAGGCATTATTATTGAATCTTGGCGTTAAGTCTGTGAGTAAAGTAACGCTGGGCGATATTATGGGCGTTGAAATCGGCCATTCTGCTGATTCCGCCCCAAAAAAGTGGGCGGGCAGTAATATTTTTTCCCGGTGTTAAGCACATGGGAAAAGTAACGCTCGGCGATAAGTCTGCTAAAAATGCTCGTCAGTTTCCATTTAGTGCCAAAATGGGCGAAATCTGGGCATTATACGTCATTTCAGCGGTTAAATGGGCGTTAAGTGGGCGTTAAGCAGGCAAAAAAATTGGAGGTTCTAGCCCTATATACCCTTTCTGTATATCATACTGTAGTTGCAGTTGTTTCAATATTCCAAATAGGTGCTCTGTAATTCTTTTACTTATGTAATTCTTTCGTCTTCTGCCTCCCTGCTCCCAGGATATTGCCCCCTGATGTGAGAACACACCCAAACCAACAGGTCTTCTGAGAATAGCAATCAAAATTAGAATTTGAGTAGTTAATAATTGATTAATTGTAAAATTTAAATAAAATTATTTTAAATAGACACTATTTTTTTCTAATTGTATATTTAAAATAAATGCGGATGGATTGCTGGCCTAGTCCATAGTTTCAGTCCTCAATGAAATTCGTAGAGTTGGCCCAGGATGCCAGTGACTTGTCTCCATTACTGATGTCATTTTATTTTTTTTTCAAAACTTGGACAGTGGTTTAAATTAAGAGCTGGGATGACAGATTAAAACTATATACATATAATTGAAATTTCAAAACTTGAAAACCTAATTAATTAAATAAAATACATTAGAGATGGCAGGGCAGGCAATGTGTTCCAACTGCGGCATGTGGGAGCTGGTGGACACCAGTGTGATCCATGGCGACCACATCTGCAGTAAGTGCAATGGCTCGAGGAACTTTGGCTCAGAGTTGATGAGCTGGAGTCCGAGCTTCAGACACTGCGATATATCAGGGAGGGGGAGAGTTACCTCGATGTGTGTTCGAGCAGGCAGTCACACCCCTTAGGTTAAATAATTCAAATTTGGTCCGTGGTCAGGGACGGGAGGGTGTGACTATGAGTAAGGCAGGTATGGGGATCCAGAATGTAGCATTGGAGGAGCCTCAGACCTTGCACTTGTCCAACAGGTACGAGGTTCTTACTCGCTATGTGAATGAGAGCAGGGACTATAGGGAGGATGAGCAAGCTAACCATAGCAGCACGGTACAGGGGGACATTCAAGTTGAGGGAATATAAAGAAATGTGGAAGTGGTAGGGGACAGTATAGTTAGGTGGATAGATACTGTTCTCTGCAGCCGAGAGCGTGAGTCCCGAAGGGTTCAGAACATCTCCTCTGGGCTGGAGAAGAACTTGGAGTGTGAGGGGAAAGATCCAGTTGCCGTGGTCCATGTAGGTAAGACATAGGTAGGACAAAGAAAGAGCTTCTGCTGAGGGAGTATGAGTAGCTAGGGGCTAAATTGAAAAACAGAACCACAAAGGTAATAATCTCTGGATTACTACCTGAGCCACAAGCAAATTTGCATAGGGTGAATAAGATCAGAGAGATGAATGTGTGGCTCAAAGATTGCTGTGGAAGAAATGGGTTTCAATTCATGGGGCATACATAAGAACGTAAGAACATAAGAATTAGGAACAGGAGTAGGCCATCTAGCCCCTCGAGCCTGCTCCGCCATTCAACAAGATCATGGCTGATCTGGCCGTGGACTCAGCTCCACTTACCCGCCCGCTGCCCATAACCCTTAATTCCCTTATTGATTAAAAATCTATCTGTGATTTGAATACATTCAATGAGCTAGCCTCAACTGCTTCCTTGGGCAGAGAATTCCACAGATTCACAACTCTCTGGGAGAAGAAATTCCTTCTCAACTCGGTTTTAAATTGGCTCTCCCGTATTTTGAGGCTGTGCTCTCTAGTTCTAGTCTCCCCGACCAGTGGAAACAACCTCTCTGCCTCTAGCTTGTCTATCCCTTTCATTATTTTAAATGTTTCTATAAGATCACCTCTCATCCTTCTGAACTCCCAACGAGTAAAGACCCAGTCTACTCAATCTATCATCATAAGGTAACCCCCTCATCTCCGGAGTCAGCCTAGTGAATCGTCTCTGTACCCCCTCCAAAGCTAGTATATCCTTCCTTAAGAAAGGTGACCAAAACTGCATGCAGTACTCCAGGTGCGGCCTCACCAATACCCTATACAGTTGCAGCAGGACCTCCCTGCTTTTGTACTCCATCCCTCTCGCAATGAAGGCCAACATTCCATTCGCCTTCCTGATTACCTGCTGCATCTGCAAACTAACTTTTTGGGATTCATGCACAAGGACCCCCAGGTCCCTCTGCACCACAGCATGTTATAATTTCTCTCCATTCAAATAATATTCCCTTTTACTGTTTTTTTTTCCAAGGTGGATGACCTCACATTTTCAGACATTGTATTCCATCTGCCAAACCTTAGCCCATTCGGTTAACCTATCTAAATCTCTTTGCAGCCTCTCTGTGTCCTCTACACAACCCGCTTTCCCACTAATCTTTGTGTCATCTGCAAATTTTGTTATACTACACTCTGTCCCCTCTTCCAGGTCATCTATGTATACTGTAAACAGTTGTGGTCCCAACACCGATCCCTGTGGCACACCACTAACCACCGATTTCCAACCCGAAAAGGACCCATTTATCCCGACTCTCTGCTTTCTGTTCGCCAGCCAATTCTCTATCCATGCTAATACATTTCCTCTGACTCCGCGTACCTTTATCTTCTGCAGTAACCTTTTGTGTGGCACCTTATTGAATGCCTTTTGGAAATCTAAATACACCACATCCATCGGCACTGGCACTGATACTTGGATAAGAGGGAGCTGTTCCGTTGGGACGGGCTTCACTTGAACAATGCTGGGGCCAGTGCCCTGGCAAATCGAATAACTAGCGATGTAGCTAGTGCTTTAAACTAAATAGTGGGGGAGGGATCAAACTCAAATAGAAAGGAGAAGACAATAATGCAGGGTAGCGATTGGGATAATGCTAACCAGAGTGTGACAAGAAGGGACAGAGCGTATAAACATAAGAGCCCATCAGAAAATGGGGTCCATCAGAAAAAGGGAAAAATGGTAAAAAGACAAAATTAAAAGTTCCTTATCTGAATGTAAGCAGCATTCGTAACAAGATGATGAGTTGACGGCACAAATAGAAATAAATGGTTATGATCTGATAGCCATTACAGAGACGTGGTTGCAAGGTGACCAAGGCTGGCAACTGAATATTCAGGGGTATTTGACATTTCGGAAGGATAGGTGGAAAAGAAAAGGAGGTGGGGTAGCTCTGTCAATAAAGGATGAGATCAGTGCAGTAGCAAGAAATAATATTGGCTCAGAAGATCAAGATGTAGAATCAGTTTTGGTGGAGATAAATAATAAGGGAAAGAAGTCACTGGTGGGAGTGGTCTACAGGCCCCCAAACAGTAGCTACACTGTAGGACGGAGTATAAATCGAGAAATAATGGAGACTTGTAAGAAAGGTACGGCAATAATCATGGGCGATTTTAATCTTCATATTGATTGGACAAATCAAATTGGCAAAGGTAGCCCTGAGGAAGAGTTCATAGAGTGTATTTGGAATGTTTTCTTAGAATAATATGTTGTGGAACCAACCAGGAATCAGACTACTTTAGATCTGGTAATATATAATGAGACCGGATTAATTAATGATCTCATAGTAAAGGATCCTCTTGGGAAGAGTGACCATAGTATGGTAGAATTTCAAGTTCAGTTGGAGGGTGGGAAACTTGGGTCTCAAACTAGTGTTCTGAACTTAAATAGAGGCAATTACAAAGGTATGAAGACAGAGTTGGCTAAAGTGGACTGGGAAAATAGATTAAAGGGTAAGACGGTAGATAAGCAGTGACAGACATTTAAGAAGATATTTCATAACACTGAGCAAAGATATATTCCAGTGAGAAATAAAGACTCTAAGAGAAGCATGAACCATCCGTGGCTAACTAAGGAAGTAAAGGGTGGTATCAAATTGAAAACAAAGGCATACAATGTTGCGAAGATTAGTAGAAGGTCAGAGGATTGGGAAATTTTAGAAACCGGCAAAGGACAACTAAAAAAAAAATAAAGAGAAAGAAGGTAGATTATGAGAGTAAACTAGCAAGAAATATAAAAACAGACAGTAAGAGCTTCTACAGGTATATAAAAAGGAAGGGAGTAGCTAAAGTAAATGTTGGTCCCTTAGAGGATGAGATTGGGGAATTAATAATGGGAAGCAGGGAAATGACAGAGACTTTGAACAAATATTTAGTATCAGTCTTCACTGCAGAAGACACTAAAAGCATCCCAATAATTGATAAACAAGGGGCCATTGGGAGGGGGGAGCTTAAAATAATCACTGTCACTCATGAAAAAGTTCTAGGCAAACTAATGGGACTAAAGGTGAACAAATCCCGTGGACCTGTTGGCCTACTTCCTAGGGTCTTAACAGAAGTTAATCCCTTAATTAATTAAGTTAATTCCTTAATCCCTCATCCATGCCTTTGTTACCTCTAGACTTGACTACTCTAATGCAATCCGGGCTGGCCTGCCACATTCTACACTACGTAAACTTGAGATCATCGAAAACTCGGCAGCCCATGTCCTAACTTGCACCAAGTCACAATCACCCATTACCCCTGTGCTCGCCCACATACATTGGCTCCCCGGTTAAATAATGCCTCGATTTTAAAATTCACATCCTTGTTTACAAATCTCTCCATAGCCTCACCCCTCCCTATCTCTGTAATCTATTTCAGCCTCACAACCCCATGAGATGTCTGCGCTCCTCAAATGCTTCCCTTTTGAGCATCCCTGATTATAACCGTTCAACCATCGGTGGCCACGCCTTCAGCTGCTTGGGCTCTAAGCTCTGGAACTCCCTCCCTAAATCTCTTTGCCTCTCTACATCTCTTTCCTCCTTTAAGACGCTCCTTAAAACCTACCTCTTTAACCAAGCTTTTGGTCACCTGCGCTAATTTCTTCATATGTGGCTCGGTGTCAAATTTATCTGTTTTGTCTTATAACACTGCTGTGAAGCATCTTGGGATATTTTACTACGTTAAAGGCGCTATATAAATAAGAGTGGTTGTTGTTGTTGAAATGGCTGCAGAGATAGTGGATGCATTGGCTGTAATCTACCAAAATTCCCTAGATTCTGGAAAGGTCCCAGTGTATTGGAAAACTGTAAATATAGTTTCAGAATAAGAGGTCACCCATTTAAAATGGAGATAAGGAGGAATTTCTTCTCTCACAGGGTCATAAATCTGTGGAATTCTCTGCCCCAGAGAGCTATGGAGGCTGGGTCATTGAATATATTTAAGGCGGAGATTGACAGATTTCTGAACGATAAGGGAGTCAAGGTTATGGGGAGCGGGCAAGGAAGTGGAGTTGAGGTAGAAGATCAGCCATGATCTTATTGAATGGCAGAGGAGGCTCGAGGGGCCAAATGGCCTACTCCTGCTTCTATTTCTTATGTTCTTATGTTCATCAGCGTAGCAATAGAAGGAAGGAGACGCAAAATGGCTGATCTTCACTTGGTAGTAAGTTCAATCATAGTGTAATAAAAGTCATATCAAAATAAATATATCTATTACTTTCAGATAAACAACACCGCCAATTTGCATTTATATAGCACCTTTAACATAGTAAAACATTTCAAGGCACTTCACAGGAGTGATTATCAAACAAAATTTGACACCGGGCCACTTAAGGAGGTATTGCTCTTAAAAGAGGAGAGAGAGATGGAGAAGCGGAGAGGTGGAGAGATTCATTGAGGGAATTCAAAGCTTTGGGCCCAGGCAGCTGAGGGCATGACTGCAAATGGTGCTGCAAAGAAAATCGGGGATGCCCAAGAGGCCTTAATTGGAGGAGGGCAGAAGTTACAGAGATAGGGAGGGGCGAGGCCATGGAGGGATTTGAACACGAGGGTGAGAATTTTTAAATTGAGGTGTTGCCAATGTAGGTCAGCGAGCATGAGATGGTGGGTGAACTGAACTTGTTGCGAGGTAGGATATGGGCAGCAGAGTGTTGTATGAGCTCAAGTTTATGAAGAATGCAAGGTTGGAGGGAGCCAGGAGAGCATTGGAATAGTCAAGTCAAGTCTAGAGTTAACAAAGGCATGGATGTGGTTTTCAGCAGCAGATGAGCTGAGGCAAGGGTGGAGACGGGTGATGTTATGGAGGTGAAAGTAGGCAATCTTGGTGATGGAGAGGATATGAGGTCAGAAGCTCATCTCAGGATCAAATAGGATGCCAAGATTGCAAACAGTCCAGTTCAGCTTCAGACAGTGGTCAGGGAGAGCAATGAAGTTGGTGGCTAGGGAACTGATTTTATGGCGGGGACTGAAGACAATGGCGTTGGTCTTCCCAATATTTAACTGGAGGAATTTTCTGCTCATCCAATACCGGATGTCCAACAAGGAACTTGACAAATCAGAGGCAGTTGAGGAGTCAAGAGAAGTGGTAGTGTGGTGGAACTGGGTGTCGTCAGCGTAGATGTGAAACCTGATGTGTTTTTGGATGATGTCACCGAAGGGCAGCATGTAGATGAGAAACAGGACAGATCTTGGGGGACTCCAGAGGTAACCATGCAGGAAGGGAAAGAGAAGCCATTGCAGGTGATTCTATGACTACAACTGGATAGATAGAAATGGAACCAGGCAAGGGCAGTCCCACTCAGCTGGACAATGGACAATGGAGGAGAGGCATTGGAAGAGGATGGTATAGTCTACCGTGTCAAAGGCTGCAGATAGGTTGAGAAGGTTGAGAAGGATGAGGAGCATAGTTTGCCGCAGTCTAGTCACATAGAATGTCATTTGTGACTTTGATAAGGGTCATTTCAGTGCTGTGGCCTGACTGGACTGGAAGGGTTCAAAGGTGGAGTGTGGGAAAGGTGGGTATGGATTTGGGAGGCAACATGTTCAAGGACTTTCGAGAGGAAAGGGAGGTTGGTGATGAGGTGGTAGTTTTCAAGGATACTGGGGACAAGGGTGGTATTTTTGAGGAAGGGGGTGATGCTAACATATTTGAAGGGGAGGGGTATAGTACCTGAGGAGAGAGAATGGTGAACAATATTAGTTAACATGGAGGCCAGGTAAGTTAGTTGGATGTTCAGCAGTTTTGTGGGAATAGGGTCGAGGGTGCAGGAGACGGGTCTCATGGACAAGATGAGTTTGGAGAGGACATGAGGAAAGATAGGAGAGAAACTCAAGAATGATGGAAGTCTAGGGCTATGGCAGAAGGAAATCTTAGGGAAAGTTTGGCTTGGTGGGCTAGGGGAAGGGAGGGAAGAGGCAGGGGTAACTGAACGCATGGTCTCAATCTTAGTGACAAAGAAGTCCATGAGCTCCTCGCACTTGTTGGAGATGGGGGTGGAGCAGGCACGGGAGAGAGGGTTTAAGACGATGGTTTTTGTGGAGAAGACAAGCCAGGGGTTATCTTTGGATTACAGGATACCCCTGGAATAGTCAGCAGTTTTGGCAGAGGAGAGCAGGACCTAATAGTGCTTTATGTGAACCAGCCAGATTTGGTGATGAATGATTAAACCAATTGTCAATAAACAATCGACAATCTTAGACTT
Source organism: Pristiophorus japonicus (assembly GCF_044704955.1). NCBI lineage: Eukaryota > Metazoa > Chordata > Chondrichthyes > Pristiophoridae > Pristiophorus > Pristiophorus japonicus. The sequence goes on along the minus strand of NC_091983.1, from coordinate 140,560,767 downwards.
AAGGGAGCAGAGATGGTGTTCATACCAGGGGGAACAACCAGGGTGAGAGTAATGATTTCAATGGGGACAAGGGCATCAAAGATGGAGGTGAGGGTGTGATTGGGCAGCCTGGTAGCTGCAGAAATATTGTGGCGCATGGTGGGCCAACAGCTAGAAAGTTACATGCTGCAGGGAGATGCGGAGAGGGGCGGTAATAGCTGATCTGCTGGCATAGTCCAAAGGACCATAAGAACATAAGAATTAGTAGCAGGAATAGGCCATACAGCACCTCAAGCCTGTTTTGCCATTCCATAAGAGCATGGCTGATCTTCAACCTCAACTCCACTTTCTCACCCAATCTCCGTTTCCCTTGGTTCCCCTAGAGTCCAAAAATCTATCTATCTCAGCCTTGAATATTATCAACAATTCAGCATTTACAGTCCTTTGAGGTAGAGAATTCCAAAGTTTCACAACCCTCTGAGTGAAGAAATTTCTCCTCATATCAATCTTGAATGGCTGACCCCTTATCCTGAGACTATGCCCCCTAGTTCTAGACTCACCAGCCAGGAGAAACAATCACTCAGCACCTACCTTGCCAATCCCCCTCAGAATCTTGTATGTTTCAATTAGATCACCTCTCATTCTTCTAAGTTCCAGAGAGTATAGGCCCAATCTGCTCAATTGCTCCTCGTAGAACAACGCTCTCATCCCAGGAATCAATCCAGTGAACCTTCATTGCACCCCCTGTGAGGCAAATATATCCTTCCTCAGATAAGGAAACCAAAACTGTGCACAGTGCTAAGAGTGGTGAATGCAACGGGAAGGAGTTTGGCAAGATTGGCCCCCCAATAGGCACGCTGGGCAGGAAAGTTGGATAAGGAGTAGAATGGGTCAGTTTAGGATTGCTGCTCATAAGAAGGCAGCAACGAGTATCTCGATGGCCCTTCGCTGGTTGCTAAATGAGGTGCAGAGGGAAGCTGTTGGCTTATCCAAGAGGGAGTTGAGCCTGGGACTGCGGAAGGGGAGTAGGAAGATCGAGGAATGGGGTTGGGATTTGGGAGGGCAGAGTACTCGAGAGAGGCGAAATGATGACAGGAGAGAGGGGCCTAGAAAGAGAAAAGAAGAAAAAAGGGGTAAATAGAAGTGATGGGCTCAGGTCTGGAACGGCAGCCAAAATGCACACACGAATGGATACATGGAAATTCAAGTTACATAGGCGTGGTTACATAGCAAGATTAAGATAGATATGTCTTGGTAATAAACAAAGAATAGTGAGGAGTCAACCGAAGGGCATCCAAAGTTAAAGTCAGAGGTTCCTTGGTGGGATAAAGTTGATGTAGATCGGGTAGAGTCAGCTCGGTTCGGAGGCAGGTGTGCAGGGCGAATTAGTCAAGAAGCTATTTGAAGAGTAGAGTACTGGAGGATAAACTACTAGAGGTACTTCCATGGAAGTGACGAGCCAGAAGGTGATAAGAATCGATCGTGGGACAGAAAAACGGTGACGAAACGGACTTTCCTTCATCTTTAGCTTGTAATGTCTTGTAATGTCTTGTAATGTACATGGTATCCATACAATGTGTCACATGGTTGCACTTCAGTATGAGTCACTGTCTACAGTACCGCTGTAGTATGAGTCACAGTGATAAAGTATCATTGTAGTTTGAGTCCCATGATACATTCCTTGGAGCATGTCATCCATCTGAAATATCCTTACATTAAAGCTTAATTTGACTAAAACAATGTAGACAATTCTATTATTGATTCATTATGTAACTTTGATAAATCAGTCTATCTTAACTATCCCAATGTATGATGTCAGCTGACCTCCTCAATGGATTGAAGACTATAATACACTCCTAACCATATGCGGTCCTCTTTACAATTAAATAGATATACTCTATTTCGACAAACGCAAGTGTCAAATGTTGGAGTTTGGTGGATTTCTGGGGTGTTTTTAATAATTTTAAAAGAAAAGTTGTTGAAAATTCCTGAAATGCCCTGCTGAGTATCTGAGTACAATCTCATAAGCAATGTTGTCAGAATATGCAAAGGCCCTAACGCCTGCTTTAGGTACAGGCTCTGGATGCCTCTTTTGATGTCTTTACCAATTTGGCGGGTGGTCAGAATGCGCGCCTGCACACCGCCTACCAAATTGGATGCTTTTGCACCTGCTTCACGCCTGCATACCGCCCATTTGTAGACAAATTTCAATCGAGGTCTGACAATCAGCATTAGGATCCCAATTTGCATATGCAAATACATAACATCTGATTCAGGCAGGTGCCCTAGACCTGTAAAACTCACCAACTTCTAATTCAGCAGCCGAAACACTTCTGGTGGAGATCAAACGCGGGAGACCCCAAACCCAAAATTGGTCTCCCTAACATTCATTTTACGTGCCATGATGATGAATTTCTATCCAGGGTGCTGTGAGATGCTTCGTTCAATATGGACATTGGACTTTTGTCATTTCTTCCTATTTGCTACTTAGAGAATGGACTGCCCATTGAACAGAGCGTACATGGCAACACATTTCAGCGTGTTATAATATAATGTGTGCCTGTGTATGAGTGAGTGAAGGAGGGAGGGAGTGATTGAGTGAGTGTGTGTGAGAGAATGAGTGAGTGATGGAGTGAGGGAGTGAGGAGATAAAGAATAAAAAATAAAGACTGATACTACCTCTGATTTTCACAGAGCCCCCTGGTCTCCTCCTCTCCCGCTCCCTCTATTGCCTCCAAGTACAAACTTTCCAGTGCTTACACTTCCTAAAGAGTTAAAGCTATTAGATAAGGTGACTACCATACCCGCCCCCATCCTGTCCACTGCCCTTCCATTGTGCATGTGCTGCCACCTGCCATGTGCAGCCTTTTCCTCAAAGCAGATAGAAAAGGGACTTGTGTCAGGATGTGGAATGTGTGAGAAGTGTTGCACTGAGGTGCCCAGGTCAGCTGTTACTTTGGGTAACTGTGAAGATGCAGCATATAGAGATAAATTAATCAAGTGAACAAACATTCAGGGAATGTGACAGAGCAGATGGCCGGATTAAATCAGCCTCTGCTAACAACATTTGCTAAATTTCTAGTTTAGGTTATCTGCAGAGATTCAATTTGGGTGGAAAGCAATAAATAATGAATAGACGAAGCATGCAGGAATGGAAAAAAGTGAAAAAAGAACGATGCTGAGCAAACAGACATGGAAATATGGAATTCCCGTACACTGGACTTTTGCACACCTGGCAGTCAGGTTAATGTTAAAAGCACATTTCTCTTGGGTGCTAGATGTACTCTCTCAGGATGACAGCACAGATGTTTCCTCCTCACACTCTCACTCAGTACCCTTCTTGTGTCAGACAGCCAGCTGGGTCTGACAGCCTGGCCACCGCCAAAATACTGCAGTCCACAACTGGGTAACTGGGTCCTCGAGGGTAACTGCTACTCAAGGTCACCCTGCCTCCCCCTGCAACCCTCTGCCCCCACGCCCATCTCAGGGGTCCTCAATGGAAGTTCAGCAGCCTTTTACCTCCCTTGCTGCAGCCACAGAGGATACATCTTGTAGGAGCTCTAGAAAAGGTAAGCAACAGGAGACAGGTACTGGGGGGGGGGCTGAAATTCTCCATTTGTGCGCCTCCTGTTAGTGCCTCCAGGGGGCGCTAATAGGGAGTGAACCTGTTTTCGCCCAGGGGGTGGGGGGAACACTACCGACTCCTGCAAAATTGCAGGGAGTTAACGGAGACACCATAGCGCCACACCCCGCTAGTAGTGCCCCGGGCCACTGCGCAACCAGTAAGGACATCATTGCCATGTGCAAAGACCCCTTAGCGCCCCACGGTGAACCCTTTCCATCCCACGGCAGCAATTGGCCAGCGCCCCATGAGGTTTCTGTGAGCAGTGTCAGCATCAGCCTCGTGGGTTGCGAACTGGGCCGACCTCCACTCCCAGGGCGGAAGTTAAAGGGGAGGTGCACTGTGTCGCACGTTGCCATGTTGTAATTTTAACCGACTCGCCGGCCAGTCTGTCTTGCGGCTCTATAGCATGGTCCAGGCCGCCATCGTGCTGCCAGGCACTCCGCTTGTGTGCCGGGCTGCAGCCACAGCACCACGCCACCCTGGTGGCCCAGTGCAGGCCATCAAAGGCCCTGCAGAGTGTACAGCGGTCCTCCCCTTTAATGGAAGGGGAGGGGCGTTGAAACCTGTCAGCGCTATGTGGAGAAGCCGCATACCGCTGCCGATCATGCCCGAGTTGTGCCCCGGATACTGCCCAACAGGAAGTGGAGCGCACAACATTGCACTGCACTTCCTGTGAGGGGCGGTAACAGCAATTTTAGGCCTCGGTAGGACTTCCACATTGGGCACAGGAAGCCCCTCCCTGACTGGGTTACCTCCCCTAAATGGGGCGCTGGGGAAATCTCCCCCAGGGGCTTTTCACAAGGATGATTTTTTGTTCTCTATATTCAGTATAAGAATTTGTCAAATATCTTCAGATCATTTCACCAATCAGGTTCCCTCCCTGTCAATGCACTGAAACTTCCCTTATTAAAGTCACAAGTGATATCTTATGTGACTGTGACCATTGTAAACTATCCCTTCTCAACCTTCTCGACCTGTCAGCAGTCTTTGACCCGGTCGACCATGCCATCCTCCTTTAATGGCTCTCCCCCCGAGTGGGATCTCGCTCCATATTTATCTATTGTAGCCTTTCTTCCCATTCTTGCACCGTTACCTCTGGCGACCCTCAAAGATCTACCTTTTTTAGTCGTTCATGATATGTGGAACCCAAATTGTGCTGTGGCACCTATGTTTTGTGTCTCCCAGCTCCTCCGCATTTGCTGCAGAGGAACTTTATTTTGCTCCAGCAATTGTAGTTCCTTCCCAAATTGTCAGAAGTTTTGCTTTTAACTATAAATAATATAAAATATTAGATAAAAGTCAGAACAAAATATATGACAAAGTGGGGACTGAATCAGGTCTGTACGCCCAGAATCACTTATCCCCACCTTCTAACCCAGCTTCACCCTGCATCAACTAAAAACAATAGACTTACCAGGAGTCCCAATACGTCATTGTAAATAAAAATGGGACAATGACTGTTTTTCTCCACAATTAATAACCATTAATTCTCTTCCCATTACTCCACCAAGCAAAACTTCCCCCAAAATGTCTTCCTCTCCAAACTCATCTTATCCATGAGAACCACCCCCTACTGTCTCCACCGTATTGCCACTAAACTGCTGACCACCCAACTTCCCTTCCTGGCCCCATGCTAGCTGATATTCTAAATGGTTCCCTCTCCTCAGGTGCTATTCCCCTCCCTTTCAAATCTGCCATCATCACCACCCGAAAAAATACACCCTTGACTCCTCTGTCCTTGCAAACAACAAACCCAACTCCAATCTCCTTTCCCTCAAGTCCTTGAATGTGTTGTTTCCTCCCAATTCTATGCCCATATTTACTGTACCTCCATGTTTGAGCCTCTCCAATCAGGTATCTGCCTTGCCACAGCACTGAAACAGCCCTAATCAAAGTCACAAATTACATCCTTTGTAACTGTGACCGAGGTGCACTATCAACCCCCCTCCTTCTCTACTTGTCTGCTGGTTGCTTCTTTATTCGCTCCTGGGATGTAGGCGTTGCTGGCAATGCCAACATTTACTGCCCATTCCTAATTGCCCTGGAGAAGGTGGTGGTGAGCCGCCTTCTTGAACCGCTGCAGTCCGTGTGGTGAAGGTACTCCCCCAGTGCTGTTAGGAAGAGAGTTCCAGGACTTTGACCCAGCAATGATGAAGGAACGGCAATATATTTCCACATCAGGATGGTGTGTGACTTGGAAGGGAACGTGGAGGTGGTGGTGTTCCCAGGCACTTGCTACCTTTGCCCTTCTAGGATGTAGAGGTCACGGGTTTGGGAGGTGCTGCCGAAGAAGCCTTGGTGAGTTGCTGCAGTGTAGAAATGAGTTCTCAGGTGACTGGAGAATCCAATGCGGGACTACAGTCTCTGTCACAGGTGGGGCAGATGGTGGTTGAGGAATGGGTGGGTGGGGTGTCTGGGTTACCGTGTGATTCTTCCGCTGTCGACTATTGGCTTCAGCTTGCTCTCAGCGAAGAGACTCGAGGTGTTCAACGCCTTCCCAGATGCTTTTTTCCCACTTTGGGCGGTCTTGGGCCAGGGATTCCCAGGTGTCGGTGGGGATGTAAAATTTTTTCAAGGAGGCTTTGAAGGTGTCCTTTGAAGCATTTCCTCTGCCCACCTGGGGCTTGCTTGCCGTGTCGGAGCTTCGAGTAGAGCGCTTGTTTTGGGAATCTTGTGTCAGGTATGCGGACAATGTGACCCGTCCAGTGGAGCTGATCGAGCATGGTCAATGCTTCGATGCTAGGGATGTTGGCCTGAGCGAGAACACTGACATTGGTGCGCCTATCCTGCCAATGGATTTACAAGATCTTGCGGAGGCAGTGTTGGTGGTACTTCTCCAATGCTTTGAGGTGCTGTATATAGTCCATGTCTCTGAGCCATATAGGAGAGCGGGTATCTTAGAAACATAGAAACATAGAAAATAAGTGCAGGAGTAGGCCATTCAGCCCTTCGAGCCTGCACCACCATTCAACATGATCATGGCTCATCATTCACCTCAGTACCCCTTTCCCGCTTTCTTTCCATACCCCTTGGATCCCTTTAGCCGTAAGGGCTTCTAACTCCCTCTTGAATATATTCAATGAACTGGCATCAACGACTCACTGCGGTAGGGAATTCCACAGGTTAACAACTCTCTGAGTGAAGAAGTTCCTCCTCATCGCAGTCCTAAATGGCCTACCCCTTATTCTAAGACTGTGTCCCTTGGTTCTGGACTTCCCCAACATCGGGAACATACTTCCCGCATCTAACCTGTCCAGTCCCGTCAGAATCTTATACGTTTCTGTGACATCCCCTCTCATCTGTCTAAACTCCAGTGAATAAAGGCCCAGTTGATCCAGTCTCTCCTCATATGTCAGTCCAGCCATCCCTGGAATCAGTCTGGCGAACCTTCGCTGCACTCCCTTAATAGCAAGAACATCCTTCCTCAGATTAGGAGACCAAAACTTAACACAATATTCCAGGTGAGGTCTCACCAAGGCCCTGTACAATTGCAGTAAGACCTCTCTGCTCCTATACTCTAATCCCCGAGCTATGAAGGCCAACATGCCATTTTTCTTCTTCACCGCCTGCTGCACCTGCATGCCAACTTTCAATGACTGATGAACCATGACACCCAGGTCTCGTTGCACCTCCCCTTTTCCTAATCTGCCACCATTCAGATAATACTCTGCCCTCGTGTTTCTGCCACCCAAGTGGATAACCTCACATTTATCCACATTATACTGCATCTGCCATGCATTTTCCCACTCACCCAACCTGTCCAAATCACCCTGCAGCCTCTTAGCATCCTCCTCACAGCTCACACCACCATCCAGTTTAGTGTCATCTGCAAACTTGGAGAAATTATCCTCAATTCCTTCATCCAAATCGTTAATGTATAATGTAAAGAGCTGGGGTCCCAGCACTGAGCGCTGTGGCACTCCACTAGTCACTGCCTCCCATTCCGAAAAGGACCCGTTTATCCCGACTCTCTGCTTCCTGTCTGCCAACCAATTCTCTATCCACACCAGTACATTACCCCCAATACCATGTGCTTTGATTTTGCACTCCAATTTCTTATGTGGGACCTTGTCAAAGGCCTTTTGAAAGTCCAAATACACCACATCCACTGATTCTCCCTTGTCCACTCTACTAGTTACATCCTCAAAAAATTCCAGAAAATTTGTCAAACATGATTTCCCTTTCACAAATCCATGCTGACTTGGACCGATCCTGTCACTGCTCTCCAAATGCGCTGCTATTTCATCCTTAATAATTGATTCCAACATTTTCCCCACTACTGATGTCAGACTAACCGGTCTATAATTACCCGTTTTCTCTCTCCCTCCTTTTTTAAAAAGTGGTGTTACATTTGCTACCCTCCAGTCCATAGGAACTGATCCAGAGTCGATAGACTGTTGGAAAATGATCACCAATGCATCCATTATTTCCAGGGCCACCTCCTTAAGTACTCTGGGATGCAGACAATCAGGCCCCGGGGATTTATCGGCCTTCAATCCCATCAATTTCCCTAACACAATTTGCCACCTAATAAGGATATCCTTTAGTTCCTCCTTCTCACTAGACCCTCGGTCCCCTAGTACATCTGGAAGGTTATTTGTGTCTTCCTTCGTGAAAACAGAACCAAAGTACTTGTTCAATTGGTCTGCAATTTCTTTGTTCCCCATTATTAATTCACCTGAGTCCGACTGCAAGGGACCTACGTTGGTCTTCACTAATCTTTTTCTCTTCACATACCTATAGAAGCTTTTGCAGTCAGTTTTTATGTTCCCAGCAAGCTTCCTCTCGTACTCTATTTTCCCCCTCCTAATTAAGCCCTTTGTCCTCCTCTGCTGAATTCTAAATTTTTCCCAGTCCTCAGGTTTGCTGCTTTTTCTGGCCAATTTATATGCCTCTTCCTTGGATCGAACGCTATCTTTAATTTCCCTTGTTAGCCACGGTTGAGCTATCTTCCATGTTTTATTTTTACTCCAGACAGGGATGTACAACTGTTGAAGTTCATCCATGTGATCTATAAATGTTTGCCATTGCCTATCCACTGTCAACCCTTTAAGCAACATTTGCCAGTCTATTCTAGCCAATTCGCGCCTCATGCTATCCAAGTTAGCTTTCCTTAAGCTTAGGACCCTAGTTTCTGAATTAACTGTGTCACTCTCCATCTTAATAAAGAATTCTACCATATTATGGTCACTCTTCCCCAAGGGGCCTCGCACAACAAGATTGCTAATTAGTCCCTTCTCGTTACACATCACCCAATCTAGGATGGCCAGCTCTCTAGTTGGTTCCCCGACAATTTGGTCAAGAAAACCATCTCTAATACAGTCCAGAAAATCCTCCTCCACCGCATTGCTGCCAATTTGGTTAGCCCAATCTATATGTAAATTAAAGTCGCCCATGATAACTGCTGTACCTTTATTGCACACATCCCTTATTTCTTGTTTGATGCTGTCCCCAACCTCTCTACTACTATTTGGTGGCCTGTACACAACTCCCACCAGCGTTTTCTGCCCTTTGTTAATCCGCAGCTCCACCCATACTGATTCCACATCATCCAAGCCAATGTCTTTCCTTACTATTGCATTAATTTCCTCTTTAACCAGCAACGCCACCCCGCCTGCTTTTCCTCTCTGTCTATCCTTCCTAAATGCTGAATACCCCTGGATGTTGAGTTCCCAGCCTTGGTCACCCTGGAGCCATGTCTCTGTGATACCAATCACATCATACCCATTAACTGCTATCTGCGCAGTTAATTCGTCCACCTTATTCCGAATACTCCTTGCATTGAGACACAGAGCCTTCAGGCTTGCCTTTTTAACACACTTTGACCCTTTAGAATTCTGCTGTAAAGTGGCCCTTTTTGTTTTTTGCCTTGGGTTTCTCTGCCCTCCACCTTTGCTCTTCTCCTTTCTATTTTTTGCTTCTGTCTCCATTTTATTCCCCTCTGTCTCCCTGCATAGGTTCCCATCCCCCTGCCATATTAGTTTAACATCTCTCAAACAGCACCACTGCTCTATAGATCATGAGCTTGATGCCGGATTTGAGGTCCTGGTCTTCAAACACTCTCTTCCTCAGGCTCTTCTACACCCCTCATTGAACCAGGGTTGGTCCCCTGGCTTGATGGTAGAGTGAGAGATGTGCTGGGCCATGAGGTTACAGATTGTGGTGGAATACAATTCTGTTGCTGCTGATGGCCCCCAGCGCCTCATGGATGCCCAGTTTTGAGCTGCTAGATCTGTTCTGAATCTATCCTATTTAACAGATTCCGGTGTAAGGCCCACTGTCAGCTTTCTGGGGTACCCCTCTAATGGCCAGACAAAGAGGAAAGGCTGGACGCAGGAAATGTTCCCTCCCGGTTAATCTACATGCTTATACTAGACCTGTGTCTATTCTCGTCACAGGCCCAGTGAATTTGGGGAAACCCAGCAAATCTCAGGCAGCAATATGAGGAGGGAGACCTGACGCAATGAATCTCTGCCTCCATTTCCTCTTCACTATGTTTTGGAACTGACCATTCCCTAGGTGCAATGAAGAGGAAAATCTCCCCTTACTCACCATTTTTCTTCTAAATTACAGTTCTTACAATTACTGGTTTCAATTTCAACTGGCAATAGTCTACCCAATTAGAAATGTGGCTGCTTTATCAGACTTGCAGTTTAGTACTGTCGGTAAATCTAACCATTTTAGATTGACTTCGGAATCCAAATCATTCCTGTAAATTAGAACCACGAGGGACTGGAGCACAGATTCTGGAGCTACTCCACTTCCTACTTCCACAACCTGACATCACTCCCCCAACAACTACCTGCTTTCAATATTTTATTAATTTCCAGATTATTACCTTGAATTCCCACTATTTCTGCTTATGTAGCAGCATTTTGTGCAGAACACTATTTTGGAACATCAAGAACAGCAATAGGCTATTCATCCCCTCAAGCCTGTTCCACCATTCAATTAGATCATGGATGCACCTCAACCCCATTTACCCGCCTTTGTTCCATATCCCTTGATATCCTTACCTCAGAAAAATCTATCAATCTCAGGCTTGAACATTTCAATTGTCCCAGCATCTACCGCCTTTTGGGGACACAGTTCCAGATTTCTCCTACCCTTTGTGAGAAAAGTGCTCCTTGTTTTCACTCCTGAATGGCCTAGCTCGAATTTTAATATTATGTCCCCTTGTATTTGAATCCCCCACCAGAGGAAATAGCTTCTTTGGGCCCGAATTTGATGGACTCACCGCCCACTGCCGCCGACTGCCACCGATTGCCAACAACTGCCGCCGACATTCCTCTTCGGGTTCCGCACAGTGCCACTTTCCATTTGGGCTGGAGCGGGCGGGAGGGGAGAGCCGCCTGGAGCCGCCCGCTGACATCAGTGACGTAAGTGGACTCCCCCGCCCCCGCCGAGAGGGGAGAGCCGCCTGGAGCCGCCCGCTGACATCAGTGACGTAAGTGGACTCCCCCGCCCCCGCCGAAATACCATATTGATGCAGCGGGAGTCGGTGCCAGAACGGGAGTGGACTGCTGGCTGGAGCCTGATCTGTCTCCAACGGTGAGTATGAAGATCCTGAAAAAATGGTTAGTGAACTTTAAAAAAAATTTTTTCACAACAACTTACCTCAATGGTGTCCCCTGAAGGTCTTCCGATGGACTTTTTTTTAAATGATTTTTCTTTGCAGGTCTTCGATCCTCCATGGGCCCGACTCCATCCTCGCAGCACTTGGGTAGCAAGTGCCTCTGCCGCCGAGAATGAGAGCTCCCACCGGCTGCCGCTCAGACTGGCGGCATACGTCGCAGATTTGCCGCCCGCCGACCTTCGAGGGACTTGGGTGATGAAAACCCCGCTCAAAGAACCACCAAGGACCTCGGCGGCCATCGGCAGTCCTTTGGGCGGCACTTGTAAGGGCGTAGGCCTTCACCAAATTCGGGCCCTCTGTATCTACCCTTTCGAATCCTTTGAACATTTTAAACACTTAAACATCTAAAACTTAGCTATATATTGATTCTAATTCTGACTTATCATATTTCTGAATGTAATTAGAGACAAATATGTGTGGAGAATTTGTTTACCACAGAAGAAATGGAAGATAAGACGTATGGGTCTATTGCACCCAGCTGTCCTTTCCTTTTATGAAGTGGATTGATTTAAATTATATGAATTTTAATTGCCTTTGTAAAATAAATTATACCACACCAACATCAATCAGAAACATGGTTTATATTATTGTTTTGTCATAATTAAATCCATTAAACGGGCATGAAAGAATAGATACTGTAGGAGAATTAAATATTGGTGTCAATTTTAACTTTGGTTGCCTGATATAAATGGGCTGCAGCAGCCTGAAATTGGCCTTGGGTCACTTAGTGTTCCATTTACACTGGCACCACCTTTATGGGGGCCAATAGATGGGTGGCCAGAGCGCTGGCTTGTTTCAGGAGGAGGAGGCCACTTTTAATATGCAAATCAGAGTCCCATGACATATATTGGAGCCCGATTGGAATTTTGAGATACAAATGGGCAGAATGTGTGTCATGCCTGCTCCGTCTATTTGTACCAAGATAAAACAGCCGAACCAGTGGTCCTTAAATGGACCACTGGAGGCTCCTCAAAAAACAGCCCAAAACCATTTACATACTTTATTTTTGTGGGGCCAAGATGCAGAAATGTTTCTTCTGACCCCTCAAAAATACTCCTGCACACTTCCAGCCCGTGTGAAGTTCCCCGCCAGGGCTCAACTCCCCCCAGTCCCAGACTGTTTCTTGGCTCTGTGTAGGATCCAACTGGTGTCCCACTCTCTATAAGTTGAATGCTCCATCGGACCAGTGGTTTGTCACGCGCAGCTCACTGGATCTGTGCAAGCAAGACCCTGGCGTCAAAATGGTTCGGGCCTCATGACAGCAACAAAAGGCGGGAAGCACGCTGCCCCCTAAAAATATTTTAGTGACCGACTAGCTTCCTGAGAGTAATTTGGTTGCCCGCCTCCAACCCACCTCCATTGAAGCCAGAGGTTGGAGGTGGTTGAGGGGACGAGTTGCTCATTTTTACATTTCTATACCCGCCACCCACCCTAAGGGGTTAAAATTCCTCCTGATAAATTAGCCAGTGATGTGTAAAGTAGAATTTAATTTAAATATGTTAGATATTTATAAGATGAGTAAGCCTCTAATAGATTCATCTTTTAACATCCATTTAACGTAGAATAATAATAAAGTATTAAAGCAAAGTAAGAATAATGATGTTTTGTGATCGTTTCTCCCTTCTCTATTGTTATTACGCTTTGAGAGATGTGGTACAGCAGACAAACTAGAAACTCATTTATACCAGAACTGCAACTTGACAAATTTTTTAAATTAATTTAATAATTCAAAGTAAAAGATTCTCATCTCTTGACACAAGGTTTGGTTTAGACTGTGAGGCAAGAGATTTTCATCAGATGCATATAAACAGCTTTAATGTGAATCCCCTGCTGCTTTCTGAAAATAAATTTAAAAAGAAACAGCACACAAATCCCACAGATGATGCAAAGCTGCCAACAGTTAAATGAACTGGGATAAGCCTAAATTATAACCTCTGAGATCATGAGATCCTGTTGATGGGAATCAAAGTATAAATAGGACACCAGTGGCTTTGCATTCTGGTTGGGAAATGAAAAGTTGAGGTTTGTGAAGAACTCTATTTAATACACAAATGAATAGTGTGTCCCATGATCTGATCATTTTTTTTTTGTCGTGATAGTACAGGTTGGACTTGCACTCAGCTGTGCCACGATGCAGGAGTAGAATGAGTGGAGAGAAGATGGCGAATTTGATAATTTCTTCTGCTAGTGTTTCTCTAACCAACTACATTGTGTGTGTTAGAGTGATACATTCACTCAAATGTGTGAAACAATATTTAAATGGACAATAATACGGTGGCACCTGAACCACTTCTCTTTGGGCACTGCTGTGCCTGTAGTGGAGAAAGCTGGCCTGCTAATGTGGGGGGTAATATTGCAGCTCTATGTATCAGAAGCATATATAAGGCCCAATTCCATGCTTGAATGTACAGCAGGCCACACAGGGAGTACAACTGAGGTGCTCAGTAGGCTGGCACCAGAAAGAAAATGCCCATAAAAGTGGGTGAGCTCCATCGGTGCAACTGAATGCCCGCTGCAGCCCACCGCATATATGTTCATGTGGCCCGGCCATTGTGAACAGAAAATAATGTGCCTGAAATACTGAAATGCACTCAGTAAGCATACATGTTAAGAGCACAGTTTTGTAAATTTGCCTCAAATATCTACACTCCATCTGATACATTCTTTATGTGTTCTTTTTAAATCCAAAGAATTGGCTCCATCTTGAAGAATCATAGAATCATAAAAATTTACAGCACGGAAGGAGGCCATTTCAGCCCATCATGTCCACCCTGGCCAACCAAGAGCTATCCAGCTTAATCCTCCTTTCCAGCTCGAGATCCGTAGCCCTGTAGGTTACCGCACTTCAAGTACACATCCAAGTATCTTTTAAATGTGATGAGGGTTCCTGCCTCTACCATCCTTTCAGGCAGTGAGTTCCAGACCCCCACCACCCTCTGGGTGAAGAAATTTCTCCTCATATCTCCTCTAAACCTCCCTCCAATTACTTTAAATCTATGTCCCCTGGTTGTTGACCCCTCTGCCAAGAGAACAGGTCTATCCTATCCACTCTATCTAGGCCCCTCATAATTTTATACACCTCAATCAGGTCTCCCCTTAGCCTCCTCTGTTCCAAGGAAAACAGACCCAGCATCTCCAATCTTTCCTCATTGCCAAAATTCTCCAGTCCAGGCAACATTCTTGCAAATCTCCTCTGCACCCTTTCCAGTGCAATCACACCTTTCCTGTAATGTGGTGACCAGAACTGCACGCAGTACTCCAGCTGTGACTAACCAGTGTTTTATACAGTTCAAGCATAACCTCCTTGCTCTTGTATTCCATGCCTTGACTAATAAAGGCAAGTATTCCATATGCCTTCTTAACCACCTTATCTGCCTGGCCTGCTATCTTCAGGGATCTGTGGACCTGCACTCCAAGATCCATCTGTTCCTCTAAACTTTTCAGTGTTGTACCATTTAATGTGTATTCTCTTGCCTTGTTAGACCTCCCCAAATGCATTATCTCACACTTATCTGGATTGAATTCCATTTGCCACTGTTCTGCCCACCTGACCAGTACATTGATATCTTCCTGCAGTCTACAGCTTTATTTTTCATTATCTACATTCAAGTGTAAATCATTGATATTTACCACAAAAAGCAAGGGGCCTAGTACCGAGCCCTGCAAAACCCCACTGAAAGCAGCCTTCTAGTCACAAAAACACCCATCAACCATTACCCTTTGCTTCCTGCCTCCGTCAATTTTAGATCCAACTTGCCACTTTGCCTTGGATCCCATGGGCTCTTACTTTCATGACCAGTCTGCCATGTGGGACCTTATCAAAAGCTTTGCTAAAATCTATATACACTGCATCATACGCACTGCTCTCATCGGCCCTCCTGGTTACCTCCTCGAAAAATTCAATCAAGTTAATCAGACATGACCTTCCCTTGATAAATCTATGCTGACTGTCCTTGATTAATCCATGTCTTTCCAAATGATGATTTATCCTGTCCCTCAGGATTTTTTCCAATAATTTTCCCAACACCGAGGTTAGGCTGACTGGCCTGTAATTATTCAGCCTATCTCTTTCTACCTTTTTAAACAAAGGTACAACATTAGCAGTCCTCCAGTCCTCTGGCACCACACCTGTAGTCAGAGAGGATTGGAAAATGATGGTCAGAGCATCTGCTGTTTCCTCTTTTTCTTCTCTTAACAGCCTGGGATACATTTCATCTGGGCCTGCGGATTTATCCACTTTCAAAGTTGCACAGCCCCTTAATACTTCCTCTCTCACTATGTTTATCTTGTCTAATATTTCACACTCTGCCTTTCTCATTACAAAGTCTGCATCACCCCACTCTTGTGAAAAAGGATGCAAAGTATTCATAAAGAATCCTACCCAAGTCTTCTGCCTCCACATGCAGATTTACCTTATGGTCTCCAATAGGCCCCACTCTATCTCTAGTTATTCTTTTGCTCTTAATGTATTTATAAAACATCTTTGGATTTTCCATGATTTTACTTGCCAACATTTTTTCATGTTCTCTCTTTGCTTTCCTGATGTTGTGGAACCCAAAATAAAGGCTCAACACAAGAGTCTGATAAAGAATCAAAGATATGTTTATTTAGGAATACCTATAGTTTGGCCAAGGGAGTAAGCTTAGAATTCCTCAACTCTCCAACAGCCGACGCAACTTTGGCTTCCAGCCGTACAGAATATATAGCTGAAAACCGCAATCCATCATCAATTACATTGGGGGCTTTTACATTTTTCAGCTATGAAGCAACAAGCCAAGTTTCCTGTTACTCAACACCTAGCCTAACCGCAAGTCAGCATCCTGTTATGTTTATGAATTCTATGTATATCTTTGTTAAGCTTGCCACCACATCCTCTTGCAAGTGACCTACTTAGTTGTTGCTGGGCAAATTGACTTGACATGTTTTTCCCCTGTTCTACCCAGCCTGCAACTCTTTATTACTACTTGTCCATTTCTGAACAGATTTCCCAGACTGCAACACTTATATCACTACGGTGGGTTTCGAAAAGTCCCACTTCAATCCCCCCTTTGGTCCCTGGCTAACCTCAACCCATGAGACCACTACAGCTAAGCTATCTAATGCTTTAGCCTTCCTGCCCTGCTTGCGGTGATATCTGCTGCCAAGTTTGGGAGGTCTATCGCTTAACCGGGGTTTAAATTCCCCCATGCATCAGCAGTCTTTCTTTCTCTTGCATACAAGTGATTACTTTAGCTTGCTGCCTATGTCTACACTTCCTACAAGCTGCACATGTTATTATCAGCCAGCACAGTGCCAAAATCAGTTGAACTGCCACCAATATGTGAGAAATGATCCGTATCCTTGGATAGATATTAACATTCAGTCCCCATTTCCATGCCTTCTCGTACCAGTGGGTATATTGAAGGTCTTTTGCAGTGTCCTTGCCCAGTTCGCGCAGCTCCTGTTTGAGCACGTGATATCATTTTATGCTTGTCAGCAGAGGATCCTTTATGTCTCTCAGGTCCTCGGGCAGGTATTGGTGCAGCCAGTTCACTTTCATATTAGTACAAATCTTGTTTAATTTCATCAGTCAGGTTCAGGGTAATAGTTACTCGAGCATGGATATACATTATTCGTGCTCATCCGATTGTTACCGGTAGCCTCGGGGTGAAGCAGAAGTTAGGATTAGTGATATTACATTGATAAATACCATACTCATAAGTTGGTTCATTGGTTACCACACAGTATTCCCCCTTTCTGCTGTAGGCTGAGTGGGTGTATTCAGTTTTTGATGGGCTTATTTCTAAGACACACCCAATGGTTTGATTAAATCCGCACCCATCATTGCTTCCCCTGCCTATTGGATGTGAACATATAGTTAGGCTTCCTACCCTGCGGCACGCTGATAATGAGACCCCTCTCATGGTTCCATTCCATTTGATCACATATTGATCCATTGGGTAATACTGCATGTAGTTCTCATCCCGGATTAGCCCCAAGTTTTCTACCTCATACTGGGGATGTGGTCCAGACTTTCCCTTCGTCATTACCAGAATCATTAGGACCATCCCCACCAGGGCAGAATGTTAATCTGTGCATCCGCCTGTCACCGGAAAGACTCTTGTCATTTCTTTCATGGTGCACGCATCCAGTGACCCTGGGTGCTGTGCTAGGCAGAACAGGTGGGTGCTGTTAATCCAGTCCGGGACTTCGCCCCTGTGTATTTGGTCTAGGTTCTCCCTGACCTGCCCAATCATCCATTCCCCGTAAGCATGGCAGAGGTCTCACTGAACCTCTGCCTTTTCCGCATTAAATTCTCGGTCGATTAGGCGGTTAATAGTGGCAGCATGGCCCTCCAGGACTGTAATCCTTTTGACTAAGCTCCCTGCTGCCCCTTCACCTTCTCGAGCAGCCCCTTTAGCTGTGTCTGTCTGCCTCTGCCTCAACTTCCTGACTGTGTCTTTAAGGCTTTCCGATTGTTAGACCACATTCAATACATAAGATCCTATTGTACCGTATCGCGATACCTAATAATGTGAGTTACATAGAAACATAGAAACATAGAAAATAGATGCAGGAGTAGGCCATTCGGCCCTTCGAGCCTGCACCACCATTCAATGAGTTCATGGCTGAACATGCAACTTCAGTACCCCATTCCTGCTTTCTCGCCATATCCCTTGATCCCCCTAGTAGTAAGGACTACATCTAACTCCTTTTTGAATATATTTAGTGAATTGGCCTCAACAACTTTCTGTGGTAGAGAATTCCACAGGTTCACCACTCTCTGGGTTCCCTTACACCCGCAAAAGTTTTTGTCTGGTCCGAGGGAAACCTCTGCACCCTTTTGCCGGGATATACCAGTCAGGTAGACTCCATTTCCAACTTGGGTCTTTTGATAGTCCGGGTCTTCATAATTCGGGTGTAGTTCATCAACTTCAGCCCCATGATTTGAATTCTGGCTGATCATCTGGCCCGCGCTGGTTTCCACAAAGGTGAGTGCCAAAGTATAATCAGTATCCTGTAAAATCAAACTTCACCCTAGATGGGGTATTCTGTTAGAGTTGTTTTAGCTGGGACCAGTGTTTCCACCATCCTACTCCATTCATATCCACACATGCACACGTATCGCCACTACTCAATATCTCGTATGTCCCTGACCACCGTGGCGCAAATCCGATTCGTCCCGATAGCCCCTTAACCATTACTTTCTCCCCCACTTGGGGAAGATCTACCGGGGACTCTAACTCTTCGTGTTCGTCCCGGCCTGTCTGTCGTTCTCTTACTTCCTGTCTCATAACCTTAAGTTGCTCACTTAACTCCATTACATATCTCCTAATCTGATCCCGCAATGGGCCCACATCGGACCTTCCTGTGATTATACCTTCGGGTAATTGCATTGCCTGATCAGTCATGAGTTCATATGGAGCTAATTCTGTTGTCCGGTTAGGGGTTGCCCTTTGTCTCATCAGGATAGCAGGCAGCAGCTCAGCCCAAGCCTGTCCAGTTTTTTGGGTGGCTTTTGACAGGACTGTATTTATTGTCCGATTCATCCCTTCTACCATCCCCGAACTCTGCGAGTGGTAGGGGATGTGAAACTTTTGTTTAATACCCAATGTAGTGCATAGTAATTTTACCACCTGTTCTGTGAATTGGGTTCCCTGATCGGAGTCTATTTGGGTGGGGATGCCCCAGCAGGGAATCATCTCCTCGGCTAAGATACAAGCTACTGTGGTTGCAGTACAGTTTCGGGAGGCAAAAGCTTCCATCCACTGTGTAAACAAATCAATTATTACTCGACAGTATTTCTTTCCTCTAGTGCTTGGCAGTGGTCCTGTGAAATCAATTTGTATATTCTCCCATGGCCCTCGCGGCCGTGGTTGATGGGCCATTCTAATTTTAATGGCCTTTCCCGGATTATGCTGGACATGTAATGCATTGCTGGCAATATTTAGGAATGTCTCGTCCCATGCCTGGCCACCATCAATCTCTAGAGACACTACTGATCATAGCATTTCGCCCGGCATGGTTAATGCTGTGGTGCAGTTCCATGAGCATCTTTCTTACACAAGTGGGGACTGCCATCTTACCGTCCTTTCTCCACACAGAGTCTAGATCTGGTGCCCCTCCCTGTCTTTTCCATTTTTTTTTTCTTCATCACTTACATCTGCATGTAATTTTACAATGTCAATATCTTCTTTAGTAATGATACTACTTACTGATTCCTCCCTCACTTCAGACGAGGCTGTTGTCTCCTGCGTCGCCTTATCCGCAGCCTCATTTCCTCTCTGGACATCGTCCACCACTTTCTGGTGGGCTTTGACCTTTATTACCGCCGCCTCGGCGGGTTTACTAGCCGCATCTAATAGCAGCCTAATTCGGCCTTCATGTTTGATGGCCTCCCCGCCTGAGGTGACAAACCCCCGCCTCCCCCAGGCGGTCATGTAGTCATGGACTACTCCAAAAGCATAGAGGCTGTCTGTGTAGATATTTGCCCGCTTGCCTTCAGCTAATTGGGGAGGCTTCTGTCAGGGCAGTGAGTTCTGCCACTCTGTCCAGTCCCCCAAAGTGCTCCATTGACCACCGTCCACTCTGTATGTGGAGTCCCTTGGATATATTTGCGGGACCCATCCACATAAAGGGTTAAATCAGACTCCTCGAGTGGGATCTCACTTATATTATCGGGTGAGTCTTCCCACTCTCGGGCGTGGCACTCACGGGGTTCACCCGTGACCAGGAGACCCTCTGCAGGGTTCTCCCCTATGTCTCGCACTATTTCCATGGACTCATCATGGGGGAGTAAAACTGCCTCCCACTTAGCCCTGCGTACATTGGACACGGATCTTAGTTTCCCGATGTTGAGCATTTCTACCAGAGTGTGCTTAGTGTGCATTACAATCTCCCCGGTCCTCAATACCGGTTCACTGACTTTCACTGCCCACAGTGCACAGTCCAGAGTTGCCACACACCAGGACAGACCGGCCGCCACGGGTGACTGTTGGGTTGAGTAATAGGCTACAGGATGCATCCTGTCCCCATGAATCTGAGTGACCACTGCCCCATCGAATCCTTCCTCATTTTTGTAGTAAACATGAAAAGGTATGTCCACGTTTGGGAGTCCCAGGCTGGGTGCAGACATTAAAGCTTCCTTCAGATTACCATATGCTGTTTCCTGCTCCGGCCCCCACTCCACACTTTCTAAGGAGGGTTTCCCCCCTTACACCAGTTTCTGTATTGGTTCTGCAATTGCTGCGAAGTTGGCTATAAAGTTTCTGCAATAATTAAAGAGTCCCAGTACTTTCCATACCCCTCGGACTGTCTTTGGGTGGGGCATGATTCTGATAGCTTCTGTCCTATCTTGAGACATTGTTCTAGTCCCTTTTGATATCTCATGTCCCAAATATTATACCACTGTCTGTCCAATCTGGGCTTTCTTGGGATTGGCTTTAAATCCCACCCTTTGTAGGGTTTCTAAGATTTCTATGAGAGCGTCCATGTGTCTCCTACAGTAAGGGCAAACTTGTCCTGTGATTCCCGAGCTAGAGGTATGGACCAAAATCCATTGGCTATGTCAAGCACTGTGAATATCTTATATTCTGATTTCAATCCGTTAAAGATTCTGGCTGGGCTGGCTACAATGGGATGCCAACCCGTCCCGTGTAATTTATAATCAGCTGGTATGAGCCGTCTGGCTTCCTTATTGGCCACACGGATGAGGTAGTGATGCTCTCAGCTTCCCGGAGTATGCCACTGTCCAGCAGATCTTGAACAATTTGTTTGACTGCCTCGCTGGCTTAAGGTTTGATTGTATGTTGTTTATGAGGGGTGTGCTTGGGTCTCGGGACAATGATTGGGTTGGTTTCTACCAGTCCACAATCTTGTTTGGACCGTGCCCACACTCCATCAATCTGCAGACACACAGGGCCATACCCTTTTAATATATCCCAATCCCTGGTGAGGAATTGTACGCTCCCCATCTTCGCATGGTTGTCCAATTTATTTGTTCCCCGAAGGTAGTAGTTTTGCACCCATTTGGGCTTCTCCAAACTATTTTCTTCCCCCGGGGATCAATCAACACTCCTAATTGTTCTAGGAGGTCGATTCCTAATATTGTACCCTCATTATTAGGACATAAATAAAATTGTGCTTGGATTAGAATCCCTGCCACGTTTAATAATATTACTTTGCTTAGGTGTGCCCTGGTGGCAGATCCTCCAACCCCTGTGATTAGAACTGTCCGTTTGGTTGTGGGTAGGGGGATATATGTCATTGAGACAGAGGCGCCTGTATCCACCAACGTCTCGCACTGCCGGCCCCCTAACAATGCTGTAATGTGGATCCGAGCTTGTGGTCCTTGAGGGCCTGGAGGAGCTGATTCTTGGTCATGTTCTGGGATTTGGGTGGGCTACACTGCAGTGTGGGTCTTTTCTGGCCCCGCCTGGCGCCCAACACTGGTTTTTGTTGTGCCCCATTTTCTGGCAGTTGGTGCACTTGAGACGTGGACTTTTACAGTCCTTGGACATGTGTCCGGGTTTGCCACAATTGTAGCAAACTCCACTGGGTCTTTTGCTAGAAGCCGCTCATATTTCTACTTTGATTGACTTCTGCTTCATTATCCACCTGGCATGTCCAGCTCACCAGTCCGTCATCGGTAGCTTCGCCGACTACCCCACCTTAAGTATTTTCTGATGGTTGGCTGACAGGCTGACTTTAAACATCTTTAAAAATGCCTGCTCTGCCTTGTCTGGTGCTGCCTGACCCGAGTATTTTTGATACGCGGTCCACAGTCTATGACCATACTCACTGCTGTTTTCATCTTTCTTCTGGTGCACTAACAGAATTAGTCCCCAGTTGGGAGCCCGGGTGAAATCATCGTCTGCTGTCTGTCGGACTGCCTGAGTGGCATTGTTAAAAGGAGTCCATTCACCATTTCTATAATCCTGTCCTATGGTCTCCCATTTAGGCCGTGGACATTTAGCCCTCACTATCTGATGTACATCCCTCTCATGCATCTCATGGATGTCACACATTTCCCTTAACAATCTCCAAAATTCAGAATTGCCATGTTTTTCCTTCACAGAAGGTAGATCCTTGAGGATTCCGTGTTTATCCAAAGGGGTAAACGGTATGTATTTCACTGTTACTTGATGGCAATCTCCCTGTCCTGTGCCAGACGATCGCAGCAGAGCTGCAGAAAGCTTAGTATCATCCTCTAGGTCATACTCGGGTGCCGTAGCTCCCGTCTTTTCATAGGAAGGGAGTGCCTCCGGCTCCCCGCCTTCGTCCCTGTTGTAGTCTCCAGGTCTCCTAAAGAGCCCGGACACACAACGATGTTCATGAGTTTCTCTTAGTTTATTTACTTCTTCCCTTGATTCCCTTAATTCCTCAATTTTAGGTTTCATCTCATCACTAAATTGTAAAAACTGTTGCACTATAATTATACCGGCTTTCTGGGCTCTCTTAGTTTTCTCTTTTTCCCACCAAGCCTTTTGTTCGGCTGGTTCTTGTGACAGGTCCCACCCGTCTTTTAACATTTTGTCAATTAACCCCTTCCGGTCATCTGCATAGAATTTAGTAAGGGACCTGTCCGAGCCCCAGTCTAATCCTTTCCCTGATGCCATTATATGGTCTGACAATCTACGTCACCTGTCCGATGACTTGACGTCTCTCCAATCGGTAGTTTAATCCAACCTCTATCGTAAATCTTAGCCTTATTTCACCGGTATAATTTCTGTGCTACACAGTTCTTATCAATGACTTTAAACTAAATCAATGACTTTAAACTAACTTATCATAATCACGCGCCAACAAAAATTTGTTCTTTAGCAGACTTTCAAAGTTCGGAATATTCGGTCGACAGACAGTCTTGTCATGGAGATCATGTAATTTCGGAATGGTACTTTAAACGTACTCACTCCGACATGTTCTGCCAATGGCCATCTGTCCATCTCCTGGAGTATCCCATCCTCGTCGCCAAATTTGTTGTGGAACCCAAAATAAAGGCTCAACACAAGAGTCTGATAAAGAATCAAAGACATGTTTGTTTAGGAATACCTATAGCTTGGCCAAGGGAGTACAGCTTAGAGTTGCTCAACTCTCCACCCGCCGACTCAACTTTGGCTTCCAGCCGTACAGAATATATAGCCGAAAACCGCAATCCGTCATCAATTACATTGAGGGCTTTTACATTGTTCAGCTATGAAGCAACAAGCCAGGTTTCCTGTTATTCAACACCTAGCCTAACCGCAAGTCAGCATTCTGTTATGTTTATGAATTCTATGTCTATCTTTGTTAAACTTACCACCACTTCCTCTTGTAATTGACCGACTTAGTTGTTGCTGGGCAAATTGACTTGACATGTATTTCCCCTGTTCTACCCAGCCTGCAACTCTTTATTACTACTTGTCCATTTCTGAACACATTTCCCAGACTGCAACACTTATATCACTACGGTGGGTTTCTAAAAATCCCACTTTACCTGATATCTTTTTTAATTGTAGCCCTGCACTTCTTATACTCTTCTAGGGTTTCTACAGTGTTGAGTTCTCGGTATCTGTCATAAGTTTCCCTTTTTTCTTTATCTTACCCTGTATGTCCCTTGACATCCAGGGGGCTCTAGATGTGTGAGTCCCGCCCTTTTCTTTAAGGGAACATACTTGCTCTGTACCCTCAGGAACTCCTCCTTGAATGCCTCCCACTGCTCTGACACTGATTTACCATCAAGTAGCCATTTCAAGTCTACTATGGCCAAATCCCATCTCAGCTCAGCAAAATTGGCTTTACCGCAATTGAAATTTTTTTTCCTGGTCCCGCTTTGCCCTTTTCCATAACTATGCTAAATCTTACTGAATTAGGATCATTAGCACCAAAATGCTCTCCCACTGATACCCCTTCCACCTGCCCCTCTTCAATCCCCAAAACCAAGTCCACAACCACCCCCTCCCTTGTTGGGCTTGTTACATACTGGCTAAAGAAGTTCTCCTGAATGCATTTTAGGAATTCTGCATCCTCTGTACCAGTCACACTACCTTTTCCCAGTTAATATTAGGATAGTTGAAATTCCCCAATATTACAGCTCTATAGTTTTTGCACTTCGCAGCAATTTGCCCACCTAGTTGTTCTATCTCCCTCTGGCTGTTGGGGTCTATATTACACTCCCAATAGTGTGAACGTCCATTTTTTGTTCTTTAATTCAATCCATATGGTCTCATTTGATGACCCCTCTAACATATCATCCCTTCTTTGTAATTGTTTCTTTAATCAATACTGTGAACCCCTTTCCTTTTTTAACCCCCTCTCTATCCTGTCTAAAAAACCCTGTAACCAGGAATGTTGAGCTGCCATAGCTGCCCTTCTTTCAGCCTTGTCTCAGTAATGGCTATCGGGCTAGACTTTCCACTTTGTTCGCTAGGGCCCAAAAAATGGGCGATGTTCCAGCCTTAGCGATGTTGCAGCCTTAGCGATGATCGCTGGAACATCCCCATTTTTTGGATCGCGATTTTCAGCTCGGTGATAGCCCAGCAATGTGAAATGGCCTAGCGATGTCACATCGGCCAGCGATGGCGAAGGGTACGCATTTTTTTTTTGGTTGGCCATGTTTTCCCGCGTTTCGGGAGGTCAGGGGTCATCCAAACGTGCGCAGAAGGGGGAGAGAGATCGAGAGAGGAGAGAGAGAGAGAGAGAGAGAGGGGAGGCAGAGACAGAGAGGTGAGAGAAAAGAGAGCAAGAGAGAAAGAAAGACAGAGAAATATATCTGTCAGTGATGAAAGTGGGAGAGATGTAGAGATGGGGAGGAAGAGGGCCAAACCCTTCTCCGAGGAGGCCAACGAGGCCCTCATAGCGGAGGTGCACTCCGGTCGGCCCAATTGACCAGGGGAGAGCATGGTGGGAAACCAGCACCACGGGCGTACCGCAGGTTATGGGGCGAGATAGCCGAGATCGTCTCATCTGCGTTCCACGAGCCCAAGGGCTCCGACCAGTGCCGTCAACGCTGGAACAGCTTCGTTGCTTCAGCAAGAGTAAGTACAACTTTATATTTTAATGATGTACATTCTAAGTATAATAATCATTATAATGGTAATTCTCCTGGATTGAATGTAAGCTTGTTATTCTAACTTATATAACATATATCATCCCCGCTAAGAACTGGACAGGGCCATGAACCGGTGCCCATTTTAAGTCTCTCTGGCTGCTGTCACTGACACAGGGACCCAGCACGGACTAGGGGAGAGCTGCCTTTGCTCAGTGTCTGGCCTGGGACACTTTTGGACATCAGCTACTGTCATTGAGTTGTGGACACAACCCCTATTAGCATATAACGCTTGAAACTGTTGTGTATAAATGACATAACCTAGTCAAGTAGCTTATGCCATGCTCTATTCACGTTCGCAGAGGAAGATATCTCATAATCGGGCTCAGCAGAGGTGTACCGGGGGAGGGCCTGATGTAATACAGACCCTCACTGACTTGGAGGAATGTGCTGCAGCACTAGTGGGGGCCCACAGCCGAGTGGTCACCACCCGTGGTGTTGCCGGACCATCGCATGCGCCACGTGCGTAATATGTCAAGTAGTGTAAGAGCTATGTGACATAATTTCATTCTCCTATCATAGACGAATGATGTCATGTAATGCATGCAGCCTCTGTGCGACTCTCTGCCACGCTCAGGTCGACAACATAAGAACATAAGAGCAGTCCATCTGGCCATCTGTCCCCGTCTCTGTCCGCACCCCATAAACTCTCACTCCCTTATCATTCGGTCTATGTGCAACTGATCCAGCCTCCACAGCTCTCTGGCGCAGTGATTTCCACATAGATGTACTGCCATCGATACCACCATATGATGCATTAATGTGGAACATTTCTCTGTCACATTTATGGGATTATTGCTGTTCTTCCTACATATGCCAGCGCAGTGCAACAATGCTTTCTGCTCTAATAGTCTCACTTGTGTCTTGCAGCTTTACCAGCTCTAGAGGCGCAACGGGAGGACAAATGCTCACATGGACCTGACCTACTGAATGTGTCATTCACCACGGGTGGTGAAGAGGAGGAGACCACCGAGCCTGAGGAGGAGGAGGAATACCTGGAGACAGAGGAGGATGCCCCTTGCATCCCTCTGTCTGGGGAACCTGTGGCCACGATGGGGATCCCAACTGAGGAGGTACCGGAACCAAGCGGCATGCAGTTGGCGATGCCAAGACGCACATTGGTGCTGTCGCAGACCCCATGGAGGTTGGGTCAGTGGCTTGAGCAAAGGCCTACCCTGGACAACTGCGTGGAGCACCTGGCACGACTCTGCGAGGAAGGCTGTCGCGATCCAGCGCGAGCAGCTCCAGGTGTTTGTGGGGTTCACGCAGGAATTCTCCCGGGTGTCTGCTAGCCAAGCGGAGGCAACGCAGCAGATGATCCTGGAGTTGCGTGGAATCTCTTCCTCCTACCGTACCATGCTGCATGCGTTCTTGGCGGTACATGGCACTGTGACCACAAGCACTGGAACACAAGCGGGTCAGGAGGATGCACCACCTCCTGACATGGAAGGCAATCGCCCTGTTTTGTCTTCCCTACCAACAGCCCCCAACAGGCGATCGTCCCAGCATGTCCCCCACCACGGCAGGAAGTCTTGCCATCGCCCACTGCACGCCGGCTTCGCAGCAGTACCCGGGGACCAAAACGGGTGGGTGAGGTAACGACACGGGTGGGTGCAGGATCTGGAGGGAAACGTGGCCGCAGGTCGGGAGGGGGATGCACTCTTTTTAATATTGTTCCTATTGTTCACATTTACTGTTGGTGTTGTGGTTTCACTGTTGGGGTGTGGGTGGGGGGCGGGTCGGTGGTGGTTGGGGTGGGGGGTGGGAGGGTGTTTTGGTGTTTGTAATTGAAAGATTACATTCAAAAGTTGTCATTTTATTAAAACCATTTTATTTCACTTTATAATTGTTGTGCAGTGGCTTCTAATAACGTAAGTTAAAATAGAACATTCGTGCAACTGTTGTTAAACAATGTCCAGGCCAGACCAAGTCAGTATGAAACGTCACTTATTTATATAAATATGAGAAAAAGTCTAATTGTGAGTGTATCTATCTTTAAAAGGCCCTTAAGTAATTCACAAACTATCTATGCCCCTGTTTAAGAGGCCTCCTGTCTTCCTCCGACATTCAAAATGGCATCCGTAGTGCCCCGTTCTGTGAGGAAGGTCAGGCCATAGCAATTATTCTCCAGCGATGTTCTCGGCGAGCGATCAGCTCGGCAATGTGCCGGTGATGTGCCGAAAGTTGGGCTGGGCGATGTGTGGGCGATCACCTCAGTGATCACCTTGGCGATATGAGCCGCAAGTTGCGCTGGGCGATGTGTCGGTGATAAGTTCACTGATGTGTCCCAACTTTCCATTTTTGGGTGAAATCAGCTCTTTTTGGGCGATATATGGGCATTAGCCCAGCGATGTGAAGTGGAAAGTCTAGCTGTGCTCACAGCTCATCTGCCTTATTTCCTATACTCCTTGCATTGAAGTTTTTACTGTTTAGTATTGCCAAACTCCCCTGTTGTCTATTTTCCAGCCCTTGTTTCCTATGTCTTCCAAATTCACTTTCTACTTCCACTTCTCTGCTGCCCAATTCCAGCTTTGCTATTCTCCCCACTGAATCTATTCTCCGGTTACCATCCCCCTGCCAAGCTAGTTTAAACCCTCACAAATAGCAAAACTTCCCGCGAGGATACTGGTCCCGGCCCTGTTGAGGTGCAACCCATCTGGCTTCTACAGGTCTCACCTCCCCCAGAAACGGTCCCAATGCCTCAGGAATCTAAAGCCCTCCCGCCTGCACCATCTCTCCAGCCACATATTCATCTTTTCTATCCTCCTATTTCTGTACTCACTAGCATGTGGCACCAGCAGTAATCTGGAGATTACTACCTTTGAGGTCCTGCTTTTTAATCTCTCGCCTAGCTCCCTCAACTCTGCCTGCAATACATCATCCCTCTTCCTACCTATGTCATTCGTATCAATATGGACCATGACTTCTGGCTGTTCTCCTTCTTTCCCCAGAATGTCTTGCAGCTGCTCAGTGATGTCCTTGACACCTGGCACCAGGGAGGCAACATACCATCCTGGAATCTTGTCTGCAGCTACAGAAGCACCTGTCTGCTCCCCTGACTATTGAATCCCCATGCCACTATAGCTCTTGCAATCTTCTTCCTCCCCCGCTGTACAGCTGAGCCACCCGTGGTGCCATGGACTTAGTTCTGGCTGCACTCCCCAGAGCCACCATTCAGAACAGAGTACTGGTTGGAGAGTGAGATGGACTTAGGGGACTCCTGTACTCCTCTTCTGTCTGGTGGTCACCCACTTCTTCTCTACACTTCCTTTCTTAAGCTGCGGGGTGACCATCTCCTGAAACATGCTATCCACAAAATTCTCAGTCTCGCGGATGCACAGCAGTGACTCCAGCCACCGCTCAAGCTCTGAAATGCAGAGAACTGCCAGATAACTTAAGATTAAAGTCCAAAGTATTTTCTCAAAACTCAGATTTAGAACTTTAAGATGTTTATAGATGAATTACTTGTTTTTATTTTCGTTGGCTGCACATCCATTTAGGTTAATCTTTTTCGAATGATTATGTTTCAGTGAATGCTGAGAAAAGTAAATGACCTGCCAAAGCTTTGGCTCCAGACTTCTGCATTGCGCAGAGAAGCTCTTCTGGTGAGGATCCAATCTTGGAGCTGGAGCCGTTCCCACATTAAAACATTGCAATTTTTAAAATGCTGTTTTCATTTTTTCTCCACACCTTTTGTCATGTATTCAACTATCATTGTAACCCATGTATAAGCTGACCTAAGTTGAGAACATTGACCACAAGGGGGTGAACTTGTGGGAGACACTCCTAACCTGGACTTTCAGGTATAAAAGGGGAAGCTCCACCCACCTTCATCACTTGAGGTCTTGGTAATAAAGGTAACTGGTCACTGAGTGATCTTCTCTCAAGTATGGGCCTCATGTGCATTTATACTGTATAGTAAGGACATATCATTGGCGACGAGAAACTGGGATTTAAACCACGCGAGTATGGCCATTAGCAGCACAGAAGAGAGGTACTGTGTTGGTGATGATTGGGACTTTATTGAGAGACTACAGCAAAGTTTCGTCTAAGGAATGGTTGGGACAGAATTCGGCCGACAAACGCAGGGCTCATCTCCTGATGGTTTGTGGATCCAGAACGTACTCCCTGATGAAGGACCTTCTAGCGCCAGAGAAGCCGGCGGACAAGACATTCGAAGAGATCAGTAAGTTGATCGGGGAACACCTTAAACCGGCGAGCAGCATGCACATGGTGAGACACCGGTTTTACACGCACCGGCGGCGAGAAGGTAAAGCGTTCCAGACTTTGTGGCAGATCTCCAGCGACTGGCGAGCCTATGTAAGTTCCCAGATGCATGCAGAGCGGAGATGCTGTGAGACATTTTTATTGAGGGCATCGGGCCGCTGGGGTTTTCAGGAAACTGATTGAGACCAAAGACTTGACCTTGGAAGCGGCAGCTTTGATAGCCCAGACATTTATCTCAGAGGAGGAAGAGACCAGAATGATGTATGACAAAAATCTTGGCTCAAACGTGGCAAACGACCAGCGAGTCAACATTGTTAATGCGACACACAGTTCTCTAGGCAGACAAGGGCAATCGGACATGCCCCAGCATGTAGTCGAACCCAAAGGGGGAATTCAACAGAGACAATGGCTAGCTGAACGGCAATTCATGCCATCGCAATGGATAATGCGGCCAGTAACACCTGTTAATGGTGCGCTTAAGGATAGTTACAGAGACAGTCAGAGACGATCGACTGGTAATGGACCTTTTGTTTCCAGCAATGGGGCCTCCAGCTCATGTTGGAGGTGTAGAGGCAAACATCCAGCCAGAGCTTGCAGGTATCAGCAATATATCTGCAGAAACTGCAACATTAGCGGTCACTTGGCGCGTATGTGCAGGAAGCCTGCAGCCAGGTTGATGTATGAGAAAGATGGGCTAGATGTAAGCCCTATGAGGCCAAACGAATACTGGGGGAAATCGCTGGAAGCTGAAGTTCAGCGAGTTCATGTGGAGCATATATACAGTTCATGTACCAGGACGCCACCGATAATGATGAAAGTGCTCCTTAATGGCATCCCAGTATTAATGGAGCTAGACATGGGGGCCAGCCAGTCCCTGATGAATATCAAACAGTTCGACAAGTTGTGGGTGTCCAAGGTCAGGAGGCCAAAATTATTTCCGATTGACACACAGCTACGGACATATACAAAGCACATCATTCTGGTGCTAGGCAGCACCACGGTAGTCGTGACCCACAAAGATTCGGAGAACAGGTTGCCACTCTGGATTGTCCCGGGGGATGGTCCCGCACTACTGGGGAGGAGTTGGTTTGCTGTCATGAACTGGAAATGGGGCGATGTCAATGCAATTTCTTCTGTGGAGTGAGTGTCATGCTCACAGGTCCTGGACAAATTTGACTCATTATTTCAACACGGCATCGGCACTTTCATGGGGGCCAAGGTAGTGATTCACATAAACCCGGACGCCAGGCCAGTACACCACAAGGCCAGAGTGGTGCCATACGTGATGCGGGAAAAGATAGAATGTGAATTGGACCGCCTGCTGAGTGAAGGCATCATCTCGCTAGTCGAATTCAGTGACTGGGCAAGCCCGATCGTGCCGGTGCTCAAGGCGGATGGGTCAGTCAGGCTATGTGGCGATTACAAGGCCATCATCAATCGGGTGTCACTCCAAGACCAATACCGCTACCGAGAGCAGAGGACCGCTTTGCGACGCTATCCGGTGGCAAACCTTTTTCAAAATTGGACCTGACCTCAGCTTACATGACCCAGGAGCTGGCGAGTGAGTCGAAGAAGCTGAGAACCATCACGACACACAATGGGTTGTTTTAGTACAACAGATGTCCGTTCGGGATTCGCTCGGCCGCCGCGATCTTCCAACGAAATATGGAAAGCCTCCTCAAGTCAATTCCAAGGACGGTGGCTTTTCAAGACGACATCCTTATCACGGGTTGCGATACTGAAGAACACCTCCACAGCCTGGAGGAGGTGCTACGCAGACTGGACCGGTTAGAGCTGCGACTGAAAAAAGCGAAGTGCATCTTCTTAGTTCCAGAGGTAGAATTCCTGGGGAGGAGGGTAGCAGCAGACGGGATCAGACCTACTGCGTCAAAAACGGAAGCGATCCAGAGAGCACCCAGATCCCATAACACAACGGAGTTGCGTTCGTTCCTGGACTCCTGAACTATTTTGGTAACTTTCTTCCCAAATTGAGCACGCTGGTAGAGCCGCTACACATGCTCCTATGCAAAGGTCGTGAATGGGTCTGGGGGGACAGTCAGGAAAGGGCTTTTGATAGGGCACGCAATTTGTTATGCTCCAACAAACTGTTAACGTTATATGACCCGTGTAAGAAACTTGTTTTAATGTGCGATGTGTCATCCTATGGGGTTGGGTGTGTGTTGCAGCATGTGAATACCAATGGTCAGTTACAGCCGGTAGCTTATGCCTCCAACAGTCTGTCTCAGGCAGAGAGGGGCTACGGGATGGTAGAAAAGGAAGCGCTAACATGTGTATATGCAGTAAAAAAAAATGCACCAGTACCTGTTTGGCAGGAAATTTGAGCTGGAGACAGATCACAAACCCCTAACGTCCCTTTTGGCCGACAACAAGGCCATAAATGCGAATGCATCGGCCTGCATACAGAGATGGGTACTCACGTTAGCCGCCTATGACTGCACAATTCGGTATAGACCGGGCACTGAAAACTGCGCCGATGCACTCAGCAGGTCTCACTCGCCACCACTGAAGGAGCAACTGAGCATGCTGCTGAGATGGTCATGGCTGTTGAAGCTTTCGAAAGCGAAGACTCACCTGTGACAGCCCGTCAGATTAAAGTCTGGACAAATAAAGACCCGCTACTGTCTTTAGTTAAGAAATGTTTCCTGAATGGGGACTGGGCAGCCATGTACAGGGCATGCCCTGAGGAATTTAAACCGTTTCATAGGCGCAAGGATGAACTCTCGATTCAGGCCGATTGCCTATTGTGGGGAAACCGAGTAGACATGCCCCAGATGGATAGAGAGGTGTTTATCAGAGAACTTCACAATAAGCACCCGGGCATTGTCATGATGAAAGCAGTTGCCAGGTCACACGTTTGATGGCCAGGGATAGATGCAGACCTGGAACTTTGTGTTCGCAGGTGCAACACGTGTGCTCAGCTGGGCAACGCGCCCAGGGAAGTCCCCCCTTAGCCCCTAGTCCTGGCCTGCCAAGCCATGGTCATGCATCCATGTGGACTGCGCAGGTCCTTTCATGGGAAAAATGTTTTTGGTTGTAGTAGACGCCTACTCCAAATGGATTGGGTGTGCCATTTTAAATTCAAGCACATCCTCTGCCACGGTAGAAAGTCTACGGGCAATGTTCGCTGCCCATGGTCTACCAGATATCTTGGTCAGCGACAATGGCCCCTGCTTCACAAGCACTGAATTCCAGGACTTCATGGCAGGCAATGGAATCAACCATGTCAGAACGGCACCGTTCAAGCCAGCCTCAAACAGCCAGGCGGAACGAGCAGTGCAGATAATCAAACAGGGAATGCTCAGAATCCAAGGGGGTTCCCTACAAAGCCGCTTATCACGCCTCCTGTTGGCCAATAGATCCCGACCACACTCACTCACAGGGGTTCCACCCGCAGAGCTGCTAATGAAAAGGATGCTCAAAACCAGGTTATCCCTTATACACCCCATTATCAAAGAAATTGTTGAGTGCAGGCGTCAGTCACAATGTGACTACCATGACAGGAATGCGAGGGTGCGATGTATTGATGTCAATTATCCTGTTTTTGTCCTTAACTACGCTGCAGGGCCCAAAATGGCTTGCAGGCACTGTGATTGCCAAAGAGGGGAATAGGGTTTTGGTAGTTAAACTTACCAATGGACAAATCTGCCGCAAACACGTGGATCAAACTAAAAGGAGGTTCAGCAACCCAATAGAAGAAGCAGAGGAAGAACACGACGTAGAGTTTACTCCACAACAGGTGACTGAACACCGGAACCAAGTGGAGGAGAGCCCAGTCACTGTGGGCAGTCCGGACAGGCCTGAGGCACCGCAAACAGCAGTCACTCAGGCCAGCGCCCTACAACTGGAGCCCCAACTCAGGCGCTCTCCAAGGGAGCGTAAACCACCAGAAAGACTTAACCTGTGATTCTGATAAGACTTTGGGGGGCGAGGTGATGTCATGTATTCAACTCTCATTGTAACCCATGTATAAGCTGACCTAAGTTGTACACCTTGCTAACATTGACCATAACGGGGTGAACTTGTGAGAAACACTCCTAACCTGGACTTTCAGGTATAAAAGGGGAAGCTTCACCCACCTTCATCACTTGAGGTCTTGGTAATAAATGTAACTGGTCACAGAGTAACCTTCTCTCAAGTATGGGCCTCGTGTACATTTATACTATATAGTAAGGACATATCACCTTTCCTTCCACCTTTGACTTACTCACACTTTTCTTCCCTCTTCACCCTCAGCTCTTCATTTGTGTTTCTGCCCCACTCGAACTGAACCGTTTGCTGATTCTGAGACTAAATTGCAAAGTCTTCTCTGCATGTATCTGCAGTCGGCCTTTCAAAGAGAGAGGTCCACAGATGGTCTGCTGTTATGATCCTTGAGTGTTACTATCACTTGCCAGGTATTGGGCTGAAAAAGGTGCACTCTGAGTAGTCAAGGTACTGGGGTCCACTTACTGAGAAAACATCCATTGCAAGAAACCAAAATCTTCACAGTATTGTTGATCATGCTTTAGTATGCATATTTAGTTCATCCCAATGGTATTTAGAATGTTATGTTTTCAAGTTAGCATGCATTTTATTAATGCTGAAGTATATAGAGCTGTTAAGGGTGGAACAGAGTATTCATTCCTGTGGTTTTAAATAATGGGAACAATTTTCCTCCTCCTCCCACTGCTGGATTACAGCCAAGGTGGTGCATTGCCAAAATTAGCCCAATTACATTACACCATAGTCCCTATATTACAGTAGTAACTACACTTCAAAAGTACTTAATTGGCTGTAAAGCACTTTGGGACATCCTGAGGTCATGAAAGATGCTATACAAATTCAAGTTTGTTCTTTGCTTCTTAACTGGTGGACAGATGAACTTCTGGGTTCAGCTAATTCCCATATCTTTTACCTGAAAGGCTTGCAGGAGCACAGATGCCAGGCAGCTTTGGAGCTTTCTGGCCACTGTCAAAAACAGATGGTCTGCAGTTCCATTGCATCTCCTTGCTGGCCCAGAATAAAAATAAACGTGCCGGTCTGGAGATTGTTGGAGGTAGTTGGCAACCCCTTTTCAGATCTGCCAATCTGAAAATTGAATCATAACATCAATAACATTTTACAGTACAGAAGGAGACCATTCAACCCTTCATCCCTGTTTTGGTTCTTTGAAAGAGACTAACTACAGGCTAGTTAGTTAAAAACACAGAGTTGGAAAAATGTTTGAAGACACTCCATGGGATGCTATAAATGAAAATGTCAAGAGCACAGGTATCACAGGGAGTAATTGGCATGGTTTTAGAAGTACTAGGTATGCCTTGCAAACTTACTTGCATTTTGTGAGAGTATCTATGCTAGTGGATGATGCTGTTTAAACAGCTCTTTCGGGATTTCCATTTGTATAAACTATCACGGGTAGGGGTAACATCGCTTTTACACCTCTAATTACTATCAGTAGCCCAGTAAAATGCTCAACGCCTTCTATTTAAATTCATAACCAATTCATTGTGCTACATTTTATTTACACCGCCCCCTCCCAATTTTACAGATATATCGGCCATAAAAACATATTCCACTTCGGAAACCTGCCCATAGCAGTAAGGAAGTGACTGAATAGGAAGCCAATGGTGAAGAGCAGTGAATCAGTCCTAGTCAATGTGTAACTACAACAGCTTAGCTTCATTCAATTTCTGCTATTGATCAACACAGCGCACAGTCCAGGTCAATTTCAATCTGAGGTCTTAACCACACACCAATCTGAAAGGACAAAATATTGAATGAACTTTCCCATTGGAACATTGGCTAGTTAGAATGTCAGTCGTGTGCACGAAGTTTGTAAATATTATCACTTTGTTATCTTGTTATTTACTCTTTATACAATGTGTAGTAATTTGTTAGTCGCAACATTGCTACATTTCACATGATTTAAAAGAAACAATATGCTCATGAAATGTCTAAACAGTGCAAGATTATTTCGCAGTGAATTCCAGACCATTGAATTTAAATAATAATGCAGTGCATATTTTATCTGGCAATTTGATATTTTATTAAATCCTAAGCAGAATGCAGTTAATATGTGTTGGTTCAGCTGTTTCCTTTTATTACAGTGCTTTTTGAGGTGAACTGTTTTGGGAGGGAATACATGATGCCTTTGCCCTTTCTCATTGCTGCAGAGATATCCATTGGCTGTGCCATTTCGGGATTGCTGTGGCGTCATCCAATGAGTTCTCCAACAAATGATGTTATAAATTCAACACTGGAGGATTGGGGAGGACAATGGTCTAACCTATTACTTTTGTCATCAATATCGCCGTTACAGCAAATTCTGGGCCAATGTTTACTAGATTCCAAGATCTCCAGGACACCATTTCAGAGCATTTGCATGATATTCAATAGACTCTTTCTCAGAGATTAAGGGATGTTAGTAATTCCATGAGCACTGTTTTTCTACAGATCAGTGGCAGCTAATATTCTGATCCTATGCCTAGTGGGATGGCAGGAGAGGACTCCGAGGACTCTGCCTTCCCTCAGGACAGCAGTACCACACAGTTCTTTTCTGACCTTTCTGATACCTTCACAGGTGGAAGAAGATCAGCAGGCCAAGACTGTGGATGTTTCAAGCCCCAGAGAATTAGTCCATTGCAGATCCAGCTCAGGATTCAGCGGCACCTGATCCCAATAGGCTTATAGTCATGTAGAGCAACCAACCATATCGCAGGCCCCAGGTGCCATGAGAAAAAGTGTTGGACTAGAAATGAGGAAAAGTCAAAAAGTCGCATTCTAATTGACTTCTCAGTTACAAAGTTAGAGAAACGTTATATAATTATTGTCAAAATATTGTTACGATATTCATGAAAACATAAAATTGCACTGAAGCTGGAAAATATGTTTATGGACTTTGGACTCTCATGGGACTTTTGCTTTTAATATAAATGGAGTATTCTGAAGGTTGTAGATGTAAATTATTTAGGGCATCCTGGTTATTGCAGATGTTGTATAGCTATAATATGATCAGACATTACTGAAAGTCTCTCTGATGCAATCGTTTTATAGCTCTATCCCAGAGGCCATCTCTGAGCCTGCTGCATCCTCTCATGTCTGAGCTTCTCTGTCTCGGGTGTGTACAGCTTCTGACTCTTTCACCTCTAAATTTAATCTAAATTTCCAGGCCTTCCTGAAGATAAAAATTGTGGAGGACATAGTAGGAATCTGCAATTTGTGAGACAATGTTGGCAGTGTATCAGCGGGAATCCCTGGACCTACCTAAACACCTGAATGTTCTCTTCAGCCGCATGCCAGAGCCTAGTTTATTTAAATTCATGTGTGGGCCGAGCCTCGTTGTAGTGTTCCTCCACTCAGTGATGGTCCTTCTCAATGATCTTTACAACCATGATAGTATTGTTTTGTTAAGGGGAGGTCGTATCTGACTAACTTGATTGAATTTTTTGAGGTGGTAACAGGAGGGTCAATGAGGGTCGTTTGTTTGATGTAGTGTACATGGATTTTAGCAAGACTTTAGATAAGGTCCCACATGGCAGATTGTCCATGAAAGTAAAAGACCATAGGATCCAGGGCAAAGTGACAAGTTGAATCCAAAATTGGCTCAGAGGCAGGAACCAAAGGATAATGGTTGATGGATGGTTTTGTGAATGGAAGGCTGTTTTCAGTGGGGTTCCACAGGGCTCAGTACTGGGTCCCTTGCTTTTTGTGGTATATATCAATGATTTAGACTTTAATATAGGGGGGGTATGATCAAGAAGTTTGCAGATGATACAAAAATTGTCTGTGTGGTTCATAATGAAGAATAAAGCTATAGACTGCAGGAAGATATCAATGAACTGGTCAGGTGGGCAGAACAGTGGCAAATGGAATTCATTCCGGAGAAGTGTGAGATAATGCCTTTAGGGAGGGTTAACAAAGCAAGGGAATACACACTAAATGTAGGACACTGAGAAGTGTAGAGGAACAAAGGGACCTTGGAGTGCATGTCCACAGATCCCAGAAAAAGCAGTAAACCTGAGGACTGGGAGAAATTTAGAATTCAGCAGAAGAGGACAAAGGGTTTAATTAGGAGGGGGAAAATAGAGTATGAGAGGAAACTTGCTGGGAACATAAAAACTGACTGCAAAAATTTCTAGAGATATGTGAAGAGAAAAAGATTAATGAAGACAGGTCCCTTGCAGTCAGAATCAGGTGAATTTATAATGGGGAACAAAGAAATGGCAGACCAATTGAACAAATACTTTGGTTCTGTCTTCACGAAGGAAGACACAAATAACCTTCCGGAAATACGAGGGGACCGAGGGTCTAGCGAAAAGGAGGAACTGAAGGAAATCCTTATTAGTCAGGAAATTGTGTTGGGGAAATTGATGAGATTGAAGGCCAATGAATCCCCAGGGCCTGATAGTCTGCATCCCAGAGTACTTAAGGAAGTGGCCCTAGAAATAATGGATGCATTGGTGATTATTTTCCAACAGTCTATTGATTCTGGATCAGTTCCTATGGACTGGAGGGTAGATAATGTAATACCACTTTTTTAAAAAGGAGGAAGAGAGAAAACACGGAATTATAAACCAGTCAGCCTGACATCAGTAGTGGGGAAAATGTTGGAATCAATTATTAAAGATGAAATAGTGGCGCATTGGGAAAGCAGTGTCAGGATTGGTCCAAGTCAGCATGGATTTATGAAAGGGAAATCATGCTTGACAAATCTTCTTGAATTTTTTGAGGATGTAACTGGTAGAGAGGACAAGGGAGAACCAGTGGAAATGGTGTATTTGGACTTTCAAAAGGCTTTTGACAAGGTCCCACACAAGAGATTGGTGTGCAAAATTAAAGCACATGGTATTGGGGACAACATACTGACGTGGATGAGAACTGGTTGGCAGACAGGAAGCAGAGAATCGGGATAAACGGGTCCTTTTCAAAATGGCAGGCAGTGACTAGTGAGGTGCCGCAGGGCTCAGTGATGGGACCCCAGCTATTTACAATATACATCAATGATTTAGATGAAGGAATTGAGAGTAATATTTTCAAGTTTGCAGATGACACTAAGCTAGGTGGCAGTGTGTGCTGTGAGGAGGATGCTAAGAGGCTGCAGGGTGATTTGGGCAGATTAGGTGAGTGGGCAAATGCATGGCAGATGCAGTATAATGTGGATAAATGTGGTTATCCACTTTGGGAGCAAAAACACAATGGCAGATATTATCTGAATGGCGGCAGATTAGGAAAAGGGGAGGTGCAACGAGACCTCGGTATCATGGTACATCAATCATTGAAGGTTGGCATGCAGGTGCTGATATGTCCTTACTATACAGTATAAATGCACACGAGGCCCATGCTTGAGAGAAGGTCAGACTGTGACCTGTCCTTCATTCTTTAGCACTCAAGTGATGAAGGTGGGTGGAGCTTCCTCTTTTATACCTGAAGGTCCAGGTTAGGAGTGTCTCCCACTTAGTGGTCATTGTTCCACAGTGTACAACTTAGGTCAGATTATACATGGGTTACAATGCTGGTTGAATACATGACATCACGTCCCCCCCAAAGTCTTATTGGGATCAAAGGTTGAGTCTCTCTGGTGGTTTACGCTCTCTTGTAGAGCGCCTGAGTTGGGGCTCCGGTTGTTGGATGCTGGCCTGAGTGTCTGCTGTTTGCGGTGCCTCAGGCCTATCCAGACTGCCCCCAGTGATTGGGCTCTCCTCCCTTTGGTTCCGGTGTGCGGTCACCTGTGATGGAGTGAACTCTACATCATGTTTTTCCTCTGCTTCTTCTATGGGGTTGCTGAACCTCCTTTTTGTTTGATCCATGTGTTTGCGGCAGATTTGTCCATTGGTAAGTTTAACTACCAGAATTCTATTTCCCTCTTTGGCAATCACAGTGCCTGTGAGCCATTTGGGCCCTGCAGCGTAGTTGAGGACAAAAACAGGATCATTTACATAATTACATCATGCCCTCGCATTCCTGTCATGATAGTCATATTGTGGCTGGCGCCTGCTCTCGACAATTTCATTCATGGTGGGGGGTATAAGGGATAGCCGGGTTTTGAGCGTCCTTTTCATTAGCAGCTCTGCGGGTGGAACCCCTGTGAGCGAGTGTGGTCGGGATCTACAGGGAGGCGTGATAAGCGCCTTTGTAGGGAACCCCTTTGGATTCTGAGCATCCCCTGTTTGATTATCTGCACTGCTCGTTCTGTCTGGCCATTTGAGGCCGGCTTGAACGGTGCCGTTCTGACATGGTTAATTCCATTGCCTGCCATGAAGTCCTGGAATTCAATGCTTGTAAAGCACGGGCCATTGTCACTGACCAAGACGTACGGTAGACTATGGGCGGCGAACATTGCCCGTCGACTTTCTCCCGTGGCAGAGGATGTGCTTGAATTTAAAATGTCACACTCGATCCATTTGGAGTAGGCGTCTAATACAACCAAAAACATTCTTCCCATGAAAGAACATAAGAACATAAGAATTAGGAACAGGAGTAGGCCATCTAGCCCCTCGAGCCTGCTCCGCCATTCAACAAGATCATGACTGATCTGGCCGTGGACTCAGCTCCACTTACCCGCCCGCTCCCTGTAACCCCTAATTCCCTTTTGGTTAAAAATCTATCTATCTGTGATTTGAATACATTTAATGAGCTAGCCTCAACTGCTTCCTTGGGCAGAGAATTCCACAGATTCACAACCCTCTGGGAGAAGAAATTCCTTCTCAACTCGGTTTTAAATTGGCTCCCCCGTATTTTGAGGCTGTACCCCCTAGTTCTAGTCTCCCCGACCAGTGGAAACAACCTCTCTGCCTCTATCTTGTCTATCCCTTTCATTATTTTAAATGTTTCTATAAGATCCCCCCTCATCCTTCTGAACTCCAACGAGTAAAGACCCAATCTACTCAATCTATCATCATAAGGTAACCCCCTCATCTCTGGAATCAGCCTCGTGAATCGTCTCTGTACCCCCTCCAAAGCTAATATATCCTTCCTTAAGTAAGGTGACCAAAACTGCACGCAGTACTCCAGGTGCGGCCTCACCAATACCCTGTACAGTTGCAGCAGGACCTCCCTGCTTTTGTATTCCATCCCTCTCGCAATGAAGGCTAACATTCCATTCGCCTTCCTAATTACATGCTGCACCTGCAAACTAACTTTTTGGGATTCATGCACAAGGACCCCCAGGTCCCTCTGCAATAGGACCTGCGTAGTCCACATGGATGCGTGACCAAGGCTTGGCGGGCCATGGCCAGGGGCTAAAGGGGGGCTTCCCTGGGCGCATTGCCCAGCTGGGCACACGTGTTGCACCTGCGAACACAAAGTTCCAGATCTGCGTCTATCCCTGGCCACCAAACGTGTGACCTGGCAATTGCCTTCATCATGACAATGCCCGGGTGCTCATTGTGGAGTTCTCTGATGAACACCTCTCTGCCCATCTGGGGCATGACTACGCGGTTTCCCCACAGTAGGCAACCGGTCTGAATCGAGAGTTCAACCCTACGCCTGTGAAATGGTTTAAATTCCTCAGGGCATGCCCTGTACGTGGCTGCCCAGTCCCCATTCAGGACACATTTCTTGACTAGAGACAATAGCAGGACTCTATTTGTCCAGACTTTAATCTGACGGGCTGTCACGGGTGAGCCTTCGCTTTCGAAAGCTTCAACAGCCATGACCATCTCAGCAGCATGCTCGGTAGCCCCCTCAGTGGTGGCAAGTGGGAGCCTGCTGAGTGCATCGGTGCAGTTTTCAGTGCCCGGTCTGTGCCGAATTATATAGTCATAGGCGGCTAACGTGAGTGCCCACCTCTGTATGCGGGCCGATGCGTTGCATTTGTGGCCTTGTTGTCGGCCAAAAGGAACGTTAGGGGTTTGTGATCTGTCTCCAGCTCAAATTTCCTGCCAAACAGGTACTGGTGCATTTTCTTTACCGCATATACACATGCGAGCGCCTCCTTTTCTACCATCCCGTAACCCCTTTCTGCCTGGGACAGACTCCTGGAGGCATAAGCTATCGGCTGTAACTGACCCTTGACATTGACATGCTGCAACACACACCCGACACCATAGGACGACGCATCGCACGTTAACACAAGTTTCTTACATGGGTCGTAGAGTGTTAACAGAGTGTTGGAACATAACAAATTGCGTGCTCTATTAAAAGCCCTTTCCTGGCTGTTCCCCCAGACCCATTTGCGACCTTTGCGTAGGAGCACGTGTAGCGGCTCTAGCAGCGTGCTCAATTTGGGAAGAAAGTTACCAAAATAGTTCAGGAGCCCCAGGAACGAACGCAGCTCCGTCGTGTTACGGGGTCTGGGTGCTCTCTGGATCGCTTCCGTCTTGGACGCAGTAGGGCTGATCCCGTCTGCTGCTACCCTCATCCCCAGGAATTCTACCTCTGGAGCTAGGAAGACGCACTTCGTCTTTTTGAGTCGCAGCCCTACCCGGTCCAGTCTGCGTAGCACCTCCTCCAGGTTGCGGAGGTGTTCTTCAGTATCGTAACCCGTAATGACGATGTCGTCCTGAAAAACCACCGTCCTTGGAATCGACTTGAGGAGGCTTTCCATATTTCATTGGAAGATCGTGGCGGCTGAGCGAATCCCGAACGGACATCTGTTGTACTCAAACAACCCCTTGTGTGTCGTGATGGTGGTCAGCTTCTTCGACTCACTCAACAGCTCCTGGGTCATGTAAGCTGAGGTCAGGTCCAATTTTGAAAAAAGTTTGCCACCGGATAGTGTCGCAAAGAGGTCCTCCGCTCTCGGTAGCGGGTACACCCGATTGATGGTGGCCTTGTAATCACCACATATCCTGACCGATCCATCCACCTTGAGCACCGGCACAATCGGGCTCGCCCAGTCACTGAATTCGACTGGCGAGATGATGCCTTCCCTCAGCAGGCGGTCCAATTCGCCTTCTATCTTTTCCCGCATCATGTACGGCACCGCTCTGGCCTTGTGGTTTACTGGCCTGGCGTCCGGATTTATGTGAATCACAACTTGGCCCCCATGAAAGTGCCGATGCCGGGTTGAAATAATGAGTCAAATTTGTCCAGGATCTATGAGCATGATACTCGCTCCACAGAGGAAATTGCATTGACATCGCCCCATTTCCAGTTCATGACAGCAAGCCAACTCCTCCCCAGTAGTGCGGGACCGTCCTCTGGGACAATCCAGGGTGGCAACCTGTTTTCCGAATCTTTGTGGATCACGACTACCGTGGCGCTGCCTAGCACCGGAATGATCTGCTTTGTGTAAGTCCGTAGCTGTGCGTCAATCGGCAATAATTTTGGCCTCCTGGCTTTGGACGCTCACAATTTTTTGAACTGTTTGATACCCATCAGATACTGGCTGGCCCCCGTATCTAGCTCCATTGATACTGGGATGCCATTGAGGAGCACTTTCATCATTATCGGTGGCGTCCTGGTGTATGAACTGTATACGTGCTCCACATGAACTCACTGAACTTCAGCTTCCAGCGATTTCCCCCAGTGTTCATTTCTGCAATTTCTGCAGGTATTTTGCTCATCTCTGCAAACTGCGGCTGAGTGTGTGCCTCCACGCCTCCAACATGAGCTGCTGTTGGAGACAAAAGGTCCCTTGCCAGTCGATCGTCCCTGACTGCCCCTGTGACTGTCCTTGAGTGCGCCATTAACAGGTGTTGATGGCCGCATTACTATCCGCATTGTCCCTTGCAATGGCGTGAATCGCTGTTCAACTTGCCATTGTCTCTGTCGAACTCCCCCTCTGGGTTCCACTACATGTTGGGGCATGCCTGACTGCCCTTGTCTGCCTGGAGAACCGTGTGCTGCTTTAACAATGTTGAATCTCTGTCCCAACCTTTCCTTAACACAGTACCTCTCGTCTGTTCTGCTAGTGGCCATGCTCGCGTGGTTTAAATCCCAGTTTCTCGTCGCCATTGATACGTCCTTACTATACAGTATAAATGCACACGAGGCCCATGCTTGAGAGAAGGTCAGTCTGTGACCTGTCCTTTATTCCTTAGCACTCAAGTGATGAAGATGGGTGGAGCTTCCCCTTTTATACCTGAAGGTCCAGATTAGGAGTGTCTCCCACCTAGTGGTCATTGTTCTCACAGTGTACAACCTAGGTCAGATTATACATGGGTTACAATGCTGGTTGAATACATGACAGGTGCAGCAGGCGGTGAAGAAGACAAATGGCAT
Organism: Pristiophorus japonicus; assembly: GCF_044704955.1. Lineage (NCBI taxonomy): Eukaryota > Metazoa > Chordata > Chondrichthyes > Pristiophoridae > Pristiophorus > Pristiophorus japonicus. The sequence continues at coordinate 140,517,072 of NC_091983.1, read as the reverse complement.
GTTGTCCTTCATAGCTAGGGGATTTGAGTATAGGAGCACAGAAGTCTGACTGCAGTTGTACAGGGCTTTGGTGAGGCCTCACCTGGAATATTGTGTTCAGTTTTGGTCTCCTAATCTGAGGAAGAACGTTCTTGTTATTGAGGGAGTGCAGCGAAGGTTCACCAGACTGATTCCTGGGATGGCAGGACTAACATATGAGGAGATATTGGATCGACTGGGCCTGTATTCACTGGAGTTTAGAAAAATGAGAGGGGATCTCATAGAAACTTACAAGATTCTGACAGGACTGGACAGGTTAGATGCAGGAAGAATGTTCCCAATGTTGGGGAAGTCCAGAACCAGGGGTCACAGTCTAAGGATAAGGGGTAAGCCATTCAGGACCGAGATGAGGAGAAACTTCTTTACTCAGAGAATTGTTAACCTGTGGAATTCTCTACGCAGAAAGTTGTTGATGCCAATTCGTTAGATCTATTCAAGAGGGAGTTAGATATGGCCCTTATGGCTAAAGGGATCAAAGGGTATGGAGAGAAAGCAGGAAAGGGGTACTGAGGTGAATGATCAGCCATGATCTTATTGAATGGTGGTGCAGGCTCGAAGGGCCGACTGGCCTACTCCTGCACCTATTTTCCATGTTTCTATGTTTCTATGAAGGTAGCAGGCCAGGTGGATAAGGTGGTTAAGAAGGCATACGGAATACTTGCCTTTATTAGCTGAGGCATAGAATACAAGAGCAGGGTGGTTATGCTTGAACTGTATAAAACACTAATTAGGCCACAGCTAGAGTACTGCGTGCAGTTCTGGTCACCACATTGCAGGAAAGATGTGATTGCACTTGAGACAGTACAGAGGAGATTTACGAGGATGTTGCCTGGACTTGACAATTCTAGCTATGAGGAAAGATTGGATAGGTTACTTTTGTGTTCTTTGGAACAGGGGAGGCTGAAGGGGGCCTTATTAAGGTGTATAAAATTATGAGGGGCCTGGATAGAATGGAGAGGAAGGACCAATTTCCCTTAGCAGAGGCGTCAACAACCCGGGAGCATAGATTTAATGTAAATGGTGGTAGGTTTCGAGGGGATTTGAGGGGAAATTCTTTCCCAAGGAGAGTGGTGGGGGAACTCATTGCCTGAAAGGGTGGTAGAGGCAAAAACCCTCACCACATTTAAAAAGTACTTGGAGGTGCCTACAAAGCTACGGATCAAGAGCTGGAAAGTAGAGGCTGAATAGCGGACAGTGTGGACACAATGCGCCAAAATGGCCTCCTTCCATGCTGTAAATTTCTATGATTCTATCATTTTGATATTGTATACCGCATGTCTGCAAGAAGCCAACCAATGCCTTGCCCATGATTCTGAAAAGAGTACATTAACACTGGATTTTGATGGGTGGATGAATCATGGCAACTCCCTGCATACTGGACATTGACATGCAGAAACCTGTGCTTGTAGTCAAACGCTAATTGAACATTAAGGAAGTGAAATTCTTTTTGATTGCCATAATGATGTGGGTTGACTTAGCGGCCCATCTGGCACAATCTATAGCTCCAAGAACTGAGTCCCTGGAATCTATCTCAGGTCCTTTGACCTGTGTTTATATTCCACATAAGTCTCCTCCCACCCGTCTTCATCTAACTCTGTCAGTATAACTCTACCAAAGAGCCAGCACAGATGCAATGGGCTGAATGGCCTCCTTCTGTGTTTATCTAGCTTTCCCTTATTTGCATCTATGCCATATAGACAGATTTTACAGCTGTTTACTCCTGGTGTGATGCTTTGTGTGCTGGGAGCACATATAAATTTGTAAATTTGGGAATGGAAATCAATGGATCCTGAAGAATTTTATGCCCATTAATTTTAATGGGTAGAAACTGCTGTGAGGCCCATTGCCATCCATGGCTAAAATCTTGATATCCAGTCTCAGTGCATTATAGTCTAATCCAGGAGGGTCAGTTTATAACATCTGCTCTATAATTTGCACTGTGAAATTCCAGAGAATGTGAATGAGAAAGAAGGAAAGATTGTCGTCTTTTGAAGGGTATTGATTTTGTTTATAAAGAATTCTCTGCATGTTAAGATCCCTTCTAATTTTCTACAATCTCCCTCTCTCAGATATTTAAATGTAATATATTTTAGTACATTTTTGCATCAACATTTTTTCTGTCAATTGTGTTCTGCTGCTCTGAAACAATCTACTTTAAAAGTCCAATGTCTTCTCTTCTTCTTAGGCAGTCCCTCGGAGTCGAGGATGACTTGCTTCCACACCAAAATTAGTTCTCAGGTGACTGAGGAGTCCGATGTGGGACCTACAGTCTCTGTCACAGATGGGGCATACGGTGGTTGAAGGGACGTTGGTTGAAGCGACGGGTAGGTGGGGTGCTTGAGTTGTCGTGCACTCCTTCCGCTGTTTGCACTTGGCCTCCGAAGAGGCTCGAGGTGTTCGGAGCCTTCCCGAATGCTTATCCTCCACCTTGAGCAGTCTTGGGCCAGGGATTCCTAGGTGTCGGTGGGGATGTTGCACTTTTTCAAGGAGGCTTTGAAGTGTTTCCTCTGCCCACCTGGAGGTCGCTTGCCGTGTCAGAACTCCAAGTAGAGTGCTTGTTTTGGGAGTCTCGTATCGGGCATGTGGACGATGTGGCCCATCCATCGGAGCTAATCGAGTGTGGTCAATGCTTTGATGCTGGGGATGTTGGCCTGAGCAAGAACACTAACGTTGCTGCATCTATCCTGCCAATGGATTTGCAAGATCTTGTGGAGACAGCGTTGGTGGTACTTCTCCAGTGCTTTGAGGTGCCTGCTTTACATAGTCCATGTCTCTGAAGTACATAGGAGAGCGGATATCACTGCTGCTCCGTAGACCATGAGCTTGGTGCCATGTTTGAAATCCTAGTCTTCAAACACTCAGACGACCGAAGACTGCACTGGCACACTGAAGGAGGTGTTAGACTTCGTCATCGATGTCTGCCCTTGTTAAGAGTAGGCTCCCGAGGTATGGAAAATGGTCCATGTTGTCCAAGGCCTCATCGTGGATTTTGATAATCGAGGGTGTCATGTATGTATGCTTGGGGTTACTAATCACCAGGTGGCGCCACTGTCGGAGGTCATTGGGCTGTATGCACGTGTGTGCTGTCCAGGTGTAAAAGGCAAGCCATCATGTAATGTAATCACTTTGGGTCCTAATAAAGCAGAGCCAGGTTTGTACCTGTGTTAATTTACAGTATTCAGTCTATCGAGATATACATAACATTTGGCAATGAGGTAACTTAAGAACCTTCGCATACAAAAATGAGCATAATTGGAATTCTGGAGAGATTCATGGAGGGAGAGGACTGGGCAAATTTTGTAGCTCGCCTGGATCAGTACTTCTTGGCTGACAAAATGGAGGAACCCACTGAAGCAGTTAGGCGCAGGGCGGTCTTCCTCACGGTTTGCGGTCTGAAAATCTATGGACTCATAAAGAATCTTCTCTCGCCTTTAAGTCCAATGGACAAGGACTATGAGGAATTGTGTGCTCTGGTATGTGACCATCTCAAAAAAGAAGAAGGCACCATCATCTCACGATATCGATTCTACAAGCACATTCGTTCTGATGCCAGGATGTGTCAGAATTTGTTGCCGACCTAAAATGTCTAGCTGGACCATGTAAGTTCGAAAACGTGTTGGGAGACATGCTGTGGGACTACTTTGTAATCGGCAACAACCACGAGGTGATCCTGCGTAAGCTACTGGCAGCGGAGACTCTGGATTTGAGCAAGGACACCACGATTGGCCAGGCATGCATGACGACGGACAAAAACTTAAAGTAGTTATCATCGAAAAATCGGAACTCGGCAAGTACTGTAAACAAGATTGTATCGTCATTTGGCAGAGCTGCATATGGCAGGGCCTACTCGACTGCGTATGCGAAACCTGTGGCTGCCCAAAGTTCGCCAACCGGAATGAATCCGATTTCACCGTGTTGCCGTTGTGGGGGCAATCATCGGCCTCATCAGAGTCAGTTTAAACAGTACATTTGTAAAAGCTGTTCAAGACTGGGGCATCTCCAGCGGATGTGTCCGCAACTGAGCAAGCGTGCTGCGACACACCACGTGGAGGATGATGACCAGTATAACGCGGATCCGGATATGCAATCCGAGGTACCAGAGGAGGAAGTGTATGGACTGTATTTGTTCCTAACAAAGAGCCAACCGATAATGATTATTGTGAAACTTAACGGTGCACCGGTACCGATGGAATTGGACACGGGTGCGAGTCAATCAATAATGAGCCAGAGGACATTCGACAAGCTGTGGGATACTAAGGCTGTGAGGCCTAAGCTGAGTCCAGTCAATGCCAAGTTGCGTATGTACACTAAAGAACTCATACCGGTGATTGGCAGTGCAGTAGTCAAGGTGTCGTATGATGGTGCAGTTCATGATTTACCTTTATGGATTGTTCCAGGTAATGGTCCAATACTGATCGGCAGGAATTGGCGAGAAAAAATCTAATGGAATTGGAACGATATCAAAGTGTTGTCGTTGGAGGATGATACTCCATGTGTTCAAGTAAGTTTCCCTCGCTGTTTGAACCAGGCATCGGCAACTTCATGGGACCCAAGGTGCAGTTCCACGTGGACTCGGATGCAAGATCCGTCCATCATAAAGCTCGGGCGGTTCTGTACGTGATGAGAGAGAAGGTCGAAATCGAACTGGACAGACTCCAGCATGAAGGGGTCATATCAACAATCGAATTTAACGAATGGGCCAGCCCCATTGTTCCTGTGTTGAAGAGTGATGGCACTGTCAGGATTTGTGGAGACTACAAGGTTACAATCAACCAAGTTTCGAAACAGGATCAATACCCGTTACCGCAGACTGATGACCTGTTTGCAATGCTAGCCGGGGGAAGTCGTTCACTAAACTGGATCTGACGTCGGCCTACATGACACAGGAGCTGGTCAAGATATCGAAGAAACTTACCTGCATCAACACTTATAAAGGACTGTTTATCTACAACAGGTGTCCTTTCGGAATTTGCTCGGCTGCAGCCATATTTCAGGGGAACATGGAGAGTCTACTCAAGTCCGCCCCTAGAACCACCGTGTTCCAAGCTGACATCCTGGTCCAGGTCGTGACACCGCCGATCATCTGAACAACATGGAAGTGGTTCTACATCGTCTGGACAAAGCGGGACTCAGACTGAAACATAGAAACATCGAAAATAGGTGTAGGAGTAGGCCATTCGGCCCATCGAGCCTGCACTACCATTCAATATGATCATGGCTTTTCATGCAACTTCAGTACCCCATTCCTGCTTTCTCTCCATACCCCTTGATCCCTTCAGCCATAAGGGCCACATCTAACTCCCTTTTGAATATATCTAACGAACTGGCCTCAACAACTTTCTCAACATCGAGAACATTCTTCCTGAATCTAACCTGTCCAATCCTGTCAGAATTTTATATGTTTCTATGAGATCCCCTCTCATTCTTCTAAATTCCAGTGAATATAAGCCTAATCGATCCAGTCTTTCGTCATATGTCAGTCCTGCCATCCCGGGAATCAGTCTGGTGAACCTTCGCTGCACTCCCTCAATAGCAAGAATTTCCTTCCTCAGATTAGGAGACCAAAACTGTACACAATATTCCAGGTGTGGCCTCACTAAGGCTTTGTATAATTGCAGTAAGACCTCCCTGCTGCTATACTCAAATCCTTTCGCTATGAAGGCCAACATGCCATTTGCCTTCTTCACCGCCTGCTGTACCTGCATGCCAACTTTCAATGATGTAGCATGACATCCATGTCTCGTTGCACCTCCCCTTTTCCTAATCTGTCACCATTCAGATAATAGTCTGCCTTCCTGTTTTTGCCACCAAAGTGGATAATCTCACATTTATCTACATTATACTGCATCTGCCATGCATTTGCCCACTCACCTAACCTGTCCAAGTCACCCTGTAACCTCTTATCATCCTCCTCACAGCTCACACTGCCACCCAGCTTAATGTCATCTGCAAACTTGGAGATATTACATTCAATTCCTTCGTCCAAATCATTAATGTATATTGTAAATAGCTGGGGTCCCAGCACTGAACCTTGCAGTACCTCAATAGTCACTGCCTGCCATTCTGAAAAGGACCCATTTATTCCTACTCTTTGCTTCCTGTCTGCCAACCAGTTCTCTATGCACGTCAATACAGTACCCCCAATACCATGTGCTTTAATTTTGCACACTAATCTCTTGTGTGGGACCTTGTCAAAAGCCTTTTGAAAGTCCAAATACACCACATCCTAGTTCTCCCTTGTCCACTCTACCAGTTACATCCTCAAAAAGTTCAAGAAGATTTGTCAAACATGATTTCCCTTTCATAAATCCATGTTGACTTGGACCGATCCTGTCACTGCTTTCCAAATGCGCTGCTATTCCAACATTTTCCCCACTACCGATGTCAGGCTAACAGGTCTATAATTTCCTGTTTTCTCTCTCCCTCCTTTTTTTAAAAGTGGGTTACATTAGCTACCCTCCAATCCTTAGGAACTGATCCATAGAATGTTGGAAAATGACGACCAATGCATCCACTATTTCTAGGGCCACTTCCTTAAGTACTCTGGGATGTAGAGTATCAGGCCCTGGGGATTTATCAGCCTTCAATGCCATCAATTTCCTTAACATAATTTCCTGACTAATAACGATTTCCTTCAGTTCCTCCTTCTCAATAGAACCTCAGTTCGCTAGTATTTCTGGAAGGTTATTTGTGTCTTCCTTAGTGAAGACAGAACCAAAGCATTTGTTCAATTGGTCTGCCATTTCTTTGTTCCCCATTATAAATTCACCTGATTCTGACTGCAAGGGGCCTACATTTGTCTTCACTAATCTTTTTCTCTTTACATATCTATAGAAGCTTTTGCAGTCAGTTTTTATGTTCCCTGCAAGCTTCCTCTCATACTCTATTTCCCCCCTCCTAATTAAACCCTTTGTCCTCCTCTGCTGAATTCTAAATTTCTCCCAGTCCTCAGGTTTGCTTCTTTTTCTGGCCAATTTATATGTCCCTTCCTTGGTTTTAACACTATCCCTAATTTCCCTTGCTGGCCACGGTTGAGCCACCTTCCCTGTTTTATTTTTACGCCAGACAAGGATGTACAATTGTTGAAGTTCATCCATGTGATATTTAACTGTCTGCCATTGCCTATCCCTTTAAGTATCATTCGCCAGTCTATCCTAGCCGATTCACGTCTCATACCATCGAAGTTACCTTTCTTTAAGTTCAGGACCCTAGTCTCTGTGTTAACTGTGTCACTCTCCACCTTAATGAAGAATTCTATCATATTATGGTCACTCTTCCCCAAGGGGCCTCACACAACAAGATTGCTAATTAATCCTCTCTCATTACACAACACGCAGTCTAAGATGGCCAGCTCTCTAGTTGGTTCCTCGACATATTGGTCTAGAAAACGATCCCTTATACACTCCAGACAATCCTCCTCCACCGTATTTTACTTCCCTCTGTCTCCCTGCATCGATTCCCATCCCCTGCCATATTAGTTTAACTCCTCCCCAACAGCACTAGCAACCACTCCCCCTAGGACATCAGTTCTGGTCCTGCCCAGGTGCAGACCATCCGGTTTGTATTGGTCCCACCTCCCCCAGAACCAGCTCCAATGTCCCAGGAATTTGAATCCCTTCCTCTTGCACCATTCCTCAAGCCACGTATTCATCTTAACTATCCTGCTATTTCTACTCTGACTAGCATGTGGTACTGGTAGCAATCCTGAGATTACTATCTTTGAGGTCCAATTTCTTAATTTAACTCCTAGCTCCCGAAATACAGCTTGTAGGACCTCATCCCATTTTTTACCTATATTGTTGGTACCTATATGCACCACGACAACTGGCTGTTCACCCTCTCCCTCCAGGAGGCCCTGCAGCCAATCCAAGTCATCCTTGACCCTTGCACCAGGGAGGCAACATATCATCCTGGAGTCTCGATTGCAGCCGCAGAAATGCCTATCTATTCCCCTTACAATAGAATCCCCTACCACTATAGCTCTCCCAATCTTTTTCGAAGTGTGTCTTCATGACAACGGAAGTCGAATTCCTGGGGAGAAAAATTGCTGCTAACGGCATCAGGCCTACGGACTCGAAAACCAAGGCCATCAAAAATGCACCCAAGCCTCAGAATGTGACAGAGCTGCATTCGTTCCTTGGTCTACTCAACTACTTTGGTAATTTCCTATCTCGATTGAGCACTTCATTAGAGCCACTATACATGCTGCTAAGAAAAGGCGACAACTGGGTTTTGGGTGCGTCTCAAGATAGAGCTTTTGAGAAAGCTACTAATCTGCTTTGCTCTAACAAGCTGCTGGTACATTATGATCTGTGTAAGCATCTAGTATTGGCCTGTGATGCTTCGTCATATGGAGTTGGTTACATGCTTCAACAAGCTAATGAGTCGGGTAAACTACAACCTGTTGTGTATGCTTCTAAAAGTTTGTCAAAGGCAGAAAGAACCTACAATATGGTTGAAAAAGAAGCACTAGCCTGTGTGTATGGGGTTAAAAAGATGCATCAGTACCTGTTTGGTCTTCGGTTTGAACTGGAAACAGATCACAAGCCACTCATTTAATTGTTTTCGGAAAACAAAGATATCAATACCAATGCATCGTCCCACATCCAGAGGTGGGCTCTGACATTATCTACCTATGATTATGTGATTTGCCATAGACCTGGCACTGAGAATTGTGCCGATGCACTGAGCCATCTGCCGTTGCCCACACTGGAGGTGGAGATGCCATAACCTGCAGACCTACTGTTAGTCACGGCTCAACAAGTTAAGACCTGGACCAGCCAGGACCCGATATTATCAGTTGTGAAACATTGTGTCCTTAGTGGTGATTGGTCTGCCATACCCAAGCAAATGGGTGATGAGACCAAACCTTACAACCGTCGCAAAGACGAACTATCCATTCAGTCAGATTGTTTACTATGGGGTAATCGTGTTGTTATGCCTAAGAAAGGCAGAGAGAAATTTGTACATGATCTACATAGTACTCATCCTGGTATTGTCATAATGAAAGCCATTGCCAGGTCTCATGTATTGTGGACTGGAATTGACTCTGATCTGGAATCCTGTGTGCATCAGTGCAACACTTGCATGCAGCTCAGCAAAGCACCAGCGGAATCGCCGTTGAGTCTGTGGTCGTGGCCATCTAAACCATGGTCCAGGATCCACATCGACTTTGCAGGTCCCTTCCTGGGAAAGATGTTTTTAGTTGTGGTGAATAGAGTGTATAATCATGTCATCCAGTACATCCACAGCTACCATTGAGAGCTTTCGTGTCATGTTTGCCACTCATGGTCTGCCCGACATCATTGTAAATGACAACGGACCTTGCTTCACTAGTCTGGAGTTTCAAGAGTTCCTGAAACTCAATGGTATCAAACATGTGAGGTCAGCACCATTCAAACCCACATCTAATGGTCAAGCAGAGCGTGCTGTCCAAACCATCAAGCAGAGAGAGTATGAAACGTGTAACTCAAGGTTCACTGCAGACTCGCTTGTCATGCATATTGCTTAATTACAGGACGAGACCCCACACGCTTACCGGGGTCCCCCCTGCTGAACTATTGATAAAGAGAGGTCTCAAAACCAAGCGCTCTCTTGTCCACCCTGTCTTGAATGATCATGTTGAATACAGACGTCAAAGTCAGCAGTGGTATCATGAACACGCTGCTGTGTCACGTGACATTTCTGTTAACGATCCTGTGTATGTACTCAATTATGGTCAAGGTCCCAATTGGATCACCGGTACTGTTACGGCCAAGGAGGGTGACAGAGTATTTATCGTCAAGCTCAAGAATGGGCAAACATGCAGGAAACATGTTGATCAGATAAAGCTGTGGCACACGGATGAACCGGAACATTCTGAGGAAGGCACAATCAGTGACCAACCAACCTACCCTCAGTCATCAGAGGACTCCGCTGTCATCAATGAATCTGGACTTTCAATCCCTGACATGGTCATTGCCACTCCCATCAGATCGGCTACCCAGCCCCCAGTCATAACAGACTCAGAACGCTCGCCCAAGGCTGGAGTTGAACTGAGACGATCAACTCGGGAGCGGAAAGCCCCAGACCGTTTCAATTTGTAAAAAGACTGTTACTAATATCTTAAAGGAGGATATTGTCATGTATGTATGCTTGAGGTTACTAGCCACCAGGTGGCACCACTGTCGGAGGTCATTGGGTTTACGCACTTGTGTGCGGTCCAGATATAAAAGACAAGCCATTATGTAATGTAATCACTTTGGGCCCTAATAAAGTAGAGCCAGGTTTGTACCTGTGTTAGTTTACAGTATTCAGTCTATTGAGTTATTTCATACATAACAGGGGGGAAGTACTGTGTGGCAGGGGCAGGTTGTTAGAGGACCTTTGCCTTACAGATATTTAGTGTAAGGCCCATGCTCTTGTATGCTTCTGTGAAGGTGTTGACGATTGCTTGGAGTTTGGCCTCCGAGTGTGCGCAGACGCAAACGTCATCTGCTTACTGTAATTCAATGACAGAGGATGGGACGAGCTTGGATCTGGCCTGGAGGTGACGGAGTTTGAACAGTTTCCCGTTTGTTCTGTAGATTAGCTCCACTCCAGCAGGGAGCTTACTGAGGGTGAGATGTAGCATTGCAGCAAGGAAGATCGAGAAAAGCGTTGGTGCGATGACACAGCCTTGCTTGACCCCGGTCCATACGTAAATTGGGTCTGTGGTAGATCCGTTGTTCAGGATCACGGCTTGCATGTCATCGTGAAGCAGGCGGAGGATGGTGACAAACTTTTGAGAGCATCCAAACTTGAGGAAGACGCTCCATAATCCCTCATGGTTGACAGTGTCAAAGGCTTTTGTAAGGTCAAAGAAGGCCATATACAGAAGTTGTTGTTCCCTGCATTTCTCTTGAATTTGACACGCGGTGAAGATCATGTCCATTGTGCCCCTTAGTGGGCGGAATCTGCATTGCGACTCTGGGAGGAGCTCTTCAGCCACAGGGAGAAGGCAATTGAGGAGGATTCTTGTGATGACTTTCCCTGTGGCAGACAGCAGGGAAACCTCTCTGTAATTACTGCAATCGGACGTCCCCTTTCTTGATGATGGTCACGATTACGACATCTCTGAGATCCCAAGACATACTCACCTCCTTCCAAATAAGAGAAATGAGATCATGTATTCGTGCCAATAGTGCTTCTCCACCATGTTTTAGTGCTTTGGCAGGGATTCCATCTGCTCCTGAGGCCTTGTTGTTCTTCAGTTGCCTGATGGTCTTTTCAACCTTGTGTCGGCCTGAAATAACGCTAGGGTGGTGGCGCGTGGCATGCTGCGGGATGGAGTTGAGAACACTCGCGTCGAAGACAGAGTCTTGGTTAAGGAGATCTTCGAAGTGCTCCTTCCAGCGGGCACTGACTGCTTCTCTGTCCATGATGAGTATCTCTCCTTTCTTGGCCCTCAATGGGGTAGGACCTTAGGTGCTTGGGCTGTAGGTGGTCTTGACTGCGCTATAGAATCCACGCACGTCGTGGTTGTCGGCTAGTTGCTGGATCTCCATTGCTTTCTCCACCCACCATCTGTTCTTTAGGTCACAAGTTTTTTGTTGGACCTCGGCCATCATACACCTGTAGAGTTACTTTCTTGCTCTCGAGTTGTACTGCTATTTCCAGTTCAAGAATGCCTTGCGCTTGTGGCTTATTAGCTCATGGATCTCCTGGTCATTCTCGTCGAACCAATCTTGGTGTTTCCTGGTCGAGTGACTGAGTGTCCCTATGGAGGCCTTGAGGGCAGACCAGGCGCTGTGGACACTCTGAATCTCTGGGTCACTGGGAGTCGCCAGGATGGTTGTGAGTCTCTGGCTGAATAGGGCTTTCTTAGCAGGATCTTTGAATGCTCCAGTGTTGATTTTCCTGCGGCAGCGTTTCTGTTGCCGCCACTGTTTTGGGGCTACCTTGATGGAAATGACAGAGTGGATTAGGCGATGGTCCATCCAGCAGTCGTCAGCTCCTATCATGGCACGGGTGATGCGCACGTCCTTGCAGTCCCTTGCTCGGACGATGACGTAGTCGAGTAGATGCCAGTGCCTGGTACTGTAAAAGTCCAATGTAGAAAGGGAGAGTCAGATGGACAATACTGTCAACTTTTGTGGAATTTTTCAGATGGGCAAAAATAAATGTGTTATTGCCTGCCTTAAAATAACACTGATTGGAATTTGGTGCGAGCATCTTAAGCGCCCATAACAGAAGATCACCCATTGGAAAATTACTTATTCTGCCATGCGGGATGGATTGTAAATGGTGCAGGAAACTGGCAGCTCTTGATTCCACCTCAAGGCCCTGGTACCCTGTAGCTGATCCAATACCAAAAATGTCTAAAGAGGATGCTTCATTCAAAGAACAAGAAAGATATTACATAGCAGTTATATTTTTTTATGGTTTTAACACACTATTGCTTGTTTCGTCAAAGAGGTAAAGCAAACATTTATATGTTGGAATGCACAGTGACTGAACATCTTGTTCCCAGTAAAAATGGGCTTTGCATGATTTTCATAAGTCTTTTCTGCTCTGGAGCTAAAATGTCTGGAGCTCTACTCTACTGCAGGAAGTACTGTGAGTGTGCCCTTCCCAAATCATTAACATGGTGGCAGCCCCCACCCAGAGAGGTGTAACAGAGACACCTGCCCCGACGAGCATGTAGTAGTTGGAATAACCCCCTGCCACTCTTACAGGAGGACTGCAAAGCTTGGGTAGACTGAAGAAATGCTTTTGAATGCTTCTAAAGGAGTCAAGGATCAACATTTTAATGGTTAGTCGATTTCTCTTGGAATTATTATCATTCTTTGGGCAATCCTGGAGCCTTTCTAATGCTCAGGGTGGGACCAATGCCTGATCTCAGCAGAAGTAGGTTCTGCCAGGCTTAACAGGTGTACCTGGACATGCTCCAAACACCCCTTAAAGGCGGCTGTGGATGTGGGGGATGGGGTGGATTTTAAATGGTGCAGGAAACCCTGACACCCTGTAGCTCATCCACTTCAGTTGTGCTCTCCTGTACTGCAGAAATTTTCACTGCACTGTATCATCCTGTGGTTTAGATTTTGGAATTGTCTGCAACAATTTGTGTGACTTTTCTGGCAATGAATGTCTTTTTGTTTCTAATTTTAGTGTGGTAGTTAATACAATAATTTTTCTAGTTGTACTATCTCACTGTTTACAAGTGCTACTTTTATTTCCAAGTAACAAATATACAACACAGGCACAATGGCTTTAAAGTCTTTAATCGTACTGAAAATAATTCTGAGGTTGGACCAATTGGGATTATTAAGTTTTTAACACAATTCTCAGCTGACTATACACATTTTTATGACTCCATGATGGGGGCCGAACTTGGTGGACTCACCGCCTGCTGCTACCGACTGCCGCCGAGTTTTCTGGGTGGTTTCCCCTCCGTGCGAGTTTGGTGGAGGTCTCCGGCTGGCCGGGAGGGAAGATCGCTGGGAACCGCCCACTGACATCCGCTGACGTGCAACTCACGTAAGTATCCTCCCGCCCGCCGAGGTGCCAGTTTGGTCTGGGCGGGAGTCCGCTGCAGCAGGGGGAAGGACTGCTGCATGGAGGAAGGTCTAACCTCAATGCTAAGTAAGAAGACCTGCAAAAAAAGGTTAGTAAACTTATTTTATTTTTTTTTACAGTGCTTCAGGTGGATGGGATCCCCTGAAGGTTTTCCATTTTTTATTTTATTTTTTGTAATTTTTTATTTTTATCTGTTCCCCCCTCCCTGGTCCCTACTCAATCCTCGGTGGCACTTTGCCGAGGATTGCATTTGCCGTCGAGATTGGGATCTCCCGCCTGCTACATGGCATAAGTCCTTTTTTTGCCACTGGGCAGTCTTTCCTGGACTTTTCCATGAAACTCGCGCTCAAAGTACCATCAGGTATCTCAGCGGTTCTTTAGGTGGCACTTGGGCGGAACTTAGCTTCCACAAAGTTCGGGGTCTATAATCTTAAAGTGCAATTTACATGGTCTGAAACAATGAAGCAACTCCATTTTCATCACCTGCAGCTCTCATCCACTAATTACAGATTTTCATCGAAATTCTCCTTGAAGTAATGTTTTGTTACAAAAGTCACAGATGCCCTAAATGGTTCCATGGTCAATTGTTGAACTTTCTGCCTGCTTCCCCTTCGCATTTGATGGTTATTCCAACTGATGTTTCTGCCATTATTGCTTAGAGCTCCTTCTTGCAGCACTGAATAAAACCTGTGGAACAAGATTGTTATGGACATCTAGGCTTGCTCAAACTCGATTAAAAGGAATTAGAATATCATTTTCTTCAAAGAGTTTCTCCCAAATCTGATGATTGAAAGGCTCACATGGTATTGCACTGGTCTGATTGATGACGTACTTGAGGGTTCAAAGACAGAATCTCTTTGGTTAGAATTAAAGATCAATAGAGAAGCTGTTATGCTGCTGGGTTTATATTATAGGTCACCAAACAGTGGGAAGGAGATGGAGGATCAAATTTGCATGGAAATTGCAGAAAGATGCAAGAACTATAGAGTAGTGATAATGGAGGACTACAATTATCCCAAATTTGGCCCACCCATTTTTTCAACGCACACACCGGAGATGCGCCGACTTCCTAGGGTGAAAACGGCGCTGAAAAAATCTTCCTGGATTCTGGCCGCTCTGTGGCCTCTCCCATGGCTTGGCACGGCATAGTCTGTCCATTAGGGGGCAGACCAAGGGCCCTGCGTGAAAAACAGTGCCGGCAGCTGGAGGTTTCGCGCATGCGCGGTAGCTCCTGCTCTCAGCCGGAGGTCCCTCGGAGAAGTCCCTCGGAGAAGTCCTTGAAGAAGTCCCTCGGAGAAGTCCTCGGAGAAGTCCCTCGGAGAAGTCCTTGAAGAAGTCCCTCGGAGAAGTCCCTCGGAGAAGTCCTTGAAGAAGTCCCTCGGTAAGTCCAATCCTTGGAGAAGTCCTCAGAGAAGTCCCTCGGAGAAGTCCAGTCCTTGGAGAAGTCCTCGGAGAAGTCCCTCGGAGAAGTCCTTGAAGAAGTCCCTCGGAGAAGTCCCTCGGAGAAGTCCTTGAAGAAGTCCCTTGGAGAAGTCCCTCGGAGAAGTCCTTGAAGAAGTCCCTCGGAGAAGTCCAATCCTTGGAGAAGTCCTCAGAGAAGTCCCTCGGAGAAGTCCAGTCCTTGGAGAAGTCCTCGGAGAAGTCCCTCGGAGAAGTCCTTGAAGAAGTCCCTCGGAGAAGTCCCTCGGAGAAGTCCATGAAGAAGTCCCTTGGAGAAGACCCTCAGAGAAGTCCAGTCCTCGGAGAAGTCCTTGGAGAAGTCCCTCGGAGAAATCCAGTCCTCGGAGAAGTCCCTTGGAGAAGTCCAGTCCTCGGAGAAGTCCTCGGAGAAGTCCCTCGAAGTCCAGTCCTCGGAGAAGACACTGAGAAGTCCAGTCCTCGGAGAAATCCAGTCCTCGGAGGAATCCCTCGGAGAAGTCCAGTCCTCAGAGAAGTCCCTCGGAGAAGTCCAGTCCTTGGAAAAGTCCCTCGGAGAAGTCCTCGGAGAAGTCCCTCAGAGAAGTCCTCGGAGAAGTCCCTTAGAGAAGTCCAGTCCTCGGAGAAGCCCCTTGGAGAAGTTCCTCGGAGAAGATCTCGGAGAAATCCTCGGAGAAGTCGCCGGAGAGTCGTCGGAGAGTAGTCGGAGTCGGGGAGAGAGAGTCGGAGAGAGAGTCGGAGTCGGAGAGAGTCGGCAAGGAGCCGGTCGGCCCGCTGACTTCCTGTTAGGAAGGTAGGACTTAAGTTTTATTTTTTATTTATTATTGATGGTTTTTATGCTTCTTGAATGTTGTTGTGAAGGTGTTTAGTGCTTTGCAAGGTCCTCTCCGCTTCCCTTCCCACCCGCCCCCCCCACCCCCCAATCCCGCCACACCCCCCCCCCCCCCCAACCATCTCTGGCTACCTGCGCTGATTTCTTAACTCTCCACAAGGGCTTTACATACCGCTGGCCTAAGTTAGTTTGGAGCAACTATTAGCTGTCCAAACTAGCTTAAATGGCCAGAATGGGCATAGGTGGCTGGTAAAGCCCCATTTTGAAAAAAAAACTAAACCAAAAAAATCCTAACTAACTCATTTACACTAGCGCAAATTAAATGTGCAGAATGGAGATTTTTAATATACTCCAGTAAAATCAAATTGCTCCAAAAAGACCGGAGCAACTCCTGGGCAAATTTGGGCCCATTGATTGGGATAGTAACAGTGTAAAGAGCAAAGAGGGGGAGGAATTCCTGAAATCTTTACAAGAAAACTTGCTTGTTCAGTGTGTTTCCAGCCCAACGATGAAGGAAGCAATGATAGATCTAATTCTGGGGAAATAAGTGGGGCAAGTAGTGCATGCTTCAGTGAGATAGCATTTAGGAACAGTGATCACAGTATCATTAGGTTTAGAGTAGTTATGAAATGGACAAGAAAAAATCAAACGTGAACATATTCAGTGGTTGTCCAAGAGGAGGGAAAGGAGAGTGAAGAAAAAGAAGAAGAAACACTGTCACTCGATTTGACACTCCCAGCCACCAGCTCCTCAAGGTCACACTCAAGGCCATTTGCAATGTCCCTCACTGAAAATCAGCAGGCTTCCACCTACCATGCTGCAGTCACTGGGACAGCACTGCATAACATCACTAGGATAGGCAAAGTCACACACAAGACAGTCACTAGAAAGGCTTACATTTATATAGCGCTTTTCATGACCACCGGACATCACAAAGCGCTTTACAGCCAATGAAGTACTTTTGGACTGTAATCACTGTTGTAATCTTGGAAACGTGGAAGCCAATTTGTGCACAAGCAAGCTCCCACAAATAGCAACGTGATAATGACAAGATAAACTGTTTTTGGATTTTGACCAGGACTCTGTGGATAACTCCCCTGTTCTTTGAAATAGTGCCATGGGATCTTTTACGTCCACCTGAGAGGGCAGACATGGCCTCGGTTTAATGTCTTATCCAAAAGACAGAACCTCCGACAGTGCAGCACTCCCCCAGCGCTGCACTGGAGTGTCAGCCTAGATTTATGTGCTCAAGTCCTTGGAGTGTGATTTGAACCCACAACCTTCTGATCATAGGCAAGTATGCTACCCACTAAGCCACAGCTGATACTTAAGGGAATGCACAAGGGTGATTAGTTGATTTCTTGATATCATTTTGGATGGATAGACGTATAAAGTTGAATTGGAAAGTTTGCTTTGTGGTGGTTTTCATTTCAACATTGTGGCTAAGAGGACACTGTGATGGCCAGTAACAGAGGGAAGTTAAGATGTGGGACTAATATTAAAAGGGGAATTGTGGTTGTTGCCAAAGGTACCGCAGGCGGATGACTCCATCCTGGATATCCCAGCCAGAAAGGGGTTGTCTGGTTTGCATCATTCCTTTTGCATTCTTCTCTGTTGCTTTTGCCATGTGTCCGCCCATTCTACCAGCCTGTCTATGTCATATTGAAGTCCTATCACAATCCAAAAAGGCAAAAAGCAAAAAGGGCCACATTACAGCAAAATTCTAAAGGGGCAAAGGGTGTTAATAAATCAAGCCTGAAGGCTCTGTGCCTCAATGCAAGGAGTATTCGGAATAAGGTGGACAAATTAACTACACAGATAGCAGTTAACAGATATGATGTAATTGGTATCAAGGAGACATGGCTCCAGAGTGACCAAGGCTGGGAACTCAACATACAAGGGTATTCAACATTTAGGAAGGACAGACAGAAAGGAAAAGGAGGTGGGGTGGCGTTGCTGGTTAAAGAGGAAATTAATGCAATAGTAAGGAAGGACATTAGCTTGGATGATGTGGAATCGGTATGGGTGGAGCTATGGAATTCCAAAGGGCAGAAAACGCTAGTGGGAGTTGTGTACAGATCACCAAACAGTAGTAGTGAGGTTGGGGACAGCATCAAACAAGAAATTAGGGATGCGTGCAATAAAGGTACAGCAGTTATCAAGGGTGACTTTAATCTAAATATTGATTAGCTAACCAAACTGGTAGCAATGCGGTGGAGGAAGTTTTCCTGGAGTGTATTAGGGATGGTTTCCTAGACCAATATGTCGAGGAACCAACTAGAGGGCTGGCCATCCTAGACTGGGTGATGTGTAATGAAAAAGGACGAATTAGCAATCTTATTGTGCGAGCCCCCTTGGGGAAGAGTGACCATAATATGGTAGAATTCTTTATTAAGATGGAGAGTGACACAGTTAATTCAGAGACTAGCGTCCTGAACTTAAGGAAAGGTAACTTCAATGGTATGAAATGTGAATTGGCTAGAATAAACTGGCGAGTGATATTTAAAGGGTTGACGGTGGATAGGCAATGGCAAACATTTAAAGATCACATGGATGAACTTCAACAATTTTACATCCCTGTCTGGAGTAAAAATAAAACAGGGAAGGTGGCTCAAATGTGGCTAACAAGGGAAAGTAAGAATAGTGTTAAATCCAAGGAAGAGGCATATAAATTGGCCAGAAAAAACAGCAAACCTGAGGACTGGGAGAATTTTGTAATACAGCAGAGGAGGATAAAGGGTTTAATTAGGAGGGGGAAAATAGAGTATGAAAGGAAGCTTGCTGGTAACATAAAAACTGACTGCAAAAGCTTCTATAGATATGTGAAGAGAAAAAGATTAGTAAAAACAAAGGTAGGTCCCTTGCAGTCAGATTCGGGTGAATTTATAATGGGGAACAAAGAAATGGCGGACAGTTAAACAAATACTTTGGTTCTGTCTTCGCGAATAACCTTCTGGAATTACTAGGGGACCGAGGGTCTAGCGGGAAGGAGGAACTGAGGAAATCCTTATTAGGTGGGAAATTGTGTTAGGGAAATTGATGGGATTGAAGGCTGATAAATCCACCGGGCCTGATAGTCTGCATCCCAGAGTACTTAAGGAAGTAGCCCTAGAAATAGTGGATGCATTGGTGATCATTTTCCAACAGTCTATCGACTCTGGATCGGTTCCTATGGACTGTTGGGTAGCTAAAGTAACACCACTTTTTAAGAAAGGAGGGAGAGAGAAAACGGGTAATTATAGACCAGTTAGCCTGGCATCAGTAGTGGGGAAAATGTTGGAATCAATTATTAAAGATGAAATAGCAGCACATTTGGAAAGCAGTGACGGGATTGGTCCAAGTCAGCATGGATTTATGAAAGAGAAATCCTGCTTGACAAATCTTCTAGAATTTTTTGAGGATGTAACTGGTAGAGAGGACAAGGGAGAACCAGTGGAAATGGTATATTTGGACTTTGAAAAGGCTTTTGACAAGGTCCCACACAAGAGATTGGTGTGCAAAATTAAAGCACATGGTATTGGGGTTTAATGTACTGACATGGATAGAGAACTGGTTGGCAGACAGGAAGCAGAGAGTTGGGATAAACGGGTCCTTTTCGGAATGTCAGGCAGTGACTAGTGGGGTGCCGCAGGGCTCAGTGCTGGGACCCCAGCTATTTACAATATACATTAATGATTTGGATGAGGGAATTGAGTGTAATATCTCCAAGTTTGCAGATGACACTAAGCTGGGTGGTGGTGTGAGCTGTGAGAAGGACGCTAAAAGGCTGCAGGGTGACTTGGACAGATTAGGTGAGTGGACAAACGCATGGGAGATGCAGTATAATGTGGATAAAAGTGGTTATCCACTTTGGTAGCAAAAACCCGAAGGTAGAATATTATCTGAATGGCAGCAGATTAGAAAAAGGGGAGGTGCAACGAGACCTGGGTGTCATGGTACATCAGTCATTGAAAGTTGGCATGCAGGTACAGCAGGCGGTGAAGAAGGCAAATGGTATGTTGGCCTTCATAGCTAGGGGATTTGAGTATAGGAGCAGGGAGGTTTTACTGCAGTTGTACAGGGCCTTAGTGAGGCCTCACCTGGAATATTGTGTTCAATTTTGGTCTCCTAATCTGAGGAAGGACGTTCTTGCTATTGAGGGCGTGCAGCGAAAGTTCACCAGACTGATTCCCGGGATGGCAGGACTGACATATAAGGAGAGACTGGAGCGACTGGGTCTGTATTCACTGGAGTTTAGTAGGATGAGAGGAAATCTCATAGAAACATATAAAATTCTGACGGGACTGGACAGGTTAGATGCAGGAAGAATGTTCCCGATGTTGGGGAAGTCCAGAACCAGGGGACACAGTCTAAGGATAAGGGGTAAGCCACTTAGGACTGAGATGAGGAAAAACTTCTTCACTCAGAGAGTTGTTAGCCTGTGGAATTCCCTACCGCAGAGAGTTGTTGATGCCAGTTCATTGGATATATTCAAGAGGCAGTTAGATATGGCCCTTATGGCTAAAGGGATCAAGGGGTATGGAGAGAAAGCAGGAAAGGGGTACTGAGGTGAATGATCAGCCATGATCTTATTGAATGGTGGTGCAGGCTCAAAGGGCCGAATGGCCTACTCCTGCACCTATTTTCTATGTTTCTATGTTTCTATCCTCCTCACTGTTCACTATACTTCCAAGTTTTGTGTCATCTGCAAATTTTGAAATTGTGCCCTCTACACCCAAGTCTAAGGGGCGGAAATTGATAAACTTATCGGCCACTGCCGCTGATATTCCTCTGCTCGAACCGCCCAGTGCCACGGGCGGATGGGGAAAGCCAATGCCCGTAAGTAGACTTCCGCCCGCCGAAATGCCAGATTGGTGCGGGCGGGAGTTGGCGGCAGAACAAGAGTGGACAGCTGCATGGAGGCTGCTCTTTCCTGAATGGTGAGTGTCAAGATCCTATAAAAAATGTAAGTGGAATGTTTTAAAATTATTTCTTTACGGAAATTTACCTGGATGGGGTCCCCTGAAGGTCATCAGATTTTTTTTTATGTTGGTGATGATTTTTATTTTTATCTCTTTGACCCTCCGTGGGCCTGACTCCATCCTCAGCGGCACTTGGGCGGCAAGCGCCTCTGCCGCCGAGAATGTGACCGTCCACCCGCTGCCGTCCAGACTGGTGGCGTACGTTGATTTGGCACCTGCCGACCTTCAAGGGACCTCGGCAATGAAAACACCGTCGAAAGTACCGTCCGGTACCGGTGGCCATCGGCGGCACTTTGGGTGGCACTTGGGCGGGCAGAAGCCTTGACCAAGTTCAGCCCCTAAGTCATTAATATATATCAAGAAAAGCAGTTGTCCTGGTGCCGACCCCTGGGGAACACCACTGTATCTTCCTCCATTCCGAAAAATAACCGTTCACCACTACTCCCTGTTTCATGTCACTTAGCCAATTTCATATCCATGCTGTGACTGTCCCTTTTATTCCATGGACTTCAACTTCGCTAGCAAGCCTATAATGTGGCACTTTATCAAGCGCCTTTTGGAAATCCACATACAGCACATCAACCACATTGCCCTCATCAACCCTCTCTGTTACCTCAAACATGATTTGCCTTTAACAAATCCATGGTGGCTTTCTACTCTAGCCCAAGTGACTGTTAATTTTGTCCTGGATTATCATTTCTAAAAGCTTCCCCACTACCGAAGCTAAACTGACGGGCCTGTATTTGCTGGGTTTATCTTCATACCCTTTTTTGAACAAGGGTGTAACGTTTGCAATTCTCCAGTCCTCTGGTGCCAGCCCCACATGCATGGAAGATTGGAAGATTATGGGCAGTAGCTTCACAATTTCCACCTTTACTTCCCTCAGCATCCTAGGACGCATCCCATCCGGTCCTGGTGACTTACCTACTTTAATACAGCCAGCCTTTCTAGTACCTCCACTATATCAATTTTTATCCTACCCAGTATCTCAACTACCTCCTCTTTCACTGTGACTTTGGCAGCATCTTCTTTCTTGGTAAAGATAGATTCAAAATACTCATTTAGTACCTCTGCCTTCATGCGTAGATCTCTTTTTTGGTCCTTAATTGGCCCTACCCCTCCTCTTACTAACCGTTTACTATTTGTATGCCAATAGAAGACTTTTAGATTCCCTTTTATGTTAGCTGCCAATCTATTCTCATACTCTCTCTTTGCCACTCTAATTTCCTTTTTTAGTTCCCCTTTGAACTTTCTATATTCAGCCTGGTTCTCACTTGTATTCTCAATCTGACATCTGTCATACGCACCCCATTTCTAGTGTTTGTACTGCCGTGGTGGATGAGGTGGCCTCGAGTGGAATTCCTCTCTTTGGCTTCTTTTTTCCACAGACCGGAAGTCGGTCATAATGGGGATGGATATGCAATGGTAAGCACACTAGAGGGGCAGAAGTTGGGGCCGCCACTGTCAGTCATCAGCGCTGTGTCACCACGGCTCTCCCCTTCCATTAAAGGGGAGAGCCTGCGTGATTTTTAAAGTTCGGTCCACTGGGCCACCAAGGAGGGTTTTGGCCGGGCCAGCGGCCTGGCATCCAATAGGGGATGCCAGGCTGCCTATTGGAGGCCCAGCCAAACCAAGGGACCATCTGAAAAAAGCAGCTTTTGGCACCGCCCGGCGGGAGGAAGATTTTCTCCGCGGAATTTCGCCATCGGGGTGGAGGGGAGGGAACTTTGGGGTGTGCACTCTGATGACACACTTAGGACGGTTCGGCAGCATCGGCGTGGTGAGGGGTGGGGGGTAGCGGGGAGAGAGTCACTGCCGGGATACCGCAGGAGCAGAATTTTGATAATGGCAGCCATTACATGAAAAGTCGGTGGCCATTGCACTCCACAACGTGATAACAGGCCTTAAGGAATGGGGCAATTTCGGCCCCTCTATCTCTTTCGTCATCCAGGGAGCTCTGGCTTTGGTTGCCTCACCGTTCCTCCTCATGGGAATGTATCTTGGCTGTACCCGAACCATCTCCTCTTTAAAGGCAGACGATTGCAGTTTTGCCTGCCAAACTTTGATTCCAATTTACCCGGGCCAGATCCATTCTCAACCTATTGAAATTGGCCCTCCTCCAACTAAATATTTTTACTCTAGATTGCTCCCTGTCATTTTTCATAGCTAATCTAAATCTTATGATACTGTGATCACTGTTCCCTAAATGTTCCCCAATGACACTTGTTCTACTTGACCCATCTAATTTACCAGAACCAGACCCAGCAATGCCTCCTTCCTCGTCGGGCCAGAAACATACTGATCAAGAAAGTTCTCCTGAACACACCTCTGAAGTTCCTCCCTCTCTCTGCCCTTTACACTGTTACCATCCCAGCCTATATTAGGATCATTTGAAGTCTCCGATTATCACTACTCTATAGATCTTGCATCTCTCTAATTTCCCTGCATATTTGTTCCTCTATATCCTTCCCACTAGTTGGCAGCCTATAGAATACACTTAGTAGTGTAATGGCTCCTCTATTGTTTCTCAACTCTAACCAAATAGATTCTGTCCTTGATCTCTCTAGGACATCCTTTCTCTCCAGCACTGTAATATTCTTAATCAGTACTGCCACCCCATCTCCTTTCTTTCCTTCTCTATCTTTCCTGAACACCTTAAATCCAGGAATATTTGGTACACAATCCTGCCCCTTTTTGAGCCAGGTCTCCGTTATCGCCACAACATCTTATTCCCATGTGTCTATTTGCGCTAGCCTCTCACCAATCTTATTTACCACACTTTGTGCACTGTAAACCTATTTTAGACCTTCTTGTATTCTCTCTTAGTCTGACCCCATGTAATACTGTATTATTTCTTACTCTAATGATATCTGTCTCTCTCAATCCTTTGTGCACCTTGTTTCTCCTGTCTAATGCGACATCCTGGAGTCCATCCCCCTGCCAAATTAGTTTAAACCCTTCCCAACAGCAGTAGAAAACCCCAGCGAGGACATTGGTCCTGGCTCTATCGAGGTGCAACCCATCTGGCCTGTACAGGCCCCACCTCCACCAGAACCAATCCTAATAACCCACAAATCTAAAGCCCCCTTTCTGCACCATCTCTCCAGTCATGCATTCATCTGCTCTATCCTCCTATTTCTGTACTCACTGGCTCGTGGCACCGGGAATAATCCGGAGATTACTACCTTTGAAGTCCTGTTTTTTAATCTCTTTCCTAGCTCCCTAAAATCTGCCTGCGGGACCTTATCCATCTTTCTACCTATATCGTTGATACCGATATGAACTACGACCTCTGGCTGTTCACCTCCGAATGTTCTGCAGCCGCTCAGTGACATCCTTGACCCTGGCACCAGGGATGCAACATACCATCCTGGAATCACTCTGCGGCCACAGAAACGCCTGTCTGTTCTCCTAACTATCAAATCTCCTCCTCCCCCCTGTACAGCTGAGCCACCCGTGGTGCCATGGACTTGGCTCTGGCTGTACTCCCCAGTGGAACCATCATCCTCATCAGTATTCAGTCCTGATTACTGGTTAGAGATTGAGATGCAATCAGGAGATGCTGCACAACCTACCTGGTCCTCCTTGTCTGTCTGACAGTCATCCATTCCCCCTCTGCCTGCACACTCTTATGCTGCAGGGTGACCACCTCCTCAAACATGCTATCCGTGTAGCTCTCAGTCTCACCGCAGTGGTTCAAGCTCCGAAATCTGGAGCTCGAGCTCCTCCAGCTGATGACACTTCCTACACATGTGGTTGTCGAGGACACGGGAAGCGTCCTGGAGTTCCCACATGGCACAAGATGTGCATTCCACAGGACCAAGGTGCCCTTGCCATGCCTCTACTTCATAGACTATTAAGTAATTTAACAGAAATAAACTTGAGACTTAAAATTACCAATCACCAGCTACTTATCAATCAGCTTCTTCCCTTGTGCTGACGTCACTTACCTCGCTCCCTGGCGCTTGCACTCTCTCCGGGCTCTGGTCTATTGGGCCTACCTTTATCTGCGGCCGCTGCTCTCCCGCAGGTCCGCTCCTTTGTTTATTAACTTAGATACCTAGGGTTCTGTGGCTCCATTTTAAAAACTTTTAACATCTATTGCAACAAACCACTACTTCCATAAAATATTTTTTTTAAGTTCAAAAGATTAAATACAAACTTACCAGATAGATGAGTGTGTCTCTTTAAGAAACGCTAACAGCGTCTTTGCAGGGCTGCTTCACACACACTTTTCTGTGCATGCTTAGGACCAGCGTTAAAGAGAGCATGGGTTGGAAATTCGGTTGTCTAGCACCTCTGTTAGTGCCCAGGAGAGTCGAATTGCTTACCGCCCAGGCGCACAGTTTGCAGCGCCCCGCCAAGATATTTGGTGCCTCGCCAAACACTAGCGCCTTGCTCTGTAATTTCATTCAGATCATGACGTCAGTTGTCGGGTAACGTCCCGCTGATGATCTGGTCGAAAAATTAGATGGATACGCCTCCTTTACCGTCAGCCCCTAATCACATCGGAAAAACCAGGCGGTTCCACGCTCCGTTGTCGCTATGTGCAACGTATTTAAAGTGAGGGAGGAGGAACCTAAATTGAAGGGCACATTGAGCTCAACGGTTTTGCTCTGGTCGCTGTGCCAACTGCTGACTTTAAATCTGAAGAATGATGGGGTCCTTACAGGTTGAGTGAAATAATTTAATGGGGGTCATTACTAGTTCGCCAGATTCACTTACTCCATGCTCTGGTTAGGTGGCGTGAAGATAGAAGGGCCGTTGGCCATGTCAGGCTATGAATGAGGAAAGGCCACAGATGTCTGGACAGGAGGCCTTACCCCCCCCATGAGTTTACAGGCAGCAACGCTCATACCTCCATCTCTCGGAGGAGCAGTGTGTGAGAAGGATGCGCTTCTGAAAGGAAATGCTATGGGATAAATGCCATCTCCTATAGGCAGACCTGCAGCCTCACATCAGCACCAGGACTGCGCTGCCCGTCACAGTGAAGGTCACTGTGGTGCTGGCCTTCTATGCCTCTGGCTCCTTCCAGTCTGCATCAGCGGACATATGCAGCACCTCTCAATTCACTGCACATCGTTGCATTCGCCACATCACAAAGGCTCTCTCCGACCACAGAATGGATTTCATAATATTCCCAATGAGCAGGAAGAGCTAGAATGAGTGGGCATGTGAGATTGGCAGGATTGCGGGCTTCCCATGGATTCAAGGAGCCATTTTATTGACATATGTGCCCTTGCGAGCACCATTTGCCAATGCAGAAGTATTCAGAAACCGAAAGGAATACCATTCTCTAAACGTGCGTGCGACCACACACAGTGCATCCTCACAGTGAATGCCCGCTATCCAGGGAGCGCACATGATGCCTTCATCCTGCGTGAGAGCACTGTGACACGATTGTTTCGGCCACCACGGGAAGGGCATGGCTGGCTGCTCAGGGACAAAGGACGGCCTAGCCACCTGGCTAATGACCGCCCTCCACAATCCCACCACACAAGCAGAGCACTGCTACAATGAAAGCCATGTGGCTACCTGCAACATCATTGAGAGGACAATACAGATGCTCAAGCAGCATTTCTGATGTCTGGACCGCTCGGGAGGCATCCTTCAATACTCCCCTCAACTGGTGTCGCAATTCATTGTGGTGTGCTGCATGTTACACAACTTGGTCATCATGAGGGGCCAGGCATTGCCAGTGGGGTTTGCAGCCCCACCTCAGCAGGAAGAGGATGAGGAACAGGAGCCTGGCAAGGCCCCAAATGGCCAGCCACTCCAAGAGGAGGAGCACCGTCCATGGTGGAGGCAGCATGGTGATCCTGCCGGTGCAAGAGCCACACGTCAGTGGTTCATAATGCATCGGTTCTCTTGAATGGAGGAAGCTGAGGGATGCAACTAATACTGCCCGCACTATGTGCCATAAACATCTCCGTTAAAGTCCACAATCATACCACAAGACGCCAATGCAAAACATTTTACTTACAACACCAACATAGTCGCCTCAAACAACACAACCCACCCCCCCGCCCCACCCCACTGCCACCACACCCCCCCCACCCAGCGAGTAACAAAACAAAACACATCGTCCCGTTGAAAGACCATCAAGCGCATTGAAGTTAAACAATGTAACGACATATTTACAGCCATTATTTACATGATGAGCATATCTGTCCAAAGTGGGCAAAGTACTCACTCAGACTTTGACTGACATTTCCCACCCCTCACCTTTACCACCCTCCCATGCCTACTGCTCCTCCTCAATGTGGCCTCAGTGCCTGCAGCAATGCTGCTTGAGGGCTGCTGTGTGTGTGGGGCAGACAGTACAGCTGGCCGAGCGGAATGCCCTGGACCAGCTCTGTGCCTGGAACGCCCGGCTGTGGACTCCACCGCCTCAGCATCGGCGGCAGCAGTCTGGGATAGCTCGGGTGTGGACTGCAGCAGGTGCAAAGGTAGAATGGCTGTGGTGAGAGCCGGAATGCCTTGAGGAAGGACAGCACCTTCCATTTCCAGCGGCCGATTGTCACTCACCCAGGGCGGAGGGTCTGCATCTGGAGCAATCTGTGAGAGCACCGTTCGTTCCCCATTGGACTGTGATGAACACAGAGAGGATGGCAGCAGTCAATGTGTGCATGGCATCACTCTGCGACTGACTCACAGCACACTGAACCCGAAACGCAGCAGCCTGCGAGTTCATGGCAGCAATCAGTGCCAGTCTCACATCACGGGATCTTTGCGTGGCTTGGGCCTGTGATGTGATAGCTGCTGCCACGTCAGCCATGGCACGTGCCATCCGCTCTGCGACTTCACTATCACTCATTGGGCCCATCTCTCTCTGTGTGTGGGCAAGAATGGGCTCGTTGGACTCCTGAGAGACAGGGGCAATGTTTGAAGCGGCCTCCCACACATTCACAGCAAGTGTATCGATGCTCTGCAGGACCTTTTGCACTGCACCCATGAGGTCGCGGTGCGTTTGTGTGTGTGGTGTCTCTGCACCTTGTTACAAACTCACACGAGGCATGTATATATCAGACACGGTCACTCTGTGATCTTCACTTTATTCCCAGGACCAAGGTGGGACCTCCCCTTTTATACCTGGAAACCCAGGTGAGGAGTGTCTCCTGCAAGCTCACCCCCTGTGGTCAGGGTGTGCATTTCAAGAGTACAGGTACAGTGTGCATGAGTTACAGTTACATAACTATTGTTATTGCAAGATGGTGAAATATATGACATCACATCCCCCCCTTAAGTCTTTTAGTTTCAGAGGTTAAGTCTATCGGGTGGTCGATGCTCTCTCGTGGAGCGCCGCAGTTGTGGATCTGGTGGCTGAGTCTCAGCACACGTCTCTGTCACTTGAGGTGATTCCAGCCTGTCCGGGCTGGCTGCCACGACTGTGCATGCTGAGGGCTGTCTTTGTTGCTCGTACGCTGGCAGTGGTGTGGGTGCTATTTCATCATGCTCTTCTTCTGGTTCCTCCGTGTCTCTGCTGAACCTTGTCTTTACTTGGTCCAAGTGTTTGCGGCATATCTGCCCATTGTTTAGTCTGACCACCATGACCCTGTTTTCTTCCAATTACGGTGCCCTCAAGCCATTTGGGTCCCAAAGCATGGTTAAGAACAAATACCGGGTCATCTATTTCTATACACCTCCCCCTTGAGCCTTGATCATGGAGCTCGATTTGGGACAGGCGCTTGCCCTCAACAATGTCTGCCAGGTCTGGGTGAATGAGGGACAGCCGCGTCTTGATCGTGCATTTCATGAGGAGTCCCGCTGGCGGGACTCCCTTGAACGAGTGCAGCCGGGACCTGTAGGCCAGCAGGAGGCGCGATAGGCGGTATTGAAGGGAAGGTCCTTGGATGCGTAGCATGTTCTGCTTTATGACTTGAACCGCCTGTTCCGCCTGGCCATTGGAGGCCGGCTTGAACTGCGCTGTCCGGAGTGCTTGATCCCATTGCCCGACATGAACTCCTGGAATTCATGGCTGATAAAATACAGGCCATTGTCGCTGACCAGGATGTCCGGCAAGCCGTGGGTCGCGAAAACCGTACGCAGACTCTCCACAGTGATGGATATCATGCACGAGTTCAATATGATGCACTCGATCCACTTCGAGTATGCATCGACAATGATCAGGAACATTTTCCTCATGAACGGGCCCGCATAGTCTACGTGAATGCGTGACCATGGCCTGGTGGGCCAGGGCCACGGGCTGAGTGGAGCCTCCCTGGGGCATTGCCCAGCTGGGCACACGTCGTGCACCTGCGAACCCAGTGTTCCAGGTCTGAGTCAATCCCCGGCTACCACACGTGTGACCAGGCAATGGTCTTCATTAACACGATGCCAGGGTGCTCGCTGTGGAGTTCCCTGATGAACGCTTCCCTTCCTTTCTGGGGCATGATTACCCGGCTGCCCCATAACAGGCAGTCGGCTTGGATGGAGAGTTCATCCATCCGTCTCTGAAACGGCCTGACTTCCTCGGGGTGCCCTGTGTGCGGGCGCCCAATTCCCAGTCAGGACACATTTCTTTATCATGGATAGTAGGGGGTCTCTGTTGGTCCAGAGTTTGATCTGTCAGGCTGTGATGGGAGAGCCCGCAGTGTAAAAAGCCTCAACGGCCATGACCATCTCGGCGCTCTGCTCCGACGCCCCCTCGGTGGTGGCCAATGGGAGCCTGCTGAGTGTGTCAGCACAATTTTCGGTGCCTGGCCAGTGCTGTATGGTGTAGTCATACGCAGCCAGCGTGAGGGCCCATCGCTGTATGTGAGCTGACGCGTTAGCGTTGACAGTCTTGCTGTCGGACAACAGGGATGTTAACGGCTTGTGGTCCGTCTCTAGCTCGAACTGTCTACCGAAAAGGTACTGGTGCATCTTTTTCACACCGTACACACACGCGAGTGCCTCCTTCTCGACCATGCTGTATCCACGCTCTGCCTGGGAGAGCGACCTGGAGGCGTAAGCCACCGGTTGGAGTCGGCCGTCATCGTTACCCTGCTGCAATACACACCCAACCCTGTAGGATGACGCATCGCATGTTAAAACCAGTTTTTTACAGGGGTCATACAAAGTCAACAGTTTGTTGGAACACAGCAGTATCCTCGCCTTATTGAAAGCCCGTTCTTGACAATCCCCCCAAAACCATTCACACCCTTTATAGAGGAGCATGTGTAACGGCTCCAACAATGTGCTTAAGTTCAGCAGAAAGTTCCCAAAATAGTTCAAAAGTCCCAGGAATGAACGCAACTCCGACGTGTTGCCAGGCCTGGGCGCCCGGCGAATCGCCTCAGTTTTTGATTCAGTGCGCCGGATCCTGTCTGCCAACCCTCCTGCCCAGGAACTCGACTGCTGGGGCCAAAAACACGCACTTGGCCTTTTTCAGCCACAAGCCTACCCGATCCAATCGGTGTAGCACCTCCTCCAGGTTGCAGAGGTGTTCCTCGGTGTCTCGACCCGTTATAAGGATGTCGTCTTGGAATATGACCATTCCAGGGATGGACTTGAGCAAGCTTTCCATGTTTCGCTGAAAGATAGCCGCTGCCGAACGAATGCCAAACGGGCACCTGTTGTAGACAAATAATCCCTTGTGCGTCGTGATGGTGGTCAGAAGCTTGGAATTTTCCACCAGTTCCTGAGTCATGTAGGCCGAAGTGAGGTCCAGCTTCGTGAACAGCTTTCCACCTGCCAGCGTGGCAAAGAGGTCCTCCGCTCTCGGAAACGGGTATTGGTCTTGCAGCAACAAGGTTGATGGTGGCTTTGTAGTCGCCACAAATCCTCACCGAGCCATCTGCTTTGAGGACGGGAACGATGGGACTGGCCCAGTCGCTGAATTCAACGGGCGAAATTATGCCCTCTCTGAGCAGTCTGTCCAGTTCACATTCAATTTTCTCACGCATCATGTACGGCACCGCTCTGGCTTTGTGGTGCACTGGTCTGGCGTTCGGAGTGATGCGTATCACTTCTTTAGTGCCCTTGAACGTTCCGACACCGGGTTGAAAGAGTGACTCGAATTTTTGCAATACCTGCGAGCATGAACTTAGCTCCACGGATGAAATGGCATGCACATCCCCTCATTTCCAATTCATTTCAGCTAG
Source organism: Pristiophorus japonicus (assembly GCF_044704955.1). Classification (NCBI taxonomy): domain Eukaryota; kingdom Metazoa; phylum Chordata; class Chondrichthyes; family Pristiophoridae; genus Pristiophorus; species Pristiophorus japonicus. The sequence continues at coordinate 140,486,203 of NC_091983.1, read as the reverse complement.
CCAACTCCTCCCCAAAAGCGCGGGGCCATTTCCCAGAACAATCCAGAGCGGCAGCCGGTTTTGTAATCCATTATGCGTTACCACCAAGTTTGTACTGCCCAGCACTGGGATGATCTCTTTGGTATACGTACGTAGCTGCGTCTCAATGCGTTCCAGTTTGGGCCTGCTAGCTCTGTGTGGCCACAGCCTCTCAAATTGTTGGGCGCTCATGAGTGACTGGCTCGCTCCTATATCCAGCTCCATGTGCACCGGGATGCCATTCAGCAAGACTTTCATCATGATGGGTGGCGTTTTAATGTATGAGCTGTGGACGTCAGCCACATGAACTCTCAGAACTTCAGCATCCATGGTTGTTCCCTAGGCCTCATCCTGCATTGCAGACCCCTTGTCTGTTTCCTCTGTCTCGCAGATTAGCCTCGCTACTGACTTTTTGCACATCCTGACCAAATGTCCACTGACATTACAAATCCTACAGGTATAAAGCTGGAACCTGCAGCTTTTGGCAGTGTGTCTACCCCCACACCGCCAGCATGAGCTGAGATTTCTGTTAACAAAAGGACTATTCCCAAGCATTCCTCTCTGATGGCCCGTTTGGCTGTTTCTAAGCACTCCGAAGGAGGGTGTTAATGGTCCCATCACGGGATGCATTGTTCCTCGTGATGGCGTGAATTTCCGATCCCCTTTCCATTGTCCCTGCTGCGGGCCCACCCTGGAGCTTGTTGCTGCCTGGGCGGTGTTGAATTGCCCTTGCCTGCCTGCCTGGGCGGTGTCGAATTGCACTTGCCTGCCTGCGGGGTTCTTTATCACTTTTACAACATTGACTCCCTGATTCATCGCAACGTTAAAGCCAGGGCTGTGTGCGTAGATTAGCTTGGTCTCCTCTTCCCCTGCCATAAAGGTCTGAGCTATCAACGCCGCCCCTTCTAAAGTCAAATCCTTAGTCTTTATGAGTTTCCTGAAAATGCCGGCATGATTAATGCCCTCGATGAAAAAGTCCCTTAACATTTCCCCCCTGCAGGCATCAGAGAACTTACAGAGACTGGCCAAACGCCACAGTACCGCCACAAAGTCCGAGAGGTTTTGACCCTCCCGACACCGGTGAGAGTAGAACCGGTGCCGGGTCATGTGTACGCTACTTGCTGGCTTGAGATGCTCACTGATCAGTTGGCTGAGCTCTTCAAAGGACTTGTCCGCTGGCTTTTGGGGAGCGAGCAGGTCTTTCATCAGCGCATATGTCTGTGGACCACAGCTGGTTGGTAGATGCGCCCTCCACTTGTCAGCCACTGTCTCTTCCAGCCAGTCCTTTGTGACAAAGCTCTGCTGGAATCTTTCCACAAAGTCGTCCCAGTCCTCAACCACACAGTAACGTTCCTCTGTGCCACCAGTGGCCATCCTCATTGTTCGGTGATTCCCATTTCTCGTCACCAGATGTGGTGTCTCTGCACCTTGTTATAAACTCATACGAGGCATCGATATATCAGACATGGTCACTCTGTGACCTTCACTTTATTCCCAGGACCAAAGAGTGCTGACCCTGGGTGGGACCTCCCCTTTTATACCTGGAAACCCAGGTGAGGAGGGTATCCCGCAAGCTCACCCCCTGTGGTCAGGGTGTGCATTTCAAGGGTACAGGTACAGTGTGCATGAGTTACATTTACATAACTATTGTCATTGCAAGATGGTGAAATATATGACAGTGTGGTCTCCCTGGACATAGCCTCCAAGTCCAGGTCCGCCCATGACTGTGTTTCAGCAGGACTCCTGGGCCGACTCATCCTCCGGGGAGCTGGCTTCCAAGCTTTCCCTCCCATCCGGCGTTGCTGTGGGCCACTGGGGACAGGAACCTCAGGCTTCTCCACCGATGTGGTGTCCCCACTTGGTGAGACTGATGGAGTGTCCCGCTCTGTTATCACACTGTCATCCCCTCCCTCATCATGTCCTCCATCGCCCGATGTTGATGGTTCAGGGACAGGATGCCCCATTTCTGGCTGATCATCTGTATGCACAAAGCAACCGATGTGTGGTTAGCAGCAAGGGAGGGGACAGGGTGATAAGAGGAATGTGGCATTGGATATCTATATGGAAAGGGGGTAGGCCAATTGATGTCAGGGGTCAGGGAACTCAAGAAGTCATTAAGGTCAATCACATACCGTCACTACTCCTAGGGGTCTCTGCCTCACCTCCCACCACAGCGCCAACTGGGATGCCCATGAGGGCCGACGTTCGCTGCTCGACCTCAGTGAGGTCCTGAAGATCAGGCTCCCCACCTCCAGTGCCCTGCTGCTCCTGGTGATTGTGCACCAATTTCACCTACAATAAAAGCAAGAAGAAGGTGTGAGTGAGTGTGCAACTCATCATATGGCACATGTGCCTTCCATAGCAGAGTAGCTGCTACTGTCTGAAAGTGTAAAGATGTCCATTACAATCTTCTTGTCTGCACACAGAGCATGTGGAAAGGGTGGGATGAGGTGAGAGCCACCTAGATTTGCGGTTCAGGATGACACTTGGCAAACGTATATGAAGAGTCAAATGGCAGTGCGAGGAGGGGTGAGAGTGATTAGGGGGCAAGAAGGTGTGCGACGTTTGGATGTGCAGAGCGTGCTGGTGAACTGAGCCTCCACTTTTCACATGGCTTCACTGACCCACACTGATGTGGTGACCTAGTATTGTTTAATGTACTGATGTGATGAGCATTATGTATTATTCCATCACGCGTAAGTCAGTATGATCTTTTAAAGATGTCAGTAGCTATGTTAGTAATAAGTCATTGTAACCGCAAGGTGTGATGGGAAGCTGGGCCATACATAAGCTAAAAAATTTAAAACCACTGTCTTCAGCAGTTTAAACATAAACATGTTTCTAAAACCTGAAAACAAGGGACAGTTGGGTAGAGATAAGGGTAAGGAAAGGCAACCATAAAGGACTTGAGGCCAATACAGTTGAGATAACAGGAGACATCTGTTTAAGCTTACGTGATCAGTAGTTAATGATCAAGCAACTGTCACCCTTATATGGGCTTGTCTTTGTCAACCATGGAGTTTCACTTCCTCCTGATCATGTATAACTGAGTCGGCATGACTACTGGAATTTTGAGAGTCTTTGGTACGCTGAAAGGCTCTCCCTTGCATGCTTATATTAAAGATTCTTGTATCACAGTGCACCCGTGACTCCGAGTGGTTTCTTTCCACAACACACACCATGGGCTGGAACACACAGAGAAGAGGCAAGTTCTGCAAAGATTTTACATTGTGTAAGACAGTGATTTTGAACTCATGGCATTGGTGCATTAATGAAAAGGGTACTCACCCTGATGACCCTCGTGAGGTCGTTAAAAACCTTGTGATATTGTGTCGCAATTTGCCCCACCGAGTCTCTTGCTGAGGCGTTTTGTGCCACCTCCCTCCAAAGCCTCCGAAAAACTGTTGCAACGTGACTCCTTCCTCCAGGAAGATGCAAGACATGCCAACTTGGGGCCAAAATTTCCCCTTTTGATAAGGCCTCTGACCGCCTGAAAGCAACTACGGGGCGGCACGGAATGACCGCCGATTCTCCGTGGAGGGGTCACCATTTTATAAAGTGCCCTTCCTTCAGGAGCGGAGCGGTGTCTGGGATCACTCCATCCGTTTTCCTGCCGTAGAGGGCACGCACCGACACCTTACCGTCTAGGGGGGACTCCCTCACGAAATTGCCATTTACCCGAAATTGCTCCGCAGCAGTGGCCCCACCACTGGCCTTTGCCCCAACATCTTTTTCTGTCAGTGCACTCTTTGTGAAATGGCAGCGCGGCTGCTATTAAAGGGCACTGCCACGGCTGCCATGTTATTTTTTTTTTGTCGGCCGACTGCTAGGTCGGCCCGCCAATTATGCTCCCGGGTTGGGCCAGGCCACCAACAGGCAGCCTGGCACGCCCTCTTGGGTGGCAGGCCGCTGGCCCGACCAAAACCTTCCCTGGTGGTCTAGTGGACCTAACTAAAATGATTGCAGGGTTTGCAGTGGCTCTCCCCTTTAAATGAAAGAGAGAGACGTTGTGTCACGCCAGCGTGATGACATCATCAGCGTGGCGCTGAAGACTGACAGCTGCGGACACTCCATCCCGCCCCCACTTCCGCCCCGCGAGTGACGGCCACTCCGCTCCGCTCCCACTTCTGCCCCCGTTATCCACTTCCGTCCTGCTAGAAAAAAAACCCTGAGGAGCTGAATTTCGCCAGGTACTTCAAGAATGGTATGCGCCCCGTTTCCGGCAGAGGGCAATTTATACCCCCTTCTATCTACAACCTCTATTAATACTTCAGTGGCTATGACTGAGAAGCAACATGATCTATGGCGACCTTCCAGCTCCTGCATTTTGCCGCTTGGCTCAAAGTGCACAGATGGAACTGTGCATGCACATAAAACCTTGAATCTTCGTGCTAAGGTTTTCGCTTGGAGTGGCTGAGCACAGGTGTGAATCGCCTGATTTAGCGCCCCCTATCATTCTTGCTGCTTTTGCAACAGATTTTCCAGCCGGTAGAGCAAACTGTTAGAGGGTGCTATAGTTACCGCCCCATCATGAATAACACTGCAGAATGTCCAGAACAAAATTTGCAGCCCCAGGAATGTCCAAGTTTGCAGGCCGATCTGCTAATTTACATTTCAGGCACAGTGTTGTCAATGGCAGCACAGTGGCTCCTTTCAAAATGGTGGCCTCCGTGTCCTGCGCCGGAGGCGGCCGGAAGCGAGGCAGCCATCATTTTTTTTCCTGAAAACCAACATGAATGGCCGACACTCATGTAAGCAATTTTTAGGCCATAGAGAGTAAAATGAAAGAGTAAAATACAAAAGCAAAATACTGCGGATGCTAAAATCTGAAATAAAAACAGAAAATGCTGGAAATCTCCGCAAGTCAAGCAGCATCTGTGAAGAGAAACAGAGTTTATGGGGGGGAAATTGCGGTCAGAGGCTTCCTTCGGACAAATGCCTCCGACCCGAAAAGATTTTGCAAAAATACCTAGCGGTCACGAAGGCGCCTTCAATTGTGGTCGGAGGCCTTCATTAGATGCGCGGCATACAGGGAGAGGACCTTAGAGGACGAGACCGGGGAATTAGTAATGGAGAACATGTAGATGACAGAAACTGTGAACAAATATTTTGTATCAGTCTTTACAGTAGAGGACGCTAACAACATTCTGACAGTGGATAGTCAAGGGGCTATAGGGGGAGGAACTTAACATAATTACAATCACTAAGGAGGTGGTACTCAGTAAGATAATGGGACTAAAGGCAGATAAATCCCCTGGACCTGATGACTTGCATCCTAGGGTCTTAAGAGAAGTAGCGGCAGGGATAGTGGATGCATTGGTCGTAATTTACCAAAATTCCCTGGATTCTGGGGAGGTCCCAACACATTGGAAAACTGCAAATGTAACGTCCCTATTTAAAAAAGGAGGCAGACATAAAGTAGGAAACGATAGACCAGTTAGCCTAACATCTGTGGTTAGGAAAACGTTGGAGTCCATTATTAAAGAAGCAATAGCAGGACATTTGGAAAAGCAAAATTCAGTCAGGCAGAGTCAGCATGGATTTATGAAGGGGAAGTCATGTTTGACAAATTTGCTGGAGTTCTTTGAGGATGCAACGAACAGGGTGGATAAAGGGGAACCAGTGGATGTGGTGCATTTGGACTTCCAGAAGGCATTGGACAAGGTGCCACATAAAAGATTTCTGCACAAGATAAAAGTTCACAGGATTGGGGTAATATATTAGCATGGATAAAGGATTGGCTAACTGACAGAGAACAGAGAGTCGGGATAAATGATTCATTCTCTGGTTGGCAACCAGTAACTAGTGGGGTGCCGCAGGGATCAGTGCTGAGACCTCAACTATTTACAGTCTCTATTAACGACTTGGAAGAAGGGACTGAGTGTAACGTAGCCAAGTTTGCTGACAATGCAAAGATGGGAGGAAAAGCAATGTGTGAGGAGGACACAAAAAATCTGCAAAAGGACATAGACAGGCTAAGTGAGTGGGCAAAAATTTGGCAGATGGAGTATAATGTTGGAAAGTGTGAGGTCATGCACTTTGGCAGAAAAAATCATAGGGCAAGTTATTATTTAAATGGAGAAAGATTGCAAAGTGCCACAATACAGCGGGACCTGGGGGTACTTGTGCATGAAACACAAAAGGATAGTATACAGGTACAGCAAGTGATCAGGAAGGCCAATTGTATCTTGGTAGTTATTGCAAAGAGGATGGAATATAAAAACAGAGAAGTCTTGCTGCAGCTATATAAGGTATTGGTGAGGCCACACCTGGAATACTGCATGCACAAAAGGATAAACTTGCTTTGAAGGCAGTTCAGAGAGGGCTCACTGGGTTGATTCCGGGGATGAGGAAAGGTTGAGCTGGTTGGGCCTCTACTCATTAGAATTCAGAAGAATGAGAGGTGATCTTATCGAAACGTATAAGAACATAAGAAATAGGAACAGGAGTAGGCCATACGGCCCCTCGAGCCTGCTCCACCATTCAATAAAATCATGGCTGATCTGATCATGCACTCAGCTCCACTTCCCCGCCCACTCCCCATAATCCCTAATCCTCTTATCGATTAAGAAACTTTTTATTTCTGTCTTAAATTTATTCAATGTCCCAGTTTCCACAGCTCTCTGAAGCAGCGAATTCCACAGATTTACAGACCTCTGAGAGAAAAAATTCCTCCTCATCTCTGTTTTAAATGGGCGGCCCCTTATTAGAAACATAGAAAATAGAAACATAGAAAATAGGTGCAGGAGTAGGCCATTCGGCCCTTCTAGCCTGCACCGCCATTCAATGAGTTCATGGCTGAATATGCAACTTCAGTGTCCCATTCCTGCTATAGAAACATAAGATCATTCTAAGATCATTCCCCCTAGTTCTAGTCTCCCCCATCAGTGGAAACATCCTCTCTGCATCCACCTTGTCAAGCCCGCTCATAATCTTATACATATATGTATACCTGCATACTATCCTTTTGTGTTTCATACACAAGTATCCCCAGGTCCCGCTGTACTGCGGCACGTTGCAATCTTTCTCCATTTAAATAATAACTTGCTCTTTGATTTTTTCTGCCAAAATGCATGACCTCACACTTGACAACATTATACTCTATCTGCCAAATTTTTGCCCACTCACTTAGCCTGTCTACATAATTCTAAAAGGACAAAGAGTGCTCAAAAAACAAGCCTGAAGGCTCTGTGCCTCAATGCGAGGAGCATTCGTAATAAGGTGGATGAATTAACTGCACAGACAATTGTTACTGGGTATGATGTAATTGGGATTACGGAGACATGGCTCCAGGGTGACCAAGGCTGGGAACTCAACATCCAGAGGTATTCAATATTCAGGAAGGAAAGACAGAAAGGAAAAGGAGGTGGGGTGGCATTGCTGGTTAAAGAGGAGATTAACACAATAGTAAGGAAGGACATTAGCTTGGATGATGTGGAATCTGTATGAGTAGAGCTGCGGAACTCCAAAGGGCGGAAAACGGTAGTGGGAGTTGTGTACAGACCAGCAAACAGTAGTAGTGAGGTTGGGTTGGCATCAAACAGGAAATTAGGGATGCGTGCACTAAAGTTACAGCAGTTATCATGGGTGACTTTAATTTACATATAGATTGGGCTAACCAAACTGGCAGCAATATGGTGGAGAAGGATTTCCTGGAGTGTATAAGGGATGGTTTTCTGGACCAATATGTCGAGGAACCAACTAGAGAGCTGGCCATCCTAGACTGGGTGTTGTGTAATGAGAGAGGATTAATTAGCAATCTTGTTGTGCGAGGCCCCTTGGGGAAGAGTGACCATAATATAGTAGAATTCTTCATTAAGATGGGGAGTGACACAGTTAATTCAGAGACTAGGGCCCTGAACTTAAACAAAGGTAACTTCAGTGATATGAGATGTGAATTGGCTGGGATAGACTGGTAAATTATACTTAAAGGGTTGATGGTGGATATGAAATGGCAGATATTTAAAGATCACATGGATGAACTTCAACAATTGTACATCCCTGTTTGGCATAAAAATAAAACGGGGAAGGTGGCTCAACCGTGGCTAATAAGGGAAATTAGGGATAGTGTTAAATCCAAGGAAGACGCATATAAATTGGCCAGAAAAAGCAGCAAACCTGAGAACTGGGAGAAATTTAGAATTCAGCAGAGGAGGACAAAGGGTTTAATTAAGAGGGGGGAAATAGAGTATGAGAGGAAGCTTGCAGGGAATATAAAAACTGATTGCAAAAGCTTCTATAGATATGTGAAGAGAAAAAGATTAGTGAAGACAAACGTAGGTCCCCTGCAGTCAGAATCAGGTGAATTTATGATGGGAAACAAAGAAATGGCAGACCAATTGAACAAATACTTTGGTTCCGTCTTCACTAAGGAAGACACAAATAACCTTCCGGAAATACTAAGGGACCGAGGGTCTAGCGAGAAGGAGGAACTGAAGGAAATCCTTATTAGTCAGGAAATTATGTTAGGGAAATTGATGGGATTGAAGGCCAATAAATCCCCAGAGCCTGATAAAGGACTTAAGGAGGTGGCCCTAGAAATAGTGGATGCATGGTGGTCATTTTACAACATTTTATAGACTCTGGATCAGTTCCTATGGATTGGAGGGTAGCTAATGTAACCTAATTTTTTTTAAAAAGAGGGAGAGAGAAAATGGGTAATTATAGACTGGTTAATCTGATATCGGTCATGGGGAAAATGTTGGAATCAATTATTAAAGATGTAATAGCAGCACCTTTGGAAAGCAGTGACAGGATCGGTCCAAGTCAGCATGGATTTATGAAAGGGAAATCATGCTTGACAAATCTTCTAGAATTTTTTGAGGATGTAACTAGTAGAGTGAGCAAGGGAGAACCAGTGGATGTGGTGTATTTAGACTTTCAAAAGGCTTTTGATAAGGTCTCACACAAGAGATTAGTGTGCAAAATTAAAGCACATGGTATTGGGGGTAATGTATTGACATGGTCAGAGAACTGATTGGCAGACAGGAAGCAAAGAGTAGGAATAAACTCGTCCTTTTCAGAATGGCAGGCAGTGACTATTGATGTACCACAAGGTTCAGTGCTGGGACCCCAGCTATTTACAATATTCATTAATGATATGGACAAAGGAATTGAATGTAATATCTCCAAGTTTGCAGATGACACTAAGCTGGATGGCAGTGTGAGCTGTGAGGAGGATGCTAAGAGGCTACAGGGTGGCTTGGACAGGTTAGGTAAGTGGGCAAATGTATGGCAGATGCAGTATAATGTAGATAAATGTGAGATTATCCAGGCCAAGTCCCCAATAAATTAGAGGGAGGACTCACGCGTAGAGAGCACACCATTGGGGACCCCCGCCTCCTCCGGATGGCAAGATGGTGCACCATGGGGTGTCCGGATGGCAGACAAGGATGGCAATGTGGAGAGTGTGCAAGCGCAGCCCATACACGAATCCTGTCCACGCAGAACTGAAAGGCATGGAGGGGATTTGCTGGAGGAGGCTCAAGTTGTGAGGCGCCAGCTCCCAAGGGAGATTTCTGGGCTTGGCGCCAAAGAGGAATTCTGTCCAGATGCGGGTCAGTTCGGCAGGATCTCTCCACGTGCTTGAGCCTCCTTGACACACTTAATGGAGTCAGGGTGGCAAAGGTTACATGTGGATTTTGCTGAGCTAGAAGGACAATATTGTGATTGGTAGCCATTCGAAGAGGGTAGAGGTGTTTCCGGTGCGGAAAAAAACAACAAAGAAAATACTAGACAATTTGCGTAGATTGTTTTCTTCATATGGCCTCCCAGAAGAAATTCTGTCTGATAATGAGCCACAATTCTGTCCAGATGAATTTGCACAGTTCATGAGCAGAAATGGTGTGAAACATACTAAAGTTCCGCCATACCACCCTGCCTCAAATGGTGCAACTGAGCGCACAGTACAAATTGTAAAACGTGTCCTCATCAAACAAATGTTGGATCCAAATCCAAAGAAACGGCAGTTGTCGTTGGACCACAAATGAGCAAATTTTCTGATTACTTATCATAATACTCCTCATTCAACTACTGGTAGAATACCAGCAGAGTTGTTCTCAAATGAAACCAGGTTCTCGTTGTTAAAGCCAAACTTGGCACAACCAGTAGAAGAGAAACAATTAAGACAGAAAGAGAATCAGGATAGAGGTAGAGCAAGAGAGAGAAGTGTGAAATTGAATCAGAAGGTTAGAGTGTAGAACCATCACCATAAATGGTTAAAGTGGTTACCAGGAAGAGTAGTGAAGATATATGGCCCTCGCACATATTTGATCATGGACAGGTCAGGTTTGTTCACATCGATCATATTTTACCTACAGATGTGGAAAGAGTTGAAAGTTGGAATGATTCGATTATTTCTGATGAGTCAGGCAGTCTTGTTACAAGTAGAGTATTAGTAGTAAATCCTACATCAGATGTACTAGAAACAAGTCCAAGAGAAAGTCAGAATTTGTCTGAGTCCGAGTCAGGTAGACAAACAGTTTGAAGTTGTAGTGAGTTTAAATGTAGATCAAGGGCATTCCTTGGAGGAAAACTCTCCTCAGGCTCAGCCTAGAATGAGTCTAACTTCGACACCTAGTTTGGGAAGTTCTGTTTGAGAGCGAAGGTATCCTCTTCGAAGCAGAAAACCAGTGGCTAAGTTTGATTGTAAATATGGCAAAATAAGTCCATATATTTTGTTATGTGTATTACCATGCACGTTTTTTTGATGATTATTTTGTTATGATTACTCTTTAAGGAGGGAGAAGTGTAATATAGAGATCCACCTAGTGGACTACTGTGGTAATGCAGCCAATGATGTTACAATAAAAGAAAGTTCCAGATTGGAGTCAGCTTGAGTGTGTGTGCTTTAGTGATGTCGTAAAGAATATATTACACCGAGGATAGCTTTAAGGGCAAACAGTTACCCTTTAAAAGCAGTTATTAACCCCTCCCTACCTTCCCAGACCTTGTATTATTGCAATATATCCGCTCAGTGCAGAGCAGGTATATGCAGTGCTCAAAGATCAGCAGTCCTGGCACTGCAGTGCCTGGATTACATTATCATTGTTGAAGTTTCCAATATGATGCCTACAGTGCAATAAATTATTAATCTGGAACTGAACCTTAGAGGTGCTGTGCTCTGCTTAATGGAATTATGCAGGCTGAATTTTAAAACTACTAAACTATTAGAAAGCAAGAGTTATAACCCCTTCGAGCTCAGTGAATAAATGTGTGCTGCGACATTCAGCCAAAAAGATACTGAAAGCTGTAGTTTTGATCCGTGGTCTGTGCTGCTTCAGCCAATCTCTGCCAGGGTAACAATAGTGATAAGAACATAAGAAATAGAAGCAGGAGTGGGCCATTTAGCCCCTCGAGCCTGCTCCGCCATTCAATAAGATCATGGCTGATCTGATCTTGACTTCAACTCCACTTTCCTGCCCACTCCTCATAACCGTTGACTCCCCTATAGTTCAAAAATCTGTCTATCTCCAACTTAAATATATTCAATGACGCAGCCTCCACAGCTTTCTGAGGTAGATAATTCCAAAGATTCATGATCCTCTGAGAGAAGAAATTTCTCCTCATCTCCATTTTAAATGGGCGACCCCTTATTCTGAATCTATGCTCCCGAGTTCTAGATTCCCACACGAGGAGAAACTCAGGGCCCAAGTTTCCACATGATTTGCGCCTGATTTTTAGGAGCAACTGGTGGAGAACGGACTATCTTAGAAATCGCAATTCTCCACACTTTTTTTCGACAGTTCTAGTCAGGTAGAACAGTTCTACTTTGGAACAGAATTTTTTCTTCAAAAGGGGGCGTGTCCGGCCACTGACGCCTGATTTCAAAGTTTCCACAGTGAAAACGTACTCCAAACTAACTTAGAATGGAGCAAGTGAAGATTTTTGTAGAACTGAAAAAACCTGTTCTACACATTAAAAAATCAGGCGCAGGTTACAAATTCAGCGTCCAGAACGAGGTGGGGGGGGGGGGGGGGGAAGGGAAGTCATTAAATTCTACAATAAATCCTTATTTATACTTCTACAAATATTATACAAATAAATTCAACCTGAATAAACATTTATAAGCAAAGAAAAGATTAAATAAACCATCTTCCTACCTGTGTGAAAGTGCTTCAGGCACGGAGAATGCTGCAGTCAGCCTGAGGCGCCCGTTCTTCCCGCGGAGGGGGAGGAGGCGCCCGTTCTGCCCGCGGTGGGGGGGTAGGAGGCGCCCGTTCTTCCCGCGGTGGGGGGGAGGAGGCGCCCGTTCTTCCCGCGGGTGGGGGAGGAGGCGCCTGTTCTTTCCCGCGGGGGGAGGAGGAGGCGCCCGTTCTTCCCGCGTGGGGGGGGGGGAAGGAGACAGTGAGAAGGCTGCAAGAAGCCTCAGTGCTGATGTGCTGATGGCAATGTGCTTTTATTAAAAAATTTTCAAAAATTGAACAGCTACAAAGAACTACAAAAATGGCCGAGTGCCAATGTTTCCTTCACACTGCGCATGCGCGAATGCTCCAACGCGCACGCGCAGTGTTGCCGGCAGGAAAAAAACTAATTTAAATAGTACCCGCCCCCTCCCACTTTCAAAATCGGCGCGAGTGTAGGCTCCGCCCCCCTGGGCGCCGCGCCAGGCAGACAAGGAGCTGCAGAATGCTCCAGAATCACGAGTTTTTTTTCCGGCGCCGGTTTAAGCGCAAAAAACGGGTGCCCAGCTCGGAGGGGCGCCCGGCTTTTATCGTGTGGAAACTTGGGCCCATCCTCTCTGCATCTACCTTATCAATCCCCCTCAAAATCTTATACGTTTCAATAAGATTACCTCTCATTCTTCTAAACTCCAACTGATACTACACTTGATCTCAGTTTTTCTTGGCTGGGAAGGTAAGTAGTAAAATAATTGGTCAATGTTTCCATGTTGATTATTACACAGCCCCTGCAATGCAGAAAGTTGGAGGAGATAACTTATCTTGTTAATATTGGCAATCAGGGAGTATGAATTAAAATATAAGGATTATGCGGTGAGATTGGTCAGTTTCCCATTGCCCTCAGGATAAAACCATCTTAACAGACAATCGCTGGACGTAAACAGAAAAATTAGGCAATTAATACTTTTTTGGTGACCCAAGGAAATCATTCCCCTGGTGAAGACAAGTTTGTGTCCAGTTGAAGGCCTATCAATCATTACTGTTGAAACTCATACACAAAGAATGGCCATTTGCTTAAGATACTAAGGGGCTGCTGCTGCTGGGAGACCATATTCCAAGGTGAGTCATCGCCTTTAGGAAAAAAATAGTAATGGGAGAAAAATAGTTGGAAGAAAAATTGTAAAAATCACAATACCATCCCTTTCTCCCTCCACACACATTAATAACAGTTTAATATTCTCACTTTATAACTGGAAAGTTGAAATACTGATCAATTCTGAAAGAAATTTCAAAAAAGGAGCAAGGAAGGAATCACAATATAAATTTATGAGTGATTTATGCTTAAAAGATTAAACCAGCCTGGAATTTAAATTCTTGGAGGATATACATCTTCCCAACAGCATGTTGAAATGAATAAAAATGAATTATTACCTAGTATTTACAGCACAGAAACAGGCCATATGGCCCAACAGCTCCAAGCCGGTGTTTATGCTCCACACGAGCCTCCTCCCACCTCTCTTCATCTAACCCAATCAACAATGATTGCAATAGTCTGTAAAAAAAATTGTACTAACATAATTGAGCTATAAACAATGACTTGTGCACTTTTTGCATTTGCACATTAGGTATTCATTCTGCACAAGTGTTAGTATTATTTTCAGATATTATTAAATAGGCACATGGGGTTTGTCTTGAAAATTGTTCTCTATAGTTTATTTTAGTCATCTGCACACCAGTAAATCATTAAAGAGATTAATTTGATCTATTTGACATTAACAGGGAGCAAACAGTATTAGCTCAGAGATTACAAATTGAAAACATGGCATGGTAACCAACTACTTATAGGCATTCGAAGGACAAGACTTTTATTCCCATCAGAAATGAATTAAACCCAGGCCCGAGAGAATTGTTCTAGCCCTTTTAATCCAATACATCATAAAAGAAAGGAAAGGAAAACAAATATAATGACTTGCTTTCTTGAATAATAAAGATCTTAACTTAAATAAACAGTGAGACAAAGCCACTGAGGAAATCATGGGAATACGTTACTCTAATAGGAACATCTGTAAGCCCTTGGATTAAACTACTTGCCTCAACGTATACACTAATCTTACAGCGATTTGTTGACCAGAAAACAATATTGATTGATCAGGATTCTTTTGAGTCAATCATATGATTTAAATATGTTAACCACAAATTCACCCTGCATTTGAGAATTATATTTTGTTTTGTTGGAATCCACAAATTCTGATTCAGAATGAATCCCAGACATTTGTGATAAAGCATGCCTCTTGCTGTTTGCTCTTCAGGACCATTTCAAATCAGTTCTGAATAGATAAATCACCTGGTATTCAGCATTAATTGACACTACTCAAAAGTATGGGAAGTAGAAAAGTTATCTTGGAACATTAGGGATTGTCTTACTTGGAGGGCATTGTCTGAGGATTACAAGCTTTGCTCTTGATCTATGTCATTCTGACCTAAGGTTATCGGATACTGTGATACAAGTGTCATTGCTCATCTTGATCAGCACACTAGGACAAAACAAATCAATAAAAGCAATCAAAAATATGTAACTTAGCTGCTCCAGTGATGATGGAAGGAAAAACGTAATTTATCCACTTCCTTTCTTTATCAGTGTGTTTCTGTTGACTCAGGTGTAACTGTTTGAAGCAGAGAGAGACAAAAATGGGAGAGTAAGAAGCCACTGGTATAACGGTTCCTATGTTTCTTCACCACAATGGTGTCTCTAGGGCCAATTTTAACTCTCCATGTCCGACGAGAATAGGTTGTGAGGGGGATTAGAATATCAACTCACCTTGTCCATGCCCGTGCCATTCTAATGGCTGCAGTTGGGGCAGCATCAGAGGCACTCATCCCAGACAGGTGACGGCCTCATGGAAATGCAAGAGTTGGGGTCTGATGATGACAATCAGACCCTGATGAGAATTTGAGACACAATCGCGTGTTCAACGTCCAGTGCCACACTCACCAGGGAAACCTGGCACCACGCAAGCGAAGGCCTAAAAGAGGTCTGAGAAGGTAGGTTAATTTAATTTTTTAATGTTTCCTTGTGGGCCAGGAGGAGCAAGAATGCCACGGCTCTCCACTTTCCCTCGACCACAATCATGTCCGGCCCCTCCCAGTGCACCTAAGTGACTGCCAGGAAGAGTTCCCGTACGTCCCCAGCAGCAGCCTTCTGCCACGCTTGCCCTGCCCGCCTACCTTCACGCCAGTGCTGTAGGGTTCAGCGGGAGTCGGGCTTGGAGTTAAAATGGGCTTACATCAATGAGGTCAGCCTGCTACTCGCCCCCCTGCCTGACCCACGCTGACCTCTCAAATTTTTTTAATCTGGTTTGTCAAACTGCTCACAAAAATAAATGAGGTTAACACAGCGTAAAAAGCTGAGCTATTTTTAGCAGTATATTGTTGAACAGCGACCACAGATAAAATAAATTCAATCTTTCATATCATTGATTTAATGGTTATTTTAATTGAGCCTGGGAACTCCCTGTACCCATAAATTTTATATGCCATCATACATTGCTGCCAGATATCTGATTAAATTGTCTACTTTACAGACTGCGGAGCATGTTTAATAATTCAGTTTTATTTTTGCTTCTTGCCAGATAGTAAATGGTTTTTATATTAAAAATTCAGCCAGATAAAAGCAATTTTGATTAAAACTATATTTTTTTCCTTTTTCGTGTGCTTTGTCAGAAGGGAGTGCATTTATTGCATAAATAATGTACAAGAGCTGTAGGTGATTTATGACCTATTCTGGTGCTTCAGATTAACATAAAATGTTCTGATTCTTCACAGAAAATATGTCAGGGGTAATTTTCTGACTTTGCATTCGTGATGGTGACCCTCAGCCTCCAAGAGGCTTATATGATCGGAAAATCATGCACAGCGCATGCCCCTTTCTAATATGTGCTCCTCAGTGGACAAGGCTCCCCACCGTGAGTGTCAAGTCAAAACATCACCCCTATAACCTCCAACAAAATATGACTTTAAATGAAATTCTTAACTTCTTTTGCTTCTTCCTCTATTAGTTATCCTTTCATCTGACATAGAAATAATGGCCCCAATGTTAAGTCTGGGCCTAGTTTTCAATGGGTGAGTTTTGGGCCGTGACTTTAACCTCCATCACCCAGTGAGAATGGTTTGTGGGAGGGTTCGAACCCCTTGTGAGTCAAAAGGAGCGGGAGTGCTCCACTGCTCAGCCCAGACGCTGTAAGGAGTCCTTGGGCCTCTCCAGCCCCAGGCTCCCCCCCTATCACTCTGGAATGGCACCACTTGCCTCTTTTCAGATCGGTTTTAGGACTCATCTCCCACAGACTGTCGGGGATCATTCTTATGGGTCCCTGGCTGCCGCCTCCTGCTACCACATTTTAATTCCCGCCTGCAGGCCAGGTATCAGGTGAGACTCCAGGAACTCTTATTTACATGAAAACCTGCCATTAAGATCGACAGGGCCTCCTGTCGAAATCTCGACTCACAATATACAACTCAGACACCTTCAGTCCGACAGATATTCCTTTAATTTTACTTGCTAGCAAGGGAAAGGTCACACTCAGTCAACGACTAAGTGAACACCTTCGAAATGGTACAATTTCACAAGATATTTATACAGTAAAAACCCAAGTTATGGCCTCTTCCTGTAGTCAGTGAATACAGATAAAGAGTTAATTACTACATCCTTGTCCTGACATGGTTTCCAAATATTTCCTTTTGTCAGGGTTATCAGTTGGCTAGTCGGCCATTACTCGATGAGAGTGTGGTAATGAGCTATTACTGGCATTGCATTGTGTCAGGATTGTCCAGTTTCCTGGTCAGTTATCTTTTTGCATCAAATGGATGAGGTCTGTACAAGAGATAATGGCTGATGGTTTGAGTATCTCGAAAAGGGTGGGGTGGAGTGGAACTGGTGTTGTATGGACAATAGGAGAGCACCATGGGTGGTACCTGTCTCAGCAGGACTTGTCTCCTAGCTGTCTGGTGGCCATTGATTAGTTATCAGCCGTTTCAAGCCAGGTTTAGCTGTTTATGAAAACAGACTATCTGTTGCAGAAATTTCTGGAAGGACCAGGACTCCGTTTTGTTTTATATTAAAAGGGCACAAAAATACAGTGTGGTACAGCTTAGATAAAAATACATTTCCACACTCCGCATCCCTGAACTCTCCCGGTGTACCACCTGCTTTGAGGCTTGTGTGCACCATTCCCGCCCCACTTGTAAAATTGGGTCTAAGATGTCAGTTCAAAACTCACCTGCTGCAGTAAAATACAGGCCGAGGGTATTTTAACTCTTGGGCCTCATTATAATCTCAACGGCAGGTTTCAGACTCGATTTGCTGATCTGTCAGGAAACTGGCCCACCTCCGGAGGATGGTTTATGGAGGGTTTGCGAGATGCCTATTTAAAGTGGGAATGTACTTCTTAAAGCGAGGTGGCATTCTCTTATGGTTAATCTCGCTGTTGGAGTGTACAGAATTACTTGTGAGTTAAACAATCTATCTATATTCACAAAGTCTCAAAATTAACTAACCTGACAACATTCACATTACTCATAGTTTCTTGCATTGTAAGGATTTCTTATCATGTCTCCTCTTAATTCCAATGCACTTCTTTGAAATCATTCTATCTGCTCTTTAATGGATCCATCAAGTTTAACACTGACATCATCCTATAAAACTTCAACCTGTCTTTCTCTTTTGGATTCTGAGTAACCCACTTTAGGTTTACAGCATTTTCTGCTTTAAGATCTATATTTGCCTGATTCATGTCTTACTGCTTTTTTGGACATCAGGTTACACATGCCATATGTTCTATGGTCACAGGAAAAATGAAAACAAAGCCAACAGCAGGAAAGAGCAGAGCTAAAATTACAACTGACTGAAGACAATGACACGTTATTGTGATATCATCACTACAGAATAATATCAGAGCAGCATATGGTAAGGGGATAATTTTCTAGGACTAAAGGAGAATTATAAGGGAATTAGTTCTTATTTCATGTTCTAAAACAATTAACAGCTCTTTACTTTGTGAGTTATTGTAAAATAGTGTCAGTGGCCCTGAATTTCCCTTTGCTGCTGTGCCGCTGTAACTTCACTGGAAGTGCGGTGCAATTCCCATTTTCATGCATCAACGGGGGTTCTGAACACTTCCAGCGAGGATACGGTGGCACAGCAGCAGAAAATCCGATGAAATTCAAGCCCAATTTCTTTTTTTATGTTCATCTACTTTAACGTATGGAAAAATTGTGAACATTTTATAACCCACTTATAGAAGTCAAGATGATATTAAAACTCTTTAAAAGAGGGAAAATGCCTTTTAAATTAGAGTTGTTATAACTCTCAGGAGCTATCCTTGCTTCTACTATATTTAAAAATCTCTTAACAATCCTTGACAGCATTTGCAATTTTCTCCCTCTAAAGAATATGTAATGACTCATCTTTCAACAGCCATTAACTTAAGGTCCTTTCCCTGGTTATGAGGTAGATCTCCTGTCAGCTGAGATTTGATTTTATGGCATTCTTGCTGTTATAGAAATATACCATAGCAATATTGGGTCCTTAGTCAAACATGCAATGTCATCATTTGTTATTCTCAGCAGCTCCATATCCCGTGGAAGAAAGTTCAGTGAAACTAATCGAATAAACTATTTCCTGAAAACTGGCAGCTTTCATTTTAATGTCTGTACAGCTTTGACACTGTAATTAATTGGTTTGCAGTTTCATACTGCAGTTTTGCACATAAATTTATTTTTTTGCCTTTAGTAGGTTTGGGTTTCATGTATTAATGTTAATTCAGATTGAGACAACACTGATTTAAGAGACAATTAATTCCTGATGCTACCTGTCAGATGCCCATGATGAAGTGTTGCATATGCTATTCATCCTAGTGATCTCATGAAGAGCAAGTAGTGCACAACTGATGATATCGACTTCCTTAGCAACCGTTTTAACTCTTAGACTGACAAAAATTCTGTAACATTTCTTTCCATTGCTTTTTTAAAAAATTTGCATCATCTTGCATTTGACCAGTTGTAATAGCACATTTTATAATGAACCCTCAACAGCCTATACTTTTTTTGAATTATAAGACTTCAGGCTACGTATAAAGTACATATTTTCTGCTAATTTTATCTCAGAGGTGCAAAATGTGTAAATAAAACACAATTTTCTTTTGAAAATATTGTGTAAATTTTCCAAAGTTACACATAAAACTAATGGGCAGAAAAATTTGTGTGGCCACTAACCTTCACGGCTGAGTTCCTGAGATGTGCTTCCAGCAGGTAAAGCAGTGCTGGGAGTATAAATTCGGAACATTTACTCTAATGAATGTAAAATTGTGAAACAACACACACAAATAATTATGCATATGCAGGAAGAGATTTTCCAAGACCTCATGGCACTGACAGGATTTCATAGGAATAGGAGTAGGCCCCTCAAGCCTGTTCCGCCATTCAATTAGATCATGGCTGATTTGTGTCTTAACTCCACCTACCCGCCTTGGTTCTGTAACCCTTAATACCAGTTTATCAGAAAATCACTGGTGCACTTATGGTGATTTTCCAATAAGCTGCATGCAAGACCTCAGTGTCACATAGTCTCAGAGCATTTACCTTCATAGTGTAAACTTTTTAAATGCTGGTACATGAAAGTTGTACACAAAATCATTTTATAATGTAAAGTTTGACCTGTTAATCAGAGCTTATACAGGGTTAATTCCTCTGCTAAAATGTCACAAAGAGAAACATGATACAAATGTGTTAAACTTTCACATGCTGGTTAAACTGACAGTAATTGTCATGTTAATATTCCTATTGTTGTAACTTGTCAACCAACAAGGAAAGGACATGTTCATGAGTCACTCTATTTAACCAACTTCCGATATGTAACAGCATTTAACCTCAAAGTGTGCAGTTTATACGAAACCTAATTCATAGAATCATAGAAATTTGTAGCACAGAGGAGGCCATTTGGCCCATCATGTTTGCACCAGTTGAAAAAGAGCTATCCAGCCTAATCCCACTTTCCAGCTCCTTTTAAATGTGATGGGGGTTTCTGCCTCTAACACCCTTTCAGGCAGTGAGTTCCAGACCCCCACCACCCTCTGGGTGAAATAATTTCTCCTCAACTCCCCTCTAAACCTTCTACCAATTACTTTAAATCTATGCTCCCTGGTTATTGGCCTCTCTGCCAAGGGAAATAGCTGTTTTGTATCCACTCTATCTAGACCCCTCATAAGTTTATATACCTCAATTAAGTCTCCCCTCAGTCTTCTCTGTTCCAAAGAAAACAACCCCAGTCTAGTCAATCTTTCCTCTTTGCTTAAAATTCTCCAGTACTGGCAACATCCTTCTAAATTTCCTCTGTACCCTCTCTAGAGCAATCACATCTTTCCAGAAATGTGGTGACCAGAACTGTACACAGTATTCTAACTAGTTTTTTATACAGTTCTAGCATAACCTCTCTGCTCTTATATTCTTTGCCTCGGCTAATAAAGGAAATTATCCCATATGCCTTATTAACCACCTTTTCCACCTGTTCTGCTACCTTCAGTGACCTGTGGACATGCACTCCAAGATCCCTCTGTTCCTCTACACAGCTCAGTATCCTACCATTTATTGTGAATTCTCTTGCCTTGTTAGCCCTCCCCAAATGCATTACCTCACAGTTCTCTGGATTGAATTCCATTTGCCACATGTCTCCCCACCTGATCAGTCCATTGATATCTTTCTGCAGTCGACAGTAAGCATCAAATTGCTCTTCCATAGCACAACACCCTCATCTATCAACAAATACCAGTCAAGAGTCTTCTTTTCTCTTTGTAGCTCATATTCTTAATCCTAGGTGCCCTTCAATGTCCCCTTCCTAATGGCAAGATGTTCAATTATTCTATAGCACAGATAATCTTGAATACTTTAGTAAGATCTCTATGAGCTTTCTTTTCTCCGGTGCTGTAGCTGTTTTTGTAGCCTTTCCTTGTAGATAAAGTACCTAATCCAGGGTATCTTTGTTGCCCTTTGTGTACCCTCTTTAAGACCAGGATGTTCTCGTGACCAGTCATAGGCAGTCCCTCGGAATCGAGGAAGACTTGCTTTCACTCTTAAAATGAGTCCTTAGGCGGCTGAACAGTCCAATACAAAAACCACAGTCCCTGTCACAGGTGGGACAGATAGTCATTGAGGGAAGGGGTGGGTGGGACTGGTTTGCCGCATGCTCTTTCCGCTGCCTGCGCTTGATTTCTGCATGCTCTCAGCGATGAGACTCGAGGTGCTCAGCGCCCTCCTAAATGCACTTCCTCCACTTAGGGCGATCTTTGGCCAGGGACTCCCAGCTGTTGGTGGGGATGTTGCACTTTATCAGGGAGGCTTTGAGGGTGTCCTTGTAACGTTTCCTCTGCCCACCTTTGGCTCGTTTGCCGTGAAGGAGTTCCGAGTAGAGCGCTTGCTTTGGGAGTCTCTTTGGGAGCGGACAATGTGGCCTGCCCAGTGGAGCTGATCAAGTGTGGTCAGTGCTACAATGCTGGAGATGTTGGCCTGGTCGAGGACGCTAATGTTGGTGCATCTGTCCTTCCAGGAGATTTATAGGATCTTGCGGAGACATCATTGGTGGTATTTCTCCAGCGACTTGAGGTGTCTACTGTACATGGTCCATGTCTCTGAGCCATACAGGAGGGCGGGTTTTACTACAGCCTGTAGACCATGAGCTTGGTGGCAGTTTTGAGGGCCTAGTCTTCAAACACTCTTTTCCTCAGGCGGCCGAAAGCTGCACTGGCGCACTGGAGGCGGTGTTGAATCTCGTCGTCAATGTCTGCTCTTGTTGATAAGGTATTACAAGTGGGACTGGTCCAGTACTTCTTAAAAGTTCATTATCACTTCCTGGCTCTGTCTATGCCTATACACCCGATTTCCTTTTTTGATTGAATTATCGCATACTGCTGAAGGATTCACCATGCTAACCACAATATATCCCCAGATCTCTCTTTCATGTTTTGTCCCAAAGACCAAAACGTGTAGCTTCTAATCCCATTGCTTATTCCTCTTTCGTAGATTCATTATGCACCAGATCATGTGCGCACTAGGTCCGTGCAACAGAGCTGGTTTCCAGTCGTCTTGGTTAATCCTTGCCACTGGATCAAGACCTAGCTCTGTCAAGCCCCTGTGGTGGCAGGGGTGCAATGGCCACCACATGTTAAAAAAATCCACGCACAGGCATCTTCCACCGTTCGGGATCCAGAATATTAGGTCTTTCATTAAAACACCTGTGAACTCATCCCTTTTCGGCATGGAAACAAGTCATCCTCGTTTCGAGGGACTGCCTATGATGATGATGACTTTTCATTTATCCACATTTATCAACATCTACCATAGTTCAAGTGCATTATAATGTTTCGTGTCCTGGGTTCCCTCTTTATTTTGCCTCTAAATTATCTGCTAGGATGAAGGATTTAATAAAGAAGCTTAAACTAATTATGTGCCAGGCAAATGTGGAAAATAGCGAGAGAAAGAAATTATGCGCACTCCAATACCTTCTGACAGCTCCGTTGCCTTCACAAGACCCAGTAGGATAATGAGTGCAAAGAAGAATTGCTTGGTGTCAGTCTGCTTTCATGCCTGTAAATATGATTTTAGTCACGATTCTCCACCACTCTCTGGGTGAAGAAACATGAGGCTTTGCTGCCAATTTCAGCTCATGTTCAGTCCAAAACTAAGAACACATCCACCTGAAGATCAGATGCAGCATTAAATTGGTATAAATTCCACTGGTTGTCAAGAATACAGCTCTGCAGATGCATTTCTATTCAATATAGTTGTAGTTTATTGCCCCTCAGCTCTTTTGCCTATATTACTTCTCCCTCAAACCAATCTCTGACTCCCCGACCTCCCCGATCTCCAACACCCCCCACCTTCCCCCGTGATCTCCTGACATCCGCTCCACAGCTGCGCTCCTGACAGTCAATCAGGCAGGCTGTAAGGTGGGAAACTGGACAAAAAGATTTAATAGATGTCCTGCGGTTAATTTCAGCAGGATGTTCACGAAACCCTTACTTCTGGGTTTCCCACTTAGAAATCCTGTTTTTATATTTTTAATTTTTATATTTTAAAATTTAATATACATACCCTTTAGCATCGGCTACTGAAGAATCCGGACAGAAGTGAACTTGGCTCGTGCTCTACTCTGCAATGTCCAATTTAGCAAAGGGAGCCTAAAATAGGCGTGGGCCTTTAATTTATATGTGTATGCATGTACCTGTGCTCTGTAAGAATGTCACTATGATGGAATTAAATCTATCTGATTTCAAGTTATAATAACTCCTATACATTCTATACTTATATGTGAGCTAGTTAATTTCCTAAGGCGTTGCACACAGTAAGTTGAAGAAAATGGTTTCTCTCATAGCTGTCTTTTCTGCCTTTGTGTTGCTGTTTCTTTCACTGTCTCACCTTTTCACAGTAGCACAATAAACTAGCCTCCGTTGAATGATTACTGGTATAGAATTTGTCTATCTCCTCACTCAAATAGTCAAATTGTACGGGAACATTTTTAATTATCACAGTGATAGTTGAACTATCACTTGAACTGATACAAGTTTTGTATCCTTTGTAGGACAATGGAGGTGTTATTTTGTAGTTTCTTATTGGATGCATAATGGTTACCAAGCTATTTGTAATGCCTATCAAGTATTACATAATAGAGTGTAGAAGGCCATACCAGGAGCAGGACAAGGGAAGTGATGTACCTGTCTTCCTTGGTGGTCAAAGTTGCAGGGGAGAGAGATGAATTCTGACTTTAATATAAATCACTATTACTTCATCATCACTGAGTCAATATCTGAGAATTCCCTACCAAACATTATCACCACAAGGTCTACAACAGGTTCAAGTAGAAGGTTCACCATCACTGCCTTTTTAAATATCAGTGAGGAATGGACACCCACATCCAGTGTAGGGTGTTTGTTTTTCACTCTACTCTGATTGTTAGACCTCAGAACTTATAAGGGAAAGGACAACATGTGACACAAAATTTAGGCTTAACTCAGTGTCAGTTTTATTACGCACAAAAACCGACTAAAACTACAGGACTAGACTTCTGAGAGAAATCGATTAAAAACATACAATCACCCTTCCTGGCTGTAGCTATTGTAGGTTCGTGATCATTGGTTCCGTGGCCGGTTGGCTCTTCTTCCGGCTGTTCTCTGCAGTGCTGTTCTTTCCGTGTACTTTCTCAACTACATTTCCTTCCGTCCGTTCGTCTGTTCATTCTTTCGATCTGTGTCCATCTGTACAAATGTCCTTTCACTTCTTCTGTGTGCTTCTTCTGTCTGTTCCTGTCCTTCTGTCTTGTGCTGAGCTGCTTCTAGCTCGCATATTTATATCCAGATTTTGACAGATCTCCCGCCACTGCGGTTTCTGATAAAGTATTTGCATCGATACATTGTTTTGTGGTTGATTGACTGCAATTATGGACTCGTCTGTTTTTCCATTTGCATATTGAGTCTGCAAGGCTCAAGTTGATTTCTCATTGTGTATCTGTAAAGCATGCACTCCCATGTTCCGCCACCAGGGAGCTCATCCCCTGAACTTCGAAGGGATCCCAGCATCCCTTGGGAGCACTGTATATAAGCCGGCCCGATGGTCTGTTCCTCACTCTTGAGTGTCTTATTAAAGACTGAGGTCACTGTTATGTTAACCTCCCTGTGTGCAGCCTTATCTGTGTTAGGAACACAATAACTGGCAACGAGAATACAAAGCCAACGCAAAGATGCAGCAAACTGTGGGCATCCTGGAGAAGTTCTCGGAGGGTGAGGACTGGGAAGCACATGTCGAACGGCTAGAACAGTACTTTGTAGCCAACGAGCTGGACGGAGAAGTAAGCGCTGCAAAAAGGAGAGCGGTCCTCTTCACAGTCTGCGGGGCACCGACTTACAGCCTCATGAAGAATCTTCTGGCTCCGGTGAAATGCACAGATAAGTCATATGAGGAGCTCTGTACACTGGTTAGGGAGCAGCTTAACCTGAGGGAGAGCGTGCTAATGGCGAGGTATTGGTTCTACACGTGCCAGCGATCTGAAGATCAGGAAGTGGCGAGCTACGTCGCCGAGCTAAGGCAACTTAGAAAACATAGAAAAACAAAGAAAATAGGTGCAGGAGTAGGCCATTCGGCCCTTCGAGCCTGCACCGCCATTCAATGAGTTCATGGCTGAACATGCAACTTCAGTACCCCATTCCTGCTTTCTCGCCATACCCCTTGATCCCCCTAGTAGTAAGGACTACATCTAACTCCTTTTTGAATATATTTAGTGAATTGGCCTCAACAACTTTCTGTGGTAGAGAATTACACAGGTTCACCACTCTCTGGGTGAAGAAATTTCTCCTCATCTTGGTCCTAAATGGCTTACCCCTTATCCTTAGACTGTGACCCCTGGTTCTGGACTTCCCCAACATTGGGAACATTCTTCCTGCATCTAACCAGTGTAAACCCGTCAGAATTTTAAACATTTCTATGAGATCCCCTCTCATTCTTCTGAATTCCAGTAAATACAAGCCCAGTTGATCCAGTCTTTCTTGATATGTCAGTCCCGCCATCCCGGGAATCAGTCTGGTGAACTTTCGCTGCGTCCCTCAATAGCAAGAATGTCCTTCCTCAAGTTAGGAGACCAAAACTGTACACAATACTCCAGGTGTGGCCTCACCAAGGCCCTGTACAACTGTAATAACACCTCCCTGCCCCTGTATTCAAATCCCCTCGCTATGAAGGCCAACATACCAGTTGCTTTCTTAACCGCCTGCTGTACCTGCATGCCAACCTTCAATGACTGATGTACCATGACACCCAGGTCTCGTTGCACCTCCCCTTTTCCTAATCTGTCACCATTCAGATAATAGTCTGTCTCTCTGTTTTTACCACCAAAGTGGATAACCTCACATTTATCCACATTATACTTCATCTGCCATGCATTTGCCCACTCACCTAACCTATCCAAGTCACTCTGCAGCCTCATAGCATCCTCTTCGCAGCTCACACTGCCACCCAACTTAGTGTCATCCACAAATTTGTAGATACTACATTTAATCCCCCCGTCTAAATCATTAATGTACAATGTAAACAGCTGGGGCCCCAGCACAGAACCTTGCGGTACCCCACTAGTCACTGCCTGCCATTCTGAAAAGTACCCATTTACTCCTACTCTTTGCTTCCTGTCTGCCAACCAGTTCTCAATCACGTCAGCACACTACCCTCAATCCCATGTGCTTTAACTTTGCACATTCATCTCTTGTGTGGGACCTTGTCGAAAGCCTTCTGAAAGTCCAAATACACATCAACTGGTTCTCCCTTGTCCACTCTACTGGAAACATCCTCAAAAATTCCAGAAGATTTGTCAAGCATGATTTCCCTTTCACAAATCCATGCTGACTTGGACCTATCATGTCACCTCTTTCCAAATGCGCTGCTATGACATCCTTAATAATTGATTCCATCATTTTACCCACTACCGATGTCAGGCTGACAGGTCTATAATTCCCAGTTTTCTCTCTCCCTCCTTTTTTAAAAAGTGGGGTTACATTGGCTACCCTCCACTCCATAGGAACTGATCCAGAGTTTACGGAATGTTGGAAAATGACTGTCAATGCATCCGCTATTTCCAAGGCCACCTCCTTAAGTACTCTGGGATGCAGTCCATCAGGCCCTGGGGATTTATTGGCCTTCAATCCCATCAACTTCCTCAACACAATTTCTCGATGAATAAGTCCCTCAGTTCCTCCTCCTTACTAGACCCTCTGACCCCTTTTATATCCGGAAGGTTGTTTGTGTCCTCCTTGGTGAATACCGAACCAAAGTACTTGTTCAATTGGTCTGCCATTTCTTTGTTCCCCGTTATGACTTCCCCTGATTCTGACTGTCCCCGTTATGACTTCCCCTGATTCTGACTGCAGGGGACCTATGTTTGTCTTTACTAACCTTTTTCTCTTTACATATCTATAGAAGCTTTTGCAGTCCGTCTTAATGTTCCCTGCAAGCTTCCTCTCGTACTCTATTTTCCCTGCTCTAATCAAACCCTTTGTCCTCCTCTGCTGAGTTCTAAATTTCACCCAGTCCCCGGGTTTGCTGCTATTTCTGGCCAATTTGTATGCCACTTCCTTGGCTTTAATACTATTTGATTTCCCTTGGTAGCCTCGGTTGAGCCACCTTCCCTTTTTTATTTTTACGCCAGACAGGGATGTACAATTATCGTAGTTCATCCATGCGGTCTCTAAATGTCTGCCATTGCCCATCCACTGTCAACCCCTTAAGTATCATTTGCCAATCTACCCTAACCAATTCACACCTCGTACCTTCAAAGTTACCCTTCTTTAAGTTCTGGACCATGGTCTCTGAATTAACTCTTTCATTCTCCATCCTAATGCAGAATTCCACCATATTATGGTCACTCTTCCCCAAGAGACCTCGCACAACGAGATTGCTAATTAATCCTCTCTCATTACACAACACCCAGCCTAAGATGGCCTCCAGCCTTGTTGGTTCCTCGACATATTGGTCTAGAAAACAATCCCTTATGCACTCCAGGACTGTATTGCTTCCAATTTGGTTAACCCAATCTATATGCATATTAAAGTCACCCATGATAACTGCTGCACCTTTATTGCATGCACGCCTAATTTCCTGTTTGATGCCCTCTCCAACATCACGACGACTGTACACAACTCCCACTAATGTTTTTTGCCCTTTGGTGTTCTGCAGCTCTACCCATATAGATTCCATCATCCAAGCTTGCAGGACAATGTGAGTTTGATGGCTACCTGGAGCAAATGCTGAGAGACTTTTTTGTACTGGACATTGGCCATGAGACCATCCTATGAAAACTGTTGACTGTAGAGACACCGACCCTCTGTAAGGCCATTGCAATAGCACAGGCGTTTATGACCACCAGTGATAACACCAAACAAATCTCTCAGCACACAAGTGCAAGCAATGTTCATAAATTAACTGGAACTGTGTTTGCGAGCAGAAATGTACAGGGCAGAATCCACGAGTGTGCAACTGCCAACAGGCCTCAGGTGACCCAGATGACTCAGAGTCCGCAACAAAGGATGAATGTAAGGCAATTCACACCTTGTTGGCGTTGTGGAGGCTTCCATTTAGCCTATTTATGCCGTTTCAAAGGGTATGTTTGCAAAAGCTGTGGAACAATGGGGCATCTCCAACGAGCTTGCAAACGAGCTGCAAGCTCTGCAAAACCTGCTAATCACCACGTGGCAGAGGAAGATCGGTCCATGGTGGATCAAAGCAATTTTGAGCCTCAGAGAGAGGAGGCAGATTCTGAAGTACATGGGGTGCACACATTTTCGACGAAATGACCACCTATAATGCTAAACGTAAAATTGAATGGCTTACACGTAGCCATGGAACTGGACACTGGTGCTAGCCAATCCATCATGAGTAAAAAGGTGTTTGAGAAACTGTGGTGCAACAAGGCATTCAGACAAGCCCTGAGCCCCATCCACACGAAACTGAGAATGTACACCAAAGAGCTTATCACTGTCTTGGGTAGCGCCATGGTCAAGGTCACCTACGAGGGCATGGTGCACGAACTGCCACTCTGGATTGTCCCGGGCGATGGCCCCATACTGCTTGGAAGGAGCTGGCTGGGCAAAATCCGCTGGAACTAGGATGACATCCAAGAGCTATCACATGTCGATGAGGCCTCATGTACCCAGGTTCTTAACAAATTTCCTTCCCTTTTTGAACCAGGCATTGGAAACTTTTCAGTGGCGAAGGTGCGGATCCACTTGGTCCCAGAGGCACGACCCATTCACCACAAGGCGCGAGCAGTACCTCACATGATGAGGGAGAGAGTGGAAATCGAGCTGGACAGGCTGCAACGTGAAGGCATCATCTCCCCAGTGGAATTCAGCGAGTGGGCCAGCCTGATTGTACCAGTACTCAAAAGTGATGACACAGTCAGGATTTGCAGCGATTATAAAATAACTATTAATCGTTTCTAGCTGCAGGAACAATACCCGCTACCTAAGGCAGACGGGTATTTGCGATGCTGGCAGGAGGCAAGACGTTCACCAAGCTCGGCCTGACTTCGGCCTACATGACGCAGGAGCTGGATGAGTCTTCGAAGGGCCTCACCTGCACCAACACGCACAAGGGACTGTTCATCTACAACAGATGCCCGTTTGGAATTCGGTCGGCTGCAGCGATCTTCCAGAGAAACATGGAGAGCCTACTCAAGTCGGTACCACGCACTGTGGTCTTTCAGGACGACATATTGGTCACGAGTCGGGACACCGTCGAGCACCTACAAAACCTGGAGGAGATCCTCCAGCGACTGGATCGCGTAGGGCTGCGGCTGAAGAGGTCGAAATGCGTCTTCATGGCAACAGAAGTGGAGTTTTTGGGGAGAAAGTTTGCGGCGGACGTCATTCGGCCCACAGACGCCAAGACAGAGGCTAGCAGGAACGCGCCCAGGCCACAGAACGTAACGGAGCTGCGGTCGTTCCTGGGACTCCTCAACTATTTTGGTAACTTCCTACCGGGGTTAAGCACCCTTTTACAGCCCCAACATGTGTTATTACGTAAAGGTGAGAGAACTGGGTATGGGGGAAAAAACCAAGTAATTGCTTTTGAGAAAGCCAGAAACATTTTCTGCTCCAACAAGCTGCTTGTATTGTATTACTGCAATTGTACAGGGCCTTGGTGAGGCCTCACCTGGAATATTGTGTTCAGTTTTGGTCTCCGAATCTGAGGAAGGACATTCTTGCTATTGAGGGATTGCAGCGAAGGTTCACCAGACTGATTCCAGGGATGGCTGGACTGACATATGAGGAGAGACTGGATCAATTGGGCCTTTATACACTGGAGTTTAGAAGGATGAGAGGGGATCTCATAGAAACGTATAAGATTCTGATGGGATGGGACAGGTTAGATGCGGGAAGAATGTTCACGATATTGGGGAAGTCCAGAACCAGGGGACACAGTCTTAGGATAAGGGGTAGGCCATTTAGAACTGAGATGAGGAGAAACTTCTTCACTCAGAGAGTTGTTAACCTGTGGAATTCCCTGCCGCAGAGAGTTGTTGATGCCAGTTCATTGGATATATTCAAAAAGGAGTTAGATATGGCCCTTACTGCTAAATGGATCAAGGGGTGTGGAGAGAAAGCAGGAAAGGGGTACTGAGGTGAATGATCAGCCATGATCTTATTGAATGGTGGTGCAGGCTCGAAGGGCCGACTGGCCTACTCCTGCACCTATTTTCTATGTTTCTATGTTTCTAACCCATGTAAAAGACTTGTGCTAGTATGTGACCTGTCATCGTACGGAGTCGGGTGTGTATTATAACAAGCTAACGTTGCGGGGAAGTTGCAACCTGTTGCCTATGCTTCCAGGAGCTTGCCTAAGGCCGAGGGGGCCTACAGCATGATTGAGAAAGAGGCATTAGCGTGTGTGTTCGGGGTAAAGAAAATGCATCAGTACCTGTTTGGCCTCAAGTTTGAGCTGGAAACCGATCACAAGCCCCTCACATCCCTGTTCGCTGAAAACAAGGGGATAAATACTAATGCCTCAGCCCGCATACAAAGGTGGGCACTCGCGCTATCAGCGTATAACTATACCATCCGCCACAGGCCAGGCACCGAGAACTGTGCGGATGCTCTCAGTCGGCTCCCATTGCCCACCACGGGGGTGGAAATGGCGCAGCCTGCAAACTTGTTGATGGTGGCGCAGCCCGCAGACTTGTTGATGGTCATGGAAGCGTTTGAAAATGATAAATCACCTGTCACGGCCCGCCAGATTAGGACTTGGACCAGCCAAGATCCTCTGGTGTTCCTAGTAAATAACTGTGTACTGCATGGGAGCTGGGCCAGCATCCCCGTTGAAATGCAAGAGCCAATCAAGCCGTTCCAGCAGCGAAAGGACGAGCTGTCCATTCAGGCAGACTGCCTGTTGTGGGACAACCGTGTAGTGCTACCAAAAAAGGGCAGGGAGACGTTCATCTCGGATCTCCACAGCACACACCCGGGTATAGTAATGATGAAAGCGATAGTCAGATCCCACGTGTGGTGGCCCGGTATTGACTGACTTAGAGTCCTGTATACGGCAATGCAGCGTATGTGCTCAGTTGAGCAACGTGCCCAGAGAGGCACCACTACGTTTGTGGTTCTGGCCTTGCAGACCATGGTCAAGGATCCATGTCGACTATACGGGCCCGTTTCTCGGTAAAATGTTCCTGGTGGTGGTGGATGCTTCTTCAAAATGGATTGAATGTGAAATAATGTCAGGAAGCACCGCCACCGCCACCATTGAAAGCCTGAGGGCCATGTTGGCCACCCACGGACTGCCTGACATACTGGTCAGTGACAACGGGCCATGTTTCACCAGTGCCAAATTTAAAGAATTCATGACCCGCAATGGGATCAAACATGTCACCACGGCCTCGTTTAAACCAGCCTCCAATGGGCAGGCAGAGCTGGCAGTACAAAAACCATCAAGCAGAGCCTTAAACGAGTCACAGAAGGCTCACTCCAAACGCGCCTGTCCCGAGTACTGCTCAGCTACCGCACGAGACCCCACTCACTCACAGGGGTGCCCCTGGCTGAGCTACTCATGAAAAGGACACTTAAAACCAGACTCTCGCTGGTTCACCCCAACCTGTATGATCAGGAAGAGAGCAGGCGGCAGCAACAAAATGTAAACGATGGTCGCGCCACTGTGTCACGGGAAATTGATCTGAATGACCCTATGTTAGTGCTAAACTATGGACATGGTCCCAAGTGGATCACGGGCACGGTGATAGCTAAAGAAGGAAATCGGGTGTTTGTAGTCAAATTAGACAATGGACAAATTTGCAGAAAGCACCTGGACCAAACGAGTCTGCGGTTCACAGACTGCCCTGAACAACCCACAGCAGACACCACCTTTTTCAAGCCCACAACACATACCCAAAGGATCAACGACACCATTCCAGACCAGGAAATCGAATCCATCATGCCCAACAGCCCAGCAAGGCCAGTCTCACCTAGCAGCCCTGCAGGGCCAACAACACACCAGCCCAGCGAGGGCACAGCCAACACACCAGAACAGACATTTGTACCGAGGCGGTCCACCAGGGAAAGAAAGGCTCCCGACCGCCTCACCTTGTAAATAGTTTTCACTTTGACTTTGCGGGGGGGAGTGATGTTGTGTATCTGTAAAACATACACTCCCATGTTCCGCTACCAGGGAGCTCATCCCCTGAAGTCCCAAGGGATCCCAGCATCCCTTGAGAACACTTTATATAAGCCTGTTACTCACTCTGGAGTGTCTTAATAAAGACTGAGGTCACTATTACTTTAACCTCCCTGTGTGCAGCCTCATCTGTGTTAGGAACACAATAGTCATCTTAACACTTTGTTCCCAAAAAATGTGCAACTGGTGTGGTTCCTTTGTTGTCCAGTCTTTTTACAGACTTGGTGTCTCCAGTGGGTTTGTTTTTCCCCACCCTGGTCAATCAAGTTCAGGGCCTCACGTAACAACTTCATTGTTGTTATGCATGAAGTCAGTTTTGGTTCCTGACCACAGAATGTCCTTAATTGTCCAACTTAATTCTAAAAGCTTGTATTAAATTCCAAAAGCTTGGATTAATCAATTTTTAGCTCATGGTCTCCTTCTGTGCTTTTCTAAAGATTAGTAACCTTACACCTGAAAACAAGTAAAGAAATGAAAATCCTGCCCAGTTGCTCGAAAAAATTAACTGTAATGGCTGCCCTACCAGTGGCTGTTCCACTAGCAAGTATCTTGCCTTGAGTGACAGATTATCTTGGTCTTGGATGAGTGAGAGGCTACCTGAATCAGGTATCTCAGAGGCAGCCCTGTGCCTTTGAAATCAGGCTTGATTGGCAGCCTTTTACATGGAGGCCTCTCAGGCTGTGAATGCATACAGCAGCTGCTGGGCAATGCTTCAGTTCACTTGGATCAACCATATTTCCAGGTCATTGCAGCAAAACAGCAGTCTGTGAATACAAAGCTGGATGCTTACGTTAATAAAAGCTTCAAAAGGCTGATTTTATTTTGGATTTAATAAACAGTTGAAAGCACCCGTGTAAGTTAAGTGCCATATTAATAATTTTATCTACTGATGTTCCTTGCTTCTTAAAAAATTAGCATCTTGCAATAAATTCAAATTAATAATTTGGCTTAAGTTCCATGGTCCACGAGCATGGTCCTTTTTCGCTATCAGAGATATCAACCATAAGGATTTGCGCCTTTAATGTAGTAAAACGTTCCGGGGCACTTCACAGGAGCGTAATCAGACACATTTTAATACTGAGCTATATAACGAGATATTAAGACAAATGACTAGAAGCTTGGTGAAAGGTAGGTTTTATGGAGCATCTTAAAGGAGGAGAGAGAATTAGAGAGGGAGAGAGGTTTAGGGAGGGAATTCCAGAACTTAGGGCCTATGTAGCTGAAAGCATGGCCACCAGTGGTGGAGTGATGGAAGTTGGGGATGCGCAAGAGGCCGGAATTGGAGAAACGCAGATATCTCAGAGGGTGGTAGGGCTGGAGGAGGTTACAGTGATACGGAGGGGCGAGGCTATGGAGGGATTTAAACACTGTGATGAGAATTTTAAATTTGAGACGTTGCCAGATCTGGAGCCAATGTAGGTCAATGAGAACAGGGATGATGGGTAAACTGGACTTGCTGTGAGTTAGGATGTGGGCAGCAGACTTTTGGATAAGCTGAAGTTTATGTAGGATGGAAGATGGCAGACCGATGAAGGAAGCATTGGTATAGAGTCTAGACGTAACAACAACATGGATGAGGTTTTAACAGTGAATGGGCTGAGGCAGAGGTGGAGACGGGCAATGTTACAGAGGTGGAAGTAGGCAGTCTTGGTGATGGAGAGGATATGGGGTTGGAAGCACAGCTCAGAGTCAAATAGGATCATAAGGGCATGGAGGGCATGCCATAAAAATATCTGGTATAAGCAGCAATGGAAGAGTTGTTTTTTGCCAAGCGGCATGCCCTCATTTCATTGGCGTATGAAAGCTGACTATTGTGGTGAACATGAATAATGTAATGGAGAGTAATATAATTTTTAAGACAAAAGCAAAATACTGCGGATGCTGGAATCTGAAATAAAAATAGAAAATGCTGGAAATCTCAGCAGGTCAGGCAGCATCTGGGGAGAGAAAAACAGAGTTAATGTTTCGAGTCGACGACCCTTCATCTGTATAATTTCTAATACTGGTGTTAACTACCAGTCTTTGAGAACAGAGACTATTGGATTGCAAGGAGATCTCTGTATCACTCCTACCTGGCTTCCCTGATTTCCAAGTACATCCAAGCTGATGTATCCTGGATTGTGGACTTTTGTGCGAAATGGTCCAACTGCCCTCAGCATCTGCATGTCATAGGTCTCCCTTGCTGATCCCGCCAGTACAGTCCACAGAGCAGACAATCCTTGTTGCACAACCTTCCCAAACTGGGAAATAGAATCTGGACTATAGCAAACCAATTTTGCAGTGCGTTATGCATCCATGAATTATCATATGTTTCCTAATTGGCCCCATGATAATGGTATCACAAATCATTTCAACAGGGACCATGGCCCTGTTATGTCACTGCTTAGCAGCAGCTAGCCTTTTTTCAGAAATCGCCTTTGCCCTTTTCTCATCCACGAGAAAAGACTCCGTCCCTAGTCTAATCTAGTCTAATCACTAAAAACCTCAGCAGTATGTATCAATGGTCTGAAATCTGCTTCAAATTATACTGAGTGCTGAAGTGAGGCTTGTTGGTCAGAGAGAGATTTCTGCCTTTAGGGCTCAGCTATGTATATCTGTTACAAGAAAAAAGGAGCACAAGATAGTGCAGGAGCTTTGTTAGGTAGCGGTATAGACAATGCATATCACATTTCATAGCATAACATAGTCATTGCTTTATGCACTACAGTCACACCTGCTAAAATACATTGGGCAGCAAAGTTATCCTACTATAATTGTACAGAGATTAGTTATGTGTTCCATCTTGTGCCTCACCCACAATGTATATGGGTTTCAACTCTATGATCTCCATTACTGCCTCCTTGAAGAATGTATAAGCTGGTTCTTATCAAACATCTGATTTGTGAGAGACTGTGTGGTACAGTGGGTCAAACTGGGTTTGGAATCAGTATGACGAAAGGAAAGCCCCTGTACTTGTCATTCCTTGGTATGTTTGTGGAATGAGTTTTGGGCAGTCCTAATTAAGTTCCTAAAGATTGTACTTCAGCTCTCAACTGTCTGAGTATTAATTACAGTAACGGCCTTGCTCAGAGACACATCAATAATGTGAGAAATGGAAATGTTAGACTCCAGGAGCAGTGGGCACTCTTTACTGTGCTGAGGCTGTGCAGGAGAGTTTTACTTTGAACCTATGTTATTCATGACGTGAGAGTGCCTTTAGCACAAAAATAATAACGGTAACTGCTTACTTGATTGATGTTACTGAAGCTCAACTTCTTTCTTTTATACACGACAACCTCAATCTTGATTCCATATCCTTGACATATGGAGAAAGTGCAGGGAAATGGGATTAAAGTAGATAGCTCTGATGTGGAGCTAGCACTGGCGCAGGCACAGGCACAATCGACCAAGTGACTTCCTTTTATGCTGAAATGTCCATGGCTGATAAAGGGCTTGATGTGCTTTTTCCCGTCACCAATTTAACCTCAGGGTATTTTTTAGGGCATTATGCATAGTAGTTGCTATTAGGAGCTCGCTCTCTCGGTGACTTCCCACAAACCTTTCAACCGCAAGGAGTAAAAGGACTTACACAGAGGAGAACCAATTTGTTTAACCTGCTGACAACAGGAATCGTTTGTGGTTTTAAGCAGAGTTCAGAAATTAAACACTGGGAAGAGTGAGAAGCCAAGCTAAATCATGCTCAACTTGCAGCCCAGTGCCTCCACCGATGGACTGATGTATGCTGCCTGACCTGGTGAATATTTCCAGCATTTTGTGTTATTATTTCATCCCTCCTACAGTTTGCCTCTATCTACAAATACAAGTCCTGAATGCAGCATTCCTCGACATGGAAGGATTAGGTGTGACTGGCTGAATGGCATATTGTCATTCCATGCTTGTTATGTTCTTAATGGAGGTCGTCGATGGGCCCTCTGGGCCTTCTCGATGACGGCTGGACCTCCCATGGCAACAGGCGACCTCCTCCTCAACGACGACCGGGTCCCCCTCTCCCACATTGGTAACCGGCCTCCACTCCTCCTTCAGCGACGACTGGAGCTCTCCTTCCCCACCGGCGACCTGGCCTCTTCTCCTCCTCCAACACATGATGAGCTCCATGGCTGTGACCCACCTGCTCTCTCACCCTGAACCCCGGTGGGCCACTGACCCTCTCAATGCCTGTACCCAACCAGGCCTCGGATCACCTACCACCATGGGTGCTACCCAGCGCCGAGCCTGCGGCCAACATCTCACCACAGGCAACTAGGCCCATACAGCAGTGCCTGGTCTCCAGTCGTCTTGGACCCCCTTGCCACTGGATCAGGACCTCGCTCAGCTAACCCCGTGTGGTAGCCGGTGTACAACGACCACCCCATGTTAAAAAAAAACTCACGCACAGGCATCTTCAACTCCGTTAACATGAAGTTCGGGACCTGGAACGTCAGGTCTCTCATAGACAACCCCAACAGCAACAGGCCAGGACGCCGCACCACTATAGTTGCCCTGGATCTTAGACGCTTTGATATCGACATCACCACCCTAAGTGAGACCCGGCGGGCAGGGGAAGGCTAGCTCAAGGAACAAGGTGGAGGTTACACTTTCTGCTGGAAAGGGAAACCCAGGGGAAGAACGCCGCCTCCACAGTCAGCTTCGGCATCAAAAACAAGCTGGTTGACTGTCAAAGGCTAACGAACGCCTCATGACTCTTCGACTCACCCTATCCCGGAACCAGTGCACCACAGTCATCAGCGCATACGCCCCGACACTCGATGCAACTGATGAGGCCAAAGAGGGTTTTTACACCAACCTCGAAAAATCCCTGTCCTGTGTCCCCGCGGGCGACAAACTGATCATCCTCGGTGACTTCAACGCCAGGGTTGGCAAGGACACAGACCTCTGGAGGGGCGTGATTGGCAGAGAGTGGGTAGGGAAAGTCAACTCCAGTGGTACCCTACTCCTGACAAAATGTCTAAAGCACGAACTTGTCATCACCAACACCTTGTTCTGCGAGAGGGACAAATACAAGGCATCGTGGCAACACTCTCGCTCCAAGCACTGGCACCTGCTTGACTATGTCATTGTCCGAGCCAGGGATCGCATGGATGTGCACATCACCCGTGCCATGACAGGAGCCGACGACTGCTGGACGGACCACCGCCTAATCCGATCCATCATTGACATCAACATAGCCCAAAGCGGAGGGGGCAGCAGAAGCAGTGCCGCAAAAAATTCAATGCTGGAGCACTTAAGGACCCAGCTAAGAGAGCCCTATACACCCAGCGCCTCACAGCTAACCTGACGTGCCTTGACAACCCCAAGACGCAGAATGCCCATAGCGCTTGGTCTGCCCTCCAGGTCTCCATAACCAGTGCCTGCAAAGGGATACTCGGTTACTCAACCAGGAAACACCAGGACTGGTTTGATGAAAATGACCAGGAGATCCAAGAGCTAATAGATCGCAAGCGCAGGGCATTTCTGAGCCTTAAACAACAACCCAATGCGGGAGCAGCAAAACAGCATTGCAGACAGCTCAAGGCTGAGGTCCAACAAAAAATCCGGGACCTAAAGAACAGGTGGTGGATGAAGGAAGCACAGGAGATACAGCATCTGGCCGACAACCATGATGTGCGAGGATTCTCCATCGCAGTCAAGGCCACCTATGGTCCAAACACTCAAGGCTCCACCCCACTGCAAGAACGGGGAAACACTCATCAAGGACACCGAGGCAGTCAGGGCCCACTGGAAGGAGCACGCGAAGATCTCCTCAATCGAGACTTTGCCTTTGACTCGAGTGTTCTCGACTCCATCCCGCAGCATGCTACCCGCCACCACCTCAGTGAGACACCAACACTGCACGAGGTAGAAAAAGCCATAAGACAGCTAAAAAACAACAAGACTACGGGTGCGGACGGAATCCCTGCTGAAGCATTGAAGTATGGTGGAGAGGCACTGCTGGTGCAAATACATGACTTCATCTCTCTCATCTGGAGGGAGGAGAGCATGCCGGGGCATCTCAGAGATGCAGTAATCAAGACCATCTTTAAAAAAGGCGACAAGTCTGACTGCAGCAACTCCAAAGGAATCTCCCTGCTATCAGCCACTGGGAACGTCATCGCGAGCGTCCTCCTCAACCGTCTTTTTCCCGTGGCTGAGGAGCTCCTCCCGGAGTCACAGTGCAGATTTCATCCCCTATGGGGCACAATGGACATGATTTTTGCAGCACGATAGCTACAGGAAAAATACAGGGAACAGCACCAGCCCTTATACATGGCCTGCTTCGACCTTACACTGTCAAATGCGAGGGTCTATAGAGCGTCCTCCTCCATTTCAGATGCCCCAAAAAGTTCATCACCATCCTTCACCTGCTCCATGACGACATGCAGGCCGTGATCGCTCCCAACGGATCCATCGCAGACCCAATCCACATCCAGATCGGGGTCAAATAGGGTTGCGTCATTGCCCCAACCCTCTTCTCAATCTTTCTCGTCGCCATGCTCCACCTCACAGTCAACAAGCTCCCCGCTGGAGTGGAACTAAACTACAGAACCAGTGGGAACCTGCTCAACCTGCACCGTCTCCAGGCCAGATCCAAGACCACCCCAACCTCTGTCGTCGAGCTACAGTACGCGGATGACACCTGCGTCTGCGCACATACAGAGGCTGCACTCCAGGACATACTCACCGTATTTACTGAGGCGTATGAAAGCATGGGCCTTACGCTAAACATCCGTAAGACAAAGGTCCTCCACCAGCCTGTCCTCACCGCACAGCACTGCCCCTCAGTCATCAAGATCCATGGCGCGGCCCTGGACACCATGGACCACTTCCCATATCTCGGGAGCCTCCTATCAACAAGAGCAGGCACCGACGACGAGATCCAACACCGCCTCCAGTGCGCCAGTGCAGCCTTCGGTCGCTTGAGGAAAAGAATGTTTAAAGACCAGGCCCTCAAAACTGCCACCAAGCTCATGGTCTACAGGGCTGTAGTAATACCTGCCCTCCTATATGACTCAGAGACATGGACCATGTACAACAGACACCTCAAGTTGCTGGAGAAATATCACCAACGATGTCTCCGCAAGATCCTACAAATCCACTGGGAGGACAGGTGCACCAACATCAGCGTCCTCATTCAGGCTAACATCCCCAGCATTGAAGCACTGACCGCACTCGATCAGATCCGCTGGGCATGCCACATAGTCCACATGCCAGACACGAGACTCCCAAAGCAAGTGCTCTACTCGCAGCTCCTTCATGGCAAACGAGCCAAAGGTGGGCAGCGGAAACGCTACAAGGACACCCTCAAAGCCTCCCTGATATAAAGTGCAACATCCCCACTGACACCTGGGAGTCCCTGGCCTAAGACTGCCCTAAGTGGAGAAAGTGCATCCGAGAGGGCGCTGAGCACCTCGAGTCTCAACGCTGAGAGCTTGCAGAAATCAAGCGCAGACAGTGGCAAACCAGTCCCACCCACCCCTTCCCTCAACGACTATCTGTCCCACCTGTGACAGAGTCTGTGGCTCTCGTATTAGACTGTTCAACCACCAAAGAACTCACTTCAGGAGTGGAAGCAAGTCTTCCTCGATTTCGAGAGACTGCCTATGATGATGATGATGATCCATAGTTCCATTGAATCTAAAATAGCCTGCCTACAAAATTTCTCTACAAAATGCAATCACATTGTCAGATGTATATGTGAATAACATTAGTTGGCCTTCAATCCATGTAATCTCCTAGTAGAGTGGAAAAATCTGATAAAAACACAGGCCAATTAGGGAACAAAATCTGGAAAATTCCTCTTCAATGCTCTTAGATGATTGAAACTTGTCCAGGAGACCACCCTGGCCCTGATTAATGTTATACGGTACCTGTGTTCTGTACGAGGTGAATCCTGTCCCAATCAGAAACAAGTACAGCTCTTGTTTGAAGGAACTCAGTGAAACAGCTTTCACTGCATGAGCCGGCAGCCTGCTCCACAGGTCTACTTTTCTGTGGGAAAAAGAACTACCTCCTGATATCGAACCTAGTTCTGTTTTTACATTAACTTGAGATTCTGCAACCTGTCCTTATAATGTAACCCTTTAATCCTACGACCTTCTAGTGAATAAGAACATAAGAACATAAGAAATAGGAGCAGGAGTAGGCCATTAATACAATCATGGCTGATCCGATCATGGACTCAGCTCCACTTCCCTGCCCGCTCCCCATAATCCCTTATCCCTTTATCATTTAAGGAATTGTCTATTTCTGTCTTAAATTTATTCAATGTCCCAGCTTCCACAGCTCTCTGAGGCAGCGAATTCCACAGATTTACAATACTCTGAGAGAAGAAATTTCTCCTCATCTCAGTTTTAAATGAGCAGCCCTTATTCTAAGATTATGCCCTCTAGTTCGAGTCTCCCCTATCGATGGAAACATCCTCTCTGCATCCACCTTGTCAAGCCCCCTCATAATCTTATATGTTTCGATAAGATCACCTCTCATTCTTCTGAATTCCAATGAGTAGAGGTCCAACCTACTCAACCTTTCCTCGTAAGTCAACCCCCTCAACCCCAGAATCAATCTAGTGAACCTTCTCTGAACTGCCTCCAAAGCAAGAATATCCTTTCGTAAATATGGAAACCAAAACTGCACGCAGTATTCCAGGTGTGGCCTCACCAATACCCTGTATAACTGTAGCAAGACTTCCCTGCTTTTATATTCCATCCCCTTTGCAATAAAGGCCAAGATTCC
Source organism: Pristiophorus japonicus (assembly GCF_044704955.1). Lineage (NCBI taxonomy): Eukaryota > Metazoa > Chordata > Chondrichthyes > Pristiophoridae > Pristiophorus > Pristiophorus japonicus. The sequence goes on along the minus strand of NC_091983.1, from coordinate 140,445,110 downwards.
ATTGGCCTTCCTGATCACTTGCTGTACCTGCATACTATCCTTTTGTGTTTCATGCACAAGTACCCCCAGGTCCCACTGTACCACAACACTTTGCAATCTTTCTCCATTTAAATAATAACTTGCTCTTTGATTTGCGCTGTACTCCTTCCAAGGCCAATATATCTTTCATGAGACAAGCAAAATAGTGCGGATGCTGGAATCTGGAATTAAAACAGAAAATGCTGAAAATCTCAGCAGGTCAGGCAGCATCTGTGGAGAGAAAGCAGAGTTAATGTTTCGGGTCGATGACCCTTCGTCAAAACTGGAGAGTGTTCGGAAAGAACTCACTCCAACCTCACTCCTTCTGAACTTGCAGCACTCCGTTCTCTCAGATCCAACCCCAAACTCATCATCAAACCTGCTGTTGTTGTTTGGTGAACCTACCTCTACCTTGCAGAGGCTGATCACCAACTCTCTGCCATCTCCTCCTACCTCCCCCTGGACCATGATCCCACCACTGAACATCAAGCCATCATTTCCCAGACCGTCAGTGATCTCATCTCCTCTGGAGATCTTCCCTCCACAGCCACCAGCCTCATAGATCCCCAACCCCGCTCAGCCTGCTTCCCAAGATCGACAAACAAGACTGCCCTTGTAGACCCGTCGTTTCAGCCTATTCTTGCCCCACGGAACTTATTTCTTCCTATCTCAACTCTGTTTTTTCTCCCCTTGTCCACTCTCTTCCCATCTACATCCGCGACTCCTCCATCGCCCTCAGTCACTTTAACTGTTTCCAGTTTCCTGGCCCCAACCGTCTCCTCCTCACTATGGATGTCCAATCGCTCTACACTTCCAACCCCACCAGGATGGCCTGAGGGCGCTCCGCTTCTTCCTCGAGCAGAGGCCCAACCAGTCCCCATCCCCCACCACCCTCCTCCGCCTGGCTGAACTTGTTCCCACATTGAACAACTGCTCCTTTAACTCCACTGACTTTCTCCAAATTAAAGGTGTTGCTATGGGAACCCGCATGGGTCCTAGCTTTGCCTGCCTTTTCATGGGATACGAGGAACATTCTTTGTTCCAGTCCTACTCGGGTCCCCTCTCTCATCTCTTTTTCTGGTACATTGTTAACTGTATCGGTGCTGTTTCGTGTTCTCGCCCTGAACTTGAAAATTTCATTCACTTTGCATCCAATTTCCACCCTTCCTTCAATGCATTTTGGGAGGGCTAACAAGGAAAGGGAATGCATATTAAATGGTAGGATACTGAGAAGTATAGAGGAACAAAGGGACCTTGGAATGCATGTCCACAGATCCCTGAAAGTAGCAGGCGAGGTAGATAAGGTGATTAAGAAGGCATACGGAATGCTTGCCTTTACATAGAATACAAGAGCAGTGGGGTTATGCTTGAACTGTATAAAACACTGGTTAGACCACAGCTGGAGTACTGCGTGCAGTTCTGGTCACTGCATTGTAGGAAGAACATGATTGCACTGGAGAGGGTACAGAGGAGATTTATGAGGATGTTGCTGGGAGTGAAGAATCTAAGCAATGAGGACAGATTAGATAGGCTAGATTTTTTTCATTGGAACAGAGGAGGCTGAGGGAAGACCTCATTGAGGTGTATAAAATTATGAGGGGCCTAGATATAATGGATAGAGAGGGCCTATTTCCCTTAGCAGAGGGGTCAACAGCCAGGGGGCATAGATTTAAAGTAATTGGTAGAAGGTTTAGAGGGGATTTGAGGGGAAATTTCTTCACGCAGAGGATTGTGGGGGTCTGGAACTCACTGCCTGAAAGGGTGGCAGAGGCAGAAAACCTCACTACATTTAAAAAGTACTTGGATGTGCACCTGAAGTGCTGTAATCTGCAGAGTTATGGACCTAGGGCTGGAAGTGGGATTAGGCTGGATAGCCACTTGTTGACCAGCATGGACATGATGGGCCGAAATGGCCTCCTTCCGTGCTGTAAACTTCTATGATTCTATGATTCACATGGCCCATCTCCGACTCTTCCCTTCCTTCCTCGACTTCTCCGTCTTCATCTCTGGGGATAGGCTTTCGACCAGGAGCCCACTGACTCCCACAGCTACCTGGACTACACTTCCTCCCACCCTGCATCCTATAAGGACTCCATTCCATTCTCCCAGTTTCTCCATCTCAATCGCATCTGCTTTGACGATGCCACCTTTCACACTAGTGCCTTTGACATGTCTTCCTTTTTCCTCAACAGAGGATTCCCCTCCATCATGGTTACATGGCCCTCGACCATGTCCTTTCTATTTGCCGCATCTCTGCTCTCACCCCTTCCACTCCCTCTCAGAACCATGACAGGGTTCCCCTTGTCCTCACCTTTCACCCCATCAGCCTCCACGTTCAATGGATCATCCTCCGCCATTTCCGCCACCTCCAGCGTGATCCCACCACCAATCACATCTTCCCCTCCCCTCCCCTCTCAGCATTCCGAAGGGATCGCTCCCTCTGCGACACCCTGGTCCATTCCGCAGTCACCCCCAGCACCCACTCCCCTTCCCATGGCACCTTCCCGTGCAAGCGCAGGAGATGCAGCACCTGCCCTTTTACCTCCTCCTTTCCCACTGTCCAGGGCCCCAAATACTCCTTCCAGGTGAAACAACGATTTACTTGTACTTCTTTCAATTTAGTATACTGTATTCGCTGCTCACGATGTGGTCTCCCTCTACATGAGGGAGACCAAGTGAAGATTGGGTGACTGCTTTGCAGAGCAGCTCCGTTCAGTCCGCAATGTGGCCCTGAGCTTCCAGTCGCGTGTCACTTTAATTCTCCGCTCCACTCCAGCTCTTGACCTCTCCATCCTCGGCCTCCTACACTGTTCCAACGAAGCTCAACACAAGCTCAAGGAACAGCACCTCATCTTTTGTTTTGGCATTTTACTGCCTTCTGGACTCAACATCGAGTTCAACAATTTTAGAGTGTAACCACTGCCAATCTTTGGCTCCCTTCCACCCTCCCCGCACCCCCCCCCCCCACAAACTCCTCCCCCCCCCCTTCAGTGCCTCATTCTTTCTTTTTTTCTCCTTGTCTCTAATGGAAGTTGGTCATTATCCACCATTCACACTTTATTTTGACTAATGTTTTTCTAACTCCTGGCATTACCATTTGAATTTGGGCCATCATCCCTTTTGTCTCTCTAATCTCTCCTGCCTTCCACCCTATCACAGGCCTTCCCTTTTGTTCTTTCTTCCCCTCCCCTTTCAGTGCTTGTTAAGAATGTGTTCTTTTCGAATACTCTCCAGTTCTGACGAAGGGTCATCGACCCGAAATGTTAACTCTGTTTCTCTCCACAGATGCTGCCTGACCTGCTGAGATTGCCAGCATTTTCTGTTTTTATATCTTTCCTGAGGTTCAGTATCCAAAATTGAATGCAATACTCTAGATGGTATCTGACCAAGGCTCTGTATAACTAAAGCATCATTGACACACTTTTGAATCCCAGCCCCCTTTCAAATAAAGGCCCATAGGCTGGATTTTCTGGTCCTTTGCGCTCCGGGTTTTGTCCTGGAGCGGCGTAAAAGACGGTGTTCCGGTCTCCTGTGCCCCGTCGCAATCCCCCGGTCCCGTTTTGTGGTGGCACTGAGCAGCACTGTCGGGAAGAGCAGAACCGGGTGTGCAACACCTCTCGTTGCGGCACCAGCAGTACTTTGGCCTTTTGCCCGATCCGTCCATCCGGAAGTGAATCCGCAATGACCGCCTGGGAAATCAGTGCAGTCCAGCCATGCCGTCAGCAATGAGATAAGGTAAAGTACTTCAAAAGTATGCAAGTGTTTGTTCTTTAAATTTTTTTAGCGATTTGTGTTGTGGTGGCGTGGGCTATGTTTTGGGAATGCTTTTGTGTTTTTTTTAAGGTCTCCCCCTCACCGCCCCCCCCCCCCCACTCCCACCCCAGGCCCCTCTTGGAACACACACGGCCCCGCACTTTAGTTTGCGAGTTTCCCATTTTTGCGCCACGAAAAGTGCACAACGCCTCCCTTCACGCTGCGCCCCCTGACGCAGAGCCCTGATGCCGAAACGTCCTTACCAAAGTGCGAACTATTCCCGGCTGGTAACTTTCCCGCTCCGCCTCTGTTTTCGCCCCAAAAACAGAAAAGCCTTAAATCCAGCCCAATATTCCATTGGCCTTTTTGATTACTTTTTGTACCTCTACACTAGCTTTTAGTGATTTGTGCACACTAACACCGAAATCACTTTGCTTCTTCACCGCTCCTACAGGGGGATATTCGGTTGTGGCGTTAATCGAGATAGAGCGGTACTTTTAGTGCCTTGAAAAAGTTTGCATCTCCTGCCCAGAAACTCGGCAGAATTGGTCGAAGAGCTGACAGGGACACTAAATCAGCCATTGCACACCAGAGCTGGGTGAACACTAACGAATATGCCGGCACTAAATTTAACCGAATCATTGCGCATGTGCCGAACTCGATTCAGATTCTGGGAAAAGCCGAGTCTTAAAGGCACCGCATAGTATTGCACCAATTAAAAGTTTTCAAAATCACCTTTTCTCAAGCTGAACTCTTATGTCTGTCTGCCGCTGCAAACTCGGAGGCTCACGCACCGTGCTGTGTGTAAACATTGCATTGACTGTTACCTCCGATGGAAGTGCTTCCTCAGCCCTTTAAGTAGATACCAATTAATGACTCTGCAAGCCTGTACTGACTGTTTTTCCAGACGTTGTTATTGATGGCCACTAAATGAGGTGACCGTACCTAATTTAGCGACCAGGACACAAGTGTGGGTGTTGCACTAGGACTGACGTCAGGATCACACTGATCATCAGCGGCCAGGCGTTATTGGTTTGCACCCCCGGTGAGCCTCTAATTAATTTTCGGTTGGGGTGCTAAAAGCTGCGTTCCCAGTCGATAACCTATTACATTCCCGTAAACGCCCCCTCTGGCCGCTAACTGAGGAGCTAGACAGCCAAAAATCCAGCCCTAGTCTCTCACCATTAATATCTTTCTCCGATCCAAAGTGGATGACCACACACTCACCACATTGACCTCCACCTGCCATTATTTTTCCCATTGTCTTTGTATGTCTATGTCCCTTTGTAACTTCCCACTATCATCCACACAACCTACTGTGCCTTCTGTGCCTACTGTGTCATTTGAAAATTTGGATGTACAACTCTCTATTCCTTCATCCAAATTATTTATATATAAAAACTAAGGCTGCAGAACAGATCCTGGGGAACCCTACTTATAAGAACATAAGAACATAAGAAATAGGAGCAGGAGTAGGACATACGGCCCCTCGAGCCGGCTCTGCCATTCAATAAGATCATGGCTGATCTGATCATGGACTCAGCTCCACTTCCCCACCTACTCCCCATAACCCCTTATCCCCTTATCGTTTAAGAAACTGTCTATTTCTGTCTTAAATATATTCAATGTCCCAGCTTCCACAGCTCTCTGAAGCAGCGAATTCCACAGATTTACAACCCTCTGAGAGAAGAAATTTCTCCTCATCTCTGTTTTAAATGGACGGCCCCTTATTCTAAGATCATGCCCTCTAGTTCTATTCTCCCCCATCAGTGGAAACATCCTCTCTGCATCCACCTTATCAAGCCCCCTTATAATCTTATACATTTCGATAAGATCACCTCTCATTCTTCTGAATTCCAATGAGTACAGGCTCAACCTACTCAACCTTTCCTCATAAGTCAACCCCATCATCTCCGGAATCAACCTAGTGAACCTTCTCTGAACTGCCTCCAAAGCAAGTATATCCTTTCGTAAAAACTTGTCACATTCCACCGATCAGTGAACAAAGCCTATCCCTACCCTCTGTCTCCTACCTCCCAACCAATTACCAATCCATAGAAATGCACTTAGAAATTTACAGCACAGAAGGAGGCCATTCGGCCCATTGGGTCTGTAGCGGACATGTCACATGGTCATCTCCCATTCTGTGTGCGATAATTTTTGCTGATATACTCTTATGTGGAACCTTATCAAATGCTTTCTGGAAGTCCATATAGACAACATCCACAGACACTCCCCTATCCACTATGCTAGTGACCTCCCCAAAACATTCATACATGACTTATCCTTCACAAATCCATGTTGACTCTCTTCGACTAGCTGATACTTGTCCAAGTGCTCAGTCACTCGTTCCCTGATGATAAATTCCATTAACTTCCCATAATTGATGTCAAAATGGACAGGTGTCTGTTAATCGGTTTCTACCTCCCTCCCTTTTTGAATTATGGAGTGACATTTGCAATTTTACAATCCAAAGGCACAATTACTGAATCTAGAGAGCTTTGAAAAATATAACTAAAGCATCTGCAATTTCCTCACTTATTTCCTTTAATACCTGGGGTATAAACCATTTGTCTATCTTAAGTCCCAGTTATATTTTCTATGACCATTTTTTTTACATATATTAAATTCACTAAATTCCAGCCCTGGATCTATTTTTACGTTCCATTGTATCGCTGGTATTTTTTCCTCTTGCTCCACTCTGCAAAACAGAATCCAAAAATTTCTGTTATTTTGAAACTTTCCTATGTTGACATAATATTCTGTATTTTCGTCTGTTGCTCTGTGCTTTGTGTTGTTTAGCAGCCGTAACATAGCGAAAATTTGTAACTGCAAAAATAACTCATGACTAATGTTCCCCCGAAGGAGCTAGAAGTTCGTGGCATTAGCCCACTCCTTAGTGCCATTAAATGGTACTAAAACGGTGGCCAACGCTCTTTCGCCAGCCGCTGGCAGTTCCCGCAGCGGCCGTTCTTTTCATCCTTGCCTTTGCGCTGCCGGTAACTGGCAATACCATCCCCAATAAAACGGCGGTATTGTGACGTAAATCAGCGTGCAATGCCGACTTTACGTCACAAGTGCGAACATCGACCCTGGTGCTGCATTCAGCGCTAGGTCCTAAACACTGGCGTGTAAGCAAACAGACAGTGGTGATGTCGGAATCTCTTAAATGAACACACACACATAGTTCAAGTAAGTTTGAATTTAAGGTTTTGGACTGTTTTTTTTTTATTTTTCTGAAGTGGTGGCTTGCTGCAGTAGATGTGAAAAGTGTTTTAAGTGTGTAGGGTGTGCTGCTGGATGCTTCCAAGGGCTCGGATGATAAATGAAGGCCTTGGAGAAGACAGAATATGCTGAGAATACTCAGCAGGTCAGGCAACATCGGTGGAGAGAAAAACAGAGTTTACGGCTGGATTATTCTCAAGGGTGGTGGGTTGGGGGGGTGGGGGGCCTCCGAGGCGGAGCCTGGTCAGGGGTTAGTGGAGGGGGAGGGATCGCAGGGTTGGCATGATCGGGCATTGTGGGGGGAAGGGATCGCAAAGTTGGCAAGGTCACGGATCGATGTGGGGAGGGATCACAGGATTGGCATGGTCGGGAACGGCGGGGGGGTGAGTTGACAGGGGGGGTCGGCCAGAGTATCAGCAGGGGGTCGGGGATCAGAGTGATCGGCAGGGGATAGGCTGGGGGTGTTGGGAATTGGTCTGAGCCCCCAGAGGATTGTGGCTAACCTCAGCTTCATCGGTGGGGTGGTTGGGGGGGAGGTCTTCTGGTGGGTATCGGAGGCTGGGGGCGGAGGCCTGGGACGGTGAAGGCCTCGTGGTGGGGTATCCGATCACTGGGAGTGGGTATGGTCAGGACCCTGGATCCAGGAGGTCAGAATAAAGCCACTTCCATCCCGGATGCAATAATCTCTGCCTCGGTTTAACTGTTGGGTTTTACGAATTGTGTGAAACCTGTCCACAGGCAGTTAAATGGAGATGAAAAAAGAGGCTGTCAACCTCATTACAATATTTAAATTAAGGTATCGCCCCCCCCCCACCTCCCCTGCCCCGGGAGCGGGTTGGTCGCCCGCCCCCGTCCAGCCTCCGTCAAAACCAGAAATGGGAGGGTTGGAATGGAATGAGGTCAGGAATCTCATTTTTAACAATTTAACTGCCCCACTTTTCAAACCCGACTGTTTTTTTAGGGGAAAATTCCAGCCCACATCTCGGGTTGAGATGTTGCCTGACCAGCTGCGTATTTTCAGCTTTTTATGCTGTCATTTCACATTTACATCATCCTCTTGCAGAGGGAGGAGGTAGACGCAGAAGAGGAGGAAGCAGAAGGAAGGATGCCACCCAGACAGCCTCTTTGTGGCCGGGATATCCGGGAATTATCAGCCTCCGGTCCCAGTAACCACAACTCCAATCCCCCTTGTTCTTCATCACTCTACTCTCCCTCTTTTTGTTGACCCATCGGCTGGGCAGGCTGTATTTCTTGGGTGTCTGAAATGAGAAAGGGACAAGGGTGATGGGAGGGCGGAAAAGCATGATGTGCATGCCAGAAGGAGGATAATGTATAAGGATACCAGTATCTTTTACCCTTTCAGCCATGCCGCTGGCCAAGGGCTCAACCATGCCCCTGCCAAGAATGGCCTGCACTGTCTCCTCCAAGAGGGTGCGGTGAGGCTAGCAGTGGGAGATGTGTCTTATGATTGGTGCATATTGTTGGTAGGTGAGTGATTAGGGGTGGTGCAGTTGTTAGAAGATGGCTTTTGAAAATGCATTCACTGACCTTAACCAGTCGCACTGGAGCCAGGTGGTGGGGTGACACTGCTGGCAGTGACAGCCTCGCTGTTCTGCTCTCACATCATTCTTCCTGGAGGGCTTCCTGGCTGCTGTGGGTCGAGGACCAGTTCTGCAGTGTTGAACCCTGCACAAAGCTGGAGTGCTGCATGTGAGATTTTCAGCTCTTTTGCGTGTCTGTTTGCGCCCCGGAGGGGGGGGTAAATGGAGTTTTTGGGGGTAACGCCGGGCATCCAGGTTTTAGCGCCCGGCTGGTAAATCAGGCTCATGTTTTGCAGCCAGCTTCACTGAGATCACCGTGCAATGCTACACTACCGCCCCGGATTCAAAATTCGGCCCTTACGCCTCATTTAACGTCTGCCCCAGGTGTTCCCAGGGTATAGCAGGCGGCATTAGTGGCATTTTTAATTGGATGGATGAGGATCCTACATCACAGCTCACATTGATTGCAACAGTTGGGACTAGAACGCTGCGTGAATGCTAGACTTGCAAATGCTATCTGCAATCTGCCATTACTCTCCTAACAATGTCAGAGAAATAATTCTATGGGGTATTAGTAGCTTGCTAGTGTATCATACTTGTTGGCATGGTGAGGTGTCATCAAGCTAGAAGAATGGCTGCTGGGACTTGGATGAGGAAAGGCCGAAGACGTCTGGGGAGGACAGCTTACCCCCGACGGGTTTACGGGCACCGACACTCATACCTCCAGCTCTCTGAGGAGCAGTGTGTGAGAAGGCTGCGCTTCCGAAAGGAAGTGCTGACACAGATATGCTACCTGCTACAAGCAGACCGATGCCTTGTCCGCTCTGGAGGCAACCTTCAATATCCCCCTCAATAGGTCTCTGAGTACATTGTGCTGTGCTGCATCTTGAACAACCTGTCACTCATCAGGGGCCAGGCATTGCCAGTGGGGGTGGCAGGCCACCTCGGGAGGAGAAGGACGACGAAGACAAGCCTGGCGAGGCCCCCATTGGATAGCCATCCTCTCTGTGTTCCCCACTCGACGGGGGAGCCAGCGTGGAGATGCTGCCGGAGCAAGAGCCGCACATCACCAACTCATAATGGGCTGGTATGCTTGAGCAGAGGAAGCTGAGTGTTGCATCTAATACTGGCCACACTATGTGCCACCATAAAGGTACATCTAAGCTAAGCTTCGTAATGATACATAAGACAACAACATCAAAGGCCCAAAGTTATAATTTAATGCACTGAAGTATCAAAGACGAGCTCCCAACAAATGCAACGATTCAATGAACAAACAATTTGAAGACATCATATAAAACACCAACAGCAAATGACACTTCAAGCCATTAAAATAAAGCAATACAATAAACAACGTCCTGCTCCAACTTACTCAGGTTAAATTAAATTGTAATAAATGAAGTATCTACAGGAGCACTCGTGACATCTGAATGCATTTGTATCTCATTGTGTGACCCCTTATTGGGACTTGCCCTGTGCTTTTCCACCCCTTCCAAACCTGCTGCTCCTCCTCAATGAGGCATCAGTGACTATAGCAAGGCCATTTGAGGGCTGCTGTGTTAGGATGGGCAGACAGTTTAGAGGGCGTATGACAACGCCCTGGACCAGCTCAGGGCCTGGAAGGCCCGGCTATGGACTGCTGCACCTCAGCATTGGCGGAAGCTGTCTCTGATGGATCAGGTATGGACTGCGTTGGGTGAATGGTTGGAGAGTCAGTGGTGGGAGCTGGAATGCTGTCATCCTGACGAAGGGCAGCACCTTCCATTTCCTGGGAGCCACTGAGATTCCGACTGGGCTAGGCCTCAACACCCGGAGCACGATGTGTCTCCACAACTTGCTGGTCTGCTTCGGCACCATCCCTTCCCCGTTGGACAGTGGGGAACACAGAGAGGATGGCTCCAGGCATTGACCACATCATATCATCAATCTGCAGTGTAGCTTGTGCCTGCGATTCGATCGATGCTGCAACGTGATCAATGGCACACGCCACACACTCTAGAATGCCACTGTCACTGCTGGAGGCCACCTGCCTCTGTGAGTGGGCAATGATGGTCTCACTGGAGTCCTGAGTTGCATCGACAATGCGTGATGCTGCCTTCGCAACAGTCACAGCAAGGTTGCCGATGCTCTCTAGGATCCGACCCAATGCAGCCATGAACTCATGGTGCATGTCTGTGTTTTCCCTGGACATTTTCACCAAGTCCAGTTCATTGTCTGTTGTTGAACAGACCTACTTTCACCCTCCGGAGAACTGGCCTCCAACATTCCCTTCTTGCTGTGCGTTGCTATGGGCGACTGGGGCCAGGAGCCTCCGACAACTCAGAGCCAGGGAAATTGGGCTCATCCCCAGATGTGCTTTGTTGCGCGGGCCAACTGGTGGGCTCTGCGGCTCAGGCATTGCAGTCTCCTCACACGCCTCATCATCTCCCCCATGGACAGATGTCAATGGCTCCCTGGACGCCTGTCGCGATTGTGGCTGGTCATCTGCAAGCAGAAAACAATGGACGTGCGGTTAGCAGCAGGGTAAGGGGCAGGGTGATAGCAGGAAGGTGGCATCGCACATGTACATGTGAAGGGCCTATGCCATTTCATAATACATCTCAATGAAGTCACATCAGTCGCGCCATCCATTGACACGCCCTCACTACCTGAAGGGGACTCAGCATCGCCCCTGGAAATTGTCCGAGCTGGTGCTCCCACGAGGGCTGACGCACTTTCCTCCACATGCGTTAAATCGAAGAGCTGAGGCAGACCCCCGCCTGTCCGGCGCTGCTCACGCCTATTTTGTGAGATCTTCGCCTGCAATGAGAAACATAAGAAGGGTTCAGAAAGGGTTCAATAACTGAGACTGTGTGGATGTGTAAATATCTTCATTTCAATCTGTGTGGATGTTGCAAGAGCTTTCTGAGCGATTGGGAAGAGGTGAGAGGAGCTCAAGGTGATCTTTATGAAATCCATATCTGCAGTGGGACTGTATTGCGAGAAAGGTTCTCAATGATTTGGCAACAAGAGGGTATGTGCATCCATAATTAAGAGGCAATAGCTGGAGAAGTAAGACTTCAACTTTCTGATGCATTATGCATTCCACACCATAGTCTACAAGATTTTGAGAATGGGCAGATCCATCAAAGACTTCACATAGTGTCTTACATTCATGTTAGAAGGATAGAAGGATAAATGTGAAGGGTACTCACCCTTATGACTCTGGTAAGGTCGTTGAAATTTTGCAGCATTGGGTGCCAGTTCTGGCCACCATGTCTGCCGCAGACACCTCCTGCACAATTTCACGCCATAACCTCTTAAAAATGCTTGGCAGCAGTCTCCCTCCCCCAACCAGATGGAATGATGTCCACCTCCTCTCTACTGTCTAGACTAAGGCCTCAGCAGTCTCCGTGGAAAAATGCTGCCTGCCCTTTTGCTGCGCCATCTCTGCAGAAGTGCCAGAAGTCGGGGCTACATTATAAATGGAACAAACCAGCATAAAAATAAGGCCTTATTTCCTCTCTTCTGCAAGTGCATACTTTGAAATTTTTTCTTCTTTAAGCGAAAGTTGTTTTTTTTTTCAGAATGATTTAACCTCTGTCAGAATAGATAAGCTTAATAGAATTCAGTTGCCTCAGGTTCCAAGGAAGCAGAGCTCAGATCATAAAATAATTAGACTTTGCATTTTACATTTGTTTATTCTTTAGTGCTCTAAAGCGGATGGAAGGAAATGTATTATTACTGTTTACAGAACAAATTTATTAAAATCTTTTTACCTTCTGAAATCCATTTGATGAAAACAAAATGGCATTACCTTTCCAGCCCAGGAAAGTTGCAGTTCTTACATTTCATTTGAAAGTTCCATTAATAACATTTATAGGGGAAAAATTCAACTTATGTTGGCCCATTTTACAAGCTTAGATTTGTCATTGGGTCTGCAAAATTTAGTCATGATCTCTTGTACCAAACCTACCCCAGAGGTGTGCTGCTCAACATATTGGATTGGGTTGTGTGAAAGCAGCAGAGGCCACATGAGTATATTAAAATTATGGTCCTGCATCTGTTTAAGGACCATTTTCCCAAATTGAATGGTGAGAGCCCTTGATGTGTTTATTCTTAGATCCACCTATTAATCCTTGCCACCAGTACTCGGGAGATATAAAAACAGATTTGAAGAGCTACTACAAGTATATAAAAAGTGAGAGAGCAGCAAAACTAAATGTGTGTCCCTTAGAGCCTGAGACGGGAGAAATTATAATGGGAAAGAGGAAATGGCAAAGACGTTAAACCAATATTTTGTATCTGTCTTCACAGTAGAAGACATAAAAACATACCAGAAATAACAGGTAACCAAGGGGCTAATGAGAGTGGGATACTTAAAGTAATTAAAATATTGAAGAAAAAGTACTGGCGAGATTAATGGGACTAAAAGCTGACAATTCCCCATGACCTGATGGCCTACATCTTCGGGTTGTAAAAGAGGTGACTCCAGAGATAGTGGATGCATTAGTTGTGAACTTCCAAAATTTCCTTGCCTCTGGAATGGTCCCAATGGACTGGAAGGTAGCTATTTACAGTCTATATTAATGACTTAGATGAAGGGACCAAGTATAATGTATCCAAGGCAATGCATTTAGAACTAATAAAACTTACTGTGCAGTGAAAAAATGCAGCTTTTAGCCCTTACTGCCTTTCAATAAAAAATTTACCTTAAAAAGAAATCCCAATTCCCTTCTAAACCTCAAAAAGGGGAAAGGTGCATCATCACGAACACAAAATGCTCAGCAAACTAGGGAAGAGACATCCAGGGTCTCACACGCAACATTCCAGCTTTGTGCAGGGGGTCAACACTGCAAAAGAGGTCCTCTACCCACAGGGGCCAGGAGGCTCTCCAGAAAGAATGATGTGGGACCACATCAGTGAGGCCGGCACTGCCAGCAGTGTTGCCCCCAACCTGGCTCCAGTGCCCAAAGAAGTTTCATTCAGTGGGCATTTCAGTGCCCAAAGAAGACTACTCATCAAGGTTTTGAAAGGGTTTGAGAGGATAAAAAGTGACTGATTAATTTTACTGTCTGGTGAATTAGTAACAATCTACTGATATGTTGATAGATTTAGATATGGAAAGACGGGAGAAGGCTCGAGTAGAGCATAAACGCCGGCATGGACTGGTTGGGCTGAATGGCCTGTTTTTTGTGTCATATATCCTATGTAATCCTATGTAACAAGAGGGTGTTTTGCTATGTTACAGGTGCTATATAAATGCAAGTTGTTGTTGTAGGGTGAATATTAAAAGAATAAAGAGATAGGCTAGAACATTTAAGAGAGAAGCAGAGATGATTATAATGATGAATAATGTTACAGGGAAAAAGAAGTAGATTAAATGGGTCCAAAATTGTTCCTTTCTATAAGAGCCGTGACCACGGGTCTGTAAGGACTCACTGCTCGGTCAATGCGGAGGGGCTGCCATTTTGTAAATTGCCCTCCTTTATTTTTGGAGCAGTGTATGGGACCGCCCCGCTGGTTTTTCCATCCCATTGGGCACCTTACCGACCAGCAACGACCCACTTTCCGACTCCCGCAGGAAACTGCCCCGTGCAGAATGGCTCCGTGCTAGTGGCGCCACCACCGGTCGATGTCACTGACAGCTTTCCCCAGCGGGGAGCTGTCTGTGGCTGGGCAGCGTGTCTGCCCTTAAAGGGGCGGTTGTGCTGCCGGCGACTCCATTTTATTTTTTCTTGTCGGCCGACAGCCAGGTCGGGCCAACAATTATGCCCATGGATTCGGCCTGGCCGAAACCCTCGCTGGTGGAACAGTGTTTGCCACTAAAGTGGCTGCAGATTTCACAGCGGGGAGGGACGTTGTGACACCATCAGCGCGTCGCTGATGATTTGGAGCGACGGCCGTTCCGGCTCGCCCCACATTTTCACTCCGCTGATGATGGCCGCTCCAACCTGTCCGCACTTCTGCCCCTCTCCCGACACCAACACCGCTCCGACCAGAAACCAGAAACAAAGTGCTGAAAATCGCTGGTTTGTCCGCCCCATACATTGGGGTGGACGGAACACTTAAAAATTAAAAATTGGTAGGTGCACTCCATTTCGGGCGGAGGGCAATTTCGACCCCGGACGGTCTCCACCTGGGCAGGACTGGAACCAATGTCCTAGGGGGAGTGTTTGCTAGTGCTATTGGGGAGGGGTTAAACTAATATGGCAGGGGGATGGGAACCAATGCAGGGAGACAGAGGGAAATAAAATGGGGGCTGAAGCAAAAGATAGAAAGGAAAATAGTAAAAGTGGAGGGTAGAGAAACCCAAGGCAAAAATCAAAAAGGGCCACATTACAGCAAAATTTTAAAGGGACAAAGAGTACTAAAAAGACAAGCCTGAAGGCTCTGTGCCTCAATGCGAGGAGTATTCATAATAAGGTGGATGAATTAACTGCGCAGGCAGCTATTAATGATTATGATATAATTGGGATCACAGAAACATGGCTCTAGGGTGACCAAGGCTGGGAACTCAACATCCAGGGGTATTCAACATTCAGGAAGGATAGACAGAAAGGAAAAGGAGGTGGGGTAGCGTTGCTGTTAAAGAGGAAATTAATGCAATAGTAAGAAAGGATATTAGCTTGGATGATGTGGAATCTGTATGGGTAGAGCTGCAGAATACCAAAGGGCAGAAAACGGTAGTGGGAGTTGTGTACAGACCACCAAACAGCAGTCGTGAGGTTGGGGATGGCATCAAACAGGAAATTAGGGATGCGTGCAATAAAGGTACAGCAGTTATCATGGGTGACTTTAATCTACACATAGATTGGGCTAACCAAGCTGGCAGCAATGCGGTGGAGGAGGATTTCCTGGAGTATATTAGGGATGGCTTTCGAGACCAATATGTTGAGGAACCAACTAGAGAGCTGGCCATCCTAAACTGGGTGTTGTGTAATGAGAGAGGACTAATTAGCAATCTTGTTGTGCGAGGCCCCTGGGGAAGAGTGACCATAATATGATAGAATTCTTTATTAAGATGGAGAGTGACAGTGTTAATTAAGAGACTAGAGTCCTGAACTTAAGGAAAGGTAACTTCGATGGTATGAGATGTGAATTGGCTAGGATAAACTGGAAAATTATACTTAAAGGCTTGACAGTGGATAGGCAATGGCAGACATTTATAGATTATATGGATGAACTTCAACAATTGTACATCCCTGTCTGAAGTAAAAATAAAACGTGGAAGGTAGCTCAACCGTGGCTAACAAGGGAAATTAAGGATAGTGTTAAATCCAAGGAAGTCGCATATAAATTGGCCAGAAAAAGCAGCAAACCTGAGGACTGGGAGAAATTTATAATTCAGCAGCGGAGGACAAAGGGTTTAATTAGGAGGGGGAAAATAGAGTATGAGAGGAAGCTTGCTGGGAACATAAAAACTGACTGCAAAAGCTTCTATAGATATGTGAAGAGAAAAAGATTAGTGAAGACCAACGTAGGTCCCTTGCAGTCAGAATTAGGTGAATTTATAATGGGGAACAAAGAAATGGCAGACCAATTGAACAAATACTTTGGATCTGTCTTCACTAAGGAAGACACAAATAACCTTCCAGAAATACTAAGGGTTTGAAGGTCTAGCAAAAAGGAGGAACTGAAGGAAATCCTTATTAGTCAGAAAATTGTGTTAGGGAAATTGATGGGATTGAAGGCCGATAAATCCCCAGGGCCTGATAGGCTGTATCCCAGAGTACTTAAGGAAGTGGCCCTTGAAATAGTGGATGCATTGGTGATCATTTTCCAACATTCTATTGACTCTAGATCAGTTCCTATGGACTGGAGGGTAGCTAATGTAACACCACTTTTTAAAAAAGGAGGGACAGAAAAAACAGGGAACTTTGGACCGGTTAGCCTGACATCGGTTGGAATCAATTATTAAAGATGGAATAGCAGCGCATTTGGAAAGCAGTGGCAGGATCAGTCCTAATCAGCATTAATTTATGAAAGGGAAATCCTGCTTGACAAATCTACTAGAAATTTTTGAGGATGTAACTCGTAGAGTGGACAAGGGAGAACCAGTGGATGTGGTGAATTTGGACTTTCAAAAGGCTTTTGACAAGGTCCCATACAAGAGATTGGTGTGCAAAATTAAAGCACATTGTGTATTGGGAGTAATATACTGACGTGGCTAGAGAACTGGTTGGCAGACAGGAAGCAGTGAGTCGGAATGAACAGGTCCTTTTCAGAATGGCAGGCAGTGACCAATGGGGTGCAGCAGGGTTCTGTGCTGGGACCCCAGCTTTTTACAATATACATCAATGATTTAGATTAAGGAATTGAATGTAATATCTCCAAGTTTGCAGATGATACTAAGCTGGGTGGTGGTGTGAGGATGATGCTAAGAGGCTGCAGGGTGACTTGGATAGGTTAGGTGAGTGGGGCAAATGCATGGCAGATGCAGTATAATGTGGATAAATGTGAGGTTATCCACTTTGGTTGCAAAAACAGGAAGACAGAATATTATCTGAATGGTGACAGATTAGGAAAAGGGGAGGTGTAACGAGACCTGGGTGTCATGGTACATCAGTCATTGAAGTTTGGCATGCAGGTACAGCAGGCGGTGAAGAAGGCAAATGGCATGTTGGCCTTCATAGCTAGAGGATTTGAGTATAGGAGCAGGGAGGTCTTACTGAAGTTGTACAGAGCCTTGATGAAGCCACACCTGGAATATTGTGTTCAGTTTTGGTCTCCTAATCTGAGGAAGGACATTCTTGCTATTGAGGGAGTACAGCAAAGGTTCACCAGATTGATTTCCGAGATGGCAGGACTGACATATGAGGAGAGACTGGATCAACTGGGCCTGTATCCACTGGAATTTAGAAGAATGAGAGGGGCTCTCATAGAAACATATAAAGTTCTGACGGGATTGGACAGGTTAGAGACAGGAAGAATATTCTGGTTGCTGGGGAGTTCCAGAATAAGAGGTAAGCCATTTAGGACCGAGATGAGGAGAAACTTCTTCACTCAGAGAGTGGTTAACCTGTGGAATTCTCTGCCACAGAAAGTTGTTGAGGCCAGTTCATTAGATATATTCAAAAGGGAGTTAGATATGACCCTTACGGCCAAAGGGATCAAGGGGTATGGAGAGAAAGCAGGAAAGGGGTACTGAAGTTGAATGATCAGCCATGATCTTATTGAATGACGGTGCAGGCTCGAAGGGCTGAATGGCCTGCTGCTGCACCTAATTTCTATGTTTCTATGTTTCTATGACCCTGATAACTTTAATTTCTAGCTAGCACTGGCACATGTTCGATGGACCAAATGGCTTCTTTGTTGACATTCTATGATTCTATCATAAATGGTTTTACTCAATGAATATACAGGTATTTTAGAATAAGAAGTATACAGCTATATTTTCAGACCACTTGTCAAGGTCAGTGAATGCATCTTTAAAAGCCATCTCCTACCAACTGCACCACTAGCCTCACACACTGCTCAATGCATGACCCTGAATCAGTCACCTTCCAACAACCTGCACCAATGATGAGGCACATCTCCCATTCCTAGCCTCACCTCATTCCTTGGAGGAGATGGCACAGGCCATTCTTGGCAGGGGCATGGTTGAGCCGTTGGCCAGCGGTGGGCCTGAAAGGATACAAGATGTGGGTAACCTCATATGATATCCTCCTTCTGGCATGCACCTCTTGCTTTCCCGCTCCTCTGTCAGCACAACTCCACCCCTGTGCCTTCCTCATTTCACACACCCAGGGAATGCAGCCTGCCTAGCCAGTGGATCAACAAGAAGAGGCATCCTGCCCAGCCAGTGGGACCGCAGATAGATGATTCAATCCTGGATATCCCGTCCACAAAGGGACTGTCTGAGATGCATCCTCCTCTTCACCTTCGTCCTCTTCTGCATCTTCCTCTTTCCTCTGCAAGCAGATGCTATAAGTGTGAAATGACAACATAAAATGCTGGAAATACTCAGTTGTCAGGAAACATGTTAATCTGAGCCGTGAACTCTGTTTTACTTTCCACGGATGTTATATGACCTACTGAGTATTCGCATCATGCTCTTGTTTCTCAAAGGCCTTCATTTACCATCTGAGACCTTGCAATCATCCAACAGCACTCTCTACACACTTAAAAAACTTTTCACATCTATTGCAGCAAGCTGCCAGTTCAATAAAATCCAAAAATCCCCATCCAAACCCTTAAATTCAAATTTACCTGTGTGTCCCTTTTAGAGCTTCAGACATCATTACTGTCAGCCTATTTTCATGCCAAGGACCCAACGCTGAATTCAGTGCTACAGTCAAAGTTATTTGTTCTGACGTCAAGTCAGCATTATACGCTGACTGACGTTAACATGCCGCCATTTTTTTATCCAAGGCGCTGGCAGTTACCAGCAGCACAAAGGTGGAGAGGAATATGGCAGCTGCCGCGGGACCCGCCATCAACTGGCAAAAGAGAGGCAGCTGCCATTTTATCACCATTTCATGGTGCTATGAAGTGGTGGTAAGTACATGAATTCCTAGCCCTTAATGTTTAAGGTGGTGGATGTAGTACGAATCAAGCAAACTGCTTTGTCCTGGATGGTGTTGAACTTCTTGAGTGTTGTTGGAGCTGCATCCATCCAGGAAAGTTGAATCTATTCCATCACACTTCTGACTTGTGCCTTGTAGGTGGTGGGAAAGATTTTGGAAGTCAGGAGGTGAGTCACTCGTTGCAGAATATCTGACCTGCTCTTGTAGCCACAGTATTTATGAGGATGGTCCAGTAAAGTTTCTGGTCAATGGTGACACCCCCAGGATGTTGATGGTAATGAAATTGAATGTCAAGGGTAGGTGGTTAGATTCTGTCATGTTGGAGATGGTCATTGACTGGCACCTGTGTGGCGCAAATGTTACATGCCACTTGTCACTCCAAGCCTGGATGTCGTCTAGGTCTTGCTGCATGTCGGCACAGGCCGCCTCATTATCTGAGGAATTGTGAATGGAACTGAAAACTGCAATCATCAACGATCATCCCCACTTCTGACCTTATAATGGATGGAAGTTTTTTGATGAAGCAGCTGAAGATGAAGGACAGGATACATCTACATTTAGAAAGGCAAGGATTAATCAGGGACAGTCAGCACAGATTTGCTAAGGGAAGATCATGTTTGAAGAACTTGATTAAATTTTTCGAGGCAGTAACCAGGAGGGTTGATGAGGGTAGTGCATACGATGTCGTGTATATGAACTTCAGCAAAGCTTTTGATAAGGTCCCACATGGCAGACTAGTCATGAAGGTAAAAGCCCATGGGATCTAGGGCAAAGTGGCAAGTTGGATCCAAAATTGGCTTAGAGGTAGGAAGCAAAGGGTAATGGTTGATGGATGTTTTTGTGACTGGAAGAATGTTTCCAGTGGGGTTTAGTACTGGGTCCCTTGCTTCTTGTGGTATACATCAATTATCTAGATTTGAATGTAGCGGGTATGATTAAGAAGTTTGCAGATGACACTAAAATTGACTGTGTGGTTGTTAATGAAGAGGAAAGTCATGGACTAGAGGAGGATATCAATCTACTGGTCAGGTGGGCAGAACAGTGACAAATGGAATTTAATTTGGAGAAGTGTGAGGTAGTGCACTTGGTGAGGGCTAATAAGGAAAGGATACACACATTAACTGGTAGGCCACTTAGAAGTGTAGATGAACAAAGGGACCTTGGAGCGCTTGTCCACAGATTCCTGAAAGTAGCAGGCCAGGTGGATAAGGTGGTTAAGAAGGCATAAGGATTGCTTGCCTTTATTGAACGAGACATAGAATACAAGAGCAGGGAGGTTATGCTTAACTTGTATAATATTCTGGTTAGGCCACAGCTGGAATACTGCATGCAGTTCTGGTCGCCGTATTATAGAAAGGACATGATTGCACTGGAAAGGGTGCAGAGGAGATATACGAGAATGCTGCCTGGAATGAAGAATCTTAGCTCTGAGGACAGATTGGATAGGCTGGGTTTGTTCTCCTTGGTACAGAGGAGGTTGAGAGGAGACCTCATTGAGGTGTATAAAATTTTGAGGGGCCTGGATATAGTGGATAGCAAGGGTCTATTTCGCTTGGTGGAGGGGTCAATTACAAGGGGACATAGGGCTAGATTTTACACTTTTGTGCAGACCACCCAAATATGGGCATTATTTCCGCCGTGGGCATTAAAAATGGGTTTTCAAATCGCTGGCTTGTCGCCCATTTTCAAAGTCCCTAGTCTCCATTTTAAAAATTGCCGATTACCGCGAGCAATCTGAAATGGGCGTTAGCGTTAAATCTCTCTGACTTTCTGCCGTAAAGTGCTGCCATCCTTAGCAACGGCATGACAACGCTCGATTCCCACGATTCAGGAGGTCAAGGGTCATCCTGACATGCGAATAACAGGAGACAGAGAGAGAGGGAGCTGAGAGGGAGTGAAGGCGTGTATCGGTGTGGTGTGGCTGCTTTGGGAAGAAGGAGGGAGAGTTTCGAGCTTTATAGAAAATTGTGAAAAAATAATTACCTGTTACCAGCCACATATTTTCCCGAATTTGGTGCCTATAATGGAGGGAGAGGAGGAGGCAACACAGCACGTTGTGGAGACTGATGTTGGCGAGAGCAATGAGGTGGGAGAGGAGCGCATTGGAGGACGCAAAAGAGCGAGGAGGTTCTCGGATGAGGCAAATGTCTCCCTCCTGCAGGAGATCGAGTCACGCTGGGGTGATTTGACACAGGGAGGGCGTGGGAAGCCTACCCCAAAGGCCTACCAGAAGATATGGGCCGAGATAGCAGAGGTGGTCTCGTCAGCGACCAACGAGGTGCGTGAGGGTAACCAATGCTACAAGCGATGGAACGACCTTGTCGGATCCGCAAGGGTAAGTATTACATTTATTTACATGTACTTATGTATTTATATAATTTGATTGGTAAGAGTCATGAGTGACTATCATCAGATGTAGGTCTTTCACTTTTACTGGGAATGGTGTACTCAAAGCCTGCGGTCACGGAGAACGTCTTTAGGTAAATAATGATAATTATCTCAATAATCATGATTACATCTGTCGGTTATGTGTTGTATCAGTCTCTGTGACAATACCTAGCAATGATATCACACAATGATCTCATACCATGTCGTCCTGTTACCTTTTACAGAAGAAGCTCTCGATGAATAGGTCCGAGCAGAGGCGAACGGGTGGGGGGGCCCACCAATCACCAGCGACATCACTGACATGGAGGAACGGGTGCTCACATTAGTGGGGAGGCACCCCCGGACGGCCACGCAGGCAGCTCCTGAAGTGATGCCACGTGAGTAAAGTATACACCATTGCGTGATCTAAAGTCAATCGATGCCACACCCACTCATATCCGAAAAATAATATATGATTCCGAAAATTGATGATGCTGGCCTCATGAGAATCATTGCATTCACAATGTGCTGATGGTCATGAAATGTGTTGTCTGTGATCATTTTGATAGCGGTGGTGCTTTTGTCGTGCATATGTTGTGTGTAGCGCTGGACTCACCTGATGATTCTAGCACCCCCTTCTCTTCTAATAATCTCATTTGTGTTTTGCAGCTCAGCCAGCAGCACATCCCAAGGCAAGACCACAGAGACCAGAAGGTGCGGGCGTGGGGCCGGACTCGGCGGACGATCCTACATCTGCTGCTGAGGAGCTCCGATTCTCGCCCGTCAATCAGCTGGGTCTGTTCTCTACGGATGAGAGCACGGACTTTGAGGAATCTGCATCGCCAGGCTCCAGAAGGCATTCCATCCCAATGCTATCTAGTGCTCCTCCGGCCATTTCCGCCACCACTCTGGAGGTACCGGGCCCAAGTACCTCACCACAGGGCACCCCATTTGTCCCCAGAACGGCGCCGACCCCACGGAGATCTGGTCCACGAGCACCAGATGAGAGCGGAGAGATGGTAAAGTTGTCCAGGAGGACTGTAGACATAGGTGACCAGATCCTAAATGCATTGGAGGTCATATCCCAACAGTCAGTCAGCATCTCCGGCACCATGACAGAGTACGTTCCGCGGATGGCGGAGGCCCTGAAGGCGATAGCCAGGAACATTGCTGGCACAGGCCTCCCAGTGATCCTGGAGCAAGGCCCTCCAACCCTACGTTCCGCACCCCTAGTGCCAACGACACATGAGCAAGATCCTGCTTCTGGATCCGAGAATGTTCCCATATCGGTAGCCCCCGCTCCAGTATCCATGCAACTACCGGCTCTGCCTTCATCCACCCCAATGATGCACCGTCTAAGGAGCTCCTCGGCCAGCTGGCATGGAGCGAGGAGGGGAAGGAGTAGAGGTGGGGAGAAGAAGGGCAGGGGGCAAAGGAAAATGAGGTGATGGCTTTGTTATATCTCCATCTCGGTGTATGCAATTTGTTGTAATGTATGGGGGGAGGGGGCCACCCTCCTGGTTTGGAAACATAGAAACATAGAAAATAGGTGCAGGAGTAGGCCATTTGGACCTTCGAGCCTGCACCACCATTCAATAAGATCATGGCTAATCATTCACGTCAGTACCCCTTTCCTGCTTTCTCTCCATACCCCTTGATCCCTTTAGCCATAAGGGCCATATCTAACTCCCTCTTGGAATATATCCAATGAACTGGCATCAACAATTCTCTGCAGTAGGGAATTCCACAGGTTAACAACTCTCTGAGTGAAGAAGTTTCTCCTCATCTCAGTCCTAAATGGCTTACCCCTTATCCTTAGACAGTGTCCCCTGGTTCAAGACTTCCCCAACATCGGGAACATTCTTCCTGCATCTAACCTGTCCAATCCTGTCAGAATTTTATATATTTCTATGAGATTCCCTCTCATCCTTCTAAACTCCAGTGAATACAGGCCCAGTCAATCCAGTCTCTCCTCAGATGTCAGTCCTGCCAACCCGGAATCAGTCTGGTGAACCTTTGCTGCACTCCCTCAATAGCAAGAACATCCTTCCTCAGATTAGGAGATCAAAACTGAACACAATATTCCAGGTGAGGCCTCACCAAGGCCCTGTACAACTGCAGTAAGACCTCCCTGCTCCTATACTCAAATCCCCTAGCTATGAAGGCTAACATACCATTTGCCGCCTGCTGTATTTGCATGCCAACTTTCAATGACTGATATACCATGACACCCAGGTCTCGTTGCACCACCCCTTTTCCTCATGTGCCGCCATTCAGATAATATTCTGCCTTCGTATTTTTGCCCCCAAAGTGGATAACCTCACATTTAGCCACATTATACTGCATCTGCCATGCATTTGCCCACTCACCTAACCTGTCAAAGTCACCCTGCAGCCTCTTAGCATCCTCCTCACAGTTCACACCGCCACCCAGCTTAGTGTCATCTGCAAACTTGAAGATATTACACTCAATTTCTTCATCTAAATCATTAATATATATTGTACATAGCTGGGGTCCCAGCACTGAGCCCTGCAGCACCCCACTAATCACTGCCTGCCATTCTCAAAAGGACCCGTTTATCCCGACTCTCTGCTTCCTGTCTGCCAACCAGTTCTCTATCCATGTCAGTACATTACCCCCAATACCATGTGCTTTAATTTTGCACACCACTCTCTTGTGTGGGACCTTGTCAGAAGCCTTTTGAAAGTCCAAATACACCACATTCACTGGTTCTTCCTTGTCCACTCTACTAGTTACATCCTCAAAAAATTCCAGAAGACTTGTCAAGCATGATTTCCCTTTCATAAATCCATGCTAACTTGGACTGATCCTGTCATTACTTTCCAAATGTGTTGTTATTTCATCTTTAATAATTGATTCCAACATTTTCCCCACTACTGATGTCAGGCTAACTGGTCTATAATTCCCCGTTTTCTCGCTCCCTCCTTTTTTTAAAAAGTTGTGTTACATTAGCTACCCTCCAGTCCATAGGAACTGATCCAGAGTCGATAGACTGTTGGAAACTGATCACTATTTCTAGGGCCACTTCCTTAAGTACTCTGGGATGCAGACTGTCAGGCCTCGGGGATTTATCGGCCTTGAATCCCATCAATTTCCCAAAAACAATTTCCCGCCTAATAAGGATATCCTTCCGTTCCTCCTTCTCACTAGACCCTCGGTCCCCTAGTACTTCTGCAAGGTTATTGGTGTCTTCCTTCGTGAAGACAGAACCAAAGTATTTGTTCAACTGGTCTGCCATTTCTTTGTTCCCCATTATAAATTCACCTGAATCTGACTGCAAGGGACCTACGTTTGTCTTCACTAATCTTTTTCTCTTCACATATCTATAGAAGCTTTTGCAGTCAGTTTTTATGTTCCCAGCAAGCTTCCTCTCATACTCTATTTTCCCCCTCCTAATTAAACCCTTTGTCCTCCTCTGCTGAATTCTAAATTTCTCCCAGTCCTCAGGTTTGCTGCTTTTTCTGGCCAATTTATATGCCTCTTCCTTGGATTTAACACTATCCTTAATTTTCCTTGTTAGCCACGGTTGAGCCACTTTCCCCATTTTATTTTTACTCCAGACAGGGATGTACAATTGTTGACGTTCATCCATGTGATCTTTAACTGTCATCCACCGTCAACCCTTTAAGTATCATTTGCCAGTCTATTCTAGCCAATTCACTTCTTGTGTTCTGTGTTGCTGGACATGTTGACCATTTGATTGATGTCAGTGGTCGAAAAAGTGGGGTGGGGGTGGGGTATTTTTGCCATAATACTTATGATTTCAGACCAATGGTCGGATTAGATGCTTTTTATTTAACATAACCTTGTTGCGCATTGTCTCAGATAGCTGGACCGTTACACACTGGTGATTCCTGAACATGAAAGGGTATAATTAAACTTAACTTGAATCAACTTAAACTTTAACTGGCACCAAGGTGATACCCACCATTGATGTCTGAGCTGCACACACAGCAGTGTGTCAGCTTTGTCAATAACAGCAATGTTCTGTCAGGCAAATCACTCATTAATGAGCTCCTGACGTAAGAGTCTTGCAGCTATGTAGCCACCACGGGCCCTTTCCTGCGGTCTGGAGTGGGCCATGGGCATGGTTGCATAGTCAACCTGATTGTCTGGCCCAAGGTCAGCGTCTAGCCCCTCGTCCTCCTCTTCCTCTCTCTCCTGAGGTGGGCCATCAGTCCCTTCTGGCAATACTTGTCACCTCCTGATAGCCAGGTTGTGCAGCATGGAGCACACGACCACGAATTGAGCTATTTGCTCAGGGTTGTATTGTAGCTCCCCTCCTGAGTGCTCCAGGCATCTAAAGTGCTGCTTAAGCACACTAATTGTTTTCTGGACAACATTGCGTGTGGCTCTCGTTGTATCGCTTCTCGGCCTTGGTGTGAGTGTCACGCAGGGGGTCATCAGCCAGGTGGCTAGGCCATATCCTTTGTCACCAAGCATCCAGCATTGTCCTTGTGGCTGACTGGTGAACATGTTAGAGACAGCACTCTCACGCAGGATGTGAGCCTTATCGAAGCTGCCCGGACATTTGGCATTCACTGCCATAATTATCTGGTTGTGGTCGACAACTAGTGGGACCTTCAGGGAGTGAAATCCTTTTCTGTTGCGAAAAACCTCTGGGCTCTGAGAAGGTGCCCGCATGGCGATGTGAGTACACTGTATTGCTCCCTGCACCTTGGGGAACTTAGCAATGCAGTAGAATGCTCCAGCCCTGTCAGTCTCAGCCTCCATGGTCATAGGGAAGCTGATAAAGTCCATCCTACGCATGTGACTTCTGTGACCTGTCTAATGCAGCAATGTGTGGCATGGTGGGACAGAGGGGAAATATCGACCACGGAGGCCCGAAAGGAACTGGACGCATAGAATGACAGTGCCACAGTGACCTTGACCTCGACGGACAGTGATGTTCTGAAGGTGCTGGCAGGCTGCAGATCTGCTCTGATGAGCTGGCATATCTCACTGATCACCACTTTGTGGATGGTGTTCTCAGATACGCGAGGTAAGACCGCTTCTCCCTGTAAGTGCAGGGTGTGTATGGTCTGGACCTCCTCCTCAGTCTGGCACATAATGCTGTGCATGAGACGTTGTGCCATTTGCACTTTACAGCATCTGCATATTAATCGATGCAGGCTGAGAAATGGCTGGCCCCATTCCAATGAAAGTATAATATCGATTGTTCAGAAGCAATAATTTCCACACTAAAAGACACCGACATAAAACCCAATCGTCCACAGTCTGAAAAGATGTCTGTTCAGATGATCACTTCACCTAAGAAGAACTCCAGAGTCAATCCAAACTCCCCGGAAGCAGCCTTTTCAGTGAAGTGACCTGCGATTAGAAAAATGGCGTCCACACCACTGTAATTAGTTCAGAACAGTTCCACTTTTTCACGCGGTGTTTTGGGTGAGCGATATTGTGGGCGAGATGTGTGCGAGGTGGTGAAAGTGACGCTGGGTGATATACTGGGCGTTAGTTTCAGCAAATTTGATCTTAACGACAAAAAAAGTGGGCGGTCGGTATTATTGAATCTCGCCGTTAATTACGTGTCGAAAGTAACGCTGGGCGATATGATGGCCGTTGTTTTCGCCCATTCTGTTGATTCCATCCAAAAAAAGTGGCGGGCGGTATTATTTTTTCCCACCGTTAAGTACATGCTGAAAGTAACGCTCGGCGATAAGTGTCTGAAAAATGGCCGTCAGTTTCCATTTTGTGGCTAAAGGGCCACTATATGGGCATTACATAAGAACATAAGAACATAAGAACATAAGAATTAGGAACAGGAGTAGGCCATCTAGCCCCTTGAGCCTGCTCCGCCATTCAAAAAGATCATGGCTGATCTGGCCGTGGACTCAGCTCCACTTACCCGCCCGCTCCCCATAACGTTTAATTCCATTATTGGTTAAAAATCTATCTATCTGTGATTTGAATACATTCAATGAGCTCGCCTCAACTGCTTCCTTGGGCAGAGAATGCCACAGATTCACAACCCTCTGGGAGAAGAAATTCCTTCTCAACTCACTTTTAAATGGGCTCCCCCGTATTTTGAGGCTGTGCCCCCTAGTTCTAGTCTCCCCGACCAGTAGAAACAACCACTCTGGCTCTATCTTGTCTATCCCTTTCACTATTTTAAATGTTTCTATAAGATCAACTCTCATCCTTCTGAACTCCAACGAGTAAGGACCCAGTCTACTCAATCTATCATTATAAGGTAACCCCCTCATCTCCAGAATCAGCCTAGTGAATCGTCTCTGTACCCCCTCCAAGGCTAGTATATCCTTCCTTAAGTAAGGTGACCAGAACTGCACGCAGTACTCCAGGTGCGGCCTCACCAATACCCTGTACAGTTGCAGCAGGATCTCCCTGCTTTTGTACTCCATCCCTCTCGCAATGAAGGCCAACATTCCATTTGCCTTCCTGCTTACCTGCTGCACCTGCAAACTAACTTTTGGGATTCATGCACAAGGACCAATCGTGGAGCAGTGGAGGCGTGGCCTATTCAGTTGGAGCTGAGCTGCAGTGAGGGAAGGAGCTACCTGCTTTGCTCCTGTTTGGAAGGCCTTGAGAGCCCTGAGACCAGCCCAGGAAGAGGAGGAAAGGGCTGGCTTACTACCCATTCAACGTCCAGAGGGAGAGGAGGAGCGCAGAAAAATTTATTATTTACTACCAACTACAGAGAGTTGGAGAGAGGGGGAAAGAACAACCTGAGAAAACACCATCCAGTGTGGAAGGAGGGAGAGTCATTTCTACAATCTTTGACAGGTGGGTGTGTTTTGGTGCATTCCCCAAAAGACTTTGTTGTATCGGTGGGGGGAGGAAAGAAGACTTTTCAAGGGCCGGAACATCGCGGGGGGTGTGTGTGTGTGGAAGTGTGTGTGGGGGTCTTGCTTACAACTAGGCCCCACACACCACTAAAGCACCCCTCCCCCATTGCCTAGCCTGGGATAGCTGGAGCTACCTGGCTGAAGAATCATTAATCACCCTATTGAACATCATTGGGAGTGTGTGCCTGGGTGGCTCCAGCTGCACCAGGTGAAGACATCTTCTCCTCCCACCCGAAGACCACCCCAAAGACTGTTTTGTTTTTGCCATCTGGGGAGTGCGCCCACCCATTGCTGCGAGGGGAGACCTGCCCTCGCAGCCTCCCTCTTTCCCACACCCCCTCCCTCTATCTCTCTATCTCTCTCTCTGTCTCTCCCCTCTCTCTCTGAGAGCCCTTCCTCCTAATTTAAAAAAAAACAATTAAAACAACTGAGCAGAGGGAGCAAGGCCCCTCCCCAATTGTCAACTAGGGGAGAGGTGTGCCTCGTTAAGAGCTCCTCTGCTCAGTCTTATTGAACGAGGCCAATTAAGTCCATTAAGGCCTGTGACTTTGGGGTGGGTGTAGCCCTTAAAGGGACCCCGTGATGGCGACCCCATCTACGCCGGTGGCAGGGCCAGCTAGGACATATGCGCAGGCGGCATCCACATCCACGGCGCCGCCTGTGCCACCTGCTGTCCTGCCACCATTCAGACTTATCACCAAGAAACACGGGGTCAAGAGCTACACTCACCCCACAATGAGCATTGAGGAGTGCGTGCGGGTGATGGCTGGGGTAGTCGGCCCCTCGGCCATTGTCGCAGCCTCCAAGATGTCTGGGAAGGCCGTGTTCTTCCTGGGGTCGGAGCGGGCGGTGTCCCTGGCCATTGAAAAGGGGCTCACGGTGGGCGGGGCGTTTCATGCCGGTGGATCCTCTCGAGGCCACCGCGCAGAGGGTCATTCTATCAAACGTCCCGCCCTTCGTTCAAGCTGAGCTCCTCCTCCCTCACCTACACCAACTGGGGGAGGTAAGGTCGGGGATCAACCCCATACCGCTCGGCCTCAGGGAGAACAGCCTGCGCCATGTGTTCTCCTTCCGCCGCCAGCTCTTTGTCCGGCTGGCACGGGAGGAGACGACGGAGGGCTATTTTAATGTGGTGCACGAGGGGACTGCCTACCACGTCTTTTGGACGTCGGACGGCTTGCGGTGCCATGCCTGCAGGGAGGTGGGGCACGTTCGCAAGAACTGCCCCGCCTCCAAAGCCGCCAAACCACCGAGGGCGGCCAAGGCTGGCGCCGCCGCCACCCCTCCCCCTAATAGCGTCCGCGTGCCGGGAGCTGTGGGTGCGCGGGCATCGTCGGGGGCCTTTGTTTTCATGGCCTCCGGCGGGGAGGAGGGAGAGCGTCCGGTCGGAAAGAAGGCGCGGAAGAAGACGAAACAACTAGAGGCGGGTCCCCTCGGTGCGCCAGACAAGCTGTTTACCGCGCTCGGCCCAACCCCGTCACTGGTGAGCGCGGTGTGCCCTGAGCCCGTGCCCGAGCCCTTGACTAGTATCACAGAGGGGCTCGGGCGCGGGCAAGATAAGAAAAAGGGGGGGGGTGGAGCGGGAGGCCTCGGCAGACATGGAGGTCTCCCTGCCTCCGCGCACCCCCAGGAACAAAAGGAGGCGCCACTCCAATGAGGCGGAGGGGGAACAACATCCCTCCGCGGAGGAGGCGGTGCCCGCCGCGTGTCCCACGTCCCCCACCAGCGCCCCCAAGCTGCGCTGTAGGCGAGAGGAGTCTGTCCCCGGGGAGGGTGAGACAGTCGAGGCTGCCCAGCCTCTGCCTCCCGGGGATGGCGTGAGAGATCTGCCTGCCGTGGGGGGCGTGGGGCCAGCGGAGGAATGCATTGCCGCCGGGCCGAGCGTCCCGGGGACTGAGGCGGGCGGGGCCGAAAAGGCCGAACCTGAGCCCGCCCAGCTATTAATCAACTTCCCCCGGGAGTCGCTCGACCCGGCAGAAACTGAAAATAAGAATAATTTTAATGACACTCTACATGCTGGGCCGGAGGGTGGCAGCGGGGAGGAGGAGGAACACCCACCCTCGCCCCCTACTTTGGAGCTGGAGCACTTGGAGGGCCTGGGGATTTCCTATGGCCGGGTCTCTCCTTATTCCCCGGTTCCGGGGGCGGAGGGGGAACCCCTTCCGCTGTCGTTTCCCGACCCAGCACCATTTTTAAAAGAGCCCAGTGGGGACTCCTCTGCCGACGATCCTGGGGGTGGGATCGGGGCAGAGCCAGGGCCGGTTGGAGCGGCCGGGTCGTTTGCCGTACCTTGTGCGGTCGATGGGCCGGCTGCTGGCGGCCACCTCCTGGAGGAGGACGGAGACTCGGTGGGGGACGCGGGAGAAGATCTAGAGACCACCGCCAGTGAGGCGGTGGATCTGCTCGCGACCGCCGCTGAGACCCTCCTCATTCCTGCAAAGGAACTCCGGGACTTTTTGGCCCAGAGCCGGGGTCGCGGCAACCAAGCCCATCTGGCCCTGGGAAAATGGTCCGAGCCAGAGC
Organism: Pristiophorus japonicus; assembly: GCF_044704955.1. Taxonomy (NCBI): domain Eukaryota; kingdom Metazoa; phylum Chordata; class Chondrichthyes; family Pristiophoridae; genus Pristiophorus; species Pristiophorus japonicus. Next base: position 140,414,330 of record NC_091983.1, on the reverse strand, counting down.
TGATCAAGGGGTCCGTCCGCGCCGCTGCTAAAACCTTGGCCGCGGGCGGGCCCTTGACAAAGGCGCAATAGCTTGAGCAGCGCGAGCTCGAGGGACTCCTCGCTGGGCTGCGGAGGGAGTGGAGGTCAACAAAAGACTCCGCTCCCTCCCCCAAAATAGGTTAAGGTAGAGGTTGCACGATGCTTTTGCCATGAAGATAACCATAGCCAGCCTCAACATCAACGGCGGCAGAGGGGCACGCCGTAGATTTGACAATTCTTCGCTCCTGCGGGAGGGGAAATATGTGGTGTGCTTCCTGCAAGAAACCCACACCGTTCCGGGAGACGAAGCCACGTGGCTCCTGGAATGGCAAGGAGAGATCCGCATGAGCCACCTCACCGCCATTTCTAGTGGGGTGGCCATCATGCTGGGCCCGCATTTTCAGCCGGAGATCTTGGGGGTCGAGGAGCCCGTGCCAGGCCACTTGCTGCACGTAACGGTTCGCCTGGGGGACGTGCCGCTCCATCTCGTGAACGTGTACGCCCCTCAGCCCGGCTCGCAGCAAGCGCGCTTCTTCGAAGAAGTGTCTGCTCTTCTTGGCTCCGTCGACGTCGGCGACTGCATTGTCCTCGGGGGGGACTTTAACTGCACCCTCGAGGCGAGGGACCGCTCCGGTGCCCCGCAGTGCATGACGGTGATCGAGAAGTTGAGGGACCTGGTCGGGTCCTTCGACTTGGTGGACGTCTGGCGAAATCTCCACCCCGACTCCAGTGCCTTTACTTGGGTGAGGCCTGGGGTTGGATGGTCTAGAGTCGACCGCCTTTACGTGTCTTGGGCGTACGTTTCCTGCGTCCCGGAGGCCTCCATGCGGCCGGTGCCGTGTTCGGACCACCACCTGGTGTGGGCGGAGCTCGCTTCGCTCCGCGCGAGGACGGGGTCCGCGTACTGGCACTTTAACAACCGGCTGCTGGAGGACGTGCGGTTCCAGGACTCGTTCCGTCGATTCTGGTCCGACTGGAGAAGGAAGCAGGGGGGCTTCCCCTCCTTGAGGCTATGGTGGGACGTGGGCAAGGCTCACGTCCGCGTCTTCTGTCAAGAGTACGCGAGGGGATCGACCAAGAGGCGGGCGGCCAGGGTCGGGCGCCTAGAAAAAGAGGTGCTCGACCTGGAATCCCGTCTCGGTCAAGTCGTCCAGGACCCGGCCCTGCGGACGGTGTACGAAGCTAAGAAGGCCGCGCTGAAGGACCTACAGCTCGTCGGGTCCCGAGGCGCGTTCGTGAAGTCACGGATCCGGTTCCATCGGGATCTGGACCGAGGGTCCCCCTTCTTCTACTCGCTGGAAAAAAGACAGAATGTCCGTAAGCAGCTCTTGACGCTGCTGGCCGACGACGGCTCTCTCGCCTCGGATCCGGAGGGCATCAACAACAGGGCCCGTGAATATTACGGGGCTCTGTTCTCTCCGGATCCGTCCAGCGAGGAAGCGCGCAGAGTTTTGTGGGAGGACCTGCCGAAAGTCAGCCCGGAGGGCGGTGAAAATTTGGAAGCTCCGCTAAGCCTGGCGGAGCTGACCGGTGCCCTCGACCGGCTCTCGAGGGGAAAAACCCCGGGGCTGGACGGGCTGACCGTGGAGTTCCACAGGGTGTTCTGGGACGTCCTGGGGAGCGACTACGCGCGGGTCCTGGGGGAAAGTCTGGCGACCGGCGAGATGCCCCTCTCTTGGCGCAGGGCAGTCATCGTCCTGCTGCCTAAGAAGGGCGATCTCCGCCTCCTTAAGAACTGGCGCCCGGTCTCCCTCCTCAGCACGGACTACAAAATCTTCGCCAGGGCGATGTCTGCTCGCCTTGGTGCCGTGCTGGACCACATGATCCACCCCGACCAGTCCTACACGGTCCCGGGCCGGACAATCCACGACAACATCCATCTGGTCCGGGACCTCATCCATCATTCCCAGGAGGCTGGTCTGTCAGTCGCCTTCCTATCTCTCGACCAAGAGAAGGCGTTCGACAGGGTGGATCACGACTATCTGCTCGGAACTCTGCGCGCTTTCGGGTTCGGGACGCATTTCGTTGCCCGGATCCGACTTTTGTACGCCGTCGCGGAGTGTCTGATTAAGGTTAACCGGTCCTTGACGGCATCCCTTCGCTTCAGGAGAGGGGTGCGCCAGGGATGCCCCATGTCCGGCCAGTTATATGCCATCTGCGTGGAGCCTTTCCTGCGCCTCCTGCGGACGAGGTTGACGGGACTGGCTCTGCAAGGGCCGGGCGTGGAGGTCGTCCTCTCGGCTTACGCCGATGACGTGCTCCTCGCGGTAGAGGATCCCGCTGACCTGCGGAGGATGCGTGAGTGCCAGGAGATTTACTCGGCCGCGTCCTCTGCCAGGATCAACTGGGAGAAATGTTCCGGACTCCTGGTGGGTCAGTGGCGGGTGGACTCCCTGCCGGAGGAGCTCAGGCCTTTTGCCTGGAGCACGACCCATCTCCTCTATCTGGGAGTCTACCTTAGCCCAGACGAGGGAGCCTGGCCGGCGAACTGGCAGGAGCTGGAGGTCAAGGTCGCCGCTCGCCTAGGGCGCTGGACAGGACTGCTCCGAGTGCTGTCCTACAGGAGTCGAGCGCTAGTCATAAACCAGCTGGTGGCCGCAATGTTGTGGTACCGGCTGGTCACTTTGACCCCTCCCCCTGCGTTTGTCGCCAAGATACAGAAGAAGCTGGTGGACTTCTTCTGGAACAACAGGAAGCACTGGGTCTCTGCCGCGGTCTTGAGTCTCCCGCTTGAGGAGGGCGGTCAGTCGTTGGTGTGCGTCAGCGCCCAGCTCGCGACTTTCCGTCTTCAGACCCTGCAGACATACCTTTACGTCGAGCCCCCTCCTAGGTGGTGTGTTCTGGCGAGGTATTTCTTCCGCCAGCAGCGCGACCTCAATTATGACACGCAGCTCCTGTTTGTGAACTTGGGGGGTGCCAGGACCGCCCTCCGGGAGCTGCCTGTCTTTTACAGGGAACTCATCAGGGTCTGGAACAAAGTCTCCACCAAGCGCAGCTCTCCGCCGGCTGGAGTGGCGGCCGTCCTGCAGGAACCGCTGCTCGGGAATCCGTATCTCCACGGCCGAGGTTTTATGTGGCGGTCGGAAGAGAGGGCTGTGGCTGGTGAGGTGACCAGGGTCAGGGACCTGCTCGATGGCAGAGGAGCGGGCTGGATGGCGCCAGACACGCTGGCGCAGCGCCTAAATTCAGCAGACGTCCGCCACGCGGCCGAAGCCATCGAGTCGCTAAAAACATCTTTGGGCCCTGACTCTGTTAGGTGCATCGAGGAGGCTCAAGCACGTGGGAAGATCCCGTCCGAACTGACCCCCGTCCGGACGGAATTCCTCTTCGGCGCCAAACCCCGGAACCTCCCTCGGGGGCCGGCACCTCACAACTTGAGCCGCCTCGGGGAAATCCCCTCCGTGCCTTTCAGTTCCGCGCGGAGGGGTTTCATGTACGGGCTGCTCCTGCACACTCTCAACTTTGCCATCCTCGCCGGCCGTCCGGACACGCCATGGCATACCATCTTGCCGTCCGGAGGAGGCGGGGGTCCCCGATGGAGGGCACTCTACGCGGGAGTACTCCCACTATTCATCGGGGACTTGGCCTGGAGGGTGGTGCACGGAGCAGTGCCGTGCATAAATTTTTAAGCCGGTTCACGGACTCCCAGGCCGCCTGCAATTTCTGCGGTCTGGAGGAGTCCGTGTTCCATGTTTTTATTGAGTGCACGAGGTTGCAGCCCCTGTTTTATTATTTAAAGGGGCTGCTCCTGAAATTATGGCTGCACTTCAGTCCCACTCTCCTGATCTTTGGGCACCCTGTGCGGGGGGGAGTGGGTAGGTCCGAGGGCCTCCTCGTAGGACTGCTTCTGGGCACGGCCAAGGGTGCCATCAGCCGGTCCAGGCAGCGGGCGGTCGAGGGGGTCGTTCAACCTGACTGCCTGCCTCTCTTCCGCTCTTACATCCGGTCCAGGGTGTCCTTGGAGATGGAGCACGCGGTGTCCACCGGTACGCTCGCGGCCTTCCGCGAGAGGTGGGCACCGGAGGGACTGGAGTGCATCATCACACCCAGCAACCAAATTTTAATTTGATTTTACGTTTTAAAATTTAATTTGTTTTAATTGCCGGTGCTTTTAGTGTCCCCCTCCCCTTTTATAGGGGGCACTGGAGAAAAAAAAAAAGAGTGATTTTAGTGCCCAAAAAAAAACCAAAAAAAAAAACCAAAAAAAGAAAAACACAAAAAAAAAACACAAAAAAGGAAAAAAAGGGCCTTGTAAATATCTGGTGTGTCATCCAGGTCGGGTGGCACGGATTAATGTTTTATGTTTTCAGATAAACTCCAAAAAGAATTTCATGCACAAGGACCCCCAGGTCCCTCTGCACTGCAGCATGTTGTAATTTCTCCCCATTCAAATAATATTCCCTTTTTCTGTTTTTTTTTCCAAGGTGGATGACCTCACATTTTCCGACATTGTATTCCATCTGCCAAACCTTAGCCCATTCACTTAACCTATCTAAATCTCTTTGCAGCCTCTCTGTGTCCTCTGCACAACCCGCTTTCCCACTAATCTTTGTGTCATCTGCAAATTTTGTTACACTACACTCTGTCCCCTCTTCCAGGTCATCTATGTATATTGTAAACAGTTGTGGTCCCAGCACTGATCCCTGTGGCACACCATTAACCATCGATTTCCAACCCGAAAAGGACCCATTTATCCCGACTCTCTGCTTTCTGTTAGCCAGACAATTCTCTATCCATGCTAATACATTTCCTCTGACTCCGCGTACCTTTATCTTCTGCAGTAACCTTTTGTGTGGCACCTTATCGAATGCCTTTTGGAAATCTAAATACACCACATCCATTGGTACACCTCTATCCACCATGCTCGTTATATCCTCAAAGAATTCCAGTAAATTAGTTAAACATGATTTCCCCTTCATGAATTCATGTTGCGTCTGCTTGATTGCACTATTCCTATCTAGATGTCCCGCTATTTCTTCCTTAATGATAGCTTCAAGCATTTTCCCCACTGCAGATGTTAAACTAACCGGCCTATAGTTACCTGCCTTTTGTCTGTCCCCTTTTTTAAACAGAGGCGTTACATTAGCTGCTTTCCAATCCGCTGGTACCTCCCCAGAGTCCAGAGAATTTTGGTAGATTATAACTAATGCATCTGCTATAACTTCCGCCATCTCTTTTAATACCCTGGGATGCATTTCATCAGGACCAAGGGACTTGTCTACCTTGAGTCCCATTTGCCCATCCAGCACTACCCCCCTAGTGATAGTGATTGTCTCAAGGTCCTCCCTTCCCACATACCCGTGACCAGCAATTTTTGGCATGGTTTTTGTGTCTTCCACTGTGAAGACCGAAGCAAAATAATAGTTTCAGATCTCAGCCATTTCCACATTTCCCATTATTAAATCCCCCTTCTCATCTTCTAAGGGACCAACATTTTTTTTATTCACTCTCTTCCGTTTTATATATCGGTAAAAGCTTTTACTATCTGTTTTTATGTTTTGCGCAAATTTGCTTTCATAATCTATCGTTCCTTTCTTTATTGCTTTCTTAGTCATTCTTTGCTGTCGTTTAAAATTTTCTCAATCTTCTAGTTTCCCACTAACCTTGGCCACCTTATACGCATTGCTTTTTAATTTGATACTCTCCTTTATTTCCTTGGTTATCCACGGCTGGTTATCACTTCTCTTACCGCCCTTCTGTTTCACTGGAATATATTTTTGTTGAGCACTATGAAAGAGCTCTTTAAAAGTCCTCCACTGTTCCTCAATTGTGCCACCATTTAGTCTGTGTTCCCAGTCTACTTTAGCTAACTCTGCCCTCATCCCACTGCAGTCCCCTTTGTTTAAGCATAGTACGCTCGTTTGAGACACTACTTCCTCAGCTTCAATCTGTATTACAAATTCAACCATATTGTGATCACTCATTCTGAGAGGATCTTTTACTCGGAGATCGTTTATTTTTCCTGTCTCATTACACAGGACCAGGTCTAAGATAGCTTGCTCCCTTGTAGGTTCTGTAACATACTGTTCTAAGAAACAATCCTGTATGCATTCTTTGAATTCCTCCTCCAGGCTACCTCGTGCGATTTGATTTGACCAATCGATATGTAGGTTAAAATCCCCCATGATTATTGCCGTTCCTTTTTCACATGCCTCTATTATTCCCTTGATTATTGTCCGCCCCACCGTGAAGTTATTATTTGAGGGCCTATAAACTATGTCCACCAGTGACTTTTTCCCCTTACTATCTCTAATCTCCACCCACAATGATTCAACATTTTGTTCATTAGAGCCAATATCATCTCTCACAACTGCCCTGATATCATCCTTTATTAACAGAGCTACCCCACCTCCTTTCCCTTCTTGTCTATCCTTCTGAATTGTCAGATACCCCTGTATGTTTAATTCCCAGTCTTGGCCACCCTGCAACCACGTTTCTGTAATGGCCACCAAATCATACCCATTTGTAATGATTTGTGCCGTCAACTCATTTACTTTATTTCAAATGCTGCGTGAATTTAGGTAGAGTGTTTTAATACAAGTTTTTAAACCATGATTTTTAGTTTTCACCCCTCCTGCAGCCCCTTTATATTCATACATATTGTCCCTTCCTATCACCTTGTGGTTTACACTTACCCCAGTGCTACTCTGCTCTGTTGCCTTCTGCCTTTTGCATTCTTTCTTGGGGTCCTGTTCATCTGTGCTCTCACCCACGCTAACTAGCTCAGAGCCCTCTCCTGGGTTCCGAATGCTCCTCACATTGAGGCACCGAACTTTCAGGCTTGCCTTTTTATTGCACTTTGACCCTTTAGAATTTTGCTGTACATTGGCCCTTTTTGTTTTTTGCCTTGGGTTTCTCTGCCCTCCACTTTTACTCATCTCCTTTCTGTCTTTTGCTTCTGTCTCCATTTTGTTTCCCTCTGTCTTCCTGCATTGGTTCCCATCCCCCTGCCATATTAGTTTAACTCCTCCCCAGCAGCACTAGCAAACACTCCCCCTAGGACATTGGTTCCGGTCCTGCCCAATTGCAGACCGTCCGGTTTGTACTGGTCCCACCTCCTCCAGAACCGGTTCCAATGCTCCAGGAATTTGAATCCCTCCCTGCTGCACCACTGCTCAAGCCATGTATTCATCTAAGCTTTCCTGTGATTCCTACTCTGACTAGCACATGGCACTGGTAGCAATCCCGAGATTACTACTTTTGAGGTCCTACTTTTTAATTTAGCTCCTAGCTCCTTAAATTCATCTCGTAGGACCTCATCCCTTTTTTTTACCTATGTCGTTGGTACCAATGTGCACCATGACAACTGGCTGTTCTCCCTCCCACCTCATTTCGGCATTAACATGGACGTTAAGTGGGCATTATGCATGTCAAAATAATGAAAAAATCTAGCCCATAGTTTTAAAGTGGTTGGTGGAAGGTTTCGAGATGATTTGAGGGGAAGCTTCTTCACGCAGAGGGTTTTAGGGGTCTGGAACTCACTATCTGGAAGGGTGGTAGAGGCAGAAACCCTCACCACATTTAAAAGGTGCTTGGATGGGCACTTGAAATGCCATAACCTGCAGGTTTACAGACCTAGAACTGGTAAATGGGATTAGACTGGATAACCTCTTGTTGGCTGGTGCAGATATGGTGGTAAGTACTTCAGGGAATCAAATATGGCCAGAGTGATCTCCTGGACTAGTTTCGATCGCCTGGATGGGTTGGAGAGGAATTTTCCCAGATTTCTTTCCCCAATTGGCCTGGGTTTTTATCTGTTTTTTTCCTCTCCCAGGAGATCATATGGCTCCGGTTGGGGTGGAGTGTAAAATGCTGCGATGCACGGGGTATCGCAGTTGTGTGGGGCGGACTGGTTGGGCTGGGTGTTCTTTACCTTTCTGCCATTGTTCATTGTTCATAGGTTTATATGTAACCTTCAGTGCTGCTGACCAAGGGCCTTGTGGCTCTTTGTCGGCCGATGCAGCCGTGGTGGGCCAAAATGACCTCTTTCTGTGCTGTAGATTTCTATGTTTCTATATTTTTATGATGATTGAGCCTCGGACACTGCCCTGAGGAACTCCTGCAGCGATATCCTGGGACTGTGTGATTCCTTTGTGCTAGCTGTGACTCCAGCCTGTCTAAGGATAAGGGGTAAGCCATTTAGGACCGAAATGAGAAGAAACTTCTTCACCCAGAGAGTGGTGAACCTGTGGAATTCTCTACCACAGAAAGTTGTTGAGGCCAATTCACTAAATATATTCAAAAAGGAGTTAGATGTCGTCCTTACTACCAGGGGGATCAAGGGGTATGGCGAGAAAGCAGGAATGGGGTACTGAAGTTGCATGTTCAGCCATGAACTCATTGAATGGCGGTGCAGGCTCGAAGGGCCGAATGGCCTACTCCTGCACCTATTTTCTATGTTTCTATGTTTCTAAGATTTTTCTCCAATCCCTATTGACTTCAAATTTACTCGGGCCCTTTGGTGCCACACTCAGTCAAATGCTGCCTTAATGTCAAGGGCAGTCACTCTCATTTCACCTTTGGAATTCAGCTCTTTGAACATGCATGGACCAAGACTGTACTGAGGTCTGTAGCTGAGTGCTCCTGACAGAACTCAAACTGGGCTTCAGTGAGTAGGTTATTGGTGAGTAAGTGCCACTTGATAGCACTGTCAACAAGACCTTTCATCACTTTGCTGATGATTGAGTGCAGGCTGATTGGATTTGTCTTGCTTTTTGTGGACAGGACATACCTGGGTAATTTTCCACTATTGAAGCTGTACTGGAACAACTCGGCTGAGGTGTGGCTAGTTCTGGAGCATAAATCTTCAACACTAAAACCAGGATATTGTCGGGGCCCATAGCCTTTGCTGCATCCAGTGCGCTCAGCCATTTCTTGATATCAAATGGAGTGAATTGAATTTGCTAAAGACTGGCTTCTGTGATGGTAGGGATGTCAGGAGGAGGAGGAGATGGATCATCCACTCGGCATTTCTGGCTGAAGATGTTTGCGAACGTTTCAGCTTTGTCCTTTGCACTTTAATACTCCGCTCAGCTATCATTAAGGTTGGGATGTTCATGGAGCCTCTTCCTCCTGTTAATTGTTTAATTGTCCAGCACCATTTACAGCTGGATGTGGGTGGGCTGCAGAGTTGTTATCTGATGCATTGATTGCGGGATCACTTAGCTCTGTCTATAGTATGCTGCTTCCACTGTTTAGCATGCTATAGACTGTCTCACATACGTATAGGGCCCGAAATTGATGAAGGCCGAGGCCCGCCCAAGTGCTGCTCAAATACCAATGGCCACCGAGAGACCGGGCGGTATTTTGCCAGAAGATTCCACTAAAGTGGTGGCAGTACCGCCCGGCAGCCAAATAACGGCATACGCTGTCAATCTGGGCAGCAGCAGACAGGAGCTGTCAATCTCGGTGGCAAAGGTTCTTGCCGCCCAAGTGCCGCCGAGGATGGAGTCAGGCCCAGGGAGGGTGGAAGACCTGAAAATAAAAATCATTACAAAAAAAAACACCTTCAGGGGACCCCATCCAGGTAAGTCGCTGTAAAAAAAAATGTAAAATATATTCACTAACCTTTTTTTTGCAGGTCTTCTTACTTACCGTCGAGGTTAGACCAGCCTCCATCCAGTGGTCCTTCCCCCTGTTGGCGCCGACTCCCGCCCGTACCAATCTGGCAGCTCGGCGGGCGGGAGACCACTTGCGCTACTTGGCCGCCAGAGGACGTCAGCGGGTGGTTCCCGATGGTACTCCCCTCCCGCCCGCCCCAAGTGGAAACTGGCACAGAGGGGAGACCGGAGGCAAATCTCGGCGGCAGTCAGCGACAGTGGGCGGTAAGGCCACAAATATCGGGGCCATAGTTACCAAAGGCCAGGAATTACTTTTTTCCTTCTCCCAGGTGATAAAGATAGACCAAGCAATGGTGAATGCAATTGAGACCAAAGATAGGATGGACAATAGATCATGTTGCATTTAGATGCAAATGTCTTGGATTAACTCATACTGAACATTTTCATAAAAATAATAATATAAAGCACCAATCCATACATATTTTACCTGTGCTGCTTGCTGGAAAGTCCATACACAACAATATCTGTTCTGCTTAGTAAATTAAAATTTTAGAGCTGGCTAACTTGTTATCAGTTGTCGTGCTTACTGGATTTGTTAAAGTGTCTCTACATTTTATGGGTTGATTTAGTTATGTTAATGTTTCCAGATGAAATTGTTGCTAGGTTTGGTAGTCGGTGTTGTTTGACTTTATGGTGTGTACTCCTATTCTGAAATGAGGTTATGTATTGTGAAGCAGCGTGTCCATATTATTCCATTTGGTTTTGTTTACTTTTTTCTTCATTGTGTGATAGGGAAGTATTACTAATAAGGTTCAACGGATGTTGCATCAGACAAATACAATCTTCAGTTTACTAGTCTGTCCAAATGAGTGTTATAAAGTTAGTCATAAAGTAAACAAATTGCCACCATAAATGTAAATGAACTGGAACAGGTTTTATTTTAAACATAATTGAGAGTTGTCACAGCAGAATATTTAATCTTGCAATTGTCCAGTTCTGAAATTTGGTACTTGTGTTAGCATCAAGAATTGGTCAGCTAGCCACTTATCTTGAAATGAGGCTGATCCAGAGGATCGTTCCTGTGTGCTTGGCTTGTCCTGTTCTATTACAAATGTGGATGGGGGCACCCATGTGCCTGAGGTCTCCCATGACATTGATATGTACTTAGCAACCTGGTGGCCACCTGGCGTTGGGCCCCTTGTATATACCAATAAGGTGCCTAACGCTTACTTAAGTACCTTTCTGGAAATTGATCAGCACATAGCGAGGAATGTACCAGGGCATCTGCTGCACAGGATTTCCTATTCTTGTTCAAACTAACTTCTAGTTCAAAATGTTTATCCTGCTCTGAGGTTATAAAATTTTTATCTAACTTTCGCACTGAAAGTAAAACCCTAAGCCTTTGTTGATGTGCCACTGACAAAATTACTTACCATTCCAGCTCATTTGCAAAGATTATTATTAAGGCAACAGATGCAGTTGCAATTAAATCTGTCCGGAGATTGAAATGAAGCCTGACTGATCTAATTTCCAGTATCAGAGTCCAGACTGTTCTGAATATTGAACTGTGTAAATATGGTAAAGATTGGACCCTTTGAGTTGTCATGGAAAATGAAACCATGTGCCATAAAACTACCACTGGCAGCTGGTTCCTTAATTTCATTGCTTGTTTGAAATAGTGACATCTTCCTAGCACAATAGTAAAGGCAGCGCTCAAGTTCTATGTTTGATGAAGACCTGAAGTTGTCATCTAGGGTTGTCAACTTTGGTTGGACGTATTCCTGTAGGTTAAATTACGAGACATGTGATCACATGACATTCAATCCCATAACATTGTCTGGGCTCACACATGAAGAATGGTCGCTCGGGGGTGGCTGCTGCCTGTGTAACTGTATCTCAGCAAGACTTGGTGCCAGGAAAACTCTACCATAATGAAAGTCAGTGCGCACAGAACCGTACTACAGCGAGAGTCAGAATTAGGTGAACCATACTCCAATTAGTGTCAGTGCCAGGGAAACTGTACCCCAGCAAGAATTGGTGCCAGGAGAACTGTACCAGTGTGAGAGTCAGTGCCGGGAAAATGTACCTCAGAGAAACTCAGTGACTTCAGGAGAGAAGAGGAAAAAAACAAACAAAAATGCTCTCGAGAAGGAGGATTATTTTATTGAGGAAGAAGAATTAACCTTTAAATACTGGGCCATTTATATATATGCTGTCGCTTTTAAAAGATGTTTGGTCCAAAGCAATCATGTTGTTTGTCAGGAGCTGAAACTCACTTATTCAGATTCTTCCATCCTTTGTGTAGATTGAGCAGGTCTGTTTAAACTTCAGGTGGGAGGCCAGCCTCAGGAATTCCCTCTTGTCTGAGCCATGGGCAGATAGACACACACCAGCCTCACCTGCTCGCCAAAAAGTAGAGTTATGTCCCGTTGTTGGCATGGCCACCATGTTCCAACTTACGACAGGAAAAGCTGGAGGCAGAACGAGAAATGAAAGTGTGCAGGCGCAAAACGCGAATGTGAAGTAGTTTTCTGCAGCAGGGAGCCAGCAGCAGGGAGACAAATCGTTGATTTTGAGAGACGAGTTGGCATCTGTTATTCATGCTTCTTATTTTTCTCTTATGTTCTCATTTGGGATTGCTAATTGGGGCATCGTACCCAAGGATGGGAAACGTTAAGAGAAACTGCATTGACTTGCAGTAAACATGACCCATAATTAATGGTTACATTTATAGGGACAATACTGTCAAAATCAAAAAAGAAAGTATAAGCTCATGAGCACAGATTTCTAGATGAATATTGGAAAACTCAGCACAGACCATGCCAGTGCTAGCTCCATTTTGGAGAATCAGAGAATCATAGAATGATACAGCACAGAAGAAGGAGGCCATTGGCCCAGCGTGCCTCTTTGAAAGCACTATCCAATTAATTCCACTCCCCTGCTCTTTCCCCATAGCCCTACAAACATTTCCTTTCACGTATTTATCCAATTCTCTTTTGAAAATTATTATTGAATATGTTCACTGGCTGAAGTCTTGCCTCCCCTGCCTGTCTGCTGCTGCTCCCTCTGGTTGTGAGCCAGCTTGGCCTGCAAGAGAAGTGTGTGAATGAGTATAGCGCAATGTGTTTGGGTGATGTGTTTGCCACAGTTGAATGGCTGTCCGTGTGCAAGGTGCGAGATGTGGGTGTAAGTGTTGCAGCAGTGGTAAGGTTGTGAGGGTGAAGTGAAGCTATTATTGTGAGGTGACTGATGATAGGAAGAGATTGTGAGGTAAGTGATGGAGGTGTGCTGCATTGAGCAGTGTGTGAGGCTTGTGGTGCAGATGGTGGTGCAGTTGCTGAAGCCTTCACTCACCTTGACCAGCCGTGTGAGGTCATTAAACTTCTTCCTGGATGGATGGCGGACCTTGGCACCACAGTACTCGACTTTACATGGCCGGCTATCTCCTGTACATAGTACAGGAGGTATACGGCGAGGGCTTCCTGCTACATTGGGGAGAGAGTACAGTCCACCTCGTCTCCACAGCCACAATGAGGCTCCTGCTCCCACTCCTGCTCCTGCCCCTGCTCCTGCTCCTGCTCCTACCCCTGCCCCTGCCCCTACCCCTGCTCCTGCCCCTGCCCCTGCCCCAGCCCATGCCCCTGCCCCTACCTCTGCTCCTGCCCTTGCCCCTGCCCCAGCCCATGCCCCTGCCCCTATTCCTGCTTCTGCCCCCTGCTCCTGCTCCTACCCCTGCCCCTGCCACTGCCCATGCCCCTGCTCCGACCCCTGCCCCTGCCCCTACCCCTGCCCCTATTCCTGCTTCTGCCCCCTGCTCCTGCTCCTACCCCTGCCCCTGCCACTGCCCATGGCCCTGCTCCTACCCCTGCCCCTACCCCTGCTCCTGCTCCTACCCCTATCCCTACCTCTGCCCCAACCCGTGCTCCTGCTCCTACCCCGGCCCCTACCCCTGCCCCAGCCAATGCCCCTGCTCCTACCCCTACCCCTACCCCTGCCCCAGCTCCTGCCTCTGCTCCTGCCCCTGCTCCTGCTCCTACCCCTGCCCCTGCCCCTGCTCCTGCTCCTGCCCCTGCTCCTGCTCCTGCCCCTGTCCCAGCCCATGCCCATGCCCCTGCTCCGACCCCTGCCCCTGCCCCTACCCCTGCCCCTAACCCTGCTCCTACCCCTGCCCCTGCTCCTACCCCTGCTCCTACCCCTGCCCCTGCTCCTACCCCTGCTTCTACCCCTGCCCCTACCCCTGCCCCAGCTCTTACCCCTGCTCCTACCCCTGCCCCTGCCCCTGCTCCTGCTCCTGCTCCTACCCCTGCCCCTGCTCCTGCCCTTGCCCTTGCCCCTGCCCCAGCCCATGCCCCTACCCCTACCCCTGCTCCGACCCCTGCCCCTGCCCCTGCCCCTACCCCTGCCCCTACCCCTGCCCCTACCCCTGCTCCTATCCCTGCTCCTGTCCCTATTCCTGCTCCTGCTCCTGCTCCTGCCCCTACCCCTGTTCCTACCCCTGCTCCTGCCCCATGCCCATGGCCCTGCTCCTGCCTCTGCCACCGAGAGCAGCTCCAGTTGCAACTTCCCTGAAAATGAGGTGCTCTAGCTTCAATGCACCTCCCCTTTAATAGTGGAAAAAGTCTGTGCCACACTAAACTGTGAATTGGTTCAACGGTTGAGCGTTAAGCCAATGAGCAGCAGTTTTAGCACTGAAATCATGACTATAATCATGTTAATGAGGAGTGAGCACAAATTTTGCGTGCTACCCAGACCATTTTGAGGTGGCATAACCTAATATTGTTTGGTCTCAACATTGCTGTTTTGTGGCTATAACCAATTTCTAGTTCCTTATCTTTAATCATCCAGCTGGTGGGAATGCGTCTAGTCTGTAGCCGGACAATCTCCTCTTTGAAGGCTTCTCTTTGTTTATTTACTGCTTTACCTACTAATCTTTGATTCCAATCCACCTGGGCCAAATCCCTTTTCAACTCACTGAAATTAACCCTGAAGCATTCTCCACTAAAAATATTCTACTTGCCCCACCTCATTCCTTAGAACTATACCCATCACTGCTTCCTTTCTTGTGAGGATGGAAACATACTGATCCAGAAAATTCTCTTGGACACATTTCAGGTGTTCAGCTATTCCAGTATAGCTACAACACTGGCATCTACCCTACATTGTGGAAAACTGCCCAGATATGTTCTGTCCACAAAAAGCAGGACAAATCCAATCTGGCCAATTATCACCCCATCAGTCTACTCTCAATCATCAGCAAAGTTATGGAAGTTGTTGTTGACAGTGCTATCAAGAGGCACTTACTCACCAATAACTGGTGGAATGGACGAATACATTGCAGATGAAATTTAACCCAGAAAAGTGCAAAATGATACATTTTGGTAGGAAGAATGAGGAGAGGCAATATAAACTAAAGGGTACAATTCTAAAGAGGGTGCATGTGCAGAGAAACTTGGGGGTATATGTGCACAAATCGTTGAAGGTGGCAGGGCAGGTTGGGAAAGCGGTTAAAAAAGGATATGGGATCCTGGGCTTCATAAGTAGAGGCATAGAGTACAAAAGCAAGGAAGTTATGATGAACCTGTATAAAACACTGGTTTGGCCTCAACTGGAGTATTGTGTCCAATTCTGGGCACCGCACTTTAGGAAGGATATGAAGGGCTTAGAGAGGGTGCAGAAAAGATTTACAAGAATGGTTCCAGGGATGAGGGACTTCAGTTATGTGGATAGACTGGAGAAGCTGGGGATGTTCTCCTTAGAGCAGAGAAGGTTGAGAGGAGATTTGATAGAGGTGTTCAAAATCATGAACGTTCCAGACAGAGTAGATAGAAACTGTTCCCATTGGCGGAAGGGTCGAGAACCAGAGGACAAAGATTTAAGGTGATTGGCAGAAGAACCAAAGATGACATGAAAAAAATCTTTTTTACGCAGGGTGGTGGGGGCAGATTCAATCGTGGCAGATTCAATCGTGGCTTTCAAAAAAGAATTAGATAAGTACCTGAATTTTTAAAAATTGCAGAGCACTGGGGTAAGGGTGGGGGAGTGGGACTAAATGAAGTGCTCTTGCAGAGAGCCGACACGAGCTCGGCGGGTGGAATAGCCTTCTTCGGTGCTGTAATCATTCTATGATTCTATGAATAACTGACTGTGACATCAAGGAGCCCTAGTAAAATTTGAAGTCAATGGGAATCAGGGGGAAAACTCTCCACTGACTAGAGTGATACCTAGCACAAAGCAAGATGGTTGTGGTTGTTGGAGGCCAATCACCTCAGCCCCAGGACATCGCTGCAAGAGTTCCTCAGGGCAGTGTCCTAGGTCCAACCATCTTCAGCTGCTTCATCAATTATCTTCCCTCTATCATAAGGTCAGAAGTGGGGATGTTCGCTGATGATTGCACAATGTTCAGTTCCAGTCGCAACTCCTCAGATAATGAAGCAGTCTGTGCCTGCATGCAGCAAGACCTGGACAATATACAGGCTTTGGCTGATAAATGGCAAGTAACATTCGCGCCACACAACATAGAAACATAGAAACATAGAAAATAGCTGCAGGAGTAGGCCATTCGGCCCTTCGAGCCTGCACCACCATTCAATAAGATCATGGCTGATCAATCACCTCAGTACCCCTTTCCTGCTTTCTCTCCATAACCCTTGATCCCCTTAGCCATAAGGGCCATATCTAACTCCCTCTTGAATATATCCAATGAACTGGCATCAACAACTCTCAGTGGCAGGGAATTCCACAGGTTAACAACTCTCTGAGTGAAGAAGTTTCTCCTCATCTCAGTCCTAAATGACCTATCCCTTATCCTCAGACTGTGTCCCCTGGTTCTGGACTTCCCCAACATCGGAAACATTCTTCCCACATCTAACCTGTCCCGTCCCGTCAGAATCTTATAGTTTCTATTAGATCCCCTCTCATCCTTCTAAACTCCAATGTATAAAGGCCCTGTTGATCCAGTCTCTCCTCATATGTCAGTCCCGCCATCCCGGGAATCAGTCTGGTGAACCTTCACTGCACTCCCTCAATAGCAAGAATGTCCTTCCTCAGATTAGGAGACCAAAACTGAACACAATATTCCAGGTGAGGCCTCACCAAGGCCCTGTACAACTGCAGTAAGACCTCCCTGCTCCTATACTCAAATCCCCTAGCTATGAAGGTCAACATACCATTTGCCTTCTTCACCGCCTGCTGTACCTGTATGCCAACTTTCAATGACTGATGAACCATGACACCCAGGTCTCGTTGCACCTCCCCTTTTCCTAATCTGCCGCCATTCAGATAATATTCTGTCTTCGCGTTTTTGCCCCCAAAGTGGATAATCTCACATTTATCCACAGTGCCAGACAATGACTATCTCCAACAAGCAAGAGTCCAACCACCGCCCTTTGACACTCAACAGAGTTATCATCACCAAATCCCCACCATCAACATCCTGAGGGTCACCATTGACCAGAAATTTAACTGGACCAGCCACATAAATATTGTGGCAACAAGAGCAGGTCAGAGGCCGTGTATACTGTGGCGAGTGTTTCACCTCCTGACATCCAAAGCCTTTCCACCACCTACAAGGCACAAGTCAGGAATGTAATGGAAATGCTTCCACTTGCCTGGATGAGTGCAGCTCCAACAACACTCAGGAAGCTCGACACCATCCAGGACAAAGCAGCCCGCTTGATTTGCACCCCATCCACCACCTGAAACTTTCACTCCCTCCACCACCGGCAAACCGTGGCTGTAGTGTGTACCATTTACAAGATGCTCTGCAGCAACTCGCCAAGGCTTCTTCGACAACACCTCCTAAACCCATGACCTCTTGCACCTAGAAGGATAAGGGCAACAGGCACAGGGAAACACCTTCACCTGCAAATTCCCCTCCACTATCACCTGCAAGTTACACACCATCCTAACTTGGAAATACGTCACCGTTCCTTCATCGTTACTGGGTCAAAATCCTGGAACTCCCTCCCTAACAGCACTGTAGGAATACCTCCACCACAAGGAGTGCAGGTTCGAGAAGGCTGCTCACCACCACTTCCTCAAGGGCAATTAGGGATGGACAATAAATGCTGGCCTTGCCAGCGACGCCCACGTCCCAAGACAAATTTAAAGAAAACACATTTCAAGACTTCCTCCACCTCTTTGCCCTTTACACTATTATTTTCCCAGTGCATGTTGGGATAATTGAAGTCCCCCATTATCACTAAAGCGCCAGCATTTTTCTGCAGTTTGGCTGAAAATTTGATTCTCTATCTCCTTCCCACTATTTGGAGGCCTATAGTATACACTCAGCAGTGTAATAGCTCCTCTATTGATCCTTAATTCTAACCAAATAGATTTTGTCTTTGAACCCTCAAGTACATCATCCCTTTGTAGTGCTGTAACAGTATCTTTGATCATATGGCCATCTCACACCTCTCCTTTGTTCCCTTTATCTTTCCTGAATAGGCTTTCATTGTAGCCAGGAATATTACGTGCCCATTCCTCCCCTTGTTTGTGCCAGGTCTCCATTATTTCCACTATATCTTAATTCCATGTGGTTACCCGTGCCTTATGTACCACGCCCTGGGCTTTTATGCACAACCGTATTCCCTGCCCCCCTGCTTGATCCCTCTTATTTCTGAACTCCTCTTTATTCTAATACTGTTTGTCTCTCCCAGTTCTCTGTGTGCCTTGTATCTTCTCTCTAATGCTTCATTCTGGTGCCACTACCCCTGCCAAATTAGTTTAAACCCTCCCCCACAGCACTACTTACCTTGGTCCTGCAGTGACTCCAGCTGCTCCTCAAGCTCAGAAACCCTAAGCTTGAGTTCGAGCAACTGAAGGTTATCCAGGACACATGAAGCGTCCTGGCGTTCCTATGTGGCGCAGGAATTGCAGGCAACGGGTCTCAGCTGTTTCATTATTTAGCTTAAAATTCTATCTATTTATGTTATATATATGTTTTTAATTTAGTATCCTTTTACTCCTATTTATTATTTAATTATTTTTGTATACCAGATTTTTTTATTTAGTGCAATTCTGATCCCTTAAATGTTGTTATTCTCTACTTAGTTCATTTTAATTTTATCACCTTAGATCTAATTAATTACTCTGATTATTTAAATATTTAGTTATTTAATGTAGGACCTTGGTTTAAATTACTTAGCACCTTGTTCCCGTCATTCCTCTGTTTAGCCAACCACTCCATTTACCACATTCACCCACCTCTCACACAGTCGTGTACACACAGCTCTGTGCTGTAGCAGATATCCCTCTAATATATACCTTTTAGAAACACACTAGTTACAATTACTCAGTCAACTGTCAGCTACAATAATTAACAAGTCAGGGGCCCATTTACAGCTGATTGATTGTTAACTACCACTGACTTCTAGTTTTAAAGAAAACAAAATTAAGTTTCAGTTTGATAACAATACACTTTCTGTACTACTCAGCCACTATTTACCAATGACTTCTACGCTCACCAAATTCCCTCCATCACTATGTTTAGCAGATTCATCCAGAATACTTCAAACGGTGCGTCCCGTTTCCGGCAGAGGGCAATTTCTAAATGGAGTAAAATAGCAGCAGGATCTAGGGATACACTTACATACATCTGAAAAATGTAGCAACGCAGGTTAATAAGGTCATAAAATAACCAACAAAGCACTCGGGTTCATTTCTAAAGGGATAGAATTAAAAAGCAGAGAAGTTATGTTAAACTTGTATAGAACCTTGTTTAGCCCGCCCTCAGAGAATCTGGACTCCGTATTATAAAATGAATATAGAGGCACTGGTGCAAAAATATTTATAAGGATGATACCAGAAATGAGAGCTTGTACCTGTCAGGAGATTGAACAGACTGAGGTGGTGACCTGATAGAGATCTTTATGAAAGAATTTGATAGGGATAGATATTTTCCACCTGCAGGTGAGACCATGGATGAACTTCAACAATTGTACAACCCTGTCTGGAGTAAAAATAAATCAGGGAAGGTGGCTCAACCGTGACTAACAAGGGAAATTAAGGATAGTATTAAATCCAAGGAAGAGGCATATAAATTGGCCAGAAAAAGCAGCAAACTTGAGGACTGGGAGAATTTTATAATTCAGCAGAGGAGGACAAAGGGTTTAAATAGGAGGGGGAAAATAGAGTATGAGAGGAAGCTTGCTGGAAATATAAAAACTGACTGTAAAAGCTTCAATAGATATGTGAAGAGAGAAAGATTAGTGAAAACAAATGTAGGTCCCTTGCAGTCAGATTCAGGTGAATTTATAATGGGGAACAAAGAAATGGCGGACCAGTTGAACAAATACTTTGGTTCTGTCTTCATGAAGGAAGATGCAAATAACCTTCCGGAGATACTAGGGGATCAAGGGTCTAGTGAGAAGGAGGAACTGAAGGAAATCCTTATTAGGCGAGAAATTGTGTTAGGGAAATTGATGGGATTGAAGGCCAATAAATTCCCGGGGTCTGATAGTCTGCATCCCAGAGTACTTAAGGAAGTGGCCCTAGAAATAGTGGATGCATTAGTGATCATTTTCCAACCGTCTATCACACTGAATCAGTTCCTATGGACTGGAGGGTAGCTAATGTAACGCTACTTTTTAAGAAAGGAGAGAGAGAGAAAATGGGTAATTAAAGACCAGTTAGCCTGACATCAGTAGTGGGGAAAATGTTGGAATCAATTATTAAAGATGAAATAGCAGCGCATTTGGAAAGCAGTGACAGGATCGGTCCAAGTCAGCATGGATTTATGAAAGGGAAATCATACTTGACAAATCTTCTAGAATTTCTTGAGGATGTAGCTGGTAGAGTGGACAAGGGAGAACCAGTGGATGTGGTGTATTTGGACTTTCAAAAGGCTTTTGACAAGGTCCCACACAAGAGATTGGTGTGCAAAATTAAAGCACATGGTATTGGGGGTAATGTACTGACGTGGATAGAGAACTGCTTGGCAGACAGGAAGCAGAGAGTCGGGATAAATGGGTCCTTTTCAGAATGGCAGGCAGTGACTAGTGGGGTGCCGCAGGGCTCAGTGCTGGGACCCCAGCTATTTACAATATACATTAATGATTTAGATGAAGGAATTGAGTTTAATATCTCCAAGTTTGCAGATGACACTAAGCTGGGTGGCGGTGTGAGCTGTGAGGAGGATGCTAAGAGGCTGCAAGGTGACTTGGACAGGTTAGGTGTGTGGGCAGGCACATGGCAGATGCAGTATAATGTGGATAAATGTGAGGTTATCCACTTTGGTGGCAAAAACACAAAGGCAGAATATTATCTGAATGGCGGCAGATTAGGAAAAGGGGAGGTGCAACGAGACCTGGGTGTCATGGTACATCAGTCATTGAAAGTTGGCATGCAGGTACAGCAGGCGGTGAAGAATGCAAATGGTATGTTGGCCTTCATAGCGAGGGGATTTGAGTATAGGAGCAGGGAGGTCTTACTGTAGTTGTACAGGGCCTTGGTGGAACCTCACCTGGAATATTGTGTTCAGTTTTGGTCTCCTAATCTGAGGAAGGACGTTCTTGCTATTGAGGGAGTGCAGCGAAGGTTCACCAGACTGATTCCCGGGATGGCTGGACTGATATATGAGGAGAGACTGGATCGACTGGGCCTGTATTCACTGGAGTTTAGAAGGATGAGAGTGGATCTCATAGAAACATATAAAATTCTGACGGGACTGGACAGGTTAGATGCAGGAATAATGTTCCCGATGTTGGGGAAGTCCAGAACCAAGGGACATAATCTTAGGATAAGGGATAGGCCATTTAGGACTGAGATGAGGAGAAACTTCTTCTCTCAGAGAGTTGTTAACCTGTGGAATTCCCTGCTGCAGAGAGTTGTTGATACCAGTTCATTGGATATATTCAAGAGGGAGTTAGATATGGCCCTTACGGCTAAGGGAATCAAGGGATATGGAGAGAAAGCAGGAAAGGGGTACTGAAGGAATGATCAGCCATGATCTTATTGAATGGCAGTGCAGGCTCGAACGGCCGAATGACCTACTCCTACACCTATTTTCTATGTTTCTATGTTTCTAGAACTAAGGGCCATAAATATAAAATAGTCACTAATAAATCCAATAGAGATTTCAGGAAAATTTAGGAATACTTCTTTACCTAGATAGTGGTTAGAATGTGGAACTCGCGACCACAAGGAGTAGTTGAGGCAACTAACATAGATGCATTTAAGGGGAAGCTAGATAAATACATGAGGGAGAAAGGTATATTGATGGGGTTAAATGACAATGGGTGGGAGGAGACTTGTTTGGAGCATAAACATTGACATGGACCTGTTGGGCTGAATGGCCAGTTTCTGTGCTGTAAATACTATGGGCTAGAAATTGCGTAGCGCCCTGTTTGGGGCGATAACTTTTGTGGGAGCACAAAAGTATCGTCGGGTGCTACCCAATTTCAATGGACGTGGACTTCCAGCTTAGCTCTCCAGGAAGGAAGTGGAATGCTAAATCAAGCGCTACCACTTCCCTTGGAGCACTAAACGAGGCAAGAAGGACGGTAGCGGCAGAGTGCTGCACAATGTCCCGTGCAGCGGTGCCGGACTCATAGGCTCCTTACCTCCCTTAAAGGGAAGGGCCAATGCTGAGGGACTTGCAAGGTAACAAATCGACGGGTTGGTGATGGCAACTGTGATCCACGAAGATCAGCCCAAAGCACTCTAACAGAGTGCAGGGCTGATCAATGATGGCATTGGAAAAAATTAAAAAACAAGCATAGAGCGATGAGAATTTTTGTTTGGCCTACCTGGCCACCAATTCAGTTTAGTTAGGTCCACTGGGCCACCAGGGAAGGTTTTGGTCAGTCCAGTAGCCTGGCACCCAAGAGGGGGTCTGTTGGTGGCCTGGTCAAACCCGGGGGCCTAATTGTCGGCCCGACCTGGCAGTTGGCCGACAGAAAATAATGACATGGCGGCCGTGGCAGTGCACCTTCCCATTTAAGGGCGGCCGCGCCGCCATTTCACACAGAGTGCACTGACAGCAAATGCTGTCAGGGGCATCGGCCAGTGGTGGGGCCGCTCCCGCGGGGCAATTTCAGGTAAATGGCAATTTTATGAGGGCAATTTCGCGAAGGGGACCCCGCCAAACGGTAAGGGATCAGCGCGTGCACACCGCGGTGGGAAAATGGACGGCGCAGTCCCAGAAACCGCTCCGCTCCTGAGGAAGGGCAATTTCTAAAATGGCACCTCTCCATGGAGAGTCCGCGCCCATTCCCTGCCACCCGTGGCCGCTGCTTTCCGGCGGTCAGAGACCTTATCGAAAGGGCCAATTTCAGCCTGTTATTTTCCAAGATGTATTTGGCCTCCTTATTCTTCCGACCAAAATGTATCATCTCACTTGTCTATACGGAAGTTCATTTTCCAATTCACGCGCCCATTCTGCAAGTTTATTAATGACTTCCTGAATTTTGTTGCAGTCCTTCTCTGTATTAACTATACCCCCTCCCAATTTGATGTCATCTGCAAATTTTGAAATTGTAATTCCGATTGTACCTACATTACAACAGTCTTCTCCCATAATCACCCACTCTGACGCCTCAGTATTAAAAAATGGTGCTGATGAAAAGTGCACAAATGTAGCTGTTTTATCTGCACAGATGAGTCAGACATAGCACTTTTGAAACCGAAGAAAATATGCCAGTCATTCCTTGCTGTGTAAAGTTATGCATAGGGCATACCAATTCAATCACACCATTTAAAACAGGATGTGAATAACAGTGGGTTTAGATATTCCTTCTATATATAATGTCTCTCGTTCCAATTTCCAGACAGTTACTTGCCTTTATTGGACATTGTACTTTCCTTACATAAGCACATAAGAGCATAAGAAATAGGAGCAGGAGTAGGCCATACGGCCCCTCGAGCCTGCTCCGCCATTTAATACGATCATGGCTGATCCGATCATGGACTCAGGTCCACTTCTCTGCCTGCTCCCCATAACCTCTTAGTGCCTTATCGGTTAAGAAACTGTCTATCTCTGTCTTAAATTTATTCAATGTCCCAGCTGCCACAGCTCTCTGGGGCAGCGAATTCCACAGAGTTACAACCCTCTGAGAGAAGAAGTTCCTCCTCATCTCTGTTTTAAATGGGCAGCCCATTATTCTAAGATCATGCCCTCTAGTTCTAGTCTCCCCTATCAGTGGAAACATCCTCTCTGCATCCACATTGTCAAGCCTCCTCATAATCTTATACATTTCGATAAGATCACCTCTCATTCTTCTGAATTCCATTGAGTAGAGGCCCAACCTACTCAACCTTTCCTCATGTCAATCCCCTCATCTCCAGAATCAACTGAGTGAACCTTCTCTGACCTGCCTCTAAAACAAGTATATCCTTTCGCAAATATGGAAACCAAAACTGCACACAGTATTCCGGGTGTGGCCTCACCAATACCCTGTATAGCTGTAGCAAGACTTCCCTGCTTTTATACTCCATCCCTTTTGCAATAAAGGTCAAGATTCCATTGGCCTTCCTGATCACTTGCTGTACCTGTATACTAACTGTTATATATGTAACTCTGGGCAACCTGTATCACACCACCACCAGAGAGCCTACCTTTTGGAGTCCCAAGGGATCCTAGCATCCCTTGGGAGCACTGTATATAAACAGGCCTCCCATGCTGTACCAACACTCTGGAGTTTAAATAAAGGAGCTAAGGTCACATTTACTCATTGTCTACAGTACTCAGTTGCATCACGCTATTGTGAGCATAACACTAACCTTTTGTGTTTCATGCACAAATACGAATTAAAAACAGTCCCAGGTTATACAGTCAGACATGGGGGGGCGGGGGGGGGGGGGGTGATTCTCCCCGCAATCTTACTCAATTTCGATACTGTTGGGCACTGCTCCATTTCTGTAGTAAGTACTCCTTACATTAAAAATGTTTATTTTAGTACTTTAACTTCAACACATAATCAGGACCACTCAGAAATATTCCTGAAACATACAAAGTAACATAAGTTTGTTCATTTAACACAAAGATATCCCATATGTAATTTAACATGCATTATGACTAAATTGAGTCATTCTGGGACTCTTTGCCATGCCTCACTAATGAGCACTATCTGTTCTTTTTTAATTGAGAAGCCCAGATGAAGGGTCAAGACACATAGAGCAGGAGGGAAACAAGAAACAATTAATTTTAATTAAATTGCTTAGAACCAAATATCAAATATTTCATATGAAATGTAATGGTATCCTATACAGAATTGGATTAACCACGGGGCGGATGGGGCTGCAGCCCCAGGCCCACCAAAGGCCCACAAAATAAATGTAGGAAAAAAAATATAAGGCCTCCCAAATAGGCTGAATAGAATAGACAATAAGAGAGGAAAAACAAGACCGAGAATTATACTTCTATACATTGGTTTATACCTATATACAAAAGTACCTATATATACTAATGTACCTGTATACAGAACAGAATATGTACTAGCCTGTTTTATTTCACATGTTATTGAGAGAAATTTGCATATATGTACAGGAATCTAGTATTGCAATGTTACTAGACCAGAATATATACCTACTTGATACAGAATATATGCTTTCATTGTAGAATATACTGGCCTATGTTTTCATACTCAGAATCAGAATCGTACACGTAATGTAATCAACATGAACAAACATAACTATAGGCCCATTTGCATCAGTTTGCCCAAGGCCCATCAGGCCCTTAATCCGGCCCTGATCCTATAGTTATCTTTGCAATTGGAAATTCCTCATGATCCATTGCTTCTGTGCACTCAATTGAAAATAAAGTATTAGAGCAAAGATTAACTGAACCCCAGTTTTCTTCAACTCATCTTCAGGAAGATAATGTATTATTTGACATGAATTCACAGTTACAGTATAAATCAATCAGCTGGACTGGCAACAAATATCAGCACACATAAATGAAGTCAAATACTGTTTACTACACTGCCCTCTGGCTGCACTCTGAGCCCTGCACAACTTTTCCAAAGAGATTCACAAAACAGTTAGGGGCCGAAATTGCCCCTCTCTTTAAGGCCTGTTACCACCGCAAATCGGTGGCCAAGCTGCGGAGTGGAGTGGCCGTCGACTTTGGTGAGATGGTCGCTGATAACCCAATTACCCTGCCGAGTTTTCCCGGTGGTGCCTCGATCCCCCTTTTACCGCTCCGCTGCTGCTGATCCGCGGTATGCACGTCATCACCGTGCGCAACGCTAATCTACCCCCCGACGGCGACCTTCACCTCTGAAAATCTTCAGCCCGCCCAGCGGTGCCAAAACAAGCTTTTCCCGGTGGTCCAGGGAGGCTGTAGCCTTCTATGACTGCTAGGTTGGCCCGACAAATATGCCCCCGGGTTCGGCCTGGTCGCCAACAGGCAGTCTGGCATCCCCTCTTGGGTGCCAGGCCGCTGGCCCGTCCAAAACCCTCCCTGGTGGCTCAGTGGCTTGAAGTTTTAAAAGCACGGAGGTTCTCTCCTTTCAGTGAAGGGGCGTGCCGTGGTGACGTGGCGTCGCGATGATATCATCGCGACGGTGACTCCGCACCCGCCTCCAATTTCCACCCCTCAGTTGCTGTCACCGCTGCGTTTTTGCCCCTCAGGTATAGTCACTGTCCCCATTATGAGCGACTTCCGGATCAAAACAGCGATCTGCAAACGTGAGGTAGGAATTGAGGAGGAACTTGTGGTTGTTGAGAGGAAGGAGAGGCCGTAAAAGCAGAGACATTAAAAAAACTATTCTGTCAATTACAGCCTAGGGGAAGCCTAAGCTGAGAAAAAAAATGCATTACAGAAGTTATAGTGCCAAAACTGGAGTCATCAGAGCAGATACAACAGGATAAGAGAAACTGGGATGAAAGGATGCAATCATTGCAGGATGCAAGGTGAGAAGATTTATGGTAGTTGTGAGTCTTTGGGTTTGTAATGAATATCTGTGGCAAGCCCATTGCCACAGACAGAGAGCAACAGAAATCTAGAAAGCGAAGGGAAGTGTCAGAGATGGACCATTTAAGGGTAAAGGATGGTTTGGAAGCACATTCAATAAAATACTCAAAATCAGAGTGAGAGCAGTGAGGCACAAACATTCATCAATCTAATTGGGGAAGAGAGCAGATAGCGGACCTGAGTCAAATTGAAACAAACCATATTCTACGAAGCCTACAAAAAGGCAGGCACAGCAGGTTCCATGAGCAAAACCTTGTACTTGAAAGTGAATAGTTGTTTGGGGTGAGAAGGAGTTTGGCCAAATGGAGCAGAATGGTTCGAGTCTGGCTAGGCCATTGTTCAAGAAAGAAGCGGAAGGCTCCGAGACTATCCTTGTGAGTGCTGGAGGTGTAGAAGAAATGAACATACATGCTGAAAAGCTGATGATTGGGGTCCAAAGAATCTAAAATTGTTAAAGTGGCAGTGAGCATTAGACGATTTAGGTGGGTAATAGGCAAAACAATAGTGTCACTATCAGAGGAGAACATAAGCACATAAGAGAACATAAGAACTAGGAGCAGAAGTAGGCCCTTCGGCCCTTCGAGCCTGTTCCGCCATTATTAAGGATGTCATAGCAGCGCATTTGTAAAGAAGTGACATGATAGGTCCAAGTCAGCATGGATTTGTGAAAGGGAAATCATGCTTGACAAATCTTCTGGAATTTTTTGAGGATGTTTCCAGTAAAGTGGACAAAGGAGAACCAGTTGATGTGGTATATTTGGACTTTCAGAAGGCTTTCGACAAGGTCCCACACAAGAGATTAATGTGCAAAGTTAAAGCACATGGGATTGGGGGTAGTGTGCTGATGTCGATTGAGAACTGGTTGGCAGACAGGAAGCAAAGAGTAGGAGTAAATGTGTACTTTTCAGAATGGCAGGCAGTGACTAGTGGGGTACCTCAAGGTTCTGTGCTGGGGCCCCAGCTGTTTACATTGTACATTAATGATTTAGACGAGGGGATTAAATGTAGTATCTCCAAATTTGCAGATGACACTAAGTTGGGTGGCAGTGTGAGCTGCGAGGAGGATGCTATGAGGCTACAGTGTGACTTGGATAGATTAGGTGAGTGGGCAAATGCATGGCAGATGATGTATAATGTCGATAAATGTGAGGTTATTCACTTTGGTGGTAAAAACAGAATGGTGACAGATTAGGAAAAGGGGAGGTGCAATGAGACCTGGGTGTGTCATGGTACATCAGTCATTGAAGGTTGGCATGCAGGCACAGCAGGCGGTTAAGAAAGCAAATGGCATGTTGGCCTTCATAGCAAGGGGATTTGAGTACAGGAGCAGGGAGGTGTTACTACAGTTGTACAGGGCCTTGGTGAGGCCACACCTGGAGTATTGTGTACAGCTTTAGTCTCCTAACTTGAGGAAGGACGTTCTTGCTATTGAGGGAGTGCAGCGAAGTTTCACCAGACTGATTCCCGGGATGGCAGGACTGACATATCAAGAAAGACTGGATCAACTGGGCTTGTATTCACTGGAGTTCAGATGAATGAGAGGGGATCTCATAGAAACGTTTAAAATTCTGATGGGTTTAGACAGGGTAGATGCAGGAAGAATGTTCCCAATGTTGGGGAAGTCCAGAACCAGGAGTCACAGCTTAAGGATAAGGGGTAAGCCGTTTAGGACCGAGATGAGGAGAAACTTCTTCACCCAGAGAACCTGTGGAATTCTCTACCACAGAAAGTTGTTGAGGCCAATTCACTAAATATATTCAAAAAGGAGTTAGATGTAGTCCTTACTACTAGGGGGATTAAGGGGTATGGCGAGAAAGCAGGAATGGGGTACTGAAGTTACATGTTCAGCCATGAACTCATTGAATGGCGGTGCAGGCTCGAAGGGCCGAATGGCCTACTCCTGCACATATTTTCTATGTTTCTATGTTTCTAATAGGATCATGGCTGATCTTCGACCTCAACTCCACCTTCCCACACCATCCCCACATCCCCATATAGTTCAGTGTGCCAGGAGCAAGCTGAAACAACGGGCCTGCTTGGCACAGGCCCATCTTTTGGAGGCAGTGGAGATGGAAACTTTGGGATTGGGAATTATTTAAATAGATAAACCAAGGTTAAAGGAGGTGAGGCAAGGTCAATTTCTTTCGTCAGAGTGTTCCAACCCACAGGTTACGCTTGCGGATCGACTATCTCTTCCATCTACTGGACCATAAATTGGTATCACTACTCGCTACAAAGGCTGCTTAAATGTTGTTAATTAATTAGTAACTGTCTGACCAATGCTGGTCAATTGGTTTCTTGCATAGTCAGATGCTAACCAATCAGTTTTAGGTAAGTAATTACTGACAGTATTTAAGGAACCTCTATGTCGGTTAGTGGTGCCAACGTATGCTCCCGAAGATGAAAGCAACATGTCTTGTGAAAGGTCCATCAGCAATGTTTCCTCCTAAGCGACCGCTGCTGCTGGAAGGTACTGTGCGGTGCACGACTGCACACCGCGCACTTAGACTGCAAATTATTGTCCATCAGTGTTCACTACAGAACATTATGGAAACAGGAAAACTATACTTAAGAAAATTAACATATTCACAATGGCCCAGAATTTTTTTCCACAAATCAATGCAAAAACACCATAATCTAGGCAGGTAGGGGGCAGAATTTTGGGGCAGGACCAAATTACACCAGGTCGCTCTCTGTTTCTCCACCTGCCAAAAATACCCTGGAAGTGAAGGTGGTCACATGACAGGCCTGCGTGTATATGGATGGGAATGCGGCATGTGCTTCCCGTATTTTACGCCCTAGCAATTATGGGAACAAAGGTCCCCGGTATGTGTCTGATGGCCA
Source organism: Pristiophorus japonicus (assembly GCF_044704955.1). Classification (NCBI taxonomy): domain Eukaryota; kingdom Metazoa; phylum Chordata; class Chondrichthyes; family Pristiophoridae; genus Pristiophorus; species Pristiophorus japonicus. The sequence continues at coordinate 140,384,994 of NC_091983.1, read as the reverse complement.
GTGTTACTTAGGATCTTGGTTAGGGCATATTTAAAAGGCTGGTTTTAGCAATACAATCAATCACAGAACTATGCCGCTACCTGAGGCTCATTTGCCAGCAAAACATGGACTGAGGTCGCATTGCACCGAAGATCCGTTGCCATTGCTGACAGGAAATTTGGGGCCAGTTTTTCTTTGTTGTACATGATCGTGTGGAAGCCTTGACAGTCGTTCTATAGCTGATGCCCGTGTGTCCCTCAGTCAGCACCGCCCATTGCAGCGACAGGACATACTACTGATGTTCAGGACTGCAGCAAATCAGCCATGATCTAATTGAATGGTAGAACAGACCAAAGGGCCTACATGGTTGTTATGTACCTATGTTTCATTTCCCAAGACCACGTACTTCTTCTGTCCGAGCTCTGTACAAGTCGTACAAGCCACGCGAGACCAGACTTCTCAAGAGCATCCATCACTGATACAGTCAGCAACAGCCCCATCATAGGAGACAGCTCCTGTAGTCAAACTGTAAAGTCCTTACTCTACAGTATGAAATCACACGAGGCACATTCTAGGGACAAGGTCACTCTGTGACCTTAACTCTTTATTCACAGGACTCCAAATACGCTAACCCTGCGTGGGACCTCCCTTTTTATACCTGTGTGATCAGGCAAGGAGTATCTCCCACAAGTTCGTCCCCTGTGGTCAAGGTGTGCATCTAGGTTGAGTGTATACAGTAATACAGTGGTGTTACATTGTGGTTACATACATGACATCACCTCCACCCCGCCTCCCTCCCCCAAATCTTATTGGGATCATAGGTTTAGTCTTTCAGGTGGTCTACGCTCCCTCATGGAGCGCCGCAGTTGGGGCTCTGGTTGTTGGGTACTGACGTGTGTGTCTGTCATCTGTGGTGATTCCGGCCTGTCTAGGCTGACCGCAGGGACTGTGCATTCTTCTGATTGCTCTTGTTGCTCGTTCACAGGCCTCCGTGTTGATGCTGAACCTTTTTTTAACTTGGTCCAGGTGCTTACAGCATATCTGACCAGTGTTGAGTTTTACCACGATGACCCTATTCCCCTCTTTGTCAATTACAGTGCCCTCAAGCTATTTGGGCCCCATGGCGTGATTGAGGACGAATACAGGATCATTTATTTCTATACATCTCCCCCTTGAATTACGGTCATGGTACGCGTTTTGTGACTTGCGCTTGCCCTCAACTATGTCGGTCAGGACTGGGTGAATGAGGGACAACCGAGTTTTGAGTGTCTGTTTCATTAGTAGCTCTGCGGGCGGGACCCCCGTGAGTGAGTGCGGTCGGGATCTATAGGCCAGCAGGAGACGCGACAGGCGGCATTGTAGGGAGGGTCCTTGAATCCTGAGCATCCCTTGCTTAATGATTTGGACCGCACGTTCCGCCTGGCCATTGGAGGCCGGCTTGAACGGTGCAGTCCTGATGTGGTTGATGCCATTGCCCAACATAAACTCTCGGAATTCGCAGCTTGTGAAACATGGGCCATTATCACTAACCAGGCTGTCTGGCAAGCCATGGGTTGCAAAGATCACACGCAGGCTTTCCACGGTGGTGGATGACGTACATGAATTCAGAATGATGCACTCGATCCATTTCGAGTACGCTTCTACCACAATAAGGAACATCTTACCCATGAACGGTCCCACGTAGTCAACATGAATGCGTGACCATGGCCTGGTGGGCCAGGGCCACGGGCTGAGCGGGGCCTCCCTGGGGACATTACTCAGCTGGGCACACGTCGTGCACCTCTGAACACAGTGTTCCAGATCTGAGTCAATTCCAGGCCACCAAACGTGTGACCGGGCAATGGCCTTCATCAGCACAATGCCTGGATGCTCGCTGTGGAGTTCCCCGATGAATGCCTCCCTGCCCTTCTGGGGCATAACTACCCAGCTGCCCCATAATAGGCAGTCGGCTTGGATGGAGAGCTCATCCATCCGTCTGTGGAACGGTCTGACTTCCTCAGGGCATGCTCCGTGTGCGGGCGCCCAATCCACAGTCAGGACACACTTCTTAATCAGGGATAGGAGGGGATCTCTGTTTGTCCAGATTTTGATCTGGCGGGCTGTGATGGGGGAGCCTGCGCTGTCAAAGGCATCGACAGCCATGACCATCTCGGCGGTTTGCTCCGCAACCCCCTCAGTGATGGCCAGTGGAAGCCTGCTGAGCTCATCAGCGCAATTCTCAGTGCCGGGCCGGTGCCGGATGGAGTAGTCATAAGCAGCCAGCGTGAGAGCCCATCGCTGTATGCGAGCTGATATTTTGGCATTGATAGCCTTGCTGTCTGACAACAGGGATGTTAATGGCTTGTGGTCCGTCTCTAATTCAAACTTCCTACCAAAGAGGTACTGATGCATTTTTTTTACACCATAAACACATGCAAGCGCTTCTTTCGCGACCATCCCATATCCCCGTTCTGCTTGAGAGAGCGACCTGGAGGCATGAGCCACAGGTTGTAGTTGACCCTCAGCATTGCCCTGCTGCAACACGCACCCAACCCCATAGGACGATGCATCACTTGTCAGAACCAACTTTTTACAGCGGTCGTACAGGGTCAACAACTTGTTTGAACAAAGTATGTTTCGCGCCCGATCAAAAGCCCTTTCCTGACAGTTCCCCCAAAACCAATCGCAACCAAGCACATGTAGCGGCTCCAACAATGTGCTCAAGTTCAGCAGAAAGTTCCCGAAACAGTCCCAGGAATGAACGCCACTCCGATGTGTTGCAGGGCCTGGGTGCTCGTCGAATCGCCTCTGTTTTGGATTCGGTGGGCCGAATCCCATCTGCAACAACCCTCCTGCCCAGAAACTCAACCTCAGGAGCTAAGAACACACATTTAGACTTCTTGAGTCGCAGGCCTACCCGGTCCAGTCGGCGTAGCACCTCCTCCAGGTTGTGGAGGTGTTCCTCGGTGTCTCGACCCTTGATGAGGATGTCGTCCTGGAATACGATCGTTCCAGGAATGGATTTAAGCAAGCTTTCCATGTTTCGTTGAAAAATCGCGGCCACTGATCGAATGCCAAATGGGCACCTGCTATAAACGAACAGTCCCTTGTGCGTGGTGATGGTGATCAGTAGTTTAGATTCGTCGGCCAGTTCCTGGGTCATATAGGCTGAAGTGAGGTCTAACTTGGCAAACAGCTTGCCGCCTGCCAGCGTGGCGAAGAGGTCCTCTGCTCTCGGGAGTGAGTATTGATCTTGTAGGGACACCCGATTGAGGTGGCCTTGTAGTTGCCACAGATCCTGACAGAGCCATCCGCTTTTAGGACGGGAACGATGGGGTTCGCCCAGTGGCTGAATTCAACAGGCGAGATGATGCCCTGTCTCAACAGCCAGTCCAATTCTCTCTCGATCTTTTCCCGCATCACATGCGGCACCGCTCCGGCTTTGTGGTGCACTGGCCTGGCATCCGGGGTGATGTGTATCACTACTTTAGTGCCTTTGAAAGTCCCGACGCCAGATTGGAATAGTGAATCGAATTGTTGCAGGACTTGTGAGCACGAATTTCACTCCACAGATGACATTGCGTGAACATCCCCCCATTTCCAGTTCGTCTCGGCTAACCAGCTCCTCCCCAACAGTGCGGGACCATTGCCCGGGGCAATCCAGAGCGGCAGCCGATTCACTAACCCATTGTGTGTGACAGACAACATTGCACTGCCTAGCACCGGTATGATTTTTTTTAGTGTAAGTCTGTATTTGTGTCTCAATACGTGCTAATTTGGGTCTACTGGCTTTAAGTGGCCATAGCTTCTCAAATTGCTGAACGCCCATGAGTGACTGGCTGGCCCCAGTGTCCAGCTCCATGCGTACGGGGATACCGTTTAATAAAATCCTCATCATCATTGGTGGCGTTTTGGTGTATGAACTGCGAATATTCGCCACATGGACCCACTGAACCTCAGCGTCCATCGATTTGCCCCAAAAGTCAACCTGCCTCAAAGGACCCTCTTCTGGTCTATCCGCCTCATATATTAGTCTGGTTGCAGACTTCCTGCACATTCGAGCTAAATGGCCACTGAGATTGCAGTTCCTGCAGACAAACTGTTGAAATCTGCAAGATCTAGCTGAGTGTTTTCCCCCACACCTCCAGCATGAGTTAAAGTTTCCATTGTTGGGACCAAAGGGACTATGGCCAGGCATTCCGCGCTGACTGTCCTTTTGACTGCTCTTAAGTACCCTATTAGTGGGTGTCAATGGCCCCATCCCGGGCCGCATTGTCCACTGTGATGGCGTGAATGTCCGTTCAGCCTGCCATTGTCTCTGTTGAAGTCCTACTCTGGGGTCTATTGCTGACTGGGGAGTGTCGGACTACCGCTGCCTGCCTGCGGGGCTCTGAGTCGCATTGATGATGTTGACTCCCTGATCCATTGCCGCGTTAGAGGCAGAATTGCGCGCGTATATTATTTTTGTCTCTTCCTCCCCACCATGAAAGTTTGAGCTATCAACGCCGCCGCTTCCAAGGTCAAATCCTTGGTCTCAAATCCTTTGCAGAAAATTCCCACATGATCGATGCCCTCGATAAAGAAGTCCCTTAACATCTCTCTCCTGCAGGCATCTGTGAACTTACAGAGGCTGGCTAAACGCCGGAGGTCCGCTAAGAAGTCCGATATGCTTTGTCCTTCACGACGTCGGTGGGTGTAGAATCTGTGTCGGGCCATATGTATGCTACTCGCCGGTTTGAGGTGCTCCCTGATCAATTTGCTAAGTTCTTCAAAGGTTTGTCCGCCGACTTTTTGGGTGCTAGTAAGTCCTTCATGAGCGCGTAAGTCTTTGGTCCGCAGCTGGTCAAAAGATGAGCCCTTCGCTTGTCGACCGCTGCATCCCCCAGCCATTCTTTCATAACGAAGCTTTGCTGAAGCCTCTCGACAAAATTGTCCCAGTCTTCCCCAACACAGTACCGTTCCTCTGTGCTACCGGTAGCCATTCTCGAGGGTCGTGTATTCCTATTTCTCGTCGCCAATGTAAAGTCCTTACTCTACAGTATGAAACCACACGAGGCACATTCTGGGGACAAGGTCACTCTGTGACCTTAACTCTTTATTCACAGGACTCCAAAGACGCTAACCCTGCGTGGGACCTCCCTTTTTATACCTGTGTGATCAGGCAAGGAGTGTCTCCCAAAGGTCGCCCCCTGTGGTCAAGGTGTGCATCTAGGTTGAGTGTATACAGTAATACAGTGGTGTTACATTGTGGTTACATACATGACACAAATCACACCTCTTGTCCCTTTAGAGCAGCATCGGGATTCCCCCACTACCCCACGCTCTGATCTTGCCCATCACAGGAGACTCAGAGGCCATCAATGTAGTCCAAGACCTCGTCCATGCCCGGGCAATAGCGCGATCATGGGGGAGTCGTGTGACTACCTGACTGCAGAGTCGACCTCCTCGTGCTGCTTCTCATCCTCAGCGGTTACTCAATTACCCTTTCGCTGCAGAGTTGTACCACTTTGTAAATAGTTACGTGTAAAACTTACATTTGTTATTGCTATGTTTAGAAGCAGTTATGTCGACATGATGATTTGTCAAAAATTGTTTAATACCATTGAAGGAATTTACATTAAAAGTGTTGTTACAGGAGATGATTTGCAAAATTTCCACCACAATATACAACTTTATAACTGACTACCTCAACTCAGTGTTACCACTGCTGCCGCTTAGTTTACAGGCAGTGATGTAGCCACGTTTGTTGTTGAAGAGTTAGTGACTACTGTTAAACAAAGTTCTATTTAAAGTGTTGTAACAGGAACATTTTCGTACAGTTGCTACTACTGTGCACTGCTTGAAAACTGACTCCTTCACGACGGTTTTCCTGCTGCTGGCATTTTAGTCCTTTCTTGTTGCATCTGCTGTGTTGCTGCCCAGCAATGCTACTTTATGTAGAAAGGTGTCGACCTCACCATTTGTGTCGTCCGGTTTTAAAACAGTTCAGTTTCCAGCAGTTGTCTCTTGTTGAGTAAACGTTTTCCTAATGTTGTTGGTCATGGATAGAAGTTTACTGCTTCTGTGTTGCCCTCTGCTTTTCATAGAAACATAGAAACATAGAAAATAGGTGCAGGAGTAGGCCATTCGGCCCTTCGAGCCTGCACCGCCATTCAATGAGTTCATGGCTGAACATTCAACTTCAGTACCCCATTCCTGCTTTCTCGCCATACCCCTTGATCCCCCTAGCAGTAAGGACCTCATCTAACTCCTTTTTGAATATATTTAGTGAATTGGCCTCAACAACTTTCTGTGGTAGAGAATTCCACAGGTTCACCACTCTCTGGGTGAAGAAGTTCCTCCGCATCTCGGTCCTAAATGGCTTACCCCTTATCCTTAGACTGTGACCCCTGGTTCTGGACTTCCCCAACATTGGGAACATTCTTCCTGCATCTAACCTGTCTAACCCCGTCAGAATTTTATATGTTTCTATGAGGTCCCCTCTCATTCTTCTGAACTCCAGTGAATACAAGCCCAGTTGATCCAGTCTTTCTTGATAGGTCAGTCCCGCCATCCCGGGAATCAGTCTGGTGAACCTTCGCTGCACTCCCTCAATAGCAAGAATGTCCTTCCTCAGGTTAGGAGACCAAAACTGTACACAATACTCCAGGTGTGGCCTCACCAATGCCCTGTACAACTGTAGCAACACCTCCCTGCCCCTGTACTCAAATCCCCTTGCTATGAAGGCCAACATGCCATTTGCTTTCTTAACCGCCTGCTGCACCTGCATGCCAACCTTCAATGACTGATGTACCATGACACCCAGGTCTCTTTGCACCTCCCCTTTTCCTAATCTGTCACCATTCAGATAATAGTCTGTCTCTCTGTTTTTACCACCAAAGTGGATAACCTCACATTTATCCACATTATACTTCATCTGCCATGCATTTGCCCACTCACCTAACCTATCCAAGTCGCTCTGCAGCCTCACAGCATCCTCCTCGCAGCTCACACTGCCACCCAACTTAGTGTCATCCGCAAATTTTGAGATACTACATTTAATCCCCTCATCTAAATCATTAATGTACAGTGTAAACAGCTGGGGCCCCATCATCATCATAGGCAGCCCCTCGAAATCGAGGAAGACTTGCTTCCACTTTAAAAGTGAGTTCTCAGGTGACTGAACAGTCCAATATGGGAATTACAATCTCTATCACAGGTGGGACAGACAGTTGTTGGGTGGGCAGACTGGTTTGCCACACACTCCTTCCGTAGCCTGCGCTTGTTTTCTGCATGCTCTCGGCGACAAGACTCGAGGTGCTCAGCGCCCTCCCGGATGCTCTTCCTCCACTTAGGGTGAACTTTGGCCAGGGATTCCCATGTGTCGGTGGGGATGTTGCACTTTATCAAGGAAGTTTTGAGGGTGTGCTTGAACCGTTTCCTCTGCCCACCTGGGGCTCACTTGCCATGTAGGAGTTCCGAGTAGAACGCTTGCTTTGGGAGTCTTGTTTCGGGCATGCGAACAATGTGGCCCGCCCAAAGGAGCTGGTCGAGCGTGGTCAGTGCTTTGATGCTGGGGATGTTGGCCTGATCGAGAACACTAACGTTGGTGAGTCTGTCCTCCCAGGGAATTTGCAGGATCTTGCGGAGACATCATTGGTGGTATTTCTCCAGTGATTGAGGTATCTACTGTATATGGTCCACGTCTCTGAGCCATACAGGAGGCCGGGTATCACTACAGCCCTGTAGACCATAAGCTTGGTGCCAAATTTGAGGGCCTGGTCTTCGAACACTTTCTTCCTCAGGAGGCCAAAGGCTGCGCTGGCGCACTGGGGGCGGTGTTGAACCTCGTCATCGATGTCTGCCTTTCTTGATAATAGGCTCCCGAGGTATGGAAAGTGGTCCACATTGTCCAGGGTCACGCCATGGATTTTGATGACTGGGGGGGGCAGTGCTGTGTGGCGGGGTCAGGTTGGTGGAGGACCTTTGTGTTATGGATGGTTAGTGTAAGGCCCATGCTTTCATACACCTCGGTGAAGATGTTGACGATTACTTGGAGTTCCACCTCTGAATGTGCACAGACGCAAGCGCCGTCCGTGTACTGTAGTTTGATGACAGAGGATAGGACGGTCTTGGATCTGGCCTGGAGGTGACGAAGGTTGAACAGGTTCCCACTGTTCTATCGTTTCGTTCCGCTCCAGCGGGGAGCTTGTTGAGTGTGAGGTGGAGCCTTGCAGTGTGGAAGATCGAGAAGAGGGTTGGCACAATGATGCAGCCCTGCTTGACCCCGATCCGGACATTGATTGGGTCTGTGGTGGATCTGTTGGTCAGGATCACAGCCTGCATGTCGTCGTGGAGCAGGCGGAAGATGCTGACAAACTTTTGGGGGCAGCCGAAACGGAGGAGGACGTTCCATAGTCCCCCACGGTTAACAGTGTCAAAGACCTTTGTAAGGTCAAAGAAGGTCATGTACAATGGTTGGTGCTGTTCATTGCATTTCTCTTGCTGTTGTCGCGCCATAAAGATCATGTCCGTTGTACCCGTAGTGGATGGAATCCGCATTGTGACTCTGGGAGGAACTCCTCAGCCACAGGGAGAAGACGTTGAGGAGGATTCTAACGATGACTTTCCCAGTGGCCGACAACAGGGAAATTCCTCTGTAGTTGTCGCAGTCAGACTTGTCCCCATTTTTAAAGGTGGTCACGATTACTGCATCTCTGAGATCTCACGGCCTGCTCGCCTCCTTCCAGATGAGAGAGATGAGGTCATGCTTTCATGCCAATAGTGCCTCTCCACCTCAGTGGGGATTCCATCTGCTCCCGTTGCCTTGTTCTTGAGCTGATGGATGGCCTTTTCTACCTCGTGCAGGGCTGGGGTTTTGCTGAGATGGCAGCGGGTAGCATGCTGCAGGATGGAGTTGAGGACACTCGAGTCAAAGGTTGAGTCTCAGTGAAGGAAATCTTCGACGTGCTCCTTCCAGCGGGTCCTGATTGCCTCAGTGTCCTTGATGAGTGCCTCCCCGTTTTTGGCCAGCAGTGGGGTGGGGCTTGGGTGCTTGGGCCGTAGGTGGACTTGACTGCGGGGAAGAATCCTCACACATCATGGCTGTCAGCCAGTTGCTGAATCTCCTGTGCTTTCTCCACCCACCATCTATTCGTTATGTCATGTATTCAACCAGCATTGTAACCCATGTATAAACTGACCTAAGTTGTACACCGTGAGAACACTGATCACTAGGTGGGAGACACTCCTAACCTGGTCCTTCAGGTATAAAAGGAGAAGCTCCACCCACCTTCATCACTTGAGTGCTAAGGAATAAAGGACAGGTCACAGACTGACCTTCTCTCAAGCATGGGCCTCGTGTGCATTTATACTGTGTAGTAAGGACGAATCAATGGCGACAAGTAACTGGGATTTAAACCATGCGAGCATGGCCACTAGCAGAACAGACGAGAGATACTGTGTTAAGGAATGGTTGGGACAGAGATTCAACATTGTTAAAACAGCACTCAGTTCTCCAGGCAGACAAGGGCAGTCAGGCACGCCCCAACATGTAGTCGAACCCAGAGGGGGAGTTCGACAGAGACAATGGTAAGCTGAACAGCGATTCACGCCATTGCAAGGGACAATGCGGCCAGTAATGCGGCCATCAACACCTGTTAATGGTGCACTCAAGGACAATAACAGGGGCAGTCAGGGACGATCGACTGGCAAGGGACCTTTTGTTTCAAACCGCAACTCATGCTGGAGGCGTGGAGGCATACATTCAGCCGGAGTTTGCAGAGATGAGCAAAATACCTGCAGAAATTGCAGAAATGGACACTGGGGGAAATTGCTGGAAGCTAAAGTTCAGCGAGTTCATGTGGAGCACGTATACAGTTCATACACCAGGACGCCCCCGATAATGATGAAAGTGCTCCTCAATGGCATCCCAGTATCAATGGAGTTAGACACAGGGGCCAGCCAGTCCCTGATGGGTATCAAACAGTTCGAAAAGTTGTGGGCATCCAAGGCCAGGAGGCCAAAATTATCGCTGATTGACGCACAGCTACGGACTTACACAAAGCAGATCATTCCGGTGCTAGGCAGCGCCACGGTAGTCGTGACCCACAAAGATTCGAAGACCGTCCCCTGGATTGTCCCAGGGGACGGTCCCGCACTACTGGGGAGGCGTTGGCTTGCTGTCATGAACTGGAAATGGGCGATGTCAATGCAATTTCCTCCGTGGAGCGAGTATCATGCTCACAGGTCCTGGACAAATTTGACCCATTACTTCAATCCGGAATTGGCACTTTCATGGGGGCCAAGGTAGTGATTCACATAAACCCAGATGCCAGACCAGTACACCACAAGGCCAGAGCGGTGCCGTACGTGATGCGGGAAAAGATAGAAGGCGAATTGGACCGCCTGTTGAGGGAAGGCATCATCTCGCCACTCGAATTCAGTGACTGGGCGAGCCCGATTGTGCCGGTGCTCAAGGCGGATGGGTCGGTCAGGATATGTGGCGATTACAAGGCTACCATCAATCGGGTGTCACTCCAAGACCAGTACCCGCTACCGAGAGCGGAGGACCTCTTTGCGACGCTATCCGGTGGCAAACTTTTTTCAAAATTGGACCTGACCTCAGCTTACATGACCCAGGAGCTGGCGAGTGAGTCGAAGAAGCTGACCACCATCACGACACACAAGGGGTTGTTTGAGTACAACAGATGTCCGTTCGGGATTCGCTCGGCCGCTGCGATCTTCCAACGAAATATGGAAAGCCTCCTCAAGTCGATTCCAGGGACGGTGGTTTTTCAGGACGACATCCTCATTACGGGTTACGATACTGAAGGACACCTCCACAACCTGGAGGAGGTGCTACGCAGACTGGACCGGGTAGGTCTGCGACTGAAAAAGGAGAAGTGCGTCTTCCTAGCTCCAGAGGTAGAATTCCTGGGGGTGAGGGTAGCAGCAGACGGGATCAGCCCTACTGCGTCCAAGACGGAAGCGATCCAGAGAGCACCCAGACCCCGTAACACGACGGAGCTGCGTTCGTTCCTGGGGCTCCTGAACTATTTTGGTAACTTTCTTCCCAAATTGAGCACGCTGCTAGAGCCGCTGCACGTGCTCCTACACAAAGGTCGCGAATGAGTCTGGGGGGACAGCCAGGAAAGGGCTTTTAATAGAGCACGCAATTTGTTATGTTCCAACAATCTGTTAACGCTATATGACCCATGTAAGAAACTTGTGTTAACGTGCGATGCGTCGTCCTATGGTGTCGGGTGTGTGTTGCAGCATGTCAATGCCAAGGGTCAGTTACAGCCGGTAGCTTATGCCTCCAGGAGTCTGTCCCATGCAGAAAGGGGCTACGGGATGGTAGAAAAGGAGGCGCTCGCATGTGTATATGCGGTAAAGAAAATGCACCAGTACCTGTTTGGCAGGAAATTTGAGCTGGAGACAGATCACAAACCCCTAACTTCCCTTTTGGCCGACAACAAGGCCATAAATGCAAACGCATTGGTCCACATACAGAGGTGGGCACTCACGTTAGCTGCCTATGACTACACAATTCGGCACAGACCGGGCACCGAAAACTGCGCCGATGCACTCAGCAGGCTCCCACTAGCTACCACTGAGGGGGCTACCGAGCATGGTGCTGAGATGGTTATGGCTGTTGAAGCTTTCGGAAGCGAAGGCTCACCCATGACAGCCCGTCAGATTAAAGTCTGGACAAATAGAGACCTGCTATTGTCTCTAGTCAAGAAATGTGTCCTGAATGGGGACTGGGCAGCCACGTACAGGGCATGCCCTGAGAAATTTAAACCATTTCACAGGCGCAAGGATGAACTCTCAATTCAGGCCAATTGCCTACTGTGGGTAAACCGCGTAGTCATACCCCAGATGGGCAGAGAGGTGTTCATCAGAGAACTCCACAATGGGCACCCGGGCATTGTCACGATGAAGGCAATTGCCAGGTCACACGTTTGGTGGCCAGGGATAGACGCAGATCTGGTACTTTGTGTTCGCTGGTGCAACACGTGTGCCCAGCTGGGCCAAGCGCCCAGGGAAGCCCCCCTTAGCCCCTGGCCATGGCCCGCCAAGCCTTGGTCATGCATCCATGTGGACGACGCAGGTCCTTTCATGGGGAAAATTTTTTTGGTTGTAGTAGACGCCTACTCCAAATGGATCGAGTGTGACATTTTAAATTCAAGCACATCCTCTGCCACGGTAGAAAGTCTACGGGCAATGTTCGCCGCCCACGGTCTACCGGACATCTTGGTCAGTGACAATGACCCGTGCTTCACAAGCACTGAATTCCAGGACTTCATGGCAGGCGATGAAATTAACCATGTTAGAACGGCACCGTTCAAGCCTGCCTCAAATGGCCAGGCAGAACGAGCAGTGCAGATAATCAAACAGGGGATGCTCAGATTCCAAGGGGGTTCCCTACAAACCCGCTTATCACGCCTCCCGTTGGCCTATAGATCCCGACCACACTCGCTCACAGGGGTTCCACCCGCAGAGCTACTAATGAAAAGGACGCTCAAAACCCGATTATCCCTTATACACCCCACCATGAAAGAAATTGTCGAGAGCAGGCGCCAGTCACAATATCACTACCATGACAGGAATGCGAGGGCGCGATGTATTGATGTAAATGATCCTGTTTTTGTCCTCAACTACGCTGCAGGGCCCAAATGGCTCGCAGGCACTGTGATTGCCAAAGAGGGAAATAGGATTCTGGTAGTTAAACTTACCAATGGACAAATCTGCCGCAAACATGTGGATCAAACAAAAAGGAGGTTCAGCAACCCCATAGAAGAAGCAGAGGAAGAACACGATATAGAGTTCACTCCATCACAGGTGACCGAACACCGGAACCAAAGGGAGGAGAGCCCAGTCACTGTGGGCAGTCCGGACAGGCCTGAGGCACTGCAAACAGCAGACACTCAGGCCAGCGCCCAACAACCGGAGCCCCAACTCAGGCGCTCTACAAGGAAGCGTAAACCACCAGAGAGACTCAACCTGTGATCCCAATAAGACTTTGGGGGGGAGGTGATGTCATGTATTCAACCAGCATTGTAACCCATGTATAAACTGACCTAAATTGTACACCGTGAGAACACTGACCACTAGGTGGGAGACACTCCTAACCTGGACCTTCAGGTATAAAAGGGGAAGCTCCACCCACCTTCATCACTTGAGTGCTAAGGAATAAAGGACAGGTCACAGACTGACCTTCTCTCAAGCATGGGACTCGTGTGCATTTATACTGTGTAGTAAGGACGTATCACATTAGGTCGTGGATTTTTTGTTGGACCTCGGCCTTATGCTGTCTGTAAAACTGCTTTGCTGCTCCCGAGTTGGGTTGTTTTAGTTTCAGAAATGCTCTGCGCTTTAAATTTATTAGCTCTTGGATGTCCTTGTCATTCTCATCAAACCAGTCATGGTGTTTCCTGGTTGAGTGACCGAGCGTCTCTTGGCAGGCACTGATTATGGTGGCCAGGAGGGCTGACCAAGCGCTGTGGGCATTCTGCGTCTCGGGGTCATCAAGGGATTTTACCCTGATGCTGTTTACATACAAAATACCTGTAGCAGACGTCACTTGTAATTCATACATGGTAAATTTAAATTAATCTCCCCTGAGGGTTCGTGTATAAAGGCATTACCTGGTTTATGTACTAAGCCAAGCATACTAGAAGATCCCAGGTTCGATTTCCAGTCTGTACTGAGTTCATCTCAGCCAGGGTAACAGTTGGGCTGCTGCATTTGGCCTCAGCATCCCTTGCACACATGTTAACCTAGAAATGTAGCAAAAGCTGTCAACGCAAAACCAAATCTAAGTATAGACTTATGATCACGGTTACTGATTAAGTTAAATTCCATTTTTATTATTTGGGATTCCAATATTTTTACCAGTATTTGAAGAGATTACTTTCCCTAGCTTGATCCATTTTTTATCTGAAAACCAAAATCCATTGGCCTCTGACATGTGAAAACTTATAGTTACACTGAATGAAGTGGAACTTGTCGTAACTTGAATTGCAAATTTATCCAACATCCTGCGGTCAAATAGAGAATGTAGAGTAGGTTTTCCTCTATGTGTAGCCAATGAATGTCGACAGGTTCAACGCGTCTGAAGTGCGCTGCACCCAAAAGAAGATAACTGCCCACGTTTTTCTTCGCTAGTTCACTTGCATGGCCCAGGGGATCTCCAGCCACCGGGCAGCCTCCTGACGGGGCCGTGTGCATAATCAGTGGACAGGAAATCCCAGCTTACAGCTGCACACCAGGCCGCTGAGATCTTGGCCTTCCGACAGGAGTTGCAAAGTATCAGAAGGCCCCAAATGCTTTTATTCTTTCTGGGGGGAGAGAGAGTAAAATTTTAATTAAAAATTTCCCTTGCTGTCTTCAGCCAGCTCCCAACACCTCTATCAATTGGCAATCAATGAGGAGACTGGGGCAGGCCATAGAGCCAGGTTCTGATAGGCACCACTCTGCTGGAATACCCAGTGAGTGGATCCAATGGAGAATTAGGCTTAAAGACAATGGGCTGGACTTTCCACTTCATTTATCGCTCACATATCGCCCAAAATGGCTGACTATCGCCCAGTTTGAGCAAAAAGTGGAAATTCAGGCTGGAACATCACTGGAAAATTAACCCCCCCAAGTTTCGGTTCACATCGCCAAGCTGATCGCTGAGGTGATCGCCCGCACATCGCCGAGTGGAACTTTCGGCACATTGCCGGCACATCGCCAGGCTGATCGTTCGCCGAGAACACTGCTGGAGAATAGTTGCTTTTCCCGGGCCTTCCTCGCAGAAGTGGGCACTACGGATGCCATTTTGAATTTCGGAGGAAGGGAGAAGGCAGCTAAAAAACTCGAGCTTATATATTGTGAGTTATGTCAGGGTCTTTTACAGATAGATCCACTCACATTTATATTTAATTATACTAATATTAGCTTAGTATATTTGGCATTTTTTTCCAAAAAGTGCATTTAAAGCAAGTGAAAATAATATTATTGATAGTGATGGGGCCTATAGTTTCTCTGCCATTATTCGTAACTGCTCACACGCTGGTTTCTGAAAGGATCAATCAAAGAGGTGGCAGAGTAATGCGGAGACAGAGGAGATAGAGGAGATAGAGAAGGCGAGCATACAGCCAACAAAGGTACAAGGAAAAGCAATCTTACCTCAACGTGACTGAAATCACGTGTCTTAGGAGGCTGCGCTTCCAGAAGGAGGTCATCAATGAGAGCTGCCAGCTCATCAAGGGGGACCTGCAGCCTTCCAGCATCATCAGGACCGCACTGCCCGTTGAGGTAAAGGTTACTGTGGCACTATCCTTCTACGTATCTGGATCCTTCAAGGCTTCAACTGGTGACATCTGTGGTATCTCTCAGTACGCGACATACTGCTGCAGTCGGCAGGTGACTGAAGCTCTTTACGCTCGCAGGATGGACTTTATAAACTTCCCTATGACCAGAAAGGCAAAGACTGGGACAGCTTTGGGTTTCTCAAGAAGAGCAAACTTCCCCAAGGTGCAGGGAGCAATCGACTATACGCACATCGCTCTGAAAGCCCCTTTACAGAAGCCGGAGGTGTTTCATAACAGAAAGGGATTCCACTCGCTGAACGTGCAGCTCATTGTCGACCACAGCCAAATTATTATGACAATAAATGCTACATTTCCTGGCAGCAGCTATGATGCGCACATCCTGCGTGAGAGTGCTATCCTTGACCTGTTTGTCAATCAGCCAATAGGTCACGGTTGGATGCTGGGGGATAAAGGATATGGCCTTGCCAGCTGGCTGATGAACCCACTGCGTAATCCCGTTACTGAAGCCGAGAAACATTACAATGAAAGCCACATAGCTACACACAACATCGTCGAAAAGACAATTGGAGTCCTAAAGCAGCACTTCAGATGCCTGGACCACTCTGATGGTAGCCTACAGTACCACTCTGACCAGGTTGCTGAGTTTATTGTGGTGTACTGTGTTATATATGCAGACTATAGATATACTCTCTGTGTAGTCACTGCATAGTTGCATAAGATGGAGACTTGTTACCTGATGTACTATCAAAAGGTTTACACTGTGTATATACTATGCTGGCACCACGAGAGGGTGCAACTGGTGGAGACTGCGGTTTCCTGCCCTTGTGGCAGAGGCTGTTCACCAGCGGGCACTGTGGTGGGAGACCTGAGGGTCACCTGCATAGGTGTGCAGGGCCCACTATAAAAGGCTGCTCACCATGCTTGTGCCTCACTCTGGAGTTACGAATAAAGGATCAAGGTCACTATAGTTTGAGTACAACACATTGCCTCGTGGAGTCATTCATAAGTGCATTGCAGACATAACATGTTGCATAACCTAGCTATAAGGAGAGGACAACAAATGCCAGATGCGGCTGCAGGTTCAACTCCAGAAGGAGGGGAGGCGGTAGAGGCAGACGGCGAGGAGCAAGAGGAGGAAGAGGAGGAGGCTGGTGAGGACCTCGGGGAGGACAATCAGCCTGACGATGAATCCATGGTCCCACCAGCATCCCCCCCCCCCCCAGAAGACCAGCGATACCCTGTGGGAGTTACGCGGCTGCAGAGCTGTTGCATTAGCTGCTCATAAATGAACTCTTTGCATGAACTTACATTGGGAACAGTCACAGTTATGGTTAAACAAAAGTTACATTTGCGTTGCGTTACGTTGAGTTACGTTTTAGCCTTGCCTGCACTGGCCTGGACTGTCCATTGTTGTACAACATTTGCATTAATGCTTAATTTAACTAAACTTATGTCATTACAAGACAATGCACAACAATTGTTAAATTTAATTTAAAAAATTACTGTATCAAAGAATTTTTAAAAAATGTTATCAACAACACCCCCCCCACACACAACTATAAACAAACATTAACAGTAACAATTTAACATTAACACCAGAATAATTTAACAGAATAAGATAACATAACAAAAACACCCCACTCCCTATCTGCGACCACGATTCCCTCCAGATACTTCCCCACCCCCCCCGCCCCGCCCCGTATCTTAGCACCACCCGCTTGTTTTGGTCCCCAGAGACTGAGACGAAGCTGGCGTGCAGCGGGCAACAGAAAGACTTCCTGCCGTGGTGGGGGTGTTGGAGTGGAAGACAAAGCTGGCGGATCATCTTCTGAGTCAGGGGGAAGTGTATCCTCAGTACTCGCTTGAGTGCACGGGATGATACTCCGACCCAACACAATACCTTGGGGTGCAGCGTCGTGCTCAGTCAGCAGGCCATGCCGAAGGGCATTGGTTGCGGCGGTCTGCTCACGCATCCTATCCAGGGTCTGCTGTGCTCCCTCCAGTAGCTCGACTTGTACAGCAGACACCTGTGAAAAGTCACGCGTGAACTGAGAGAACCCCTGGAGAAGCTCGCGATCTATCGCGACCGTTTCTGAACACATGGAGATCAAGCCCTCGAACTGATCGTCCGAGGGAGGCGATTGCTGACCTCGCTGACCCGGCCTCCGTGGGGTCGGTGTTCGCAATATAATGGGCCTTGGCGTTGCCGGCTGCACGCCACTTGGTCCCGCTGCCTCTTCACTCACAAATGAGATGACCGCAGGTTCATCCCACTCCATAATTGGCTGCTGCTGCTCCTCTTGCTCCTCGGGCTCAGTGGTGGTGATGGTGTCGCGCTCCTCCTCCTCCTGTTCACCAGGTGCAGGTGCAGGTGCTGGTGTCACCTCGACCAGCGTCTCAGGTTGACCTTAAAAGCACATTTGAGCTTATTACAGAGCTTATTAGAACACAACAGTGCACATTAACGAGAGACATTACATAACAATACATTTCACTGGCCCAGAAAGCCGTAGCGGCTGCATCCCCTGCTTCTTATGCACAAAGACTGCTGCATGACATGACATGACATCATTCGTATATTGCATATTGCATATTACATTATAATTACAGGATGTTACATTATTTTTTAATACTGTTTGACACATTACTCCCGAGACTCACAGCTGGGCTCCGCCAGACCGCGGGTGGTGGCTGAACGGCTTTCATGGCCCACCAGCGCGGCTGCACGCTCCTCCAGGTCGGTCAAAGGATGAAGCTGAGCAAAGTCCCCTCCGGTGCGCCTCTGCTCACTGCGGTTGTTTGATATCTTCTTCTGCAAACGAGAAAAGAGCATAGCATAAGCTAATTGACTAGGTAGTATCTTGGAGTCACAACAGTTTAAAACGTTACATGCTACAGCTTGACACATATACATCTCTCTATACTGCAGCAACCAGAGAGAGTTCTATCCCATTAAACACACTCAGGGCTGGTACATCACAAGTTACATACAGATTAAAGCTCTCTCTGCACTGTCCCATCAAACACTCCCAGGGCAGCTACAGTATGGTGTTAGTAACAGAGGAAAGTTCCCTTCACATAGTTCCAGGTTCAGAGCCCTGTCCAGATCTTAACATGGAGTTTATGTAAAACATGTATGAATAAAAAGTTTAAATTTAATCCAGGAGATTCATTACAATTATTATTATAATTACAATTTGCATCGGTACAATATAAAATTCAACTTACTCTTGCTGTAGCTACTAAGCTGTTCCACTGTTTCTGGCACAGGTCGGACCCCCTCGCCTCATGTGAAGCCGAGGATACCACATCCGCGATCTCGGCCCAAATCTTCCGATACACACGGGGTGTGGGTTTCCCGTGGGCACCCCTCGTTAATTGGCCCCACCGGGACTGCACCTCATCAACAAGGGCCCCATTTGCCTCGTCACTGAAGGGTTTCGCCCTCTTTCTCCCCCCCGCCCCCCCCCTCAGCATCATAATCACATTCAGACATTTTTACCATTATCTGAACTGTCTCATAGAAATACAGAAAATAGCTGCAGGAGTAGGCCATTCGGCCCTTTGAGCCTGCACCGCCATTCAATAAGATCATGGCTTATCATTCCCTCAGTACCCCTTTCCTGCTTTCTCTCCATACCCCTTGATCCCCTTAGTCGTAAGGACCATATCTAACTCCCTTTTGAATATATCCAATGGACTGGCATCAACAACTCTCTGCGGCAGGGAATTCCATAGGTTAACAACTCTCCTCATCTCAGTCCTAAATGGCCTACCCCTTATCCTAAGACTATGTCCCCTGGTTCTGGACTTCCCCAACATTGGGAACATTCTTCCCACATCTAACCTGTCCAGACCCGTCAGTATTTTATATGTTTCTATGAGATCCCTTCTCATCCTTCTAAACTCCAGGGAATAAAGGCCCAGTTGATCCAGTCTCTCCTCATATGACAGTCCAGCCATCCCTGGAATCAGTCTGCACTCCCTCAATAGCAAGAACGTCCTTCCTCAGATTAGGAGACCAAAACTGAACATAATATTCCAGGTGAGGCCTCACTCAGGCCCTGTACAACTGCAGTAAGACCTCCCTGCTCCTATACTCAAATCCCTTAGCTATGAAGGCCAACATACCATTTGCCTTCTTCACTGCCTGCTGTACCTGCATGCCATTTTCAATGACAGGTCTCGTTGCACCTCCACTTTTCCTAATCTGCCGCCATTCAGATAATATTCTGCCTTCATGTTTTTGCCCCCAAAATGGATAACCTCACATTTATCCACATTATACTGCATCTGCCATGCATTTGCCAACTCACCTAACCTGTCCAAGTCACCCTGCAGCCTCTTAGCATCCTCCTCACAGCTCACACTGCCACCCAGTTTAGTGTCATCTGCAAACTTGGAGATATTACACTCAATTCCTTCATCTAAAACGTTAATGTATATTGTAAAGAGCTGGCTGTATCTTTTTAGTCTGTAAACTATATCTGTAACTTATAAGTATCTTATAAGTCTGTAAACTTGTATAATCTGTATAAATCTTTATCTGTAAACCTCTTTTCTCTCTTTCTCTTCTCTCCTCTAATTCACTGACTTCCTCCTCTCTCAGTATCTCTTCTCTTTCTCTCTCTGCCCCTCCCTTTGCCTTCTGCGCATGTGTGGATGACCCCTGACCTCCTGAAATGCAGGAAAACCAGTCACCAAGAAAAAGAAAATTGCATGTGCAGAAGGCCATTGCTAGGGAAGCCTTTACCTTCCACATCGCTGGCCGTTTGCTGGGTACATGTCACATTGCTGACCTTTCGCATCATCCATTTCACATCACTGACCTATCGCCAAGTGAAAAATCACGATCCAAAAAATGGGCGATGTTCCAGCGATCGGTAAGGTTGAGATATCCACCATCGCTGGAACATTGCCCATTTTTTGGGGCGATAGCCAGCAGAGTGTAAAGTCTAGCTCAGGAATTCCTCTTCTGCCTCAGTAGAATTGGAACTCTGGGCCTGCTCCTACGGCAGGTGTAGGACCAGTTTCATCACTCAAGGGAGCTCCAGGAAATTCCAAAGCAATAAGCTAGAATCCGAGACCTGAAGCATGGAGTCTCCACCTCCTTTTCCTCTGCACTGTGCTTGAAGTGCATTGATTCTCCAGCTGCAGGTCAGAGGAAAATCCATCCTTATCTTCCCTGCCTAATGCCACTACAAGATAGTGTGCCCCTGGTCTGACAGATTTCTTCATTCCCTGCCTGCAGAAAGAAGCGTGCGAGGGGCCATTTTCCACATTGCAGAAATCAATCAGTATCATCATAATCTATCAGCTAAAACTTATCAGAAATGGGTGATATAAACCTGGACGATTCCTCAGAGACTGTATGAGCTCATTTTCCTTGCTGTATTAAATGTAGTTCGCATCTATTGGTTCAGTTCAATGTCTGCCACCAAGAGTGACTCGGTAGCACCACTACTGACTGAGCTGGCCAAGTCCTGAAGGACATAACTGCCAGAATGGACTTGCGGCAGGTGATGAGAGAACCAATGGGCTCAATTTTCCCCAGTCATTTGCACCGTTTCTTTGGCGCGCGCCGCTTTTATTGGCATAACTTTTAAAATCCACGTTGCCCCAATCTTTGTGCGCCAACGTAACTCAGTTAGTTACATTTTTTTAGGTTCGTTTTTTTTTGCGTCATAGAGGGTGTAATGTTTGCGCCAGTTTTTCACAATTATGAAAGTTTGGCCAATTTAAATTTCTCCTAGGACGGCGTATGTGACCACTCCCAAAAAACCTTCTGGTCACTTAGCAAAAACCAACGCACATCAAAAAATTGGTGCAGAAAGACGCCATTGTTTTTATGCAAAGTTTTGGAGGGAGTCATGAACACATTAAATATGCATCACCAAGCTTAATTTTTTTCAAACTTAAAAGACAGGAAATAGAAGTTTAATGGAATTCTTTAAGTTTCCATTTTTTTTTAAACTGACACGCCACCACCAAACGTCTCCAAACCAAGCTTGAGGTTCAGAGTGTCGACCGGCAGAATCGGTCCCTCGCCCGGACACAGAGGCTCGGGGCTTGGCTTGAAAAGATGCCTGGGGGGAGGGTGGGGGCGTTAGGGGGCTGTAGAAGGTGAATGGAAGGCATGAGAAGCCTACACTACGCATCAAATGAAACCGGGGCGGGGGGGGCGGGGAGAGGTTCCCGATCATTGTGTCTGCTCAGACCTGGGTGTGGTCCATTCTAGGGCACTGACCTTGGGGAGAGAGAACAAAGAACCTTGTCCTGCCTGCCATTTTGAGCTTCTTGCAAAGGTATAATTTAATCATGGGGGCAATACTAACAATGTCATACCTTGTGCAAGCCTTCTGCATGATGGTGCTGCAGAGGAGACAATTGATTCGACATCATTGCAAGAGGAATCTCAGAGCACGTAGGATGATGGGCAGGAGGCCTTACCCACGTCGGGTATATCGGTTCGTACCTGCAGCTGAGTGATGCAGACTGTGTGAGAAGGCTGCGTTTCTGCAAAGAAGTTGTAACTGAGATCTGTGAATTAGTAAAAACAGACCTGCAACCTAGAGGTGTCAGGAGGACTGCTTTGTCAGTTAAAGTGAAGGTTACAGCTGCACTTTCGTTCTATGCATCTGGATCGTTCCAGGCCACAACTGGGGATGCGTGCTCCATTTCTCAACATGCAACACATATCTGCATTCAGTAGGTGACTGCTCCACTATATGCCTGGAGGAACGACTGCATAAATTTCCCCATGACCACGCAGGCAATGCGTGACAGAGCTGTGAGCTTCTCCAGGATTGCTGGCTTCCCAAAGATACAGGACTGCATTGATTGTACCCACATTGCCTTGCGAGCACCTTTGGAGGATTCCGAGATGTACAGAAACAGAAAAGGCTTCCACTCCAATAATGTGCAGCTCGTGTATGATGCCATGCATCACATCATGTCAGTTGATGCAAGATACCCTGGGAGCAACCATGATGCGTTCATCCTACGCGAGAGTGTTATATCTGCCATGTTTCAGCAGCAACCAGTAGGGCAGAGCTGGCTACTGGGAGACAAAGGGTACGGCCTCACCACCTGGCTCATGATGTCCCTACTCATAACCTGGACAGAAGCTGACCAGGAATACAACATATCGCACATTGCAACGCGCAGCATAATAGAGAGCACCATTGGCATCTTGAAACAGCTTTTCCGATGCCTGGACCATTCCGGAGACTACTTGCAATACTCCCCTGAGATTGTCAGTTCATTGTTGTGTGCTGCATGCTGCATAACTTAGCCATCATGAGGCAGCAGCAGCTGGGAGAAGAAGACCCACCTGAAGTGAAAGTGGTTGATGATGATGAGGAAGATGCAGATGACGAGGAGGAGGAGGAGGAGGACAAGGATGAGGAAGCCATGCAACTACCTGAACCCGGAGTATGACGGCAGAGGAGGGCAGGCCGTCGTGCCCCTTTAACGATTGCTCGAGCCTTGCGCCAGCAGCTCATCCGTGAACACTTTGCTGCCTGAAGGCTCGGCGGCAACTAAGCCACATGGACCCTGTTTACTGTTTGGACCTGGTCCATAATGTGTTGTGTTGTGTTAATGGAACAAATGATGGAAATGATTCTTGTTTACTTCAAAAAGTTGTGTTAATAATGGAACAAATAATGGAAATGATTCTTCTTTTGTTCAAAATGTTGTGTCAATAATGGAACAAATAATGGAAATGATTCAGTTATAATTTAAAATATATTTTATTCAAAAATTTAACACTTGTTTGTACTTAACTTAACTGTGATAAAAATATTATTGTAACAAACTTTATAAACTTTAATAAAAACTTTAATAAAAATATTATTGTATCAAACTTTAAAGTTTCAGTTAAGATCACTTTCAAACTTTAAGATCACTTACAAACTCTAAGATCACCAAAGGGTTAGACTTTCCACTTCACATCACCCATATATCGCCCATATATCGCACAAAACGGCCTTTTATCGCCCATTTTGACAAAAAAGTGGAAATTCAGGCTGGAACATTGTCGAAAAATTATCCCCCTCACTTTCGGCTCACATCGCCAAGCTGATCGCTGAGGTGATTGCCCGCACATCACCCAGTCTAACTTTCGGCACATCGCCGGCACATCGCCGGGCTGATCGCTCGGCAACAGCGTTGCTGGGGAATAGTTGCTTTTCCCGGGCTTTCCTCACTACGGATGCCATTTTGACGCCATTTTGAATATCGGAGGAAGGGAGGAAGGCTGCTAAAATAAGAGTGCTTAGTAATTTGTGAGTTATTAAGTGTATTTTACAGATTTATCCAGTCAAAGTTAAACTTATATTTATTCTTATAATTATATTTTCATTTATTTTCATAGAAAGGTCAGTTTTGTAGTAGAAAGGGCATTTATACAAACAGTGAAAGAAGTGATGGGGGCTGCATCTTCTCTGCCATTATTTGTAAGTGCAGAACTGCTGTAATCTGAGCTTGAGTTAAGTGAAGTGTTTAGTGAAGGAGACAATAGTAGAGGTCGCAGACCAACGCGTGAATGTAGGAGAAGACCTACAGCTGAAGAACTTACAAGGAAAAGCAATCTTACCTCAACTTGTCTGATAACGCCTGCCTTCAGCTCATCAAGGGGAATCTGCAGCCTGCCAGCACCATCAGGACCGCACTATCCGTTGAGGTAAAGGTTACTGTGGCGCTATCCTTCTACGCATTGGGCTGCTTTCAGGCTTCAGCTGGCGACATCTGTGGTATCTCTCAGCACGCCACACACTGCTCCATTCAACAGGTGACTCAAGCCTTTTACGCTCGCAGGATGGACTTTATAAACTTCCCTATGTCCAGGGAGGCACAAACCGGGAGGGCTTTGGGGTTCTCGAGAGTAGCAAACTTCCCCAAGGTGCAGGGAGCAATAGACTGCACGCACATCACCCTGAAATCACCTTTGCAGAATGCAGAGGTGTTTCTTAACCAAAAGGGATTTCACTCCCTGAATGTGCAGCTCGTTGTCGACCACAACCAAATTATCGTGGCAGTTAATGCTAATTTTCCAGGCAGCATCCATGATGTCTCTGACCTGTTTATCAATCAGCCACAAGGTCACGGTTGGATGCTGGGGGATAAAGGATATGGCCTTGCCAGCTGGCTCATGACTCCCCCTGCGTAATCCTGTTACTGAGGCCGAGAAACGTTACAACGAAAGCCACATTGCTACTTGCAACATCGTCGAAAAGACAATTGGAGTCCTAAAGCAATTGGAGTCCTAGTGCTTCAGATGCCTGGACCACTCAGGAGGCAGCCTACAGTACCATTCTGACCAGATCGCTGAGTTTATTGTGGTGTGTTGCATGTTACATAACCTGGCTATAGGGAGAGAACAACATTTGCCAGATGGAGCTGCCGGTCCACCTCAAGAAGGATTGGAGGTGGAAGAGGTAGATGACGAGGAGCAGTGGGAGGAGGAGGAGCAGGAGGAGGCGATGAACACCTCGGGGGGGACATTCAACCTGGCCCCACGCCCACCCGCAAGACTTGAAAAACCCGTGGGAGTTATGCGGTTGCAAAACTGTTGCATGAGCAGCTCATAAATGAGCGCTTTGCATGAACTTTCATTGTGGACAGTCAGAGTTACAGTTACGGTTATCGCAAAACAACAGTTGCATTTGCGTTAGCGTTGAGTTACATTACATCCTTGCCCGGTCCAGTCGGGCATTGTTTACATTAATATGTTATTGCATTATTATAAGAAAATGCACAACAATTGTAAATTGTAAAATGTATTAAAAAAATGTTACTCAAACAAAATTTCAATTTCAACTACAACAGGAGCAACCCAAACAACCCTACAACCCCACTCACCCTCCCACCCAATCTCCCCAAACAACACCCCAACAGTAAACGATTAACAGAAAGAACAAACATTATTCACACATCACCTGCGGCCACGTTTCCCTCCCTGTACTCTAGCACCTCCCGCCCAATTTGGTCCCCGGGTGGCACCGAGACGTCGCGGGCATGCAACTATCAACGGCAAGACTTCCTGCCATGGTGGGGGAACTGCTGATACGATCACCTGTTAGGGAGGTGTAAGATGGGAAAGCGAAACAGGGGGATCGCCTTCCGAGTCAGAAGGAATTGCTTCCTCCTGACCTGCTTGTGTGCTGGAGTTTGCGGTCTGCGGCATCACGTCACGTTCAGTTGTAGTGCCGTGTCCCACCAACAATGCATGCCGCAAGTCATTGGTGGCAGTGGTCTGCTCACGCATCTCCTTGAGCGCCTGGTGTGACACCCGGAAGAAGGCCTCCGTGAAGACTACAAACGCCTAGAGATGGTCGCAACTTATCGTGACAGTCTCCTTGCACAGTTGAGCCAAGCCATCCAAGCGATCGGCCAGGGTAAGCGCATGCTCTACTTGTTGACGCAACCTCTGCGGGGTCCGCGAGGGCAATAATGATTGCCTTGGTGTCGACAGTTGCACGCCACTTGGTCCCGCTGCTTCTTCCGTCGAAGTTGCTGACGTAATTCCCTGGATTCTGGGGAGGTCCCAGCAGATTGGAAAACTGCAAATGTAATGCCGCTATTTAAAAAAGGAGGCAGACAAAAAGCAGGAAACTATAGACCAGTTAACCTAACATATGTGGTTGGGAAAACGTTGGAGTCCATTATTAAAGAAGCAGTAACACGACATTTGGAAAAGCAAAATTCGGTCAGGCAGAGTCAGCATGGATTTAGGAAGGGGAAGTCATGTTTGACAAATTTGTTGGAATTCTTTGAGGATGTAACGAACAGGGTGGATAAAGGAGAACCAGTGGATGTGGTGTATTTGAACTTCCAGAAGGCATTTGACAAGGTGCCACATAAAAGGTTACTGCACAAGATAAAAGTTCACAGGGATGGGGGTAACATATTAGCATGGATAGAGGATTGGCTAACTAACAGAAAACAGTGAGTCGGAATAAATAGTTCATTCTCTGGTTGGCAACCAGTAACTAGTGGGGTACTGCATGGATCAGGGCTGGGACCCCAACTACTTACAATCTATTTTAATGACTTGGAAGAAGAGACTGAGTGTAACATAGCCAAGTTTGCTGACAATACAAAGATGGGAGGAAAAGCAATGTGTGATGAGGACACAAAAAACCAGCAAAAAGACACAGACAGGCTAGGTGAGTGGGCAAAAATTTGGCAGATGGAGTATAATATCAGAAAGTGTGAGGTCATGCACTTTGGCAGAAAAATCAAAGAGCAAGTTATTATTTAAATGGAGAAAGATTGCAAAGTGCCGCAGTACAGCTGGACCTGGGGGTACTTGTGCATGAAACACAAAAGGATAGTATGCAGGTACAGCAAGTGATCAGGAAGGCCAATGGTATCTTGGCCTTTATTGCAAAGGGGATGGAGTATAAAAGTAGGGAAGTCTTGCTACAGCTATATAAGGTATTGGTGAGGCCACACCTGGAATACTGCGTGCAGTTTTGGTTTCCATATTTACGAAAGGATATACTTGCTTTGGAAGCAGTTCAGAGAAGGTTCAGTAGGTTGATGAGGGGGTTGACTTATGAGGAAAGGTTGAGTAGGTTGGGCCTCTACTCATTGGAGTTCAGAAGAATGAGAGGTGATCTTATCGAAACGTATAAGATTATGAGGGGGCTTGACAATGTGGATGCAGAGAGGATGTTTCCACTGATGGGGGAGATTTTAACTAGAGGGCATGATCTTAGAATAATGGGCTACCCATTTAAAACAGAGATGAGGAGAAATTTCTTCTCTCAGAGGATTGTAAATCTGTGGAATTCGCTGCCTCAGAGAGCTGTGGAAGCTGGGACATTAAATAAATTTAAGATAGAAATAGACAGTTTTGTAAATGATAAGGGGATAAGGGGTTATGGGGAGCGGGCGGGGAATTGTGGAGCTGAGTCCATGATCAAATTAGCCATGTTCTTATTGAATGGCGGAGCAGGCTCGAGGGGCTGTATGGCCTACTCCTGTTTCTATTTCTTATGTGCTTATGTTCTTATGTAACAGCCACAGGTCCCACAGGTGATTCTATCACAGGCTGAGGCATGCTAGGGGCATCTTCCTCTGATTCCAGTTCCTCCTCCTCCGCCTCCTCAGGCTCGGTGGTATCTTCCTCCTACTCCTCCTCCCCACCCATGGTGAGGACCACCTGTAACGGTGCAGGTTGCGGTTCTGGTCTGCACATTGGTGCTGTGGGTGTTGTGGGCCCTGCAAAACACAATTGAGTTTATTGAGTTTATTAGAGCAGAAAGGTACACATTCTTGCGCTGTGCTGGCATACAAAGGAGGAGCATCACTACTACAGTAAATGAGACCAGGAGATGTTACATAACAATGCATCATAAGTTAGTACATATGGTAGTACATCTATGCGGAATTGAGTAACACAGAGTTGTGGAGGCGGGATTAGTCTGAGATAGACAGATTGATTAAGAGGACCGTACATTCGTATACTGTCATGAAATGACGTTACATTACTTTAACACTGCTTGACACTTTACTCAGGTGACACATCAGAGGGCTCAGCAGATCCACGGGAGGTGGCCGCTCGACTGTGGTTCCCCACCAGAGCGCAGCATGCTCCTCAATATCAGTCAGTGGTTGTAAGACAGCTGTGCCCTGTTGCACAAGTGGCAATTTCGCTAGTCGTGTGACGGTTTCTGAGTTAAATACCAAATGACACACTAGACAAATGACTGTATCATTAATGTTTGTTTAATACAGGAAAAGTACAAGACTCACTACTTATACTCTATTTAACTCTGTTTAACTTTTCAGAAAAGGCGCTCCAAACGGTGTTCCTCTCCGCTCAAAATATTCTGTTTAACTCAACACTCTCTTATAGTTACCCAATACATCTCAGGTGATTAATCCGGTCCTGACACTGTTCCTTCAAGGGTCGCTCCCTGGTCCCTGCTTCTGTTGAGTGTTGGTCCTGGGTTCTCGCTATGGACCGACCAAATTTGTCTATCTTTATCCCATTTTTGTCCCTTTATTAACCATATAGGTTGCTACTAATTGCCTGCTTGTTTCTACAAGATACACAGACATTCTGCTGTTATCTCAACTTGTCTCTCGCCTCCAAAAGTTATTACCAAGTTGTGAGTCTCCCTTCCCGTGTGCGACCATTAATTTGATCCATGGAATTCTTTCTTATCACCCCCCTACTGTGGCCACAGCTGGTCCTGTGATGGTGGGTAACTCCCTCCTGTCCATTGGAATCTGTTATTCCTAGCCTTACCTTTTGTTCAGTCATTAGCAATTGTTGGAACTTTGTTAATTGGCATTCGGTATTTGGCTTTATTATCCCCCATGACTTTCCTTGATGGTTTTACAACTCTACCTCATCCCTTATCTCATTGACACTGAGGTTAATGCCTGCTTGTTTTTTGTGCTAGAAAGCTTATTAGTTTTTTAGACCCCAGGTCTGAACTAACTTCTTAATCCTTTCTGATATTTCCATAGCCCTCTCCCGTGCACCTCTGCTAGGCTCAGTTGTTCACTATATTCCTCTGCAAAAGTGGCAAAGTGCATGGCATAAGCTGTATGGTATGTGGACTATCACGGAAAGACATTTTAACAATTATAACACATATCGGGAATACAAGGTGATGATTGACACAAACATATCTCTCTCTAATACAATCTCCATTGACAAATATATTTCAATGCAGGAGTTTTAATATTAAAATTATAATTACAATGTTCATCAATACAATGTAAAATCTGTATTTACTCTTGCTGATGTGATCAGGCTGTTCCAACGCTTGCGGTATTGGTTGGACTCCCTCGCCTCGTTAGACACCGCTGAGACGATGTCGGAAATCTCGTCCCATATTTTCCTGTACACCCGGGGTGGGGGTTTCCCTCTGCCACCCCTGGTTAACTCGCCCCACCTTGCATAAATTTCCTGAACGAGGACCTCGTTTCATTCATCTGAGAAGGGCTTGGTCCTTTTGCGAGCCTCCTCCATACTCTCAGACGACGATGCTGACATATTGATGAATATTTATCTTTTCTATAAGATTTTTATATTTTGAATTTATGTTTTTCAATCATATCTCCTGTTGCTCCTAATTATCTTCTCACAATATTATCGTTTTAATTTGATTTAAATTTGCTTCCTCACTTTCTCCTAAATCTCTCACTCCAATGTTAGCCCTCTCCTCCTTCTCACTCTCTCTCTCTCCCCACCACAAATGGTCTTCTGCGCAGGTGTAGATGACCCCTGACCTCCCGAAACGCGCAAAATGCTGTCAACCAGAAAAAAAAATAACATGCGCAGAAGGCCGTTGCTAGGGAAGCTTTTGCCTTCCACATCGCTGGCCGTTCGTTGGGCGCACATTACATCGCTGACCTTTTGCATCGCCCATTTCACATCACTGGCCTATCATCGAGTGGAAAATTGCCCTACAAAAATGGGCGATAAGCCAGCGATCGGTAAGGCTAGGACATCGAACATTGCTGGAACATCGCCCATTTTTTGGGTGATAGAAAACAAAGTGGAAAGTCTAGCCCTTTAAGATCACTTACAAACTTCGAAGCTTGTAAATTTACATAACACAAAAAACTTTTAATTTGAGAACAGTTACAACAGTAACAACAATAATAATAACAACAACAGCAACAAAGAAAGGCTGCACCCATCTCTCTTCCACCTTATTCTAAGACTGCCCGCTGTGCTTGGTCTTGGTGACTCCACCCCTGCCCACAGGCAGTGGCATAGCGTTTGGAACCAAACTTATTCTTTCGAACATCTCGGGTAATGCGCACTTCTTGATGGGGACGTGGGCAGGTTGATAGAGGACCTTTGTCTTACGGATGTTTAGTATAAGGTCCATGCTCTCGTATGCCTCAGTGAAGGTGTTGACGATGGCTTGGAGTTCAGCCTCCAAGCGTACTGTAATTCGATGACGGAGGTTGGGACGACCTTGGATCTGACCTGGAGGCGGCGAAGGTTGAACAGATTCCCGTTTGTCCTGTAATTTAGCTCCTCTCCAGCAGGGAGCTTGCTGAGGGTGAGATGGAGCATTGCAGCAAGGAAGATCGAGAAGAGCATTGGTGCAATGACACAGCCTTGCTTGACCCCAGTCCAAACATGGAATGAGTCTGTAGTGGATCCGTTGGTCAGGAACACGGCTTGCATGTCATCATGGAGCAGGTGGAGGATGGTTACAAACCTTTGAGGGCAGCCGAATCTGAGGAGGATGCTCCATAACCCCTCACGATAGATGTTATGTCTTTAGATGCTCTGATAATGACTCCATGAGGCAATGTATTGTATTTGAACTGTAGTGACCTTATTCCATTTACTATAACTCCAGAGCGAGAATCACACATGGTGGCCTGCCTTTTATACTAGGCCTGGCCCACCTGTACAGGTAACCTACAAGTCTCCCACTGCAGTGCCCTCTGATGGCACACCTTAGTGACCATACAGCTGGTGTACAAGTTTCCCATAGTAGTGCCCTCTGGTGGCACCTCATATGTAATAGTACAGGCAGTAACATGTCTAGATACATGACATCACTCTCCCCCAAGTCCTTAGTGTAAATTGCCTTCATGCATTGACTGTGCTCTGGGCTTAGCTCTGTCTGGTTGACCCTTGCGGAGTCGTTTCCATCTTGGGTGAGTAGATGGTGTTTCGTTGGCAGTGGAGGTGCTGGTGGTTTCTGTTTGTGAGTCCATGACCACTCCATTCTCTCCCCCCCCATATATAGATTATGCCGGTGGCTAGTTACATTCATATACATTTGTGGTACAGTTGTGAGGCAAGTACATTTGACTGGTGAGGTACATTCTTGATACATACTTGGATTCAGTACTGGTGTCAGCACCGGTGGGTAAGGACAAACTAGTTACAGAACTGTTGGGTGGTGTCCAGGTAGTCTGGTGGCGGCGTGGTGTCCATTGCTGGCAGTGGGAACCCAGCTGGCTCAAGTTGCCTGCTCTTCGAGCCTTTGCCGTTGCTCCTAGCATCGAGCAGGTTCACAGATGCCTGTCTTTTCCTTGCGCCAAGGGTCACTGCTGCTCCCTGAGGCGCAGTCGCCTGGCAGTGTGCAGGGAACTGCTGACTCGCTTGCCTGGGCGTTCTTTGGGTTGGGATCCTGGCTGGTCCCGGTCTCATTTGGCAGGACGGTTGCGGGTGGCTCTTCATTCTCGGGTGTAGCCTTAGGGGTGAAAGGGTCTGGGGGCTGCGCCTTAGCGCGGTTTGCTCTTTCAGGCTCGTGGCGGTTGGTGCCATCGGGTGCCTGAGAGATGAAGCCGATCGGGGTAGGGTATCGATTGCCGTTGCCCTCCTGAGATTGCTTGCTCTGCAGCTTGTCTATTTTAGCTGCTTGTGGCCACACTGCGTGGTTCATCACTCTGGTTGCAGGGACGCAGGGTACAGCATTGAGTAGCCCGCTGGACCTGTGTGCTCCCGATGGGTGTTTGCCCGCTACACGTGTTATACTCCTCCTGTACTATGTGGGAAGTCAGAGACGCTTCCGGTGTCCCAGACAATTACGTGTGCGGGAAGTATATCCATCTCCAGCTCCTGACGGACCGCATTGCGGCACTGGAGCTGCGGGTGGATGAACTCTGGAGCATCCACGAAGCTGAGAATGATGTGAATAGCATGTTTAGCGAGTTGGTCTTATCACAGGAAAAGGGTACACAGCCAGATAGTAAATGGGTGACCTACAGGAAGAGCAGTGCAAGTAAGGTAGTGCAGGGGTCCCCTGCGGTCATCCCCCTGCAAAACAGATACACCGCTTTGGGTACTGTTGAGGGGGTGACTCATCAGGGGGGAGCAGCAGCAGCCAAGTTCATGGTACCGTGGGTGGCTCTGCTGCACAGGAGGGCAGGAAAAAGAGTGGGAGAACTATAGTGATAGGGGATTCGATTGTAAGGGGAATAGATAGACGTTTCTGTGGCCACAACCGAGTCTCCAGGATGGTATGTTGCCTCCCTGATGCAAGTGTCAAGGATGTCTCAGAACGGGTGCAGGACATTCTGAAAAGGGAGGGTGAACAGCCAGTTGTCATAGTG
This sequence comes from Pristiophorus japonicus, assembly GCF_044704955.1. NCBI lineage: Eukaryota > Metazoa > Chordata > Chondrichthyes > Pristiophoridae > Pristiophorus > Pristiophorus japonicus. The sequence continues at coordinate 140,352,679 of NC_091983.1, read as the reverse complement.
CATATAGGTACCAATGATATAGGTAAAAAACGAGATGAGGTCCTTTGAGACGAATTTAGGGAGCTAGGAGATAAATTAAAAAATAGGACCTCAAAAGTAGTAATCTCGAGATTGCTACCAGTGCCACATGCTAGTCAGAGTAGGAATCGTAGGATAGCTCAGATGAATATGTGGCTTGAGGAGTGGTGCAGAAGGGAGGGATTCAAATTCCTGGGACATTGGAACCGGTTCTGGGAGAGGTGGGACCAGTACAAACTGGATGGTCTGCACCTGGGCAGGACCGGAACCAATGTCCTATGGGGAGTGTATGCTAGAGCTGTTGGGGAGGAGTTAAACTAATATGGCAGAGGGATGGGAACCTATGCAGGGAGACAGAGGGAAATAAAATGGAGGCAGAAGCAAAAGATAGAAAGAAGAAAAGTAAAAGTGGAGGGCAGAGAAACCCAAGGCAAAAAACAAAAAGGGCCACATTACAGAAAAATTCTAAAGGGGCAAAGTGTGTTAAAAAGACAAGCCTGAAGGCTCTGTGCCTCAATGTGAGGAGTATTCGGAATAAGGTAGACGAATTAACTGTGCAGATAGCGCATGATGTAATTGGCATCACGGAGACATGGCTCCAGGATGACCAAGGCTGGGAACTCAACATCCAGGGGTATTCAACATTTAGGAAGGATAGGCAGAGAGGAAAAGAAGGCGGGGTGGCGTTGCTGGTTAAGGAGGAAATTAATGCAATAGTAAGGAGGGACATTAGCCTGGATGATGTGGAATCAGTATAGGTGGAGCTATGGAATTCCAAAGGGCAGAAAACGCTAGTGGGAGTTGTGTACAGACCACCAAACAGTAGTAGTGAGGCTGGGGACAGCATCAAACAAGAAATAAGGGATGTGTGCAATAAAGGTGCAGCAGTTATCATGGGCGACTTTAATCTACATATTGATTGGGCTAACCAAACTGGTAGCAATACGGTGGAGGAGGATTTCCTGGAGTGCATAAGGGATGGTTTTCTAGACCAATATGTCGAGGAACCAACTAGAGGGCAGGCCATCCTAGACTGGGTGATGTGTAATGAGAAGGGACTAATTAGCAATCTCGTTGTGCAAGGCCCTTTGGGGAAGAATGATCATAATATGGTAGAATTCTTTTTTAAGATAGAGAGTGACACAGTTAATTTGGAAACTATGGTCCTGAACTTAAGGAAAGGTAACTTCCATGGTATGAGGCGTGAATTGGCTAGAATAGACTGGCAAAGGATACTTAAAGGGTTGACGGTGGATAAGCAATGGCAAATATTTAAAGATCACATGGATGAACTTCAGCAATTGTACATCCCTGTCTGGAGTAAAAATAAAATTGGAAAGGTGGCTCAACCATGGCTAACAAGGGAAATTAAGGATAGTGTTAAAGCTAAGGAAGAGGCATATAAATTGGCTAGAAAAAGCAACAAACCTGAGGACTGGGAGAAATTTAAAATTCAACAGATGAGGACTAAGGGTTTAATTAAGAAGGGGAAAATAGAGTACGAGAGGAAGCTTGCAGGGAACATAAAAACTGACTGCAAAGGCTTCTATAAATATGTGAAGAGAAAAAGGTTAGTGAAGACAAACGTAGGTCCCTTGCAGTCGAATTCAGGTGAATTTATAATGGGGAACAAAGAAATGGCAGACCAATTGAACAAGTACTTCGGTTCTGTCTTCACGAAGGAAGACACAAATAACCTTCCGAATGTACTAGGGGACAGTGGGTCTAGTGAGAAGAAGGAACTGAAGGATACCCTTATTAGGCAGGAAATTGTGTTATGGAAATTGATGGGATTGAAGGCCGATATATCCCCGGAGCCTGATAGTCTGCATCCCAGAGTACTTAAGGAGGTGGCCCTAGAAATAGTGGATGCATTGGTGATCATTTTCCAACAGTCTATCGACTCTGGATCAGTCCCTATGGACTGGAGGGTAGCTAATGTAACACTACTTTTTTTAAAAAGAGGGAGAGAGAAAACGGCTAATTATAGACTGGTTAGCCTGACATCAGTAGTGGGGAAAATGTTGGAATCAATCATTAAGGATGAAATAGCAGCGCGTTTGGAAAGCAGTGACAGGATCGGACCAAGTCAGCATGGATTTATGAAAGGGAAATCATGCTTGACAAATCTTCTGGAATTTTTTGAGGATGTAACTAGCAGAGTGGACAAGGGAGAACTAGTGGATATGGTGTATTTGGACTTTCAAAAGGCTTTTGACAAGGTCCCGCACAAGAGATTGGTGTGCAAAATCAAAGCGCATGGTATTGGGGGTAATGTACTGATGTGGATAGAGAACTGGTTGGCAGACAGGAAGCAGAGAGTCGGAATAAGTGGGTCCTTTTCAGAATGGCAGGCAGTGACTAGTGGAGTGCCGCAGGGCTCAGTGCTGGGACCCCAGCTCTTTACAATATATATTAACGATTTAGATGAAGGAATTAAGTGTAATATCTCCAAGTTTACATTTGACACTAAACTGGGTGGCGGTGTGAGCTGTGAGGAGGACGCTAAGAGGCTGCAGGGTGACTTGGACAGGTTAGGTGAGTGGGCAAATGCATGGTAGATGCAGTATAATGTGGATAAATGTGAGGTTATCCATTGTGGGGGCAAAAACACGAAGGCAGAATATTATCTGAATGGCGGCAAATTCGGAAAAGGGGAGGTGCAATGAGACCTGGGTGGTATGGTTCATCAGTCACTGAAAGTGGGCATGCAGGTACAGCAGGTGGTGAAGAAAGCAAATGGTATGTTGGCCTTCATAGGCTCGGGGATTTCAGTATAGAAGCAGGGATGTCTTGCTACAGTTGTACAGGGCCTTAGTGAGGCCTCACCTGGAATATTGTGTTCGGTTTTGGTCTCCTAATCTGAGGAAGGACGTTCTTGCTATTGAGGGAGTGCTGCGAAGGTTCACCAGACTGATTCCAGGGATGGCTGGACTGTCATATGAGGAGAGCCTGGATCAACTGGGCCTCCGTTCACTGGAGTTTAGAAGGATGAGAGAGGATCTCATAGAAATGTATAAGATTCTGATGGGACTGGACAGGTTAGATGCGGGATGAATGTTCCCGATGTTGGGGAAGTCCAGAACTAGGGGACATAGTCTTAGGATAGCGGGTAGGCCATTTAGGATGGAGATGAGGAGAAACTTCTTCAAACAGAGAATTGTTAACCTGTGGAATTCCCTGCCGCAGAGAATTGTTGATGCCAGTTCATTGGATATATTCAAGAGGGAGTTAGATATGGCCATTACGGCTAAGGGGATCAAGGGTAATGGAGATAAAGCAGGAAAGGGGTACTAAGAGAATGATCAGCCATGATATTATTGAATGGTGGTGCAGGCTCAAAGGGCTGAATAGCCTACTCCTGCACCTATTTTCTATGTTTCTATGATCAGAATACAGTTGAAATCCTACATCGCACAACGTTTCATTACTCATTGTAGATAAACTGTATCTCCGATCGCAATCGCATTATTTTTCTTTGCTTATTACATATATAAAACTCTGATCATCAATTACAAGCTTTACATTTGACTCACAGTTGTCATTACATTGATTGAGAATGTGGAACTGTCCCTTTAACTGTGGTGAGTTGCTGGCCTCCTTTAAGATGGCCTTGCTATCTTTACCCCAATCCTCTTCTCCGTTTGGTGCCACGTGTTGCTCCATCAGCACTGCACCTCATGGTCTGGCCACGTCCATCTTTTTCTTTAGCGCTTCACCTCGTGGTTCGGACGCCATCTTTCCTCCATCCACAATGTCGACTGCTGTGATTCTCTTCTCCGCGGGTTCTGCCACCGAAGCTGGGAAGTCACCTCTGGATCCGATTTTCTTCCTCCGGAGTCCTGCCACTGGAGCCTGGAAGGTGCGTTCGGGTCGTCTCAGCTGGATCATCTCCACGCAGTCAGCCTTGGGTGCTGTGCTGGTCTGCTCTCCGGTGCCGGATCCAACCTCAGGTGGGGGTTTGCGTTGCCTCTGAGCACGGGGGGGCATCGATCACTGGAGGGGTGAAATTTTCCCAGCTATAGTGGATCTTCTTCATCCACCTTCTTCCGAGTAGCGTTGGTCCATCACCTGCAAAAATCCACAGAGGTAACTTGTGCACCGTGCCATCATGGAGTACCTTTACATCCGCACTACCAACGACTGGGATAAGTTCATTAGTGTAGGTGCGCAGCTTTGCCTGAACCGGGACCAACTTGGGTCATTCAGCTTGATTGTCCCATAGCCTCTCAAAGGCTTCTTGATTCATTACTGATTGGCTTGCCCCCGTGTCCACTTCCTTGAAGACTGGAACGCCATTTATCTCGAGTTCCATCCTCAACGGGGAACATTCTGTGGTGCAGGTAAACATACCATACACCTCATCATGGGACTGAGCTGCCTCTCTGACTATCGCTTCATAATCCGCGCTGGACTCATGGCCATCTGCAGACTCTTCATCAACACTGTGAATAATATTTATTTTACACATTCGCTGGAGTTGGTCCTTTGTGCTGCAGCCTTTACACACCTAGTCCTTAAAACGGCACTGGTGAGCCCTGTGATTCCCTCCACAAAGCCAGCATGGTGCTACTCGATTAGCCCCCCTCGGTGGACTCTGAGTTAAAGGACTCGGGGACCTGTTCTCTCTCCCCTGTGGAGATTCACGTTCTACAGTCCAGCCTCTAAAAGGCGCCATTCTGCGTTCAGTACTTGCTGTGTTTGAGTCCTGAGGATGAGTCATCCAGCTAGAACCGCAATTCAAGGTCATGAATGCCTGGCTCATGGTGATGGCCTTCTGCAGTGTGACTGTGGTATCCACAGATAGCAGCCTGTAAAGAAGGCCCGCCTGGCCGATTCCAATGACAAAGATATCCCGCAGCGCTTCGGTGAGGTGGTCGCCAAAATCACACGGTGCCGCCAGCATATTTCATGATTTCCTGGCCTTCGGGCCTGCGGTGAGTATAAATCAGTGTCTGGCTGTGAGGATGCCCTCTTTGGGCTTGAGTTGCTCCTGGATCAGCGTTACAAGCTCCTTCTATGTCTTGGTCATTGTCTTCGCTGGTGCCAGCAAGTCCCTGATGAGGCCATAGACAGTGGGCCTACAACTGGTTAGCAGCATAGCTCTACACTTATCAGCCAGTGTGGCTGGATTGTCGCCTGCCAGGTTGTTTGCTGTGAAGAAATGGTCGAGCCTCTCCACAAAGGCGTCCCAATCATCACCATCGGCGAACTGCTGCAACATGCCAAGGTTAGCCATTTTTGCGTGAAAGTCCGTAATCTCGTCACCAATTGTTATGTCTTTCGATGCTCTGATAATGACTCCATGAGGCAATGTATTGTACTTGAACTGTAGTGACCTTAGTCCATTTAATATAACTCCAGAGTGAGGATCACACGGTGGCCTGCCTTTTATACTAGGCCTGGCCCACCTGTACAGGTAACCTACAAGACTCCCACTAGAGTGCCCTCTGGTGGCACACCTTCATGACCATACAGCTGGTGTACAAGTTTCCCATAGTAGTGCCCTCTGGTGGCACATCATATGTAATAGTACAGGCAGTAACATGTCTAGATACATGACAGTTGACAGTGTTGAAGACTTTTGTGAGGTCAAAGAAGGCCATGTACAAGGGTTGGTGCTGTTCCCTGCATTTCTCTTGTATCTGCCATGCGGTGAAGATCATGTCCTCTACCACCTAGAAGGACAAGGGCAACAGGTGAATCATCACCACCACCTGCAAGTTCCCCTCCAAGTTACACACCATCCTAACTTGGAAATATATCGCCTTTCCTTCATCATCACTGGGTCAAAATCCTGGAACTCCCTCCCTAACAGCGCTGTGGGAGTACCTTCACCACACGGACAGCAGTGCTTCAAGAAGGCAGCTCGCTACCACCTTATCGAGGGCAATTAGGGATGGGCAATAAATGCGGGCCGTGCAAGCAACACCAACATCCTGTGAAAGAATTATCTTTTTTAAGTTATAGTTGAGCTTTTGGTAGGTAAATAATTATTCAAATAGTTTATGCAAATTATTTTATTTAATGTTCTAATGCAAGTAATAATGTTCAAAAATTGCAACGTATCAGATGGTGATAGTGAAACATTTACTGGTGATGGGTTTTGCAGTATGTTGCAGGAGGTGACCTGTTCCAATATTCTTATTTTAATTTTATTAAACCAGCATGTTTTTAAGTCTCAGTCATCCATGTGAAATCTTATTTCAGTAACAGTTAGCACACAGAGCCACAATTCCATTGCTTGTATTACAGTGAAAAAGTACAGTACATAATAGTGTCGTTTTTACAGGGCTGGATAAATGAAAAATGCGAACAGGAGAACAATGGCATACAAGAAGTGGAGGTTTTGTGCTGTAAGCAGCTCTACACTATCTGAAAGTAGCTTCCCCCTGAATTCTGAAAACAGTCATTTTTTTCAAGCCACAGATTTAAAGCCTTGTGTTTAATCATCATCATCATCATAGGTGGTCCCTTGAAACGAGGATGACTTGCTTCCACGCCAAAAAGGGATGAGTTCACAGGTGTTTCAATGAAGGACTTAATATTCCAGGTCCCAAACTACATGCTGAAGGGAGGAAGATGTCTGCGTGTGGAATTTTTTAACGTGTGGTGGCCGTTGCACACCAGCCACCACACGGACTTGACAGAGCTAGGTCTTGGTCTAGTGGCAAGAATTAACCAGGACGACTGGAGACCAGCTCTGCTGCACACATATCGCAGTGTGGGCTGGTCTGTGCTGCCCCTGGGCCCTTGCCTCTTCTGGGCCCTGAACTCACATCTCTCCTGGGCCCGATCATGTCGCTCCAATATAATTACTACAGCTCAATGTGAAAGTTAACATTAGGTTTAATTGGTGAGCTCCCCTGATCTGCTACCAACACTATGTAGCAAGGTTGTTCATCTGTACAGTTAGAGGCATGCATGACTCATTTCAAATCTGCTATTGTCAGATTGCCCCCTTATTTAGAAGATCAGTAAAATATATCATAGAAACATAGAAAATAGAAAATAGGTGCAGGAGCAGACCATTCAGCCCTTCTAGCCTGCACCGCCATTCAATGAGTTCATGGCTGAACATGAAACTTCAGTACCCCCTTCCTGCTTTCTCGCCATAACCCTTGATCCCCCGAGTAGTAAGGACTTCATCTAACTCCCTTTTGAATATATTTAGTGAATTGGCCTCAACTACTTTCTGTGGTAGAGAATTCCACAGGTTCACCACTCTCTGGGTGAAGAAGTTTCTCCTCATCTCGGTCCTAAATGGCTTACCCCTTATCCTCAGACTGTGACCCCTGGTTCTGGACTTCCCCAACATTGGGAACATTCTTCCTGCATCAAACCTGTCTAAACCCGTCAGAATTTTAAACGTTTCTATGAGGTCCCCTCTCATTCTTCTGAACTCCAGTGAATACAAGCCCAGTTGATCCAGTCTTTCTTGATAGGTCAGTCCCGCCATCCCGGGAATCAGTCTGGTGAATCTTCGCTGCACTCCCTCAATAGCAAGAATGTCCTTCCTCAAGTTAGGAGCCCAAAACTGTACACAATACTCCAGGTGTGGCCTCACCAAGGCCCTGTACAACTGTAGCAACACCTCCCTGCCCCTGTATTCAAATCCCCTCGCTATGAAGGCCAACATACCATTTGCTTTCTTAACCGCCTGCTGTACCTACATGCTAACCTTCAATGATTGATGTACCATGACACCCAGGTCTCGTTGTACCTTCCCTTTTCCTAATCTGTCACCATTCAGATAATAGTCTGTCTCTCTGTTTTTACCACCAAAGTGGATAACCTCACATTTATCCACATTATACTTCATCTGCCATGCATTTGCCCACTCACCTAACCTATCCAAGTCACTCTGCAGCCTAATAGCATCCTCCTCGCAGCTCACACTGCCACCCAACTTAGTGTCATCCGCAAATTTGGAGATACTGCATTTAATCCCCTCGTCTAAATCATTAATGTACAATGTAAACAGCTGGGGCCCCAGCACAGAACCTTGCGGCACCCCACTAGTCACTGCCTGCCATTCTGAAAAGTACCCGTTTACTCCTACTCTTTGCTTCCTGTCTGACAACCAGTTCTCAATCCACGTCAGCACACTACCCCCAATCCCATGTGCTTTAACTTTGCACATTAATCTCTTGTGTGGGACCTTGTCGAAAGCCTTCTGAAAGTCCAAATATACCACATCAACTGGTTCTCCTTTGTCCACTTTACTGGAAACATCCTCAAAAAATTCCAGAAGATTTGTCAAGCATGATTTCCCTTTCACAAATCCATGCTGACTTGGACCTATCATGTCACCATTTTCCAGATGCACTGCTATGACATCCTTAATAATTGATTCCATCATTTTACCCACTACTGAGGTCAGACTGACCGGTCTATAATTCCCTGTTTTCTCTCTCCCTCCTTTTTTAAAAAGTGGGATTACATTGGCTACCCTCCACTCCATAGGAACTGATCCAGAGTCAATTGAATGTTGGAAAATGACTGTCAATGCATCCGCTATTTCCAAGGCCACCTCCTTAAGTACTCTGGGATGCAGTCCATCAGGCCCTGGGGATTTATCGGCCTTCAATCCCATCAATTTCCTCAACACAATTTCCCGACTAATAAAGATTTCCCTCAGTTCCCCCTCCTTACTAGACCCTCTGACCCCTTTTATATCCGGAAGGTTGTTTGTATCCTCCTTAGTGAATACCGAACCAAAGTACTTGTTCAATTGGTCTGCCATTTCTTTGTTCCCTGTTATGACTTCCCCTGATTCTGACTGCAGGGGACCTACGTTTGTCTTTACTAACCTTTTTCTCTTTACATACCTATAGAAACTTTTGCAATCCACCTTAATGTTCCCTGCAAGCTTCTTCTCGTACTCCATTTTCCCTGCCCTAATCAAACCCTTTGTCCTCCTCTGCTGAGTTCTAAATTTCTCCCAGTCCCCAGGTTCGCTGCTATTTCTGGCCAATTTGTATGCCACTTCCTTGGCTTTAATACTATCCCTGATTTCCCTAGATAGCCACGGTTGAGCCACCTTCCCTTTTTTATTTTTACGCCAGACAGGAATGTACAATTGTTGTAATTCATTCATGCGGTCTCTAAATGTCTGCCATTGCCCATCCACAGTCAACCCCCTAAGTATCATTCGCCAATCTATCCTAGCCAATTCACGCCTCATACCTTCAAAGTTACCCTTCTTTAAGTTCTGGACCATGGTCTCTGAATTTACTGTTTCATTCTCCATCCTAATGCAGAATTCCACCATATTATGGTCACTCTTCCCCAAGGGGCCTCGCACAATGAGATTGCTAATTAATCCTCTCTCATTACACAACACCCAGTCTAAGATGGCCTCCCCCCTAGTTGGTTCCTCAACATATTGGTCTAGAAAACCATCCCTTATGCACTCCAGGAAATCCTCCTCCACCGTATTGCTTCCAGTTTGGCTAGCCCAATCTATGTGCATATTAAAGTCACCCATTATAACTGCTACACCTTTATTGCATGCACCCCTAATTTCCTGTTTGATGCCCTCCACAACATCCCTATTACTGTTTGGAGGTCTGTACACAACTCCTACTAACGTTTTTTGCCCTTTGGTGTTCTGCAGCTCTACCCATATAGATTCCACATCATCCAAGCTAATGTCTTTCCTAACTATTGCATTAATCTCCTCTTTAACCAACAATGCTACCCCACCTCCTTTTCCTTTTATTCTATCCTTCCTGAATGTTGAATACCCCTGAATGTTGAGTTCCCAGCCCTGATCATCCTGGAGCCACGTCTCCGTAATCCCAATCACATCATATTTATTAACATCTATTTGCACAATTAATTCATCCACCTTATTGCGGATACTCCTTGCATTAAGACACAAAGCCTTCAGGCTTGTTTTTTTAACACCCTTTGTCCTTTTAGAATTTTGCTGTACAGTGGCCCTTTTTGTTCTTTGCCTTGGGTTTCTCCGCCCTCCACTTTTCCTCATCTCCTTTCTGTCTTTTGCTTTTGCCTCCTTTTTGTTTCCCTCTGTCTCCCTGCATTGGTTCCCATCCCCCTGCCATATTAGTTTAAATCCTCCCCAACAGCACTAGCAAACACTCCCCCTAGGACATTGGTTCCGGTCCTGCCCAGGTGCAGACCGTCCGGTTTGTACTGGTCCCACCTCCCCCAGAACCGGTCCCAATGCCCCAGGCATTTGAATCCCTCCCTGCTGCACCACTGCTCAAGCCACGTATTCATCTGCGCTATCCTGCGATTCCTACTCTGACTATCACGTGGCACTGGTAGCAATCCCGAGATTACTACTTTTGAGGTCCTACTTTTTAATTTCGCTCCTAGCTCCTTAAATTTGTTTCGTAGGACCTCATCCCTTTTTTTACCTATGTCGTTGGTACCAATGTGCACCACGACAACTGGCTGTTCTCCCTCCCATTTCAGAATGTCCTGCACCCGCTTTGGCAACTGTCAACATCATAGAATCATAGAATCAGAATCAGTGAATGATACAGCACAGAAGGAGGCCAGTCGGTCCATCGTGTCTGTGCCGGCTCTTTGAAAGAACAATGCAATTAGTTCCACTTTCCCCATGGCCCTGCAGAATTTCCCCTTTCAGTCTATACCCAGAGTCATGTTAAGAATGAGATTTATGATCATAAATAGACGGCCTGCAAACCCATTTACTCTGTGCAGATGTGTTTCAATTTTTAAGCCTTTTAAAAATTAAACCAAACCAGCAAAATAAGTGAATCTCACTAGAATTACGCGTGGCTTTTAATCACCCTGGTGGTCAAACAGTGAACATCCCACAAAGTTTGTCCCTGGTGCTCAGGGTGTCCAGCTCTCAGCTGACTGAACCACGTGATTGCTTGTTCCTGTTTCCCTTTAAAAGCCGCAAAAAAGAACAAGGTGCTGAGAAGGGGGCAGGACGGACGGACACATTTCGGGTTGATCATGGCGTGGACTAGGTACCAGCTTTGCCTGGCAGCGATGATGCTCGTTACCGGGTCGATTAACACGCTGTCGGCTAAGTAAGTAGCAAATGTATCATTGGGGGTTTGAGCGTTGCAGCTTGTTTCCTTGCTGGGAGCGGAGCTCTCTTTAAACAGATCATTCTTCCGCATCCGCCAGGATTTGCTATTCGCACCTGGAGATTGCTTATAAATCTTCTAATCCTGTTTCTATTTGTAATCCCCCAGTGCAATAGTTCCTAATCTCATTTATTCGAGATCGCGGTCAGCGGTGGAAATTAATTTCGGTGGGGCAAAGTGATTGGCTAAATTGAAGTATTAGCATTAAACAAAATTTGAGGATTTATAAAAATTACCGTGATGGATCCCCATTGTGGTATTATAGTCGTCGATTTGCACCCGAAATGAGCCCTCCCTATGCCGCTAATGTGAAAGACTGCAAGTCCCAGGCAGTGTTTCAGTGAGTGCATTGTGCAGCACAGGAAGCCCAGGGCCAGCAGTTCAAGTGAGTGAGCTCCTGGCATATGTTCCTATAGGTGACCATTGCGCAATTTAGTTAAACTCTGATCTTTTATGATTTAGGCTCCTGTTTAAATCCTTGCCATCTGTATGGAACTTGCTGGTCAATATTCCTTTCGCCTATGTGTGAATCTTTGGAAGCGGTTGATTGTTTCCTTGTGGGGCTGGCGTTTTTGAGAATAGTGCACCTGTCCAACTGATCTTCCATCTTTCCTTTCATGGTGGTAGTAGTGCTGATCCAAAGTGGTACAGGTTCTGCAATTCCATGCTGTTTCTGGAGCAATTTTTCCTGGCTTAATTGGGATGGAAATCATTTCAACTGGCTGTTTGTATCAAACAATGCACCTGAATTCAATATTTGATTTGGCTTTGCCTGGGAGTCCTTGTGTAGCTAATTTAAATGAAGACTATTGTGCAGGTGCCCTAAATTAGGATTTTTGTTTTGCCCTGTGGCAGTGTTGGTCTTGCTTCTGACTGCCTGTTATAATCTCTGATATTTAATGAGGGCATGGAGTATTTGAGGAGGATGCACCCTTAAGAATTTCTCCTCTCAACAGTTGATATGGGTTCCATGAGAAACTCTTTTCTCCACCTCCAATAAAGTACAATTTCTTTTAACAATGATATTACATTTTAGTCCTATGTGACAACCTTAATCATTAGTGTACCTTTTCCTAATGACTAATCTTGACTAACCAAGGATGCCTGATGCACTCCTTCCTTGTGGAAGCTTGTTCCTGGGAATGAGTTGCTGCTGCCTGCATCTTTGGAGCTTGTCTGGAGTAAGGTTTTGCTTTGTACACCACTGGCTTGGTGTTTGAGTGAGCAGGCCAGCTGTTATGCTGAGACATAGCAGCCTCAAGCAAGCCTATTTCAGCCATTTCCATTCCACTGGGCCCTGGTTCTGTTTCCCCACTGACCAGTAGGATGGCTGGTTTAATTGTATTAAATTATTCACTCCTGAGATAGTGGCCTGTATCTGATCCCTGCCCTCCCTCCACCCCTCTCTCCTTTCTCTCCACCACCAACCCTGCCCCCCCTGGGTTCTGGAAGCTGGAATGTTTTCTATGGCCACTAGGGCTGTACTGTGTGCTTTCAGAAGAGGAGGAGGCACCAACCCTCTTGGATGAAGTGCCACCTGCTGCCCAAGATTCTAATGAAGAAATCATTTGTGCCATTGATGCTGCAAAGGATGGCTGTAGATTTGAGTCCTGGCAATTCATTACCCCTCATCCTTGGAGCATGCATGTAGATGTGATGTTCAAACCTGCTTTTTCAGGTAAGTACTCCATGAGATCAAGGACCCACAACTCTAAAGCCATGGGCACCATTTTACAGCTGTATAAAGTGACAGTTATTCACAGCCAGAATTGAGAAGATTGGATAATTCCTGCCAATCATGCCTTGTGCACAATTTGTATGTAACTATCCTCTGTTCACTGCATTTTGCTGGGGATATCACCCTGCTTTTTCCAGTAAGTTTCAGCTGCTAGGTTCTGCTTTCTGTAGTTTAGAGAAGTTCATCTTGAAGGAAGGTGGGTACAATTGGTGAGAATTGCTGTCTTGGGATTGGGGCTACTGTTGGAGTGTGGAAGATTGTGGCTGTCTGCTGCTTTACATGGAGGCAGGGCCATTGTAGATGTGCACTTACTATTCTGGTGCAAACCCTGTCTCTCCAATCTTGCTGTTTTGCCATGGCTAGATCAGAGCTGCTGGGGAGGCACTATGTTGGGAATGACTCACCCCCCTCCAGTCCCCTGGCTCTTGTGCACAATTTTCTCCTGCAACAGGTCCTCATAACTACTGCCATTCATTTTATGTGGCACATCTGAGTGAAGGAACAAGTTTTTATTTCACATTTCTAGCAGCTGCAGTATTGTGCTTTAGTGTTGCAATTCTATCATAACTGCTGAGTCTACTTTCTAGTGATTTGGTAATTGAAATATACTTCAGCCTGTGGTTTGATCCAGAGTGACAAAATGAATTGGTGATTAAGAGAAGCCCTGAGGGGAGGCAGCCCTACTTTCCTATGCCTGTTTCCTCAATATTCTCTCTATCCCAGACTCCTTGCATGAACTCTTGGAGCATGGAGGTTGGGGGATCCTTCCCATTATGTGCTGTTGTCATCTGCAGAATAGAAGGAATGTTGATGACAAATTGAAATTGGCAGGAGGAGATTCAGGAATAACTTGTCTTAGCATGAATATGCTTCATACAGCTACAGTAAATAGGAAGAGTCTGGATGTGAGGCACTGCCACATAGTCCTCCTGAAGGTTGCTGTTGACATTAATATGTATTGCTGCTGCCTAACTGTCCTCTGCTACTCTGACCACAATCTGCAGGAAAGGGCCCTGACCTCCCTAGTGTACTTGTTGCAACTATGGCCCCAAGTTTCCACATGATTTGCTCCTGATTTTTAGGAGCAACTAGTGGAGAATGGAGTATCTTGGAAATTGCAATTCTCCACATTTAAGTTTTCTGCAGTTCTAGTCATGTAGAACAGTTTCACTTTTGAACAGAATTTTTTCCAAAAAGGGGGTGTGTCTGGGTACTGATGCCTGATTTGAAAGTTTCCACAGTGAAAACTTACTCCAAACTAACTTAGAATGGAGCAAGTGAAGATTTTTGTAGGCCTGAAAAAAACCTTGTCTACACTAATAAAAAAAAAAAATTAAAAAAAAATGTTAAAAATCAGGTGCAGGTTACAAATTAGTGTCTGGAATGTGTGTGTGTGTGTGTAGAGAGAGAGAATTTATAAGCAAAGAAAAGATTAAATAAACCATGTTCCTACTGGTGTGAAAGTGCTGCAGGCAGGCCTTTCAGGGAGGGAGAAGGCTGCAGGAAGCCTCAAGTTGAGGCAGCTGTTCCCAACGGCGGGGAGGGGAGGCAGTAAGGGCCTGACCGACCCGTTCCTGGCGGTGGGGGGGGGGGGGGGGGGGGGAGGGGGAGGGGGAGGAGGAGGAGGAGGAGGAGGAGGAGGAGGCAGTAAGGGCCTGACCGATGGCGGCAGCCGTTCCCGACGACGGAGGGGGGGGGAGGCAGTAAGGGCCCGACCGACCCGTTCCTGGCGGGGGTGGGGGTGGCAAGAGGCAGTGAGAAGGCTGCAGGAAACCTCAAGTTGAGGCAGCCATTCCCGACGGTGTCGGTCGGGCCTGTCGGGAAACAGCTGTCTCAACTTCTGAGGCTTCCTGCAGCCTTCTCACTGCTGCAAGAAGCCTCAGTGCTGATCATGGAAGGGCAATGTGGTTGCATTAAAAAATGTTAAAAAAATTAAACAGCTACAAAGAACTACAAAAATGGCCGAGTGCCAATGTTTCCTTCACACTGCGCGAACGCTCCAACGCGCATGCGCAGGGTTGCCGGCTCCTCCTACTTACAAAATCGGCGTGAGTGGTAGGCTCCGCCCCCTGGGCGCCACACCAAGCTGACATCGAGCTGCAAAGTGCTCGAGAATAGTGTGTTTTTTTTTCAGGTGCTGTTTTCGCCGTGAAAAATGGGCGCCCAGCTCGGAGGGGTGCCTGTTTTGCTGCGTGTGGAAACTTGGGGCCTATATTTCTAGCACATCAGTAAATTGGGGTGCCCTGGTCTAGGAATGAGTATTAGTTGTGGATATAGCTGCACCTGTAACAAAGTTGGGCCATTCCCCATCCTGATTTTTTTTTTTTTTAAATTGATGGGGACCCCTTTAAACTGCTGCAAACCCACAGTGGACAAGTTCCTTGAGTGTCCATTCACGTCTGCGCTCACAATGCTAATTGAGCCAACCTTGGAAATATATGCAGGGTCAGTAACCAGGTGTGTGCTGATGGCATCTCTTGTTCTGCACCATTGTATGAGATGAAAATCAGGCCCCCATGGATTTAATGAATAATTCTTGCATGTACTTTATTTGATACTTTATTGTAAATCTGACTTGGATTCTTGTTTGGCAAGAAAAGAGGACCATTCTATCCTACATGGAAATAAGTGGTGTTGAGCTTGTATATCATTGTTTTATATCAGATTGTGTTTTGATCTCATTGCTTAAATACTATTTTTGATAGATATTGTTAACTTAGTAATATATCCAGAATTCTGAATGTTGTTAATTTGGACAGGGCAGATAAAGAACAGTGCATTTGTTAGATGAATGTATGATTATCTTCTCTTCTCAGCATTCCAGCTGAAACATTGCCAAGCTCATTACAAGCAGATTTGAGGTTACATGGACCCTTCTTGCTGTAAAACTTCCTTAGGCAGTCAGCATCACTGAATTTTCACTCCAAAGCAAATTAGGGAAGGTAGCTTCATGACTGTGTAGTTAAGAGATGGCCACAAAAACTGTAGACTAGTTATACAACCAGAAATTTACAATTCAGCTACTTTTCAAAGCAATTGTATAAACTTACAATTTAAAGGAGTGAGTAAGCCATGGCTTAAATCTTGGCTGCCACAAGTCCAAATGTCCCATTTGCTCTAATCTTGAAGTCAATCAGGATGTCTTGAGACTGTTTTGAATTCTACAGTGGAAATTGCTTGTAACAGAAAACCATCTGTAGGAACTTTATAACCATATACAATTTAAAAAAAAAATTAGAACTGAGTTAAGATGTTTTCCTATTTAAGACCAAGAGTATGCCTAATTGTTTGAGTTACTTGAATGCCAGACAAAGTTCCAGTAAAGGTGCTATTGACTGTACCAAAGCATCAGCATACAGTTGGGCACAGTGTCAGGCAGGTGTTTATGCTCCATTCCAGGATGTGGATAAGACCTTTGGCCTATAGGTGCTCACCCCATCTTTCAGTTGACTTCTTGCCCAAGCCCATCAACCTGCCCTCTTCTCCTAAGAGAAGCAAAAAAACATGTAGTTAATTCAGGAATCCTCTGTCCATTGAAATTTTTTAATGATCTGACTAGCTCAATGAGATCCCAAATCCATGCATTTGTTTTTAACCAGAATAATTTATATCCCATGATTAACTTGGTTTTTCACATATCCATTAAACTCCTTCAGTCTCTATTACCACCTCGAACATAAACATGATCATCATGCAAGTAGATATTATTAAATCTAAATACCTAGATCTGACCTTGCCCAGTGAATACAAACCCAAGATGCAAGTCTATCCTTGTCTCTGATCCCTCTTTGCCCTTCTCTGCACCTTCTCCAGGAGTCACCAAGTCCTTCCTGAGCTGAGGGACCAAAATGGGGCATAGTACACCAAATATCACATACAATCTTGTACAAGTTATTGTGGTTCTAGTTTTGTAATGAATAAGTTGGGTTAAGACTATTTGCTTTGCCTGTAGCCTCTTGACTTGGACCTTAAGTGAATGGTCAATGATTTCTTGTGCATCTTTCTGTCTCTCCTCTTCCCTTTCTTCCACCCCACCCCCCAAATTAATGGAAAGACCTGCATTTATATAGTGCCTTTCACTACTACTGATCATCCCAATGCACTTCAGCCAATTTAAATACTAAATCAATTGTGTTCTGCCCTTGTTCCTATGTTCTTCATTTTCACACTTCTGTTTGTTAATCTTGCTCCCACTTCCCCAGTCTATTAAAATTCATTCACAATCTATTTCCTTCTTCTAGGTTGTTGACTTTGAAAGACAGAACTTGCATTTTACATAGTCCCTTTAATAACCTAGGATGTCCCAAAACACTTTACAGCCAATGAAGTGTAATCACTGTTGTAATGTAGGAAATTTAGTGTCCTCTACAAATTTAGTTATTGTACTGCCATGTATTGCTACTCCTGGCTTGTTAAATAAACAAGAGCACTGACACTATCCTGGGGCACCAATTATTTTTGGACCCCACCTTGAAGCCACTTGAATATCACTTTGTTTGCAGTCTCAGCCATTTTTTTAATCCACCTGCAAAACCATAAACTAGCTTTCTTGTGTAGCTCTATCATAAAACCTTTTTGGGAACCAAGGTAGATGTGTTTAGCAAATATCCTGGATTCACTATCTCTGAATTCTAAATCTTCACTTTATAGTGTCTCTTGTGGTGATTGCTATTAACTTCACTACTAGGGGTTACATTCACTGACATGTGCTTCCTTTCACCTAAATGGTTACAGGCAACAAATATGACCCAAGTGACTGACTTCATTATAAGTAGCTTACAAATATAGTAATTTAATTGTAAAAGCTTTATTAACTTGTATTTATTAAAGATTTGACTCAGAAACCCTACATTTGTTATGTCCTCTCAAAGTTGCTTACTGTCAGTTAACAATGCAATTTTTGTGGGTAAAATGGAAAATATTAATTTTCTAGTAATTGCCTGTGAAATCTCAATTTCCTTTTTTTAAATAACTTATGAATCCACCACTGTTGTAAACAGCATTTTGTGTTTTCCCTGCTACATTGATCATGACCAGCCCATGCCCTGTCATACTTGTTGAGCTGCTAGCTTTTGTCATAGCTACAGTCAGGGTTATCGACTTGTTGGATGCTGTGGGTCAGCTTTTGATAGTTTGAGGTTGGGATGTATGCTCTTGCATCCTTTTTGTGGTCCTCAAGATACAAGTGCAAAGAACTGTTCAATCACAGAACATAGAATTAAATGCTCAGAACTTTGTTTTTAAAAAGCTTTGATGTAATGAATGTAAACCATAAATGATGCATTTCAACTGCTATCTCATTAATGATAGAAACATAGAAAATAGGTGCAGGAGTAGGCCATTTGGCCCTTCAAGCCTGCACCACCATGCAATATGATCATGGCTGATCATTCCCTCAGTAACCCTTTCCTGCTTTCTCTCCATAAACCCTTGATCCCTTTAGCCGTAAGGACCATATCTAACTCCCTCTTTAATATATGCAATGAACTGGCATCAACAACTCTCTGTGGCAGGGAATTCCACAAGTTAACTGAGTGAGTGAAGTAGTTTCTCTATCTCAGTCCTAAATGACCTACCCCTTATCCTAAGACTGTCCCCTGGTTCTGGACTTTCCCAACATCAGGAACATTCTTCCTGCATCTAACCTGTCCAGTCCTGTCAGAATCTTATACGTTTCTGAGATCCCCTCATCTTTCTAAATGCCAGTGAATAAAGGCCCAGTTGATCCAGTCTCTCCTCATGTCAGTCCAGCCATCCCTGGAATCAGTCAGGTGAACCTTCGCTGCACTCCCTCGATAGCAAGAATGTCCTTTGTCAGATTAGGAGACCAAAACTGAACACAATATTCCAGGTGAGGCCTCACTAGAGCCCTGTACAACTGCAGTAAGACCTCCCTGCTCCTATACTCAACTCTCCTAGCTATGAAGGCCAATATGCCATTTGCTGCCTTCACTGCCTGCTGTACCTGCATGCCAACTCTCAATGACTGATGAACCATGACACCCAGGTCTTGTTGCACCTCCCCTTTTCCTAATCTGCCTTTGACTTTTTGCCCCCAAAGTGGATAACCTCATTTATCCACATTATACTGCATTTGCCCACTCACCTAACCTGTGCAAGTCACCCTGCAGCCTTTTAGTGTCCTCCTCACTGCTCACACTGCCACCCAGCTTAGTGTCACCTGTAAACTTGGAGATATTACACTCAATTCCTTCATCCAAATCATTAATGTATACTGTAAAGAGCTAGGGTCCCAGCATTGAGCCCTGTGGCACTCCACTAGTCACTGCCTGCCATTCTGAAAAGGACCTGTTTATCCTGACTCTCTGCTTCCTGTCTGCCAACCAGTTTTCATACTTTTTCAGCACAATTTGTATTATAAACAGGAACCTACATTGCAATTTTTTTTTTGGCTGAACAGAAACTTGAGCTATTCCATAGTTACTAGCAGAGAAATATTCCTCAATTTTTTTTTAAGTGGAGGTGCTAATCTAATTTGAAATTGCCTACTGTAACTGCTAAAATAATGGAGGAAGGTATTTTGGACAAATGGGCATTTGTACAGAAGAATGCCACATTGTAATTTTAAAGGCAGTAACCTTTTTTAAAAGTGCTATTCTTGTGCTCTTAATGCATATCGGATTTTGAATACACCAGTGTATTCAAAATCTGATTTGCATTAAGAGCGCACATCAGATTAATCAAGGCCCATGACACTACATGGTCATAAATGGCCTTGCACCAGGGAAGTGAGAGGTGAGAGTCTAGTTTTACAGTAACATTCTTGATCCAGAAATATTTAGCAGGTACTAAAGTGCAAGACTGCTTGAAAAGCTGACTTTACCTTTTTGTGCTGCCTCTGTTGGACACCAGGGGCTGTGAGCCCCTTCTGCTTGAGCTGTTTGCTGGCCATGCATCAGCTGCTGTTCTGACTTCCCTCCAGTGCCTCCCTCTTCAATTGTGCTGTTTTTTTAAAATCTCAATCTTACCTTAAGATACAAATGTACATTGAGCACTTATTAAACTCTCTGGGATTTGCTTCAGCTTTCTGGTCATTTTAATGTGCCTCAGGGCTGTAGGTGTAGGCTCTAGTTATAGTGCATTTTTTATTGTCAACTGCTCAATGAAGTTGTTTTATGATACTGCAGACATCACCTGATTTTATGTAAAGTGGTTTCTACAGCAGACTTCAAAACCACTTTGTATGTAGAAGCCTTCATGGTGATGACTCTTACTTCCTTAGTGGCTGGAAGTTCTGTGTAGGTCAGCAATTGCAGAACTCTTTTTTTTTTACTAGTCTATTTTCAGTGGGGGTGCAATGGGGTGAGCATTTTTTTTGACCCCTAATAGGCAAAAAACCTTGCTATTTTATACCTGAAACGTAAGTGAACAATGTGACTTTTTTTTAAATGGGCTTCCACAAAGGCAGGAATTGAAGATCAATAATGCAAGAGTCTGGTATGGATTGAAGAATTAGTGTTGATGTTACATGTGCCTTGCAGCAATAATGAAACTGGGCATCAGCTAGGGACAGCTGAAGTAGAAGTGAAACTATTAACATTTGCGTTTTGTCATTCTGCTTTTATTCTCTAGCTCAGTGTTTGTCACATTGCAAAAGATTGCAGAAGTCATTGGTACTCAGTACACATTGGGAAGTACTGACTTCAGTAGCCAACTCTTGAGGATGCCTCAGCTGATTTTTGCCCCTCTATGTACAGCTAGCCCCAGGCACCGGCAGTTCCTCTAGTAAAAATGATCACTGAACTGAGGCAGAGCTTGATTGCAGATGAGTCATTTATCACATTTGAGTGCTTTTAAAGAGCCAGTAGTTTGTTGGGCATGAGGAATGTAGCCACTGCAGTGTGCAGGCTTCTCCAATCTGCTGTGGCTGTAGAATATTCCAGCATTTGTTTCTTGTTCATAATAGAATGATACAGCATAGAAGACCATTCTACCCATTGGTAGAGCAATCCAATTAATCCCACTCCCCTGCACTTTCCCCATAGTCCTGTAAATGCTTTCCCATCCAAATATTTATCCAATTCTCTCTTGAATCTGCTGCTTCTGCCCTTTTTAGGCAGTGCATTCCAGGTCTCAACAATTTGCTGTGTTTTTATATATATCCTCCTGTCACCTGATTCATTTGCAAATAGCCTTAAATCTGTGTTCTCTGGTTACTGACCCTTCTGCCACTGGAACAGTTTCCCTTATTTACTCTTGCCAAAACCAGTCATGATTTTGAACACCTCTATCCAATCTCCTCTGCTTGAAGGAGAACAACCCCCACCTTCTCTAGTCTCTCCTTGTAGTTGACCTCCTTCATTCCATGGTACCATTCGAAAGAAAGACTTGAATTTATATAGTGCCTTTTTATAATCACTGGTTATCTCCAGTGCTTTACAACCAATGAATTTGAGTGTAGTCATTGTTGAAATGTAGGAATGCTAGTAAATCTCCTCCACCATCTCCAAGGCCTTGATATCCCTCCTATTATGGTGCCCAGAATTGAACACATTACTCCAGCTGAGGCCTAACTAGTGTTTCATAAAGCTTTAGCATAACTGGGTTGCTTATTCCTCTATTAATAAAGCCCAGGATCTGGTATGCTTTTTTATTAGCCTTCTGAACTGGACCTGGGATTTGTGTACATGCACCCCCGGTCTTGCTTTTCTGCACACCTTTTAATATTGTTGCATTTAGTTTATATTGCTTCTCCAGTCTTCCTACCAAAATTCATCTTCACATATTTCTCAAATTTTATCTGCCATGTCTGCCCATTTTACCAGTGTGGGCTCAAGTTTTGGGCCGTACCTAGAACGGCACAGCCCTGACCTAGATGCCCATTTTTCACGCCAAAGTGCGCCTAAAAAAAAAACTCACCTATTCTCCAGCTCCCTGCAGGTCCTTTGGAGCTGGGCGCAGCATGAGCTGTGGGGGGCGGAGCCAGGTCCCTGTGCTGAAAACAGTGCTGGGATCTCTGCACAGGTGCGCAGGCCCCCCAGACTGGACCCTTCTCTCCACCTCCACCCAGTTGGAGGACTCCCAGTGCTGCAGTAGTAGAAAATGTTTTTTGGGATTTTTGATTTATTGATGTATTTATCATTTATTATTGATGGCTCTTTATTTGTAAAACTGAGTGTTTAATGTTTGTACACTTCCCTTTAAACTGTGCCCCCACCCCCATATTCACTACAACTGATTTGTAACCTACACCTGATTTTCTAAGTATAGACAAGGTTTTTTCTGAGCGTACAAAAATCTACACTTGCTCCATTCTAAGTTAGTTTGGAGTATGTTTTCATTGCCTAAACTTTCAAAATGGGTGTAAGTGGCCGGACACCTCCTTTTGGGGGAAAAAAAAATCTTTTCCAAACTGAAACTGTTCTAACTGACTAGAACTGGAGCAAACTAAGTGCTGAGAATTTCAATTTTTAAGATACTCCATTCTAAACCAGTTGCTCCAAAAAAACAGGAGCAACACAGGCTGAAACTTGGCCCCATTATGTCCTCCTGAAGTCTGTTGCTATCCTCCTCATTGTTTACTACCCTGAGTTTGTTATCCTCAGCAAACTTTGAATGAAATGATGCCTGTATACCCAAGTCCAGATCATTAATGTGCATCAAAGAGCAGTAGTCCTAATACTGGCCTCGGGGGGGGGGGGGGATTACCATTGTGTATATATCCCTCCAGTCTGAAACAACTGTTCACCACTACAGCTTTCTGTCCCTTAGCCAATTTTGTATCCATGTTGTCGCTGTCCTTTTAATCTCATGGGCTTTAATTTTGCAAACCAGTCTGCACCACAATGTTGCACTAATCCTCCATACACGTGAAACTTGCACTCGCTTGAGGATAATGTTGCCAAAATTATCAAACCACAACAAAATCACTCATAATATTGAATCTTGGAATAATTTGATGCCCTTTGACATCACGCACCCTCATTGTCAAATGAAGGCCATGGAGTGCCTCCTGAAATGCACGAAGGTTATGTTAAGAAGGCAGACCCATGACCTGTGCACACTACTCCCTTTTTTTACTTTTGTAGTGTGCCATTGAGACTGGTAGAAGCAATGAGATGGGGACTCATTTTCTGTGCCTAGACAACTTAAGTATGGGTCTCACTCATGAGTTCTGGATACTGGTGTGGTGGTGTAGCACATTGCATACCAGAAAATGTAAATCTGGATGTGCTCTTAAACATGCTTCCCTAGCTTTGCACCCAGTGTGTCAAGGCCAAGTATAATCTTCAGATGAAGTGGGGTTTGAGAATAGAGGATAATCAGGCCATGCATTCTGCTCTTTTACTGTTGAGGAAACTTTGTTTCATTTATTTTATAGTCCAAATAGTGAAACTGCTGGCCATTTGGGCTGGAGGATTTTTTTTTTGGCTTGTCTGAGATGCAAAACTTGAAGTACTGCAGTGCCATCACTGGCAAGAGGGTGCAACTGTAGCATGACCAGTTTTTTTTAATTTATGGGATGTGGTTGTTGCTGACTAGGCCAACATTTATTGCCCATCCCTAATGGCCCTTGAAGGTGGCAGTGAGCTGCCTTCTACAACTGAGTGACTTGAGGTCATTTCAGAGCAGTTAAGTCAACAACTTTGCTGTGGTCTGGATTTACATAGGCCATACCAGGTAAAGTGGGTAGATTTCCTTCCCTAAAGGACATTGGCGATCCAGATGGGTTTTTACAATCTAGTAAATTCATGGTCACGATTACTGAGACTAGCTTATGAATTCCCATGTGCACATTTTTATAAAGAGGGAGGGGTGGGTGGCGAAGAGCGAAGAGGGAGAAAGGAAAGAGGAAAAAGCTGACACCAGTAACATGAGCTGATGTTTCCACTAAGCAACACTGAATTTTTTTTAAACTTGATTCGGTCAAACCAGTGAGGCATTTCAAGCACACATCAAGTTTCCATGATCTCTTCTTGCCCACAAAACTGACCATGTCCCTAGATTGAATTGATTTAGCCTGGTGCATTTCTGTTAACTATGCCAATTTAATTGAGGAAGGGGTGGGTGGGACAGGTTTGCCACATGCACTTTCTGCTGCCTGCACTTGATTTCTGCATGCTTTTGACAGCAAGACTTTTGTGCTCAGCACCCTCCTGGATGCACTTCCTCCACTTATGGCAGTCTTTGGCCAGAGACTCCCCGATGTCAGTGGGGATGTTGCACTTTATCGGGGAGGCTTTGAGGGTGTCCTTGTAACGTGTGACCCAATGCAGGGAACAGTAGCATTTGTTACTGGACTATCGCTTCTCGGCCTTTTGGCTAAGATCATGCGTAACTGACCTGACGGGGGAGTAACCATGACCAGAAAGTGGTTCTCCTATGCTTTTTGGAAATAGGAGGTGGGTGGGGGGCTTGACCCATCCACTTCCATGGCACAAACCTGGTATTGCAGTACTTCCAGGAACGGTGCTTTGGCTCTAGGCCTTTTGGCTAAGAGAAAAAACATTGGCGCCGAGTGATCCTTGAATGGGCCCAAGGTGACCTTTGGCGTTTATGATCTGACAAGTTGATCTGACAAAGAATTGGAAAGATTGGCAACGAAAAAAAAAAAAACATTTGTTACTGGACTACTATTCCAGAGGCCTGGAGTAATGATATGAAGATGTGAGTTTAAAATCCTGCCACAGCAGCTGGGGAAATTTAAATTCAGTTAATTAAATAAATCTGGAATTTTTAAAAAGCTAGCATCAGTAATGGAGACCATGAAACTACTGGATTGTCATTTTTAAAACTCATCTGGTTCACCCTTTTTTAAGGAAGGAAATCTGTTGTCCTTGCCTAGTCTGGCCTATGACTCCAGACCCACAGCAATGTGGTTGACTCTTAACTGTCCTCTGAAATCGCCTAGCAAGCCACTCCGTTGTCACCACCACCTTCTCTAGGGCAGTTGGGGATGGCAATAAATGCTGACCTTGCCAATGACTCCCACATTCCATGAACTAATTAAAATATATATATTTTTGAAGAGACAGTAAGTGTCGTCTTTTTTGTATTGAGGGTTTTTATAAATCATGTGGACATCACTGGCAAGGCCAGCATTTATTTTGCAAATTGTTCTCTAAGGTGATGGTGAGGCACCACCTTGAACCACTACGGTCTGTGTGATGAAGGTATTCCCACAGTGCTTGGGGAAGATGTTCCAGGATTGTTGACCAGCAATGATGAAGAAACCAATATATTTCCAAGTTAGGATGGTGTGTGACCTTGGAGGGGAACTTGGTGGTGATCCTTATCCTTCCAAGTGGTAGAGGTCACTGGTTTGGAAGCTACTGTCCTACCAAAGAAGCATTGGCAAGTTGCTGCAGTGCATCTTGTAGATAGTGCATGCTGTGTCCATGGTGGAAGGAGTGAATATTTAAGGTGTTGATTGGGTGGCATTCTAGCAGCCTGCTTTGTCCTAGATGGTGTCGAGCTTGTGGTGTTGGAGTTGTACTTGTCTAGGCAAGTGGCAAGTATTCCATCATACTCTTGACTTGTGGTTTTGTAAATGGTGGAAAGGCTTTGGGGAGTCAGGAGGTGAGACACTCACTGCAGAAAAACCAGCTCTGATCTGTTGTTGCCACAGTATTTATATGGCTGGTCCAGTTGAATGGTGGGATATTTGCTGATGGTAATCCCTGAAGAATGTCCAGGGGAGGTGACTAATCTCTCTCTCGTTGGAGAAAGTTATTGTCTGGCACTTGTGTGGTGTGACTGTTACTTGCCACTATCAATCCAAGCCTGAATGTTGTCCAGGTCTTCCTGAATGTGGGCACAGACTGCTTCATTAAACTACTAATCTTGTGAAGGTAATTGATGAAGCAGCTGAAAATGTTTGGGCCTAGGACACTGCCCTGAGGAACTCTTGCAGTGATGTCCTGGGGCCAACCACAACCATCTTCCTTTGTGCTAGGTATAACTCCAGCCAGTGGAGTTTTCCCCTAATCCCTATTGACTTCAATTTTACTAGGGCTCCATGAAGTCCAGTGCAGTCGCTCTCCTCACTTTGGAATTCAGATCTATTTTATTGTCCATGTTTAGACCAAGGCTGAAATGGGGTCTGGAGTCAAATGGTCCTAGCAGAACCCAAACCATGCATTGGTGAGCAAGTTATTTGTCTTGCCTTTTGTGGACTAGATGTACCTGGGCAATTTTCCACTTTGGGTAGAAAGAAAAAGACTTGCATTTATCTAGTGCCTTTCACAATCACCAGATGTCTTGAGTGCTTTACAGCCAATGAAGTACTTTTGGAGTGTAGTCACTGTTGTGATGTAGGCCAATTTGCACACAGCAACTCAAACAGCAATGTGATGACCAGAAACTGGTTTGAGGGATAAACATTGGCCAAGACATCAGATAACACCCCTGCTCGTCTTTGCAATAGTGCCATGGGATCTTTTACATTCATCTGAAGTGGCACGTCTCATCCGAAAGACCTAACCTCCAACTGCAGCACTCCCTCGGCACTGCACTGCCAGCTTAGATTTGTGCTAGAGTAGGATGCCAGTGTTGTCGCTGTACTGGAACAGTTTGGCTAGAGGAGCAGCTAGTTCTGCAGCATGTCTTGAGCAAGGCAGTCAGGATATTGTCAGACTTCAGGAGGAGGCAGTGATGTTTCATCCACTTGTCACTTCTAGCTGAAGATTGTTGCAAATGCTGCAGCCTTGTCTTTTGCACTCATGCTGGGCTGAAGAATCGATGTTCAGACACATTTAAACCACAGAGCAAGCATAGAATTGTTATTGAGCACGACTGCTGACTTGAAAGATGTAGACATGTGATTTGCTGATCTAAGTAATGCTTGACACAGTGATGCAATTAAATCAGCAGCCTGGCTTTGGTTTGAGTATAGGATGACTGCACTGTTTGCTAGTTATTGACCAAAGAACCATTGTGCGTTGGCATTGTGCTACCTAACTAGTAGGAACCAGTTTAAATCACAGTAGCATTCACCTCACACTTGCATACAGAAGAATCTCTTGCCTCTGGAAATGCCCTAGAATCCTTTTGTTTAATCTTTTTATTATGCAGTACTAGAATGTTGCAATAGCTTGAGAAACCAATAATACATTGGCATTTACATGTAGCCTCAGTAAAATTATTTTCTAGCACATGCCCTTTGTGGTGTCTCAGTTGGCAATTGAACATAAACATAAATAGGAATTGTGGTTTGTTAAAATAGCCACTTTTCTAGTGGTCAGATATTGGATTGGGAAATGATCAAATTGTTAATTTCTTGCTGTTTTCAGCCTTCATTTGGGTCCATGTACATTCTCTAAATTCCTGCAATATGTTTCTACCATTCTATGCTTGTCTTTTTTTTTGTCTGGCATTTGATTTGGAATGTTCACCTTGTTCTTGAGTGCTGGGGATTTCCAGCAGCTAGAGACAATGTCTAGAAGAGATTCATAATTGTGTGCGTCTATAGCAGCTTGTGTTGCATGTACTTGTAGATCCAGAGTGCAGATGACCAAGCAGAACATGTTCTTGGTTATTTAAGTGGGAGGAACCCTTTCTGTCTTGACATTAACTACAAATTCTAAGCTACTTTTGGATGAAGTTTTTCTTTTCAGAAAGGGTAGAAGAGGAGTGAACAATAAACAAGTGCTTGCATCTTCAGCAAATAGTGCAAATCCATTTCAGGTAGAACTAAGTGCCTTTTGTGTAAATTTCCTCCCCCCCCCCCCCCTTGAAAAAACACTTTTTTTATATATGCTCTTGCCTAGGTGCTACATTACCTGTAAACAACTTATTATTCAAAGCCATTTAGTACAAGTTAGAGCTTGAAGTGAATCTTTCCTTTAAAGATCTACTAATTTATATGACTTGGTCTTGCATAGAAAATAGGTGCAGGAGTAAGCCATTCAGCCCTTCTAGCCTGCACTGCCATTCAATGAGTTCATGGCTGAACATGCACTTCAGTACCCCCTTCCTGCTTTCTCACCATACCCCTTGATCCCCTGAGTAGTAAGGACTTCATCTAACTTCTTTTTGAATATATTTAGTGAATTGGCCTCAACCACTTTCTGGGTGAAGAAGTTTCTCCTCATCTCAGTCCTAAATGGCTTACCCCTTATCCTTAAACTGTGACCCCTGGTTCTGGACTTCCCCCAACATTGGGAACATTCTTCCTGCATCTAACCTGTCTAAACCGTCAGAATTTTAAACGTTTGAGGTCCCCCTCATTCATCTGAACTCGTGAATACAAGCCCAGTTGATCCAGTCTTTCTTGATGGGTCAGTCCCACCATCCTGGGAATCAGTCTGGTGAATCTTTGCTGCACTCCCTCAATAGCAAGAATGTCCTTCCTCAAGTTAGGAGACCAAAACTGTACACAATACTCCAGGTGTGGCCTCACCAAGGCCCTGTACAACTGTAGCTACATCTCCCTGCCCCTGTACTCAAATCCCCTCGCTATGAAGGCCAACATGCCATTTGCTTTCTTAACCGCCTGCTGTACCTGCATTGCCAAACTTCAATGACTGATGTACCATGACACCCAGGTCTCGTTGCACCTCCCCTTTTCCTAATCTGTCACCATTCAGATAATAGTCTGATTCTCTGTTTTTACCACAAGTGGATAACCTCACATTTATCCACACTATACTTCATCTGCCATGCATTTGCCCATTCACCTAACCTATCCAAGTCACTCTGCAGCCTCATAGCATCCTCCTTGCAGTTCACACTAACACCCAACTTAGTGTCATCCGCAAATTTGGAGATACTACATTTAATCCCCCTCGTCTAAATCATTAATGTACAATGTAAACAGCTGGGGCCCCAGCACAGAACCTTGCGGTACCCCACTAGTCACTGCCTGCCATTCTGAAAAGTACCCATTTACTCCTACTCTTTGCTTCCTGTCTGCCAACCAGTTCTCAATCCACGTCAGCACACTACCCCCAATCCCATGTGCTTTAACTTTGCACATTAATCTCTTGTGTGGGACCTTGTCGAAAGCCTTCTGCAAGTCCAAGTATACCACATCAACTGGTTCTCCCTTGTCCACTTTACTGGAAACATCCTCAAAATTCCAGAAGGTTTGTCAAGCATGATTTCCCTTTCACAAATCCATGCTGACTTGGACCTATCATGTCACCATTTTCCAAATGCACTGCTATGACATCCTTAATAATTGATTCCATCATTTTACCCACTACTGAGGTCAGGCTGACCAGTCTATAATTCCCTGTTTTTTTCTCTTTTTTTTTTTAAAAGTGGGGTTACATTGGCTACCCTCCACTTGATATGAACTGATCCAGAGTCAATGGAATGTTGGAAAATGACTGTCAATGCATCCGCTATTTCCAAGGCCACCTCAAGTACTCTGGGATGCAGTCCATCAGGCCCTGGGGATTTATCGGCCTTAAATCCCATCAATTTCCCCCAACACAATTTCCCGACTAATAAAGATTTCCCTCAGTTCCTCCTTCTTACTAGACCCTCTGACCTCTTTTATATCCGGAAGGTTGTTGATGTCCTCCTTAGTGAATACCGAACCAAAGTACTTGTTCAATTGGTCTGCCATTTCTTTGTTGAAAGTGGGGGTGGGGGAATTTCCCCACATCCTCAGTGTTTATATTAAAATACCTTTTTTCAGTGAGCAAAGCTCAAGTGTGCACATTTTTGCATTTTTCCAATATGTAACATTTGTAGACTTGCAGAATTTTTAAAAAAAAACTCTTTGTTGACCAAGTCTGATTCTTCCCAGGTGGGCTGATGGGTTCAGTGCTGAAGGTTGCCATGGATCAGCAAAACACCAATTCAATCATCCCTTCCTTCAGGTGAGTGATGGCATAACCAACTTAAACCATTAATTTCTGCAAGGGTACTCAATCATTCACTGACTGGAAGAACAGTTATACTCTACTAGAATGATCTGGTTTAAAAAGTGTTGGTCTTTTTTCTGTCTCCTTTGGCCCTAGTTTTTTAAACCATCCCCATGAACAGGACTTGCAATGCTTACCTTTTAAATCCCTCCATGATCTGGCCTTGCTCCACCCTATCTCTGGAATTTCCATCCAGCTTTTCAGTTCCTTGAATTCTGCAAACCCCCCCCCCCCATTCCAATTAGTGGCAGTGCATTTAGCTGCTTGAACCCCCCACTTTTTTTAACCAAAAAATAATCTGCCTTTTCAACCAAGTTTTCAGTCATCCCTTTTTTCCCAAGCCTGTTCCTTATACTTATTTATTTAAAAAAAAAAAAATCCACCAACATGTAAAGCAACTTGAACACTTGGTTTGACACAACCTCTGTTTAACATCCCATTTGAAAGACAATGGGGGTGAATTTTACAAGGTCAGATGGTGGGAATGTTTTTTTTTGCGTCAGGACCTCTGTCAACCTGTTGCCCATGTGCCTTTACCAAATGTCTAGTCTGCCAGTGCTGAGCAGTCTTGACACTCTGCAGCCGGGGAGGCAGTTGAAATCATTAATGGCATGTTAACAGCCACTTAAAAAATCAAAGCTGGGGGGAAAAAAAGTATAGTTAACAGGTTGCCCACTGTGCCTAGACCTGAAGCTGAGGTGGGAGGCCACTTCCAAAGGTGTACATCTGTCTAAGAAGGCAAAGTGCTGAAAATGAAGGTTTTAATGTTTGACACCACACAACAAACTTTACATGAATATTCAAGTGCCTACCCATGTTAGTTGGTATGATCGGACTAGGGTGAGTGAGATAGGGAAGTCATGTAGTTGGGTGGTGATGCAATTTAAGTTGGTGTGAGTAAGGATGTGCAGGTTAGGGAAGGCAGTGATGAGTGGCACAGCCAAATTAGGTTGTGTGGTTTTACAGTAATATTTTGTGATCTACTGAGATCATTGAAAGGTTTGTGCTACAGCAGCCTGGTCCTCTAAGGACATCCCTGCTTGTGTCCTCCTGTTCAATGTAACTAGGCTGCATTGCTCTCTGGAAAGATCCCTTCTGCCCATGGGAAGGGAGGGGAGCCTCTGCTGTGGCTCCCTCCATAAACATATGAAGGGAATCATGAGAGCCTGGGTGCAGCTGTGCACCTTTGTTCTGTGCTTGGTCAGAGTTTGCAGCACCTCAATGCTGTAGAACACTGGCAGCCCAACTGTCAAAATAAATTTGCGCATGGGCCCTTTAAAGGAAATCAGCTGACGTGTCATCAGACCCGTTTCCTTCACTTGGCCGGGAAACACGCTGGGCAGGCTTAACAAGCCAATCGGAAAATCATTCTACACAGCGGGCTGGAGACAGCAGCAAGGCCGGGCACCACCACAAATGTCACCTGCCCCACCGCCAACATCCACTGAGGTTTGTAAAATCCAACCCAATGCCTCTGGTAGTGTAGCACTCAGTACTATATTGAAGTTTCAGGAAGAAAGACTTGGATTTATTTAGTGCCTTTCATGACCACTGGATGTCTTGCAGTGTTTTACTGCCAATGAAATACTTTTGAAGTGCAATAACTGTTGTAATATAGGAAATGCTTAGGTTATGTGCTCCAGTACCCGGAGCGAGACTTGAATAAGTCTGAATCGAAGACTAAAGTATTATTGAGCCAAGGCTGATGCCTCCTAAGAACCTACCAGCTAAGCATAAAGCAGGGTTGTCTGATTGGAGCTTTTGGTATTTCATCCTCTTCCATTCTCAACTGATCTATGATGGGAAGGACATGAAGGTCAAGCTTGCTGAGCTAAAACAATAGACCATGCAAAATTAATGTTTTCTCATTTGGGCTGTTTTGTCTCTTGCAGGCAGTGGGAATGTTCCTTGGTGAAGTCTCCTGTTTGGCTGTATTCTACATAATTTTATGTTATGATCGACAAAAACCAGAACCTCAAATGGCATCTACAAGGAAGTTCAATGCTTTCCTTTTCCTACCACCTGCTCTATGTGATATGACGGCCACCAGCATTATGTACATTGGTAAGAACTACTGACTGCCAGTATTTTGAAGGAGACCAATAGCAACCCACATAATATTCAGTGGATCTCCTTTAGCATAATCATAACATGATTTCTTCAGTGATGAAAAAACGCAGGCATCATTTTGGGGGCTGTTGGCAGCATTGTTTGTGCACCACACAATTTCCAACCATTTGAGATTGTATACTAATTTCTGGTCAGCAGTAGAATATTATCTGACTTTTCTGCAATCTATCCAATTTGTACCATTGATGTAGGGTTAGTTCACTAATGTAAATAGTTTCTTGGGTTCTACTACACATTTTGTCTGATAACTCTGGTGTATTAGTAAATGTGCCATCACAGCTGACTCTCTCTGGCCACTTCCAACATCTTATACACTAGTTGTTGGATAGATCTTTTTCTACAACCACTCAACCTTTGGGCACTGAAATTGCCATTAGCTGTTCTGTGGCCCCAATTGAGATTGACCATGCACAGATCAGGAATTGGACCACTTTTTTTTTTTCTTCTGGTCTGTATGACTGATTCAACACCACAGCACATGGTGCATTTGCCCAATGAATCACCAGGGAGAGTGGTATGATTTAACCACAAAAGTAAATTGCAAATGTCCACCGGTCACAAGATTGCATTAAGATATAACTACTGAATTCACAGCATGTTTTTATAAAAAAAAATATTGAACAGATGTGCATTAGTGCTGGAGATGGACAGCAGTACAGGAATATAATAAATTTTGTTCTTGCAAGATGCAGGAAATTGCTTCTTAGTATTTTAATTGTCACTTTATTGATCCATTCCATGAAGCTCCAGAATCTTGCAAATAACTAGGAAACACAATCTCTGGGTCAACTTGAAACCTAAAATTTTTGGAACTCAATTACTAGCATATACTGCATTTTACATCTAGTCTGATTTAACCTTGTCACCATTATGACATGCATGTTCCTTTCACCTAGTGTCCAAAAGATTTACAATGGTTCCAGGGATGAGGGATGACCTCTTGTGTAGAAAGGCTGGGGTTGTTCTCCTTGGAGTTGAGATTTGATAGATGCTCAAAATCACGAGTGGTCTAGATAGATACTGTTCCCATTGGTGGAAGGGTCCAGAACCAGAGCAAACAGATTTAAGGTGATTGGCAGAAGAACCAAAGGCAACATGAGGGAAGTTGTTCCATGGAATTTGCCCCATGAGCTGTATGTTCAACTGTAATAGCTCTGTTCCTCCCAACCTGTCCAATTCCTATAGGTGCTAAAGGATTGAATGCTGCTGCACATTGGGAATAAGTTTGTCTATATCTGATAACCATATTGGTCTGTATTTTTCAGCAAGTTTTTTCTCTTTGGATTGTATTGGCAGATCATTGAAGTTGTTCTGCTTTAGCTCACTTTCTAGTTTGTTTATTATGCAGGGCCCATATATTGAGATGCTTGTTTCTCCATGCCTTTTTTTTTCTCTTTCAGCTTTAAATTTGACCAGTGCATCCAGTTTCCAGATGTTGCGTGGTGCTGTGATTGTCTTCACTGGTCTGCTCTCAGTTGCCTTCCTAGGCCGCCGTTTATTAACTAGCCAGTGGGTTGGGATTTTCCTCACCATCTGTGGCCTTGTGGTCGTGGGGCTTGCAGACTTTGTCAGTGGAAATCATGACCAAGAGCACCACTTGTCTCTGGTTATAACAGGTAATTAAACATGTTCCCTCTAACCCTGGGGGGGTGGATACATATTGAACAAATCCCCCATTCATTATGGTGTGAGGCATATCGGTATTGGGCTACTTGAGTTCCTGTTGGTTATCAGATACTATTGTGGTAGGAAGGAAGCTTTTTAGCTAACTCATCAGTCTGTATCTAATCTAACTGGTTTAAGAAGCACATTTTATTGAGCAGCTCCACATTGAGCTAATTGAATATTTACATAAAATATTTTTTCATTGTGTACTGCTCAGCAGTCCTTAATATTTTGGATTAATTCCTGGATGTTTGTCAATAAACAGTTTATATTTTAGAACCAGTGTTGAGTCCATGTACTTGCCAGGTTTTGTCCTGTTTCACAGCTGACTAGTCATAATCTGAGCAAAAATCTTTTTTACCCCCCCCCCCCCCCCCCCCCCCTTCCTTTGATTGTAGTGCTCTTGTAACCATTTGGTAAAAGTAAGAATATGCTTTTCTTTGGAGTACACTTATAGTATACCAGAATCCTTCTGTACTGCCTGGCTGGAACTGGAAATTGTTCTAAATTGTTTTTTTTCAAGGCTAGAAATTCATGGGGTTATCTCTGCTCCACTTTAAAAGGTCAGGTAGGTTTAAAAGGAGGTCCAACTGTTGGGTGCCACACTAGCTTTGCACTGCTTGAAATATTGAACTAAAGACTGTCTCCAGGGGTCATGCTTCATTTTCACTTTGGGAGTCAGGTTGATCCTTGATGCTGGTTTTACACTGCTGGTTCCACTTTACACTGACATCAAAACTGGCATCTCAGATGAAAGGATGAGAGCCAATTGCAAAATACAAATATATTAATCAATTGTTATGACCAATCTCTAGAGTTTCTTTATTGACTTTTCTTGCAAAATTTCTGTGGTTTAGAACTGCTGGCTGGAACAGCCCACTTTTTTTTTTGTGGAACTCTCTATTTGATATCCTGTTCACTCCACTGCTTTTATGAATGGCTGAAATCAGTGTTTCCCTTTCACGATGTCTCAGTTTTGGAATGTTGTGATATTAGATGTCTTGTGCAAAGAGTTTTGCTCCCAAACTACTTGTACCCAGAATTCAACAAAGTAATGTGAAAGCCATTGGAAATTTAGATCATACACTTTTTTTTGTTTAAAATTCTCAAAAGTAGTATGAGCCCATTGTATATTGAAATATAATTCACCTATGAAACCACTACATTTGTATAGTGCTAGCAGATGAGGTTCTTTGACTCTGCTGGGAATATTGTTGGGGGTGTGGTTGAAGCAGCTTGTTTGGTCTTTGTGCTTAGTTAGGCACTGGAAGCGCTGAATACTAGTGGCCTGGCTGGTTGCTGTGCTGGGTTGAGCCCCAGACTTTGTTGGTATTTCTGAAATTTGCTACTCTGAGTGGAAACAGCCCATAATCACACTGGATAGGCTAGACACAATATGGAATTTCCTCTGCCTAATTACCTGTTAAAAGTGCCAGTCTGATCTCCAATTCTGTCTCCCATTGACTGCAGCTCAACCAGAACCAATCTTCACCAGATGGAATTTTACCAATGCCATTTTAAGTTGGGGGCTTGAGTCTCTTGACCAGTGGTAGATATAACATTTGTAACTAATGGGCTGGTATTTTGATAATTATGTGATTTACTTTTATCTGGGATGTCCTGGTGAATATTGAAATGGCAAACTGCACATAGTGCAGGATTGGCCTAATCAGCATGGGTTTCAGTCACTTAGTTTCTCCATTTATTATTTTTTTTTAATTTTCCAGCACTTGGGTTTCTCATTTCAGTCCTGTAACTTTTTTGTTCCCCTTTTTTTTAATAACTAGGAGACCTCCTCATTATCATCGCACAGATCATTGTGGCTATTCAGATGGTGCTAGAAGAGAAATTTGTTTATAAACATGACGTACACCCACTTTGTGCTGTGGGCACAGAGGGTAAGTTCTGATTGAGTTTTATGGCCAACATGTCACTGGCAAAATAACTTGTTTTTGTAACTAGTAGTGGAAAACACAAACTTGTTGAGCCATCATATGAAAGGAGGATGTCTGTCAGCCTTATCGTGCTGAAATATATTAACTGGGAGAAGTCTTAAGATTTCTATAAAATAATATGGCTGGGAATATGTTGGAGCACAGTAACTATTGTGAATCAAGTGACTGTGCTATATGATGGATTATAGCCCAACTCATTTAATCCCTCAATGAAAGCTATGGATAGACTCTCCAGATTTTGCAACTATCAAGGTGAAAAAATGTTAGTTCTTGGGGATAATATTTCTACTTTCTTTATCTGTTGGCAGTAATCACTTCCATGCCTCTTGTGCCATCTCCAAACAACACCTACTGCTGCCAGTGTAAACTTCCCACTTAATCATTCTGGCCTCAGTCTGACAATTTGGTTCCACTCTGCAAATTTAATGGTTTTTCTTTGAATTGTTGTAAAATACTACTGCAACAGTGGGTTTCTAATGTTACATCTGAATCACTTAAATTTATACATGTCAATGAATTTGGTTTCCTTTCATTTCCTCTTCCAACCGCTCCCCCACATTCTTGCACAAACAACCCATTCCACTAACAATAGGGTGAACTGAGTGATTCCTGGCTTGCACACTAGTAAATAGCTTGGATTATGGTGCAAACAGTGGCACAATGCCAATTTTAAGTTCTTCTTGAAATGAGTTGGGCTAGGGGACCAAATGGCAGGGGAGAAATTTATACATAGCTAGTCATTCATCTCATTGCTGTTGGACACAAAGCAACTGACGTGCCACATTTTGCCTACTTAAAAAGGGGGCAAGTTTGGTCAAAGCAGTCATCTAGTTCATACCAGTCTTGAGCTATTAATGCAAAAGTGTAGCATAATTCTTTACCAAATTTCTAAATGTCTGCATCAGTGGGGAAATTCCATATACAAAATTGTTTTTTTCTTGCACTTGATAAAATCTAACTCTCGTGCGATGTGTCTGCTCGGGTTACTTGTTGCGAACTTTCAAACCTTCCTATTCATTTTGTAATTTTTTTTCTCATTTTTAGGAATGTTTGGATTCATCATACTAACGCTGCTGTTGATTCCAATGTACTATATCCCTGTGGGCCATTTTGGTGGCAACCCCCGAGGTGTCCTTGAAGATGCACTTGATGCTTTCTGTCAAATAGGGATAAAACCATTAATATTTCTGGCCCTCTTGGGAAACATCTTGAGCATTGCCTTCTTCAACTTTGCTGGTATTAGTGTCACAAAAGAAATCAGTGCAACCACACGGATGGTTCTGGACAGTCTACGGACCATAATAATCTGGATAGTGAGCCTTGCAGTGGGTTGGGAGCAATTCCATGGTCTTCAGATCCTAGGCTTTTTCATCCTGCTGGCAGGTGCAGCTCTCTACAATGGGTTCCATAAACCAGTCCTAGCAAAGCTTCCCTGGTGCCGGGAGCGAATGGAGGAAGATGCTGAAAGGGAACGATTATTGACTGAAAATAAAGACTCTATAAATAGCCCATGAAACTAATGGATTAAAGTTCAGTTTATTATAATTTGTGGATGATGTCTTGCTTTTCAACAATGATTAGGAAGGTTTTGCCTTTTTTATAATTGAAATAATCAAAATAGCTGTTTCCAATTGGAAAAAGCAGATGCTGAGAAACGGTCATTTTACAGGATCGCAATTTAATGCTTGTCGACCTATGTTGCAGGAAGCAATATAACTGACTTGGGGATTGTGGGCTGATCTCTCTCTCCTTTTTTGGACACCATGTACTGGAGGTGCACTGCCTGTGAAGGAGGTCTACCAAATCTTTTGGCTTGGGCCATTTGTATGGTCTGGCTCTGATCAGGGGAATGGAAACTGAAAAGTACCTGAGTGGCTTGCAGCTGCACATCTAGCTACCATAATGGACTTCAGTTACTGAGGGTAGCAGCCAAAAGGCCCAGAGATGGGGGGCTGGGTGGAAATTGAAGTGACCTTATGCCCCCTTGTTTGCAGTGCTGCCGGGGGATCCTCACCACTCCAGTCTGCTGCAAGCCCTAATGCATGCCTCTGCTCAAACTCCTAGGTACTGCAGTCCTACTGCAAGGAAGTGAAGCAGGAAAATTGTCAACAGCCCCTACCCCAGCTTTGTCTGCATAATTACACTGGGCCCACTACAGGTGTGGGTCTAGGTGCACTCCTTTTCATCTGTGGAAATTCCAGACAGTGTAGTGAAAACCTCATGCAATGATTCTCCCAAAACTGGGAACTTACTGCCCAGGCACAATGCAGAGGAAAATCTATTCTGTAAGTATGGGCAATTAGACAGCTGAGATTGTTGCCTTTTTTGATCACTCTAAAACAAATTGCTATTCTATGGAATTCTTTGTTTTTAAAAAGATGACAAACTGTGCTACATGAGGCTCACACTTGTAAGGGGTTTTCACAGGGTTGTTGTGCCTTGGGTGTCTCTGGGCTTCTGCCCTCACAGCTTATGCCTGGCCTGGCCTGAGGTACCCTGAGTGCTGCAA
Organism: Pristiophorus japonicus; assembly: GCF_044704955.1. Classification (NCBI taxonomy): domain Eukaryota; kingdom Metazoa; phylum Chordata; class Chondrichthyes; family Pristiophoridae; genus Pristiophorus; species Pristiophorus japonicus. Next base: position 140,314,733 of record NC_091983.1, on the reverse strand, counting down.
GAGCATCCCTGGAGAGACTGTCCACAGCTTATGAAGGGGGTTTTGAGACTCGTGCGTCCCCACAGCTTATGCCTAGCCTGTGAGGCACCTGAGTGTCAAACACTCCTAACTCCTTCTTCCCTAGCCTGTGACACACAATTGAGCATTTTCGAGGTGCTCCTAGCTTCCCTTACACGGTTCTGACATAAGACTCATGATCAGGAGATGTAATACAATAGAACTGAGACAAGGTGATTCCAAGAGGAACTTTAGGCTTCCAATTTATTTGACAAGGTGTAAGTCAACAAACAGCAATACACCAACAAAACAATCCCACTAAAATGGACCCACGAAAATCTTTACACCAGTTTAGCAGTACAATGCCCAACCTCTCACCTTTCCTGGCCTAACTGAGTTGGGAGTTCTGGGGACCAGAGGTTATACTCACTACTGTGCCTTCCGCAGTCTGGTGGCTTGTTTCTTCTATCTTCGGTGTCGAGAGGCTTGCTGGTTGTGGTTGTTGGATGACGAGGGCAGGGAAAATCATCACTCCTTTTTCACTACATCAGAAACCCCTTTTTTATAGCCAGATTATCCAGTCCGCCTCTCCAGTTGAAGTCGATTCTTCTCATTGGACTTTTTTGATTTTGAAAAATGCAGCAGTTTTAGATTGGGTTTTTTTTTCTACTGATAACCTACTCAAGGTTTGAGTGGGTGTTGATTGCATTGGCCTCCTGTAGCCATTGTGCTAGTCTGGCCTGAGCCAGATATTTCTATGCCTGATGAAAAAGGTGTTGGAATATGTATGTGGCATTGTTTAAATGCTAATGTTCTCAAGGGGCAAGTTTCAAGGGTATACAGTTCCCAGACAATGATTAGTTCTAATGTCCAAACTGCCCCTTTTGATATTGACTCCACCCCTTTTCTTGCCGACCCAACATACACCTTTTTTTAAAAATCCCAAATTCGATTTAAAGTTTGTAGTTTCTTCCATGTGCACTTTAGGATTTCAAACTTTCTGGTAGATAGTTCCAAATTCAATTCCCTTTCCTGAGTCCAAACACTGGGGGGTCTCCATGAATGCACCCCCTTTTATCCCCTGCAGGCCTCATCTGCCCTTTTAAAATTCATTTGTGTTCCAAAGTTTTCCATCGGTTTCAATTCACAGCCCAGACTGATCCCACAGCCCTTTTCCTTCTGGGTAAAATGAGGGGGTTTTTGTCCTCCCCTACATAATGAAGTTGATAAACTTCCAATACTGAGGAATTCTCCATGTACATTCCAAGGGCATTATTTTGCCTAATGAAGAATGCAACAGTGAGGTCCAGCATGTTGTCATTTGATATTGTATGATGTCTGCATACTCTAACTGATGTTGATCACTGACCAGGTCCACTCCAATTGATAACATATCTCCATCGCTATCCACATCTCCTGAGCCTGGGGTTGTACACAATTACTAGAATGTAGGTGATACCTGATTGACTGCCTGATTTTCTTTTTTTGGAGTCAATTATATCTCCTGATTTACCCCTCCACTAAAGATGTTAAGTGCCTGTGTACCCCAGTTACCATCCTGTGCCCAGTCCACCACCACCTGAACCTATTAAGGTACATGCATGTACCTTATGATGGCACAGTACACACTTAAATGAGACCTTTTGTGCTGCTACTGTGAAGGTATTCATGTGCCTGCTAGAATGGTGGAGAGAATGGGCAAAACACTTTTCCAGCAAGTTAGTTGGCTGTATACTTATCTCTGAGAATGCTGAGCTCAACATTTCAATTTGTGTCCTGATTGCTATTCAACTATAGAAATATATTGAATTTTGCTATTATTAATGCAACAGTATTTCTTCTGCATTTGGCTATTTGAGCCAATGGTCTCCTTTTTTAAGAAAGCTAACTTACTCTGCTGCACTTCTTGCAGCCAGACCTCTAATGATTCCACAGAAAAGGAGGGAATGTTCTTGTACTATTTCTTCCCTGCTGCCCCCACCCCCCACTGCTACACATTTTGTTTTGTTGAAACCAAACGACTCTAGCAACTTAAGTCAGATTAAAGGAGAATATACTGTTCCTTGAATTAATAATGAGCGATGGTCCTTTGGTAAAAGCTGCTTCCTTACTGGATTTTCCAACTGCCTGCCTTTCTGTACCTGATTTCTATGTGCAGGGCCATGTGTAATTATGGACAAATACAGCCTTTTTGTTGGTTGACCAATCTTCAAGACATCAAGTTATTTTTAAGCAATTGGTTTTTCTGAATTTAGTAAGTTGGCATATATGCAGGACATTACCATAATATTCTGTCCTTGTTGCACCAGTATTAATTCTAACAATCAACCTTCCACTCTAGTCATTAACCATGAAAACCACTACACCTATATCAGCACAAACTAATATATGTGCAACCTGGATGTTGGTGCATGCATAAATTAAAAAATGAATCACCCCATTTTAGTATGTTTAGTGAGAAGCCTGACTTTAGGCACATTTTTAAGTGGGAAGACAGATGGTACTGGCTCTGTCCTTATTCCTCCACTTTTAATGAAACAAATACGCAAAATAAAACTGAATGTAGTGTCTGGATTCAGTATATGCATATTGACAGTAACCAGAAAAGGCCAGCTGATCGTGATCAAACTGAGCACATTGCTTCCCACTGCCTGCATCCACCAGTCACTATGTAACCTCCCTGGGGAATGCAAAACATTATGGCTTAGACTTTCCATCAGTTTTGCCTCACTACTGCCCATTTAAATGATGCGATGAAGTATAACATGCATTTATCAGCCATTTCTTTCTCTTTCTCCCCCCCATCCCCAAAATGGAAACTAACGTCCATTTATCACCAGCATTACTTTCGGCATCAAGCTAATGTTTTAAGGAATTAATTAAACTGCCCGCCCATATTTTTGACAAGCCCAGGATACAGTTTTTAAAGGAATATCAGTGAGTGTTACTTACACCATCTCACCCATCTATTGTCGAAAAGGTCGCTCTCCCAAAAAAACGCTGGAGAAAAAAAAAAGCTGCATTCAACTGACCTTAACCCAGTGGTAGCGAAGCCATTTTGTAAATTGGAGGACTTTTCATATAAAAGGCTGCTTCAAGTTCTGGGAAGTTTTGATTTAATCTGAGTTCGTTTAAGGTGACTATAAAATCTGAAGAAACATCTTGTATTGTGGATGAATTCAAATTTATTTTGAGTTTTAGGAAAATATTATTTCTGAAGAATATGTATGATTGATTATAATGGGCCTGTAATTTCTCAACCAGTATTGACGACTATGCACATGATGCAGACTGGAGATGGGAGAAGGTATATTGAAGAATATTATGTGCCCAAAGAGGTGGCATGAGGAGGAGGAGAAATTACACCCACGCACTTACAGGAAGAAGCAATCTCACCTGAACTTGTCCAAGCACACATGCCTTAGGAGACTGTGCTTTCGAAAGGAGGTCACCAGTGAGATACGCCAGGTCATTAGGGGAGATCTGCAGCCTAACAGCACCATCAGGGCCACACTGTGGGATAAGGTCAAGGTTACTGTGGCACTTCTACGCGTCAGCTTCCTTTCAGGCCTCAGCTGTCGACATTTGCGCTATCTATCAGTGTGCCACACATTGCTGCATTCAACAGGTCACTGAAGCCCTTTACGCTCGGGGGATGAACTTTATAAGCTTCCCTATGACCAGGGAGGCACAGAGTGAGAGGGCTCTAGGTTTCTCTAGAATAGCAAACTTCCCCAAGGTGCAGGGAGCAATAGACTGTACACACATCACCATCCGAGCACCTTTTCAGGATGCAGAGGTTTTTCGAAACCGAAAAGGATTTCACTCCCTGAATGAGCAACTCGTTGACCACAAGCAAACAATCATGGCAGTAAATGCAAAATCTCCAGGCAGCATCCATGATGCGCACATCTTGCGTGAGAGCGCTGTATCTGACCTGTTTAAGAGTCAGCCACAAGGTCAATGCTGGATGCTTGGTGACAAAAGATATGGCCTCGCCACCTGGCTGATGACGCCCATCCCCCCGCATAAACCCCAGACAGAAGCCGAGAAGCGATACAACGAAAGCCACATAGCCACATGCAATATCATCAAAAAGACAATTGGAGTGCTCAAGCAGTGTTTCAGATGCCTGGACCACGCGGGAGGCGAATTACAATACCACCCTGAGCAGATAGCTCAATTCATTGTGGTGTGCTGCATGCTGCACACTTGGCTAGCAGAAGGGCACAAGAATTGCCAGATGGGACTGCCGGTCCACCTCAGGAGAGAGGAGAAGCAGAAGAGGAGGTGGACGATGACCTCGGGGAAGACAATCAGGCTGACGTTGAAACCATGCCCCCCACCCCCCTCTAGATCGCAGGAAAGGGCCCGTGGTGGCTATGCAGCTGCAAGACAGTTGCGTCTGCAGCTCATAAATGAATGCTTTGCTTGAAATAACGTTGGTGGTAGTTACACAGCTGCAAGACTGTTGTGTCTGCAGCTCATAAATGAATGGTTTACATTACGTTGGTGACAATTACAGTTGATTTACATTACGTTTAATGTTTGCCTTTCCTGGTATGGACTCACCAGTGTTTAACATTACAGCTATCTGAAGACAATGCACAACAATGTTAAGTTAAATTTTAAAAATTTAATGTTAATAAAGAATTTTTTTTTAATTCAAAAACATAACTCCCCCACCCCAAATTTTGAACATTTTATCATCACAGTAAATAACAACAAATACAACAAGGATTTTAATAAAAATGCACGCACCCCCCTCCCCCAAACCATTCCAACATTGAAAAACTGGAAAACAACAACAAACAATTTAAACAACTAACCTAATAAACCACCCACCCAACAGGCAACAATCTTTTTTAAAGTAAATGTACAACAACTAACAAACCCACTCCCTCCCACCCTCCCTCCATCCCTCCGGTGCTGGCAGTGGGAACCCAGTTGGCTCGAGTTGCCTGCTCTCGGGGCCTTTGCCATTGCTCCTAACATCGGGCAGGTTCACAGATGCCTGTGACCTCCCTGTCCTCTCCTTGCGCCCCGGGTCACTGCTGTTCCCAGAGGAGCAGTTGTCTAGCACTGCACAAGGAACTGCTAACTCGCTTGCCTGGGCATTATTTGGTTTGGGATCCTGGCTGGTCCCAGTCCCAATTGGAAGAACCGTTGTGGGTGACACTTCGTTCCCGGGTGTATCTTTGGTGGCGATGGGGTCTGGGGGCTGCGCCTTAGCGCAGTTTGTTCTTTCAGGTTCGTGACGGTTGGTGCCATCGGGTGCCTGAGAGATGGAACCGATCAGGGGCAGGGTATCGATACCGGTGCCGTTGCCCTCCTGAGATCGCTTGCTCTGCAGCTTGTCTATTTTAGCTGCTTGTGGCCACACTCCATGGTGCATCACTCTGGTCCCAGGGGCGCAGGCTACAGCATCGGGTAGCCCGCTGGACCTGTGGGCTTCCGATGGGTGTTTGCCCGCTACATTATCAGAATGCAGTTGAAATCCTGCATTGCACAACGTTTCATTGCTTATAGTAGATAAACGTAGCTCCGATCGCAATTGCCCAACTTTTCTTTGCTTATTACATGTATAAAACTCTGACCATCAATTACAAGCTTTACATTTAGCTCACAGTTGTTATTACATTGAGTGAGAATGTGGGACTGTACCTTTAAGTGTGGTGGGTTGCTGGCATCCTTTAAGAGAGCCTTGCTATCTTTACCCCAATCCTCTACTTCGTTTGGTGCCATGTGTTGCTCCATCAGCGTTGCACCTCGTGGTCTGGCCGCCGCCATCATTTCCTTCAGTCCTTCACCTCGTGGTTTGGGCGCCATCTTTCTTCCATCCACAATGTCGGTTGCTGTGATCCTCGTCTCCCTGGGTTCTGCCACCGAAGCTGGGAAGTCATTTTCGATCGATTTTCTTCCTCCGGAGTTCTGCCACTGGAGCCTGGAAGATGCGTTTGGGTCGTCTCAGCTGGATCATCTCCACGCAGTCGTACTGAGCGGTCTGTGCCTCGGGTGCTGTGCTGGTCTGCTCTCTGGTGCCGGGTCCACCCTCAGGTGGGCGCTTGCTTTGCCTCTGAGCGCGGAGGATGTCGATCGCTGGAGGGATGAAATCTTCCCAGCTCCAATGGATCTTCTCCATCTACCTTCTTCTGAGTAGTGTTGGTCCATCACCTGCAACAATCCACAGAGGTAACTCATGGAGTACCTTAACATTCGCACTACCAACGACTGGGATAAGTTCATTGGTGTAGGTGAGTAGCTTTTCTTGAACCGGAACCAACTTGGGTCATTCAGTTTGATTGTCCCATAGCCTCTCAAAGGCTTCTTGATTCATTGCTGACTGGCTCGCTCCAGTGTCCACCTCCATGAAGACTGGAGCGCCGTTTATCTCGACTTCCATCCTCAATAGGGAACATTCTGTGGTGCAGATAAACCTTCCGTACACCTCATTATGGGGTTGAGCTGCCTCTCTGACCGCCTCTTCATAATCTGCGCTAGATTCACGGCCCTCTTCATCAACACGGTGAGTCCTATTTCTTTTACACATTCGCTGGAGATGGCCCTTTGTGCTGCACTCTTTGCACACATAGTCCTTAAAACAGCACTGGTGAGTCTAGTGATTTCCTCTGCAGCGCCAGCATGGTGCTAACTGATTAGCCCTTAACTGGTGTCTGGCTGTGAGGATGCTCTCTTTGGGCTTGAGATGTTCTTGGATCAGCGTTACAAACTCTTCATACGCCTTGGTCGTTGTCTTCGCTGTGGCCAGCAAGTCCCTGACGAGGCCATAGACGGTGGGCCCACAACTGGTTCGCAGGATTGCTCTGCGCTTATCAGCCAGTGTGGCTGGATTGTCGCCTGCCAGGTCGTTTGCTATGAAGAAATGGTCGAGCCTCTCCACAAAGGCGTCCCAATCATCCCCATCGGCGAACTGCTGCAACGTACCAAAGTTAGTCATTTTCACGTGAAAGTCCGTAATCTCGTCGCCAATTGTTATGTCTTTAGATGCTCTGATAATGACTCCACGAGGCAAAGTATTGCACTTGAACTGTAGAGACCTTAGTCCATTTAATATAACTTCAGAGTGAGGATACCACATGGTGGATTCCCTTTTATACCTGGGTACCTGTGGTGTACAGATGACCCCTGGGCCTCCACCAGTTGCACCCACTGGTGGTGCCAGCATAATGTATACAGTGTGAAACTTGTTGATGGTACCTCCGGTAAATAAGTCTCCATCTTATGCAACTATACAGTAACTACACAGAGAGCATATCTATAGTATACGTATATAACACCATTGGCCTTCCTGGTCACTTGCTGTACCTGCATGCTATCCTTTTGTGTTTCATGCACAAGTACCCCCAGGTCCCGCTGTACTGTGGCACTTTGCAATCTTTCTCTATTTAAATAATAACTTGCTCTTTGATTTTTTCTGCCAAAGTGTATGACCTCACATTTTCCAACATTATACTCTATCTGCCAAATTTTTGCCCACTCACTTAGCCTGTCTATGTCCTATCCGCGTCATCTTCTCATTGATGTTTGCGAACAGAGTGGGAACCTGCCCAGATAAACCTCCCATTGAGCTGGCCATCCTAGACTGGGTGATGTGTAATGAAAAGGGACTAATTAGCAATCTTGTTGTGCGGGGCCCCTTGAGGAACAGTGACCATAATATGGTAGAATTCTTTATTAAGATGGAGAGTGACACAATTAAATCAGAAACTAGGGTCCTGAACTTAAGGAAAGGTAACTTCCATGGTATGAGGCATGAATTGACTAGAATAAACTGGCAAAGGGTACTTAACGGGTGGATAAACAATGGCAAACATTTAAAGATCACATGGATGAACTTCAGCAATTGTACATCCCTGTCTGGAGTAAAAATAAAACGGGGAAGGTGGCTCAACCGTGGCTACCAAAGGAAATTAAGGATAGTGTTAAAACCAAGGAAGAGTCATATAAATTGGTTAGAAAAAGCAACAAAACTGTGGACTGGGAGAAATTTAGAATTCAACAGAGGAGGACTAAGGGTTTAATTAAGAGGGGGAAAATAGAGTACAAGAGGAAGCTTGCAGGGAACATAAAAACTGACTGCAAAAGCTTCTATAAATATGTGAAGAGAAAAAGATTAGTGAAGACAAACGTAGGTCCCTTGCAGTCGGATTCAGGTGAATTTATAATGGGGAACAAAGAAATGGCAGACCAATTGAACAAATACTTTAGTTCTGTCTTCACGAGGGAAGACACAAATAACCTTCCGAATGTACTAGGGGACAGTGGGTCTAGTGACAAGGAGGAACTGAAGGATATCCTTATTAGGTAGGAAATTGTGTTCAGGAAATTGATGGGATTGAAGGCCGATAAATCCCTGGGACCTGATAGTCTGCATCCCAGAGTACTTAAGGAAGTAACCCTAGAAATAGTGAATGCATTGGTGATTATTTTCCAACAGTCTATCGACTCTGGATCAGTTCCTATGCACTGGAGGATAGCTAATGTAACACCACTTTTAAAAAAAGGATAGAGAGAGAAAACGAGTAATTATAGACTGGTTAGCCTGACATCAGTAGTGGGGAAAATGTTGGAATCAATCATTAAGGATGAAAAAGCTGTGCCTTTGGAAAGCAGTGACAGGATCGGACCAAGCCAGCATGGATTTATGAAAGGGAAATCATGCTTGACGAAGCTTCAGGAATTTTTTGAGGATGTAACTAGCAGAGTGGACAAGGGAGAACCAGTGGATGTGGTGTATTTGGACTTTCAAAAGGCTTTTAACAAGGTCCCGCACAAGAGATTAGTGTGCAAAATCAAAACGCATGGTATTGGGGGTAATATACTGACGTGGAAAGAGAACTGGTTGGCAGACAGAAAGCAGAGAGTCGGGATAAACGGGTCCTTTTCAGAATGGCAGGCAGTGACGAGTGGAGTGCCACAGGGCTCAGTGCTGGGACCCCAGCTCTTTACAATACACATTAAAATGATTTAGATAAAGGAATTGAGTGTAATATCTCCAAGTTTGCAGATGACACTAAGCTGGGTGGCGGTGTGAGCTGTGAGGAGGATGCTAAGAGACTGCAGGGTGACTTGGACAGGTTAGGTGAGTGGGCAAATGCATGGCAGAGGCAGTATAATGTGGATAAATGTGAGGTTGTCCATTTTTGGGGGCAAAAACACGAAGGCAGAATATTATCTGAATGGCGGCAGATTAGGAAAACGGGAGGTGCAACGAGACCTGGGTGTCATGGTTCATCAGTCATTGAAAGTTGGCATGCAGGTACAGCAGGCAGTGAAGAAGGCAAATGGTATGTTGGCCTTCATAGCTAGCGGATTTGAGTATAGGAGCAGGGAGGTCTTACTGCAGTTGTACAGGGCCTTAGTGAGGTCTCACCTGGAATATTGTGTTCAGTTTTGGTCTCCTAATCTGAGGAAGGACGTTCTTGCTATTGAGGGAGTGCAGTGAAGGTTCACCAGACTGATTCCCGGGATGGCTGGACTGTCATATGAGGAGAGACTGGATCAACTGCGCCTTTATTCACTGGAGTTTAGAAGGATGAGAGGTGATCTCATAAAACTGGATGTTTACTGAATGTAGTGTCCGGATTCAGTATATGCATATTGACAGTAACCAGAAAAGGCCAGCTGATCGTGATCAAACTGAGCACATTGCTTCCCACTGCCTGCATCCACCAGTCACTATGTAACCTCCCTGGGAAATGCAAAACATTATGGCTTAGACTTTCCATCAGTTTTGCCTCACTACTGCCCATTTAAATGCTGCGATGAAGTATAACATGCATTTATCAGCCATTTCTTTCTCTTCCCCTCCCCCTCCATCCCCAAAATGGAAACTAACGTCCATTTATCGCCAGCATTACTTTCGGCATCAAGCTAATGTTAAGGAATTAATTAAACTGCCCGCCCATATTTTTGACAAGCCCATGATACAGTTTTTAAAGGAATATCAGTGAGTGTTACTTATGCCATCTCGCCCATCTATCGTCGAAAAGATCGCTCTCCCAAAAAAACGCTGGAAAAAAAAGCTGCATTCAACTGACCTTAACCCAGTGGTATGGAAGCCATTTTGTAAATTGGAGGACTTTTCATATAAAAGGCTGCTTCAAGTTCTGGGAAGTTTTGATTTAATCTGAGTTCTTTTAAGGTGACTATAAAATCTGAAGAAACATCTTGTATTGTGGATGAATTCAAATTTATTTTGAGTTTTAGGAAAATATTATTTCTGAAGAATATGTATGATTGATTGTAATGGGCCTGTAATTTCTCAACCAGTATTGATGACTATGCACATGATGCAGACTGGAGATGGGAGAAGGTATATTGAAGAATATTATGTGCCCAAAGAGGTGGCATGAGGAGGAGGAGAACCAAACCCCAGGGTTTTTCAGTGAATATGGGCAGAGATCGCCAAAGTAGTCTCGTCGGTGATACATGAGGTCCATGAGCCGAACCAGTGCCACAAGTGCTGGAATGACCTTTTTGGTTCTGGAAGAGTAAGTATTAAATTTATTTATATTTATTTATCTAATTGTAATTGTAATAGTAATGATGCAATGATGAATTTAAATTCAGATCTGATGTATTGTAGCTAGACCGGTAATCATTTAATCCAAACTTCGATCTTAAACAAGTTATTTGCAGATGGTAGATATAACCATGCATGCAATATGTATGACGTTTACGGTGGACTACCATGTGTGTTGTGTTGTGTAATATTATTATCACATGATATCTGTCAGTAATGTATTATGTGTTGTATCAGTATCTGTAACAGTATTTAGCAATGATCTTACGCCATGCCATGCTGTTGTCACTTTTTGCAGAAGAAACTTTTGAAGAATAGAGCAAAGCAGCGGCGCCCAGGTGGCGGCCCAGCGGACCTGTCGCCCTAACTGATTTGGAGGAGTGGACGCTGAAACTTGTGGGTATCCACAACCGGTCGGCCACCCATGCTGCATCGGAACCTGTCCTCATGCCATATGAGTTATGTATAAACCATTGGGTGATGTAAAGTAAATGAATGCCATTCATATCTGTATAATATTGATTGATGATTGATGATATGATGTATTTTATTGATGCAATGTTATGTAATGTTATGTTGTTATGTAATGTTATGTAATTAATGATGGGATCATGAAAATCATTGTAATGCAGATTTTGTACTATCATGATATTCATTGAATGTGATGAATGTCATTATTTTTATAGCAGTAGTGTTGCTCTTGTGCATATGCCGTGTGACCCTAGCAGCCCCCTCTCCTCTAATTACTTCATTCATGTTTTCTAGCTCAGCTAAGAGCACAGGCCTTGCAGGCCCTACAGGAACCGCAGGCACCTATGGACCCGGCGGTGGTAATTGTTTTATGTGGGCGAGGTGCCCCGTATCTCGCCCGTCCTACTGCAGGTCCTCCTCTCCACTGAGGACAGTGAAGAGGTGGAGGAGGAGGCTACAACAGCAGCATCCAGTGTTCCTGTGGCCACGTCCTCCTCGATCGAGTTGGTAGTGGGACCAAGCACCTTGCCGCAGGGCACCCTAAGTGATTCCATGCCGGCGCCGACCCCGCAGAGGTTGGTTGGGCGCAGTCGGACTGCTCCAAGAGCGGTAGATCTGACTTTGGACATGGTGAACTTGTCCAGGAAGAGCATCGAAATTGGTCGGGAGCTCCTCCAGGCAATAGAAACATAGAAACATAGAAAATAGGTGCAGGAGTAGGCCATTCGGCCCTTCGAGCCTCCACCACTATTCAATAAGATCATGGCTGATCATTCGCTCAGTACCCCATTCCTGCTTTCTTGCTATACCCCTTGATTCCCTTAGCCATAAGGTCCATATCTAACTCCCTCTTGAATATATCCAATGAACTGGCATCAACAACTCTCTGCGGTAGAGAATTACACAGGTTAACAACTCTCTGAGTGAAGAAGTTTCTCCTCATCTCAGTTCTAAATGGCCTACCCCTTATCCTAAGACTGTGTCCCCTGGTTCTGGACTTCCCCAACATCGGGAACATTCTACCCGCATCTAACCTGTCCCGTCCCGTCAGAATCTTACATGTTTCTATGAGATCCCCTCTCTTCCTTCTAAACCCCAGTGAATACAGGCCTAGTCGGTCCAGTCTCTCCTCATATGTCAATCCTGCCATCCCAGGAATCAGTCTGGTGAACCTTCGCTGCACTCCCTCAATAGCAAGAACGTCCTTTCTCAGATTAGGAGACCAAAACTGAACATAATATTCCAGATGAGGCCTCACCAAGGCCCTGTACAACTACAGTAAGACCGCCCTGCTCCTATACTCAAATCCCCTAGCTATGATGGCCAACATACTATTTGCTTTCTTCACCGCCTGCTGTACCTGCATGCCAACTTTCAATGACTGATGAACCATGACACCCAGGTCTCATTGCACCTCCCCTTTTCCTAATCTGCCGCCATTCAGATAATATTCTGCCTTCGCATTTTTGCCCCCAAAGTGGATAGCCTCACATTTATCCATATTATACTGCATCTGCCATGCATTTGCCCACTCACCTAACCTATCCAAGTCACCCTGCAGCCTCCTAGCGTCCCCCTCACAGCTCACACCGCCACCCAGTTTAGTGTCATCTGCAAACTTGGAGATATTACACTCAATTCCTTCATCTAAATCATTGATGTATATTGCAAAGAGCTGGGGACCCAGCACTGAGCCCTGAGGCACCCCACTAGTCACTGCCTGCCATTCTGAAAAGGACCCGTTTATCCCGACTCTCTGCTGCCTGTCTGCCAACCAGTTCTCTATCCATGTCAGAACATTACCCCCAATACCATGTGCTTTGATTTTGCACACCAATCTCTTGTGTGGGACCTTGTCAAAAGCCTTTTGAAAGTCCAAATACACCACATCCACTGATTTTTCCTTGTCCACTCTACTAGTTATATCCTCAAAAAATTCCAGAAGATTTGTCAAGCATAATTTCCCCTTCATAAATCCATGCTTACTTGACCGATCCTGTCACTGCTTTCCAAATGCGCTGATATTACATCCTTAATAATTGATTCCAACATTTTCCCCACTACTGATGTCAGGCTAATCGGTCTATAATTACCCACTTTCTCGCTCCCTCCCTTTTTAAAAAGTGGTGTTACATTAGCTACCCTCCAGTCGATAGGAACTGATCCAGAGTCAATAGACTGTTGGAAAATGATCACCAATGCATCCACTATTTCTATTGCCACTTCCTTAAGTACTCTGGGATGCAGACTATCAGGCCCCGGGGATTTATCGGCCTTCAATCCCATCAATTTCCCTAACACAATTTCCCGCCTAATAAGGATATCCTTCAGTTCTTCCTTCTCATTAGACCCTCAGTCCCCTAGTACTTCTGCAAGGTTATTGGTGTCTTCCTTCGTGAAGACAGAACCAAAGTATTTATTCAATTGATCTTCCATTTCTTTGTTCCCCATTATAAATTCACCTGAATCCGACTGCAAGGGACCTACATTTGTCTTCACTAATCTTTTTCTCTTCACATATCTATTGAAGCTTTTGCAGTCAGTTTTTATGTTCCCGGCAAGCTTCTTCTCGTACTCTATTTTCCCCCTTTTAATTAAACCCTTTGTTCTTCTTTGCTGAATTCTAAATTTCTCCCAGTCCTCAGGTTTGTTGCTTTTTCTGGACAATTTATATACCTCTTTCTTGGATTTAACACTATCCTTAATTTCCCTTGTTAGCCATGGTTGAGCCACCTTCCCCGTTTTATTTTTACTTCAGACAGGGATGTGCAATTGCTGAAGTTCATCCATGTGATCGTTAAATGTTTGCCATTGCCTATCCACCGTCAACCCTTTAAGTATCATTTGCCAGTTTATTCTCGCCAATTCATGCCTCAAACCATTGAAGTTACCTTTCCTTAAGTTCAGGACCCCTAGTTTCTGAATTAACTGTGTCATTCTCCATCTTAATAAAGAATTCTACCATGTTATGGTCACTCTTCTCCAAGGGGCCACGCACAACAAGATTGCTAATTAATCCTTTCTCATTACACATCACCCAGTCTAGTATGACCAGCTCCCTAGTTGGTTCCTCGACATATTGGTCTAGAAAACCATCCCTAATACACTCCAGGAAATCCTCCTCCACCGCATTGCTACCAGTTTGGTTAGCCCAATCAATATGCAGATTAAAGTCTGCATAACTGCTGTACCTTTATTGCATGCATCCCTAATTTCTTATTTGATGCTGTCCCCAACCTTTCTACTACTGTTTGGTGGTCTGTACACAACTCCCACTAGCGTTTTCTGCCCCTTGGTATTCCGTAGCTCCACCCATACCAAGCTAATGTCTTTTCTTACTATTGCATTAGTTTCCTCTTTAACCAGCAATGCCACCCCGCCTCCTTTTCCTTTCTGTCTATCCTTCCTAAATGTTAAATACCCCAGGATGTTGATCACCTTGGTCACCCTGGAGCCATGTCTCCGTGATGCCAATTACATCATATCCGTTAACTGCTATCTGCGCAGTTAATTCATTCACCTTATTCCGAATACTCCTCGCATTGAAGCACAGAGCCTTCAGGCTTGTCTTTCTAACACACTTTGCCCCTTTAGAATTTTGCTGTAATGTGACTCTTTTTGCTTTTTGCCTTAGGTTTCTCTGCCCTCCACTTTTCTTCTTTCTATCTTTTGCTTCTGCCCCCATTCTACTTCCCCCTGTCTCCCTCAATTGGACCCAATGAGTTTCTACCTCGTAGACAAGGGCAGCATTGGCCTCCTCAGAAAAACGCTTGGCATGCCTTCTGCCACCCATCTCCTCCCCCACTTCACCCAGATCACTGCCTTCACCCACCTCCTCCACCTCTACGACATCACCCAGCACCACTTCTATGTGCTCCATTATTTCATTTTAATTATTTTCAATTATTTTCGGCCAAAATTCAATCAATCACTATCCCTCAAAACCAGCTTTCTAAACACAACCGCACTTGACTCGCTCTCTCTCTTTTTCTCTGTTCTGCGCATGTGCAGATGACCCCTGACCTCTTGAAACGCGGGAAAAGACTGTTGCTATGGCCGGCAGCCTGTTACGACAGAAAAAAACTGAACAAACCGCTAACGCCCATTTCACATTGCTCCCGCTAATACCCAACCTATAAAGTGGAAAATAGCGAGTTTGAAAATTGGCGATATTCCGACGATCACAAAAACCAATATAAACGCGAACGCTGGAAATATCGTCCACTTTTGGGTGATCTGGACACTAATGCAAAGTCTAGCCCATTACGGTTTAAAAACTTTAGGACCGTGCAGGAGCATATGATCTGGAAAAGTCCTCTGTGATCCCTGAAGGCAAACAAAATGAGTTACAAACCATGCAATACCTCACTTACGTTTTGTAAGCAGTGATATCAGCCACAGCCAGTAACTTGTCCAACTCACTTTTGACAGCTTGCAGTGAATCTGCATTCACTGCACCAGCCAGCAACTTGTTCCAAAGGTCAGTGACACTTGGTGAAAAGAAAAAAAACCCTGACAGTACTGGAGAAGTTTTAGGAAACGACAGTCCAGGACAAAGTTAAGTCACTTTGATAAGTGTGGATTAATTAAGGAAAGCCAGCACGGATTTGTTAAAGAAAATCGTGTTTAACTTGATCACGTTTTTTGATGAGGTAACAGAGAGGATTGATGAGGGCTCTGCGCTTGATGTGTATATGGACTTCCAAAAGGCATTTTATAAAGTGCTACATAATATGCTTGCCAACAAAGTTGAAGCCCATGGAATTGAAAAATAGAAACATAGAAAATAGGTGTAGGAGTAGGCCATTCGGCCCTTCGAGCCTGCTCCGTCATTCAACAAGATCATGGATGATCTGGCCGTGGACTCAGCTCCACTTACCCGTCCGCTCCCCATAACCCTTAATTCCCTTATTGGTTAAAAATCTATCTATCTGTGACTTGAATACATTCAATGAGCTAGCCTCAACTGCTTCCTTGGGCAGAGAATTCCACAGATTCACAACCCTCTGGGAGAAGAAATTCCTTCTCAACTCGGTTTTAAATTGGCTCCCCCGTATTTTGAGGCTGTGTCCCCTAGTTCTAGTCTCCCTGACCAGTGGAAACAACCTCTCTGCCTCTATCTTGTCTATCCCTTTCATGATTTTAAATGTTTCTATAAGATCACCCCTCATCCTTCTGAACTCCAACGAGTAAAGACCCAGTCTACTCAATCTATCATCATAAGGTAACCCCCTCATCTCCGGAATCAGCCTAGTGAATCGTCTCTGTACCCCCTCCAAAGCTAGTATATCCTTCCTTAAGAAAGGTGACCAAAACTGCATGCAGTACTCCAGGTGCGGCCTCACCAATACCCTATACAATTGCAGCAGGACCTCCCTGCTTTTGTACTCCATCCCTCTCGCAATGAAGGCCAACATTCCATTCGCCTTCCTGATTACCTGCTGCACCTGCAAACTAACTTTTTGGGATTCATGCACAAGGACCCCCAGGTCCCTCTGCACCGCAGCATGTTGTAATTTCTCCCCATTCAAATAATATTCCCTTTTACTGTTTTTTTTCCCAAGGTAGATGACCTCACACTTTCCGACATTGTATTCCATCTGCCAAACCTTAGCCCATTCGCTTAACCTATCTAAATCTCTTTGCAGCCTCTCTGTGTCCTCTACACAACCCACTTTCCCACTAATCTTTGTGTCACCTGCAAATTTTGTTACACTACACTCTGTCCCCTCTTCCAGGTCATCTATGTATATTGTAAGGGCCATATCTAACTCCCTCTTGAATATATCCAATGAACTGGCATCAACAACTCTCTGCGGTAAAGAATTCCACAGGTTAACAACTCTCTGAGTGAAGAAGTTTCTCCTCATCTCAGTCCTAAATGGCTTATGCCTTATCCTTAGACTGTATCCACTGGTTCTGGACTTCCCCAACATCAGGAACATTCTTCCTGCATCTAACCTGTCCAGTCCCGTCAGAATTTTATATGTTTCTATGAGATCCCCTCTCTTCCTTCTAAACCCCAGTGAATACAGGCCTAGTCGGTCCAGTCTCTCCTCATATGTCAATCCTGCCATCCCAGGAATCAGTCTGGTGAACCTTCGCTGCACTCCCTCAATAGCAAGAACGTCCTTTCTCAGATTAGGAGACCAAAACTGAACATAATATTCCAGATGAGGCCTCACCAAGGCCCTGTACAACTGCAGTAAGACCTCCCTGCTCCTATACTCAAATCCCCAGCTATGAAGGCCAACATACCATTTGCCTTCTTCACGCCTGCTGTACCTGCATGCCAACTTTCAATGACTGATGTACCATGACACCCAGGTCTCGTTGCACCTCCCCCTTTCCTAATCTGCCACCATTCAGATTATATTCTGCCTTCGTGTTTTTGCCACCAAAGTGGATAACCTCACATTTATCCACATTATACTGCATCTGCAATGCATTTGCCCACTCACCTACCCTGTCCAAGTCATCCTGCAGCCTCTTAGTGTCCTCCTCACAGCTCACACCGCCACCCAGCTTAGTGTCATCTGCAAACTTGGAGATATTACACTTAATTCCTTCATCTAAATCATTGATGTATATTGTAAATAGCTGGGGTCCCAGCACTGAGCCCTGCGGCACCCCACTAGTCACTGCCTGCCATTCTGAAAAGGACCCGTTTATCCCGACTCTCTGCTTCCTGTCTGCCAACCAGTTCTCTATGCACGTCAGAATATTACCCCCAATACCATGTGCTTTGATTTTGCACACTAATCTCTTGTGTGGGACCTTGTCAAAAGCCTTTTGAAAGTCCAAATTCACCACATCCACTGGTTCTCCCTTGTCCACTCTACTAATTACATCCTCAAAAAATTCTAGAAGATTTGTCAAGCATGATTTCCCTTTCATAAATCCATGCTGACTTGGACCGATCCTGTCACTGCTTTCCAAATGTGCTGCTATTTCATCTTAATAATTGATTCCAACATTTTCCCCACTACTGATGTCAGGCTAACCGGTCTTCATTACCCACTTTCTCCCTCCTTTTTTAAAAAGTGGTATTACATTAGCTACCCTCCAGTTCATAGGAACTGATCCAGAGTCGATAGACTGTTGGAAAATGATCACCAATGCATCCAATATTTCTATTGCCACTTCCTTAAGTACTCTGGGATGCAGACTATCAGGCCCCGGGATTTATCAGCCTTCAATCCCGTCAATTTCCCTAACACAGAATAAAAGGGACAGTGGCAGCAAAGATACGAAATTGCCTAAGTGACAAGAAACAGAGAGCAGTGGTGAACCTATCTCCCTCCCTCTGAACTTGCAGCACTTCGCTCTCTCGGATCCAACATCAACTTTGTCATTAAACCTACTGACAAGGGTGGCGCTGTTGTTATTTGGCGAACCGATGTCTACCTTGCAGAAGCTGATCACCAACTCTGACACCTTCTCCTACCTCCCCATCGGCCATGACCCCACTATTGAACATCAAGCCATCATTTCCCAGACCGTCACTGACCTCATCTCCTCTGGAGATCTTCCCTCCACAGCCACCAACCTCATTGTTCCCCAACCCCTCACAGCCTGCTTCTACCTCCTTCCCAAGATCCACAAACAGGACTGCCCTGGTAGACCCATCGTTTCAGTTTCTACTTGCCCCACAGAACTAACTTACTTCCTATCTTGACTCTATTTTTTCTCCCCTTGTCCACTCACTTCCCACCTACATCCACGACTCCTCTGACGGCCTCCATCACTTTAACAATTTCAAGTTTCCTGGCCCCAACCATCTTCTTTTCACCATGGATGTCCAATCGCTCTACACTTCCAACCCCACTAGGATGGCCAGAGAGTGTTCCGCTTCTTTTCCCGGTACTTTGATGGCTGTATCGGTGATGTTTCCTGCTCTCACCCATAACTCGAAAATTTCATTCACTTTGCATCCAATTTCCCTCATCTTCACATGGTTCATCTCTGACTTATCCCTTCCCTTCCTTGACTTCTCCATCTCCATTTCTGGGGATAGGCTATCCACCAGTATCCACTATAAGCCCACTGACTCCCACAGCTACCTGGACTACACTTTCTCCCATCACGCATCCTGTAAGGACTCCATTCCATATTCCCAATTTCTCCGTCTCCGTCGCATCTACTCTGACGACGCCACCTTTCAGACTAGTGCCTCTGACATGTCTTCCTTTTTCCTCATCCAAGGATTCCCCTCCGCCGTGGTTAACATGGCCCTCGACCATGTCCGTTCTATTTCCCGCACCTCTGCTCTCACCCCTTCCCCTCCCTCTCAGCACTACTTTGGTTCCCCTTGTCCTCACCTTTCACCCCACTAGCCTCCACTTTCAACGGATCATCCTCCGCCATTTCTGCTACCTCCACCGTGATCCCACCACCAATCACATCTTCTCCTCCTCTCCCCTCTCAGCATTCCGAAGGGACCGCTCCCTCTGCAACACCCTGGTCCATTCCGCAGTCACCCGCAGCACCCACTCCCCTTCCCATGGCACCTTCTCATGCAAGCGCAGGAGATGCAACACCTGCCCTTTTACCTCCTCCCTTCCCTCTATCCAGTGCCCCAAATACTCCTTCCAGGTGAAACACACTTGTACTTCTTTCAATTTAGTGTACTGTATTTGCTGCTCACAATGTGGTCTCCTCTACATTAGGGAGAACAAATGCAGATTGGGTGACTGCTTTGCAGAACACCTCCGTATGCATGACCCTCAGCTTCCTGTCACCTGTCACTTTAATTCCCTGCTCCACTCTCACTCCGACATCTCCGTCCTCGGCCTCCTACACTGTTCCAATGAAGCTCAATGTAAGCTCGAGGAACAGCACCTCATCTTTTGTTTAGACACTTTACAGCCTTCTGGACTTAACATTGATTTCAACAATTTCAGACCATAATCTCTGCCCATATTTGGCTCCCTTCCCCCCCCCTCCTCCTCCCGCCCCCCACCCCCCTCCAAAATTCTCCCTATCTCTAACTGGTAGTTATTCTGCCATTCACACCCTATCTAGACTAACCTTTTTCTAACTTCTGCCATTACCATTTCAAGTTGGTCCATCATCCCTTTTGTCTCTCTAATCTCTCCTGTCTTCCACGCTATCACAGACCTTATCTTTTATTCTTCCCCTCCCCCTTTCAGTGCTCCTCAAGAATCTGTTCTTTTCAAACATTCACCAGTTCTGACGAAGGGTCATCGACCTGAAACTTTAACTCTGTTTTTCTCTCCAGAGATGTTGCCTGACCCGCTGAGATTTCCAGCTTTTCCTGTCTTTATTTCAGATTCCAGCATCCGCAGTATTTTGCTTTTGTATAGTGGTGAATGGTTGTTTTTCAGACTGAAGGATGGTATACAGTGGGGTTCCCCAGGGCTGGGTACCAGGACCACTGTTTTTCTTGATATATATTAATGATATATATCAAGACTTGGGTGTACAGGGCACAATTTCAAAATTTGCAGATGACACACAACTTGGCAGCATAGTGAACAGCGAGGACGATAGTGATGGACTTCAGGTGAGTATTTGTGCTGAACACAAGTTCAGTATCATAGAAGCTTATGGGAAAAGTCCATCTCTTTTGACATGCTCTTCAGTGGAGCAGGTCATGATTCCACATTATTGATTAGTCAGTATTGAAACTCTGCAAGGCCCTCAAATATGTTTAGCTGAAACAGAATCTCATTGTTTAAATGTTTTTCTTGGGGGCTGCTGACTCATGTTGAGGACCATAGTTGTCCTCAAACAGCATTCCATAAGTGCACAAAATTCTGTAAGAGTGCTTAAGGGAAAGGTATTGCTCTTGACTCTACTCCCATAAGCAGTCTGGCAGGATTTTGCATACTTGCTGTTTTTGTGATTTAAACTACAGTCCTCAACGGTGAGTCAACAGAGCTTAAATACTTGAGCTGAGCACTTGGTTCTCAATTGTCATTCTGAAGTCTCAATTGTCATTAAACCCAAAAGGAAGTGCGTAACTTGAGGTTTATTTTTTCTTTGCTATGTTTTTTTTAATAAAAAAGTTAATTTGCCCTTTTTTAAAGGCAACTTATTTTTCATCTTGTAGAAGAATTTCCGTGGGAGCTCCTCAATCTCCTGCTGTAAATTTGGCGGAAACCCGAAAGAAACCTTTCCGCTGATCTCTCGCTAAAGTTACAGCAGGAGCACCCTGTGGGTATTACTGGTGCTATTGTTTTATATTTCCCTCAATACCGGGAGCGGTTTCACCAAACAATAACTTTTTAATAATGTTTTCATTAAATGTCCTCAAGTGAGTCACAACAAGAAATTGCAGTTCTAATGAGTATACTGTGTAGTCTTCTTATTGGAACTGCAATTTCTTGTGACACAGCACATTTAATGAAAACACTATAAAGGCTATTAAACACATTTACAACCCCTGCTCCCATTGTAATACCAAGTGCTACAGACCACATCAGCTGAACAGCTCCAATCAAGTGGATACAAAATCTTCCTGGGATCTGAAACTACAGTGAGAATGACTCCAAATGGTTGCTTTTAGCAATGAATGAGCTAATATACAAAATCCAGCTCTATTGAGTTCCTCTGAGTTTACTGCAATTCACACACAAAATGGTAAAATGACGAAAGCAAATTTGCAACAAAAAATACACAATGTTGTATTCGTTTGGTATTGAATAAAGCAGTACTTTGCATAACCTAGGAAATCTGTGACCAGACTAGTCAGTATGGTTTATGAGTAGAACACCCCAAATGTTCTATCTGAGAAACGTGCAATACTTGATGACTGCAACAATGAGTCGCAATAGAAAGTTACTCGTTCACTTTAAAGACTCATTTCATTGTTCAGCTGTACAAGTAAGTAGGATTGCAATCTTGGCGATATATTTCCAAGTCAGGATGGTGTGAAACTTGGAGGGGTACTTGCAGATGATGGTGCAACTATGCACCTACTGCCCTTGTCCTTCTCGGTAGCAGAGGTTATGGCTTTGGGAGGTGCTGTTGAAGAAGCCTTGACGAGTTGCTGCAGTGCATTTTGTAGATGGTACACCCTGCAGCCATGGTGTGCTAGTGATGGAGAGAGTGAATGCTTAAGGTGGTGGATGGGGTGCCAATCAAGCGGGCTGCTTTACCCTGGACGGTGTCGAGCTTCTTGAGTGTTGTTGGAGCTGCATTCATCCAGGCAAGTGGAGAGTACTCCGTCACTCTCCTGTCTTGCACCTTGTAGATGGTGGAAAGCTTTGGGGAGTTAGGAGGTGAGTCACTCATTGCAGAATACCCAGCCTCAGACTTGCTCTTGTAGCCACAGTATTTATATGGTTGATCCAATTAACTTTTTGGTCAATGATGATGCCCAGGATGTTGATGATAGGTGATTTAGCAATGGTAATGTCATTGAATGTCAAGGGGCGGTGGTTAGATTCTCTCTTGTTGGAGATAGTAATTGCCAGGCATTCGTGTAGCACGAATGTTACTTGCTACTTATCAGCCAAGCCTATATGTTGTCCAACTCTTGTTGCATGCGGGCACAGACTGCTTCATTATCTGAGGAGTTGAGACTGGAACTGAACACTGTGCAATCATCAGCAAACATCCCCAATTCTGATCTTATGATGGAGGGAAGCAGCTGAAGATGGTTGGGTCAAGTACACTGCCCTGAGGAACTTCTGCAGCAATGTTTTGAGGCTGTGATGATTGGCCTCCACAACCATCTTCCATTGTGCTAGGTATAACTCAGCCAGCGGAGAGATTTTCATTATTCCCATTGACTTCAGTTTTACTAGGGCTCCTTGATGCCACACTCGGTCAAATGCTGCCTTGATGTCAAGCGCAATTACTCTCACCTCACCTCTGGAACTCAGCACTTTTGTCCAGGCTTGGACCAAGGCTGCAATGCATGCAATAAGGGTACAGCAGTTATCATGGGTGACTTTAATCTATATATAGATTAGGCTAACCAAACTGGTAGGAATACGGTGGAGGAGGATTTCCTGGAGTGTATTAGGGATGGTATTCTCGACCAATACATCGAGGAACCAACTAGAGGGCTGGCCATCCTAGACTGGGTGATGTGCAATGCGAAAGGGCTAATTAGCAATCTTGTTGTGTGAGGTCCCTTGGGAAAGAGTGACCATAATATGGTAGAAACCTTTATTAAGATGGAGAGTGACACGGTTAATTCAGAGACTAGGGTCCTGAACTTAGGGAAAGGTAACTTCGATGGTATGAGACGTGAATTGGCTAGAATAGACTGGCGAGTGATACTTAAAGGGTTGACGGTGAATGGCAAACATTTAAGGATCACATGGATGAACTTCAACAATTGTACATTTCGGTCTGGAGTAAAAAATAAAACGCGGAAGGTGGCTCAACCATGGCTAACAAGGGAAATTAAGGATAGTGTTAAATCCAAGGAAGAGGCCTATAAATTGGCCAGAAAAAGCAACACACCTGAGAACTGGGAGAAATTTAGAATTCAGCAGAGGAGGACAAAGGGTTTAATTAGGAGCGGGAAAATAGAGTATAAGAGGAAGCTTGCTGGGAACATAAAACCTGACTGCAAAAGCTTCTATAGATATGTGAATGATGCATTGGTGATCATTTTCCAGCAGTCTATTGACTCTGGATCAGTTCCTATGGACTGGAGGGTAGCTAATATAACACCACTTTTTAAGAAAGGAGGGAGAGAGAAAACGGGGAATTATAGACTGGTTAGCCTGACATCGTTGGTGGGGAAACTGTTGGAATCAATTATTATGGATGAAATAACAGCGCATTTGGAAAGCAGTGACAGGATTGGTCCAAGTCAGCATGGATTTATGAAAGGGAAATCATGCTTGACAAATCTCCTTGAATTTTTTGAGGATGTAACTGGTAGAGTGGACAGGGGAGAACCAGTGGATGTGGTGTATTTGGACTTTCAAAAGGCTTTTGACAAGGTCCCACACAAGAGATTGGTGTGCAAAATTATAGCACATGGTATTGGGGGTAATGAATTGACGTGGATAGAGAACTGGTTAGCAGACAGGAAGCAGAGAGTCGGGATAAACGGGTCCTTTTCAGAACGGCAGGCAGTGACTAGTGGGGTGTCGCAGGGCTCAGTGCTGAGATCCCAGTTATTTACAATATACATCAATGATTTAGATGAAGGAATTGAGTGTAATATCTCCAAGTTTGCAGATGACAGTAAGCTGGGTGGCGATGTGAGCTGCGAGGAGGATACTAAGACACTGCAGGGTGACTTGGACGGGTTAGGTGAGTGGGCAAATGCATGGTAGATACAGTATAATGTGGATAAATGTAAGGTTATCCACTTTGGTGGCAAAAACATGAAGGCAGAATATTATCTGAATGGCGGCTGATTAGGAAAAGGGGAGGTGTAACGAGACCTGGGTGTCATGGTACATCAGTCGTTGAAAGTTGGCATGCAGGTACAGCAGGCGATGAAGAAGGCAAATGGCATGTTGGCCTTCATAGCTAGAAGATTTGAGTACAGGAGCAGGGAGGTCTTACTGCAGTTGTACAGGGCCTTGGTGAGGCCTCACCTGGAATATTGTGTTCAGTTTTGGTCTCCTAGTCTGAGGAAGGATGTTCTTGCTATAGAGGGAGTGCAGCGAAGGTTCACCAGACTGATTCCCGGGATGGCAGGACTGACAAATGAGGAGAGACTGGATTGACTAGGCCTGTATTCACTGGAGTTTAGAAGAATGGGAGGGGATCTCATAGAAACATATAAAATACTGACGGGACTGGACAGGTTAGATGCAGGAAGAATGTTCCTGATGTTGGGGAATTCCAGAACCAGGGGACACAATCTAAGAATAAGGGGTAAGCCATATAGGACCGAGATGAGGAGAAACTTCTTCACGCAGAGAGTTGTTGATGCCAGTTCGTTGGATATATTCAAGAGGGAGTTAGATATGGCCCTAACGGCTAAAGGGATTAAGGGGTATGGAGAGAAAGCAGGGAAGGGGTGCTGAGGTGATGATCAGCCATGATCTTATTGAATGGTGGTGCAGGCTCGAAGGGCCAAATGACCAACTCCTGCACCTATTTTCTATGTTTCTATGTTTCTAAGCCTGGAGCCGAATGGTCCTGGTGGAACCCAAACTGCGCATCGATTAACAGGCTGTTGGTGAGTAATTGCCGCTTGATATAATTGTCGACAACACCTTCCATCACTTTGCTGATGATAGGGAGCAGACTAATGGGGCCGTAATTGGCTGGATTGGATTTGTCCTGCTTTTTGTGGATAGGACATACCTGGGAGTTTTCCACATTGTTGGGTAAACGCCAGTGTTATAGCTACAATCAGTGTTGAGGAGAGGCCCGATCACTGTTGGAGGAGTGAAGCCCCGCCGCTGGGGGAGTGAAGGCCTGCCGCTAGAGGAGTGAACGCCCGCCGCAGGAGGAGTGAAGGCCCACTGTTGGAGGAGTGAAGGCCCACCACTGGGGGAGTGAAGGCCTGCCGCTGGAGGAGTGAAGGCCTGCTGCTGGAGGAGTGAAGGCCCACTGTTGAAGGAGTGAAGGCCCGCCGTTGGAAGAGTGGAGGCCCACCGCAGGAGGAGTGAAGGCCCACCGTTGGAGGAGTGAAGGCACGCCGCAGGAGGAGTGAAGGCCCACTATTGGAGGAGTGAAGGCCCGCCGCTGGAGGAGTGAAGGCCCACCACTGGGGGAGTGAAGGCCTGCTGCAAGAGGAGTGAACGCCCGCCGCAGGAGGAGTGAAGGCCCGCCGTTGAAGGAGTGAAGGCCTGCCATTGGAAGAGTGAAGGCCTGCCGCTGGAGGAGTGAAGGCCCACTGTTGGAGGAGTGAAGGCCTGCCGCTGGGGGAGTGAAGGCCCACTGTTGGAGGAGTTAAGGCCCGCCGCTGGAGGAGTGAAGGCCCGCCACTGGGGGAGTTAAGGCCTGCCGCTGGAGGAGTGGAGGCCTGCTGTTGGAGGGGTGAAGGCCCGCCACTGGAGGAGTTAAGGCCTGCCGCAGGAGGAGTGGAGGCCCGCTGTTGGAGGAGTGAAGGCCTGCCGCAGGAGGAGTGAATGCCCACCAGTGGGGGAGTGAAGGCCTGCTGCAAGAAGAGTGAAGGCCTGCCGCTGGAGGAGTGAGGGCCTGCCGCAGGAGGAGTGAAGGCCCGTCACTGGGGGAGTGAAGGCCCGCCGCTGGGGTAGTGAAGGCCCGCCACTGGGGAAGTGAAGGCCTGCCGCTGGGGGAGTGAAGGCCCGTCACTGGGGGAGTGAAGGCCCGTCACTGGGAGAGTGAAGGCCCGCCGTTGGAGGAGTGAAGGCCCGCCACTGGGGGAGTGAAGGCCCGCCACTGGGGGAGTGAAGGCCCGTCACTGGGGGAGTGAAGGCCCGCCGTTGGAGGAGTGAAGGCCTGCCACAGGATGAGCGAGGGCCTGCCGCAGGAGGAGTGAAGGCCTGCCGCTGGAGGAGTGAAGGCCTGCCGCTGGAGGAGTGAAGGCCCGCCACTGGGGGAGTGAAGGCCCGCCACTGGGGGAGTGAAGGCCCGCCACTGGGGGAGTGAAGGCCTGCCACAGGAGGAGTGAGGGCCTGCCGCAGGAGGAGTGAAGGCCTGCCGCTGGAGGAGTGAAGGCCCGCCACTGGGGGAGTGAAGGCCCGTCACTGGGGGAGTGAAGGCCTGCCACAGGAGGAGTGAAGGCCCGTCACTGGGGGAGTGAAGGCCCGTCACTGGGGGAGTGAAGGCCTGCCACAGGAGGAGTGAAGGCCTGCCGCTGGAGGAGTGAAGGCCTGCCGCTGGAGGAGTGAAGGCCCGCCACTGGGGGAGTGAAGGCCCGTCACTGGGGGAGTGAAGGCCCGTCACTGGGGGAGTGAAGGCCTGCCACAGGAGGAGTGAAGGCCCGTCACTGGGGGAGTGAAGGCCCGTCACAGGAGGAGTGAAGGCCCGTCGTCGGACGTCATCATGGATCGAGGACCCCAGTTGTCGTCACTGATGGTGGTGTGGTGGGAAGCCTGAGGTAGGCCCGATCTTGTGGGATTCGTAGGGTTGTGTTTAGAGTAAGGGTTTAAATGTTTAAGACCCACTAGTAGGATCTATTAAGGCTAGGAGAAGTTTAGACAGTGGGAAGGGGGAGACTGAGGGCGGAAAGTTGCCAGATGGTAGCAGATGGTGGTTGTTTAGCAGGGGAGCTCCCTAGGGAGCTGCCACCCCGGTGGCCATCTTGCCATTTGGATCCATTACAGACCCAATCCATGTCCGGACCGGGGGGTCAAAGAGGGCTGCGTCATCGCCCCAACTCTCTTCTCAATCTACCTCACAGTCAACAAGCATCCCGCTGGAGTGGAACTGAACTACAGAACCAGTGGGAATCTGTTCAACCTTCGCCGTCTCCAGGCCAGGTCCAAGACCACTCCAACCTCTGCTGTCAAGCTGCAGTACGCGGACGACGCCTGCGTCTGCACACATATAGAGGCTGAACTCCAGGACATAATCGACGTATTTACTGAGGCGTACGAAAGCATGGGCCTTACGCTAAACATCAGCAAGACAAAGGTCCTCCACCAGCCTGACCTTACTGCACAGCACTGTCCCCCAGGCATCAAGATCCACGGCGTAGCCCTGGACAACATGGACTAATTCCCATATCTTGGGAGCCTCCTATCAACAAGAGCAGGCATCGACGACGAGATCCATCACTGCCTCCAGTGCGCCAGTGCAGCCTTCGGCCGCCTGAGGAAAAGAGTGTTTGAAGACCAGGCCCTCAAAACTGTCACCAAGCTCATGGTCTACAGGGCTGTAGTAATACCTGCCCTCCTGTATGGCTCAGAAACATGGACCATGTACAACAGACATCTCAAGTCGCTGGAGAAATACCAGCAACGATGTCTCTGCAAGATCTTACAAATCCCCTGGGAGGACAGACGTGTTATGTCTGTAATGTACTTATGAATGACTCCACGAGGCAATGTTTTGTATTCAAACTGTTGTGACCTTAGTCCTTTATTTGTAACTCCAGAGTGAGGCACAAGCATGGTGGGCAGCCTTTTATACTGTGCCCTGCACACCTATGCAGGTGACCCTCAGGTCTCCCACCGCAGTGCCCTCTGGTGTACAGCCTCTGCCACAGGGGCAGGAAATCCAGGTCTCTACCAGTTGCACCCTCTAGTGGTGCCAGGATAGTATATACACAATGTAAACCTTATTGATAGTGTAAACCTTATTGATAGTACATCAGGTAACAAGTCTCCATCTTATGCAACTATACAGTGACTACATAGAGAGTATATCTATA
This sequence comes from Pristiophorus japonicus, assembly GCF_044704955.1. Classification (NCBI taxonomy): domain Eukaryota; kingdom Metazoa; phylum Chordata; class Chondrichthyes; family Pristiophoridae; genus Pristiophorus; species Pristiophorus japonicus. The sequence continues at coordinate 140,286,486 of NC_091983.1, read as the reverse complement.
GTCTGCATTAATAACACCACTCTCCCCCAAGTCCTTTGTGCCGATTACCTTTGCACTATGTGCTCTGGCTTAGCTCTCCCCAGACTTAAGTGCCAATGGCTCTTGGACCTTGGCTGTGCTTTGGCTTGGCTCACTCACTGTTAACCCCCAAGTCCTTTTGCCACAACATTGGGTAGTGGTTACCAGTTTGGATGGTTCGATGATGCAGTGGAGGTTCCAGTGGGTTCTGGGTGTGATCCATGTGTGTGTCCATGGCTACATACATCCATTTCCCACCCCCCACCAACCCCCACAGCGAGATCGTGCAGCAGGCTCATTACATTAACATACTGGATCAGACACAGTGCAAGTGAAAGAAAGGAAGTTACAGTTTGTATCGTGACACTTTGGTTCAGTGACTTACATTTGTTATGTTTTGTGACCGTGCGCCAGGATTGGGTAGATTGCATTTATGGTTCAGTCATGGTAAGTACTGAGGTAGCAGTACAGGTATGCGAGGACGCAGGTTCCAGAGCAACCGGACGAGGTCCTAGTCATCTAATAGAGGCGCTGCGCCCCCTGTTAGCGGGGTGGGCTTTGTTCGCTCACCTAGCCAGGACTCAGTGCCTTTGCTGTTGCCTAGTGGTGGGCACAGCCATAGATGTCTGTGGCCTCCCTGTCCTCCTTTCAGGGCTGCAGAATCTTCTGCCTGCTCTCTAACGGTGTTGGGAACCTGGCTGTTCCAGGTCCCATCTGGGGAACTCATTGGTTCTGAACTTTCGCTCCCAGACATGGCCGAAGTAGAGACTGAGTCTGGGGGTTGTGCCGTCTCCACCCAGGTGGTGGGCAACGGCGGCCAACTGCGCGTATTGACGTAGTTTTCATTTTCAGGTCCGTGGCGAATAGTGCCATCGGGTGCCTGCAGCGTGGGATAGACCTGGGGCAGGGTATCAGGATCAGCGCCTTCACCCTTCCGAATTCGCTCGTTTGCTACTTTTGGGGACACTCTATTCCCGACATCTCGCAACAACATTTTGTTCTTTACGTTAGGACTGGCACCAACAACTCGCAACAACATTTTGTTCTTTACATTAGGAATTGTACCGACATCTCGCAACAACATTTTGTTCACAATCTTAATCGGTTCATTATATTGATTGCCACGCATACAATGTCTCTTTAAGTTCAGTTGGTTGAAGGTCTCCTTTAAGAGAACCCTGCTGGCTTTACCACAATCAAATCCTTTGTTAGACACCATGTGTTGGTCCCTCAGCGTTGCACCTCGTGATATGGCCGCGGCCATCTTTTTTTTCAGCCACGCTGCTCCTCGCTGCAGCAGGGACGCCATTTTGCCTCTGACCTTGAGGTTGACTGCCTTGATCCTTCTCTCCCGCGATTCTGCCACAAAAGCTGGAAGAGTGCCTGTGAATTCGATCTTCCTCCCCAGGAGTCCTGTCACTGGAGCCGGGAAGGTACTTTTATGTTGTTCCGGTCGGATCATTGCCACGCAGTCGTGATGGACGGTCTGTGCCTCAGGTGCTGCGCTGCTCTATTCTCTGGTGCCTGGCCCAAGTGAAGGTGAGGTTTTGCTCTTCCTCTGAGCACGGGGGACATCGATTGCTGGAGTGAAGAGGTCTTCGCATTTCCATTGGATCTTCCCCATCCACCTTCTTCAGAGTGGAGTTGGACCACCATCACCTGCAATAAATCTCAGAGGTAACTTGTGCATCGCGCCATTATGGATTACACGTACATCCGCATTACCAAGGACTGGGATCAGCTCCTTGGTGTAGGTGCGCAACTTTTCCTGTACTGGAACCAGCTTGGGTCGTTTTTCATTCCATAGCCTCTCAAAGTCATCCTGGCTCATCACTGACTGGCTCGCTCCCGTGTCCACTTCGATGAAGACTGGAACGTCGTTTATCTCGACTTCCATCTTCACTGGAGGACAATCGGTGGTGCAGGTATACACTCCATACATTTCTTCTTGGGGCTGAGCCGCCTCTCTGGCCAATTCAAAGTCATCTACTGACTCCTCTGCTAGGGGGTGAGTCGTATTTCTTTTACACATATGCTGGAACTGGCCCTTTGTGTTACAGGCTTTGCATACATACTCAGCAAACCGACACTGGTGAGCCCTATAGTTTCCTCCGCAACACCAGCATGGTGCTACTCGATTAGCACCCCTCGGCAGACTCTGAGTTCTGGAACCCTGAGGTCTGTGCTCTCTGCCCTGGGCAGAGCCACGTTCTACAGTCTTCCTTGAAAGGCACCATTCTGTGTACAATACTTGCCGGGTTTGAGTCCACAGGATGAATAATTTGCTTGATGCTGCAGGTCGAGGTCATGAACGTCTGACTGATGCTGATGGTCTTCTGCAGGTTGGCTGTGGTGTCGGCAGATAATAGCTTGTGAAAGAGGCCCTCGTGACCAATTCCTATAACGAAGATGTCTCACAATGCTTCGTTGAGCTGCGTGCCGAAATCACACGGTGCCACAAGTCTCCTGAGGTCGACAGCATATTTTGCAATCTCCTGGCCCTCAGGCCTGCGGTGAGTGTAGAATCTGTGCCTGGCCGTGAGGATGCTTTGTTTTGATTTTAGTTGGTCGCGAATTAGTTCAGTCAGCTCATCGTATGTCTTATCCTTGGCCTTCGTGGTTGCCCGCAAGTCCCTGATGAGATGGTAGAAACACAGAAACATAGAAAATAGGTACAGGAGCAGGCCATTCGGCCCTTCGAGCCTGCACCGCCATTCAATATGATCATGGCTGATCATTCAACCTCAGTACCCCACCCCAGCCTTCTCTCCATACCCCCTGATCCCTTTAGCCGTATGGACCGCAGCTAACTCCCTTTTGAACAGGTCCAACGAACTGGACTCAACAACTTTCTATGATAGAGAATTCCACAGGTTCACAACTCTCTGGGTGAAAAAGTTTCTCCTCATCTCGGTCCTATATGGCTTACCCCTTATCCTTAGACTGTGACCTCTGGTTCTGAACTTCCCCAACATCGGGAACATTCTTCCTGCATCTAACCTGTCCAGTCCCATCAGAATTTTATACGTTTCTATGAGATCCCCTCTCATTCTTCTAAATTCCAGTGAGTATAAGCCTAGCTGATCCAGTCTTTCCTCATATGTCAGTCCTGCCATCCCGGGAATCAGTCTAGTGAACCTTCGCTGCACTCCCTCAATAGCAAGCACATCCTTCCTCAGATTAGGAGACCAAAACTGCACACAATACTCAAGGTGTAGTCTCACAAAGGCCCTGTACAACTGCAGCAAGACCTCCCTGCTCCTATACTCAAATCCCCTCGCTATGAAGGTTAGCATACAATTTGCTTTCTTCACTGCCTACTGCACCTGCATGCCTACTGATGTACCATGACACCCAGGTCTCGTGGCACCTCCCCTTTTAGTAATCTGTCATCATTCAGATAATAATCTGCCTTCGTGTTTTTGCCACCAAAGTGGATAACCTCACATTTATCCACATTATACTGCATCTGCCCATTCACCTAATCTGTCCAAGTCCCCCTGCAACCTTTTAGCATCCTCCTCGCAGCTCGCACTGCCACCCAGCTTAGTGTCATCTGCAAACTTGCAGATATTACATTCAATTCCTTCATCTAAATCATTAATGTATATTGTAAATAGCTGGGGTACCAGCACTGAGCCCTGCGGCACCCTGCCATTCTGAAAAGGACCAGTTTATTCCCACTCTTTGCTTCCTGTCTGCCAACTATTTCTCTATCCACGTCAATACACTACTCCCAGTACCATGTGCCTTAATTTTGCACACTAATTTATTTTGTGGGACCTTGTCAAAATCCCTTTGAAAGTCCAATACACCACATCTACTGGTTCTCCCTTATCCACTCGACTAGTTATATCCTCAAAAAACTCTAGAAGATTTGTCAAGCATGATTTCCCTTTCATAAATCCATGCTGACTTGGACCGATCCTGTCACTGCTTTCCAAATGCGCTGCTATTACATCTTTACTAATTGACTCCAGCATTTTCCCCACCACCGATGTCAGGCTCACCGGTCTATAATTTCCTGTTTTCTCTCTCCCTCCTTTGTTAAAAAGTGGTGTTACATTAGCTACCCTCCAATCCATAGGAACTGATCCAGAGTCCATGGAATGTTGGAAAATGAACACCAATGCATGTCGTATTTCTAGGGCCACTTCCTTAAGTACTCTGGGATGCAGACTATCAGGCCCTGGGGATTTATTGGCCTTCAGGTCCCTTCAATTTCCCTAACACCATTTCCTGACTAATAAAGATTTCCCTTTGTTCCCCCTTCTCGTTAGACCCTCGGACCCCTAATATTTTCGGGAGGTTATTCGTGTCTTCCTCAGTGAAGACAGAACCAAAATATTTGTTCAATTGGTCTGCTATTTCCTTGTTCCCCATTATGAATTCACCTGATTCTGACTGCAATTACTCTTCACTAATCTTTTTCTCTTCACATATCTATAGATGCTTTTGCAGTCAGTTTTTATGTTCCCTACAAGCTTACTCTCATACTCTATTTTCTCCCTCCTAATTAAACTCTTAGTCCTCCTCTGCTGAATTCTAAATTTCTCCCAGTCCTCAGGTTTGCTGCTTTTTCTGGCCAATTTATATGACTGTTCCTTGGATTTAACACTTTCCTTAATTTCCCTTGTTAGCCACGGTTGAGCTACCTTCCCTTTTTTATTTTTACGCCACTCGGGGATGTACAATTGTTGTAGTTCATCCATGTGATATTTAAATGTCTGCCATTGCCTATCCACCTTCAACCCTTTAAGTATCATTCGCCAGTCTATCCTAGCCAATTTATGTCTCATACTGTCAAAGTTTCCTTTCTTTATGTTCAGGACCCTAGTCTCTGAATTAACTGTGTCACTCTCCATCTTAATAAAGAATTCTGTCATATTATGGTCACTCTTCCTCAAGGGGCCTCGCACGACCAGATTGCTAATTAATCCTCTCTCGTTACACAAGACCCAGTCTAGGATGGCCTGCTCTCTAGTTGATTCTTCGACATAAACCATCCCTTATACACTCCAGGAACTCCTCCTCCACAGTATTGCTACCAGTTTGGTTAACCCAATCTATATGTAACTTAACGTCACCCATGATAACTGCTGTACCCTTATTGCACGCGTCCCTAATTTCAGGTTTGATGCCGTCCCCAACCTCCCTACTACTGTTTGGTGGTCTGTACACAACTCCCACTAACGTTTTCTGCCCTTTGATGTTTCGCAGCTCTACCCATATAAATTCCACATCATCCCCGCTAATGTCCTTTCTTACTATTGCGTTAATCTCCTCTTTAACCAGTAACGCTACCCCACTTTCTTTTCCTTCCTGACTATCCTTCTTGAATATTAAATACCTCTTGATGTTGAGTTCACAGCCTAGTTACACTGGAGCCATGTCTCCGCAATCCCAATTACATCATATCCATTAACAGCTATCTGAGCAGTTAATTCATCGGTCCACGACTGGTCAGCAGTATAGCCTTGCGCTTCTCCGCCAATGTGTCCGTCTCCCCTGCCAGGTTGTTTGCCACAAAATATTGCTCGAGCCATTCCGTGAAGGCATCCCAATCATCACCCTCTGTGAAGTCTTTTAAAGGTAGCCATGATTGCGTGAAAGTCCGTGTTCTCGTCGCCAGTTGTTATGTCTGTAATGTACTTATGAATGACTCCATGAGGCAATGTTTTGTACTCAAACTGTAGTGACGTTGGTCCTTTATTTGTAACTCCAGAGTAAGGCACAAGCATGGTGGGCAGCCTTTTATACTGGGCCCTGCACACCTATGCAGGTGACCCTCAGGTCTCCCACCGCAGTGCCCGCTGGTGGACAGCCTCAGCCACAGGGGCAAGAAACCCCAGTCTCCACCAGTTGCACCCTCTAGTGGTGCCAGCATAGTATATACACAGTGTAAACCTTATTGATAGTACATCAGGTAACAAGTCTCCATCTTATGCAACTAAACAGTGACTAGACGAGAGTATATCTATAATCTGCATATATAACAAGACACACCAACATTAGCGTCCTCGACCAGGCCAACATCCCTAGCATTGAAGCACTGATCACACTTGATCAGCTCCGCTGGGCAGGTCATATATTTCACATGCCAGACACGAGACTCCCAAAGCAAGCACTCTACTCGGAACTCCTTCACGGCAAACGAGCCAAAGGTGGGCAGCGGAAATGTTACAAGGACACCCTCAAAGCCTCCCTGATAAAGTGCAACATCCCCACTGACACCTGGGAGACCTTGGCCAAAGTCCACCCTAAGTGGAGGAAGTGCATCCGGGAGGGCGCTGAGCACCTCGAGTCTCGTCGCCGAGAGCATGCAGAAATCAAGCGCAGGCAGTGGAAAGAGCGTGCGGCAAACCAGTCCCACCCACTCCTTCCCTCAACGACTATCTTTCCCACCTGTGACAGAGACTGTGGTTCTCGTATTGGACTGTACAGCGACCTAAGAACTCATGTTAAAAGTGGAAGCAAGTCTTCCTCAATTCTGAGGGACTGCCTATGATGATGAGCTATATTGGAACAGCTTGGCTACAGGCTCAGCTAATTCTGGAGCACGAGTAGTTTGCCTTAAAATTAGAGCTAGACTGTTCAGGGCCCATTGCCTTTCCTGTATCCAGTGCGCTCAGCCGTTTCTTGATATCATGTGGAGTGAATCGAATTGGCTGAAGACTGGCTTCTGTGATGGTGGAGGAGGCCGAGATGGATCATCTACTCGGCACTTCTGGCTGAAGATGGTTGTGAATGCTTCAGCCTTGTCTTTTGCACTCTTGTGCTGGGCTCCACCATCACTGAGGATGGGGATATTCATGGAGCTTCCTCCTCCCATTCGTTTAATTGTCCACCACCATTTATGACTGGATGAGGCAGGACTGCAGAGATTTGATCTGATCTGCTGATTGTGGGATCCCTTCGCTCTGTCTGAAGAATGCTGCTTCTGCTGTTTAGCATGCATGTAGTCCTGTGTACATATGCATTAATATTGTTTATAAACTAATGCTCAAAAACTGACTGTTCAACACGTTAATGTGCATAGTGTAAGCAAATGTACGGTTATGGTGTATTCTGTAAAAGCATTATTTACAATGTTAGCTGTTATCTAACAAAACCTGCCTTTGGAAGTATAAGATAGGATTTGGTATTCACTAGGTTTATATTCCCTTGAATATGGAAGATTAGGGGTGATCTATTTGAGCTGTTTAAGATGATCAAATACATTCATAGGGCAGATAGAGAGAAACAATGTCCTCTGTTGGGGAGTCCTGAAAAAGAGGGAATAACCTTAAAATTAGAGCTAGGCTGTTCAGGGGTCATGCAAAGGATATTGGAAATCCAGAACTCTTCCCCCCAAAAGCTGTTGAGACTAGGTCAATTAAAAATGTCAAAACTGAGATGGCTAGATTTTTATTAGGCAAGGATATTAAGGGTTATAGAGGCAAGGCGGGTAGATGGAGTTAAGAAACACATCTAATTGAATGGCGGAACAGGCTTAAAAGACTGAATGGCCAGCTCCTTTTCCTATGTAAAGTGTTGTTGATGCATAAAAAGTGCTACAGCTTCCCCAGGCTGCTACTTCATTTTTAGGTACACCTGATACTGTTCCTGGCATGCTCTTCTACACTCCTCATTGAACCAGGATTGATCCTCTGGCTTGAGGGTAATGGTAGATTGAGGGATATGCCGGGCCATGAGGTTACAGATTGTGGTGGAATAGAATTCTGCTGCTGATGGCCCACAGCGCCTCATGGATGTCCAGTTTTGAGCTGCTAGATCTGTTCTGAATCTTTCCCATTTAGCACAGTGGTCATGCCACACAACACGATGGAGGGTGTCTTCAGTGCGAAGACGGGACTTTGTCTCCACAAGGTCTGTGCAGTGGTCACTCCTACCAAAGCTGTCATGGACAGATGCATCTGCGACAGGTAGATTGGCGTTTTTTTTCCTCGTCTTCGTTCTCACCACCTGATGTAGGTCCAGTCTGGGGGCTAAGTCCTGCAGGGCTTGGTCAGTAGTAAGCCACTCTTGGTGATGGACATTGAATTCCCCCACAGAGTACATTCTGCTCTTGCTATCCCAAGTGCTTCTTCCAAGTGGTGTTCAACATGGAGTACTGGTTTATCAGCTGAGGGAGGGTGTTAGGTGGTAATCAGCAAGAGGTTTCCTTGCCCATGTTTTACCTGATGCCATGTGACTTCATGGGGTCTGGAGACAATGTTGAGTACTCCCAAGGCCACTTCCTCTGTTCTGTCACCTCTGGTCTGTCCTGCAGGTGTGACAAGTTCCCAGTGAGGAGGACTTTGCAGGGTCGACTGGGCTGAGTGCGCCTTTGTCGTGTCCGGTGCCTATGTCGATTCCGGGTGGTCCGTCCAGTTTTATTCTTAGTATACTTCTTTGTGTGGCTTTCTAGGCCATTTCAGAGGGCAGTTAAGAGTCAACCACATTGCTGTGGGTCTGGAGTCGCATATACGCCAGACCAGGTAAGGGCGGCAGATTCCCTTCACTAAAGAACATTAGTAAACTAGATGGGTTTTTACGACAATCCGGTAGTTTCATGGTCGCATTCATTAATTTAAGTGGTGGAAAATTGGCTACTGCGAGCATTGCCCTGTGCTGGGAGTTCCTGACTGCGGCATCTGTCTTGCTGAGTCACTTCAATAACCTAGCTGAATTGCTCCAGGCAACCACTACAAGCTGGCTAAATTAATGAGCAACTTCTAATTTAATTACCAAAGCAGGCTGACTTGAAGGAACTTCGGTTGACCTCTTTATGGCCTGAAATTTGATAGTTTTGCCGTTTTCAATTTTGAAGTGGTTATTGCAGCAGTTTCTTCCTGAGCATTAAGCATGTTGCATCTTTTAACTTTTCTTCAATGGGACAAAATGAAAATTACAAACTCAAAAATTGTCCAATTTTAAAAGAATATTCTCCTTCCTTCATCTTCAGTGGTTCCAGAATTGTTGATACTCAAAACTAATTAGATATTGGACTCCACCATTACATCACCATTTATCCGGTGATCTGATAAGTATCCATTAACTTTGCTATTGTGTGTATCTGATTAGCTAGTTAATCTTGGTCATTTCACAAAAATCCAGGTCGTTCCAAGTGGCTGCTTGTTGCATCCCTCAAGATGGTTCTTACAAGCTCACAATACACATGTCTAATGCTAATGTAGCTGTCCTGTATTAAAGAGGACTATTTCAGATTACAGTGATTCAGGCTCATGGAAACCTAAGCTGCTGCCGCATGATTTTTTTTGTTGTGGTGGAAAAAGCCAAAGAACTTGAGTCGGAGGAACCAAAGAAAGTGCATTGAGTCTGTTCCTGGCATTGATTCATATGTACCTTACAAACTCACAGCATATATCCTGCTAAGTATACAGCTTTTATTGTTTGATTTGTTTCATTATAAACCTGCTTTTTTCCCAATTGTTGCACTATTTGGTCATTGTGGGTGCCATATTTAAGATACAGTATCCAATATTTGTAACTCAAAATGGTGCTAAATGATTTGGATTCCTTATTGTGATTCTGTCTTGGCTTGAACAAATAATATAGAAGCTAGAGTGATGTACAAATTTAATTTCAGGATCTATAGTGTAATCATACTAGAAGAAAGCAGCTACAGTTCCAGTTAGCACCTGCTCTGTGTTGCTACATTTTTGGTCTGGTTGAAGTCAAATACTGGGTTAGTCCAACATTAAAACCTATGCTCATACAACCACAGGTGTTGTGAGTGCCCATGAGCCCCACCTCCTGCTCTCCTGACTCCATTCCCACTATACTACTAATCACCTAACTTCCCTTCCTGGTCCCAATATCAGGTACTGTCCCCCTCCCTTTCAAATCTGACATCATCACCCCCTTCTCAAAAAGCCCATCCTTGAACTCTCTGTCCACCCCATCACCAACCTCCCTTTCCATCCAAAGTCCTCGAACATGTTGTCATCTCCCAAATCCGTGCCCATCTTACCCGCGACTCCATGTTTAAACCTCTCTGATCACGTTTTCACTCCTGCCACAGCATTGAAAAGGCCCTATTCAAAGTCACAAATTACATCCTATGTGACTGACCGTGGTAAGCTATCCCTCTTCATCCTTCTCGACCGGTCTGCAGCCATCCTCCTCCAATGCCCCTCCTCCATTGTCAAGCTGAGTGGGACTGTCCTCATCTGGTTCCACTCTTATGGGAGACATCATCATCATAGGCAGTTCCTCGAAATCGAGGAAGACTTGCTTCCACTTTAAAAGTGAGTTCTTAGGTGACTGTGCAGTCCAATACAGGAATTACATAAGGAGGAGGAATACAATAATTTGGGCCACAAATAACAAAGTTTATTTGAATAATAACTTGTTGCATCTAAAATAAGTGAATACAAAATATTTTAAGATAAAAAATTATCACATTTAGCAAATGTTTGGATGGTGTTGGATTAAAAATAAAGCAAAGACCATCAGTGGTGCCCATCTCTCCCTCGGTCTCGGAAGAGACCTCTTTCTCTGAGTTGATTCTCCAAACTTTTCCTGAATCACTTTCTTTCTCAATTGAATTATGTAAATAAAATGAAAAAAATGTCTCCCCCACCTCTCCCCCCAAGCGCTCATGAAAGAGTTGGAGTTGTTTCTCCAATCCCCCCACCCTTTGTGGACACCCTTGCAGAGAAACTGTGAAATGGCGCAGTTCCCGCCCTATCGATCATTACAGACTTAAAACTGCTCAGAGTGCCTGGAGCTAGCAGCTCCTGTTACACTCATAAAATCCTAAGTGAAGGAGCTACATTTAAAAGTCAATGAAAGACACAAATCTTTTTGTTTTGCATACAATTGCATTTATTTAGTAGTTCATGTTAAGGGATTTCAGATTAGTGCAGTCTGCCAGCAATACATTAGTGCAGAGAGATTTTCAGTAGCTTTGTGCTATAAACCTATTTGCTATACAATAAGGTTTATGGAAGTAGTCTTCAAAGCAGGTAAAGCGAGAACTTATTCGCATCATGCTTCTCTGTAAAAGAATAAAGAAGGGTTATTTGCAAATTTTCTAACATTTAAATTTTGTTAAGCGGTCGTGTACAATCGAACTAAATGTTCTACCAAACTTCAGAAGAGGCAATAATGTAGTCACATTTTACACAACAATCATATCAAATACTGAACTTACTATAGGAAAATAAAGACCACAGTTTGCCCCTCTTGTGAAACTGGTGCAGATTTTGGGTAAGGCTTTTGTGGAGAAATGTATCAGGCCTGTGCAAATGAATGCTATGGAAGCACAAGCAATCATTAAGAAATATCCTTGGCATTGAGCAGCATTCAATTATGCGAATCAGTTATGAGATAGGGCCTCTGGAAAATAAAACTCTACATGCTTGCGGCAATACATTTCCTGAGAGGCACGTGAATTTGGAGGGAATACAGTGCATCAATTGTGCACTCAGATTCAGTCATGTAAACGTATTAATAGCTTAGCAGTTCATCAGTTCATGCTGTGAAACAACTTAAGCAGCGCAAAAGAGAACATGGTGTGAGAAAAAAATTGGGGACATCAGAGAGAATAAAGTGGGTGCAATTTTTGGGTGACCAATTCTATCAGGCAGGAGGTAGGCGGTGCAAAGCTCGTAACCCATCTGATAGAATCGGTCTGAGGCCCAACCAATTTGGATGGTCGGGCCTAATTTCCATATTGAAGGTGAGCTGCTCACGCATTATAAGCAGCTCACTGATTGGAGAGGGCCGAAAATCCAGTTGCTCCTGTGTAGAGCTGAAGGTAGGTAAAAAGAGTGGGGAAGTGATCCCAGGGGAGGGCCATGGAGGGTCGGGCATCACATGGTTGATTTTTGAAGGGCCAGCTGCACAGCTGCACTCATGCATTCCCTTGAAAATTGAGTCGGGTAGCCAATAGACGAGAGATTTTTTTTAATTGTCTGCCGGTCGCTGAGTTTCTGGAGCGGTTGGCAGAGGAAAATAGTCTCCTAGGAAGATGATAGAATGATAAGCCTTAGCAATGAGTTCTAAGTTATCTATTACTGCAGGCTGAAATACAGAACTTTTACGATTCTATTTGTGGCTCAGAAAATCTCTCTCCAGGTATCCATGATGACTGAGCTTCATGAATATCCAGATGCAGAAAAAGAATCAAATTGTATCTGTGTTTACAAACAGCGAATGCGACATTACTCCACAGTCAACCTAGTGATTACATTAGCAGTTTCATATCAGAAATAGTGCGGGTCAGTTAGCATGCAGAACTAGCAGGTCAGCTCTGGTCCCCAAGAGTTGCAGTATGAAAATGTCTGATCTAAAACATCCTCAGATTAACAAAAGAAGGACAGCAAGTGTTTTTACGCAAGCTATTTTATTTCTGCTGGCCAATATCAGCTTCGACCAGGTTTCCACCAACATCGATCTACAACTGACAACTATGAGGTGTAGATGAGCAACCAACCGGGTATGGTAGCATAATGGTTATGTTACTGGACTTGTAATCCAGAGGCCTGAACTAATGATCTAGAGACGTGAGTTGAAATCCCACCACAGCCGCTTAGGAATGTAAATTCAATTAAATAAATCTGAAATAAAAAGCTACTATCAGATGACCATGAAACCGCTGGATTGTCGTAAAAATCCATCTGGTTCACCAATGTCCTGTAGGGAAGGAAATCAGCCGTCCTTACCCAGCCTGGCCTATATGTGATTCCAGGCAGACAGCAATGACGCCTACCTACCCTCTGAAATGGCCTAGCAAGCCACTCAGTTCTCAAGAAGGTGGCTTACCACCACCTTCTCAAGGGCAATTAGAGATGAGCTATAAATGCTGGCCTTGCCGGTTATGCCCACATTCCACGAACGAATTTTAAATAAACAAGGCTGATTTTCCCGGTCTACACTCTGTACCGGCTGAGAATGTGTCATTTTTAAGTAACAGTGATACTCACATGGTCTCCAGCTTATGATCTGGCAGGCCTTCTAACATCTTGTTCTCATTGTAGTGGTCCAATGCCTGCTGGGCCAGCCATTCTGAGAACTCATGATCCTCCCAGTTGATCCGACCTGGGACCATGAAAGTCAATGGAGACGAATCAAAGATCTGGACAGTAACCGTGGTGTCGGGATCTTTGGATGGACCGTCGTTGTTTTGGGATCTTGACATTACCTGGGGGAGGGGAAAGGATGCAAGTCACTTCAGCTGTGCACAAGCTAACGGATTAGAAATACAGCCAATATAAAAGCAAGATACTGCGGATGCTGGAAATCTGAAATAAAAACAGAAAATGCTGGAAATACTCAGCTGGTCAGGCAGCATCTGTGGAGCGAGAAACAGAGTTAATGTTTCAGGTCAATGACCTTTCATCAAAACTGGAAAAAGTTGCAGATGGAACTGGTTTTAAGCAAGTACAGGGGCAGGGAAAGGTAGGGGGGAGGGGAGGAAAGAACAAAAGGGAAGGTCTGTGATAGGGTGGAAGGCAGGAGAGATTAATTGGAAAAAAAGGGATTTGTCATTTTGAGGTGTTCCCATGCGCCTGCTGCCCTCGTCCTTCTAGGTGGTGCAGGTCGCGGGTTTGGGAGGTGCTGTTGAAGATGCCTTAGCAAGTTGCTGCAGTGCACCTCGTAGATGATACACACTGCAGCCACGCTGCACCGGTGATGGAGGGAGTGAATGTTTAAGGTGGTGTATGAGATGCCAATCAAGTGGGCTGCTTTGTCTTGGATGGATGTCATAGAAACATAGAAAATAGGTGCAGGAGTAGGCCATTCGGCCCTTCGAGCCTGCACCGCCATTCAATGAGTTCATGGCTGAACATGCAACCTCAGTACCCCATTCCTGCTTTCTCGCCATACCCCTTGATCCCCGTAGTAGTAAGGACTACATCTAACTCCTTTTTGAATATATTTAGTGAATTGGCCTCAACAACTTTCTGTGGTAGAGAATTCCACAGGTTCACCACTCTCTGGGTGAAGAAGTTTCTCCTCATCTCAGTCCTAAATGGCTTACCCCTTATCCTTAGACTGTGACCCCTGGTTCTGGACTTCCCCAACATTGGGAACATTCTTCCTGCATCTACCCTGTCTAAAACCGTCAGAATTTTAAACGTTTCCATGAGATCCCCTCTCATTCTTCTGAACTCCAGTGAATTCAAGCCCAGTTGATCCAGTCTTTCTTGATATGTCGGTCCCGCCATCCCGGGAATCAGTCTGGTGAACCTTCGCTGCACTCCCTCAATAGCAAGAATGTCCTTCCTCAAGTTAGGAGACCAAAACTGTACACAATACTCCAGGTGTAGCCTCACCAAGGCCCTCTACAACTGTAGCAATACCTCCCTGCCCCTGTACTATGAAGGCCAACATGCCATTTGCTTTCTTAACTGCCTGCTGTACCTGCATGCCAACCTTCAATGACTGATGTACCATAACACCCAGGTCTCGTTGCACCTCCCCTTTTCCTAACCTGTCACCATTCAGATAATAGTCTGTCTCTCTGTTTTTACCATCAAAGTGGATAACCTCACATTTATCCACATTATACTTCATCTGCCATGCATTTGCCCACTCACCTAACCTATCCAAGTCACTCTGCAGCCTCATAGCATCCTCCTCGCAGCTCACACTGCCACCCAACTTAGTGTCATCCGCAAATTTGGAGATACTACATTTAATCCCCTCATCCAAATCATTAATGTACAATGCAAACAGCTGGGGCCCCAGCACAGAACCTTGCGGTACCCCACTAGTCACTGCCTGCCATTCTGAAAAGTACCCATTTACTCCTACTCTTTGCTTCCTGTCTGACAACCAGTTCTCAATCCATGTCCGCACACTACCCCCAATCCCATGTGCTTTAACTTTGCACATTAATCTCTTGTGTGGGACCTTGTCGAAAGCCTGCTGAAAGTCCAAATATACCACATCAACTGGTTCTCCCTTGTCCACTCTACTGGAAACATCCTCAAAAAATTCCAGAAGATTTGTCAAGCATGATTTCCCTTTCACAAATCCATGCTGACTTGGACCTATCATGTCACCTCTTTCCAAATGTGCTGCTATGACATCCTTAATAATTGATTCCATCATTTTACCCACTACCGATGTCAGGCTGACTGGTCTATAATTCCCTGTTTTCTCTCTCCCTCCTTTTTTAAAAAGTGGGGTTTCATTGGCTCCCCTCCACTCGATAGGAACTGATCCAGAGTCTATGGGATGTTGGAAAATGACTGTCAATGCATCCGCTATTTCCAAGGCCACCACCTTAAATACTCTGGGATGCAGTCCATCAGGCCCTGGGGATTTATCGGCCTTCAATCCCATCAATTTCCCCAACACAATTTCCCGACTAATAAGGATTTGCCTCAGTTCCTCCTTCTTACTAGACCCTCTGACCCATTTTATATCCGGAAGGTTGTTTGTGTCCTCCTTAGTGAATACCGAACCAAAGTACTTGTTCAATTGGTCTGCCATTTCTTTGTTCCCCATTATGACTTCCCCTGATTCTGACTGCAGGGGACCTACATTTGTCTTTACTAACCTTTTTCTCTTTACATATCTATAGAAACTTTTGCAGTCCGTCTTAATGTTCCCTGCAAGCTTCCTCTCGTACTCTATTTTCCCTGCCCTAATCAAACCCTTTGTCCTCCTCTGCTGAGTTCTAAATTTCTCCCAGTCCCCGGGTTCTCTGCTATTTCTGGCCAATTTGTATACCACTTCCTTGGCTTTAATACTATCCCTGATTTCCCTTGATAGCCACGGTTGAGCCATCTTCCCTTTTTTATTTTTACGCCAGACAGGGATGTACAATTGTTGTAGTTCATCCATGCGGTCTCTAAATGTCTGCCATTGCCCATCCACTGTCAACCCCTTAAGTATCATTCGCCAATCTATCCTAGCCAATTCACGCCTCATACCTTCAAAGTTACCCTTCTTTAAGTTCTGGACCATGGTCTCTGAATTAACTGTTTCATTCTCCATCCTAATGTAGAATTCCACCATATTATGGTCACTCTGCCCCAAGGGGCCTCGCACAACGAAATTACTAATTAATCCTCTCTCATTACACAGCACCCAGTTTAAGATGGCCTCCCCCCTAGTTGGTTCCTCGACATATTGGTCTCGAAAACCATCCCTTATGCACTCCAGGAAATCCTCCTCCACCGTATTGCTTCCAGTTTGGTTAGCCCAATCTATATGCATATTAAAGTCACCCATGATAACTGCTGCACCTTTATTGCATGCACCCCTAATTTCCTGTTTGATGCCCTCCCCAACATTACTACTACTGTTTGGAGGTCTGTACACAACTCCCACTAACGTTTTTTGCCCTTTGGTGTTCTGCAGCTCTACCCATATAGATTCCACATCATCCAAGCTAATGTCCTTCCTAACTATTGCATTAATCTCCTCTTTAACCAGCAATGCTACCCCACCTCCTTTTCCTTTTATTCTATCCTTCCTGAATGTTGAATACCCATGGATGTTGAGTTCACAGGCCTGATCATCCTGGAGCCACGTCTCCGTAATCCCAATCACATCATATCCGTTAACATCTATTAGCACAGTTAATTCATCCACCTTATTACGGATACTCCTTTCATTAAGACACAAAGCCTTCAGGCTTGTTTTTTTAACACCCTTTGTCCTTTTAGAATTATGATGTAGAGTGGCCCTTTTTGTGTCTTGCCTTTGTTTACTCGGCCTTCCACTATTGCTTTTTACCTTTCTACAATCTGTTTCTGACTCCATATTACTTCGCCCTATCTCGCTGCATAGGTTCCTATCCCCCTGCCATATTAGTTTAAACACTCCCGAACTGCATTAGCAAATGTTACCCCCAGGACATCGGTTCCAGTCCTGCCCAAGTGCAGACTGTCCCTTTTGTAGAGATCCCACTTCCCCCAGAATTGGTTCCAATGTCCCAGGAATTTGAATCCCTCCCTCTTGCACCACTGCTCAAGCCACGTATTTATTCTAAATATCCTGCTCCCTCTATTCTGATTAGCACGTGGCACTGGTAGCAATCCAGAGATTACTATCTTTGAGGTCCTACTTTTTAATTTAACTCCTAGCTCCCTAAATTCAGCTTGTAGGACCTCTTCCCGCTTCTTACCTATATCCTTGGTACCTACATGTACCACGACAACTGGCTGTTCACCCTCCCTCTCCAGAATGATCTGCAGCCGCTCCGAGACATCCTTGACCCTTGCACCAGGGAGGCAACATACCATCCTGGAGTCTCGGTTGCGGCCGCAGAAACTCTTATCTATTCCCCTTACAATAGAGTCCCCTATCAGTATAGCCCTCCCACTCTTTTTCCCACCCTTCTGTGCAGCAGAGCCAGCCACGGTGCCATGAACTTGGCTGCTGCTGCCCTCCCCTGATGAGTCATCCTCCTCAACAGTACCCAAAGCGGTGTATCTGTTTTTCAGGGGTATGAACGCAGGGGACCCCTTCACTACCTTCCTTGCACTGCTCTTCCTGCTGGTCTTCCATTCCCTAGCTGGCTGTGGACCCTTCACCTGCGGTAAGACCAACTCGCTACATGTGCTACTCACGTCATTCTCAGCATTGTGGATGCTCCAGAGTAAATCCACCCTCAGCTCCAACTGTCAGGAGCTGGAGGCGGTTAAACTCTCTCTTGTTAGAGATGGTCATTGCCTGGCACTTGTGTGGCGTGAATGTTACTTGCCATTTATCAGCCCAAGCCTGGACATTGTCCTGGTCTTGTTGCATGTGGGCACGGACTGCTTCATTATCGGAGGAATTGCGACTGGAACTGAACTGTGTAATCATCAGTGAACTTCTCCACTTCTGACCTTGGAGGGAAGGTCATTGGTGAAGCAGCTGAAGATGGTTGGGCATAGAACGCTGCCCTCTATAGCTCTTAGTCCGATTATTTGGATCCCCAGCACCTGTTTTGCTCCTGCGCAACTGCTTTTAGGGACCAGAAAATCTACACCTTTGTTTAAAGCATGTTGCTCTCTGTTGATATACAACTGTTTTTCCCAGCTTTGAGCTTTGAAATGTTGGACACCCCTGTCATGTGTAAATGTCCTTCAAACTTACAGCTCTAACTTGGAATAATCCATCTGGGCTTTGTGTAAAATTTGCTAGTTTAGACACCCATCCAAACTGTTTGTTCAGCATCTCTAACTTCTTAGTGTTATTTTCCATGTTGTGCTGAAATTCTTTCATTAGATTATCGTATTTCTTTGTAAAATGTTCTGCCCTGCTGATAGCCTCTTCAAACTCCTTCCGTAAAGGTCTGTGATCCATATCAAAACACTCTGAAATGAGGAAGAGAAAAACAAATGAGTCATAGAAAAATCCCAATCATTAAAATAACGTCATGCTGCTTATTATTAATAGATGGGTGACTGTTCACAATTCTACTTTGTTAATGTCTAATTTGGAAACTCGTAGGGTGTTAGCAGGATGAAAGAACTTTCTGGGCATATGTCTGAAAGAAGAAAGGGCCTCCTCTATAACTATAAGCAACTTAAAAAAATCTTGTCATTGCATGGCGTAAATTTCCTTTCAATCAACTCGCTACATAATTCCGTGGTTTCCGATTATGGGTACTTTAAAATAGGGTAGGTCAGAACTGCTCCCTGCAATTTTTTTTGATGTTCTGTTTATAACAAACAGAATCAGGATTAGTAGAGGAATTTTCTTTTATATTAACATTTTTTTCTATTTATTTAGATTGCTTTTTCTGGCTTGAATTTATTAATTTTCACCTAATTATCTTTTTTCTTAATCATTGTAACATCTAACTATCAACATAACCCTCCATTCCCTTCTCCCTCATGTGCTTATCGAGCTTCCCCTTAAATGCATCTATACTATTCACCTCAACTACTCCCTGTTGCTTTAAACATTCTAGTTTTCATTCTTCATTTATGTTCCAACATATTGCTCCCTTCCAGTCCATCCATGAACATTAGATTATACCTTTAATAGGAAATGAATTGTTCATTATAGATTTACTATTTTAAATATTTTGGTATAGCACCTTTCATGTCAGGACATTGGATTTTTAGATAGGCAAATGCAGCAGTCAATTTGCACACAGCAAGCTCCCACAAACAGCAATGGGAAAATGATTCTATTAGTTGAGGGATACATGCTGGCCAGAACGCTGGTTGACCTCCCCTGCTCTTCTTTGAATTGTGCCATGAGATCTTTTACATGCAGCTGAGCAGGCAGATAGATGATTTAGTGATTCGCCCAAAAGATGGTACCTCCAACAAGGTAATGCTTGATGGGCATCCATGCAAGGGGCAGAAAATCCTGAACAATGCCTTCATGATTTTAGGATAAATCGCTCACTGTATGCGAGGCCCAACTGGTGGTGCAGGGCCTTGGACAGTTCTGCTCATTTACTCTAATCTAATTTCCCTGCACTTTCCCTGTATCTTTCTATAAATATATAGCTTGTAGCATTTAACATCAGTCTTCATCCAAATTATTTTTTCTATTTTACTACTACCACAAAATGGGTCCATAACAATACTAAAATAATAACTAGCTGAGTATACCATAACTAGCAGCTAAGCACTAATTCTATCTGGCTTATAGATACTGCTCTGGAAATAATTCTTCCTTAGAACAGATTTCAGAGATTTGTGGTAAATCATGGGCCCCTGAGCTGAGAAAGGAAAGGTCTGTGATATGCTATGTAATTATCACTCCACATTAGATCACATTCGAGCTTCTGACTCAGATACTTGAGAGATTTGAAATATAGGTTTGTGTTATTTTTATGGTTTTGATGAATGTTTACCAAGGATCTTAATTCTCAAGTTATTTTCTTTCCTCCCACAACTTAAAATGGATGGATATGCTTAATAGTTTGAGATGCAAAACACAGCAATTGCATGGACATAAACAGACATGAAGTACTGCTAATAATGTAGCAGATAGACAATTTTGTTCAGAGCAATTATCTTTCCCTTCATCTCCACCTGTTCCTTAATGTAGGAGCCATCACCCTGGCAACACCTCAGTATCTCACAAGAAGAATTTAATTTAAGGTATTACAAAATACATTTTAATAGGAAAAGAAAGGACTTGTATTTATATAGCGCTTTTCTCAACCTCAAGTTCCAAAGTGCTTTACAACCAAATAAAGTACTTTTGAAGTGTGGTCTTTTTCTTTCGTATGGTAGTAGCAAAGCCAATCAAATGTCAATATCTAAGTCAGATATCCAGGCCAAAGCTTCTGGTGTAACAGCATGGATATCTTGTAGGCTGCCTGCGAATTTCCTCTGAGGGCAGTGCTCAATGATGTGCTCCAGGGTCTGATTAGGAGCTTCACAGTTGCATGATGGGGATGCTTTAATCTTCCATCTATGGAGAAGGTGGCAGCATCTACCATGTCCAGTTGGGGTAGATGATGACAGCCTTCTCGCGGCCCACCCTGTTATGTGATCTTAGATCACAGCTAATATCATCTCAAAGGACATCGAACCTGTTGTTAAATCAACCTCCCTGTGACAGTAGCAAACCAAGCAAATCGAAGTGTGGTCACTGGTGTAATGTAGGAAATGCAGCAGCCAATTTTGGCACAGCAAGGTCCCATAAATGGCACTGAGATAATGACCAAATAATTTTGTTTAGTGATGTTGACAGTCATGAGGGATAAATCGTGGTGAGTAGACTGGGAGAACTCCCTTGCTCTTCTTTGAATAGAGCCATGGGATCTTTTATATCCACCCAAGAAGGCAGTGAGACCTTGGTTTAACATCCAAAGACAGTACAGCACTCGCTCCATACTGCAGTGAAGTATCAACCTGGATTGTGCGCTCAAGTCTCTAGAGTAAGGCTTGAACTCATTGCTTTCTGACTCAGAGGCAAGAGTGCACCACTAAGCCAAAGCTAACACCTTTTGCCCGCATACATTCAACATAGCATAGAACGATGATTGCTTAATAATTGTCTGTACGGAACAAGACAGAGCTTTTCAGTTTGGTCCTGGCAGGTTCCTACTGATGGATAACAGCTGGATGTGTGTTTATCTTTGTTGCAACTTCCCTGGAAAATCACTGACAGAAAAGAGCTATCAAAATGTAATATAAATTGAACAAGCTGCAAACTTTCTCATGGAGGCTAGATCTAATAGACTCTGGCCCTTAAATTCCATGGGGCTTCCCCCAGTCTCTTGCTGAAGTTATGGAAGAACCCTACGGAGTTTTAGAGCCCATATTATACGAATCCCAGAAGGATTTTTCTTGCGCTACAATGTGAATTTAAATTGGGTACTGACTAATGGAAAGCTGTGCTTTTACTTAAATACTATTTTTTTAAATTCCTGAAATCTTGCAAAAGATAAAACAAATAAAATCTCATCCCCTCCCACAAAAAATGCAGGTCTTTAGATATAAATAATTTTTGTTAGTTTCTTTTCTCATCTTCTTTCACAACTTCATTGCTTGAGTGTTTTAATTTACCTAAGGACATAAGTTCCTTGCATTTTTCACACTTGTCAGTAAGCTTCATGCAGCCAGAAGAGTTCCGACGTATTTCACGGCAGATAAGCTGCTCCTGTCCATTGGGTGAATTTGTCATGTTTTGTCCATCTATTAAATGAGAAATCGAAACATTAATAAAAACAAAAGAGGAGCACCATGTGACTGAGGATAAGTCAGCCGAGTGATTACAAAGTATTTACAGCACAGAAAGAGGCCATTTGGCCCAGCCGGTCCAAGCTGGTGTTTATGCTTCACACAAGCCTCCTCCCACTCCTCGTCACTTAACCTCATCAACATATCCTTCTGATCCTTTATCCCTCATGTACTTCTCAAGCTTTCCCTTAAATGCATCAATACTATTCACCTCAACTACTCCTTGTGGTAGCGATTCCACATTCTAACCACTCACTGGGTAAAGAAGTTTCTCCTGAATTCCCTATTGGATTTATTAGTGACCATCTTATGCTTATGGCACCTAGTCTCACCCACAACTGATAACATCTTCTCTAAGTCTACCCTTTCATAATCTTAAAGACCTCTATTAGGTCACCCCTCAATCTTCTCTTTTCTCGAGAAAAGAGCCCCAGCCTGTTCAATTTTTCCTGATAGATATAACCTCTTAGTCTGGTATCATTCTAGTAAATCTTTTTAGCACCTTCTCAGTATCTGTTTATAATATGGAGACCAGAACTGTTCACAGTGCTCCAAGTGTGGTCTAACCAAGATTCTATACAAGTTTAACATAACTTCTCGGCTTTTCAATTCTATCCCTCCAGAAATGAGCCCCGGTGCTTTGTGTGATTTTTTTATGGCCTTATTAACATGCATCACTACTTTTAGTGATCTGTGGGTCTGTAACCCCAGATCCCACTGTTCCTCTACTTCATTTAGACACTTATTTTACAAGGGGTATGTGGCCTCGTTATTCTTTCTACCAAAATGCATTACCTTGCACTGATCTATATGCAAGTTCATTTGCCAATTACATGTCCATTCTGCAAGTTTATTAACATCTTCCTGTATTTTTTCACAGTCCTCTGTATTAACCACATCCCTCCAATTCTACTTCTGATTCCGGAGTCCAAATCGTTTATGTAAATGGTGAACAACAGTGGTCCCAGCACTGATCCTTGTGGAACACCACTTCCCTCCATTTGCCAATCTGAGTAACTACCTTTAATCGCTACTCTCTGTTTTCTGTTTTGTAGCCAGCTTACTATATACCTGTCTCTGAACTCCACATGTTCTGACCTTAGTCCCGAGTCTATTATGCAGTACCTTATCAAAGGCTTTTTGGAAATCCAAATATAATGGACGTGAAATCGTGCTTCCCATGGGTGCGTACGAGGTGCGCATGTGCCTGTGGGGTCCCCACAAGTTCCGGGTTTAGGTATGCAAAATACATGCGCCTAAATCCCGAATTTGCGATCTGTCAGACAGATCCATCGCATCCAAAACTAAAGGGCGTTGGGCTATTTGCCCAACTCCGGCCTGTGAATATCCTTCAAATACTTATAACTGAAAAAAGCAGGCATAAAGTACAGAAAAATACATTTAAAAAAAATAATTTAAACATTTCAAATCCTGTTAAATAAGGTAAGTTTATTTTTAGACCCTTTAAAATATGTACATTTATTTTTCAGGAAATTAAATTTGTTTTAAATAATTAATTATATTCCATTTTTAGTGTCTCTGTGTTTCTGGGGGTATTCACATTCATACTTTGTGAGATCCGTATATGGAACTCACATAAGTGTGAATGGGGATCCCCCTATTCTGATAGGTTGGGTCATTGATGCGTATGAAACCCATACACTCCTGGGATACGTGTGCGTCTACAAAGGCCTTCGCATTGAGGCCCAGGACCGCAAGCCTTCGAACCTCCTGGACCACTAGTAGATTCGTAGAAATTTTTCAGGTTGGAAGTCTCTGACTGTAATTTCTGGGCCATTATGTCTGCGACAATACCCTTACCTATTCTTTCTGTTACTTCTTCAAAGAATTCAATAAAGTTTGTCCAGCAAGACCCAGTTTCTAAGAATCATTTTGTTACTTAAAACTGGAAACAGCTCAGGCAACCAACTCATAATTACTTGTTAATTCATTTCAAAGCATCTGCAGATAAGTGAAACTTAATCCAGCTGATTGGTTTCAAAAGCAACAGAGCTGTGTATCCAAGAAACCCCAGGCGTGCACATGACTTTTAAATCAGGACATAGTCGAATGTATTTGTTAACCATTATCCTCCCATCCAATTGAAGAACAACAAATGTTATGGGCCAGAAATTCAGATCCATAGTGCCTCATTTTGCGGCGCTATAGACGCCGTTTTGTGTCCAAAATGGCATCTGCGCTGTGCGCACGCGCCGCTTCTGATGTGGTCCACGCCATACTCCATCTTGGTAAATGCCAAACAAGAGGTGTCCTTTATCCACGTCTGAATCCATTAACATATGCAAATAAGGGGCCTAATGCCTGCTTCTTGCAACTTTCCTCTTGCAACTTTGGTTTGTGCCTGAGACAGCCAGCAGCAGTGCTGATGCCTCTGGGATAACCAACGCTAAAGAGCACAGAATTTTGAAAAAGGTAAGAACTTACATTATTGCCACCGCTCCTAGTCCACAGGTCTCTGACCTCACTCCCGTCTCAGACCTGAAGGCCCCCTTGATCTCCCCCCACCCCCCCGCCAACAGCACTCCAGTCCCCCTCAACAATACGGAAAAGCCCACCGCGATCCTCAGCCCTCTGATCCCCAGCTGTTCCTGAAAAGTGGCGCACGAACCTGTGTGGTTTCCTACCACTGCACTATCTACATGATAATGAGATGCGAGGCCCAAAATCACGGGCTCCCTGGACCTCCCCATTTGAGTACAGGCGGTTAGCACTCTGCAGGCAAGGTGCCCCAAAATGGACATTACCGAATTTCTAGGCCTATGCCACAGGAGAGAATTTGAGTTCGAAGCTGATAACTAGAAACCTCTATTCCTCCTGGCAAGCATGTCAAAGCTCATGGAAACCATAATGAATGAGAGGCTGTTGCTACATCAATCACCATAACTTGCTATCTTATAGTAGCCCTTCAATAGAGTCCCTTCAATGGCATCCCAGCCTCATCTGATGAGGTAGGTATACAACTCATTCGGTGGACACAAGCACTTAGTGAGTGACTTTCCTGGGGCTTCTTCCCGGCTGCTGCCGTAACTTTGGCGGAGGTTTGGTGGAAACCCTCTTCGTCGTGACATGAATATTTGTGTTCTTGTTGCAACATCTATGGAAGCATCTCTTAGGGAACCTAGTCTGGCTGCACTCTATTACTCTCTGTAACATTTAATCAAATATGATGTTCTCTTTACAGAGTAGTCAATTCCTCTTCAGAAATTCAAGCAGTGAGTAAATTACTGCACACAGATATGTACAGTGAGAGGACAAATATCTGCAATAATAAGTGGATCAAGTCAACAAGTGTCAAAAGAACATGACTGTGATGTTTCATGCATACTTCCACTGAAGGAGGTACAGGCTCGATTTGATTTCAAATATTCAGCTCCTAATTCCGGAGGACTTATGTCAATACCGTTTGTGGAACTATGGGTATTTCCTGATTGCTTTGTAAGGGGTGGAACTTCTGTCTGACCCTTACAAAGCAAAATATATCAGTCAGGATTCTGTGGAGAACAGAACGGCCATTTAAATGGAGAAAAAAACCAGCAGGGTCCTTTACAGGCAGATGGTCTGACAGGTCCCATTTTCTGATATTCACTACACCAACAAAAATCGAGGAAAATGTCCCCTATTCAACAGTTTAAGGCTCTTTTATGATAATAACTATTTGGCACAATCCCATTTTCCAACTCTGTTGAATGGCCAGATTTTATTAACTTGTCAGTTGGCTAAGGATTTGTTGCAGGTAGTTTTAAGGTGTACATTGATTGTTTAAAATCTAGCAGGACCGTCGGCACCCATCTAGGTCTTACCTGTCTCAAGGTACGTTTCTCTGTCTGATTCAGAATCATGCATAATTTTATGGAATCTGTCAAACATCCTCTGAGTCATCTCGAAGAAAGAGTAAAGCATCCCACGGCCATCAAACATGGAATGTTTAAAGGGGGAAAGGGATGAATCTGGAAACAAAGAAAAATGCTTTGGGAAAATTCCAATGTTGCTGAAGGGACTATCAGCCAATCTGTCCATTCCATCAAAGACCCTCATGCTGTCTTTGAACATTTCATCAATGTCTTCATACTGTTTTTCAACGTGTTCAAATTGTTCACCCAGTTCTTCATTCTTTTCAATCAGCGAGTCTATTTTATCCCCATTGACCCATACAGAAACCACTGGAGTTTCATTAAAGAATCTTTCTACCTGTTGAAAAAATAAGTCGTTTAGATTCCAAAGTTCAATGGTGAATTAATTTATAGTAGGACTTTACTGTTAACCTCAATTTGCCTCTTTTGCAAATAAGTTTGCCTGCTAAGTAAAAGCATGAAGATATTTATATTCAGTTATTTTAGCACTGCTATCCCGTAATCAGCAAACCCATATAGGACTTACAACGTGCACATGTGTGCTTGCAATTGTTACAACGTATCGCTGAAGCTCTAATAATTTATTTCTGATGACAAGTAAATTGAATTATTGAGTTTCAGAAAATAATAAAACATTTGTATTATTTACTCACATCATACTTATAATTACAACAATTTTAAATAGAGACAGATTTAATGAGCTCCTGATAGTTCACTGAGTGGTATGGTACTGAATCACACAGACCATGAAAGTCAATGTTGAATTAGCTGAACTCGGCTGGGAAAGCTGTAGGGGTACTGTATTTGGCATGAGGGTTAGAAATCAGCCATGGTTCTTGCTACTGATTACTATTACTATCCAATATCCCTGGCTATAAAGTGTGTGCGTGTGTAAGATGAGGACAGGGTTACGTATGACTGTCATGCTCTCTTCAGCCGAATTGCCAGCTGAAACCCAATGCTTAGGCTCACATGTGAAGGATTGCCATTTTAGTGAAATACAGGATGCGCAACCTGGAAGACAGGAGGAAAAAAAACTGTGGGGAAATAGGGAAATAAGGAAAGAGCAGCAGGAGCGGAGGCCTGTCCCAAAAAGGTAATCTTTTAACCTTAAAACAGACTCTGGTTGCCTGCTGGAACACCATTCACATTTTAATGATTGAAAAATAACAGACTACTGTCCTCTATTTTCAATCATTAAAAATCAGAATACAGTTGAATGCCAGTGAACAGTATTCCTTTCATGTGTAATGCACATTCTCCAATTCACAACAGTGCATAAGCAGTGAAAGTATGACCCCCAACATCACCATGGAAATAGAACCAATGAAGTATCCTTCAGTTAATTAAAAATGGCATTAATAAGTTTCTCCATTATCTAATCTTTTTCTCTCTAGGAAGTAACTTTGGCGAGTTGCTGCAGTGCATCCTGTAGATTGTAAAAACTGCATCCAGTGTGCCAGTGCTGGAGGGAGTGGATGGTGAGTCCATGCTAGGGGTGTCAATCAAGTGAAATTCTGTTCTGGAAGGTCTTGAGGTTTGTTAATGTAGCTATAGCTGCACCCATCCAGACAAGTGGTAACTATTTCTTCATATTCCTGATTTAAGCCTTGTAGCTGGTGAGGGATGGAGGTGAGCCATTCATTGCAGAGCACCCAGCTTCTGCCCTGTTCTTAAGGTTAAGGTTCTAATCAATGGTAACCTCCAAAATGTTGATGGTAGAGAACTCCACATTGGTGATATCATTGACGATTGGAGGAGATGGTTGGGATTTCTCTTATTTGAGATGATCATTATCTGACGCGATATGTGGCATGAATATTATCCGCCACTTGCAACTTAGATATTGTGTCCAGGCCCTATTTCAGGCTGGCATTGACTACTTCACCATCAGAGGAATGTTTGGAACCATTGGTGAACAGCCCCACTCCTGACCTTATGATGGCGTGATGGCCAGTAATGAAGCAGTAGAAGAAGGTTAGAATGAGGGCATCTCCCTGACGCGCCAGCAGCATTGCCCTATGGCCACAGGACGAAAGCATGTCCAGACCATGGGATGTCGCGCAATGAAATAGAGGCATGTGTTGCCCAGCAAGTAAGACGACTGGGTTTGGGGCAAAGGTAAAGGGGCGGCCGCTGTGAAGGCCAGGAACCCACCACATTCCAATATGTTGTTTGCATTGTGTAACCCATATGAGCGCTCTTTCACGACCAATGATGTATTATCATATGGGGTCGGGGGCACCTTACAACAAGCCAAAGTAGCAGGCGAACCCCAACCAGTTGTATATGCATCTAACAAAGTATTTGTAGCAAGTGATGTGTTATCATACAGGGTCGGGCGTGTTGTGCAGCAAGCCAAAGTAGCGTGCGAGCCCCAACCGGTTGTACATGTATCCAATAAGTTAACCAAAGCAGTAGCCTGTGTTCACGGAACAAAAGAGTGTTCCAATATTTGCTCGAGTCAGACAAGCTGCCAATGTCACAGTTCTGGGAGAGCAGAGGCACCATTATCAGTGCTTTGTTTCGAATATGTCTAACATTGTACACTGTAACATGATCCGGCATGGGCTAGACACTGAGCACAGCGCTAATGCCCTCAGTTGGCTACCGTTGCCCACCACCAGGGTGGAAACGGCGAAGCCCGCAGACCGGTTCGTTGTCATGGAAGTGCTAGAAAGTGAGGGGTCAACCGTAACGGCTCCCCAGTTTAAGACCTGGACCAGTCAGGACCCCACGTTACCGCCTGCTAAGGGCGAACTGCTAGACAGGATGTTGCAGCTTATCCGTCGCAAAGACAAGTTGCTCATCCCATCAGATTGGCCCCTATGAGGCAACCCTGCTACATTGCAAAGAAAGGCAGGGAGGCTACACACAGTCGGTGGTCCGGGGCCTCCATACCATGGCCCAGAATCCACAGGGACCACGTGGCCTCCCTCCACCACTAAAAGTCTCAAGGCCATATCGGCCATCCTTGGCTTGCCAGACCTTAGGGTCAGCGACAATAGTCCGGAGCGGGCAGCCCAAATCATAAAGCCAGGCACCACACATGTCACGGTAGACTCCCTACAGACCCGGCTATCCCGGGTGCTACACAGTCACTGGACAGAATCATTCAGAGCCGAGCTTTCCGTATGTTATCAGCAGAGAAAGCACCATGATCGCACGCCGCCTCCACGCGACATCAGAATAAATGATGTAGACCATGTTCAGGGCCCCAGATAGGTTGCTAGCACTGTATTAGCCAAAGAGGGGAATGGAGTGTTTGTGATCAAAATGAAACGTTTGTTGTGAAACCATGTAATGGGCAAATGCACAGAACATTTGGACCAGGACAAACTGCGAACTACAGATAACCAGGAACCACTGTGAAATGACCTGGCCCCCAGCAACCCACTAACACAAGCAACCTCGCCGTCAACCATGAGGGTGAACCCACCATGCCCGACAGTCCGGTCAGACCAGCCGTGCGGCCGTACAGCAACGATCAGACCAACTCACCCATGCCAGGACTTCAACTGAGGCGATCGACCCGGGAATGCAGGGCGCCAGATCGCCTTAACTTGCAAATAACCTGTACATAAGACTTTGGGGGGGAGTGATGTTATATATGTATGTAAACCTCACCAATATGTAAGACTTGCTACCAGGGGGCACACCTGTGAGAGACCTAAGGTTCACCTGTGCACCCTGGGCAAGCATGTATAAAAGGTAATCTACCATGCTGTTTCCTCACTCTGGAGTCTGAATAAAGAGACCAAGGTCACAACAGTCTGAGCTTACAATACAGTCATATGGAGTTATTCTGAACATAACAGGTTGCACTGCTGATTCTATGTCGGGGCGGGGGGGCGGGGGGTGGGGCAGGAAAATCCACCATCACTGTGCACAACAAAGCTTTATTGACTATTCAGTTTTCATGTAATTTTAATTTGCTGTATTGCTACCCTAAGTATGTAGCGAGATCGATGGAGACAACAGCAGGAAGAGGATAAAGTCAATCATATCAATCAAGGGATTCACACCTCCCGCTAAGTTTCGGTCTCTTTCAAACAACAACTTGCATTTATATAACGCCTTTAACGTAGCAAAATATACCAAGATGCTTAACAAGATCATTATCAATAAAGGTTTGTTAAGTAGCAATGGTTTTACAGGTTTCTTACACTATTACTTACTTCTTTTTCAACCAATCCATAGCCTCTTCTGCAAACCTTTGAGTAGAATTGTGTGCACGTTTGCTTCAAGCACGGCTTGCACTCTTCCCAGAGGGTCTCCTTTGACTGACATTGCTCAGCATCACTCAGCTTTATCTGAGCATCTTTAGCAGCTACTAGAGCGTCCTGATTAACATTTGAAAAAAAGGTCATTTAGTAGTGTTGGTATTGCACAGTTCACGCAAGGTTAAACTCAAGTACAATTATCTAAGTATTTTGTTGTTTTGCCCATGAAAGGGATGTTAGTAGCAGGTAATTTTGTACTTTTGACACCAGTAAGGATCAAGCACTTTATGGTCACTTTACACAAGTTAGATGCAGATTAAATCTCTCTTTAATTTGAATCCAAAATGCGCATTAGCCCCAGTCTAAGAAGAATGCCCCATTGCTATCTATGTGTCACCTTTTCAATTGCCACTTGATTTATACTTCTGGCTTTTCAAAACATAGTGCTCCTTTATAGGCTGTATTTTACTGTGCTTTCATTCTTCCAAGGAATTAGATTGAGGTGGTCTGAAGTAAATTTAATTATGCTTTACAAAAATAAGAGAGGGGAATGTTTTATTCCCATCAATCTGGGCAACATTCAAACTAAAGAATTAGAGGTGAAAAGGCACAGAATGATACAGCATAGAAGGAAGCATCAGTTCATCATGCCCGTGCCGGCACCTTGAAAGAGCTATCCAATTAGTTCCACTACCCTGCTCTTTCCCTCGAGCACTGCACCATCGCAATGGGAGATGCAAGTCAGGCATTAGAGGCCCAGCAGAGATGGAAATTTGGGCAGGAGCCAAAAATGCCAGGTCTTTGCTCAGACGTCTTGTGGCTACAAATTTGCTTTGGAGTCAAGAGTAGATAGAACTTCCATCTGCCTCAAACATGGCCCTAATATCAGAGAAGGCAGAGCTAATGGCAAAGTTTTCCCACATTGGGAATTTCTTCGGCTCATGTCTCCATTCCGTCCAGTGATCTGGATGACGGGAAGAACCTGTCATCAGATTTAGCTTGGAACTGAAGTGCTGAGGTTTCCAGGTCGATGTCATAGCCTGGAAGACCCCAGAAATGAAGGAAGCAAATGCTTGGATTGTCCCCTTTCTTGAAAGCTGGGCAATCAGCAGGGCTCCCAAGTGGCCATCTGACATTACATTTCCTACGTTCCCCCCTCTAGTTGGCACCCAAGATGCAGTGATGCTGATTCAGATGCCCGGCAAACATATGTAAATGCAGATATTCCAACAGGGGTAGGAACTCTGCCGCACATATGTTGGTGGAGCAGGGCAAGGATTTTCAGATATATATATCAGGAAATAACAAAGCTTTTAAAACCTAACGATTATAGGAAAAAGCAAAGACTGAGATAGGAACATAATTTTGAGGTCCAGAATGAGTCAAGAGTTTGATACTGTGCAATGATGCTTGATTTCAAAACCATGGGGTTATAGGGAGGAGGAAAGGTATTTGGTGCTTGGAATTCAGAGGAACATTGGTCATAGTAATTGATAAATAGTAAAAGGTGGTAATCCAGAGATTATGGAGGCAGAAGGTGTCAAAAAGATTGCCGATCAGATGAAAAGTTTTTTCCTGTATCCCCTCCAGAAGTGAAATAAAGATACTAGAGGAACTTCTTCAAATATGGGAACAGTATAGAGGTTATGGAACGTTTTCACTTTGGGCGTGGGTGGAAAACAGGGAATTTCGGATCGGCCAGCTGTTATACACCCAGCTGGGTAAATTACCATATGCAAAATGACTCCCTCAGAGTGGTTGACAATACATTTTTCACATGAAAGGAGGAACTTCAGCCTCTTAGAAGCAGCTTTAGCAATGGAGGACATGTAGGAACTCCATTTAAAGTCAAAGAAGATTGTGAGGCCAAGAATGTTGATAGATTAATGGCTCAATCTTAGTCCTTCATCAAAGAGGTGGTTAGATTGGTTAGATTGCAACTGTTGGTTAGATTGTAGAAGACATAAAGAAACTGTGGAGATAAAATTATTCTTTGGCGTTAGTGCAAAGTGGGCGATAATGAATCAGCAGCCCGTTTTACATGCTGAGAGATCTTCTTTTCCATTGACTCTGGGTGTAAAACTGGCTACCAATTCATTGCAAGCCCGTTTCGCACTGCCACCGAAGACCAATTTCACCCCTTGTATCTTTAAGGAACTGAAAGAAACATGAGTCAAATTTCACAATCTAATGTTAACATTGCTGAAAATAAATGAGTTAATGCCAATGACAATATAATCTCCATTAGAATATTTAAGATCAGATTATCCTTGCTTCACTGAAAGACATAAAGTGATTCAGCCAATGCATTGCTTTAATGGGGTGAGCACTGAAGCTGTGCGATCTAAAATTTAAAAAAATGAATGTAGAATGAAATCAACAGCAAAAGAGTGGATAGGGTTAAAAATACTTACTTATTTGTAGTCTTTTTAGATAGCCAATATCCCAATGCTCAAAATTCAAAGCAAGTGATTTTTCAGGTTCACCTGCTTGCCTGCCATAACTTTGACAGAAGAGCCATGGAAACAACAACAACTTGCATTTATATAGCACTTTAACATAGTAAAACATCCCAAGGCGTTTCACAGGAGAGTTATCAAACAAAAGCTGACACCGAGCCACATAAGGAAATATTAGGACAGGTGACATAAAGCTTAGGTAGGTTTTAAGGAGTGTCTTAAAGGGAGAAGAGAGAGGTAGAGGGGCGGTGAGGTTTAGGGAGGGAATTCCAGAGCTTAGGGCATAGGCAGCAGAAGGCACGGCTGCAAATAGCGGGACAAAGTAAATCGGAGATGCACAAGAGGCCAGAATTGTAGGAGCGCAGGGTTGTAGGACTGGAGGAGATTACAGAAAACACTGGGGTAAAAAAAGAGTAAATGACCATAATGCATTGTTTCCAGGGGCTCGTCTGCTGACATTACAGTGGACGAACAGGAGAATACCACGGAAATTCACACAAATACTTTCACTGTTGGATCAAATGCTCTGAGCCCTCATTCTGTAAGTATGTAGAGGATTTTTCACTGAGAATAGACTGAACTTTAGCCCGATTTGAACCTAACCGGCCTGGCGGGAATGAAGTCGATTCTGGCTGAACAACCATTTTACCCCCCCTGCCAAGTTTTACTCTCCATTGAATTGGACAGGGTGTAAGACAGGTGTCCGACCCAAACACACCCCATTCCCGCTGGGCAGGTTAGGTTAAAATTCAAGCTTTTGTATGAGTGGTGTCTAACCACAGCAGCCAGTAGAACATTGCACAATACCTCTTTTTGCTTGCTGGTTTGATCCAAATTTCGTAGATACACCTGGTGTTCTTGATCATTTTTATCCGCAACAGATTTCATAGCCTTTGCTCCATTGATAGCATTTTCAATTTGTTTACTTAGATATTTTTCTCCCTCTACTGACAGCTCTGTAAAAATACAGCACAATATTAGGCCCACATTATATAGGTATACCCTTTATTGCAAACAATTACTCAAACAATCTTTATCGACTTAATTCCCCCTACAATGTTCTATGTTTCTCCTCTTATCCCATAGTGTCAGCTGTGGCTCAGTGGGTAGCACACTCACCTCTGAGTCAATAGGTTGTGGGTTTAAGTCCCACTCTAGAGACTTGAGCACATAAATCTAGGCTGATACTCCAGTGCAGTGCTGAGTGAGTGCTGCACTGTCGGAGGTACTGTCTTTTGGATGAGATGTTAAACCAAGGTCCCATCTGCCCTCGTAAAAGATCCCATGGCACTATTTTGAAGATGAACAGGGGAGTTATCCCTGGTGTCCTGGTCAATATTTATCCCTCAATCAACATTACAAAAACAGATTATCTGGTCATTCCCCTCATAGGGGAAACTAAAACTAGAGGACATAATCTCAGAATAAGGGGCCATTCATTTAAAACTGAGATGAGGAGGGATTTCTTCTCTCAGAGGATTGTAAATCTGTGGAATTCTCTGCCCCAGAGAGGCTGGGTCATTGAATGTAT
Organism: Pristiophorus japonicus; assembly: GCF_044704955.1. Taxonomy (NCBI): domain Eukaryota; kingdom Metazoa; phylum Chordata; class Chondrichthyes; family Pristiophoridae; genus Pristiophorus; species Pristiophorus japonicus. Next base: position 140,252,772 of record NC_091983.1, on the reverse strand, counting down.
TTAAGGCAGGGAGAGCCAGATTTTTGAGCGCTAAGGGAATAAAGGGCTAAGGGGAGCGGGCAGGGAAGTGGAGCTGAATCCATGATCAGATCAGCCATGATCTTATTAAATGGCGGAGCAGGCTCGAGGGGCCAAATGGCCTACTCCTGCTCTTAATTCTTGTTATGTTCTTATTATCACATTGCTGTTTGTGGGAACTTGCTGTGCACAAATTGGCTGCCACATTTCCTACATTACAGCAGTAACTACACTCCAAAAGTACTTCATTGACTATAAAGTGCTTTGCGACGTATGGTGCTCGTGAAAGGCGCTATATAAATATAAGTCTTTCTTCTTTCATCTCTCCTTAATATGATGAGTCACCCTGATGTATATGCAGTTCCATGGGTACCTGTGGTCATCAATGCCTTGCCTATAAGTGGCCATTCTTCATGCTTAACCCTGTATGATCAGTGCCAGTGAACTATTCGACCAGTGAAGGTATTACAGCGAACCTAATCCTGACATTACTAATCACCCACAGAGGAACATTTCTGTTAACATTGGGTAACAATAAGGAATGGGAACATTTATTTGCCTGTCTAGTCTGGAGCTAAATTCTAATAATGCCCCAGCCAAGATTTACTAACTCGACACCGACCTGGATCAAACCTGGAACCTTCCTATCTGGTCTATTTAGCTCGGTAATTTTTATTCAGAAATACTAGATAAACTCTGATTTTCTTACGAACATAGCAACTGCTAGATGAAAAAAGAACAACTTCCATCTAGTTGGCCTTCTACATGTGGCCATGTTGGTGGTCACATGATACAATGATAATGGAGTTGTTGACTAATCACAACAATCAATCTCGATCAATTAGTTTACAACAGGCACAGACATGAGGCAAGGAAAACCCCAGTGGTGAAAAGCTTTGGGAACCATAGGTCCAAAGTCCAAGTATGCTAATATTCACCATGTCTCAATTTACTCATATACTGTAATCCAAAATATTATTCTCTGAAAGAAATCTATCTAATTTGCATTTGAATAAACCAATGCCATCTGCTTCCACCGTCTCCCGAGGGACCCTGTTCCATAGAGTTACCACTTGCTCACTGATGTTTGTGTAGATTTATTTTGAATTTAACCCTCTTCAAGTGCAGGTCTTATCCTCTGGTTCTTCTGTTCTGAACATAGTCAAGCAACTTCTACATTTTCGAATCCCTTTAGAATCCTAACAACAGTAATCATATCACTACTAAACGTTCTCTTTTCCAGTGGCAACATACCCAATTCACATAAATTGCTCCTCATAATAATCTTTCCATCCCCTCAATTATTTTGGTTGTTGTCCGCTGTACCCTTTCAGTAGCTGTAACATCCGCTTTGTACTGTGGCGACCTGACCTGTACACAGGATTCTACATGCGGTCGCACCAATGAGTTATACAGTGACAGGATTACCTCACTATTTTGGCTCAATATTGACCATTTAATACATCCCAGTTCCTGATTCTTATCTTGATTAAAAACAAAATCAATTTATTTCACAAACTCGTCAGGTGATGTATTGCCGTCATTTGATCGATTCCAATATGCCTGCCCATATGTGACTGGACGTATTGTACATTACCCGTCACTTCTGGCAAAAAATTCAATTGGTGTGAAAATGAGCTGGCACAGATTGAGTCAGTACCATTTTATGCCGCGTCTATCTCAGTTACACCCACAAAATAGAAAAGTGAGGGCAGAAAATGTTAGCTGCTAAATGCACGCTGGTTACTCCCAACAAGAGAGAAACAAATCACCTTGCGCTGCTTTGGCACATTCATAGCTTGCATTTTTTAAAAACAGAAATAAGGACATCGCTTACAAAGAATACAATATTTGTATTTTGAAAATGTCACCTTAGTCTCATGATACATTTTGACATGCACTACAAGAGCACTGTTGAAAAGAATATGCCATAGCAACTATCTGAAAGGAATAAAACTGTAAAAGTGCATTATATTTTGCAGTGTATTTTACCTCATCACTATATTAAAGGCATGATCATGTGATTGACAGTATCATTCTGCTGCTGACTAAACTACTATATTTTAAAATTTTATCTTAATTTTAACTAAAAAAAAAATGAAGAGAATACCGAAGAAAGTTGTGCTACAGTGCAAATTTGCTGTGGCAGCTAAGGTGGTGACATATCACCCATGTTATGCCACCATCAGTTACACCTGCAATTGGAGACAATAATATTTTATTATTAGGAGCGACTGGAGTAGTAAACAAAGGTATTTACTTTAGTGACCTTCACAAACATCAATTCAAATCTGAGCAAAAGAACGTCACTCACTTTTGAGCTTCTCAGGTGGAACTTGTTGCAAGCTTTCACTCACAGCAAGCAGGAGAACGAGCCACACGGTGAACACAATGTCTCTCATTTCTTTCTCCTGGTTTCAATGGGGTTCACAAATTCTCAATCTGAAAGAGAGGCAAATGATGTCTGCATTAGAATAGAAAGTTTAGTAAACAGAGTGAGATCCAAATTGTACTGGATATAAAGAGAGCAAAATGGATAACTTGCATACTTCAATAAAAAGGATATATCTTTCTCTGCACATAAACAACTATTTTAAATATTTGTGTTATTAAATCTTATAGGCCCTGAAATTCCGGTTTGGTCTTCCCGCGGGCATTTTAGAGAAAAAATACGCAGCTACCTTAAGCTGGTGCCCACGTTGGACCGTCCGATGCTATGGCCTCCTTCGACTGAGAGTCGCAGCGTGTGCTCGTCGACGTGTGCGCAGGCCTCGAGCTGGTCTCACATGGCTCTGGGCAGCCAATCAGACAAGGTATCATAGTAATAGGAGTTCTGCAGGGTTCTAAACTCCTATTACTATGATTGTGATAGACCCAAAACACAGACCCAAACACCCAAAGCAGTAATAACAAATGGAAAATAATTACACTATATTCATTTAAATTAAAGTTATTAATGTCTTTAAAAAAAATAATTTCCCAATTTTTAAAAAAGTTTTTCAAAATAAACTTACCATTGTGGGGAGGGTTTTTAATGATAATATGTTTTAATAACTTTATTTTTTAGATGTATTTGTGTTTTTTAAAACACTTGCGCCTATAAAAGTAGGCCATGCGTCTGCTTTTTCAGGCGCAAGATTTTTGAGGACATTTGTAAGCGTAAATATCGGAAATTTACACTTACAAGAGTCCTCACTTCCGATCTGGCTACGATCTGTCAAGCCAGAAACTTGACAGATCGGGATTGCTAGTTTCCAACGCATGCGCATTGTGCGCTGGAAACCGGCATTTCCGATGCCTTCCCGGGTCTGTAGGAACTCCGTATGGACCCGGGGGTCAGGGCCAATATCATAATGATGGCAGAGCAGACAAGAGGCTGATTCACATTTGTATTTGAGGCCACAACCACAATGAGTTATTAATTGCACATTTTGAGCTAAAGACAAACAAAACTGCTCTAGAGACAAAGAGAAAGGGAATCTGTTTTCTAGCAGGGTTAGTGCTGGTGGTAGAGAGGAAATATGATACTTTTTTGGTTATCCTGCATTCTTTTCTAGTGAAGAAGTTGTTTCATAATAACAGTCCATAAATTCCATCCTGAGTAATTTGGTAGGGATGTGGTGGGCTGCCTTGTGATTCTGAGGTCTTGTTCCTTAGTGTGATCCCATGTTAGAACCATGAGCATTTTCAGCTATATAAATACTTGGATATTCAAGCTAGTATCTCGTTTTATGAATATCCAATTTTTGAGCTTTGAACCTGATTTGGGGAATCTAAACATTAATGAAAATGCAGTTCTCAATTTTTGACATGGCCGGTCATTTCAAGAATTTGTCAGAACATTTGTCCCAAGCTTACATTTAGACAGTGATAAAATTAACAGGGAGGAATAAGGAGAAACTATTGACTGTCTTCATGGGCAGGGTGGGCGGGCAGTGATTCAGTGAAATTCCCACCAGTGCTGCCTCTGGTGCCCCCAAAGAACTATACACCTATATGCTACAGGACATGAGAACATAGGAGACAAGATGGTTCACTTTTTAAAATGCTGCAAGGTAAGACTACCCAAATGTACGATTTATCAGGAAAATGCCCACTTATGCACGTAGCATGGGCTGCAGCTTAGGTATATTCCCATCACTGTGTATTTGTACATGTTTAGCTTTGTTTGCCTTTAGTTCAAAATGTGCAATTAATGTACTAATTTTGGTTGTGGCCTCAAATACAAACGTGAATCAGCCTCTTGTCTGCTCTGCCATCAATCACTGTGATATTAAGATTTAATCACACAAAATATTAAAAAATGATTGTTTTTGTGCACAGAAAGACTACTTCTCTGATTGCTATACAAGTTGGTGCACAATACAATTAAATAGCTGTGAACTGGAGGAGAGGTCAGGAATTATAACCCCTGGAGGAGACCACCTGGACATTTCTGCATACAAGAGCATGACGATGAAGTGGCAGGTCTCCCCCAAGCTCATCCTGCTCTGACGTCTACATTACCTTCTCACACACTGTGTACACATAACCATGCAAACACCACACATAGTTTGGGTCCAGCATTCTAGTGTTTGTCCCTTTTCTGTCATTTTCGGCCTAGAAGAGCACCTTGCCAGAACAAAGCAGTTATTCACAGGGCCCCATATCTCTCTCGCTAAAATTTGCAAGCACCAGTGCAGCTAAACATATCCCAGAGGATGCAGCTAGGGAGCTTGTGGAGGCACAGGCAAGAAGGACCAGGTTTTGTTACGTAAGAACATAAGAATTAAAAGCAGGAGTAGACCATTTGACCCTTTGAGCTCGTTCCACCATTCAATAAGATCATGGCTAATCTTTAACCTCAACACCACTTTCCCAGCCAATCCCCATAATCCCTTGAGTCTCTGAGAGTCGAAGGGGTAGAAATTTGCCTCCACTGGAAACAGGGCGCACCTACCCTTTCTGAAGTGTTCTGGCATCCATTGCAGCAGCCTATCCGGCCAAATTCAGCTCCTCTGGGGTTTTTTCCAGCGGGGCAGAAGTGGATTATCATGGGGTCGGAAGTGGGAGCAGAGCGGACGTCACTATCAGGGTGAGACGGAGTGACCGCAGTTGTCAGTCATCAGCGCCGTGCTGAAGACGTCATCGTGCTGGTGCATCACAATGTCTTTCCCCTTCAGTTAAAGAGGAGAGCCGTTGCGAACTCACCAGGGAGAGTTTCGACCAGGCCAGCGGCCTGGCACTCAAGAGAGGGTGCTAGGCTGCCTATTGGCACCCTGGTTGAACCCGGGGCATAACTGTCAGACTGACCTGGCAGTCGACCGACTCTGCAGTTGTACAGAGCCTTGGTGAGGCCACACCTGGAGTATTGTGTTCAGTTTTGGTTCCCTAATCTGAGGAAGGACGTTCTTGCTATTGAGGGAATATAGCGAAGGTTCACCAGATTGATTCCTGGGATAGCAGGACTGACATATGAGGAGAGACTGGATCAATTGGGCTTGTATCCACTGGAGTTTAGAAGAATGAGAGGGGATCTCATAGAAATATATAAAATTATGATGGGATTGGACAGGTTAGAGGCAGTAAGAATGTTCCCGTTGCTGGGGAATTCCAGAACCAAGGGTCACAGTCTAAGAATAAGGGGTAAGCCATTTAGGACCGAGATGAGGAGAAACTTCTTAACTCAGAGAGTGGTTAACCTGTGGAATTCTCTACCGCAGAAAGTTGTTGATACCAGTTCGTTAGATATATTCAAAAGGGAGTTAGATATGGCCCTTACGGCCAAAGGGATCAAGGGGTATGGAGAGAAAGCAGGAAAGGGGAACTGAGGTTGAATGATCAGTCATGATCTTACTGAAAGGCGGTGCAGGCTTGAGGGGCCGAATGGCCTGCTCCTGCACCTATTTTCTATGTTTCTAAAAAAACATGGCGGCCGTGGCAGTGCGCCTTTCCCTTTAAGGGCAGCTGTGTCACCATTTCCCAGAGAGTGCACCGACAGCAAAACCTGTCAGCGGCAACGGCCACCGGCAGAGCCTCTCCTGCAGGGCAATTTCGCGAGGGAGTCCCCGCCAGTCGGTAAGGGGTTAGCGCGTGCACGCCACGGCGGGAAAACAGGTGACACGGTCCCGGACACCGCTCCACTCCTGAGGTAGGACAACTTATAAAATGGCAGCCCTTCCACGGAGAGTCGGCGGCCATTACACGCTGCCCCATGGCAAAGGCCTTACCGTGAAGGACAATTTCGGCCTCTGAAAATCTATCCAGCTCAGCCTTGAATATATGTAATGACTCAGCATCCACAGTCCTCTGAGGTAGAGAAGTCCAAAGATTCACAACACTCTGAGTGAAAAAATTCCACCTTATCTCTGTCTTAAATGGCCAACCACTTACCCTTACACTGGTTCTAGACTCTCCAGCTAGGGGAAACAGCATCTACCGTGTCAATCCCCTTCAGAATCATGTATGTGTCGATGAGATCACCTCTCATTCTTCTAAACTCTAGAGAGTATAGGTCCAATCTACTCAATCTCTCTTGGGAGATCAGGAGCAGGAACATGATGTTGGAAAGACCATATCAATGACTCCTGTGTTTGGGAAATGCAGCAGTGCAGTTGCATTTGGCAGGTTGTCATACTCCTGTTGCTATCCAGTGGGAAAGGAAATTAAAGTGCTGGTCATGCTTAACAATGTTCTAGTAGCAATTTGATACATCAAGAAAAACAACTTGCATTTATATAGCACTGTTAACGCATATTCCAAAGTGCTTCACAGGACTGTAATCAGACAAAAATTGACACCGAGCCAAAGAAGGAGATATTTGCTCATAATTTGCTGTCAGCGGCGAAGCAAAGCCATTCGCTGCTGGCCCCAAAGTAAGCTTCCCACAAAGATCTCACGATCTCTGTGGCGAGAAGTTCGGCTTTTCCGATGTTCAGTTGAGATCAGTGTAAATTAATGGGGAATCTCTAACGCGAGTTACTATGATGTCAACAAGCTGTCCAAGCAGCCAATCACAATGCAGAATTCTCACCAGGAAGTGAAGATGCTCTTTTTAGTCTAACTTTTTAAAAAATGTTGTAGAGAGCAAAACAAAAATTGGGGTTCTCACATGGGGAACGGTAAACCTGAAATAAAGATGAATAAACTTAATTTTTTTTAATGTTTCTTAAAAATTTGTATTTTTATTAAAATGGATAAATTTGACACTCCACAAAATTAAAATTAGATTAAGCCATAAAGTTGGGCCAAATGTTTGTTTAGCAGGCAATACGCTGTTAAACCTAATTACACCTAATCCAAAAGGGTCTAGCATTTAATGGGGTATTTACCAGCGATATTACCGTGGAAAAGTCGAATTTTTTGTCTGTTTCACTGATTTCACTGATTGCCGGCTATGCGGGGGTGGGGTCGGGAGGGACCACAGCACAGCCAATGTCGGAGCAGAGAGTCACTGAACGCAACTTCAGGATTTCCATGTTAGGATGCGCATGTGCTAAATCCTGAAATTGCGGTCAGTTTCAATGGGATAGTAACAGCGAACCCACCACAAATTCTGGGCCATTAAGATGGTTGACTAGCAGCTAGGATACAGAGGTAGGTTTCAAAGAGAGTTTTAAAAAAGAGATGAGAGAGGTGGAGAGGTTAAGGGAGGGAATTCTAGAGCTTAAGGCCTAGACAGCTGAAGGTTCGGCCTCCAATGGTGGAACACAGAGGGCGGAGGAACCACAAGAGGCCACAGTTGGAGGAACGCAGGAAGCTTGGAGGGTTGTAGGGCTGGAGGAGATCACAGAGATCAGGGTGGGAGGAGGTGGTGAGGCCATGGAGCGATTTGGACACAAAGTTGAGAATTTTTACATCATCTCTGGTGGACCGGGAATAAATATAGGTCAGCGAACACAGGGGTCATGGGTGAATGGGACTTGGTGCGGGTTAGGGTACAGGTGGCAGAGTTGTGGATGAGCTCAAGTTTATGGAGGGCGGTAGATGGGTGGCAAGCCAGGAGAACATTGGAATAGTTGAGTCTGGAAGTAACAATAGTATGGATGAGGGTTTCAGCAGCAGATAAGCCGCAGAAGAAATTATGGCTCATCCAAGACTGGATGACAGTGCAGAGGCAGTAGAGGAGTTGAGAAAGATGGTAGAGAGGTAGAGCTAGGTATATGGAAATTAACTCTTTGTCAGCACATCATGCCACTAAGGGGCAGCATGTAGATGAGAAAAAAAATATTTTTCTAACTGCAGTAAATTGGGAACGAAGTAAATTGTACTGCCCAGATTATAGGTCTCAGCAGCATGGTCAACACATAACATGGTTCTCCATCTAGTGGCTTAAGAATTATTTATTGTAACAGACCAGAATAAGGAACCACAGCCAAAATGTGTTCATCACTTTCTATCTAGAGGTTTACGTGTACTGCAGTGACAAGTCTCTCAAGGCCAGTTGTGCCAATTTGTAAATATTGAATACATTCCAGTGACAGAATTGTTACTGCAATCATTTTGAAAATATCCTATCTTTCTTCCTGTTTATGATAAAACGAACAGTTTTTTTTCAAACCGGCACTATATGTGCTGGGTAGATAACAAACTGAGAGAGTGAATTGGGGGAAATTACAGCTCATCCAGAGCCGGATGTCGGACAAGCGGTCTAACAACGCAGAGGCAGTGAAGGGTCAAGATAGTCGGTGGTGAGGTAGAGCTGGTTGTCATCAATGTGCATGTGGAACCTAATGTTATGTTTTCAGATGATATCGCTGATGAGCATCATGTAGATGAGAAATAGGAGGGAGTCAAGCATAGATCTTTTTGGGACTCCAGAGGTCACAGTACAGGAATGATAAGAGAAGCCATTGTAGCAGATTCTCAGGCTACAACTGGATTTGCAAGAGTGGAATCAAGCGAGGGCAGCTGGAGGAAGATGGTATAATCAACTGAACCAAAAACGACAGAGCGATTGCGAAGGATGAGGAGGGATTGTGCACCATGGTCACAGTCATATAGGAGGTAATTTGTTACTTTGATTAGAGCTATTTTAGTAATGTATCAGGGCCATAAACTTGATTGAAAAGGTTCAAACATGGAGTTGCAGGAAAGATGGGCATGAATTTGGGAGGTGACAGCACGTTCCAGTACTTTGTAGAGGAAACAGAGGTTAGAGATGGCGCGGTAGTTTGCAATGACAGGAGGACCAAGATTAGGATTTTTGAGGAGGGTGATGATACCAGATTTGAAAGGGAAGTGGACGATACCTGAGGAGAGGGAACCGTTTACAACATCAGCTAGTATGAGAGCCAGGAAGGGAAGTTGATCAGCAGTTTAGTAGGAATAAGGTCGAGAGAGCAGGAGGTGAGTTTCATAGACAAGATGAGCTTGGGGAGGGCTTGAGGCAAGATAGGAAAGAAACTAGAGGAAGATATGAGCTTAGGGCTGGGGCAGGGAGGAACCTTGGGTTGGTGGAGAAGGAGGGATGTGACAGAGGAAGCTGAAAGGATGGTGTTATTCTTACTGACAAATAATTCCATGAGCTCCTTGCGCTTGTTGGAGGTGAGGGTAGAAGGGGTGGGGGAAGGGGCAGTGGAGAAGGGATGTAAATAGACAGTTGGTAGTAGAGAATTGTACAGCACAGAAGGGGACCATTCGACCCATCATGCCTGTGCTGGCTCTTTTAAAGATCTACTCTATTAGTCCCACTCCTCTGCCCTTTCCTCATAGCTCTGCAAATGTTTCCTTTTCAAGTATATTCCTTTTTGAATATTATTATTGAATCTGCTTCCAGCACTCTTTCAGATAGTGCATTTCAGAGCATAACAAATCACCGCATACAAAAATGTCTCCTCATCTCCCCTCCGGTTCTTTTGCTAATTTCCTTAAATCTGTATCCTCTGGTTACTGACACCTCTGCCAGTGGAAACAGTTTGCCCTATTTACTCAATCAAAAGCCTTCAAGATTTTGAACACCTCTATTAAATCTTCTCTTAACCTTCTTTGCTCTAAGGAGAACAATTCCAGTTTCCCTAGTTGCTACATATTACTGAAATCCCTCATCCCTGGTACTCTTCTAGTAAATCACCTCTGTACCCTATTCAAGGCCTTGACATCCTTTCTAAAGTGTGATGCCCAGAATTGGCCACAATATTCCAGCAGTGGCATAACCAGTGATTTATAAAGGTTTAGCATAATTTGCTTGCTTGTGTACTCTATGCCTCTATTTATAAAGCCCAGGATCCCATATATTTTTTTTAATAGCCTTATCAGCTTGTCCTTCCATCTTCAAAGATTTGTGTATGTAACCCCCAGGTCACTCTGTTCTTGCAACTCCTTTAAAATTATACCATTATGTTTGCATTCCAGGATGTTCTGTGACCATTGGACTTAATAGAGCAAAGATGGGGGTCATACCAGGGAGAACAACCACGGTGGAACAGAGTAACGATTTTGCTGGTGATATGGGCAATAAAAGCAGAGGCTGAGGGAGGAGTGAGGATATCTCAGTGAGAAACATGGTGTGGGGCTTGGGTGGGTGGTAGAGAAAAAGGATTTTAAAGGAGAGAAGGAGAGATGCTCAAAAGAGAAGGTTCCAGAAGAATAGGGGGGGCAGACCAAGATGAGATGAACAGAAGAGCCATTTGCCCAACTTGCATCTGTCTAGGGTTCCACGGGTATTTTATCCATTAATATAATGCCTATGAATGATTCAATTCACATAATGTGCTCGTCAAATATTCTGAACAGTCTCAGGCCTGGTCTTAAGGAAAGGGGCAATTTCGGCCCCATGCCTCCAATATGTCAGTTGTGGCTCAGTGGCAGCACTCTCTCACATCTGAGTTAGTGGGTTCAAGCCCCACTCGAGAGAATTGAGCACATAATCTAAGCTGACACTCCTGTGCTGTTCTGTGCTGTGCCGTGTTGCAGATGAGATGTTAAACCGAGGATCCGTCTGCCCTCTCAGGTGGATCCCATGGCACTATTTCAAAGATGGGCATAGGATTTCTCTCCAGTGTCCTGACCAATATTTATCCCTCAACTAATCACAAAAAAAAAGATCATTTGGTCATTATCACCTGCTGTTTGTGAGACCTTGCAGTGCGCAATATGGCTGGCGTGTTTCCTACATTACAACACTTCAAAAAAATAGTACATCTTTGGCTGTAAAGCACTTTGGGATGTCCTGAGGTTGTGAAAGATGCTATATAAATACAAGTTTTTCTTTTCACTCAGCAACTCTCCGAGATGACTTGGCTGAAATGAAGAATGTGTCCCTGTGGAAAAGAATACAGATCCACTTTCAACCCCTCCACAATGCAGTGCATTACAACATTAACCCTCAATACCATCTGGAGCCAGCGAAGATTTAGCAAACACAGCTATAAATCCTAATACAAGCAGATCTTTATTAAATCCCATTTAGTTCCAGATAGTGTTGATTCAATGCAAAGCATCTGAAAGGCATCGACGGCTGCTTCCCAACCAGCTACACATAACGGGATCTACTATATTCTATAACTTCTGCATTAGAAATGGAATCTGTTACACCTCAAAGCAGCTATATGGCAGAATTAAAATTATTAATTTTTTAGTTGTCTAATGCCTGAATAATGTGTTACTGCAAATGTATTAAAAAATTAATTTTAGCACTCATATTACTCTGTGTCCTCGTGAGGCTATCATTTTATAGACAGGTGTATGAATAGTTCGGTGATCCCAGTTCGCACTTAGTACTATCACAACTAATTGTTTTGGTTAAATAGTCATAAATTATAAAATTGGAAAGTTATAGTATTTCTTAAAAAAACAATCAAACCATACAACTACACCAATATATAAACCAGCAAACGATCTTTCTCTTTAAAGAATTAAAAAAAATACCACGACGGTTAATTACTAGTTGTTTGTTTTCCTATTTAGATTTGTAATGATTGGCTTCATGAAATAAAGTAGTTTAAAAAAACAAAATGAAAGAATATAACTTCTTTGAGGTTGTTTCGCCCTGCAGAAGCAAAATAAAATTTACTTTTCAAAATGTATTTTATATTATTATATGTGCATTTGCTCATCTCTAATCGAGCTGCTCCCACCTCTCTAGATCAGTTGTGGCGACAAACATAAAGATGAGCCTATCATATCTCTCACTGTCTGAAAGCCCTCCCTCTCAGATGCCGTCAGACTGCAGCAGGCCGGGAACAAGCAACTGCAGCCTGGCTGTCTGCCAACACGGAAAGCAGTGACCCTGACATACCATCCATAACAATAGCAAGCAAACAACACCAGCCTCGAAAAGAAATGGTGTGCTATTGGCAAGAGGGGGCAATAACCTGCTTCCTGGTCAAAGCAATACTGCCTGTATCAACCACAAAGCAAATAACGACAGTAACCCCCATACATCTATCTCTCCCTCTAAATCCCCCCCCCCCCCCCTCCTCCCTCACACATTTTCTCTTTCTTGGGAGCTCTGCTCAACACTTCTCCACATCCAACATATGCACCAGTAAAAACAAAAAGCTGTAAACTGGGGCCAACCCCATGGGATCTTAGCTATCTTTGAACTGTGCTAATTTAATGCGACCACTCTTCCACTCCCCCCATTTCTTTGGTAGCATGTTTATAGGCACCTGCTCACTACATCTGTCAGTTTAGCTAACCTGGACACAGTACCTGCTAGATTGGTGGCATGCCTTAAACCTTCAAAACTGCATCCAAAAAACAGTTTTGGGAGGGCTGTAGTAAAATGAATGTCTTGCATACCTCTGAGTTGGATCATTTTGCAAACAGATTTTGAACACATTTACAGCAGAAAAACAAAATGAGAATGCTCTTTACGATCAAAATTATTACTCTACAAGCTGATATTAGTTTTTTTGGGAGGTCAACAAAAATATTCCTATTGTATTTAAAAAAAATGTAACGTCGTTTTAGCAATTTGCCTAAGGCCTCACCCATCGCCGGTATTTCCTTCACACAAGGAAGCTGCATCCATTGTAAAGCAACGCATCCAAATGGTGACAATGAGCAGGAATTAGCAACACTGCTACAGAATTCCTTCGGCAACATCGTGAGGCAAAACCACCCCTCAGACTAATGACAGTATCAGGATACATGTCTGTTACAGTTTCACTATAAGTATTAATGACAGAAAGTTTACAATAACATTCAAGTTACTTTTAAGCACAAACCCTAATGTTAGATTTTTCAAAACATTCTAAACTTTAGGATGAACTAAAGATAGAAAACGATTAATGCACCCCTCGCTCTGACTGACAAGACTTTTGAGATCTAATAGGGTATTGTTTACATTAAATTATGCAAATAAAATACAAAGCACAATTGAAATCAATGTGTTTATAATCTACAATATATTTCAGTCTGCCATTTATTGTTGATTTTTAAACTCCAATTGCTACAGTTTTCAAATATTACAAGTAATAATTTTGCTAATAATCTGCTAAATCTTTATGTTGCTGATCGTTCAAATCTACTCTTCATATTCTATATTTTAGAACAATATATTTCCAAATCAGATCATTTAAATATAGAAACATTTACTGTTGTTTAAAACAAGCTATTCTTTTTTACACACAGCATCAGTCGCAGCCCCTCTCAAACCAGCAGCAATTGTAAAAGCAAAAAAAACCTTTCTTGTGTCCATCCATACCTTGCACAGACGCCTGTCCCTGCCCTGCTGATCTCCGCTTCGCACAGCGGTCCTGGGCCCTTTTATCCTGGGACTCAAGGTTACATTTACATTTCTGTTGAGTCACCAGTACGCAATGTTGAATAGGTTTCTGGGTCTTTCTCGAAAAGTCTAGATGGACTGTCTTTTCAGAGAAAGAAAAAAAGAACAAATGAGTGGACTGCAGGCGGTCGGTGCAGCTGCTGTCTGGATCCAGCAGTGGGCAACACCACACCAGCTACCAGCCCTCACACCCGCATCTCCCACACACACCGCCAGCACTCTGATTGCTTCTCTCCCCTCTCACGAAAGCACCAGAAAAAGAACTTTTCTGAGGTTAAATTGTGGATAGAAATGCACATCTTGACATCTTAATCGTTTTTGATACTTTTGCACGAGTTGCTGTAGATGTTCAAAAGCATTACTTTTAACACAGTTTAATGCATGGTGAGAACCAGTGGTTTTAAAATGACTTGTTTTGTGCTGATGTGACAGGGATGGGTTCTGTGAACTCACGGGCTCCTGTCGGCTGTGCTGCTCTTTTTAATCTCAGACATTTTTTAATGCAATTTTGGCTCTTTAGATTAAATGAGTTTAGCATAACTTCTTCGTTCTTTAATAGTTCTAATCTGCACATTTGTCAATGTGAATTTTTCCCTCCCAATTCCAAGACATTTGTTAACAATTAGCATCGCCCTATTGTGATTACCCTGCAGGCTCACAACATGGTCGCTGGTGCAAACCTCTGAAAATGTTTGAGTGAAACGAGCCGAGGTCACGGCTCTCCAAACGTGAAACATGTCGCCTGGGCAAAAGCATTCAGCTTGTTTTTTTCAGTGAGGAAGTTTATTCAGGCTCCAGAACAAGAAGGATTAGTAGAACGTTTTAGTTGCAGTCTGCGTTTCCCAGACATGTTTTCATGAAGGAAACTTAGCTGAAAACAAGTAGGTATGTAATCATGACGTGCTTTAAAAAAAGTAATTCAAAAATGGCTTTAGTCTTTAAAAAAAGTATATAAATACAACAATACATGTTTCAATCTGTCGTTACAAACTGTTCGTTCAGGGTTTTTTTGGCAACAAATTGTATGTAGCTGTGCTTGTGCTCATTGCAACGTTATCCTAAATCTTTACTGCATTATAGGAAGTTCTTGTCTGGTTAACTTTTCCAAGAAAGTTGTTTCTTGACGGTGAGATGCAACAGGCGTTTACTGCAGATAGAATATAATTACAGAACATGAAAGGTCAGTGCATTTAGAATATAATTACAGAACATGAAAGGTTAGTGCGTTTCTATCTGCATTTCATTTTGCTAGCAAGTTTATTCACTCAGCTTTTCACTTATTTTTCCATTTCTAAAATACTCTTGATAAGTGATTAATATGGGCAGCTTATAAAAGCTGCATATATATATGTGTGTGTGTGTGTCTGTCTTTATTAAAAAATACTTTAACTCTTTCAATGCTTGGGATCTTGACGAAACCATTGTTGGACTAATCGAGGCTGTTACATAGTTTGTCCTTATTGTAGCTATGGGATCTCAATATTTAGGAACATTTTCTAATTTAGCACATAGATATTGTGAAACAAATTCTTTGTGAGGCAATAGTTTTGTGCAAAATCAGTTTGTATTTGTTAAAACATTGTGTACATATTTTTGTGAATAGCATTGAGGAGGAAACATTCTCAAGGACTATTGTATTGGTCAATTAAATGTGTAATTTTAACAAGGAAACATTCCTTTCAGAAATAATCCAAAAGGCTATGGAACATTGAGCCTTTATAACTAGAGGGTTAGAATATAAAGGAGAGGAAGTTTTGTTACAGCGATACAAAGCCCTGGTCAGACCATGCCTGGAGTTCTGTTACAGTTCTGGGCATCACACCGTAGAAAGGACATATTGGCCTCGGAATGAGTGCAGCACAGATTCACCAGAATGGTTAGATTATGAGCAAAGATTACATTAACTAGGCTTGTATTCCCTGAAATAGAGAAAGTTAAGGGGATATTTGATTGAGATTTTAGGATTTTGAAAGGAATTGATAAGGTAGATAGAGAGAAACATTTTCCACTAGTAGAAAGTCTAGAACCTTTTAAAGGTAAAGATTTTACCTTTAAAATCAGAGCCAGGCCATTCAGGAGAGAAGTGAGGAAACATTTCTGCACACAAAGGGCGGTAGAAGTGTGGAACTCTCTCCCACAAAAAGGCAGCAGATGCTAGTTCAATTAATAATTTTAAATCTGAGCACTAGATTTTTGTTAGCCAAGGGTATTAAGGGATATGGAGTCAAGGCGGGTGGATGGAGTTAGGATATGAATGGTGGAACAGGCTCGAGGGGCTGAATGGCCTACTCCTGTTCCTGTGTTCTAAGATGCTAATCCCAAGTGCAGTGTGGTCATAGCTGAACTGATAATTGGGAGGATCTACAATTGGTTGTAGAATCTTTGGACGACAACTGGATGGGGGAGAGCAACCAGAGTTTCTCGTGTTGTCTGTATTAGCATGGTTAAAATCAGGAGTGCCTACAATTATAAGATTACTGCTAGAGACAGCATGTTTGTGAATTTGGGTGAGGACTCGAGAGCGAGCTTGGTTGTGATGCTCCCTTGGACAAATAGCCTTTATCAACACTTGCTGTCAAGATTCATATATGAAGAGCTAAGCTGATAGACAACATGAAGCTGGCAGTACCCATGGAATCATTTGAGTAATTCTGCGATCTCATGCTCCTAGCATGGAAGACACACTCGAAGGGAGCATGAGTCGAAGTTGGAGAAGTAATGTTGTAGCTCCAATTCTCTAACCCACAGTCCTGCAAGCTTGGGTCCCAGCTGGAAGCTTGGGAGTGAAAAATTATCCCTCCTATTTTAACACAAGTTGCTGTCTTCAGCAAAGGAAAGAACAGAAAAGAGGAAAACATTTGGAGCAGAAAATTTCATTTAACAATCGATTAAAACCACTGGTAACAGTACCACCTGGTTCAGAAAATAATTTTCTTGAAGTTGGAAATTAATCCAGATTTTGGATTAAAGTTGTTTGCATCCTGGCTTTGATTAATTTAATGTGCAATGCAAATCCTTCTATTGATATCTTGATTGAACTGTATGTGCTATGTTTAACCAACCAGTGCTCTATTTGAAAGGAAGTGTGGTATCTGTAAATGCTGGGAATTTTATATGAATAATAGGAAGATGAGAGAAATTGTAAGACTTGAATTTTCCAAGTATGTGTTGATGGTTGAGAGCCCGTGACTTTCCAATATGTGCTAGTGGTGGGTGAGGCTCATCACTGCCAGCATTGCGCAAAAATTACATCCCTAAACTTGTTGTTTTCTAACTTTGCGCAAACTATAATCACACTGTAATTCTAATATTACTGGGAAACCAATAGGCAATTCAGATCTATTCTGTAGCCCAGTGGAATGTTATTCACTAACTTTTTTGTTGAGGGCCACAATCCCCAGCTGTGATTTGCTCAAGAATCACTCTGTGGAATGCTGCAGTATGCTGTATCTTGACATGATAGGGCCTGGGGCTGTGCCTGTGATTTCCCAGGCTGCTCCCGATTTTAATGATGTCAATGTAGGCAGATGCAAGTAAGGTATAGGCACTTCTTCACATGAAAGGGGAAATAGGTTTCAATTCTACATAAACATATGAGAGATGATTTTAAGAAATCACATCCCTTGCGAAAGAAAGATATTACATTTATATAGCGCCTCTCATGGTCTCACGAAGGCCTAATACACTTTATAGCCAATAAAGTACTTTTGAAATGTAGACACTGTTGTAATGTATGGAAACTTAGCAGCCAAATTGCACACAGCAAGCTCCCATAAACAGCAGTGTGATAGTGACCAGATTATCTGTCGTGTTGGTTGAGGGATAAATATTGACCGGGACACCAGGGAGAACAGCCCTGCTCTTCAAATAGTGCCATGGGATCTTTTACATAGAAACATAGAAATTAGGTGCAGGAGCAGGCCATTCGGCCCTTCGAGCCTGCACCGCCATTCAATAAGATCATGGCTGATCATTCAACCTCAGTACCCCGTTCCTGCTTTCTCTTCATACCCCTTGATCCCTTTGGCCATAAGGGCCATATCTAACTCCCTTTTGAATATATCTAACAAACTGGCCTCAACAACTTTCGTAGAGAATTCCACAGGTTAACCACTCTCTGAGTGAAGAAGTTTCTCCTCATCTCAGTCCTAAATGGCTTACCCCTTATTCTTAGACTGTGATCCCTGGTTCTGGAACTCCCCAGCAACGGGAACATTCTTCCTGCCTCTAACCTGTCCAATCCCGTCAGAATTTTGTATGTTTCTATGAGTTTCATTCTTCTAAACTCCAATGGATACAAGCCCAGTTGATCCAGTCTCTCCTCATATCTACCTGAGAGAGCAGACAGGGCTTCAGTTTAATGTCTCATCTGAAACACAGCACCTCCAACAGTGCAGCACTCCCTCAGTACTGCAAAGGTGTATCAGCCTAGATTATGTGTTCAAGTCTCTTGAACGGGACATGAACTCACAACCTTCTGACTTTATTGCAAAACTGCGACCACTGTGCCAAGGTTGATACCTAAATAAGTGGACAGAAAATTGTGAGGAGCATCTGTCCAAATTCCTGCTAGACATTCCTGTTGGGTGTAGTGCTTTCGATAGTGCAATTTTGTAAAATTATGACAAATTCTTAAATGTTTAGCATTAGAAATATGTAGACTATTCCTCTTTATTTGTGAAGATTTTGGAAAATAAATGCAGCAAAGCTATTTTCGAATGGATAAATCTGCTGCTTTATCAGTGAAATTAATTCTGTAGTGTGCAATAATAATATCGGGAAATTTTCCTTAGGGCTGGGTATTAAAGGCTGAGTACTTGGGGATGGTAGAATGTTGATGACAAAGATCATTAGTCTACAACATCAATATCACAGAAACTGAAAACGTGCTTACCTTTTACAATAAGTGCCTTTGGTGGTTGAAAAAAGCTTGCATAAGGAAGTTCTGCTGCTCAGATTATGAAGCACTGAGTTGAATTTGTCAGCTCATTCATTCGATCAATCATCCTTTCAGGACCAATTTTGGATGGTTCCGCCAGCTTTGCTGTTGGGTGCATAATTGTAGCCCCATTGTCCAGGCACCACATTTTTTGACACCGAAGTCCCGATTTGAACCTGGAGCGGGAATCGGGCAGGCATGGGGCGTGGCGAGTGCCAAACTCCCACCCCTGACCCTAGCACTATGAAGCCTAGATCATTTTAACACCCAACCTAATTTGCATGACCTCCATTTGTAAAGATTATTTTTTCTGTAATTTCTATAAAATCTTGATCAATGTCTGTCTTGCTGATTAGCCCACCATATTTTAATTCTCATTACCTCCCAATGCTTTCCTTCATTATTCTTGGCTGTTGCTGGCAGTTAAATTGCATTGTACAAAGAAGGGAGGATGGGCTTTCCTGGTCTGGTTCTAGTCCTAGTGTATGATTCAGATCAAGAAGAATAGTTGATTAAGGGCCAGCAAATGCAACAACATTGATGTGTTTGGTCTGCATCCACTTTACCCACTGTCTACATTTATAGACCCTCCGCATGTGGCTGGACCCTCCAGAGGCAACCATTTCCATCTTGCAAGAGTAAAAAAAATTGCTGGAGGATGAAGTTTAGGCAATAGTTCTGAAATTCCAGAGGAGTTCTCCCAACCTAACTTCGGTGGATGACTGGCAGAACCCTTGGATAAATGACGCAAGTGGCTGAAAACAGATCTTTATAAGAAGATGCAGGCGGATGTCTCTGAGGAGACCAGGGCCAACCTCTGGTGGGATGCAGGAATAATGTTCCCGATGTTGGGGAAGTCCAGAACCAGGGGTCACAGGATAAGGGGTAAGCCATTTAGGACCGAGATGAGGAGAAACTTCATCACTCAAAGAATTGTGAACCTGTGGAATTCTCTACCACAGAAAGTTGTTGAGGCCAGTTCATTAGATATATTCAAAAGGGAGTTAGATGTGATCCTTACGGCTAAAGGATCAAGGGGTTTGGAGAGAAAGCAGGAATGGGGTACTGAAGTTGCATGATCAGCCCTGAATGGTTGTGCAGGTTCGAAGGGCCGAATGGCCTACTCCTGCACCTATTTTCTATGTTTCTATGTCTTCTTTGGTGCTGACCACACTGAGAAATCCCCTAACAGCCTGACCATCTGGTTATAGTTCCTCAGCTGCAACCTCCACCTGCTAGAAAAGTGTGCCATCTGGCTTTGGTGCAATGTTTGATATTGTACCTCCCAGAAGTTTGAAAGTAAAATTTGATGGGACTCCATACTATTCTTAATTATTAAGAAAAATATAAATTGTGGTCTAATGGATAATTTTTTGTTAAGTTCAAGCTCTGAGGAGCTGCTGTACATAATTTGGTCTAAATGGGTTCTTTGATGTTAACAATAAACGACATACAAGTGTAAAAGCTCTACCCTTGGTCTCTTCAGTAACTGCGGAAGGTTTTAATTTCTTTAAAAATGGGAACAAATGGTTAGAGTAGTAAATCTTCTAATTGCTGTGTCCCTGCCTTCTAAACTTTTTCAATGACAGGTGCTGCAACCTGTCACAGGACGGGAGAGTGGAGAGCACCAGTTCCAACTGTCACAGGACAGTGACTGGAGAGCACCAGTTCCAACTGTCACGGGACGGGAGAGTGGAGAGCACCAGTTCCAACTGTTACAGGACGGGAGAGTGGAGAGCACCAGTTCAAACTGTCACAGGACGGGAGAGTGGAGAGCACCAGTTCAAACTGTCACAGGACAGTGAGTGGAGAGCACCAGTTCCAACTGTCACAGGACAGTGACTGGAGAGCACCAGTTCCAAATGTCACAGGACGGGAGAGTGGAGAGCACCAGTTCCAACTATTGCAGGACGGGAGAGTGGAGAGCACCAGTTCCAACTATTGCAGGACAGTGAGTGGAGAGCACCAGTTCCAACTGTTACAGGAAAGAGAGTGGAGAGCACCAGTTCCAACTGTCACAGGACGGGAGAGTGGAGAGCACCAGTTCCAACTGTCACAGGACGGGAGAGTGGAGAGCACCAGTTCCAACTGTCACAGGACAGGAGAGTGGAGAGCACCAGTTCCAACTGTCACAGGACGGGAGAGTGGAGAGCACCAGTTCCAACTGTCACAGGACAGGAGAGTGGAGAGCACCAGTTCAAACTGTCACAGGACGGGAGAGTGGAGAGCACCAGTTCAAACTGTCACAGGACGGGAGAGTGGAAAGCACCAGTTCAAACTGTCACAGGACGGGAGAGTGGAGAACACCAGTTCAGACTGTCATAGGACAGAGAGTGGAGAGCACCAGTTCCAACTGTCACAAGACGAGAGAGTGGCGAGCACCAGTTCCAACTATTGCAGGACAGTGAGTGGAGAGCACCAGTTCAAACTGTCACATGACGGGAGAGTGGAGAACACCAGTTCAGACTGTCACAGGACAGAGAGTGGAGAGCACCAGTTCAGACTGTCACAGGAGAGAAAGTGGAGAGCACCAGTTCCAACTGTCATAGGACGGAAAGTGGAGAGCACCAGTTCCAACTGTCATAGGACGGAAAGTGGAGAGCACCAGTTCCAACTGTCATAGGACGGAAAGTGGAGAGCACCAGTTCAAACTGTCACAGGATGGGAGAGTGGAGAGCACCAGTTCCAACTGTCACAGGAGAGAAAGTGGAGAGCACCAGTTCCAACTGTCATAGGACGGAAAGTGGAGAGCACCAGTTCAAACTGTCACAGGATGGAAGAGTGGAGAGCACCAGTTTAAACTGTCACAGGACGGGAGAGTGGAGAGCACCAGTACAGACTGTTACAGGACGGGAGAGTGGAGAGCACCAGTTCCAACTGTCACAGGACGGGAGAGTGGAGAGCACCAGTACAGACTGTTACAGGACGGGAGAGTGGAGAGCACCAGTACAGACTGTTACAGGACGGGAGAGTGGAGAGCACCAGTTTAAACTGTCACAGGACGGGAGAGTGGAGAGCACCAGTACAGACTGTTACAGGACGGGAGAGTGGAGAGCACCAGTACAGACTGTTACAGGACGGGAGAGTGGAGAGCACCAGTTCCAACTGTCACAGGACAGAGAGTGGAGAGTACCAGCTCCAACTGTCACAGGAGAGAGAGTGGAGAGCACCAGTTCCAACTGTTACAGGACGGGAGAGTGGAGAACACCAGTTCAGACTGTCACAGGACAGAGAGTGGGGAGCACCAGTTCAGACTGTCACAGAACAGAGAGTGGAGAGCACCAGTTCAAACTGTCACAGGACGGGAGAGTGGAGAGCACCAGTTCAAACTGTCACAGGACGGGAGAGTGGAGAACACCAGTT
Source organism: Pristiophorus japonicus (assembly GCF_044704955.1). NCBI lineage: Eukaryota > Metazoa > Chordata > Chondrichthyes > Pristiophoridae > Pristiophorus > Pristiophorus japonicus. Next base: position 140,230,741 of record NC_091983.1, on the reverse strand, counting down.
CAAACTGTCACAGGACGGGAGAGTGGAGAACACCAGTTCAGACTGTCACAGGACAGAAAGTGGAGAGCACCAGTTCCAACTGTCACAGGACGGGAGAGTGGAGAGCACCAGTTCAAACTGTCACAGGACGGGAGAGTGGAGAACACCAGTTCAGACTGTCACAGGATGGGAGAGTGGAGAGCACTAGTTCCAACTGTCACAGGACGGGAGAGTGGAGAGCACCAGTTCAAACTGTCACAGGACGGGAGAGTGGAGAGCACCAGTTCCAACTGTCACAGGACGGGAGAGTGGTGAGCACCAGTTCCAACTGTCACAAGACGAGAGAGTGGAGAGCACCAGTTCAGACTGTCACAGGAGAGAGAGTGGAGAGCACCAGTTCCAACTGTCACAAGACGAGAGAGTGGAGAGCACCAGTTCAGACTGTCACAGGAGAGAGAGTGGAGAGCACCAGTTCAGACTGTCACAGGACGGGAGAGTGGAGAGCACTAGTTCTAACTGTGACAGGAGCATCCAGTCGTGCCCCGGTAACTGCCCCCAAAGGAAGTGGAGTGTTGGAAATTGCACTCTGCTTCCATTGAGGGGTGGTAAGGCCAATTCTGCAGCAGGAGCAGGACTTCCACGCTGGGGACTAAAATTCCCTGCCCCAGAAGGTTACCGCCCCCAAGATGGGAGCCTGTGTGGCAAGGCAGAGGGAAGTTGAGGGGAGACGGGGGCGGGGGATGGAGGGGAGAATGGTGGAGGTGGGGGGCGGAGAAACCCAGGGCGGGGGACGGGAGGGGCCACATTGCAGCGGAGGTCTGGGGGGGGCGAAGTGTGTTGGAGGGGCGGGCCTGGGGGCTCTGTGCCTCGGTGCGGGGAGTGTTCAGAGTAGGGTGGACGGGTTGACTGCGCAGATGGCGGTTGATGGATGTGGTGTGGTTGGCTTCGAGGGGGCGTGGCTCCGGGGTGGCCGGGGCTGGGGGCTCGACATCCGGGTGTGTTCGGCATTTGGGAAGGATTCTGACGGGACGGGGTGGGTTGGGTGCGGGGGGAGTGTTCCCGGTGTTGGGTGGGTCTGGAGCCGGGGGTGGGGGAGGCACGCTCTTGGGATGGGGAGTGGGCTGTTTGGGGCTAGGATTGGGAGAGACTTCTTCACTCGGGGAGTTGTTGGCCTGTGGGGTTCCCTGCCGCGGAGAGTTGTTGATGCCAGTTCATTGGATGTGTTCGGGAGGGAGTTGGATGTGGTCCTTGCGGCTGTGGGGGGGGGGGTCGGGGGGTGTGGAGGGGGCGTGGGGGGGGAGGTGCTGGGGTGGGTGATCAGCCATGATCTTGTTGAATAACGGTGCAGGCTCGAAGGGCCGAATGGCCTACTCCTGCACCTATTTTCTATGTTTCTATTAACCCCCATACATTGTGAAACAGGGGAAATATGTTTTGACAACAACTTTTCGTGCTGACTTAGCTGGGGTTGCTGAGCCTGGTGTAGCCCAGTGCAGAATAGAGAATGCTTTAGTTGTATTTTATAATTATTTTACATTCTCCTAAGTCATGCGGCAGAAGTTTCCTCAGGCCCGACATGTGACCAGCCATGTGATCGGTACACAGAGAGAGAGAGAGAGAGAGGAAGAATACCGACCTTCCAGTCAGCAGGTGTGTGGCTCATCTGGGGATCTGGACTCAGCTCCTGGCCTGATTGGTTCTTTTGCAATAGGTGCATTGGAATCCTCAAGCTGGGGTTGCTGATTTTGCTGCTAGCATCCAGCTGCAAGCACTCTTCCTGCCCCAGTCCTCTGCTCTGGCGGGTGTCCAATATGTGCTCGTAGTACCACGGCACATGCTATCTATTTTTAAATAAGTGAACCTCCCCTGTCTCTGGAAAGTGGATGCATCGCAGCGCTGATACTAGATGTTAGTCTTGTGGATTTTCAACTCCCTCCCCGGTATACCCGACACACTATATTCCTTTACCGTTTCAATGCATTATATCCTTACAATCTGTAAACACTGTTCTTTACCCAGCAGAACAAGATGGTGTTCATTCACTGAATGGATGCACACCAGTACAAGCACTTTAAGGATGTCATATTAGAAATCATAGGCAGAGAGAGAATGCCGCCAAGCTAATGATTATCATAACGTTCGCATTCTATAATGTCCTACTGAATGACATTCATGCAGGCACGCACACGAATAATACCACAGAAAGCAGTGGGCAATGATAGTGTTGCTGTATTCTGGTTAATTGAAGTTACATCTGTAAAAATTTGCCCTCATCGCAGAAAGGGAGGAACAGAATGAGTTAGCAACTAGTACCTACCAATAGAGCACAAATCACACTATCCTGCAGCACAAGCACCACATAACGTAAATAGCAGTACAGGTACATGTCTTTTAGAGGGTTTAGTTGGTGAAGTTTGTAGAAAGAGTTCAGGTGAGACACAGTTCAAAGTTGATGAAAAGCAACTGTTGATGGCACAAGGCCAGACACCTTCTGAGTTGTGTTCCCACATGATTACTGGCTATGCTGCAGTACTTGGGGAGTCGGGTCAAGCAGGGTTCTGTTGCTTACAAAGAGAGTGTTGGTATGGCAACACTAGTGACATCTGCAGTGATGCAAACCAAATAATAGTGGTACTTCTGCCATGAGTGCTAGAGGCCTGGGATCAAAACTCTAACAAGCATTTTTTGCCAATTTCAACTCACTTGAGGAATGATTCTGGACAACCTTGCACTAGGAATTTCAGAGCCGATTCCATGCCCACAGTGTGGAGTGGCAGTTCTAGGGATCTTATTGGTGTACACTGCCTATAATTTTCCATCCAACAATTTTAACGGCTGGAACTTTGCAGGACAGTGAAGGAAAGGCAGGGTTATTCTAAGGAAATGACCACTTCTGTGATCATGCCTTGTTTTAATGGCCATCTGTGGGATTTAATGGAGGGTTTCATCTGGGAGAGTCTGTTGCACCAGCCGTTTTTCCTGCCCTGGCTGTTCAATAGCTCATCATCATCATCATCATCATCATAGGCAGTCACTTGGAATCGAGGAAGACTTTCTTCCACTCTTAACATGAGTTCTTAAGTGGCTGTACAGTCCAATACGAGAACCACAGTCTCTGTCACAGGTGGGACAAATAGTCATTGAGGGAAGGGATGGGTGGGACTGGTTTGCCGCACGCTCTTTCTGCTGCCTGCGCATGATTTCTGCATGCTCTCGGCGACGAGACTCGAGGAGCTCGGCGCCCTCCCAGATGCACTTCCTCCACTTAGGGCAGTCTTTGGCCAGGGACTCCCAGGTATCAGTGTGGATGTTGCACTTTTATCAGGGAGGCTTTGAGGGTGTCCTTGTAACGTTTCCACTGCCCACCTTTGGCTCGTTTGCCGTGAAGGAGTTCTGAGTAGAGCACTTGCTTTGGGAGTCTCATGTTTGACATGCGAACTATGTGGCCTGCCCAGCGGAGCTGATCAAGTGTGGTCAGTGCTTCAATGCTGGGGATGTTAGCCTGGACGAGGATGCTAATGTTGGTGCATCTGTCCTCCCAGTGGATTTGTAGGATCTTGCAGAGACATCGTTGGTGGTATTTCTCCAGCAACTTGAGGTTTCTTCTGTACATGGTCCATGTTTCTGAGCCATACAGGAGGGCGGGTATTACTACAGCCCTGTAGACCATGAGCTTGATGACAGTTTTGAGAGCCTGGTCTTCAAACACTCTTTTCCTCAGGCGGCCGAAGGCTGCACTGGCACACTGGAGGCAGTGTTGGATCTCGTCGTCAACGGCTGCTCTTGTTGATAGGAGGCTCCCGAGATAAGGGAAGTGGTCCACATTGTCCAGGGCCGTGCCGTGGATCTTGATGATTGGGGGGCAGTGCTGTGCGGCGAGGACAGGCTGGTGGAGGACCTTTGTCTTACTGATGTTTAGAGTAAGGCCCATGCTTTCGGACCCCTCAGTAAATACGTTGCCTATGTCTTGGATTTCAGCCTCTGTGTATGCGCAGACGCAGGCGTCGTCCGCGTACTGGAGCTCGACGACAGAGGTTGGGGTGATCTTGGATCTGGCTTGGAGATGGCGAAGGTTGAACAGGTTCCCATTGTTTCTGTAGTTTAGTTCCACTCCAGCGGGGAGCTTATAGACTGTGAGATGGAGCATGGCAGCGAGGAAGATTGAGAAGAGGGTTGGGGCGATGACGTAGCCCTGCTTGACCCCGGTCCGGATGTTGATTGGGTCTGTGTTGGATCCGATGGTAAGGATCACGGCCTGCATGTCGTGATGGAGCAGGCGGAGGATGGTGACGTACTTTTGGGGCATCCGAAATGTAGGAGGACGCTCTATAGACCCTCGTGATTGACAGTGTCAAAGGCCTTTGTAAGGTCGAAGAAGGCCATGTATAAGGGCTGGCACTGTTCCCTGCATTTTTCCTGCAGCTGTCGCGCTGCAAAAATCATTCTTTGCCGTCACTCAGTTTGCTGGTCTACTGCGACTTGTGGACATTCCTCATCATCTCCCATGGTGAGGGCTCTCAAAATCGTGTGTGCAGAATGTCATGCTTATTCTCGAGACTTTGGGGGTTAATTCTTCCCCCTGCCCCACCTGATCAGTCTACATGTTCCCAATTATCTGCTCAATGTGAGTTCGGGTGCTTGGATGAGTTCTGTAGGCATGCTCTGAAAGAAAAATGAAAGACTTGGATTCATATAGCACCTTTCATGACCACCTCAAAGTGCTTTACAGCCACTTTTGGAGTGTAGTCACTGTTGTAATGTAGGATGTGGGTGGCACAAATACATCATTAGCAATGCCTGCAGTGGGTATCTAAGATCTACGTGCAGACAATCTTCCAAAGCTCTTCTTCCTTCAAAAAAAGGAACACACTAAATTTTGTCTTCTTAAAAAAAAAAAGCGTTGTTTATGCTCCCAGAACAATTGAAATGGACCTGCATTATTCTGTGTTGGTTGTTGTTATATATGTGGACTTGTATTTACTCTGCACAGCCACCAGAGGGCTCATTCCCCGGAGTCCCAAGGGATCCCATAATCCCTTGGGAGCACAGGTATTTAAGAAGGCTTCACAGGTTGGAGAAGCACTCTGGAGACCTGCAATAAAAGACTAAGGTCACACTTTGCTTTGAGCTCACAGTGTTCAATCTGACTCGTTCTCCACACACAACAACTGGCGACAAGATACAGACAGCGAACCCAAAGATGCAGAGAACAGTGGGCATCCTGGAGAAATTTTTGGAGGGAGTTGATTGGGAAACTTTTGTGGAGTGACTCGACCAATACATTGTGGACAACGAGCTAGATGGGGAAGAGAGCGCTGCCAAACGTAGAGCGATCCTCCTCACTGTCTGTGGGGCACCAACGTATGGACTCATGAAGAATCTGCTCACTCCAGCGAAACCAACATAGAAATCGTACGACGATTTGTGCACACTGGTCCGAGAGCATTTGAATCCAAAAGAAAGCGTTCTGATGGCGAGTTATCGGTTCTACACCCACAAAAGATCTGATGGCCAGGAAGTGGCGAGTTATGTCGCTGAGCTGAGACGCCTTGCAGGACATTGCGAATTTGAAGGACATTTGGAGCACATGCTCAGAGACTCTTTCGTACTTGACATTGGCCACGAAACCATACTTCGCAAACTTTTGACTGTAGAGACCCCAACCTTGAGTAAGGCCATAGCAATAGCCCACGCGTTCATTGCCACCAGTGACAATACTAAGCAAATCTCTCAGCACACAAGTGCTGCTACAAGTACTGTGAACAAAGTGATGTTGTTTTTGAATCGTAACGCACAGGGCAGGTCACACATATCTGCAGCTGCACGTCCGCAGATGTGTCAGGGTCCATCATCAAGGGTGATAAATGCAAGGCCATTAACACCCTGTTGGCGCTGCGGGGGTGATCATCGTTTCTATTCATGCCGATTCAAAGAATACATTTGCAAGGGCTGTGGAACAATGGGACACCTCCAACGAGTGTGCAGGTGAGCTGCTAAGCCTGTTAAACCAGCAAACCACCATGTTGCAGAGGAGAACAGATCCACGGAGGACCACGACGAACCAGAGTCTCGGATCGAGGAAGCAGAGGTACATGGGTTGCACACATTCACCACGAATTGTCCACTGATAATGCTGAATGTTAAACTAAATGGACTCCCAGTGTCAATGGAGCTGGACACGGGCGCGAGCCAGTCCATCATGGGCAAAAAGACTTTCGAAAGGTTGTGGTGCAACAAGGCCTCAAGGCCAGTCTTAACTCCAGTTTGCATGAGACTAAGAACTTACACGAAAGAACTGATTCCTGTAATCGGCAGTGCTACCGTGAAGGTCTCCTATGATGGAGCGGTGCATAAGCTACCACACTGGGTGGTACCAGGCGATGGTCTCACGCTGCTCGGCAGGAGCTGGCTATAAAGATACGCTGGAACTGGGACGACATCCGAGCGCTATTGCCCGCTGACGACACTTTGTGTGCCCAGGCCTTAAACAAATTTCCTTCGCTGTTCGAACCAGGCATCGGGAAATTCCAAGGAGCAAAAGTGCAGATCCGGGGGCGCGACCCATCTATCACAAGGCGAGAGCAGTACTGTACATGATGAGAGAAAGGGTAGAGATCGAGCTAGACCGGCTGCAAAGAGAGGGCATCATTTCACCGATCGAGTTCAGCGAGTGGGCCAGTCCTATTGTCCCAGTCCTCAAGGGAGACGGCACCGTCAGAATCTGTGGCGATTACAAAGTAACTATCAATTGTTTCTTCCTGCAGGACCAATACCCACTACAAAAAGCCGACGACCTCTTTGCAACGCTGGCGGGAGGAAAGACCTTCACGAAGCTGGATCTGACTTCAGTCTACATGACGCAGGAACTGGAGGCATCATCGAAGGCCCGCACCTGCATCAACATGCACAAAGGTCCTTTTGTTTATAACAGATGCCCATTTGGAATCCGATCAGCGGCGGCGATATTCCAGAGAAACATGGAAAGTTTACTGAAGTCGGTCCAGCACACCGTGGTCTTCCAGGACGATATCTTGGAACACAGTTGAGCACCTGCAGAACCTGGAGGAGGTTCTTAGTCGACTCAACTGCATGGGGCTCAGGTTAAAACGCTTGAAGTGCGTTTTCCTGGTGCCTGAAGTGGAGCTCCTGGGAAGGAAGATTGCGGCGGACGACATCAGGCCCACCAACGCGAAGATGGAGGCATTCGAGAACGCACCAAGGCCACAGAACGAGACGGAGCTGTGGTCGTTTCTGGGACTCTTGAACTACTTTGGTAATTTCTTACCGGGTCTCAGCACCCTGCTAGAACCACTATATGTCTTCCTACAAAAAGGGGGGAATGTGTTTGGGGCAAAAGCCAAGAAAATGCCTTTGTAAAAGCGAGAAAATTGTTATGCTCAAACGAATTGCTTGTGTTGTATGATCCATGTAAGTGTTTGGTACTAGCATGTGATGCATCGTCATAAGGTGTCGGGTGTGTATTGCAACAAGCTAATGATTTCGGGAAACTGCAACCAGTTGCTTATGCATCCAGGAGTCTGTCTAAGGCCGAGAGAGCCTACAAAGTGATTAAAAAGGAAGCGTTAGCTTTAGCGTGGGATAAAGAAAATGCATCAATACCTGTTTGGGCTAAAATTCGAATTGGAAACTGACCATAAGCCACTTATTTCCAAGAGTAAAGGGATAAATACCAACGCATCGGCCCGCATCCAGAGATGGGTGCTCACATTATCCGCATACAACTACGCCATCCGCCACAGGCCAGGCACAGAAAACTGCGCCGATGCTCTCAGTAGGCTGCCATTGCCCACCACGGGGGTGGAAATGGCGCAGCCTGCAGATCTATCCATGGTTATGGAAGCATTTGAGAGTGAGCAATCACCCGTCACTGCCCGGCAGATCAAATCCTGGACCCCTTATTATCTCTAGTCAAAAGCTGTGTGCTTCACGGGAGCTGGTCCAATGTCCCAGTGGAAATGCAGGAAGAGCTAAAGTCGTTACAGCGGCACAAAGATCAAATGTCTATACAGGCAGACTGCCTTCGGTGGGGCAATCGAGTAGTGGTCCCCAAGAAGGGCAGAGCCAACTTCATCAATGACCTCCACAGTACCCACCCAGGCATCATAATGATGAAAACGATAGCCATATCCCACGTGTGGTGGCCCGGTATCGATGCGAACTTAGAGTCCTGAGTTCTCAGATGTAATACATGCTCGCAGATAAGCAATGTACCCAGGGAGGCGCCGCTAATTTTATGGTCTTGGCCCTCCAAACCATGGTCTAGGGTACACGTCGGCTATGCAGGCCCGTTCTTGGGTAAAATGTTCCTTGTGGTTGTAGATGCGAACTCCAAGTGCATTGAATGTGAGATAATGTCGGCTAGCACATCCGCTGCCACTACTGAAAGCCTGTGGGCCATGTTTACCACACACGGCTTACTCGATGTCATGGTGAGCGACAACGGGCCGTGTTTTATCAGTGCTGTGTTCAAAGAATTCATGACCCATAACGGGATCAAACATGTCCTATCTGCCCTGTTTAAACCAGCGTCCAATGATCAGGCAGAGAGAGCAGTGCAAACCATGAAGCAAGGCTTGAAGAGAGTAAGTGAAGGCTCACTGCAGACTCGCCTATCCCGAGTCCTGCTTAGCTACCGCACGAGACCCCACTCACTCACTGGGATCCCACCTGCTGAAATGTTCATGAAAAGAGCACTTAAGACAAGGCTCTCGTTAGTTCACCCTGATCTACATGTAGAGAGTAGGCGGCTTCAACAAAGTGCATACCATGATAGCGCAAATGTGTCACGCGAGATTGAAGTCAATGATCCTGTATCTGTATTAAATTATGGACAAGGTCCCAAGTGGCTTCCCGGCACTGTCCTGGCCAAAGAGGGGAGCAGGGTGTTTCTGGTCAAACTTTCAAATGGACTCATTCACCGGAAACACTTGGACCAAATCAAACTCAGATTCACGGACTACCCTGAGCAACCCACCTTGGACCCTACCATTTTTGATCCCCCAACACACACACCAGTGGCAACCGACACCATGGTTGACCACGAAGCAGAACCCATCATCCACAGCAGCCCTGCAGGGCCCAACATACCAGGCAGCCCAGCAAGGCCAGCTGCACAGCAGCCCAGCGAGGGCCCAACAAATGATTCAACAACACCAGCTTTCACACCAAGACGATCAACCAGGGAAAGAAGGGCCCCAGATCGACTCACATTGTAAATAGTTACACTATTGACTTTGGGGGGAAATATTGTTATATATGTGGACTTGTATTTACTCTGTACAGCCACCAGAGGGCTCATTCCCCGGAGTCCCAAGGGATCCCATAATCCCTTGGGAGCACAGGTATTTAAGAAGGCTTCACTGGTTGGAGAGGCACTGTGGAGACCTGCAATAAAAGTCCAAGGTCACACTTTACTTTGAGTTCACTGTTCAATCTGACTCTTTCTCCATACACTACAATGGTTGCATACTAGGTACATGTTAATAATAGGATAAAATCCTATTTTATTTTTGCATGGAATGACATTGTGCACTGGGGCAGCATGGGCAGACTCTGATTCCATGCACTTTTGGAAGGTAGCACTGTGGTAAAAATGTATGGCCCTATCTTGTTGATGCTGAACTGAATATAACTGGATATCGATGATGGAATAAGACATTGTGCTCCAGCAGTTGTCTAGAAGTTCAGTGTCATGGTCATTTTTACTACCACTGATAGTGCCATATGGATGTTGAATGTGTCTGTATGTTTTCTTACAGGAGATGGCATATATCTGTTACTGCCTTCCTGCTTAGCTTAATGAGGCATTGCTCATCTGTGAGCCCCAGGTAGTTCTGCTTGGGTCAGTACGGGCACTGCATGGGGTACTGATGGGACCTGGATACACACCTTTCAAAGCTTCATATGTCACACACTGCCTTCTGTAGCGTCCCTGCACCTTACTACAAACTCACACGAGGCATGGATATATCAGACACGGTCACTCTGTGACCTTCACCTTTATTGCCGGGACCAAGGAGTGCTGACCCTGGGTGGGATCTCCCCTTTTATACCTGGAAACCCAGGTAAGGAGTGTCTCCCGCAAGTTCACCCCCTGTGGTCAGGGTGTGCATTTCTAGGGTACAGGTACAGTGTACATGAGTTACAGTTACATGACTATGTCATTGCAAGATAGTTAAATGCATGACATCACCTCCCCCCTTAAGTCTTTTTGTTTCAGAGGTTAAGTCTGTCAGGTGGTCGACGCTCTCTCGTGGAGTGTCGCAGTTGTGCTTCTGGTGGCTGAGCCTCGGCACATGTCTCTGTCACTTGAGGTGATTCCGGCCTGTCTGGGCTGGCCGCAGGGACTGTGCATGCTGAGGGCTGTCTTTGTTGCTCGCCCGCTGGCAGTGGTGTAGGTGACATCTCATGCTCTTCTTCAGGTTCCTTTGTGTCTATGCTGAATCTTTTCTTTACTTGGTCCAAGTGTTGCGGCATATCTGCCCATTGTTTAGTCGGACCACCATGACTCTTATTTCCTTCTTTGCCAATTATAGTGTCCTCAAGCCACTTGGGTCCCAAAGCATGGTTAAGAACAAATACCGGGTCATCTATTTCTCTTCACCTCCCCCTTGAGCCTCGATCATGGAGCTCGGTTTGGGACTGGCGCTTGCCCTCAACAATGTCTGCCAGGGCTGGGTGAATGAGGGACAGCCACGTCTTGAGTGTACATTTCATGAGGCGTTCCGCTGGCAGGACTCCCGTGAGCGAGTGCGGGTGGGACCTGTAGGCCAGCAGGAGGCGCGATAGGCGGTACTGAAGGGAGGGTCCTTGGATGCGTAGCATGCCCTGTTTTATGAATTGGACCGCCCGTTCCGCCTGGCCATTGGAAGCCGGCTTGAACGGCGCTGTCTGGACTGCTTGATACCATTGCCCGACATAAACTCCTGGAATTCATGGCTGGTGAAACACGGGCCATTGTCGCTGACCAGGGTGTCCGGCAAGCTATGGGTTGCAAAAATCGTACGCAGACTCTCCATGGTGATGGATGTTGTGCACGAGTTCAATATGATGCACTCGATCCACTTTGAGTATGCATCGACAACGACCAGGAACATTTTCCCCATGAACGGGCCCGCATAGTCTTCGTGAATACATGACCATGGTCTGGTGGGCCAGGGCCACGGGCTAAATAGGGCTTCCCTGGGGGCATTGCCGAGCTGGGCACATGTCGTGCACCTGCGAACCCAGTGTTCCAGGTCTGAGTCAATCCCCGGCCACCACACGTGTAACCGGGCGATGGCCTTTGTTAACACGATGCCAGGGTGCTCACTGTGGAGTTCCCTGATGAATGCTTCCCTTCCTTTCTGGGGCATGACTACCCGGCTGCCCCATAGCAGGCAGTCGGCTTGGATGGAGACCTCATCCTTCCGTCTCTGAAACGGCCTGACTTCCTCGGGACGCGCCCTGTGTGCGGGCGCCCAGTCCCCAGTCAGGACACATTTCTTTATCATGGATAGGAGGGGGTCCCTGTTGGTCCAGAGTTTAATCTGGCGGGCTGTGATGGGGGAGCCCGCAATGTCAAAAGCCTCAATGTCCATGACCATCTCGGCGCTCTGCTCCGACGCCCCCTCGGTGGTGGCCAGTGGGAGCCTGCTGAGCGCGTTAGCGCAATTTTCGGTGCCTGGCCGGTGCTGTATGGTATAGTCATATGCAGCCAGCATGAGGGCCCAGCGCTGTATGCGAGCTGATGCATTGGCGTTGACAGCCTTGCTGTCGGACAACGAGGATGTTAACGGCTTGTGGTCTGTCCCTAGCTCAAACTGTCTACCAAAAAGGTACTGGTGCATCTTTTTCACACCATACACACACGCGAGTGCTTCCTTCTCGACCATGCTGTATCCACGTTCTGCCTGGGAGAGCGACCTGGAGGCATAAGCCACCGGTTGGAGTCGGCCGTCATCGTTACCCTGCTGCAACACACACCCAACCCCGTAGGATGACGCATCGCATGTTAAAACCAGTTTTTTACAGAGGTCATACAAAGTCAACAGTTTGTTGGAACACAGCAGGTTCCTCGTCTTATTGAAAGCCCGTTCTTGGCAATCCCCCCAAAACCATTCACAACCTTTACAAAGGAGCATGTGTAACGGCTCCAACAAAAAAGTGCTTAAGTTCGGCAGAAAGTTCCCAAAATAGTTCAAAAGTCCCAGGAATGATCGCAACTCCGACGTGTTGCCGAGCCTGAGCGCCCGGCGGATCGCCACCGTTTTTGATTCAGTGGGCCGGATCCCGTCTGCGGCAACCCTCCTGCCCAAAAACTCGACCTCTGGGGCCAAAAACACACACTTGACCTTTTTCAGCCACAAGCCTACCCGATCCAATCGGCGTAGCACCTACTCCAGGTTGTGGAGGTGTTCTTCGGTGTCTCGACCCATTATGAGAATGTCGTCTTGGAATACGATCGTTTCAGGAATGGATTTGAGCAAGCTTTCCATGTTTTTCTGAAAGATGGCTGCTGCCGAACGAATGGCAAACGGACGCCTGTTGTAGACAAATAATCCCCTGTGTGTCATAATGGTGGTCAGAAGCTTGGATTCTTCAGCCAGTTCCTGAGTCATGTAGGCCGAAGTGAGGTCCAACTTCGTGAACAGCTTGCCATCTGCCAGTGTGGCAAAAAGGTCCTCCGCTCTCGGGAGCGGGTATTGGTCTTGCAGCAATACTCGTTTGATGGTGGCTTTGTAGTCATCACAAATCCTAACCAAGCCATCTGCTTTGAGGACGGGAATGATGGTACTTGCCCAGTCGCTGAATTCAACGGCCAAAATTATACCCTCTCTGAGCAGCCTGTCCAGTTCACATTCAATTTTTTCACGCATCATATACGGCACCGCTCTGGCTTTGTGGTGCACTGGTTTGGCGTCCGGAGTGATGCGTATCACTACTTTAGTGCCCTTGAACGTTCCGACACCAGATTGAAACAGTGACCCGAATTTTTGCAGGACTTGTGAGTATGAACTTAGCTCCACGGATGAAATGGCGTGCACATCCCTCCATTTCCAATTCATCTCAGCTAACCAACTCCTCCCCAAAAGCGCGGGGCCATTTCCCGGAACGATCCGGAGTGGCAGCCGGTTCTGTAATCCATTATGTGTTACCACCAAATTTGCACTGCCCAGCACTGGGATGATCTCTTTGGTGTACGTCTGTAGCTACGTCTCAATGTGTTCCAGTTTGGGCCTGCTAGCTCTGTGTGGCCATAGTCTCTCAAATTGTTGGCCGCTCATAAGTGACTGGCTAGCTCCCGTATCCAGCTCCATGTGCACCGGGATGTCATTCAGTAAGACTTGCATCATCATGGGTGGCGTTTTAGTGTATGAGCTGTGGACGTCAGCCACATGAACCCACTGAACTTCAGCATCTATGGCTTTACCCCAGGCCTCATCCTGCATTGCAGACCCCTCGTCTGGTTCCTCAGTCTCACAGATTAGCCTCGTTACTGCCTTTTTGCACATCCTGGCCAAGTGTCCACTGACATTACAAATCCTACAGGTATATTGCTTCTCGCAGTGTGTCAAGCCCCGCACCTCCAGCATGAGCTGAGATTGAGATTGCTGTTACCAGGCATTCCTCTCTGATTTTCCATTTGGCTGTTTCTAAGCACTCTGATGGTGGATGTTAATGGTCCCATCGCGGGACGCATTGTTCCTCGAGATGGCGTGAATTGCCGATCCCCTTTCCATTGTCCTTGTTGCAGGCCCACCCTAGAGCCTGTTGCTGCCTGGGCGGTTTCAAAATGCCCTTGCCTGCCTGCGGGGTCCTGAGCCGCGTTCACCATGTTAACTCCCTGGTCCGTCGCCACGTTTGGACCACGGCTGCGCGCATAAATTAGCTTGGTCTCCTCTTCCCCTGCCATAAAGGTCTGAGCTATCAATGCCGCCCCTTCTAAAGTCAAGTCCTTAGTCTTTATGAGCTTCCTGAAAATGCCGGCCTAGTTAATTCTCTCGATGAAAAAGTCCCTTAATATCTCCCCCCTGCAGGCATCGGAGAACTTACAGAGACTGGCCAAATGCCGCAGTTCCGCCACGAAGTCCAAGATGTTTTGTCCGTCCCGACGCCGGTGAGAGTAGAACCGGTGCCGGGCCATGTGTACGCTACTTGCCGGCTTGAGATGCTCACTGATCACCTGGCTGAGCTCTTCAAAGGACTTGTCCGCCGGCTTTTGGGGTGCGAGCAGGCCTTTCATCAGCGCATATGTCTGTGGTCTGCAGCTGGTCAGTAGATGCGCCCTCCGCTTGTCAGCCGCTGTCTCTTCCAGCCAGTCCTTTATGACAAAGCTCTGCTGGAGTCTTTCCACAAAGTCGTCCCAGTCCTCACCCACACAGTAACGTTCCTCTGTGCCACCGGTGGCCATCCTCGTGGTTCAGTGATTCCCATTTCTCATCGCCAAATGTAGTGTCCCTGCACCTCACTACAAACTCACACGAGGCATGGATATATCAGACATGGTCACTCTGTGACCTTCACCTTTATTGCCAGGACCAAGGAGTGCTGACCCTGGGTGGGACCTCCCCTTTTATACCTGGAAACCCAGGTGAGGAGTGTCTTCTGCAAGTTCACCCCCTGTGGTCAGGGTGTGCATTTCTAGGGTACAGGTCCAGTGTACATGAGTTACAGTTACATGACTATGTCATTGCAAGATGGTTAAATACATGACGCCTTCTACTTGCTTAAGGTCCTACTGTACCAAATGGTATGCCGGTCGGTAGCCCACTAAATCCTATGTTCTCCAGAAATGGAGGCAAAATGCTTCCACAGTATTCTAAATGTTGCTCTGCTGTCAGTGGTACAAAACTGTCTGCAGCCACTGCTGCTGCAGCAATTTTAAATGTGGCTTGTAAATGCATCACACATACAAAGTGTGAGGTAGAGAATGGCGCTCAAGATTTTTAAATGTTGATTATCATCAGTTTGCCAAGTTGAACTCTTACATGCAGAATCTCCATTATTATGTTGCACACCAGCATCATGCAGGAAAGAATTTCATAGGCAGCAATTAGGAATGGAATTTCTACCCTAATGCCTCCATTTACATCAGCATGGTCAATATACTTCTGTTATATGGGGGGGATTGGACTGCTGCTCCAGCAATAGATGCGGACCAGGGACAGTCACTCAGATGAGGCGGGGGTGGGAGGTTCATTCCTGGCCCTTCTATCATATTTTCCTGTTCCTTTGTCAGCCAGACTCCCGCTTTTATGGGTGTCCAGCCCCTCTATGATCAGATAACCGGAAAGGAACAGGCAGCAGTCTTTGCAGACAAGTCCTTTTTTTACAGGGATGTTAGAGAGTTCAGCTGGAGGCCATCAGGTTGCTGTTTTTGGATAGCAGCTAAAAGGCCCTAACCACTTTGGCCATTGCTGCTGCAGCAGTGGTAGACATTCCTCTTCCACATCTGGATGTCGGGCCTTGCCAAAGGGCAGATCTGTGCACAGGGAGCACCCTTGCCACTTAAATGACTGAAACCCCCAAAATACAGGTGGATTAAGATCATTGCACTCTACCAAGCAGAGGATCCAGATGAAAATCAGTCCTAATGAGTTATAGTTCAAGATTGTTCAATGTCTTGATTTCAACATGGTGAGGGTGCAAGGAAACAAAAGCACGTGTAAGCTAATGTATTTGGAGCTTAGAAGGAACAAGTCAGCTAAAGGCAGAAGCATTGAACTTAATAGTGCAGAGAAAGACAAGAAGGATTGTGATTGAGGGAAGGAGAAAGATTGAAGGTAAAGTTCAGTAGGAGATTTATTATCAGATGACAATTTTTTCTTGTTTCCTATCAAGGAGGGGAAGAGAGGTGTTTGGAAAGCCTCCCCAAACAACGGATTTATACAGGTAGCTTGCTTTAAGGTTTTTTACAAATGTGACTTTTAAGAGGTAATTTTGCATGGGTCAGAGATGGCTCTATAATACCTTGATTCTCTGATCCAAACTCTGATATATGGCTCTGCACTAGCTGCAGAGCCTTACAAAATCACCTTTTTAGTGTTAATTACTATATAGAATAATGCAATATGACAAGTTATTTGGGGGATTTGTGGCCTCAATAATTGGGTCAATTAATATTTTTAGTCATCCTTAGGCTGAGTTATTAAACCAAGGTCCCTTTGCCTATACTAATGGTCCAAATGGATCAAGTAACAGATCCCATGGCACTATCTGAAGAAGAATGTTCTCCTGATGTTCTAGTAAACATTCCTCCCTCAACCAGTAACATCAAAACCAGATTAATAGGTCATTCATCATACAGCTGTTTGAGGAATCTTACTGTTCGCAAAATGCTGGTGTGCAACATAATAATAGAGATTCTGTATGTAATAGTTCAACTTGGCAAACTGATGATAATCAATATTTTAAAATCTTGAGCGTTTTCTTACATCTTAACCATGAATGTGGGGCGGTTTTACTAGAAGTCGGGATCGGAATGGGGGGCTGGCGGAGAGGAAGGCGGTGGTGGGGGACGGTGCAATTGCCAGCGAGGCCTAGACCGCTAGGTATTTTGCTGGTCGCGCCCATATTCCTCACTTCTCATTCTGAGACTCGATCTTCTCACTGTGTGCAGGACTGTGGTGCACTAATCTGATGATTATTTTAAAAAGACATTGCACTATGGGATTTAGATATACACTGGCCACAGTTTTAGTGGTGGTCTTAGATACAGTTATCAGGAATCGGTCAAAAGCAATTCAGTTAGAATTAAATGCTGATATGTTTGCATTTCAGACGACAACTTCTCTGGAGAAGAAGAGGAGATGCATTCCTTCAGATGTGAACAAAGTGGTTTGTAAAAATTTATGTTTTTTGAAATATATAATTTTTTCATATTACCATTTATTTCATTGAATTATATTGTAACACCATATTTTAAGTTTGCTTAGTAGTAGGAATGAATTAAAACATCGGTGTCAGAATTTCCACATACCCTTTTAAGGGGATGTGAGTGCAGCTGGGCTTGACTTCCGTCCGTTGCTTTGTCCAGCCACTGACACTGTCCCAAACCACGGGGACAGAGTCATTTACATACATGGCATGGGCAGCCAACATCTGTATAGGTGCAACAGAGGCAACTGCCTGATAAGGTATTGGAAGTTGGAGCAACCTCCTGCCACTCTGACAGGAGAATCTGAGGCCAAGGATGAGCAGAAGAAATATAGTAGAAATTTTTTGGGGCCCCTCAAAAAGCTATGGGGCAGGCTTTTAAAGGAAATTTTGTGATCAATTACTTTTCATTGCAGCATTCTTAGGGCCTACATTTCCTCTCGGTAAAAGTCCCACTGGATCTGTCAGGTGGCAAACTGGGTCTCAGAGTACCTGGGGAAGCCTAGTCATGCCCCCATACATGTTCCCAGAGCTCGCTGTGGATTTAACAGGGGTTGGCCTAAAATCTTCTGCCCTACATTGACTGCAATTTATGGCAGTTATTATGTGGAATAGAAACCTGGCAGATCAGGTCCTGCCCCAAATTTTGGCCTCCTTGCTGGGATCTGCCCTTCCCAGAATTTTGGGCCCATCGTTCAAAATCATTTCTGGACAGTTACTATTTTAGGGCTTGCATCATTTATGGCTTGTATGACACCACTGCAAATTTAGTTTTGGAACAGTTACATTTTTCACCTTCTAAAATCAAAACTAGATCAGAAACCAGTCACAGAAAACAAGCACATCCCTGCTGCTGAATTTCCACTGATCCTGTCGTACTTTCTCTGCCTGATATCAATGAATGATATCAGAAATCTGTTTTGTCTTCCTTCTGAGTTAGCCAAAATAATTGTATACACTTCACACTTCATGTAAACAATTTTATTCGCCTCAAATGCCTAAACAGAACTTTCTTGTCTTACATCCCCTCCATGACTCATTTCTCATCGACAATAACTCTTAAACTGGCTGTCAGTTCACATTGAAAATAATGGAAATGTCAGCCATTTCTGGTCGTAAGAAATGGTTAATCCAGATGTGGTCCTTATTTTGATGAAATTATGATGAAAGCTGGTGTTTTTTGAACAGTTCTCAAAGAGCCCTAACTGACTCATGGGACCATAAAAGACATAACTTATAGTAGTCAGTTTCAAGTTCCAACAACAACAGTAAACTGGCTGAGTTACCAATGTCTGCAAAACCCCAGTACCTGAAATGGGTGAAAGTCATAGTAATTCTTGCCAAACTGCAAAATTTATTTTCCAGGCAACCCTGCCTCACAGAAAACATTTAGAATATGGTGCCTGCATTAAAACAAAATCAAAATTCATTGCAAGGTTGTGTTATTCTGCAGCTAACAGCAGCTCTTCAAAGTTTAACTGCTCTATGCAGAAACCTAATTACTATACTCAGGAATACTTTGATGCCTGGGTTCATTTTAACTGGATTGGAAACAGCTGTTCTTTCCAATCTTATGGCTATGTGTGTGTTTTATGTAGACAAAATGATTTTTAGTATGGTACTTGTAGCAAAAGGAAGCTTTAAGGGGACTACATTATGTTTAAAGTATTCTTCCAATGTCTATGGGAAAATATAAGAGAAAACTGCTCTGCCTTTAAAAAGATTAGCTAGTCCCTGTCAGCCTAGGCTGGATTTAAACGCTAGTCTCAGAGTCTAAGCCACATCCTTTATATAGAGATGTTTGTTAGCAGCAGAAAATTGCACCATTATGGAGTAAATTAATCTTTCATGTGTCTGGAATCCTGCCAGTGGGGAGCATGCACATGAAGAGAAATATTTTGTAAATTAACACTTAGGCTTTTAGACTGGCTGTGTATTTGCTGTAGATGTTGTTTGTGGGGAAAGGAAGGTGAATAAAGTATATTTAAGTAGTACAAAAGTGGTGTCACCCTTGGATCAGTGTAGCTCCCTTGCCTCTGAGATTGGGAGGTTGTAGGTTCAAGCCCCATTCAACAACTTGAGCACATAATCTCCTTGCTAATTGTGAAACCTTGCTATGCGCAAATTGGCTGCTGCACTCCCTACAACAGTGCTGCACTCCCTTATAACAGTGACTACACTTCAAAAGTACTTCATTGCTTGTCAAACAGTTTGGGACATCCTTGGAAGATGAAAGGTGCAGTATAAATGTAGGTTCTTTTCTTTCTAGAAAAAGAGATACAGCAGTGCAAGTCTTCACAAGCTTTGTAAAGGAATAATAACCAGAGAGAACTGGAGATCAGTTAGCACAAACATGGTGTACACAGGCTGAGGTGCAACCACTGATGCTATGTTTCTCACACATTGGACCAAATATAAAGGAAAAAAGGAAGCAAACAATACAAAGTAAACCCAGATGAAAAGTTAAAAAAGCTAGGAAGGTAAAAGAGGCTGAGATTGTAATACTTCCAGGAACAATCATTGGTGCATTATGTAAACACACATCTATGTTCTTTCTATGGTCTTCCTACTGCAGTTAGATAGATCATTAGTGGAATTCTCACATCATCTGTAATGTTGGATAAGCATTTCTGATACTCGCAAATGTAAATTTTTGTAAAGGTATGTGTACGTATGAGGCTACAATTTGTAATCAACATTGCCTTTCTTGCTGAACTTCAAATGTCACCAATATTTACTAAATGGACTTATTAATTCAAAATATTTCATGTTTGTACACTAGAGGACTAAAGAACATTTCTGCCACCTTTGCATAATTCTAACACTTATTTTATCCTCTCATGTGTCAACACCTTCAATATGTTCATATATCATCATAAAAAAGAAAGAACATGCATTTATATAGTACCATAATACCATTCATGCTTTCAGGATGTCCCTAAGTGTACAGTCAATTAAGTAAATTTTTTGAAGTGGAGGCACTGAAGAGAAATGTGGCAGCCAATTGTCAATTTTTTTTCGCATTATACTCCTGTGAAGCACCTTGGGATGATTCACTATGTTAAAGGCGCTATATAAATACAAGTTGTTGTTGTTGATATGTACAACATAGACTTCGATTTGCATTTTAAATGAGCCTACTGCCTGATGCAGCCAGGCACTCTGGTCGCCAAGCAGTAAGCCCGGCAGAAAGTTGTGGCAGCAATGTTGGAACGGGGTGGTAAATCATTCCCATCATTTTTGGGGTGCTACCGCCCAATTTCTGCCTCAAAATCTACCTCCTTGTTTGGGAAAATTAGCTGGACTGTGCATCAAACTTATATTATAAGCGACATGGAGTAGTTTTGTTCTGTGGGCCAGCAGTAGTGGGCTGGGACTGCCCAAATGTATTTCACTTAAGATTCTTACCTCTGACTTGAGAGTCCTTGATGCCAACGCTAGATGAAGATAATCCATTCTCCAGCAGTGTCATCAAAACCTCTGCCTTGCTCCCAACAAAACTAAAGAGTTTGGTAAGTCACTTTTTCAGATAAAGATTCACCAACTTGCACGAAAAGAAAAGTATAATTTAAGGGACATTCAAGTTTTAACCAGTAGGCAACCAAAAGTGTTATTTTATGACAAAAGTGCACAATAAATGCAATGATTTTTTTTTCACCTTGACTTACAGATGTAATTTTGTTTTCTAATGAAGCAGAGAGGACTTCAAGACCCGGCTGTTGCAGATGCCAAACTGCATGGTCATTGAGTCTGGCTGTGAAAGTGCTGTACATATTCTTTAGTTGTCTCATCATAGCTGTTGCTGTGCTTGCGTCCGTAGGTAAGGTGACTCCGTTATTTTGACATGTCGTCCATATTTTTTTCTTCCAAGCTTTTTTTTCCTTCTATACATCTTTCATAATTGAAAGGATTAACAGAGAATGAGATTCCCTCACCATAGCAGTCTGAATCTATGCAGGAAGAAATGGATAAAAGTCAGAGTGGGGGAAAAAAAATTCTAACTACAGCGAACATTTACAGCCTGGAGCAGTTTTACCAGAAGAAGGTGAAAGTTGCTTAAAAGAACTTTCCACTGCCAGCCTGAACTTGATCATCCCCATGCTAGCCTGAATCAGGAGCAGTACTGCTATTTGCCTTCCAGCAAGTAATCGGGAAGGCAAATGGAATGTTGGCCTTTATTGCAAGGGTGATGGAGTATAAAAGCAGAGAAGTCCTGCTACAACTGTACAGGGTATTGGTGAGGCCATACCTAGAGTACTGCGTACAGTTTTGGTCTTCGTATTTAAGGAAGGATATACTTGCATTGGAGGCTGTTCAGAGAAGGTTCACTAGATTCCGGAGATGAGGGGGTTGACTTATGAAGATAGGTTGAGTAGGTTGGGCTTATACTCATTGGAGTTCAGAAGAATGAGGTGATCTTATCGAAACATAAGATAATGAGGGGGCTCAACAAGATGGATGCAGGGAGAATATTTCCACTCATAGGGCAAACTAAAACTAGGGGACATAGGGCTGGAACCTCCACTTTTCAGCTTATTGCCCCAAAATGGGCGTGGGCGGTAAGAAAGAGTTTTCAGATCGCCGGCTTCTTGCCCATTCTCAAAACACCTAGTTTACATTTTTGAAAATGGGTGTTAGCGTGAGCGAAATCAAATGGGCGGTGGCGTTAAATTTTTTTGACCTTCTGCCGTAAAGTGTGACCATCCTTAGCAATGGCATGACAACGCTCGATTCCCACGATTCAGGAGGTCAAGGGTCACCATGACATGCGCAGAAGAGGAGACAGAGAGAGAGGGAGTTCAGAGGGACTGAAGGCGTGGCTAGGTGTGGTGTGGCTGCTTTGGGAGGAAGGAGGGAGACTTTAGAGTTTCACAGCAAGTAGGCAAACAAAAAGTAGCTGTTAACTGCCACATATTTGACCGAATTTGCCCTATAATGGAGGGAGAGGAGGAGGCATCGCAGCACGCTGTGGAGACTGACGCTGGAGAGAGCAGTGAGGTGGGAGAGGAGCACAGTGGAGGCCGCAAAAGAGCCAGGAGGTTCTCAGATGAGACAAATGCCTCCCTCCTGCAGGAGGTCGAGTCACACTGGGGTGATTTGACACAGGGAGGGCATGGGAAGCCCACCCCAAAGGCCTACCAGAGGATATGGACTGAGATAGCAGAGGTGGTCTCATCGGCGACCAACGAGGTGCGTGAGGGCAACCAATGCCGCAAACGATGGACCGACCTTGTGGGATCCGCAAGAGTAAGTATTACATTGATTGACATGAATTTATGTATTTATATAATTTGATTTGTAACAGTCATGAGTGACTATCAGCAGATGTGAGGTCTTGCACTTTTACGGGGAATGTTTTACTCAAAGCCTGCGGTCACGGTGTACGTCTTTAGGTAAAGAATGATAATAATCATAATCATGCTTACATCTGTTGGCTATGTGTTGTATCAGTCTCTGCGACAGTACCTAGCAATGATATCACGCAATGATCTCATGCCATGTCGTCCTGTCACCTTTTACAGAAGAAGCTATTGACGATGAGGTCCATGCAGAGGCGAACGGGTGGGGCACCACCAGTCCCCAGCGACATCACTCACATGGAGGAGCGAGTGCCAGCACTCGTGGGGAAGCACATCCGGACAGCCACGGACGCATCTGCAGACCCTGAAGTGACACCACGTGAGTAAAGCTTACACCATTGCGTGATGTAAAGTCAATAGTTGCCACACCAACTCATATCCAAACAATCATATATGATAGATAATTTCTAAAAGTGTCATAGAAATAATGCTGGCCTAAAGAAAATCATTGCAATCCACAATGTGTTGATGGTCATGAAATGTGATGTCTGCGATGATTTTGAGAGTGGTGGTGCTTTTGTTGTGTATATGCTGTTTGTAGCGCTGGACTCACCTTTTCACCCTAGCACCCTCTTCTCCTCTAATAACCTCATTTGTGTCTTGCAGCTCAGCCAGCAGCGCGGCCCCATGCAAGACCACAGAGGCCAGAAGGTGGGGGCGCGGGGCAGGAGTCGGCGGACGATCCTACTACATCTGGTGCTGAGGAGCTCCGATTCTCACCTGTCAATCCACTGGGTCTGTTCTCGACGGATGAGAGCGCCGACTTCGAAGAACCTCCATCGCCACGCTCCAGAACCCATTCCACCCCAAGGCCATCTATTGCTCCTCCGGTCATTCCTGCCTCCACTCTGGAGGTGCCGGCCCCAAGCACCTCTCCAGGGGTCACCCCATTTGTCCCCAGGATGACGCCGACCCTGCGGAGGCCTCGTGAATGCGGCAGGTCTGTTCCACGAGCGCGACATGACAGCGGAGAGATGGTGCAGTTGTCCAGGAGGACTGTAGACATTGGTGACCAGCTCATCGAAGCCTTGGGGGGCATATCCCGACAGCTGGCCACCATGACCGAGTACATTCCGCGCATGGCGGAGTCCCTGGATGCGATAGCCAGGAACACTCTTGCTACAGCCCTCCCGGTGGCCCCAGAGCACGGCACTCCAGCCCTAGGATCCGCACCACCACTGCGAATGACAAATGCGAGCAGGGACCAAGATCCTGCTTCTGCATCAGAGAATGTTGCCCCCTCGGCACCCCCCGCTCCCGTACCCGTCCAACCAACGCATCTGCCTCCATCCCCTCCCAATGAGGCACTGCCTGAGGAGCTCCTCGGCCAGGCGCCGTGGAGCGAGGAAGGGAAGGGATAGAGGTGGGGAGAAGAAAGAGAGGGGGGAAGGAAAGTGAGGTGCATGTCCGCAGGTGATGGCTGTGTTATATCTCCATCTGGGTGTATGCAATTTGTTGCAATGTATCGGGGCTGGATACCACGCTCCTGCTTTGCCTTTGTATTCTGTGTTGCTGGACATGTTGACCATGTGATTTATGTCAATAGTGGAAAAAGTGAGATGTGAGCAGGGATTGGCTGTGTTACTTATGATTTCAGACCAATGTTGGTATTAAACTTTTGTTATTGAGCATAACCTTGTTGCGCATTGTCTCAGATAGCTGGACCGTTACACACTGGTGATTCCTTACCGTGAACGGGCTAAATACAACTTAACTTCAATCAACGTAAACTTTAACTGGCACCAAGGTAATGGGCACCATTGATGTCTGAGCTGCACACACACAGCAGTGTGTCAGCATTGTCACTCACATCAGCGCTCTTTCAGGCAAATCTTTTCGATATCAGCTCCTCACGTAAGAGTGGGATTTAACAAATGCCAGCCACACTGCCGTTGTCCGTTCCGGTTAGTTCCACTTTTTGTGGGCGGTTTTTCGAGTGGTCAATATTTAGGGCGATATGTGTAGGAGGTGGTGAAATTGACAGTGGGCGATCTCCATGGCCGCTAGTTTGGGTAAATATGCTCTTTACGACAAAAAACAGTCGCTGGGCGTTATTATTGAATCTCGGCATTAAGTCCGTGAGGAAAGTAATGCTGGGCAATAATATGGGCGTTGCAATCGCCCATTCTGCTGATTCCGCCCAAAAAAGTGGGCGGCCGGTAATATTTTTTCCCGGCATTAAGCACATGGGGAAAATAACGCTCGGTGATAAGTCTCCTAAAAAAGCCCGTCAGTTTCCGTTTTGTGCCAAAATGGGCGATATCTGGGCGTTATACATAATTTCAGTGGTTAAATGGATGTTAAGTGGGCATTAAGCAGGCAAAAAAAGTGAAGGTTCTAGCCCATAGTCTCAGAATAAGGGGTTGCCCATTTATATCTGAGATAAGGAGAAATTTCTTCTCTGAGGGTTGTAAATCAATGGAATTCTCTGTCCCAGAGAGCTGTGGAGGCTGGGTCATTGAATATATTTAAGGTGGAGATAGACAGATTTTGAACGATATGGGAGTGAAGGGTTATGGGGAGCGGGCAGGGAAGTGGAGCTGAGTCCATGGTCAGATTAGCCATGATCATATTAACTAGCGGAGCAGGCTCAAGGAGCCAGGAGGCCTACTCATGCTCCTATTTCTTATGTTCCATCACACTTATCTTTTGATGCTTCTCAATTGTTGGGAGAAGTATTGGGGACTAACTTTAACAACATTTTTAAATTGTGCATGTATGAAGTTGAGATTCGGAAGAGTGTGAAAATCACACCATTTATAGTAGCAAATGGAAGCCGAATGTTCTGTTAATTTAACTCCCATTTGTCCCAATTGATGAGGTATAAGACCCATAACAACGTAACCCTTCCAATTGGTATGAAGTAATGTGGAATTGAATTTTGAAATATGCCTGTAATCTTTGGGAAGTTAGTTGTTTCCATTGTAAATATTGTTAACTTTTCTAGAGATGCAAGTCCATTTAAAAACTTTTATTAAGCCACATAATAACCAAAGGAACTTCATTGTTTATTACTCAGTACAAATCTCTCAAAGCAGCACACAAGCTGATTTATTTTCCCCTTCCACAGCCAGGGGAAATTGAGATGAACTGCAGCTTCCACTGTCTGCATGGCTCAGATAAATTAATTCACTCTTAACATAGAAATATAGAAACATAGAAAATAGGTGCAGGAGTAGGCCATTTGGCCCTTCGAGCCCGTACCACCATTCAATAAGATCATGGCTGATCATTCACCTCAGTACCCCGTTCCTGCTTTCTCTCCATACAACCTTGATCCCTTCAGCCGTAAGGGCCATATCTAACTCCCTCTTGAATATATCCAATGAACTGGCATCAACACTCTCTGCGGTATGGAATTCCATAGGTTAACAACTCTCTGAGTGAAGAAGTTTCTCCTCATCTCAGTCCTAAATGGCTTATCCCTTATCCTTAGACTGTGTCCTCTGGTTCTGGACTTCCCCAACATCGGGAACATTCTTCCTGCATCTAACTATCCAGTCCCGTCAGAATTTTATATGTTTCAATGAACTGGCATCAACAACTCTCTGCGGTAGGGAATTCCACAGGTTAACAACTCTCTGAGTGAAGAAGTTTCTCCTCATCTCAATCCTAAATGGCCTACCCCTTATCCTAAGACTGTGTCCCCTGGTTCTGGACATCCCCATCATCGGGAACATTCTTCCTGCATTCAACCTGTCCAGTCCCGTCAGAATCTTGTAATCTTGAATCATGCCCGCAGTGTATAAAGGCCCAGTTGATCCAGTCTCTTCTCATATGTCAGTCCCGCCATCCCGGGAATCACTCTGGTGAACCTTCGCTGCACTCCCTCAATAGCAAGAACGTCCTTCCTCAAATTAGGAGACCAAAACTGAACACAATATTCCAGGTGAGGCCTCACCAAGGCCCTGTACAACTGCAGTAAAACCTCCCTGCTCTTATAATCAAATCCCCTAGCTATGAAGGCCAACATACCATTTGCCTTCTTCACCGCCTGCTGTACCTGCATGCCAACTTTCAATGACTGATGAACCATGACACCCAGGTCTCTTTGCACCTCCCCCTTTCCTAATCTGCCGCCATTCAGATAATATTCTGCCTTCGTGTTTTTGCCCACAAAGTGGATAACCTCATATTTATCCACATTATACTGCATCTTCCATGCATTTGCCCACTCACCTAACCTGTCCATGTCACCCTGCAGCCTCTTAGCATCCTCCTCACAGCTCACACCGCCACCCAGTTTAGTGTCATCTGCAAACTTGGAGATATTACACTCAATGCCTTCATCTAAATCATTAATGTATATTGTAAAGAGCTGAGGTCCCAGCACTGAGCCCTGCGGTATTCCACTAGTCTCTGCCTGCCATTCTAAAAAGGACCCGTTTATCCCGACTCTCTGCTTCCTGTCTGCCAACCAGTTCTCTTTCCACGTCAGTTCATTACCCCCAATACCATTTGCTTTGATTTTGCACATCAATCTCTTGTGTGGGATCTTGTCAAAAGCCTTTTGAAAGTCCAAATACACCACATCCACTGGTTCTCCCTTGTCCACTCTACGAGTTACATCCTCAGAAATTTCCAGAAGATTTGTCAAGCTTGATTTCCCTTTCATAAATCCATGCTGACTTGGACCGATCCTGTCACTGCTTTCCAAATGCGCTGCTATTTCATCTTTAATATTTTCCCCACTACTGATGTCAGGCTAACCAGTCTATAATTACCCGTTTTCTCTCTCCCTGTTTTTTTAAACAGTGGTGTTACATTAGCTACCCTCCAGTCCATAGGAACTGATCCAGAGTCGATAGACTTTTGGAAAATGATCACCAATGAATCCACTATTTCTATGGCCACTTCCTTAAGAACTCTGGGATGCAGACCATCAGGCCTCGGGGTTTTATCGGCCTTCAATCCCATCAATTTCCCTAACACAATTTCCCGCCTAATAAGGATATCCTTCAGTTCCTCCTTCTCACTAGATCCTCAGTCCCCTAGTATTTCCGGAAGGTTATTTGTGGCTTCCTTCGTGAAAACAGAACCAAAGTATTTGTTTAACTGGTCCGCCATTTCTTTGTTCCCCATTATAAATTCACCTGAAACTTACTGCAAGGGACCTTCGTTTGTTTTCACTAATCTTTTTCTCATCACATATCTATAGAAGCTTTTGCAGTCAGTTTTTATGTTCCCAGCACGCTTCCTCTCGTACTCTATTTTCCCCCTCCTAATTAAACCCTTTGTCCTCCTCTGCTGTATTACAAAATTCTCCCAGTCCTCAGGTTTGCTGCTCTTTCTGGCCAATTTATATGCCTCTTCCTTGGATTTAACACTATCCTTAATTTCCCTTGTTAGCCACGGTTGAGCCATCATTTTATTTTTACTCCAGACAGGAATGTACAATTGTTGAAGTTCATCCATGCGATCTTTAAATGTTTGCCATTGCCTATCCACCGTCAACCCTTTAAGTATCACTCGCCAGTCTATTCTAGCCAATTCACGTCTCATACCATCGAAGTTACCTTTCCCCAAGTTCAGGACCTTAGTCTCTGAATTAACTGTGCACTCTTCATTTTAATAAAGAATTCTACCCAAGGGGCCTCGCACAACAAGATTGTTAATTAGTCCTTTCTCATTACACATCACCCAGTCTAGGATGACCAGCCCTCTCGTTGGTTCCTCGACATATTGGTCTAGAAAACCATCCTTAACACACTCCAGGAAATCCTCCTCCACCGCATTGCTACCAGTTTGGTTAGCCGAGTTAATATGTAGATTAAAGTCGCCCATGATAACTGCTGTACCTTTATTGCACGCATCCCTAATTTCTTGCTGGCCCTTCGACATCTTCATCTATTGAGAAGTGAACTGGAATATCTTCTTGTTTGGTCAATTATGATTCAGCCTAAATGCTCATCACTTAACCATTAACCAATTAAATACTCAGTTCTTCACTATTTTGTGTGTGACTGTTAGATTAGTAACTGAATGTTGTATTGTTACAGTGTTCAGGAAGGTTGACTCCATAACTGAAGATATCAACGTGGCCCAGTCATTCTATGAGACAAAGATTAGCTCTGTTCAGACGAACATTAAAGAGCTAGGTGAGTAACGCTGTTTATATTCTGCAGCAGGCTTGCTCCTGATTTCCTGCATGCCTCTATAGGGGGCCAAGTTTCGGCCCGAGTTGCTCCTGTTTTTTTTGGAGCAACTGGTTTAGAATGGAGTATCTTAGAAATTGCAATTCTCTGCATTTAGTTTGCTCCAGTTCTAGTTAGTTAGAACAGTTTCAGTTTGGAACAGATGTTTTTTTTCAAAAGAGGGCGTGTCCGGCCACTTACGCCCATTTTGAAAGTTTAGGCAGTGAAAACATACTCCAAACTAACTTAGAATGGAGTAAGTGTAGATTTTTGTACGCTCAGAAAAACCTTGTCTACACTTAGAAAATCAGGCGTAGGTTACAAATCAGGTGTAGGGAATGGGGGGGGGGGCTGGGGGGGGGGGTTTAAGGGGAAGTTTACAAACATTAAACACTTCAGTTTTACAAATAAAGAGCTATCATCAATTATAAATGATAAATACATCAATAAATCAACCAATAAATCAATCAAAAAAAATTAATAAAAAATAAATGTTAAAAAAAAATCAATAAATAAAACATATTCTACTTACCGACTGCAGCACCGGGAGTCCTCCAACAGCGTGCTGGGACGCCCCCCCCCCCCCCCAGTGTGTCTCTGTCAGTGTCTCTCTATCTGTCTGTCAGTGTGTGTCTCACTCTCTGTATCTGTGTTTCTGACAGCGATGGGAGGGGGAGGAGGGGAGTGGGGAGGAGGAGGAGGAGGGGAGCGGGAGGAGGAGGAGGCGAGCAGGAGGGGGAGGAGGGGGGGCGGTGAGGGGGTGGGGGTAGGAGGATGGGGGGCATGGGGGGAGGAGGAGGGGGGGCATGGGGGGTGGAGAAAGGGAGGGCAGAGGGGAGGGGGGGCAGGGAGAAGGGAGGGGAGGGGGGCAGGGAGGGGAGGGGGAGAAGGGATAGGGGTGGAGAAGGGAGGGAGAGGAGGGGGAGGGGGGGAAGGGAGAGCGAGAGAGAAAGAAAGAAAAGAGAGGGAGGCTGAACGGGCCGAGCCCGGCCGGGCCGGACCCAAGACTTCGGGCTTGGATTTACCGGATTGACAGGTAGGTGGCGTCGGGTCCGGGGTCCGGGGGGGTCAGGAGCGGAGGTCGGGGAGTGGGGGGTGGGGGGGTCGAGAGCGGAGGTCAGGGGGGTGGTCGCCAGGAGCGGAGGTCGGGGGGGTGTCGGGAGTGGAGGTCGGGGGGGGAGGGGTGTTGGGAGCGGTGGTCGGGGGGGTCGGGAACGGAGGTCGGGGGGGGGGTCGGGAGCGGGGGTCGGGAGCGGAGGTCGGGGGAGGGGGGGTCGGGAGCGGAGGTCGGGGGTGGGGGGGTCATGAGCGGAGCTTGGAGGGGATGCGGGGGTCGGGAGCGGAGGTTGGGGGGGTGGAGGGGTCCGGTCCGGGCGGGGGGCGGGAGTCAAGTCGGGTCGGGTCCGGTCAGGAGGAAGCAGGAGCTGGGCGTGGGAGGTGAGCCTTATCCACGCAGCCCCAGTGAGGCCATTCGGCCAGGGCTAGGGGCTGCGTGCTTCAGGCCCTTCCCACAGTTTTGGGCGCCTGGAGTTACTGCACATGCGCGTCCACTGTAGCACACATGTGCAGAGGTCCCGGCACTGTTTTCAGCGCAGGGACCTGGCTCCGCCCCCCACAGCTCATGCTGCGCTGCGCCCAGCTCCAGAGGACCTGCAGGGAGCCGGAGAATAGGTGAGTTTTTTTTAGGCGCACTTTGTGGCACGAGAAACGGGCATCCAGGTCCGGCGCGCCCCGAAACTTGGGCCCTAGGAGTGCACACTGGACATGTCCCATAGGAAAATAAAGAAAGAAGCTGTTGAGACAAAAATTAATTTAGTTCTAAGGATGCTTTCACTTACTGCATTGATGCTGGGGTAACCCTGCTTCCTAATAGCATTCCCATTCCTTTTCTTACTGGACAATAAGAAAAAAACAGAGAACGTTGCTGAATCCCAGCTTGATCAATGTTTCACAGCCTGACAGATCATTGATGAAAGTCCAGAGGATTATGGAGCAGATGGTCTGCCAAAAATCACAGATAAAGATGAATGAAGTGGGCTAAAGAGGACCTGTAGGCATATTAGAATTACCATTGTGTCAGCCCCAGATGATGGGTAGCAGAGTTGGTGTCAGGAGACGAGGAGCATTTTGATGGCTACCACGATGTCCCACTAGAGCCCAACTAGAATTGGAGATTATGAGGAAATTAGTGTCCCCAATCGGGATGCCAGCTAGATGGTGGGGAGCATTAAAATACCAGTGAAAAGCATCTTAAAGATTGAGGGGACTAAATTCGGAAGCCCCCGAAAAGGAACACGGGTATCGCGATACATGATTAGCCCACGCCCATTGAGCCTGATGAGCCCGTTGAGCACGTAAACTTTGTGCTGCCTGTTAATTTAAATGATAGTAGCATGCAGCCCCAGCGCTGAACGTACTATTGACTGGCTGCATGCCCCAGCAGTGAGCCCAAGTTTTTGTGAGGCCAGCATCGCTTAAACCTAGCCTGCACCTTTTAAAGGGAAGATGCATTCTGGTTGGAGGAGGTGCTGGAAATGGTTGGGGGAAACATTCTGAGCAGGAAGATGCACTAATGGCACAACAGGGGAGAGACTGACCTCTAAGATTTTCTGACACGGCACTGGGGGCCTTGGTGCAAAAGGTGGACAGCAGGAGAGAGGTCCTCTATCCACAGCAGGCCCTCCACACAAACTGTGAGCAGGCAATTTGAGCAGATAGCCATCACGGACAATGCCGGTAGTGTAGCCCCGAGGACCTGGTTCAGTGCCGCAGGAAGTTTAATGACCTCATACAAGTGGTCAAGGTCAGTGAATTCATCTTCAGATACTATATCCTTACAACTGAACCACTAGGCTCAGACACTGATCAATTCACCATCCCCCCCCTTCAATCACCTACCAGCAATCCCTATCAATCACGACTCGTACCTCACATTCATAGCTTCACCTCACCCTCACAAACTTAGCACTGCTGCATGCCTCACACCCACATCTCACAGCATGCACACACTGCTAGCTATTCATCCATGACAGCCACGTCACCCAAACACATTGCCCCACACTCACTGACACACTTCCCTCTCTTGCAGGAGAAGGTGGCTCATAATCAGAGGCAGCAGGGGCAGCCCGCTGTGGAACAGGCGTGCCTGCATGACCTAAGCCCCATGGAGGAGATGGTGCTGGAAATTATTAGAGTGGCCATAGCTGAGCTCGTGGCCAGTGGCAGGGCTGAAACAGTCGAAGATGATGGTATCCTCATACCTAATCCTCCTTCTTACATCAGACTTCTCCCTCATCCCACAATCTCTTCTGATTTACAAGCTCCAGATAGTGTAAGCATGCTTTCTCCCCCGCCCCACCCTGTCCCTTACCGCAACCCTAACATTGGACCCAATTTTGGCCATGACTTACATCAATTTTTTTGGAGTAAATTGTTTTTTCTGGCGTAAGTTTAAAAAATGCTATTTTCCCCAAAACATTTGCTCCAGAGTAAGTCAGTTAGGTACGATTTTTTTTAGGTCAGTTTTTTTTTTCAAAAGGGGGCGTTCCCAGACACTTACGACAGTTTTGGACATTTATGCCACTTTGGCCAGCTAAAACTTACTCCAAATGCACTTAGGTCAGCGTATGTGGCCAGCTCTGAAAAACCTTGCCAGCAGTGAAGAAAAAGCAGCGCACAATAGGTAGACATCAGGGCAGGGATAGGGGAGGGAAGGGAATTGGAGAGGACCTCAACAACCAAAGCACCAAACATTAAGGAAAAGCTCAAACCATTAAAATACAATTAAAAAAGAATGAAATCCTACCTTATCTTTAAAGTCTGCCCAGGAAAGGCAGCAGGCCGGCCTGTGCGTGAGGCCATTCGGCCTGGGATAGAGTTGGGAAAACGCGCACTGGAGGAATCACATCTCCTGGGTCTGGAAGTCTCACGGGGGGGCACCGAGCGACCGGAGGAATCACAGCTCGTGGGTTTGGAAGTCTCATCTCTTCCACCCCCACTCCCAAAACTCTCCTCTCCTCCCCACCCCCAAAACTCTCCTCCCCCCCCACCCCCAAAACTCTCCTCCTCCCCCCCAACCCTACCTCCTTCTGTGTCTGACCTTGGAAAAAACTCTCTCCCGACTCTCTTACAACTGCATTTATGAACTCACAACTGTCCAGTCTATGGCCCTTCACTCACCATGACATTTCTGCAGCTACCGATCTGCTCAATCACACCCTCACCACCACCTTTGATGCCCTAGCCCCTGTTAAAACAATTACTCTCTCTCACCCTGGCCGTTCCCCCTGGTACAGCCCTGATCTTCACTCCCTTAAGTCCAAGAGTCGCAGACTTGAACGGATATGTTGGACAATTGGTTTAGCCATTCGCCACCAGATCTGGCTGGACCACGTAAACCATTTTCGGGTCCTGCTCTCATTTGCCAAAATTGCTCATTATTCCAGAATCATTCTGGAATGTAAAGATAAACCCCGACTTCTATTCTCAATTGCTAAATGTCTTTTTAAACCCTTCTGCCCAGTCTCCACCTTCACCTTCGACAATAAGTGTGAAGAGCTTATGGACTTCTTTGTCTCTAAGATTGAGACTATCCATTCGGCCGCCTCTGCCTCTTCCCTTCCTTCTCCAGGCCCACCGGGCCAAATCCCCCCTGCCCTAGCCCTTACCCTCACATCTTTCTCCAGTTTCTCTCCAATCTCCCCTCGTGACCTTTCCAAGCTCATCCTGTCCATGTGACCCACTTCCCGCTCCCTTGGCCCTCTTCCCACCAAACTGCTGACCACCCAACTTCCTTTTCTGGCTTCCATGTTAGCTGACATTGTTAACGGTTCTCTCTCCTCTGGTTCTGTCCCCCTTTCCTTCAAATCTGCTGTCATCACTCCTCTCCTTAAAAAATTAACCCTCGACCTCTCCATCCTTGCAAACTATCATCCCATCTCTAACATCCCTTTCCTCTGCAAAGTTCTTGAATGTGTTGCCGCCTCCCAAATCCGTGCCCATCTATCCCGTCCATGTTTGAATCCCTCCAATCCAGTTTCCGTGCCTGCCACAGTACCAAAATGGCTCTCATCAAAGTCACAAATGACAACTTTTGTGAATGTGACAAAGGCAAACTATCCCTTCTCGTCGTTCTTGACTTATCTGCAGCCTTTGACACGGATGATCACTCCATCCTTCTCCAACGCTTCTCCACTGTCACCCAACTGGGTGGGACTGCACTCGCCTGGTTCCATTCTTATCTATCTAACTGTAGCCAGAGAATCAACTGCAACGGTTTCTCTTCCCGCCCCCGCATCGTTATCTCTGTTGAACCCCAAGGATCTATCCTTGGTCCCCTCCTATTTCTCATCTACATGTTGCCCCTTCGAAAACACAGCACCAGTTTCCACATGTACGCTGACGACACCCAGTTCTACCTCAATACCATTTTTTTCAACCCCTCCATGGTCTCTAAATTATTAGACTGTTTCTAGTTCTGGATGAGCAGAAATTTTCTCCAATTGAATATTGGGAAGACCGAAGCCTTTGGGCTCAATTTTCCCCAAAGCTGTTTTTTTGCGTATTTGAAGAGTTACTCACGTTTTTTTGGGGCCCGAATAAGTTGTAAAAAAATTGAAAGTTTCCCCGTTTTATCTTGTGAATGTGGCCCGGTGCACATTGTCCTTAAGCTCTGTGGGTGGAGCCTAAGATGTGCGCCAAAAAGATCAGGTTGCCAAGGTTACGAGGGACACACTGCGGGCTGAGGCTGGAAAGTGAAACATACAACACATTCTGGCCAGCTCATAGCAACCTGCACAAGCATCTTGCACATTGCAGCTATTTAAGGCAGCAGCTTACCAACATGAAAATATTAAAGAGTCATTGTGCCAATCAAAAGTCTATCCTGTAAATTGAATTGGAAAGGCCCCCCTCCGCCCCCGCTCTTGCCGGTGAGCCCGGTGCCGCTCCTAGCCCGGGCCGAAAGGCTTCTCCTCCCCCAGAGTGGGTGCTGCTCCGAGCCCAGGCCGAAACCCCTCTCCCGGAGCCAGTGCCCGGTGCCGCTTCTAGCCCTGACCCATAGCACCCCCCCCCCGCTGACCTACATTGGTTTTCGGTTAAGCAACATCTCGATTTCAAAATTCTCATCATTAATTTCAAATCCCTCCATGGCCTCGCCCCTTCCTAACTCCTCCAGCCCCACAACCTCCCGAGACGTCTGCACTCCTCTAATTCTGCCCTCTTGAACATCCCTGATTATAATTGCTCAATCATTGGTGGGCGTGCCTTCTGTTGCCTCGGCCCCAAACTGTGGAACTCCATGCCTAAACCTCTCTGCCTCTCTACCTCTCTTTCCTCGTTCAAGACGCTCCTTAAAACCTACTTCTTTGACCAATTTTTTTGTCACCTGCGCTAATTTCTACTTCTGCGGCTCGGTGCCAAATTGTTTTATCTCATAATATTCCTGTGAAGCGCATTGGGACGTTTCACTACATTAACGGCGGTATACACATACAAGTTGTTGTTGTAATGGAAGCTCAGACTGCTGGATGTCTAGGGACTTACAGGGGAGGATAAAGAAAAAAAGGGAAGCTTATGTCAGATACCAACGGCTAAATACTATAGAATCTTTAGAGGAACATAGAAAGTTAAGAGGCAAAATTAAAAAGGATATTAGAAATGCTAAGAGAGAGCATGAGAAATTCTTGGCTAGTAAAATTAAGGAAAACCCTAAGATATTCTATAAATATATTAAGAGTAAGAGGGTAACTAAAGAAAGGGTAGGGCCTATTAGAGACCATGAGGGTAATCTTTGTGTGGAGGCAGAAGATGTTGGTAGGGTTCTTAACGAATACTTTGCATCTGTTTCCACAAAGGAAAGGGGTAATGCAGATACTGCTATTGAGGAGGAGTGTGATATTCTGGATGAAATAAATATAGTGATAGAGGAAGTATTAAGGGGCTTAGCAGCTTTGAAAGTAGATAAGTCCCCAGGCCTGGATGAAATGTATCCCAGGCTGTTGAGCAAAGTAAAAGAGGAAATAGCAAAGGCCTTGACCATCATTTTCCAGTTCTCTTTGGATCTGGGCATGGTGCCGGAGGATTGGAGGACTGCTAATGTAGTACCCTTGTTTAAGAAGGGAGAAAGGGATAGGCTGAGTAATTACAGGCCTGTCAGCCTACCTCAATGGTGGGAAAATTATTGGAAAGAATCCTGAAAGACTAATTAGGGACAGTCAGCACAGATTTGTTAAGGGAAGATCGTGTTTGACTAACCTGATTGAATTTTTTGAGGAGGTATGATGAGGGTAGTGCGTACGATGTAATATATATGGATTTTAGCAAAGCTTTTGATAAGATCCCACATGGTAGACTGGTCATGAAGGTTAAAGCCCATGGGATCCAGGACAAAGTGGCAAGTTGGATCCAAAATTGTCTTGGAGGTAGGAAGCAAAGGGTAATGGTTGATGGATGTTTTTGTGACTGGAAGTATGTTTCCAGTGGGGTTCCACAGGGCTCAGTATTGGGTCCCTTTCTTTTTGTGGTATATATCAACGATTTAGATTTGAATATAGGGAGTATGATTAAGAAGTTTGCAGACAACACTAAAATTGGCTGTGTGGTTGATAATGAAGAGGAAAGTCATGGGCTGCAGGAGGAAATCAATCTACTGGTCAGGTAGGCAGAGCAGTGGCAAATGGAATTTAATTTGGAAAAATGTGAGGTGATGCACTTTTGGAGGGCTAATAAGGAAAGGGTATACACATTAAGTGATAGGCCACTTAATAGCGTAAATGAACAAAGATACCTTGAAGTGCTTGTCCACAGATCCCCGAAAGTAGCATGCCAGGTGGATAAGATAGTTAACAAGGCATACGGAATGCTTGCCTTTATTGGTCGAGGCATAAAATATAAGAGCAGGGAGGTTATGCTTAAATTGTATAATACTTTGGTTCGGCCACAGCTGTAGTACTGCGTGCAGTTCTGGTCGCCGTATTATAGGAAGAACGTGATTGCACTTGAGAGGGTGCAGAGGAGATTTACTAGGATGCTGCCTGGAATGGAGAATCTTAGTTATGAGGACAGATTGGATAGGCTGGGGGTTTGTTCTCATTGGAACAGAGGAGGTTGAGGGGAGACCTCATTGAGGTGTACAAAATATTGAGGGGCCTGGACATAGTGGATAGTAAGGATCTATTTCCATTGGTGGAGGGATCTATTACGAGGGGGCATAGTTTTAAGGTGGGTGGTGGAAGGTTTAGAGGGGATTTGAGGGGGGGCTTCTTTACGCAGAGGGTTGTGGGGATCTGGAACTTGCTGCCAGGAAGAATGGCGGATGCAGAAACCCTCACCAATTTTAAAAGATGGTTGGATGGGCATTTAAAGTGCCGTAACCTGCAGGGTTACGGGCCGAGAGCTGGTAATTGGGATTAGACTGGATGACCTTTTGTTGGATGGAGCAGATATAATTGTAAGTACTGCAGGGAATCTAAAACAGCCAGAGTGATCTCCTGGACTAGTTTCGATCGCCTGGATGGGTCAGAGAGGAATCTTTCCAGATTTTTTCTCCCTAAATTGGCCTGGGTTTTTAATCTGGTTTTTGCCTCTCCCAGGAGATCACATGGCTCCGGTTGGGGTGGAGTGTAGAATGTTTCAGTATAAGGGGTGTCGCAATTGTGTGAGGCGGACTGGTTGGGCTGGGTGCTCTTTGCCTTTCCGTCATTGTTCATAGGTTTATATGTAACCTTTAGGGCTGCTGACCAAGGGCCGTGTGGCTTTTTGTCGGCCGGCGTGGACACGATGGACCGAAATGGCCTCCTTATGCACTGTAAATTTCTATGTTTCTATATATAAGCTCAGACTGCTGCAGTTATCTGTGTTGAAAGGGGCTTGCAAGGTGTCACGGTAGTCCAGCAATCTGTCCTCCAACAGATTACTAGGATTGCTGAGGTGCCGCCCCAGGGGAGTAGTAGTGGCTCTGTGGAGCACGAACCTGCTGTCCTCTCTTAGGATGACAGTATTCGTCTTCCCACCACTCCCACTCCACCAGTGCCCTTGTGTTGCCTGTCAGCCAGCCAGCCCAGACTGCCGCCACCCATGCCGAGAT
Organism: Pristiophorus japonicus; assembly: GCF_044704955.1. NCBI lineage: Eukaryota > Metazoa > Chordata > Chondrichthyes > Pristiophoridae > Pristiophorus > Pristiophorus japonicus. Next base: position 140,193,305 of record NC_091983.1, on the reverse strand, counting down.
GGCGCAGTCCAAAGCCAGGCCTTCTAGGCCCAAAGCTGCTCGAGGTCATCCTCCAAGATCATCTGCAGTCTCCCCCACTGAAATTCTGCAGCTTTCCACCAGCCATGCTGCAGCCTCTGGGGTAGCACTGCGTAGGAGCACTAGGATAGGCGAAGGGACTCGGGAGACAGGCACTAGGGAATGCACGTGGGTAATTAGTTTGACACCAGTATGTAATATTGGATGGTTTGATTTATAAATTTGGTTTGGAGGGCAGTTAAGAGTCAGCCACATTGTTGTGGGAGTGGAGCCACATATCAGCCAGACTGAGTAAGAACTGCAGGTTTCATTCCTGAAAAGACATTATTGAACCAATTGTTTTTTTTCAACAATCGCACAGCTTCATGGTCACTTTTACTGATGGCAGATTTTTTAAGCTAAACCATGGTGGGATTTCAATTCACATTCTCTGAATCATCCATCCAAGCATCTGGATTACTAGTCCAATATCATCATCGTCATAGGCAGTCCCTCGAAATCGAGGAAGACTTGCTTCCACTCTAAAAGTGAGTTCTCAGGTGACTGTATAGTCCAATACAGGAATGACAGTCTCTGTGACAGGTGGGACAGAGAGGGACTGGTTTGCCGCACGCTCCTTCCGCTCCTTGCGCTTGTTTTCTGCATGCTCTCGATGATGAGACTCGAGGTGCTCAGCGCCTTGGACAACGTGGACCATTTTCCATACCTCAGGAGCCTATTATCAGCAAGGGCAGACATCGACGATAGGTCCAACACTAGCTCCAGTGCGCCAGCGCAGCCTTCGGTCGCCTGAGGAAGAGGATCAGGCCCTCAAATCTGGTACCAAGCTTATGGTCTACAGGCTGTAGTGATATTAGTCCAATAACAACACTACAGCTGATTATAGCTGTACCTATAGCAACTTGCAAACTATTAATAGCTTCAAAAAAGTTGACTAGCCTCAAAACAGCTGTACAAAAAAAATCACTGTACAGACACCGTTCACCCCGACAATAATTTGGAGAAACAGCCTCTCACTGAGCCTTCTCAAATGGACAAGCATCTAAAGTTACTCCCACTCCAGCTTACCTCCAGTAGATCAGACCTACGGATTTATCTATTTATGGAATAAGCAATCTCTCAACACATCAACAATGAAATGATCGTGCCATTATGGGTTGTTCTGGGTATTTGCAAATGATCAGTGTTCCAAAGGACTGTTGATAATATGAACACTGGCCTCTGATATTAAGTTGTAAACATTACTGGCAGAATATTGACAATGATTTAAATACTGAGCAATGGAACTGAAAACTCACCAGTATTGTTCAAGTTGCCTGAATTTGTAGCCCATTTCAGCCGAACTGTATTTCCATATAAGGCAATTTTCCCTGAGGTTTGTGTACTTTTTACATTTATGCATGGGTGGTGTGGACTAAGCACACTGGTTAGAAACAGGACAAGGACTGGTGCTGTAAACAAGAATGTGATGCTTTCAAAAGGAGACCCTGTTCTACATACAGGTAAAAGCCTAATTCAAGCAATGCTGACTGTGCAATATATTTATCATTGGATTTCTATGCCTTTTGGAATGGAGTGCAATCTTTTCCAAATTGTTGCAGTTAGGGATGAATTTACTGTCTGCACATGTACACTTCAGTTAATTTGAAAAGTGAAACAGTGGGTGGCTTTCGACTTGGTGATGTATGCATTCCACTGTGAACATTCATCTTGTGTGCAAACAACTAAATTAATATAACATTGAGGAGACAATTGTTTTCTGTGCTTTGATACCTCTTAGTGGTATATCCTTAATATATTTGTTGCTGTACTAGTCAGTTAATCTCAGTTGGGAGGTAGTGGGGGTATTGGAATGCTAGACGAATGAGGAAAAATATCAACCAGGTTACCCAATCTTTACTACAATCCGGTGACATCTGTTGGAAGTGTATTTGTGTGGGCATTGATGAGTAGAGGATCTGGCTTGAGTGTGCCCCTTCTACTATCAAATGGGCTATCCAACCTGTCCATTCATGAAGGGTGGCCAGGTATCAGAGGACATCTTGTGCCTTTGGAGCCATGTCTTATTAGAAATTCCTACCTAAGAAGGGGAGGTTTTTTTAAAATTGCAATTCAAGACCATTGCATTGAATCAAAATTAAATAGATCTGCATTTTCAGTTTGTTTCAAAAATGCTGCTCATGTAGAAATAATTTGTTAAAGAGACCCAATAGCAAGTATAGGAGAATTGACTTGTAGATAGTCGATTTTAAAAAAAGCATGGCCAGGAATTATTCTCGCGCCTGCTCCTGCTCCGCTGCTGTAACTTTACCAGAAATGTGGTGGAAACCACGTTTTGTACATAAATGAGGTTGCTACGCACTTACAACACGTTTACAGTAGCAGAGAAGCTCCGAGCACTTTTCTGTCCCATATATAACTATGGCCCTTTTACACCAATTGTATCAATGATATCTCTTCAAATATGAACATAAAGAACAGTATTTGGCAAAAAAGTGGTACTATAGCAAATAGCGAGGTTTTATTCGCTCTGTGGACATGTCACTAGTTTAGCTTTGGTACTGTTGGCTGTTCCTTGTCGATCTTTATTTTTGGACCTACCGCCAGTTTGATGAATCACAAGTATTATGGGATGCAGGCAAATAGGAGGACAAATTCAATAAAGAAAACAAAAACTGAGAAAATAGTAAAGCAAAATAACATTGTTTTTATTCCCACCACCACCCACAGATCAAAAATCCATAACCAAGAATTGCTCGTCGTGCCATGAAGTCTCCCATTTTGCACAAGAAATCATTGACTTGCAGAAAGAGTTTGAACAGATTCAACAGCTACTTTTGGCTCAAGAACCTGTGCTGGATGAGACTGTCCAAAAGCATCTGACACTTTCATCTGACAACAGAAAAATCAATAAGGAGGTTACCCATTATTCAACGTCTATCGAACAAATCAACCAAACGGTGGAAAGATTTTCAGTGCAAATAAATGGCTTGCAAGCACTTGTAAAGGACCTTGATGAGTTTATGAGGAGACTGTCCCAGGACCAGTACAAAATAAGGATTGGCATACAACACATTAACTTCACCACCAACCAGAATTCTTTATGGCTTGAAGAAATTCAAAGAAAAGCTGATGAGGAAACCTTAATATTACAGAAGATAGTGACCGACTGGCAGAACTCTACGAAAGTGTTTGGAGTTTTAAGGGCTTCAGTGAGCAAGATGAATGATGTGGTGAAAAGTATTCAGAGTACTCTAGCCACGACACTCCAGAGGATCTCACAGAATTCTGAGGTCATGCATGACTTAAGCTTGCAACTACTGGCTGTGCATGAGCAGTTCAACAATATATCTACCTTCCTTGATGACCATGAAGAAAATATTCAGGACATTCTTTATCATGCAAAATATTACGAAAATAGGACTGCTGAGAGGTTCGAAACCATCATGGGGCGTATGGTTTCCCATGAAACTGAAATTAACACCATACTGGCCAACATTAATGCCACAAACAACCATGTCCACAGTATGATAAAATATATCAGTGATGTGAGGGCATCGTGTTCAAGTGGGCTTGGAGCACATTCAGAAGAACTTTACGATCTCAACAATTCTCTGACCATTATTCAGAGCACCACTGATATGTTAAGGCAGCGCTATAATCTCTTGAGTGCAACACTGAATGGAGAAATAAGCAAACTTGGCGTTGTAATGGAAGAAATGAAAATTATCGATGCACAACATGGAGAGGCAATCAAAAACTTCACAATTTTGAGAGGTGCGCAACTTTTATTTCCTTTTTAAAAAAAAAAAATCAGAATAGTGCATTGTGATGGTATGGTTATTTTTCTAGTTGCTATTCCTGGTGGTGCCAGAGTAAAATGGGTAATAGGGGTTAGGAAGTTGAGTAGCAATTGCATTCATTATTCATTGGATGTCTGCCCACTTGTATAATGAGTATCATCTGCTGATGGCCTTGCAGACTGGCCTTCAGTGCACTCACACTAAATGTGTGAAAGTGTCATCCTAATATTATAGTACATGGTAACAAGATGGAAATATCACAGGAACGATTTCCTGATTTTTCTCACAGGGACTGCACAATGCACTCAAATTGGCCATATAAAATGTTCTGGGTTGTAAAGTCAATACTTTATGTAGACCTGCTTATTTGGACTTGAGCTTGTGACAGTTGAATCTTTTTTGTGCTTTTAATTTTGGAGGATGTTGACCCATTTTTTTGCCCCAAGATTTATTGATGATCAAAATTCTGGGTATTCTGCCCTCTTGCACACCCCAGATTTTAATCACTCCACCATTGGCGGCCATGCCTTCAGCTGCTTTGACCCTAAGCTTTGGAAATACCTCCCTAAACCTCTCTGCCTCTCTCTCTCTCTCTCGCTCTCCTTTTAAAATGCTCCTGTGGAATGCCATGGGAGACGGTACTATGTTAAAGGTGCTATATAAATGCTAACTGTTGTTTTTTAAAGAAAGACTTGCATTTATATAGCGCCTTTCACGACCATCGGATGTCCCAAAGCGCTTTACAGCCAATGAAGTACTTTTTGAAGTGTAGTCACTGGTGTAATGTAGGAAATTATTACTCTTTTTGTGGTGTTTGGAGGAAGAGGAAAAGGGGGATGAGAGAGGTTCACTTACACACAAGATGGAATACCCATACCTACTCTTGCTCTCATTTTGGTTTATAAATAATCAAATCTATCACAGGGCTGCATCTAAAATATTGTTCCAACCACTTAAATGCACCGTCACACGCTCCTTAAACTTTAAATGCCAAGTTTAAAGTTTATATTTAGGAGGTATTACGGTATTGTTTTATGACATTCATTTTACTCACATTGAAGCGCTAAAATAAATCTTCAAACTTAATTTCTTCAGTCTATGCAATGGATTTACAGCACATCTATTTACAGTCATTGCTCTCCTGTGCATCTGGGGCTGAAATTGGCCTGTTGTGTGTCTTCCGTTAGCACTTCAGGGGGCGCTAACAGGGTGCAAAAGTGTTTTCAGACAAGGGGGGAGAGAAGGGGCACTACCAGCTCCCACGAGAGTTAGCGGAGGCACAAATCCAGTAGCGCCGTGCTCCCATGGGCGAAGTCAGAGCCAGCCTCGCAGATTGCAAGCCAGGCCACACTCCGCTCGCGGGCCGAAAATTAAAGGGGAGGTGCGCTGCACCGCACGCCACCATTTTTAAAATCCGACTCACCAGTAGGGCCGTTTTCCGCTGATTTTGCGGGGTCCGTGCCACGATTGTGCAGCCCGGCACTCCGCTTCGGCCATGGCATCCCACATCCCCGGTGGCTGAGTGGAGGCCCATCAAAAGACCTGCAGAGCTCGCAACGTCCCTCCCCTTTAATTGAAGGGAAGTGGCCTTGAAACACGTCTGCACTATGCGGAGAGGCCGCGTAGCGCCCCCGATCCCACCCTGAGAGGAAGTGGAGTGCGCGACATTGCACTCCACTTCCTATCCGCCCAGTTTAGGTCGCTGGGCAGGACTTCTGTGCCGGACGCAGGAAGTCCCGCCTTGCGAGGGTAAACGCAGCGGTGCCCAATTTCCAGGCCTCTATCTTTAATACCAAGGCCTAAGTATAAGATTGGCCACTCGTTGTACGCAGCGCTGATAATTCAGTTCCAGTGCAGTCTGGACTGCACATCAGGCGCTGCGTGTACCGATTTGATTCTGCCCGGTTTGCGCCACTGCCCGAGATGCATTTCCAGGCCTTGGTATCCTTAATGAAGTCAGTTGCTGTGGGAATGTACATAACAAAGAATACTGGAAAGAACATGCTTAGAATGATTTTTATTTTTCAGTTGATAATTCAGCAATATAAAAATGCATGCAGATTTGTACACATGCAGGTCTGCAAAAAGCAGATCGCCACTAAGTCCTGATCATTTCCTGATTCATGAATCGATTATCAATTCTGTTAGGATCAAGTGTGTTTACAACCAACTTGTTTATCTCTATCCCTACATAGTGCATGTAACATGATTCCAATGTAATTCCGTTTTTCGATTATCATATCTGAAAATAGTAGTTTACATAAACAAAAAATAGCTTTTGAATACTGACTTTCCAAATACAGACTCCCATGGCTGTTTAAACATGTGCATAAATTTGCAAAGGTTTGAAAAAAATGCCTCCACGATGGTGTCAGTGCACATTTAGGAATGTACGATTCTTTTCTTTACAATCAATGTGTTGAAAGTCTGTAAATGAAGAGCACACAAAGGAAGTGGAAGAAATAAGGAATGTTGTCAGCAGAAACCTCGAACACAAACCACAGATTCCTACTTCTAAACAAGCTGGCTGCTAGAGTGTCCAAAATACTTGCTAAGTACACAAGGCTACTGCAAACATTGCAATAGTGCTACTTTTGAAGTTTCAGAAGTGAACCATAATCTATAAGAAGGTCATACCTTTGAAACATTAAGTCAAATAATGGAACTTTATTTGGTAGTAAGTAGCAGATTGAGTAACTGCCAACTTCAGTGATGCTGAACTAAATCCATTATTTTAACAGTTTAGACTCTTAATATTGTAACAACATCGGGAAGAGAAATCCTTGGCCTTGCTTCACTGGTGGAAGTGCAGAGGTACAGGAATTGGTGAGCTGATTGAACCATGATAGAGGAGGGGTCACAGATGGGAGCAACTTGGGTGCCCGTGGGGGGCGGGGTGGGTGTGGTGGAGTAGCACTGGCAATTGGCTAGTGCCGCAATCAGTAGCATCAGGTGGGAATGTTTTTTAAAATCTGCCCAATTGCCCCTCCCCTCTCTAAGACAGCTGCAGACAATCATGGTGCTGAAAGTTTATGGGAGTCCAGGTCAGTACCCAGGTGGGTCATGTAAATAGCCAGGAGCAAGAATCTCCGGCGATCCTGGAGCTGGACAGGAGCAGTACACTTCGGATAAAGAAAGACTTGCATTTATGTAGCACCTTTCATGATCTCAGGGCACCTCAAAGTGTTTTATAGCCAACTAAGTACTTTTGGAGTGTTTTTTTCATCTGCCATGTGTCTGTGATTCCACCAGCCTGTCTTATGTCCTCTTGACGTCTATCCTCCTCGCTGCTCACTATACTTCCAAATTTGTGTCATCTGTAAATGTTTTAATTGTGCCCTGTACACCCAAGTCTAAATCATTAATATATGTCATGAAAAGCAGTGGTCCTCGTACTGACCCCTGGGAAACCCAACGGTATACCTTCCTTCAGTCTGAAAAACAACCGTTCACTACTACTCTCTGTTTCCTATCATTTAGCCAATTTCGTATCCATGATCCCTTTTATTCCATGGGCTTCAACTTTGCTGGCAAGCCTATTATGTGGCACATTATCTAACGCCTTTTGGAAGTCTATATACACCACTTCAACCTCATTGCCCTCATCAACCGTCTCTGTTACGTCATCAAAAAACTCAATCAAGTTAGTTAAACACGATTTGCCTTTTAACAAATTCGTGCTGGCTTTCCGTAAGTGGCTGTTAATTTTGTCCCGGATTATCATTTCTAAAAGCTTCCCAACTACCGAGGTTAAACTGACTGTCCTATAGTTGCTGGGTTTATCCTTGCACCCTTTTTTGAACAAAGGTTTAACATTTGCAATTCTTCAGTCCTCTGGCACCACCCCCCATATCCAAGGAGGATTGGAAGATTATGGCAAGTACCTCTGCAATTTCCACCTTTACTTCCTTCAGCATTCTAGGATACATCCCATCCGCTTCTGGAGATTTATCTACTTTAAGTACAGGCAGCCTTTCTATTACCTCCTCTTCATCAATGTTTAATCCCATCCAGTATCTCAACTACCTCATATTTCACTATGACTTTGGCAGCAGCATCTTCCTTGGTAAAGCCAGATGCAAAGTGTTCATTTAGTACCTCAGCCATGCCCTCTGCCTCCATGCGTAGGTCTCCACTTTGGTCCCTAATTGGCCCCACCCCTCCTCTTTTTACCCGTTTACTATTTATATGCATATTAAAGACTTTTGGATTCCCTTTTATGTCATGCATTGTAAACCTATCTTAAACCTTCTTTCTTAGTCTGACCCCACCTAATACTGTACTATTTCTTATTGTAGTGCTGTTTGTCTCTCCCAATCCTTTGTGCACCTTCCCTCAGCATTCTAGGATGCATCCCATCTGGTCCTAGTGATTAATGTACTTTAAGAACAGCCAGCCTTTCTAGATATTATAGTGGCACCAAAAAAAACATTCAATTTCTAGACCATTAGGTTGAGACGAGTTGCTTGGATGCCAAATTGATGACCAGGCTATTACAACTGAGATGTTGTTTTTATTCTTTAATGTTTCCATAAGCTTTGACATGATTAATAGTATGACACTGGCCTGTAGTTATAGGGTCTGATTTAATCACTTCTTTCAGATAGGGATGATGTTTACTGCTTAGCATTCAGACTAAACACTACCCATGACAGAAATATTGGAAAAAAGATGGGCCAGCACAGCAACTAGTTCCTCTGATAGGGCTGAACCACCTGTGTCTTTTTGTGTCAGCAGTTTTTCAAAGCAAATCTTTTGCAGGGAGATGTTTAAAATAATAAACTTGATTTACCTGATTTTTCATGGATCTTCTGGATCCATGACCTTACATTTCAGATGTCATTTTAGTAGACATTGTGTCAAGATTTCGCCTGTGCCCTTAATACAGCATATAGTGAATAAGGCTATATCCATTCTTGGCTATGAGTTCTTTTGGTTCGACTGTGTAAAATTGTAAATCTTTTTTTTTAATATCTTCCCCTGTGACATTTAACAGCTGTGCTTTTTAACAAAATGATGTGGTATGTACTACTCGGGAAGAGAGATAGTTAGATTTGGCACAATATTGATACCAAATTTGACTCTTTCACAAATCATTGGAATCTCCCTTAAAATTGTGCATTTTAGAACCTCAGATTTATGGCTGATGAGTTGACAACAGGGTGTTTCTTTTGTTGAAAGTTGGTATAGTTGTAGATTTACCTCTTTTAGTTGCCCAATCCGCCCTGTGTTTCAAGGTATTTGTACCTTTTGGCTAAAACTAAATATTTGTTGAACTAATATCAGTAGTTAGCAAAAGCACAATGCTGCGGATGCTGTAAATCCGAAATGGGGGTTTGGGTGCAGGTGGGGGGGTTAAAACCGAGGAAAATGACAGCAAGTCGGGAAGTCATCTCCGACCCGCCGAATTTCTCATTTCACTGGAGGATGTTGGGCTCCATGCGCGCAACTGCCTTGGGAGAGGCAGGTAGTCAAGTAACATGGCAGGCAGTGATTAGTGGGTACCACAGGGATCAGTGCTTGGGCCCCAGCTATTCACAATATATATAACTGATTTGGATGAGGGAACCAATGTAATATTTCCAAGTTTGCAGACGACACAAAACTAGGTAGGATTGTGAGTTGTGAGGAGGATGCAAAGATGCTGCAAGGTGATTTAGATAGGTTGAGTGAGTGGGCAAACACATGGCAGATGCAGTATAACGTGGATAAATCTGAAGTTATCCACTTTGGTAGGAAAAACATAAAGACTATGGGCTCAAATTTCCCCAGGAGTTGCCCTGCTTTTTTTGGAGCAAGTGGCTTTCTAAGAGTAACTTAAAAATTGCATATTTCCCCATTTAACTTGCTCCAGTGTAAGTCAGTTAGTTAGTTTTTTTTTAGTTTCGTTTTTTTTCTCCAAAAGGGGGCGTGACCAGCCACTTACACCTGTTTTGGCCATAGAAGCAAATTTGGCCAGCTAAAAGTTACTCCAAACTAACTTAGACCAGTGTATGTGGCCACTTTTGTAGGCACAGAAAAATTTTACCTACATTTAAGAAATCAGAGCAGGTAGCCAGAGATTGGGGGGGGGGGGGTGTGTGGGGAGGCGGGGGAGGAAGGTGAGTTAAAGGATTCTGAAGCGCTAAACACCTTCACAACATCTGCAGCACAACATCTTCACAACATCATCAAAAATAAAAGAAAGATAAATCAGCTACTGAAAATAGAGCACTCCTGCCTTGCTGACTGCAGAACGCACCGGCTAGCCCTTTGGCTCGGGCTAGGGGCGGCAGGCACACATGACGAGAGGGGTGAGGGATAGTTTTTTTCTACAGTTGTTTCTAAATGTTGTGTGGTGATATTGGAACATGATTCAGTCTTAATGCAAAATATCTTTTATTGGAAAGTTTACAATGCACTTCAACAACAACAACAGCAACAACAGCAAATAAAGGCTGCACCCATCCCTCACCCACATCTCGGAGAAAGTGCACTTCCTCATAGGGTCGGTGATGGTGGTGGCAGGGGTTGGGAGGCCGGCTTGGGTCTCACCACTAGCTGGTGCATGGATTAAAGTGGGAATGGCATTTGAGTATCTGGCCTTTGTGCCCTCATGGCATCTGCCATCGATTGCACACCCTTCGAAATGCCCGCCCTCAGTTCCCGTCTCAGTGCTGATATTTCTCCCGACAGTGTCGCTACCTCATCACGCACCCCACTGACGGTCGCCGCGAGTGATCTTGTAAGGGCATTGGTCTCCTCACCCAATGACATAACCTGATTAACATCTGATGAAGGCTGCATCTCAGGAGAGACTGGGCGGCTTCTCCTTCCCCTCGCCGTGGGTCTACCTAGTCACACCCCTCCAGTGCAAGGTACATGCTGGGACGGTGGGGCACTGGGTATTCCAACATGCATTTCACCACCGCCACTGGGACCCGCAATCTCGGAAGGTGTGAAACCATGGAATGTCGCCGCGGAGCTCATGGAGGTGTCTGGCCGTGTGATGCCCTGTACTATGGACTGATCCATATCACGATCAGCATTCTCCCTCGAACACATTTCCATGGACCCCTCCTCCGCCCACCTGCCTTGGTCTTGAGCGCATGCATCTGGATCTTCTGCTGGATCTTCAGGATGATCAGGATTGTCGTCGTCTTCTGCGAAATACAACAGAACAGTCAAATGGTTAGCAGCACAGGAGAGGGCAGGATGGGTGGCATGAGTAGTCTCACACGTAGCAGGCCAGTCAGCAGGTTGATTTGAAGGGCGACTATCCATTTTAATGACTCACCCTCACCCTCACATGTGGGTCCAGTTTGTGCAGAGCTGATTCTTTTTCTGCAGGTGCGACTCAGCAAGGCAGCAACCCTCTGTTCCAGGGGTGATAGGTGGTGCAGATTTGGCGACCCTCCTCCTGTTCTAAGTCTTCCCCTTTTGTTGTGGGCCAATTTCTGCAAAGATGAAAATATAACCTTTCACACATGGTGCGGTTCTGATGGGTGGGACATATACAGATGGTCACTTTTACAATTGCAATTCCATTTAAAGATGAAGATATTACTTATGCTCACTACTTGACCAATGTCCTGCCATTTCTTTTTGCACTGGCTTCCAGATCTTGCAGTATTTCCCCCTGCGGAGTATTCTTCTGCAACCTTGAATAAGGCCATAGCGATAGCCCTGGCATTCATTGCCACTAGTGACAATACTAAGCAAATCTCTCAGCACACAAGTGCTGCTACAAGAACTGTGAACAAAGTGATGTTGTTTTCGAATCATAACGTACAGGGCAGATCACACATATCTGCAGCTGGACGTCTGCAGATGTCTCAGAGTTCACTATCAAGGGTGAAGAATGCAAGGCCATTAACACCTTGTTGGCGCTGCGGGGGTGATCATCATTTCCATTCATGCCGATTCAAAGAGTACGTTTGCAAGGGCTGTGGAACAATGGGACACCTCCAACGAGTGTGCAGGTTAGCTGCTAAGCCTGTTAAATCAGCAAACCACCATGTTGCAGAGGAGAACAGATCCACGGAGGATCACTACGATCCAGAGCCTCAGATAGAGGAGGCAGAGGTACATGGGGTGCACACATTCACCACGAATTGTCCCTCGATAATGCTGAATGTTGAACTAAATGGACTCCCAGTGTCAATGGAGCTGGACACGGGCGCGAGCCAGTCCATCATGGGCAAAAAGACTTTCGAAAGGTTGTGGTGCAACAAGGCCTCAAGGCCAGTCTTAACTCCAGTTCGCACGAAACTAAGAACTTACGCGAAAGAACTGATTCCTGTAATCGGCAGTGCTACCGTAAAGGTCTCCTATGATGGAGCGGTGCACAAGCTACTACTCTGGGTGGTACCGGACGATGGTCCCACGCTGCTCGGCAGGAGCTGGCTGGGAAAGATACGCTGGAACTGGGACGACGTCCGAGTGCTATTGTCTGCTGATGACACTTTGTGTGCCTGGGTCTTAAACAAATTTCCTTCGCTGTTCAAACTAGGCATCGGGAAATTCCAAGGAACAGATCCAACTAATTCAGCGGGCGCGACCTATTCATCCCATAATCCCTTGGGAGCACAGGTATTTAAGGAGGCATCACAGGTTGGAGAGGCACTCTGGAGACCTGCAATACAAGACTAAGGTCACATTTTACTTTGAGCTCACAGTGTTCAGTCTGACTCTTTCTCCATACACAACAGTCTTCTCATTTCTTTGCGTGGAACCTTTGTGGGACCACTCTTACTGATATCCAGCTCCAGCCATTTTTCCTCAGTGACAGTGACTAGTTTCTCCACTTCCTCATGGAGGAAATTCTTTGTTCTTGTTGCACGCTCTTGCACTATTGGTGTATTGGACTAACACTCAGGTTATCTTGAAAAATCACAGTTGTCACCTTTCTTCCACCTATGCAGGACTCCTTTCCACTCCCTCAGCCACCAAAAAATCACTATTCACACCTGACAGAGAAACATAGAAAATAGGTGCAGGAGTAGGCCATTTGGCCCTTCGAGCCCGTATCACCATTCAATAAGATCATGGCTGATCATTCACCTCAGTACCCCGTTCCTGCTTTCTCTCCATACAACCTTGATCCCTTCAGCCGTAAGGGCCATATCTAACTCCCTCTTGAATATATCCAATGAACTGGCATCAACACTCTCTGCGGTATGGAATTCCATAGGTTAACAACTCTCTGAGTGAAGAAGTTTCTCCTCATCTCAGTCCTAAATGGCTTATCCCTTATCCTTAGACTGTGTCCTCTGGTTCTGGACTTCCCCAACATCGGGAACATTCTTCCTGCATCTAACTATCCAGTCCAGTCAGAATTTTATATGTTTCAATGAGATTCTCTCTCATCCTTCTAAACTCCAGTGAATACAGGCCCAGTCAATCCAGTCTCTCCTCATATGTCAATCCTGCCATCCCGGGAATCAGTCTGGTGAACCTTCGCTGCACTCCCTCAATAGCAAGAACGTCCTTCCTCAGATTAGGAGACCAAAACTGAACACAATATTCCAGGTGAGACCTCACCAAGGCCCTGTACAACTGCAGTAAGACCTCCCTGTTCTTATACTCAAATCCCCTAGCTATGAAGGCCAACATGCCATTTGCCTTCTTCACCGCCTGCTGTACCTGCATGCCAACTTTCAATGACTGATGAACCATGACACCCAGGTCTCGTTGCACCTCCCCTTTTCCTAATCTGCCGCCATTCAGATAATATTCTGCCTTCGTGTTTTTACCCCCAAAGTGGATAACGTCACATTTATCCACATTATACAGCATCTGCCATGCATTTGCCCACTCACCTAACCTGTCCATGTCACCCTGCAGCCTCTTAGCATCCTCCTCACAGCTCACACCACCACCCAGCTTAGTGTCATCTGCAAATTTGGAGATATTACACCCAATTCCTTCATCTAAATCATTAATGTACATTGTAAATAGCCGTGGTCCAAGCACTGAGCCCTGCGGCACTCCACTAGTCACTGCCTGCCATTCTGAAAAGGACCCATTTATCCCGATTCTCTGCTTCCTGTCTGCCAATCAGTTCTCTATCCATGTCAGTACATTACCCCCTGTTAGCGCGAATGTTTTCTCGGAAGAATCACTCAACACTCAGAGTCGGTTCCAACGCCAAAGCGGCCTTTTATTACGCCGGCGGGGAGGAAGCCTCTGGTCGAGATCCAGGCACCTCTCTCCGACGAACAAAGAAATTCATCGATATTTATATGTTTTACAATAGTTCATTACAGTTACTCAGCCCATTTCAGCTGGACACAATCCAATCATACCGATTATAGATTACATCTAGGTTTCTTTAACCCAATAGAATTCCCCTGATACCTCAGGGGCTGTATGTTCGGTTTTTGTCAGCTCGGGCTGATTAATGACCTCGTTATGTGAGGTAGGCCTCCCCTTATCTCTCTTCCTCGGGGTTTTGCTGTGCGAAGTTCTTAATTAAGGACATTCCACACCATAATAGTTTGTTATTGTTATCTTGTCTCAAGTGGATGATCCAAGGCATTCCCGGTAGTGGGCCTCGCAAGGTCATTGCTCGGTCAGCCCCAGTCAATAGTTCATTACTTGACTAACTGAGTTCCCATCATGCTTGGGCAGCCATTTTATACGTGGCCACTTTAAACCTATATGAGTTTAGATATATTCAGCAGATGCCTCATGCCTAGTGTTTTGATATATTCAGCAAGTGCCTAATGCCTACAACAATTCCCCCCCTTTCAGTAAAGGTACTAGTCCTAGTCCCCCTTTAACCGACCGCCCTACCTTTATTAGATTTTGTGCACAGCCCAGTACTCCCTGCCTCAACGTGCTGGCCAATCACGCGGTTTCAGGAGTCCCGGTTGCTTAAATCAAATTGACAAAGGCCAAATCCTCCTGCCCCTTTATTAGACAGGCTTGTTTAGTATCCGGGGACCGGTCATGGGTCCCTCTTCGTTGTGCTTGGTGCCTGCATGCCTGGCAGGCCATTATGCCCCATGTTATCGCTAAGATCAATTGTATCCCGACCAGTATGTGTGAAATTATTCGAATCCATGGATGGATGTTCACATTTATTCCCCAGTCCCAGACCTTTCTCCACCAACTCTGACTTTGTAAGTCTACATCGATATCTTCTTCCAGTACTTTGATTTTAGTTTGCAGTTGGTGGTAGAGCTTTACGGATTGACCCACCTTGAGCCTCAATTCTCGTAATACTTCAGTTAGATGTGGGATAGGGACCTGATCTGGCTCGTCATAATCCTGCAAATGATCGTGGAGCTAATCGGTTACATCAATAACTTCGGGCTTCCGGCGCCTAACCTGGGTGATATGCGCTTGCCCGATCGTGACAGGTCGTAGCGGCGCAAAGCAAAAGTTCGGCTGCGGTATTGGGCACTGCAGGTCATTATACTGGTATGAACGCTCTGTGGTAGAGACGCAGTATCTTCCCTTTCCTCCGTAGCCTGCCCTCGCGAAGTGCCTATGTGCGGGCACTATTTCTAGTACACATCCGTCGGTTCGGTTAAACCCGCACTCGTCTAGCTCACCTCGGCCTACCGGGTGAGGGCATACTGTGGTCTCCCCCCTTTGCTTGCATTCTGTTCGGGAAATCCCAGTAAGTATGTCGTTTCGGCGAACGGCGGAGGTGGTGGTCAGATAGTAACGTATGGAGACATTTCCCCGTTTTACTCCGATATTCTCCAGTTGGTACAGGGGGAACAGCCCTGAGTCTGGCGTGGCTATAGGGATCATCAGGACTATCCCTATCCCAGTATTCCTACCCATCTGGCAATCTGGAATCGCTGGGTATACTCGGGTCAGTCCCTTCAGAGTACAATTATCCAGTGTCCCCCTCTGGTTAGCCAACTGAGCTAAATGTGAACTGTCTATCCAATGGGGTACCTCCCCGCTTTGGATCTGATCTAGATTGTGGCGGATCTGTCCCACCATCCACAGACCATAAGCGTGACAGAGTTGCCACTGTCTTTGGTTTCTGGTATCTTCTCTTTCTCTATCAATGAGGTGATTGATGGTTTTGGCGTGAGCTTCCAGGACTGAGATGCCATCCAACTGGATTTCAGCACCTTCCTTTCCTAGGTTGGCTTGGTCTTCCTGGTTTTGCTCCACCCTTTCTAATAACCTCTTCATCACCCCTCTAAGCTGTTCCACCCTCTCGTTTAACCCTTGTATGTCTATCGAGTTTACTACGGAGGTCCCTGTATTGAAGCCGGTAGCAACATCATTAACTATTCCCCTCTTTATCCTGGGGGCTGACTCCTGTCCTCGGAATCTACTGGCACCCATGGCATCGGCAGCCTGCTGCATTACAACTTTACTTAATACATTGTACATTTTCCTTGACTGTTCTGTACAGTATTCCGGCATCTGGATGCCTGAAATATTGATCAGGACAGGCACAATTTCATGTTTAACATTATCATACAATAATTCCCCTTCGTTGTACATTACAATCCCATTTTCTGGCCCCTTGGTATTTATTGGACAAGGCAGTTCCTCGGGCAATGTAATGGTTCGTACGGGGCGTGACGTCGGCGAAGGGGAGAAGCACACATACAATGATATTGCAGCCGCCCCCACCTCCTCGTAGTACCCACACAGCCCCACTCCCTTTTTGCGGTTGACTGATTGCTGGGACTGTCCCGGAGGCGCGCAAATTATGCCGAAGGTACATTCATCGGGCCCTTTGGCATCCCTCCATTTAATGCAGCTGCTCCTTACACCCATGGAGCACTGTACACATACCCAGTTCTTATTAGGATTCACTTGTAACCATGCATTAAAATAAGTCCTGTCCTTGCTCTAGTCCTTGGCTGCTGGGATGCACATTCCATCCGTTAAATTAAACAAGACTCCATAGTTCATGTCGTTGTTTATTTCCTGAGTGCGCTGCAATCCGTTGGTATCATCCAGTGTTTGCGTGGGTCTTGAGGTTCCAGTAGAATAATCACCTTTAAATGATGTGATCATGACCATTTTGTCACATTGACAAAAATAATGGGATGTAATTCATTTGAAATTTGAACCTTATTTTAGTCTAATACTTAGCATGGATACTTTCAGTATTAATTACATAGAAACATAGAAAATAGGTGCAGGAGTAGGCCATTCGGCCCTTCGAGCCTGCACCCCCATTCAATAAGATCATGGCTGATCATTCACCTCAGTACCCCTTTCCTGTTTTCTCTCCATACCCCTTGATCCCTTTAGCCGTAAGGGCCATATCTAACTCCCTCTTGAATATATCCAATGAACTGGCATCAACAACTCTCTGCAGTAGGGAATTCCACAGGTTAACAACTCTCTGAGTGAAGAAGTTTCTCCTCATCTCAGTCCTAAATGGCCTACTCCTTATCCTAAGACTGTGTCCCCTGGTTCTGGACATCCCCATTATCGGGAACATTCTTCCTGCATCTAACCTGTCCAGTCCCGTCAGAATCTTGTAAGTTTCTATGAGATCCCCTCTCATCCTTCTAAACTCCAGTGTATAAAGGCCCAGTTGATCCAGTCTCTTCTCATATGTCAGTCCTGCCATCCCGGGAATTACATCATGGCACTCCACTAGTTTCTACCTGCCATTCTGAAAAGGACCCGTTTATCCCGACTCTCTGCTTCCTGTCTGCCAACCAGTTCTATATCCACATCAGTTCATTACCCCCAATACCATTTGCTTTGATTTTGCACATCAATCTCTTGTGTGGGATCTTATCAAAAGCCTTTTGAAAGTCCAAATACACCACATCCACTGGTTCTCCCTTGTCCACTCTACTAGTTACATCCTCAGAAATTTCCAGAAGATTTGTCAAGCTTGATTTCCCTTTCATAAATCCATGCTGACATGGACCGATCCTGTCACTGCTTTCCAAATGCGCTGCTATTTCATCTTTAATAATTGATTCCAATATTTTCCACACTACTGATGTCAGGCTAACCAGTCTATAATTACCCGCTTTCTTTCTCCCTCCTTTTTTAAACAGTGGTGTTACATTAGCTACCCTCCAGCCCATAGGAACTGATCCAGAGTCGATAGACTTTTGGAAAATGATCACCAATGCATCCACTATTTCTATGGCCCCTTCCTTAAGAACTCTGGGATGCAGACTATCAGGCCTCGGGGTTTTATCGGCCTTCAATCCCATCAATTTCCCTAACACAATTTCCCGCCTAATAAGGATATCCTTCAGTTCCTCCTTCTCACTAGACCCTCAGTCCCCTAGTATTTCCGGAAGGTTATTTGTGTCTTTCTTCGTGAAGACAGAACCAAAGTATTTGTTCAACTTGTCTGCCATTTTTTTGTTCCCCATTATAAATTCACCTGAATCTGAATTTGTCTTCACTAATCTTTTTCTCTTCACATATTTATAGAAGCTTTTGCAGTCAGTTTTTATGCTCCCAGCAAGCTTCCTTTCGTACTCTATTTTCCCCCTCCTAATTAAACCCTTTGTCCTCCTCTGCTGAATTCTAAATTTCTCCCAGTCCTCAGGTCTGCTGCTTTTTCTGGCCAATTTATACACCTCTTCCTTGGATTTAACACTATCCTTAATTTCCCTTGTTAGCCACGGTTGAGTCACCTTCTCCGTTTTAATATTACTCCAGACAGGGATGTACAATTGTTGAAGTTCATCCATGTGATCTTTAAATGTTTGCCATTGCCTATCCACCGCCAACCCTTTAAGTATCATTTGCCAGTCTATTCTAGCCAATTTACGTCTCATACCATCGAACTTACCCTTCCTTAAGTTCAGGACCCTAGTCTCTGAATTAACTGTGTCACTCTCCATCTTAATAAAGAATTCTACCATATTATGGTCACTCTTCCCCAAGGGGCCTCGTACAATACGATTGCTAATTAGTCCTTTCTCATTACACATCACCCAGTCTTGGATGGCTAGCCCTCTAGTTGGTTCCTCGACATAATTGGTCTAGAAAACCATCCCTAATACACTCCAGGAAATCCTCCTCCACCGTATTGCTACCAGTTTGGTTAGCCCAATCAATATGTAGATTAAAGTCGCCTATGAAAACTGTTGTACCTTTATTGCACGCATCCCTAATTTCTTCTTTGATGCTGTCCCCAACCTCATTACTACTGTTTGGTAGTCTGTACACAACTCCCACTAGTGTTTTCTGCCCTTTGGTATTCCGCAGCTCCACCCATACATATTCCACATCACCCAAGCTAATGTCCTTCCTTACTATTGCATTAATTTCCTCTTTAACCAGCTACCCCACCTCCTTTTCCTTTCTGTGTATCCTTCCTGAAAGTTGAATACCCCTGGATGTTGAGTTCCCAGCCTTGGTCACTCTGGAGTCACGTTTCCGTGATGCCAATTATATGATCATTAATTGCTGTCTGTGCAGTTAATTCGTCCACCTTATTACGAATACTGCTCGCATTGAGGCACAGAGCCTTGAGGCTTGTCTTTTTAACACACTTTGCCCCTTTAGAATTTTGCTGTAATGTGGTCCTTTTTGATTTTTGCCTTGGGTTTCTCTGCCCTCCACTTTTACTTTTCTTCTTTCTATCTTTTGCTTCTACCTCCATTTCATTTCCCTCTGTCTCCCTGCATAGGTTCCCATCCCCCTGCCATATTAGTTTAACCCCTCCCCAAAGGCACTAGCAAACACTCCTCCTAGGACATTGGTTCTGGTCCTGCCCAGGTGCAGACTGTCCGGTTTGTACTGGTCCCACTTCCCCCAGAACCGGTTCCAATGTCCCAGGAATTTGAATCCCTCCCTTCTGCACCACTCCTCAAGCCACGTATTCATCTGAGCTATCTTGCTATTCCTACTCTGACTAGCATGTGGCACTGGTAGCAATCCTGAGATTACTATCTTTGAGGTCTTACTTTTTAATTTAACTCCTAGCTCTCTGAATTCACCTTGTAGGACCTCATCCTGTTTTTTCCCTATATCGTTGGTACCTATTTGCACCACGACAACTGGCTGTTCACCCTCCCCCTCCAAAATGTCCTGCAACCTCTCCGAGACATCCTTGATCCTTGCACCAGTGAGGCAACATACCAGCCTGGAATCTCGATTGCGACCGCAGAAACGTCTATCTATTCCCCTTACAATAGAATCCCCTCCCACTATAGCTCTCCCACTCTTTTTCATACCCTCCTGTGCAGCAGAGCCACCCATGGTGCCATGGATTTGGCTGCTGCTGCCCTCCCCTGATGAGTCATCTCCCCCCAGCAGTACCCAAAACGTATATCTGTTTTGGAGGAGGATGACCGCAGGGGACATCTGCACTACCTTCCTTCCACTGCCCTTTGTGTTGGTTTCCCATTCCCTGTCTGTCTGTGTAACCTTTGCCTGCAGTAAGACCAACTCACTAAACGTGCTATTCGCGGCATCCTCAGCATCGCGGATGCTCCAGAGTGAATCCACCCGCAGCTGCAATGCCGCAATGCAGTCTGTCAGGAGCTGCAATAGGATACACTTCCCGCACATGTCGTTGTCAGGGACACTGGAAGTATTCCTGCGATCCCACATAGCACAGGAGGAGCATCACACATGTCCGAGCTCTCCTGCCATGACTTAACCGCTCGATTAACTTAATTTGTGAACAACAATGATAAAGGTTACCTGCTGATTAAGGAAAAGAAAAAGAAAAACTACTCACCAATCACCAGCCAATCACTTACCTCCTTGGCTGTGACGCCACCTTTCAATTTCTTTCTACTTCTTTGTTTACCTTCTGCCCCTGCTGCAGCTGCACCAGCTGGCTCCTCCGACTCCTCGGACTCACGCTGCTCGAACTCCCGCCTCCTGACGACATTGGGCCTTTTATAGGCCTCCGACTCCACGGACTCGCGCTGCTCCAAACTCCCGCCTCCCGACGATGTTGAGCATTTTATAGGCCTCCGACTCCCCGGACTCGCGCTACTCCAAACTCCTGCCTCCTGACGACTTGGGCCTTTTATAGGCCTCCGACTCCCTGGACTCTCACTGCTCCAAACACCCCCCTCCCGACAATGTTGGACCTTTTATAGGCCTCCGACTCCCCGGACTCGCGCTGCTCCGAACTCCCAGCTCCCTGGACTCGCGCTGGCCCATTGCCAATACTGCTGAGGCACTGAGGACGCTCTCCCTAATTGGCCGATTGCCAAGCTTCCCGCTCCATTCACAAATTGAGCATGCCCGCTGAAACGGTCATGCGTCCCCCTGCTGGCACTCGAGACGCTGGACCCAAGCCCCGCCCCCCTGCGCTGAGCAAGCGCGGCCGAAGCTGTGCCCTCCACAGTCTCTGCAGTGCCACTCCACGGGACCAGAACGATGAAGGAGCAGCCAAATTAAAAAGTACATTTTCGGCACGTTTTTTGCCCCACGAAGTCGGCATGCCACGGCTAACTACGGCGCTCTATGCAGCTGGGGAAATTTGGGCCCAAAGTATTATTTAAATGGTGATAGCTTGGGAAATGTCAAAGTACAAAGGGACCTGGGTGTCCTTGTACACCAGTCATTGAAAGCAAACATACAGGTGCAGCAAGCAGTTAGGAAGGCAAATGGTATGTTGGCCTTCATTGCAAGAGGATTTGAGTACAGGAGCAAGGATGTCTTACTACAGTTATACAGGGCCTTGGTGAGAACGCACCTGGAGTATTGTGTGCAATTTTAGTCTCCTTACCTAAGAAAGGATATACATGCCATAGAGGGAGTCAGCGAAGGTTCACCAGACTGATGCCTGGGTTGGCAGGACTGTTGTATGAGGACTAGTCCTGTATTCACTAGAGTTTGGAGGAATGAGAGGGGATCTCATAGAAACATATAAAATTCTGACGGGGCTGGACAGACTGGATGTGGGGGGGATGTTTCCCCTGGCTGGGAAGTCTAGAACAAGGGGTCACAGTCTCAAGATACGGGGTAGGAAATTTAGGACCGAGATGAGGAGACATTTTTTCACTCAGAGGGTAGTGAACCTGTGGAATTCTCTACCACAGAAGGCTGTGGAGGCCAAGTCACTGAATATATTTAAGAAGAAGATAGATAGATTTCTAGACACAAAAGGCATCAAGGGGTGTGGTGTTGAGATAGAGGATCAGCCATGATCATATTGAATGGCGTTGCAGGCTTGAAGGGCCGAATGGTCTACTACTGCTCCTATTTTCTATGTGTCTATGTTAAGCGCACAATTAGAGCACTATTTACACAGATTTTTGAGTTTAACGTCAGGTCCACGGGTTTTCTGGGCTTCCTGAAACTTGCCAGAGAAAGCAAAGCGAGAATACAGTGGCAATTGAGGGGTCCATGTTGTGGATATATGGCAATAAATACTCTCTACTCATGGCTGCTTTCTTACCTGCTAATGAGAAAAGGTGTCCACAGTACTTTTGCTGAGAGTTTATTTTCTACGCTTTGGCGGTTTATTCTATCACATCAGCTTTGGCTGCCTTAGATTGGACCTCAGAGGAGGAACAAAATGATCAGCAACCTTCGAAGAAGAGCAGAGGAAATATTCCTGGTGACCTGGCCAATATTTATCCCTCAACCAACAGCACAAAAAATACAGATTATCTGGTCATTATATTGCTGTTTGTAGGAGCTTGCTGTGCGCAAACTGGCTGTTGCATTTCCTACATTTCAACACTGAGTACATTTTTTTTTTAAGTACTTCATTGGCTGTAAAATGCTTTGGGACATCCGGTGGTCATGAAAGGTGCTATATAAATGCAAGTCTTTTTCTATGCATGTACGCAGAGGAAAGCCACATCTTACTTCATTAACATGTAAATCCTCATTAGGATAGAACCAGTGAGTTGTGGTTGGCATTCACTGCTTCAGAGGCAGCTCGCAGGGGCGGTGGGGGGGCATGAAGATCAGCCAGGTTGGCCACCGGCCAAGGTCCTCAAGAGAATCCATGGATAAAGATAACGGGGAGGGTGGGGGTGGGGGGGGGGCTGCGATTCAGCAGCAGCCAGCAGATTTAATGTGGACCAGGAGGAGCATTCCTTCTCTTCTTGTTTCCACATTAACGTCATTAAAAATCTTAAAACTTAACATGCGGTGGCAGCCTCCAGCAGTCCCTTTAAGAATCTCTGGTTTGGCTGCTAATCACTTGAAAAAAATGAACGCAGCCTGTGAGATTATGGTTCAAAGCTCCACTTCAGGACTTGAGCACATGATCTAGGCTGACACCTCAGCATTGAAGGAATGCTACATTGTCGGATGTGCTGTCTTTCAGATGAGATGTTAACCTGAGGTCCCCTCTGTTTGTTCATGTGGGCATAAAAGATCCCATGCCACTGTTCAAAGAAGAGCATGGAGCTCCAGTGTCCTGGCCAACATTCCTCCCTCAATGAATACCACCATAACATGATCTGATTAGCAACATCCCCGTAATCTGCACTGCCTCGTGCGCCGCCTGCCTCTCCCAATTATCTGGCCAGTTACCTTATTTACTTTTTGTGGGACCTTGCTGATTGAAATTTACCAGCTCTGTTAACAACAGTTCAAAAAGTAATTCACTGACTGCAAAGCCTTTTGGGATGTCCTGAGGATGTGAAAGTTGCCTATTTTAAATACAACTTCTTTCTTTACAGCAACCATAAAATGCAGAAACACTAAAGTCACCTGCACATGATAACGTAGCTCATCTGCACATCATGATGTAATTCATAAAGCAATTTTATTGGGTGAAATATTGATGTATAGGTAACTTGACCAGTTACCAATATAAATAAAGAGGCCCTGAATTTCCACAGGGGTTCAAGTAATCAAGCAAGTTATTGGCAAGGGAAGATTAGTAAAACCCCAGTGAAATTTCAGAGCCAGAAATAATAGTGTATATGGAAAAAATTCCAAATATGTATATATAGATTTGCAAGAGTGAAGTCCATATCCTTGTAGAATGCTCAGTCAGTATGACCAAATCCACTTGATAACAATATTACACAAATGTGCGATTTTTTTTCAGGATAATTATGGTCATTATAAGTTTGTTTATTTTGTCAAAATAGTGGCAAAAATATGTGCTTCATAAAAATATCTTAATTTATCGCAGTTGCTGTTTCCCAAGTCTAGCTGAGCAATCAGTTTTGGAATAGATGGCCGTTTTATAATACCAAGTACCCATCAGGGTGTTCTTATTGTTGACATACTAAATTATGAGCAAGGAAGCAGCATAATGTCTTCCTTGTCACAATAACAGAAAGACATGTTATATTTGAATGAAGTACCATCCACTATTGTTTGAGTATCAACTGATCTGTATAAAGCTGCAACAACCATGGGGATATACATTGAGTCATCTTAGTCAAAATGATTAAACTTTCTGATCTATGTTACTAAATTAATTTCATATTCTTACCATAGGTTTGCCTGGTCTGCCAGGACCAAAGGGAAACAAAGGAGAGGCAGGAATAAAAGGAAATGCTGGACCGGTTGGACTAAAAGGTGACACAGGTGACCCAGGACCCGCAGGAAAACCAGGCGCACGAGGTTTGAACGGACCTCCTGGTGTTCGTGGAGAAAAAGGTTCAAGAGGCCCAGTAGGGGGACCTGGTCCTAAAGGAAATAAAGGCAGCTTAGGGAGGTCTGGACTTCGAGGAGAAGTTGGCCCTAAGGGAGACACAGGACCACAAGGGCCACAAGGAAAGTCAGGACCACCTGGGCCCAAAGGACAATCAGGAATTAAAGGAGATCCTGGATTTCCAGGCCCACGTGGACTTACAGGAGAAATGGGGAAAATGGGCCCCCCAGGATCCCAAGGACCACCAGGTCCATGAATGGAAGCACTTTACATTTTTTTTAACTGTTTAAACTTACTATGTTTATTATATAATTATTTCTCAGCCTTATTTACATTTTAATCAGCAGAGATTTGTGTTAACTTTCTGAGAAAATCATGAAACTGAATCATTCAAACCGATATAGTCGACATCATTGTCATGTGATCCCTGTACTTACCATTTTTCTAGCTTTTTGATGACGTTCATGCAGCTCGGGGATCACGTCGGGTAAGTAGGTCAGTGACTCTCCAATCTTCTGAATTGGTGACAGCTACAAAAGTGGTATAAAAGCTACCATTTCACAGCTGTTCCCCTTCCAATCTTAGAAGCTGGAGCCTTCAGGATTTGGAAAACACTTTTGAGCTATTTGCAGTTTGGAGTGTTTGGCGTAAACTCTCTATCCACTGTCATCTCCTTGGAACAATCTATCTCACCATTGACAGATTGATTCTGTCATCTCAACTTCAGCTGCCAGCTATTCCATCAGCATTTCTGCCCTAGAAAAAATCTCACCATGGTTCTCAGAATGCCACCGCAATCAGCCCCAACAAACATCACCAGGCACACCAGCAGCACCAACAACAACACCAACATTTTCCGCAATCACCTGATGCTGCACAGGACACAGGGCATCAGCACCCGAGCACATTGCTGCCATGTAGCCAGGGATGGCCTCACCATGACCACATTTACTTCATTTGATGCTGTACATCCTGGCTGCCACATGATGTGCCAGGTTGGCACAACCCCACACCAACACCATAAAGTATCCCTGCAATGCCCAAGCCATTCCTTTCACAGTCATCGCCATTGCGGGGGGTATTGTTATATCTTATCATTCACTGCAACTCACTCAGCCACTTCCAAAGTTGCACACAAATCTGTCCAAGAAGGCAAAGTGTTGAAAATAAAGATTTCAATGTTTGACAACACATTACCAGAAACTTTACATGAACATTGGCTAAAAGACCCAAATCCCTACCCTTGTATGTTGTTAGTTGATATAATTGGACAAGGATGAGGGTGAGTGTGAGGGTTGGCTAGTGAGATGGGGATGTTATAATGTAGATAGAGAGAGGGCTGGGTGGAGGTGCAAAGTATGTTGGTGTGAGTAAGGATGTGCAGGAGTAGAGTAGGGAATGCAGAGTGATGGGGATGTGATGGGGAGTGGCACAGCAGGATAAGGTTGAGTGTGGCTTTGCAGTAACGTTTTCCTGATCTACTGAGATCATTGAATGGTTTGCGGCACTGCAGCCTGGTCCTCCTGACAACATCCCTGCTTGTGCCCTCCTGTGCAATGTGCAACCAGGCTGCGTTGGTGTCCTGGGGAGGCCTCTTCCAACCTTTGGAAGGAAAGAGAACCTCTCCTGCATGCTGTGGCACTCTCCATAAGCATATGGAGGGAGTCATGGGAGAGTCTGAGTGCAGCTGTGCACCTTTGTGCAGTGATTGTCAATGTGTGCAGCACCGCAATGCTGTAGAACACTGACAGCACAAATGTCAAAATCAAAGTAGCCATGGTCCCTTTAAGGAAACCGGCTGATGACGTGTCATCAGATAGCTTCCCTTTAAATTGGCCGGGAACCTCGCAGGGCAGGTTTAACAAGCCCCATCAACATAAAATTCTCACAGAGCAGGATGGAGCCAGGAACATGGTCACGACCCGCCACCTACCCCGGCCGTACCACACCCGCCAACTTTGGCAAAATCACGGCCGTAGAGTGGCACAGGAGCAGGACATGTTCTGCTCAGGATTCTTAAGTGGTCACTGGCTGACTGACACCAAAATGCAAATAAAAAAAAAAAATATCTTTAAAAAGCATTGTTGTAATGCCAGGAACAGCAGGAGTGCTTCCCGACTCTACAGTATCCTGATCGCCTCTTCCCCCCCGCCCCCCGCTACGCACTTACCTATGGACCACTGTAGCGAGGAAAATGGCTTAGTATTTATTTCTTCAAATGGGTGAGTTGCCTGTGGATATGAGACAGATGCCGGCATCAACCCCAAATTAAGACTAATTGGGCCTCAGGCCTACCAGTTCAGGCATATGTTGCAGTCACACGTAGCCTTCGTGCCGGAAACTGAGTACCAATGAATTTATATCCCATTATTTTTGTCAATGTGACAAAATGGTCATGATCACATCATTTAAAGGTGATTATTCTACTCGGAACACTGACTATAGTGCAAGATTTTAAACTGGATAGTAATTTCTTTTTGCCAAAAGGCCGGTAACAATTAAAAAAAATAGTTTCTTTTAATGTACAGCTACTTTTGACCCACTATTAATTTTCTTATTTACACAGTTTTTGCAAATTTCTTAACATTAGATTTACTACAATTTTTGGGTGAATCTTTTGCTCTGAAATTTCTGCTGGAAAAAAAATCCCACCATTAATTATAAAAGTTATAGGACAATGAAACAGTCAAGGTTTTGTGAATATGCGCCAGTCAAAGTCTAAGACAATTGCTGGTGTTCTTAACATTTCTGACACCTATGCTGCTGAGTGGTCTGTCTATCCTAATACAGCTCTGGGTGGGCAGGACTCACCAGATATGTGAAGGGCTATTTCTCCATGGGCGTACTTTCATTAGTAACCCAACTGAATAAGCATATACACTGCACAGATTGGAGTACAGGCCTCCATGGAATCGCAACCCGATGACAACACCACACGGCTGAGAGAAGTAAAACTGTTTACTGCCTGACAGCAAGCTACTCTTATTTAAATTTGTTACGTTTCTATTGAGAAATCGAACATTTTCTGCTACTGTAACCATTAATGTATCTCTGGGCAGGACCGGAACCAATGTCCTAGGGGGAGTTTTTGCTAGTGCTGTTGGGGAGGGGTTAAACTATATGGCAGGGGGATGGGAACTTATGCAGGGAGACAGAGGGAAGTGAAATAGGGGCAGAAGCAAAAGATAGAAAGAAGAAAAGTAAAAGTGGAGGGCAGAGAAACCCAAGGCAAAAATCAAAAAGGGCCACATTGCAGCAAAATTCTAGAAGTGTAAAGTGTGTTAAAAAGACAAGTCTGAAGGCTCTGTGCCTCAATGCGAGGAGCATTCGTAATAATGTGGACGAATTAACTGCACAGGCAGCAATTAACGAAATGATATAATTGGCATCACGGAGACATGGCTCCAGGGTGACCAAGGCTGGGAACTCAACATCCAGGGGTATTCAACATTCAAGAAGGAGAGATAGAAAGGAAAAGGAGGTGGGGTAACGTTGCTAGTTAAAGAGGAAATTAACACAATAGTAAGGAAGGACATAAGTGGGGATGATGTGGAATCTGTATGGGTGGATCTGCGGAATACCAAAGGGCAGAAAACGCAAGTGGGAGTTGTGTACAGACCATCAAATAATAGTAGTGAGGTTGGGGACAGCATCAAACAAGAAATTAGGGAAGCGTGCAATAAAGGTATAGCAGTTATCATGGGCGACTTTAATCTACATATAGATTGGGCTAAACAAACTGGTAGCAATACGATGGAGGAGGATTTTCTTGAGTGTATTAGAGATGGTTTTCTAGAGCAATATGTTGAGGAACCAACTAGAGGGCTGGCCATCCTAGACTGGGTGATGTATAATGAGAAAGGATTAATTAGCAATCTTGTTGTGCGAGGCCCCTTGGGGAAGAGTGACCATAATATGGTAGAATTCTTTATTAAGATGGAGAGTGACACAGTTAATTCAGAGACTAGGGTCCTGAACTTAAGGAAAGGTAACTTTGATGGTATGAGACGTAAATTGACTAAAATAGACTGGCAAATGATACGTAAAGCGTTTGACGGTGGATATGCAATGGCAAACATTTAAAGATCACATAGATGAGCTTCACCAATTGTACATCCCTGTCTGGAGTAAAAATAAAATGGGGAAGGTGGCTCAACCGTGGCTAACAAGGGAAATTAAGGATAGTAGTTAAATCCAAGGAAGAGGCATATAAATTGGCCAGAAAAAGCAGCAAACCTGAGGACTGGGAGAAATTTAGAATTCAGCAGAGGAGGATAAAGGGTTTAATTAGGAGGGGGAAAATAGAGTATGAGAGGAAGCTTGCCAGGAACATAAAAACTGACTGCAAAAGCTTCTATAGATAGGTGAAGAGAAATAGATTAGTGAAGACAAACGTGGGTCCCTTGCAGTCAGATTCAGGTGAATTTATAATGGGAAACAAAGAAATGGCAGACCAGTTGAACAAATACTTTGGTTCTGTCTTCCTGAAGGAAGACACAAATAACCTTCCGGAAGTAATTGGGTCTAGTGAGAAGGAGGAACTGAAGGATATCCTTATTAGGCGGGAAATTGTGTTAGGGAAATTGATGGGATTGATGGCAGATAAATCGCCGGGGCCTGATAGTCCGCATCCCAGAGTACTTAACGAATTGGCCCTAGAAATAGTGGATGCATTGGTGATCATTTTCCAACAGTCTATCGACTCTGGATCAGTTCCCATTGACTGAAGGGTAGCTAATGTAACACCAATTTTTAAAAAAGGAGGGAGAGAGAAAACGGGTAATTATAGACCAGTTAGCCTAATACCAGTAGAGTGGAAAATATTGGAATCAACTATTAAAGATGAAATAACAGCGCATTTGGAAAGCAGTGACAGGATCGGTCCAAGTCAACATGGATTTATGAAAGGGAAATCATGCTTGACAAATCTTCTGGAATTTTATGAGGATGTAACTAGTAGAGTGGACAAGGGAGAACCAGTGGATGTGGTGTATTTGGACTTTCAAAAGGCTTTTGACAAGGTCCCACACAAGAGATTGTTATGCAAAATCAAAGCACATGGTATTGGGGGTAATGTACTGACATGGATAGAGAACTGGTTGGCAGACAGGAAGCAGAGAGTCGGGATAAATGAGTCCTTTTCAAAATGGCAGGCAGTGACTAATGGGGTGCCGCAGGGCTCAGTGCTGGAACCCCAGCTATTTACAATATACATTAATGATTTGGATGAAGGAATTGAGTGTAATATCTCCAAGTTTGCAGATGACACTAAACTGGATGGTGGTGTGAGCTGTAAGGAGGACGCTAAGAGGCTGCAGGGTGACTTGGATAGGTTAGGTGAGTTGGCAAATGCATGGCAGATGCAGTATAATGCAGATAAATGTGAGGTTATCCACTTTGGGGGCAAAAACACAAAGGCAGAATATTATCTGAATGGCGGCAGATTAGGAAAAGGGGAGGTGCAACGAGACCTGGGTGTCATGGTACATCAGTCATTGAAAGTTGGCATGCAGGTACCACAGGCGGTGAAGAAGGCAAATGGTATATTGGCCTTCATAGCTACGGGTTTTGAGTACAGGAGCAGGAAGGTCTTACTGCAGTTGTACAGGGCCTTGGTGAGGCCTCACCTGGAATATTGTGATCAGTTTTGGTCTCCTAATCTGTGGAAGGACGTTCTTGCTATTGAGGGAGTGCAGCGAAGGTTCACCAGACTGATTCCCGGGATGACTGGACTGACATATGAGGAGAGACTGGATCGACTGGGCCTTTATTCACTGGAGTTTAAAAAGATGAGAGGGGATCTCATAGAAACATATAAAATTCTGACGGGACTGGACAGGTTAGATGCAGGAAGTATGTTCCCGATGTTGGGGAAGTCCAGAACCAGGGGACACAGTCTAAGGATTAGAGGTAAGCTATTTAGGACTGAGATGAGGAGAAACTTCTTCACTCAGAGAGTTGTTAACCTGTGGAATTCCCACCGCAGAGAGTTGTTGATGCCAGTTCGTTGGATATATTCAAGAGGGAGTTAGATATGGCCCTTACAGCTAAAGGGATCAAGGGTTATGGAGAGAAAGCAGGAAAGGGGTACTGAGGTGAATGATCAGCCATGATCTTATTGAATGGGGGTGCAGGCTCGAAGGACCGAATGGCCTACTCCTGCACCTATTTTCTATGTAATTAATACTGAAATTATCCATGTTGCTAAGTATTAGACTAAAATAAGATTCAAATTTCAAATGAATTCATATCCCATTATTTTTGTCAATGTGTCAAAATGGTCATGATCACATCATTTAAAGGTGATTATTCTACTCAGAACACTGACTATAGTGCAAGATTTTAAACTGGATGGTAAAGCCATAAATAACTTTTTTTTGCCAAAAGGCTGGTAAGAGCCACGACAATATTTTTTTCCAGAAATGTAAATCCAAGATAAACATACTCATGTACATAGCAACCATAAAGGACTTTTCTAATATTGACATTATACCAGCTAATTAAATGAACGCATAGGAAAATATGGTTTTGCATTAATTTAAAAGATGTGATGCATCCAGAATAGATATCAACATTTGTTTCTGCATTTGCTGAAAATTTCAGGTATTCAAGCAGAAACAAGGAAAATTACACCGAAGAAATCTGTAAATGTTAATCTACACATTCATAACAATTCAGCGTCTAATATTGCTCTGTTTGGGGATCAGTAAGGACTAAGAATAAGTGAAATATAATTAATATTTTGCCTGCATTCATTAAATTGTAATTTTTCATTTGAAAAGTACAAAGACAATAGCTGTGATGGAACATTTTTTTGCAAGTACGCAATATGATGAGAATTACATTTTAATTACCTTCTGTCCAGTTTAGTATTGCAACTATAAGGTACATGTGAAATGGCAAGCTAACAAACAGTCAAGTTTCACTGCAAAGGTACATTTTATGTCAAATGTAATATGTATTACTGTTTGGTAGTTTGCTAGTGTGTCAATTAATTAGCTAAATACTTGTTTGCATTATAATATTCTTAGCATATATTGTATCCTGTATTCAAATGAAAGCTACCAAAAACACACATGCTCATATTCAAGGATTTATCCAGGGCATGTACTCTGTACTTTTTACTCCTTTCAGCAAAAATCTGTGATGCAGTAAAAACAATTTTAAAATGTAAACTATTTTTTATATCTGCAAATCACAATCTGAAATATTGTCCACAAAATGGAGTATTGTTTGATTTATAAATGGGGAAAATTAACTGGTTTCCTGATTTTTTTTTAACTTATATTAAAACTGCAGCTGGTTTGCATGCTATTATAATTGCCATCCAACCCATGTATGATTTGTAACTTTTAATTATAACCAGGCATCTGAGGTCCTGGCTTAATAAATTTAGTACACAATTCTGTATTATTGTCCAGTCTGTGATCAATCTAGAGGATAATGGCTTGGGGGAAGATTTTCCACTTGTGTTAGGCATAGCAAATTCAGAGGCAATTACAATTTCATTACACCTAGCACAGAGGAAATCTAACATATTTGTTTCACTTTCAAGGAAATAAAAAATCTACGGGCTCAGACTGATGTTTTAGTTAACTTTAGTAAATTATGTGATGAAAAAGTGGTGTGATGTGAGGAGAAAGCACCAGTTGAAGATTCCTCGGAATTTAGTGCTAATTAAAAATTTTTTAATCCTTCAAAAAGGAGTAGAAAATGCAAGTGTAAAGGTCTCTTCTCCCTACATCTCTGTCTCTTTCTCCTTTGAGCACCTCACCTTGTTCCAAACCTCTCCTTTAAAATCCTCATTCTTTTCTGCCCCCACCAAGCGGCCTACAGGCGAAAGACTCTGCTTCAGGATGCCAATGAGGCCCTGGTGTCACGTCAGCGAGGCCATGCGAGTTTGTCGCTAGCTTCTGCCCTGCACGCCATATTTATGCTCCCAGTTAAAATTGGGACTAAGTCTACACAGTTATACCATCATCGAGGCTTAGCAAATGAGAAGGAAGTGGCAGACCCACATCCAAAGGCAAAACAGGACACTCATGATGAGAAGAAATCCCTGCTGCAATGCAGAAAGAAACAGGTCTTCTATTGGAGACCTTCAGCTTAGTGGATGCCACATTCTCCCAATGCAGTAACACTTCTCTCCACATGTGCACAACCCAGTGCCCATATAATTTCAGTAACAAACTCAACTCCATGGGTACTAATCATTTGATAGTATGTTATTCCACAACGTCTAAAGAGAAAACTATTGAAATAATGGGCAAACAAATTCCCTGAAAGCGATTAGTGCATGTGGCTAGTTTTTTTAAAGCCACAATTCTATCCCCTTGATGATAGTGGATGATTTAGATCTTAATATCATCCTTCCCCAGTGGCAGAGGTTGCTGGATGTCAGTGGGAGTCTATTGCAATTGAAATAGTAGTTTACACAGCAAGGTGGTTGTGGTTGTGGTTGTCAGTAGCCAATCATCAGAGCATCAGGACAACAATGCATGGAAGTGTTCATCTTCAACTGCTTCATCAATGACCATCACACCAGCATGGGTCCAACATGGGGCTGTTCCCATAACACCATGTACATCTTCATTTAAAACTCCTGTGAAAATGAAGCTGCCCACAGCAGCACCTAGATAACATCTGGGCTTGGGCTGACCAGTGGTAGGTAACATTCACATGACATAAGTGCCAGGCAAAAGAAAGCCCAGTCATCTCTTCCTGACCGAGTCCTCACCATCAACCTCTGGTGGGTCGCCATTGACCAGAAATTAATGTGGGCTAGTGATATCAACACCATGGCTACCAGAGCCGAGTGACTCACCTCCTGTCTCCTCGTAGCCTCTTCATCACCTACAAGGCTGAAGTCAGGAGTGTGATGGAATACTCACTACTTGTTTGGACAGGTGCAACCGGAACAACACTCAAGAAGCTTGACATCATGAAGGTCCAGAGCAATTCATTTGATTAGCCACTCAACTCAATACTGTCCCCCTCTGGCACTGATAAATTGCAGTAACTCACCAAGGTTACATGACAGCACCTCCCTTCCCTGTGACATCTACCACAAGAATGAGCACAGCAATATTATGGGAACATCATCATCTCCAAGTTCCCTCCAATCATGCATCATCCTGACTTGTACATATATCTCGGTTCTTTATTCATTGCTGGGTCAACATTCTGGACCTAACACTAGGGCTGGAATTTTTTCAGTGCCGAGCATGCAGGTTTGGGGACGGGTCAGCAGTAAAAATCGCTGAAATTGCCAGTGCGTCGGTACCCGCCGTCATTCCACTGACTTCCACACTTAACTCGGGCGTGTTTCCCAGCGCATCACGGATCCGCTTGGGAGAGGCGGCTGACCTCATTCTAGTTTGTTCAGAGACCCTTAAGAGGGTTTTTAACAGCAGCTTTTGGCTTTAATTTCTGGAGCACGGGATCCGGGAACCTCACCTGTGAAGGAAGGGCGGAAGCTCAGTGGCCATTGTGAGAGTTCATTACAAACACTCCCACATTACACCTGATCACTTAACTAATGGAAAGACTCTTACTGACTCCATTTTTGCAGAGATTTAGCTGTCAGGAGTTTGCAGGTCAATTATGCAACCTCGGAAGCCACTCTCACCACATTGCTAGTCACTATCACACCAGTGAAGGATAGTGTCTCTGATCTCCACTTTCTCTGCCAACTATTACATCAGCATGGGTGCCACTTATGCTGTCTCACCTTGGACCGCAGAATCAGACCATGATGAGCCCCAGAACCAACAACACCAGCCACATCTGCAGCAGCAACCACAACAACAGCAATTCCTTCAACGACCTGATGCTGCACGGGAGAGAGGGGATAATACCCCCAACACAGGGAATACAGGCAGAGGATGAGCTTTGTCAACATGACTAAACAGCTGTGCTTCAGGAGGCTCAGGCTATTGCGCCAGGTCGTTCTAGACATTTGTAGCTTGCTGAAACAAGACCTGTTGCCCAGAGGTTCTGGCGCACATGTCTTACCAGTGGCTGTCAAAGTCACCACCGCCCTCAACTTCTTCGCCTCAGGCTCCTTCCAGGGATCTGAAGCAGACATGTGATGTATCACCCAAGTGACAGATGCCATGTTTGACAAGTCAGCCAATTATATCAATTTGACACTGTTGAAGCCAGTGTTACTGAGCGGGTGCTCGGCTTTGCGGCTCTGGCTGGCTTCCCACAGGTGCAGGGCATCATTAATTGCCCACATGTGGCCACTGGGAACGGTAGCAAATTGATTGAATTACTGGACTAGTAATTCAGAGGCCTGGACTAAAAATCTGGAGCGTGAGGTTCAAATCCCACCATGGCAGCTGGGGAATTTAAATTCAGTTAATTAGATAAATATTGAGTAACAAACTGGTGTCAGTAATGGTGACCATGAAACTACCAGATTATCATAAAAACCCATCTGGTTCACTAATGTCCTTTAGGGAAGGAAATCTGCCGTCCTTACCTGTTCTGGCCTCTATATAACTCCAGACCCACAGCAATGTGGTTGACTCTTAACTGCCCTCTGAAATGGCCTAGCAAACCATTTAGTTGTAACAAGAAACAATAATAAGAATAATACCGGATGAACCACCTGATATCGACCTCTACACCGACTTCGGACATGACAACGGCACACTCAGACCAGTCGAACCTGCAAAGTCCTCCTCACTAACATCTGGGGACTTGTGCCAAAATTGGGAGAGCTGTCCCACAGACTAAAAAGAAAGACTTGGATTTATATAATGCCGTTCACGACTACTGAATGTCTCAAAGCGCTTTACAGCAAATGAAGTACTTTTGGAGTGTAGTCACTGTTGTACTGTGGGAAATGCAGCAGCCAATTTGTGCACAAGCAAGTTCCCACAAACAGCAATGTGATAATGACCAGATAATCTGTTGTTTTGTTATGTTGATTGAGGGATAAATATTGGTCAGGACACTGGGTATAACTCCCCTGCTCTTCTAAGAAATAGTGCCATGGGATCTTCTACATCCACTTGAGAGAACAGACGGGGCCTCGGTTTAACATCTGATCCAAAAGACAGCACTTCCGACAGTAAAGCGCCCTGGCCTAAGACTGCCGAAAGTGGAGGAAAAGCATCCGGGAAGGTGCTTAACACCTCGAATCTCTTCGCCGAGAGCAAGCTGAAGCCAAGCGTCGATAGCAGAAGGACCACGTGGCAACCCAGCCACCCCAACCTCCCGTTCCTCCATCCACCATCTGCCCCCCTGTGACAGAGAATGTACTTCCCGCATTGGACTCTTCAGTCACCTGAGAACTCATTTTTAGTGTGGAAACAAGTTATCCTGGACGCCAAGAGACTGCCTATGATGATGACTGGAGTGTCAGCCTAGATTTCTTTTGTGCTCATGTCCTTGGAGACTAGAATCCACAATCTTCTGACTCAGAGGCGAGAGTGCTACCCACTGAGCCACAGTTGACACTAGTCAAGCAACAGTCTGAGATAGTCATAATCACAGAATCATACCTTTAATCCAATGTCCTCCATCACCATCCCTGGGTATGCCCTGTCCCACCGGCAGGACAGACCTGCCAGGGGTGTAGGCACAGCGGTACAGTCAGGAGGGAGTAGCGTTGGTAGTCCTCAACATTGACTCTGGACCACATGAAGTCTCATGGTTTCAGGTCAAGCATGGGCAAGGAAACCTCCTGCTGATTGTTGCCTACCCCTCTCCCTCAACTCATGAATCAATACTCCTCCATGTTGAACACCACTTAGAAGCTACACTGAGGGTAGCAAGGGCACAGAATGTACTCTGGATGGGGGGCTTGAATGTCCACCAAGAGTGGCTTAGTAGCACCACTACTGACTGAGCTGGCCGAGTCCTGAAGGACATAACTGCCAGACTGGGCCTGTGACAGGTGATGAGTGAACCAACACGAGGGGAAAAATACTTGACCTCGTATTCACTAATCTACCTGTCGCAGATGCATCTGTCCATGACAGCATTGGTAGCAGTAACCACCGCACAGTCCTTGTGCAGACACAGTCCCATCTTCACACTGAAGTCACCCTCCATCGTGTTGTGTGGCACTATCACCATGCTAAATGGGATAAATTCAGAACAGATCTAGCAGCAAAACTGGGCATCCATGAGGCGCTGTGGGCCATCAGCAACAGCAGAATTGTATTCCACCACAATTTGTAACCTCATGGCCCAACACATCCCTCACTCTACCATTACCATCAAGCCAGGGGACCAAATCTGGTTCAATGAGGAATGCAGAAGAGCATGCCAGGAGCAGCAGCAGGCTTACCTAAGTATGAGGTACCAACCTGGGGAAGCTGCAATACCTGACAACATGCATGCTAAACAACGGAAGCAGCATGCTATAAACAGAGCAAAGCGATCCCACAATCAACGGATCAGATCAAAGCTCTGCAGTCCTACCAGATCCAGTTGTGAATGTTGATGGACAATTAAACAACTAACGGGAGGAGGAGGAGGCTCCATGAATATCCCCATCCTCAAAGATGGCGGAGCCCAATACATGAGTGCAAAAGACAAGGCTGAAATGTTTGCAACCATCTTCAGCCAGAAGTGCTGAGTGGATGATCCATATCGGCCTTCTCTTGAGGTCCCCATCATCTCAGATGGTAGTCTTCAGCCAATTTAATTCACTCCACATGATATCAAGAAATGGCTGAGCGCACTGGATACAGCAAAGGCTGTGGGCCCTGACAACATCCTTGCTGTTGTGCTGAAGAATTGTGCTCCAGAACTAGCCGCGCCTTTAGCCAAGCTGTTCAAGCACAGCTACACCACTGGCGTTTACCCAACAATGTGGAAAACTACCTAGGTATGTCCTAGCCACAAAAAGCAGGACAAATCCAATCTGGCCAATTACAACCTTATTAGTCTGCTCTCTATCATCAGCAAAGTGATGAGAGGTGTCGCCGACAGTGCTAACAAGCGGCACTTACTCATCAACAACCTCCTCACCGATGCTCAGTTTGGATTCTGCCAGGACCACTCGGCTCCAGATGTCATTACAGCTTTGGTCCAAACATGAACAAAAGAGCTGAATTCCAGAGGAGGCTGAGAATGACTGCC
Organism: Pristiophorus japonicus; assembly: GCF_044704955.1. NCBI lineage: Eukaryota > Metazoa > Chordata > Chondrichthyes > Pristiophoridae > Pristiophorus > Pristiophorus japonicus. Next base: position 140,155,898 of record NC_091983.1, on the reverse strand, counting down.
CTTGACATCAAGGAACCCTAGTAAAATTGAAGTCTATGGGAATCAGGGGAAAAACTGTCCACTGGCTGGAGTTATACCTAGCACAAAGGAAGATGGTTGATGTGGTTGGAGGTCAATCATCTCAGTCCCAGGACATCGCTGCATGAGTTCCTCAGGGCAGTGTCCTAGGCCCAACCATCTTCAGCTGCTTCATCAATGACCTTCCTTCCATCACAAGGTCAGAAGTTGGGATGTTCACTGATGATTGCATAATGTTGACTTCCATTTGCAACTCCTCAAAAAATGAAGCAATCAATGGCTTCATGCTGCAAGACCTGAACGACATTCAGGCTTGGGCTGATAAGTAGCAAGTAACATTCGCACCGCACAAGTGCCAGGCAATGACCATCTCCAACAAGCGAGACTCTAACCACCTCCTCTTGATGTTCAACAGCATAACCATCACCGAATAACTCACCATTAACACCCTGGGGGTCACCATTGACCAGAAGCTTAACTGGACCAGCCACATAAATACTGTGGCGATAAGAGCAGGTATGGTGTATGAAATGATACAATGAACTTCGTACTGTGAGCCAGTGACCAGGTGTAACCTAGTCAGTCTTTAATGGCTTCCAGAAGTGAAGATACAAAGGTGAAGTTCAGGTTATATACTGGGCCCAGCACGAGTGTACCTATGACCCTAGGACCTCCGACGATAGTGCCCTCTGGTGGTGGGCAGACCTTATGTGCATACATTACAGCTGGGTACTCTATGGCAAGTGTCTCATCTGACTCCCCAAAGCCTTCCACCATCTACAAGACACGAGTCAAGAGTTTGATGGAATACTTTCCACTTGCCTGGATGAGTGCAGCCCCAACTGCACTCAAGAAGCCCGACACTATTTAGGACAAAGCAGGCCTCTTGATTGGCACCACCTTCACCATTCATGCCCTCCACCATCGGCGCACCGTGACTGCAGTGTGTACCATCTATAAGATGCACTGCAGCAACTCGCCCAGGCTTCTTCGCCAGCATTTCCCAAACCTGCGACCTCTACACCGAGGGGTGTTTGTGAACCGCAAGGGCTTCCACTCCCTCAATGTGCAGTTCGTCTACAACCATAAAAAGATCATCATGCATGTTTGCGCCAGATTCCCTGGCAACTGTCATGACTCTTTCATTCTGTGCTAGTCCACCCTCCTTCAGCTCTTCACACCTCCAGTCAGACTTACTGGCTGGCTGCTTATGAAGACATGGCTCATGACACCATTCAGGAGTCCAAGTACTGAGGGCAAGGAGCGTTATAATGAGAGTCACATATCCACCAGATGTGTCATAGAGCAAACAATAGGCATGTTGAAGATACGCTTCTGATGCCTTGACAGCTTCGGCTAATAAAGGAAAGCATTCTGTCTGCCTTTTAACAACCTTATCGACCTGTCTTGCTACCTTTAAGGATCTGTGGACATACACTCCAAGGTCCCTCTGTTCCTCCATACCTCTCAGTATTCTACCATTTATTATGTATTATATTGCCTTATTGCCCCGCCCCAGATGCATTACCTCTCACTTTTCCGGATTGAATTCCATTTTTCACTTTTCTGCCCAATTGACCAGTTCATCGATATCTTCCTGCAGTCTAAAGCTTTCCTCCTCACTGTCAACCTCACGGCCAATTTTTGTATCATCGTTAAATTTCTTTATCACGCCCCTTACATTTAAGTCTAAATCATTAATATATATAACAAAAAGCAAGGGACCTCGTACTGAGTCCTATGGAATCCCACTGGAAACAGCCTTCCAGTCTCAAAAACCTCAGTTAACCATTACTTTTTGCTTCCTGCCACTGAGTCAATTTTGGATCCAATTTGTCACTCTCCCTTGGATCCCATGGGCTTTTGCTTTTTTGATCAGCCTGCCATGTGGGACCTTGTAAAAAGCCTTGTTAAAATCCATGTACTGCCCTCATCGACCCTCCTTGTTACCTCCTCAAAAAATCCAATCAAATTAGTCAAACCCAATCTTCTGTTAACAAATCCATGCTGACTGTCCTTGCTTAATCTGTATCTTTCTAAATGAAGGTTTATACTGTCTCTCAGAATTAATTCCAATAACTTGCCCACCATCGAGGTTAAACTAACTGGCCTGGAATTACTCAGTTTATCCTTTCCACCCTTTTTAAACAATGGTACAAGATTTGTAGTTCTCCAATCCTCTGGCACCATTTCTGTGGCCAGGGAGGATTGAAAAATGATGGTCAGAGCCCCTGCAATTTCCTCCCTTGCATATTTTAATAGCCTAGAATATATTTTATCCGATCCTGGTGATTTATCCACTTTCAAAAATGCTAAACCCCTTAATTCCTCTTCTCTTACTATGTTTATTCCATCCAATATTCCACTCTCTTCCTCCTTAACTCCAACATCGGCATCGTCCTTCTCTTTTGTGAAGACAGCTGCAAAGTATTCATTAAGTGCCTTACCCACATCCTCCGCCTCCATACACAGGTCACCATTTTGGTCTCTATTAGAAGTGTGAGCGCTTTGAGAAGAGCTCCCACTTCCATGTCCCCTCTCACCATCATCCCACACATGGGCCACCCACACTTACCTACTAGTAGCTGGAGAGCACCTTGCTGCACAGCAGTGGGGCCATGAACACCCAAATCAATGTTTATATCCCTCCTAGAGAGGAGGTCAACGAGTGTCTGCCATCTGTTGTCCACAGCAAGCATGTTCTCGTGTGACTGGTGCATTTGCTTCTCCATGCAGGTGGCCATCCTTTCCATGGAACAGCACATCATCGCCATCACCTGCAAGATGGTGGTGCTCATGTTGGAGATGGACTCCTCCATTCTCTGCAAAATCTGCCAGAACCTCATGCTATTGTTGCTGCCCCTCCAAGATCACCCTCTTTCTCGATGGCCCTTGAGGCTCAGTGTCTGCATATAGCTGAGTAGAGCCTGGAGTGTCCTGTGCCCTCCGACGAGGAGTCTCCACTGCTGTCCCTGTCAACACCATCTGCTCTTACTCACTTGTGAAGTGTGAGACACCAGGTGACAACACTACTCTATCTCACACAAGACCCACCGACATGTGTGTATCTGCGCTGGTGCTGGCTGCACTTGGGTCTGTTGACAGTACACCCTCAGAGGCTGGAGCTTCCTCTGACGAGTAGTCTTACTCCTCTGGCTGGACAGTGGGTGGCATGTGGGGCACTTGATTCACCTTTGGGAGAATAAAATTATGAAAAAAAGTGTTATATTAAGACTGGGTAACGCTACCATTGTGCACATTATGACATTTCACTGACTGCTGACATCAGTCACCATATGAGTGACTGCTGTATGCCATGTGGCTGTATGAGATTTAATTCTGTCACCAGTTCGCTGGGATGACCCCTCTCTCACCGCCAGCAGCTCTGCAACTCCAGAGATCTCCAGGGCCTCCTCATCTGCTGGAGTGAATTGAGTAATGACTGGAGGGCCACCTCCGGTTCTCTGCCTCCCCCTATTGTTGTGGGCTCTCTTCTCTTGCAAGGAATGAAAGAAGAGAAGTTTGAGTGAGAGTAATGGATTGAGTGTAAGGAATGGATGGATTACATCTGTAGAGGATGACTATGAGGGAGTGGCTTTCCAATGCCAAATGGCCTCCTCCCGTGGTGTTTCTTGCTATAATTGCTTTTGGATGAGGATGAGTGTAAGTGGTGGTTAGTCAGATGGGGGTATGAGTATGTAGATAGACAAAGAGGAATGGGTGGACCCGCAAGGTAGGTTGGTGTGAAGAATGATGTGCAGGAGTAGGTTTGGGAAGGCAGAGTAATGAGGTTATGGTGACAGGCACATCAAGATGTAGGTGAATGTTGCATTCCATTCACCTTTCCTGACTTCATTAGATCATTGAATCTTTTCCTGCACTGGGTCCACATCCTCCTGACCACATCCCTGCAGCTGACCTCCTCGGCGATCTCCAGCCATGTCTATTTTGTATCTTTGGATGGTCTTTTGCATCTATCGTTAGGGAAGAGGACCTCCCTACGTGCTCTCACTGCTTGCACCAGAACATCGAGGGAGGCACCATTGAATCTTGGTGCGGCCCTCTGCCTTTGTGTCTCCATGACCCAACTTTTATCAGCTTTATGACACTACTCGGACCTCTGGATACCAAATTATTTACTCCTACATCAACCTTCAAATGAGATGTGTGCAAGGCTGCCTTAAATATCCATGCTGGAAATGAGTAATCGATGACATCATCAGACCTGCCCCATTTAATTGGGCCAGGAACCTTGCATGACTGGTTTAAGTGGGGCTAATAAGTACAAGTCACACTGCAGAACATGCTGTTCACATCTTCGGGTTACCAACCTGCAACGTGGCCCGCGAGCACGTAACCCGACTCCAGGGTAAAGATTCCGGCCCAATTCTGGGAACACCATCATCACAGGGCTGCAGCAGTTCAAGAAGCCCCAGCACCACTGGCTCAGCTCAATTAGGGGTGGGCAATACATCTGGCCTTGCTATTGTGGGGGGAGGGAGCAGCAGAAACCATTCTGGCAGAAGATTTAAAATTGTCACGTTGGCTTCCCTGCTGCTCCCCGGCTGGTGGGCCTGATATCCAAATACCCATCAATTTATTTTGGACCAATTGCTGTTTGAATTAAGAATTGTGGAGCCCACATATAGCTCTTACGGCAAGTGTGATTTGTGGAGTTTTTAGGAAAGCCCAGGGTACCATGAGTCCTGTCTCAAAAGTGATGCAACCGATCAGAAGTGCCAGCAAAATGTCTAGACTTGTTGCTGTAATTCTATGGCCTAGAAATTTGGGTGCGCCTATTTTTGGGCGTCTTACCCACACATTGTTAACAGCCTACGCACAAATGAGGAGGTCCGAACAGCCCTGGATTTTGGGGTTCAGACCTCATGATCATAATCATCATGATGCAAACATTGCAATCAGGGAGGAAGAGTGTGAAATATTAGATGAAATAAACATAGTGAGAGAGGAAGTATTAAGAAGTTTAGCATCTTTGAAAGTGGATAAATCCCTAGGCCCGGATGAAATGTGTCCCAGGCTGTTAAGAGAAACAAAAGAGGAAATAGCAGAGACTCTGACTATCATTTTCAAACCCTCTCTGGCTACAGGTGTGCTGCTGGAGGACTGGAGGACTGCTAATGTTGCACCTTTATTTAAAAAGGGAGAAAGGGATAGACCGAGTAATTACAGGCCAGTCAGCCTAACCTCGATGGTGGGAAAATTATTGGAGAAAATTCTGAGGGACAGGATAAATCTTCATTTAGAAAGATACGGATTAATCGGGGACAGTCAGCATGGATTTGTTAAGGGAAGGACATGTCTGACTAACTTGACTGAATTTTTTCAGGAGGTAACAAGGAGAGTCGATGAGGGTAATGTATTTGATGTAGTGTATATGGATTTTAGCAAGGCTTTTGATAAGGTCCCACATGGCAGATTGGTCACGAAAGTAAAAGCCCATGGGATCCAAGGCAAAGTGGCAAATTGGATTCAAAATTGGCAGGAAGCAAAGGGTGTTTTTGTGACTGTAAGGCTGTTTCCAGTGGGATTCCGCAGGGCTCAGTACTGGGTCCCTTGCTTTTTGTAGTATCTAGCAATGATTTAGACTTGATTGTAGGGAGTATGATTAAGAAGTCAGGAGTGAGGTTGGAGATCTTAGGATCGAAAGTGGCAGTGATTATGGTAAGTAATTACCTTTTTTTACTTAGTGGTGTTTAGCATTTTTCCCCCGGAGCCTCCTCCTTTTCCCTCTCCCCCTCCCCCATCTCCTACTTCTACCCCTCCCCCCTTCTCCTCCCCCTCCTTCTCCCCTCTCACCTCCTCCTCCTCCCCTTCCTACTCCTGATGAGCCCCTTCGTCCTTCTCAACCTGCAATCCTCTGTGCTGCTCAATGTTGTGCAGAATGCACCTTCAATATTTTGAGGGCTTGCTCTCTCACACACCTGATGGTCACGTATCTCTCGTAATGATCCTGCGCCACATTGGTGGGGTTCTTCACTGGTGTCATGAGCCAAGTTTGAAGGGATATCCCTTGTTTCTTATGAGCCAGTCCTTATGTCTGCTTCCTGGAATAAAAAAGGTCTTAAATATTGGACTCCAACAGTAAGAATACATCCTAACAATTTGGCACCGACCTGAATGAACCTCTTCTTGTGGTTGTACACCAGCTGCGCATTGATGGATGAATATCCCTTGTAGTTTATAAAAACTCCTGGTTACTGTGGTGATGCTCATATTGCTGCATGTGTGCAGTTGATGGCACTCTGTAACTGAGGGAATTCAGGCAGAGAGGTGAATCTGAGTGCCTGCTAAATCTGGCTATTGTCATCACAGGAGAAATTTGCATAATTGTTGGCCCTAACAAACAATCCATCAGTGACCTGCCTTATGCAATTGTGAGCAGCTGACTCGGAGATCTTGGATATGTCCCCGGCAGCGCTCTGGAAGGATCCGAAGCAAAAATGGAGAAGGCTGTGGTCACTTTCACAGCCACTGGTAATGTGTGGCCACCAAATCCAGCAGGGAGCAGGTCATCCTTTAGGAAGCTGCTGATATTTTCTACCACCTGATGCAACAACCTCAGCCTGCGGAAGCACTGCTCTTCCGAGAGATCAGAGAAGCTGAGCCTCTGTCGGTAAATGCTGTGATGTGGGTAGTGCCCCCTGCGATCTCAGTCCCTTTCCTGTGTACTTCCCTCCTGTGCACCTCTCTCTTGTGCACATGTTAATGCCACCACAGCACATCAGTGTGGATGGTGATGGTCTTTCTCTTCTGAAGTGCCTTCCAAGGCGACTTCCATCCTGATCTTGTCAGTTTGAAAGCCTTCACGATTGCACAAAGCTGTATCCGTGCAAGAACTCTCTGCCAAACATTTGCCAGAGGGAACTGAGACACCTGCTGCAAAAGTGAGCTTTTATTCAAACGGGACAATGACAAGTTTAAATACCCACCTGAACTGCTGCTGAAATTCACCTCTGTTTCATTGGTCAGTTTCCCGAGCCTGGGAAACCCATGGTGCAAAGGTTAAGTTTAGAGCAAAGTTAAAATCAATTTACAAAGACCTAATTAACATCTATTAAGGACGTTATTTGCACCAATAACTAACTGCCCGCAATAATTAAATCCACGACTTCAGTGAGTATGTTTCTTGCTGGCATCTAAACACACCTCCATTAAATCCGGAAGTGGGCGCAGTGGAGCTGGCCTGTGGTCCTGATTGAGAATTCATTCATTTTGACCCCTCACCCACTCCTAACTCACCTGTTCTTGGGGGTTAAAATTCCCGCCTTGTATTTTCATCATCATCATAGGCAGTCCCCCATCACCCGCGTCATGACAGGAGCCGACAACTGCTGGATGGACCACCGCCTAATCTGCTCCGTCAACAACATCAGTATAGCCCCAAAGCAGCGATGGCAACAGAAATAATGCTGCAGAAAGATCAACACTGGGGCACTCAAAGACCCAGTTAAGAAAGCCCTTGTATTTTATGATGTTGTTTGAACTCTCAGTTGGATGACTACCTGGTAATTCATCCAATCTCCTCTCTAATATGTTGCATATTTTGGTAACAGACCATGTCAAATATTAGTATTTTTCCTCAAAATGCAGTTTTGTGTAATTAGGCAATACCACAGTGGACTATTAGCATCAACACGAATACCAACATTTTTTGAAGGACTCTTGTTTTTAATAGTTCTGTAGATATTGCATTTAAACATAGCTAGTAGCTTAGCAATTAAACACAGTTATATTAACTTCAGATGTTAGAGAGCCAAAGGTGAGGTTGAAGTTAGAAGCCAGTTTGTGGTTTCAATTTATTTTTACACCCTTGGCCAGGTCCCCAGGCCAAGCAAACATTTTCAGCTCTCCTGAACCATGGACACTGCTTTTCTTGTGACCAAGGGTTAGCTCCAACAGAACTCTCCAATAATGTCAACTTTTTGTTGAAAGCCTCTTTGCAAGTGATCTTACACTCAAAGTTGTCTCTGTGATATTTGACGAGTGTAAATATTCTGTATGTAGCTATGAAAAACACTTTAAAGCAAATTAAAATGTAAGAACTAAGCCAGAGAGAGAGGGAGTGGTCACATGAGTGTTCAGCTGGAATGCAGCAACTGTGCTGAGCTTCCAGTCTTACTTGCCGTGCTTTTTTATCCCCTTAAAAAGTGGCTTAGAACATTTCACAACTATAAGTGATCAAAATAAATGTTTCTGAAGGGAATGACACATTCTAATCTGGGATCTGAGTAAGCTGCTATAAAGAATTTGGGATCTTAGTAAGCTGTTATAAAGATATGCTTAAAACAGATCTGACTGAACATGATGAGGATGTGGAGCTGGTGATGCAATGGGCAATGGCAAATGCAGCTGCTTCAGAGAACTCAGGGACACAATTTGCAATGAAAATTGCTAAAGATAGAACAAGTAGATAAAGGCACATTAGGCAGTTTTGATGCATTAACTCCATAAATTAAGTTTGTATAATATATATGAGTAACCTGTTGTTCTTGTTTGGCGATTCAGCTCCACTTTGTGATTAAAACTGAGGTATCTAAAGCTGGCCCATCCTACCTGATTAGCCATTAGCCCATATAATTCATCTTTCAAATTTTGTTCCACTTTGTTAATTTGGCATCGAAATAAACTTTTGCCTGATCTATAAAGAGGTAATTAAAATGTGTCATTCCCATTACATAGAATTCTTGATTTATGAGAAATAGATGGTACAAGCACTACTCCTTTTAAATACATTGGATCAGCAGGCACTCTGGAACAAAGCAGTGCTATCTGCTGTAAGGACATGTGCAGCTAACGTGCCCCACAGGACTGACACAGCAAATGGCAGTAACAGCCAGCTGTACCCTCGAGGCCTCTTTCTTCCCCTCTTTCCAGACATATTGTAACACTATCTGATGGGGCCTTGGAATGACTTGCAGAGCCAGGAGCCTTGCTACTACCTCATTTTGCATCATATTTACATTGCCAGTCATCAAACATGGGGTTGGAGTGTTGCCCCACTCCAGTCCAAATACTCGATTTCCTGCCTCCACATTTATTGTGCCAACGATCGGCTTTTGTCAGACAATCGTTGCAAAGAATGAAATATAAATAACTAACACAAGCAGAATTTGTAAGGTCTACCAACATTTGGGCCATTTACCTTTAAGTGGTTGCAACCCTTTATATTGGTCATTCATTCTTTGTAAGCAGCTCCTTAAGAGTTCCCTACATACAATTTCCTGTCCCCTTCTGGTGAGCTCAACATGCTCGGCCCAGTATGGGCAGACCACTTGTCCACAGAATGAAGATGCAGTTCTGCACACTGTTGGGAGGATGCTAATAAAGCACCACCTAACTAACAACTGATTTGGAGGCCCAATCTAATTAAATTAAGTAAATCCTGTAAAGTCCTGTCCCCTCAGTAAAGATTCACATGAGGCATGTAGTGAAGTCAAGGTCACTCTGGACCTGCTCTGGAATGCTGCACTTGCCTGAGACCTGTCCTTATATACCTGTCTGGGACAGGTATCCCAGTGTCTCCTGCAAGTGCAAGTCTCCTGGTGGTAAGGTATGCTGGTGGTTACAGGTCATATCTTATTACAGTCATGTATAGCATGTTAGGATACAGTTATATATAATAATGTAGGATACATGACATCACCCTCCCCCAAGGTCTTATTGTCTTTATAGGTTCAGTCTCTCAGGTGGTCTACGCTCTCGTGTGGAGCGTCTGAGTTGTGGTTCAGTTGTTTGCCTTGGTGTCTGTTTTTCTTTGGGTGTGGTTGCTGGTATCTCGCCTGGGCTGTCTGTTTCGATTGGTGTGATTGTTGTTGACTCGCCTGGGCTGTCGGTTGGGATTGCCCTTTCCTCAGGTTGTTCCCTCTGTCTGTCCACCAGGTGTGGTGCGAGTTCCACATTGTAGTCTGCCTCTGGTTCCGCAGTGTTGTTGGTAAATCTGCTTTTGATTTGGTCTACATGCCTCCGGCAGGTTTGGCCATTGTCCATTTGTACTACCAGTAGCCTGTTTCCTTCCTTGCCCGTTACTGTCCCTGCAAGCCATTTGGGACCCCTGCCATAGTTTAGTACAAACACTTTGTCCCCTATCTCATTCCAATCTCCCCCTCGAATTTCTGTCATGGTACTCAGTTAGCTTACGGCGCTTTGCCTCAACGATTTCGTGCATGTCTGGGAGAATTAATGAGAGCCTTGTTTAAAAGTCCTTTTCATCAACAGTTGCGGGGGGGTTCCCAGTCAGTGAGTGCGGACGAGATCTGTATGCCAGCAGCAGTCGCGACAGGCGACCCTGCAGCGTGGGACCTTGGATTTTAAGCATGCCTCGTTTAATGATTTGCACTGCTCTCGCCGCCTGGCCATTGGAGGCCGGCTTGAATGGTGCCGTCTTGATGTGATTTATGCCGTGGTCAATTTTAAAATCTTGGAATTCTAGACTGGTGAAGCACGGACCATTGTCACTGACCAATATGTCAGGGATTCCGTGCGTTGCAAACATGGTTGCGAGGCTCTCCACAGTGGTGGAGGTTGTGCTCGAGTTTAAAATGGTGCATTCGATCCACTTTGAAAATGCATGTACAACTACGAGGAACATTTTGCCCATGAATGGGCCCGCATAGTCTACGTGCACCCGCGACCACGGTTTGGTAGGCCAGGGCCAGGGGCTCAGGGGAGTTGGGCACAAATGGTGCACCTTCGGACGCAGAGCTCCAAGTCCGCGTCAATACCAGGCCACCAGACGTGGGATCTGGCTATGGCCTTCATGAGAACGATCCCCGGGTGCTCGCGGTGGAGCCCCGGACAAATGCCTCTCTGCCTCGCAGAGGCATGACTACTCGGCTACCCCACATCAGGCAGTCACTTGTAGTGATAGCTCATGCATGCGCCTGTGAAAGGGTTTAATTTCCTCGGGGCAGGCATCGCGAGCCTCTGCCCAGTCACCGGTTAGGACACATCTTTTTACTAAGGATAACGTGGGGTTACTGGCCGTCCAGGCTCTGATTTGGCGAGCCGTCATGGGCGAACCTGTGGACTCAAAGGCATTGATTGCCATGACTATCTCACAGTCCTGTTCGTCAGACCCTTCCGTGGTCGCCAGGGGAAGCCTGCTGAGCGCGTCGACACAGTTGTCTGTGCCTGGTCTGTGCCTTATGGTATAGTTGTAGGACGCCAGCATGAGTGCCCACCGTTGAATTCGCGCCGAGGCGTTGGCGTTTATTGCCTTGCTCTCAGATAGTAGGGACTTCAGGGGCTTGTGGTCGGTTTCTAATGCGAACTTGGCCCTGAAAAGGTATTGGTGTATCTTTTTGACACCATACACGTATGCGAGCGCCTCCTTCTCTACCATTCTGTACCCGCGCTCCGCCCGTGAAAGTGACCTGGAGGCATAAGCTATGGGTTGCTATTTGCCCGCACTATTGACATGTTGTAAAACGCACCCGACCCCATACGCTGACGCATCACATGTGAGAACTAGCTTTTTACCTGGATCAAAGAAAGTCAAAATACTGTTGGAACATAGAAGGTTGCGTGCCTTATTGAAGGCATGTTCCTGGGCGTCCCCCCAAAACCAATCGCACCCCTTCCTGAGTAGCACGTGGAGAGGCTCCAGCAACGTGCTTAGGTTCTGCATAAAATTCCCTTGTGAGTTTTGTTCTGTCTCTTTTATGCGGCCACTGTTGATCAAATTGTTGAGCGCCCATGAGAGACTGACTCGCTCCCATATCCAACTCCATGTTGACAGGTATCCCGTTGAGTAGGACCCTCATCATTATAGGAGGCATCTTGTTGTAGGAGCAGCGGCCATTGATCGTGTTGACCCGCTGTACATCGGTGTCCCGGGTGCTGTCCCCACCGTCTTCTGGTCCGCTTTCCGACCGATCCGATTCGTATACCAGCCGAGCTGCCGTTTTTTTGCACATGCGGGTCAGATGCCCTGTATATTCACAGTTCCTGCAAACAGCCTGCTGAAATCAACATCCCCTTGACGAGTGCCCACCCCCACACTTCCATTGTTTCCAAAGAATGAGCTTCGTCTGGCTGATCTCTCTTGAGCTTCTCTCAGTTTGTAGTTGATTGCTCGCATTGTGGGTTGATGAGGTGTGAACGGCCGTTCCTGTGGCCCTTGATGGCTTCTGGCGCCACTGCCTGCTGTTGAGGGCCTGCTCTCCCGCTTTTGTCTGTGTGTGGGGGTAGCAGCTTGTTTAGTGCTGTGAACTCCTTGTTCCGATATTTCGTTAGTTGTCGTACCTGCATTGTAAATCGACCTCGTTTCTTCTTCCCCTGCCAAGAATGTCTGTGCAACCAGTGCTGCTGCCCCTAAGGTCAGGTTCTTGGTCTCTATGAGCTTTCAGAATATGCCTGCGTGGCTTATTCCTTCAATGAAAAAGTCTCTCAGCATTTCTCTCCTCAGTTCATCGGAGAACTCACATAAACTAGACAACCTCCGAAGTTCCGCCACGAAGTCGGGTATGCTCTGGCCCACATAGCATCTGTAGTTGTAGAACCTGTGTCTGGCCATGTGTAGGCTGCTCGCTGGCTTCAGGTGGTCTCTTACCAGTGTGCTCAATTCTTCAAACGACTTGCTTGCTGGTTTCTCGGGTGCCAGCAGATCCTTCATTAAAGCGTATGTTTTCGAGCCACAGCTGGTCAAGAGATGGGCTCTTCTCTTGTCTGCTTTGTCGTCTCCTAACTAGTCTTTGGTTACAAAGCTTTGCTGGAGCCTTTTTATAAAGTCCTCCCAATTGTCTCCAGCATTGTACTTTTCATCTGATCCGTTGTTCGCCATTCTGTGGATTCTGTAATCCCGTAACTCGTCGCCACTGTAAAGTCCTGTCCCCTCAGTACAGATTCACACGAGGCATGTAGTGAAGTCAAGGTCACTCTGGACCTGCACCTTTATTTCACAGCTCTGGAATGCTGCACTTGCCTGAGACCTGTGCTTACATACCTGTCTCTTGCAAGTGCACCCCTGGTGGTAAGATATGCTGGTGGTTACAGATCATATCTTATTACAGTCATGTATAGCATGTTAAGTTACAGTTATATATCATAATGTAAGATACATGACAAACCAAAAGATTAAATATAATCAAAAGGTTAAATATATCTCAACCTAAGCTGTATAAGATGTATTTTTTTCAGCAAACATATGCATAAGTGGTTGAACTAAGAAGCAGCACACTTATCTCTGCAGGTGAGGAAGACCTGATACTTCACCACCTGTCTGCTAGCGCTGGTATAGAAATACCTGCTGAATTGGATTAATGCTTTGGAGCGGATGCTGAGTCAAACACTGGTTGCACAATATCAGATGTTTTCAATCCAGTGCGTGCATTCTGTAATCAATTATTATGTTTGTCTTCTCAAAAACATATTTTCTCATGAAATTTTTGCCAACTTCTTTCCTTCTGGAAGCCTAGTCCATTATCATTATTAACCATCATCTCTATTCTATTTGCATTCACATGAAAATTCTGAAAAACAAGTGATTAATTATTGCAATTTACCGACAACATCTTGCCTCTGTTGTCCATTCAGTTCACATCCGAATATGGTTTGAGAATGTTCATACCCAAAATATATTAGCATGGTTAGAGGATTGGTTAACTAACAGAAAACAGAGAGTAGAGTTAAATGGTATATTCTCGGGTTGGCAATCAGTAACTAGTGGGGTGCCGCAGGGATCAGCGCTGGGACCCCAACTATTTACAATCTATATTAACGGCTTGGATGAAGGGACCGAGTGTAACATAGCCAAGTTTACTATCGATACAAAGATGGGAGGAAAAGCAATGTTTGAGGAGAACACAAAAAACCTGCAAAAGACATAGATAGGCTAAGTGAGTGGGCAAAAATTTGGCAGATAGAGTATAATGTTGGAAAGTATGAAGTTATTCACTGTGACAAAAAAAAATCGAAGAGCAAGTTATTATTTAAATGGAGAAAAATTGCAAAGTGCTGCAGTACAGCAGGACCTGGGGGTCCTGGTGCATGAAACACAAAAGGTTAGTATGCAGGTACAGCAAGTGATCAGGAAGACCAATGGAATCTTGGCCTTTATTGCAAAGGGGTGGAGTATAAAAGCAGGGAAGTCTTGCTACAATTTTATAGGGTATTGGTGAGGCCACACCTGGAATACTGCATACAGTTTTGGTTTCCATATTTAAGAAAGGATATACTTGCTTTGGAGGCAGTTCAGAGAAGGTTCACTAGGTTGATTCTGGAGATGAGGGAGTTGACTTATGAGGAAAGGTTGAGAAGGTTGAGCCTCTAATTATTGGAATTCAGAAGAATGAGAGGTGATCTTATCAAAATGTATATGATTATGAGGGGGCTTGACAAGGTGGATGCAGAGAGGATGTTTCCACTGATAAGAGAGACTAGAACTAGGGGGCATAATCTTAGAATAAGGGGCCTCCCATTTAAAACTGAGATGAGGAGGAATTTCTTCTCTCATCTGTGGAATTTGCTGCCTCGGAAATCTATGGAAGCTGAGACGTTGAATAAATTTAAGACCTAGATAGACAGTTTCTTAACCGATTAGGGAATAAGGGGTTATGGGGAGCGGGCAGGGAAGTGGACCTGAGTCCATGATCGGATCAGCCATGATCGTATTAAATGGCGGAGGAGGCTCGAGGGGCCGTATGGGCTACTCCTGTTCCTATTTCTTATGTTCTTCTTAAAACTGGGCAAAAATGATTAGCAAAGTAAATGAGGATTTCAGTATGTTTTTTTTCAGTGAGCCAATGTCCAAAAACGGAAAATCTTTTTGATAAGATAAACAATATCTGAACTGGGATTAATGATTCATTTACATTGCAGCACCATGTCATTATTGCCTGAGGTCCTCATACTGGAAATCATTTCATTTATATTGCTGGTAGATTCACACCACCAGAATAACAGACAAAGCACAACGCACACATAGGCTTGCACATGTACAGTTGTTTTAAAGTTGTGATATGTGACTTTGTTTCTGCTCACTGTATCTCCCCCAATGGCTGGAGAAGGTGCATACAGGCCAGCAAGTGCACAGCCACTTCAGTGGCCTGTATGGGCTGGAAGAACTGTTCAGTCTGCCAGAGGAAATGGGCACTGTTGGCCTGTTGAGCCATATTAGTTACTGTTAGCGTTAGTGTTTTCTTAGAAGAATCACTCAACACTCAGGGTCGGTTCCAATGCTGAAGCAGCTTTTATTACGCTCAGCGGGAAGGAAAAACTCAGGACCGTATCCAGGTTTCTCTTCACAGAACAAAGGATTACATGCACCTTTATATGTTTCACAACAGTTACAAAACAGTTTACTACAGCTACACAGCCCATCACGGCTGGACACAAGCCAATCACAATGATTATAGATTACATATAGGTTATTTTAACCCAATAGAATTCCCCTTATGTCTCAGGAACCATGTGTTCGTCTTTTGTCAGCTTGGGCTGATTGATATAGGTTCTCTCACTAGTTCTTTCTTCTTGGAGAAATAATTGGTTTCTAACCTTGTTTACAGGAGATGGGTTCTCTTATCTCTTTCTTCCTGGGGAATTAATTGGTTTATGGCCTTGAATATGGGAGATGGGTTCTCTCCTCATTATTCTTATCCTGCATCCAAGGCATTCCTATAGTGGGCCTCACAGGGTTATTGCTCGGTCATTGAACATTCAACAGTTCACAGCTTGACTACCTGATTTCCCATCATGCCTGGGCAGCCATTTTATGTGTGGCCACTTAAGCTTATGTGAGTTCTAAATATCCAGCAGGTGCCTAATGCCTAAGTCTATATATATCTTTCGACTCTCTACAACAATTCCCCCTTTCGGTAAAGGGACTAGTCCTAGTCCCCTTTTAACCGAAATACTGCCTTTATCTGATATTTGTGCACGGCCCGGTACTCCTTGCCTCAACGTGCTGGCCAGTCACGCGGTTTCAGGAGTTCCGGTTGCTTAAATCAAATTAACAAAGGCTAGCTCCTCCCGTCCCCTTATCAAACAGGCCTGTTTAATATCCAGGGAACGGTGATTAGTCCGTTTCCGCCGTTTGTGGCGCCTGCATACCTGGCAGGCCATCACGCCCCATGTTATTGCTAAGATTAATTGTATTCCGACCAGTGTGTGTGAAATAATTCGGATCCATGGGTGGATGTTCACATTTATTCCCCAGTCCCAGACCTTTCTCCACCAACTCTGACTTTGTAAGTCTACCTCGGTATCTTCTTTGATTTTAGTTTGTAGCTGGTGATAGAGTTTTACAGATTGACCCACTCTGAGCCTCAACTCCCGTAATACTACGGTTAGATGTGGGATAGGGACCTGCTCTGGCTCGTCATAATCCTGCAAATGATCATGGAGCTGATCAGTTACTTCAATAACTTCGGACTTCCGGCGCCTAACCTGGGTGATATGCGCTTGCCCGATCGCGACAGGTCGTAGTGGTGTAAAGCAAAAGTTTGGCTGCGGTATAGGGCACTGCAGGTCATTATACTGGTATGAACGCTCAGTAGTAGAGACGCAGTATCTTCCCCTCCCTCCGTAGCCTGCCCTTGCGAAGTGCATGTGTGCGGGCACTATTTCTAGTACACACCCGTTGGTTCGGTTAAACCCGCACTCGTCTAGTTCCCCTTGGCCCACCGGGTGAGGGCATACTGTGATTTCCCCCCTTTGCTTGCAATCTGCTAGGGAAATCCCAGTAAGTATGTTGTTTCGACGAACGGCAGAGGTGGTGGTTAGGTAGTAGCGTATGGAGACATTTTCCCGTATTACTCCGATATTCTCTAGTTGGTATAAGGGGAACGGCCCTGAGTCCGGCGTTGCTATGGGGATCAACAGGACTATCCCTATCCCGGTAGTCCTACCCATCTGGCAATCTGGAATTGCGGGGTATACTCGGGTCAGTCCCTTCAGAGTACAATTATCCAGTGTCCCCCTTTGGTTCGCCAACTGAGCCAAATGTGAACTGTCTATCCAATCGGGTACTTCCCCGCGTTGGATCTGGTCGAGGTTGTGGCGGATCTGTCCCACCATCCACAGACCATAAGCATGACAGAGTTGCCCCTGTCTTTGCTTTATTGTATCTTCTTGTTCTCTATCAATGAGGTGATTGATGGTTTTAGCGTGAGCTTCCAGGACTGAGATGCCATCCAACTGGATTTCGGCACCCTCCTTTCCTAGGTTGGCCTGGTCTTCCTGGTTTTGCTCCACCCTCTCCAATAACCCCTTCATCACCCCTTTAAGCTGTTCTACCCTCTCATTTAGCCCTTGTATGTCTATCGAGTTCACTACGGAGGTTCCTGTATTGAAAACGGTAGCAACATCATTTACTATTTCCCTCTTCACCCTGGGTGCTAACCCCTGTCCCTGGAACTTACTGGCACCCATGGCATCGGCAGCCTGCTGCATTACGACTTTACTTAATACCTTGTACATCTTCCTTGACTGTTCGGTACAATATTCCGGCATCTGGATGCCTGAAATATTGATCAGAACAGGCACAATTTCATGTTTAACATTATCATACAATAATTCCCCTTCGTTGTACATTGCAATCCCATTTTCTGGTCCCTTAGTAGTTATGGGACAAGGCAGTTTTTCGGGCAATGTAGTGATTCTTATGGGGCGCGGTGTCGGAGGGGCTGAGAAACATACATACAATTATATTGCAGCCGCCCCCGCCTCCTCGTAATACCCACACAGCCCCATTCCCTTCTTGCGGATGACTGATTGCTGGGATTGTCCCGGAGGCGCGCAAATTATGCCGAAAGTACATTCATCAGGCCCTTTGACATCCCTCCGTTTAATGCATCTGCTCCTTATACCCGTGGAGCACTGTACACATACTCTTATTCTTATTAGGATTCTTATTAGGATTCACTTGTAACCATGCATTAAAATAAGTCCTGTCCTTGCTCCAGTCCTTGGCTGCTGGGATGCACATTCCGTCCGTTAAATTAAACAAGACTCCATAGTTCATATAGTTGTTTATTTCCAGCGTGCTCTGCTGTCCGTCGGTGTTGCCCAGGGTACGTGCATGTCGCAGGGCTATCCATATTACGAGTAGCGCCTTTCGTATTTCCATTCCGGTAAGTATTATCTGTAATTTTAAACAGACGGCCTGGTCGTCACCAGGGGTTAAGTTTTTTTGCTCTACGAGTGTCCCTGTCACCCTGCAAAATCAGAAGGACAAGGTTATAATCGAACCATTTCGAGCTGAATCTGTAGGGCGTGCGCCTGTGTCTTTACCCACTTAAATATTACCCAAACTCCTATTATGACCAAGGCCAAAGCTATTCCTCCAAACATCGCTGTCTGCTTTACCGTTAGGTTGGGTTTGTGGACTACACCTACCCACCGTGGGGTACATTGGCTCTATTGCCAGAGGTGATGGTGCTATGGCTGCGCACTGCACTATCCGTCTAGACCCGTTATCTCTTCCAGCCTGTTTATCTTAGCTTTTAACTCTTCAATTTGTTTTATTGAGTATCTATTTCTTTATTGTATCAGGCAAGTATTATTACATAAGCTAGTTCTGTTTTTATTTTTGTTTCCTCTGTTAGGTGAGTCTTTTTTTTTTCTATTAAGAAATCCAAATTAATAATGTTCAGTATAAAACGGCTGTCAATGGAAAGGGTTAATTCCTTTCCAGGTTTGTAAGAAGACCTGATGTCATTACGTGACTTCACGTAATCATCTGAAAAAAAAGTCTTTGTGCCTTCAAAACTGGCTTCGAAATTAGGAATCCGTTAAAAACAGCATTAATCATTAGAGTAAACTCCAATGTTTTCTTAACTTCTAATTCAAGTACTTGCCAAAGAATTTTTTTTTTAAATTGTTTTAAAACAAGACCACACATACAATAGCAATTTTGTTTACTGAAATTCAATTCTGTTTTTTTTTTATTTCTCTCTTTCTCCTCGTTATCTTCAAAACCCTCCTGCTTGTTTAGACTGTTCGGGACATTTTGGAAATCTTTTCAAACTGCATTGAAACTTTTTCATAATTGAAAATTCGAATCCATGTAGAGTGTTTTTTTTTTACTTATTCCAATTTTTTTTTCTCTTCTAATTAAACCAATATCTTTTTCACAGCAAACATCAACTAGTATTTAGTAAGTTATGTCTTTTTCCATTTAGTCTGTTACATCTTTTTTTTTCTTTCTTCAAATTAGGTTTTGTATTTTACACGGAGGGTTCGTAACTCCATAAAGTTGTTAATTTAAAATCATTTGTTTACTTTCAAAGTGGCGTCTTTATCTTTTTCTTTTTCTCCATAACTGGAATGGAGTCCAGCTTTTGAGTGCTGCCTTTCGTTATCTCAAAATGCTCCAGTTTCAAAGTCGTTACTAAAGCTTGTTGTTTTTTAACATTTTCCAAAAGTTCCTTTTACACCTTCGCAGATAGCTCGCCACTTGCCCAGGAGTTTGACCTGATCAGATTTAATTTAATCTTTCTCTTTTTTTTTTAAATCCACCTCAGTATTTCCTGTGCCTTCTCTGAATATCTCAAAATCCCAATTCAAACTTTGTAATTTCAATCTTTATTTAAAACTTTTTTTTTTAGAAGCTCTTTTTTTTTAAAGCATTCTTTATCTCATTCCGAGACTAAATTTATGTCTTTCAACCCAATCAATCATTGCATGTTTTCTTTCGGCAAGTAAGTGAGCATGTCAAATAAATATTTTGCTCAACAAACCTATTCTTTATTTGTTTATTCTCCTAGCTCCGTAACTTATCATCCGAATAAATCCACACCTGCGTTTCTAACTTAAATGTCTTAAAACTTCCCACATACAGGACAACATTACAAAGGGTTTAAAAAAAGACTTTCACTCTGTTTCTAAAATAAACAGACACTTGCATTCCTCTTCCAACCAGGCTTTCGGAACATGAAAACATAAAAAAATTCATTCTGCAGTCAAAAATCACACAGACACTTCTCACTCAACGATCAGACATTTACAACAGTCTCTCTTCTTGTTTTGGCCGGCTCTATTTTTGGATCCATGACCTTTCAGGGAATTCGTAGTTTTATCTAAATAATTCCTCACATAACTAATTCCTGAGGATTCCACCCTGCTTTAATCATTTTTTCAATTAGCTTCTTTTGTTTTTCCGCCAGGTGGCGGGTAAGCGACCCTTCTGGTCCCCACTCGAGTTTACTTGTTTTCATGGCCATTCCTGGGTAGGACTGGTATCGTTAGGAATCTACTCTCAGAGGTCCGCTTTCTTTCTAGCGCGACTTGTAGTAAACTGTCTCTTGGCTACTGTCAGGTCACAAGTTCTGCTGTTACACAAACTTATACAATTCTTAAAAACGCGTTTAAGCAATTCCCGCAGTGCTCTACATATCCTTAACGACTACCTACCACCGCTCAGCCCGTTGGTCCGACCCTGTTCACAGGTTTGGATTCCGTTAGCCGCTGTACACCGCTTGGTTCTACCCCGGGGTATTTCAAATTTCACTACTGGGTCCGGAAGATGTCTCTCGGTATCACGATCCCACGGTCTAAGTGTGTTCCCTACGCTTACTTGGTTCCTGGCCGTCACGTGGGACAAAAGTCCTCTTAATTCAGGCTCAGGCTAGGCGTTTGAGATATTAGACCGTCTCCTCATGTCGATCAACCAGCTTCCACCTTCCGCACCCTTTATACTTAAAAATTGTTTTTTATACTCACCCGGGTTTTTTCCAAGGGCGTCCAGCGACTCCGGGAAGTCCCGTCGACTACGCCATTGTTAGCATTAGTGTTTTCTTAGAAGAATCACTCAACACTCAGGGTCAGTTCCAATGCTGAAGCAGCTTTTATTACGCTCAGCGGGAAGGAAAAACTCAGGACCGTATCCAGGTTTCTCTTCACAGAACAAAGGATTACATGCACCTTTATATGTTTCACAACAGTTACAAAACAGTTTACTACAGCTACACAGCCCATCACGGCTGGACACAAGCCAATCACAATGATTATAGATTACATATAGGTTATTTTAACCCAATAGAATTCCCCTTATGTCTCAGGAACCATGTGTTCGTCTTTTGTCAGCTTGGGCTGATTGATATAGGTTCTCTCACTAGTTCTTTCTTCTTGGAGAAATAATTGGTTTCTAACCTTGTTTACAGGAGATGGGTTCTCTTATCTCTTTCTTCCTGGGGAATTAATTGGTTTATGGCCTTGAATATGGGAGATGGGTTCTCTCCTCATTATTCTTATCCTGCATCCAAGGCATTCCTATAGTGGGCCTCACAGGGTTATTGCTCGGTCATTGAACATTCAACAGTTCACAGCTTGACTACCTGATTTCCCATCATGCCTGGGCAGCCATTTTATGTGTGGCCACTTAAGCTTATGTGAGTTCTAAATATCCAGCAGGTGCCTAATGCCTAAGTCTATATATATCTTTCGACTCTCTACAACAGTTACTGTAATTTAAAGGACAGTCTGCTTAGCAACTACATAATATTACATAATAACCCTGGGTTCCCCCAATGGAGGAAGAGGGCCTTGTAATATCTTCCTTCCTCCATTCCAGCCCCCAGCTACCTGTTTGTGCAGGCCTCTGTCTCTGGCAAGGCCTAGATGGATGCTGATATGCTAATCTCCAGGGCACTTCAGCCCCTTTAACTTTCCAGCCGCCTCCTGTGGTCACTGCAGCACTGCTGGGATTTTGCAGACGTGTAGCGGCAGATTCTGTCTTGGCAGCAGGAATCCCACTGGGAGCCTGCAATGCATACAGGATAATTCTTTTAAAAAAGGGATAGCTCAAGGGAGAGAGCTTAGCAATTCAGTTAAGAATGTAATAATGGGCCCAAGTTTCCACATGATTTACGCCTGATTTTTAGGAGCAACTGGTGGAGAACGGATTATCTTAGAAATCGCAATTCTCCACATTTTTTTTTCTGCAGTTCTAGTCAGGTAGAACAGTTCTACTTTGGAACAGAATTTTTTCTTCAAAAGGGGGCGTGTCCGGCCACTGACGCCTGATTTCAAAGTTTCCACAGTGAAAACGTACTCCAAACTAAGTTAGAATGGAGCAAGTGAAGATTTTTGTAGAACTGAAAAAACCTGTTCTACACATTAAAAAATCAGGTGCAGGTTACAAATTAGGTGTCCAGAACGAGGTGGGGGGGAGGGGGGGGGAAGGGAAGTCATTAAATTCTACAATAAATCCTTATTTATACTTCTACAAATATTATACAAATAAATCCAACCTGAATAAACATTTATAAGCAAAGAAAAGATTAAATAAACCATCTTCCTACCTGTGTGAAGGCACAGAGAATGCTGCAGTCAGCCTGAGGCGCCCGTTCTTCCCGCGGGGGGGGGGGGGTGGTGAAGGAGACAGTGAGAAGGCTGCAAGTGCTGATGTGCTGATGGCAATGCGCTTTTATTAAACAGCTACAAAGAACTACAAAAATGGCCGAGTGCCAATGTTTTTTTCACACTGCGCGTGCGCGAACGCTCCAATGCGCACGCGCAGCGTTGCCGGCAGGAAAAAAACTAATTTAAATAGTACCCGCCCCCTCCCACTTACAAAATCGGCGCGAGTGTAGGCTCCGCCCCCCTGGGCACCGCGCCAGGCAGACAAGGAGCTGCAGAACGCTCCAGAATCGCGAGTTTTTTTTCCGGTGCCGTTTTAGGCGCGAAAAACGGGCGCCCAGCTCGGAGGGGCGCCCGTTTTTTATCGTGTGGAAACTTGGGCTCAATAATAGGAGACTCGATAGATAATTTGACACTATGGCCCCAATATTAATCTGGAGGCGGCTTCCATGCAATGTGTTGGAATTGCATGGGGGAAACACGGAAGCCAACTGAGTGTGTCAGAATCTGCGATCTTAACTCAATTGAACCAATTAATTTTGACTTCCGGTTTTGCATCTCCAAGTTGCACAGCGGGTGTGATGTGCAGCTGCATGATGTGATCGCAGCTGTATTTAAAGGGACAATTCATAAATGGAAATTGGGGGTGTTGATGGTGGACATGGAGCAAGGGTAGCACCCAGATTTAATGAAGCCTCACTGGAATTTCTGTTGGGTGCAATCAGGAGGAAGAGGAGGGACATGCTTTTCCCCATCAATGAGAGGAAGAAAACCTGTTGCACTCACC
This sequence comes from Pristiophorus japonicus, assembly GCF_044704955.1. NCBI lineage: Eukaryota > Metazoa > Chordata > Chondrichthyes > Pristiophoridae > Pristiophorus > Pristiophorus japonicus. Next base: position 140,132,776 of record NC_091983.1, on the reverse strand, counting down.
AAGAAGGTGTGGTTGGGGGTAACTCAGGAAGTGAGCAGCAGGAGCATTATGCCCAGGTCACGATCCAATATAGAAAGTAGTTTAATGACCTTACCAGGTCAAGAAAAATGCATACATTTGCTGATTCAATTAAATTCTGTGCTTTAAGTCCGCCCCCTTTCACTCTGTCTTGCTCAGTGTTCTCCATCACATCACTCGTCATACCCATTCAACTTTCAGCAGAATCCAACCTTCACTTCCTATGTACTTAGGGGCACTTCAATCTATTCAACTTTCCAGCTGCCTTCCCATTTATCCAGCCACCATTACCACTCACCCCAAACTTTATGCAAAGTGATGCATCTATCTCATAGTCACCCCCACCAAATGCATTGAATCCATCGGGTGAATACTTCACCTTCACTCACTCACAGGTCTGTTTTATCATTCCTTGTAGGAGAAGAGAGCGCAAAGTGCAAGGGAGAGGGACAGGATTGGAGGTGAGTCACCACAAATAGTACAACTCCCAGAGGAGGAAGCCCTGTAGATAGATGGCACATCATCATCATCATCATAGGCAGTCCCTCGGAATCGAGGAAGACTTGCTTCCACTCCCAAAGTGAGTTCTCTGATGGCTGAATAGTCCAATCTGAGAGCCACAGACCCTGTGGAACAGGTGGGACAGACATTCGTCGAGGGAAGGGGTCAGTGGGGCTGGTTTGCTGCGCATTCCTTCCACTGCCTGCGCTTGACCTCTTCACGCTCTTTGCGTTGAGATTCGAAGCTGCACAGCTGCATCCCTCTCAGTCAGAGATGGAGAGACAGAAAGCTCGCAGACAGCTGGTGACAGAATTGCATAAGAACATAAGAAATAGGAACAGGAGTAGGCCATTTGGCTCCTTGCGCCTGTTCTGCCATTCAATGAGATCATGGCTGATCTACCTCAACTCCACTCCCTGCACTATCCCTTGATTCCCTTAATATCCAAAAATTTATCAATCTCTATCTTGAATATTCTCAATGACTGAGCTTCCACAGCCCTCTGGGTAGAGAATTCCAAAGATTCACAAAAATAAATTTCTCCTCATCTCAGAGGTAAATGGCTGACCCCTTATTCTGAGACTGTGACCCCTGGTTCCAGCCAGGGGAAACATCCTCCCTGCATCTATCCTATCAAGCCCTGTAAGAATTTTGAATGTTTCAATGAGATCACCTCTCATTCTTCTGGACTTTAGAGAATATTGGCCTAGTCTACTCAATCTCTCCTCATAGGGCAATCCCCTCACCCCAGGAATCAGTCTAGTGAACATAAGAACATAAGAATTTGGAGCAGGAGTAGACCATTTGGCTCCTCAAGCCTGCTCCGCCATTTAATAAGATCATGGCTGATCTGATCATGGGCTCAGCTCCACTTCCCTGCCCACTCCGAATAACCCTTTATTCCCTTATCACCCAAAAATCTGTCTATCTTCACCTTAAATATGTTCAATGACCCAGCTTCAACAGCTCTCTGGGGCACAGAATTCCACAGATTTACGACTCACTGGGAGAAGAAATTCCTCCTCATCTCAGTTCTAAATGGGCAACCCCTTATTCTGAAACTATGCCCCCTAGTACTAGATTCCCCCACGAGTGGAAACATTCTCTCTGCGTCGACCTTGTCGAATCCCCTCAGTATCTTATATGTTTCAATAAGATCATCTCTCATTTTTCTAAACACCAATGAGTATGGGCCTAACCTACTCAACCTATCTTCATCTCCGGAATCAACCTAGTGAACCTTCTCTGAACTGCCTCCACTGCAAGTATATACTTCCTTAAATACAGAGACCAAAATTGTACGCAGTACTTGAGCTGTGGACTCACCAATACCCTGTACAGTTGTAGAAGGACTTCCCTGCTTTTATACTCTATCCCCCTGTAAAGGTCAACATTCCATTTGCCTTCCTGATTACTTGCTGTACCTGCATACTAACTTTTTGTGTTTCATGCACAAGGAGCCCCAGGTCCCTCTGTACTGCAGCATTTTGTAATTTCTCTCCATTTAAATAATAATTTGCTTTTTTATTTTTCCTGCCAAAATGGATAACCTCACACTTTCCCACATTATACTCCATCTGCCATATCTTTGCCCACTCACTTAGCCTGTCTATATTCCTTTGCAGATTTTTTGTGTCCTCCTCACAACTTGCTTTCCCACCCATCTTTGTATCATCAGCAAACTTGGCTACATTACACTTGGTCTCTTCATCCAAGTCATTAATATAGATTGTAAATAGTTGATACCCCACTGTGCCAACCAGAAAATGACCCATTTATCCCTACTCTCTGTTTTCTGTTCGTTAGCCAATCCACTATCCACGCTAATATATAACCCCCAACCGCATGAGCTCTTATCTTATGCAGTAACCTATTATGTGGCACCTTATCGAATGCCTTCTGGAAATCCAAATACACCACATCCACTGATTCTCCTTTATCCACCCTGCCCGTTACATCCTCAAAGAACTCCAGCAAATTTGTCAAACATGATTTCCCTTTCTTAAAACCATGCTGACTCTGCTTGACTGTATTATGCTTTTCCAAATGTCCTGCCACTGCTTCCTTAATAATGGATTCCAGCATTTTACCAACGACAGGTGTGAGGCCAACTGGTCTATAGTTTCCTACTTTTTGTCTGCCTCCTTTTTTAAATAGGGACGTTACATTTGCAGTTCTCCAATCCATTGGGAACTCTCCAGAATCCAGGGAATTTTGGTAGATTCTAATCAATGCAGCCACTATCTCTGCAGCCACTTCTTTTAAGACCCTAGGATTCAGGCCATCAGTTCCAGGGGACTTGTCCACCTTTAGTCCCGTTATTTTACCGAGTACTTTTCTTTAGTGATAGTTATTTTAAGTTTCTCCCTCCTTATAGCCCCTTGATAGAAACATAGAAACATAGAAAGTAGGTGCAGGAGTCAGCCATTCGGCCCTTTGAGCCTGCACCGCCATTCAATGAGTTCATGCCTGAACATGCAACTTCAGTACCCCATTCCTGCTTTCTCGCCATACCCCTTGATCCCCCTAGTAGTAAGGACTACATCTAACTCCGTTTTGAATATATTTAGTGAATTGGCCTCAACAACTTTCTGTGGTAGAGAATTCCACAGGTTCACCACTCTCTGGTTGAAGAAGTTTCTCCTCATCTCGGTCCTAAATGGCTTACCCCTTATCCTTAGACTATGACCCCTGGTTCTGGACTTCTCCAACATTGGGAACATTCTTCCTGCATCTAACCTGTCGAAACCCGTCAGAATTTTAAACGTTTCTATGAGATCCCCTCTCATTCTTCTGAACTCCAGTGAATACAAGCCCAGTTGATCCAGTCTTTCTTGATAGGTCAGTCCCGCCATCCCGGGGATCAGTCTGGTGAACCTTCGCTGCACTCCCTCAATAGCAAGAATGTCCTTCCTCAAGTTAGGAGACCAAAACTGTACACAATACTCCAGGTGTGGCCTCACCAAGGCCCTGTACAACTGTAGTAACACCTCCCTGCCCCGTACTCAAATCCCCTCGCTATGAAGGCCAACATGACATTTGCTTTCTTAACCGCTTGCTGTACCTGCATGCCAACCTTCAATGACTGATGTACCATGACACCCAGGTCTCGTTGCACCTCCCCTTTTCCTAATCTGTCACCATTCAGATAATAGTCTGTCTCTCTGTTTTTCCATCAAATCTATTATTGAGATGTTTTTAGTGTCTTCTACCTTGAAGACAGATACAAAATATTTGTTCAAAGTCTTTGCCATTTCCCTGTTCCCCATTATTAATTCCCCAGTCTCAGGACCAACATTTACATTAGCTACTCTCTTCCTTTTTATATACCTGTAGAAGTTCTAATTATCTGTTGTCATATTTCTTGCAAGTTTACTCTCATACTCTATCTTCGCCATCTTTTTCATTTTTTTAGTCGTCCTTTGCTGATTTTTAAAAAATTTCCCAATCCTCTGGCCTCCACTAATCTTGGCAACTTTGTATGCCATTGTTTTCAATTTGATACCATCCTTTACTTCCTCAGTTAGCCACGGATGATTCTCCCTTCTCTTAAAGTCTTTCCTTCTCGCTGGAATATATTTTTGTTGTGAGTTATGAAATATCTCCTTAAATGTCTGCCACTGTTTATCAACCATCTTAAACTTTAATCTATTTTCCCAGTCCAGTTTAGCCAACTCTGCCTTCATACCTTTGTAATCGCCTTTATTTAAAATCAGGCCATTGGTTTGAGATCCAACTTTCTCACCCTCCAACTGAATTTGAAATTCAACCATGTTATGGTCACTCTTTCCTAGAGGATCCTTTACTATGAGATCATGTATTAATCCTGTCTCATTACACAGTACCAGATCCAAGATAGCCTGCTCCCTGGTTGGTTCCTCAATGTACTATTCAAGGAAACCATCTCGGATACACTCTATGAATTCTTCCTCACAGCTACTTTGGCCAATGTGATTTGTCCAATCAATATGAAGATTAAAATCGCCCATGATTATTGCCGTACCTTTCTTTAGGCCTCCATTATTTCTTGATTTATACTTCGTCCAACAGTGTAGCTAATGTTTGGGGGCCTATAGACTACACCCACCAGTGACTTCTTCCCCTTATTATTTCTTATCTCAACCCAAACTGATTCTACATCTTGATCTCCTGAGCCAATATAATTTCTCATTACTACACTAATCTCATTCTTTATTAACAAAGCTACCCCACCTCCTTTTCCTTTCTGTCTATCCTTTCAAATTGTCAAATACCCCTGAATTTTCAGTTCCCAGCCTTAGTCACCTTGCAACCACGTCTCTGTAATGGCTATCAGATCATACTCATTTATGTGTTTTTGTGCCATCAACATGCATGCATTCAGATAAAGAGCTTTTAATTTTTTCTTTTTTTACCATTTTTCTTTACTTTGACCCCACTTTCTGATACACTCTTATTTTTATACATTCTGTCCCTTCCTGTTACATTCTGGTTATCATTTCCCCACTGCTACCCTGTTCTATTGCTTTCTCCTTGCTCTTTGACTTTTTAAATTTCTGCTCACCTGAATCCTCCCCCCACTATTTAGTTTAAAGCCCTCTCTACAGCCCTAGTTATTTGATTCACCAGCACACTAGCCCCAGCATGGTTCAAGTGGAGCCTGTCCCAACGGAACAGCTCCCTCTTATCCCAATACTGGTGCCAGTGCCCCATGAACCGAAACCCATTTCTCCCACACCAGTCTTTGAGCCATCTCTCTGATCCTATTTACCCTCTGCAAATTTGCTCATGACTCAAGATTATTACTGTTGTGTATGTATAATATAAGTATATACCCTGTACACTCAATGTTCAGTTACACTGTATACACTATGCCTGTACCACCAGAGGGTGCAACTGGTGGAGACCTAGGGGTCACCTGTACACTGCAGGTAACCAAGTATAAAGGGAGCTCACCTTACTGTAGCCTGATTCAGGAGCTGTAATAAATGGACTAAGGTCACCACAGTTCAAGTGCAATACCTTACCTCGTGGAGTCATTACTAGAGTGCTTACAGACACAATAATTAGCGACGAGATTATGAATTTCCACACGAAAAATGGCTAACCTTGACAACTTTCAACAATTCACTGATGGGAAAGATTGTGATGCCTTTGTGGAAAGGCTCAAACACTTATTCATCGCGAACGACCTGGCAGGAGACACACCGACCTCGTTGGCTGATAAGTGCAGAACTATCCTGCTCAGTAGTTGTGTAGCCACCATTTATGGCTTTGTCAGGGACTTGCTAGCCCCAGAGAAGACGACAACCAAAACATATGTGGAGTTCATAATGCTGATACAGGAACAGCTCAAATCTAAAGAGAGCATCCTCATAGCCAGACACTGGTTCTACACACACTGGCGGCCCGAAGGTCAAGAAATTGCAAAATATGCTGCAGACCTCAGACGATTGGCTGCACCGTGTGATTTTGGTGACCATCTCACTGAAGCACTGAGGGACATCTTTGTTATTGGAATCGGCCACGAGGGTCTCCTCCACAGACTGCTCTCTGCGGACACCACAGTCATCCCGCAGAAGGCAATTAACATGAGCCAAGCATTCATGGCCTCGGCCTACGATTCCAAGAGGATGATGACTCACCCCCAGGACTCCAACCCGGCAAGTACTGTGAACCGACTGGCGCCCTTTTGAGGCAAGACTGCTACCCCGAGTCCCGCAACCCTAAGTCCGCCGCATGGGGCCAACCGGCCAGCCCCATGTTGGCGCTGTGGAGGAAATCACAGGGCCCACCAGTGCCGCTAAAAAGACTATACTTGCAAAGGCTGTAACGTGAAAGGCCATTTACAGCGAATATGTAAGAGAAATTTTACTCACCGAGTAGCTGAAGAGTTGGCTGATCACCCAGGTTCCAGTGCTGATGAAGAGGAAGAGAGAGTCCAGGAGGCAGCTCAGCCCCATGAAGAGGTGTATGGAGTGTTTAGAACATAAGAATTAGGAACAGGAGTAGGCCATCTAACTCCTCGAGCCTGCTTCACCATTCAACAAGATCATGGCTGATCTGGCCGTGGACTCAGCTCCACTTACCCGCCCGCTCCCCATAACCCTTAATTCCCTTATTGGTTAAAAAAAGCAGAGTGGAGAATGCGGGCACCTGCTCCACCGAGAGTCCTCCATTGAAAATGGAAGTTGAAATCAACGGTGTCCCAGTGTCGATGAAGGTGGACACAGGGGCGAGCCAATCGCTGATGCATCAGGTAGCCTTTGAGAAACTCTGGGACAATCCAATTGAATGACCTAAAATGATTCTGATCCAGATGAAGCTGCTCACCTACACAAACGACACCATCCCAGTCGTTGGCCGTGTGGATGTCCAAGTGTCCCACGGCGGGGCGATGCACAAGCTACCTTTGTGGATCATTGCTGGTGATGGTCCAACGTTGCTAGGAAGAAGATGGGTCAAGCAAATCCAAATCTGTTGGAGCTGGAAAAGCCTCCAGACCCCAGCGATCGATGTCCTATGCAGCCCCAAATTTGGATCCATCACAGCAACTGAAAATCCAACCGTCCAACTCGACTGCACGGCGACGACACAGACTGCACAATTCAACGGCGAGATGATCCAACCCAAACGACCAGACCTCACTGTTGTATTCCTAACACAGATGAGGCTGCACACAGGGAGGTTAAAGTTACAGTGACCTCTGTCTTTATTAAGACACTCCAGAGTGAGGACAAGGCCTTGGGGGCCGGCTTATATACAGTGATCCCAAGGGATGCTGGGATCCCTTGGGACTTCAAGGGATGAGCTCCCTGGTGGCGGAACATGGGAGTGCATGTTTTACAGATACACAATATCACTCCCCCACAAAGTCAAAGTGAAAACTATTTACAAGGTGAGACGGTCGGGAGCCTTTCTTTCCCTGGTGGACCGCCTCGATACAAATGTCTGTTCTGGTGTGTTGGCTGTGCCCTCGCTGGGCTGGTGTGTTGTTGGCCCTGCAGGGCTGCTGGGTGAGCCTGGCCTTGCTAGGCTGTTGGGCATGATGAGTTCGATTTCCTGGTCCGGCGTGGTGTTGTTGATCCTTTGGGTGTGTGTTGTGGGCTCGAAAAAGGTGATGTCTGCTGTGGGTTGTTCAGGGCACTCTGTGAACCGCAACCTCGTTTGGTCCAGGTGCTTTCTGCAAATTTGTCCATTGTCTAGTTTGACTACAAAGACCCTACTCCCTTCTTTAGCTATCACCGTGCCCGCGATCCACTTGGGACCATGTCCATAGTTTAGCACATACACAGGGTCATTCAGACCAATTTCCCGTGACACAGTGGCGCGACCATCGTTTACATTTTGTTGCTGTCGCCTGCTCTCTACCTGATCTTGCAGGTTGGGGTGAACCAATGAGAGTCGGGTTTTAAGCATCCTTTTCATGAGTAGCTCAGCCGGGGAACCCCTGTGAGTGAATGGGGTCTCGTGTGATAGCTGAGCAGTACTCAGGACAGGCGGGTTTGGAATGAGCCTTCCGTGACTCGTTTGAGGCTCTGTTTGATTGTTTGTACTGCCCGCTCTGCCTGCCCATTGGAGGCTGGTTTAAACAGGACCGAGGTGACATGTCTGATCCCATTGTGGGTCATAAATTCTTTAAATTCGGCACTGGTGAAACATGGCCTGTTGTCACTGACCAGTATGTCAGGCAGGCTGTGGGTGGCAAACATGGCCCTCAGGCTTTCAATGGTGGCGATGCTTCCCGACATTATTTCACATTCAATCCATTTTGAAAAAGCATCCACCACCACCACGAACATTTTATCGAGAAACGGGCCCGCATAGTCGACATGGATCCTCGATCATGGTCTGGAGGGCAAGGACCACAAACTTAGTGGAACCTCTCTGGGCGCGTTGCTCAAGTGAGCACACATGCTGCATTGCCGTACACAGGACTCGAAGTCAGAGTTGATACCGGGTCACCACACATGGGACCTGGCTATCACTTTCATCATTACTATACCTGGGTGTGTGCTGTGGAGATCCGAGATGAACGTCTCCCTGCCCTTTTTGGGTAGCACTACGCGGTTACCCCACAACAAGAAGTCTGCCTGAATGGACAGCTCGTCCTTTCACCGCTGAAACGGCTTGATTAACTCTTGCATTTCAATGGGGATGCTGGCCCAACTCCCATGCAGTACACAGTTTATTACTAGGGACAGCAGAGGATCTTGGCTGGTGCAAGTCCTAATCTGGCAGGCAGTGACAGGTGATTTATCATTTTCAAACGCTTCCATGACCATCAACGGGTCTGCGGGCTGCACCACTATCAACAAGTTTGCAGGCTGCGCCATTTCCACCCCCGTGGTGAGCAATGGTAGCCGACTGTGAGCAACCGCACAGTTCTCAGTGCCTGGCCTGTGGCGGATGGTATAGTTATACGCTGATAGCGCGAGTGCCCATCTTTGTAAGCAGGCTGAGGCATTAATATTTATCCCCTTGTTTTCTACGAACAAGGATATGAGGGGCTTGTGATCGGTTTCCAGCTCAAATTTGAGGCCAAACAGGTACTGATGCATTTTCTTTACCCCGAACACACACACTAATGCCTCTTTCTCAATCATGCTGTAGGCCCTCTCGGCCTTAGACAAGCTCCTGGAGGCACAGTCGACAGGTTGCAACTTCCCCGCAACGTTAGCTTGTTGTAATACACAACCGACTCCGTACGACAATGCGTCACATGCTAGCATGAGTCTTTTACACGGGTTATACAATACAAGCAGCTTGTTGGAACATAAAACGTTTCTGGCTTTCTCAAAAGCAGTTACTTGTTTTTTTCCCCATACCCAGTTCTCACCTTTACGCAATAACACTTTTAGGGGCTCTAAGAGGGTGCTTCCTGGCAGGAAGTTACCAAAATAGTTGAGGATTCCCAGGAACGACCGCAGCTCTGTGACATTCTGTGGCCTGGGCGCGTTCCTGATAGCCTCCGTCTTGGCGTCTATGGGCCTAATGCCGTCCGCCGCGATCTTTCTCCCCAAAAACTCCATTTCTGTTGCCATGAAGACGCATTTCGACCCCTTCAGCTGCAGCCCTATGTGATCCAGTCGCTGGAGGACCTCCTCCAGGTTTTGTAGGTGCTTGACAGTGTCCCGACCCATGACCAATATGTCGTCCTGAAAAAACACATGGGACCGACTTGAGTAGGCTCTCCATGTTTCTCTGGAAGATCGTTGCAGCGATTCCAAACGGGCATCTATTGTAGATGAACAGTCCCTTTTGCGTGTTGATGCAGGTGAGGGCCTTCGAAGACTCCTCTGGCTCCTGTGTCATGTAGGCCGAAGTCAGATCGAGCTTGGTGAACATCTTGCCTCCTGCCAGCGTCGCAAATAGGTTGTCTGCCTTAGGTAGCGGGTATTGGTCCTGAAGCGAGAAACGATTAATAGTTACTTTCTTATCGCCGCAAATCCTGACCGTGCCATTACTTTTGAGTACTGGAAGAATCGGGCTGGCCCAGTTGCTGAATTCCACTGGGGAGATGATGCCCTCGCGTTGCAGCCTGTCCAGCTCGATTTCCACTCTCTCCCTCATCATGTGAGGTACCGCTCGCTCCTTGTGATGAATGGGTTGTGTCTCTGGGACCAAGTGGATCCGCACCTTTGCCCCGGAAAAGTTTCCAATGCCTGGCTCAAAAAGGGAAGTAAATTTGTTAAGAACCTGGTTACATGCGGCCTCATCGACATGTGATAGTGCTTGGATGTCATCCCAGTTCCAGCGGAATTTGCCCAGCCAGCTCCTTCCAAGCAGTGTGGGGCCATCGCCCGGGACAATCCAGAGTGGCAGTTTGTGCACCATGCCCTCATAGGTGACCTTGACCATGGCGCTGCCCAGGACAGTGATAAGCTCTTTGGTGTACGTTGTCAGTTTCGTGTGGATGGGGCTCAGGGCTGGTCTGAGTGCCTTGTTGCACCACAGTCTTTCAAACATCTTTTTACTCATGATGGATTGGCTAGCGCCAGTGTCCAGTTCCATGGCTTTGGGTAAGCCATTCAATTTTACATTTAGCATTATAGGTGGACATTTCGGCGAAAATGTGTGCACCCCGTGTACTTCAGCATCTGCTTCCTCTCTCTGAGGCTCGAAATTGCTTTGATCCACCATGGAGCGATCTTCCTCTGCCACGTGGTGGTTAGCAGGTTTTGCAGAGCTTGCAGCTCGTCTGCAAGCTTGTTGGAGGTGCCCCATTGTTCCACAGCTCTTGAAAACACACCCTTTGAAGCGGCATGATTAGGCTGAATGGAAGCCTCCACAACGCCAACAAGGTGTGAATTGCCTTGCATTCATCCTTTGTTTCGGACTTTGAGTCATCTGGGTCATCTGAGGCTTGCTAGCAGTTGCAGACTTGTGGTTTCTGCCTGTATAGTTCTGCTCGCAAACACAGTTCCAGTTAATTTATGAACATTGCTAGCACTTGTGTGCTGAGAGATGTGTTTGGTGTTATCACTGGTGGACATAAACACCTGTGCTATCGCAATGGCCTTGCTAAGGGTCGGTGTCTCCACAGTCAAAAGTTTTCAAAGGATGGTCTCGTGGCCAATGCCCAGTACAAAAAAGTCTCTGAGCATTTGCTCCAGGTAGCCATCAAACTCACATTGTCCTACAAGTCGCCTTAGCTCGGCGATGTAGCTCGCCACTTCCTGACCTTCAGATCACTGGTACGTATAGAACCGATACCTGGCCATCAGCACGCACTCCCTCGGGTTAAGATGCTCCCAAGCCAGTGTACACAGCTCCTCATACAACTTATCTGTGGGTTTCACCGGAGCCAGAAGATTCTTCATGAGGCTGTAGGTCGGTGCCCCGCAGACCGTGAGGAGGACCGCTCTCCTTTTTGCAGCGCTTCCTTCTCCGTCCAGCTCATTGGCTACAAAGTACTGGTCTAACCGTTTGACATAGGCTTCCCAGTCCTCACCCTCCGAGAACTTCTCCAGGATGCCCACAGTTTGCTGCATCTTTGCTTTGAATTCGTGTACTCGTCGCCAGTTGTTGTGTTCCTAACACAGGTGAGAGTGCACATGGGGAGGTTAAAGTAACAGTGACCTCAGTCTTTATTAAGACACTCCAAAGTAAGTAACAGGCCTTAGGGCCCAGCTTATATACAGTGCTCCCAAGGGATGCTTGGATCCCTTGGGACTTCAGGGGATGTGCTCCCTGGTCGCGGAACATGGGCGTGCATGCTTTACAGATACAAAACACTCACCATCCAGGCTCCAGTGGCAAGACTCCGGAGGAAGAAGATCGGCGCAGAAAGTAACTTCCCTGTTTCCGTGGCAGAACCTGTGGAGAAAGGATCACCACAGCCTACCTCGTGAAGAGAAAGAAGATGGCACCAGCACCACAAGGTGAAGCGCCTGAAGTCAAGATGGCCGCGACCAGACCATGAGGGGCAGCGTTGAGGAAGCAACACATGATGCCAAGCAGCGAAACTGATTGGGGTAAAGATTGCAAGGCTGTCTTAAAGGAGACCGGCAACCCAGCACAATTAAAGGGACAGTTCCACTCTTTGAACAGTGAAGCCGGTGATGCACATGTAAAAGATGTAATTAACAAATGCAAGTATCGAAATGTAACTTTGAACAGCAATGCCGGTAGTTTACGTGGAAAAGATGTAATTGACAAATGCACGTATCTAAATGTACCCTTGTACAGCGATGCCGGTAGTACACAGGGAAAAGATGTAAGTGACAAATGTGAATATGTAAAGACAACTAACAATGTCGAGTCGGGTGATTGCGGTCGGAGCCATTGCATCATGACTGTAAATGAAAAAATGATGTGCGATGCCAGGTTCTACATGTACACCGACAAAACCAAGGGCAATCCCCCGTCGGAAGCACCCAGGTCCAGCGGGCTACCCGATCAGGTAGCCTGCGCCTCCGGGACCAATGTGATGCCGCAGGGAGTGTGGCCAGACAGAGGGAGCAAACCTACTGCAGGGCCAGCGATCAGCGAATGGCAAAGGCACCACTACTGGCACCCTGCCCCAGATCGGCCCTACGTCTCTGGCCATCAAAGCCAGTACCGGGAGCAAGAGGCTAGCACCCTCCAGCCGTCCCGACGAGACCTGGGACGACTAAGCTCCCACCATCACTGAAGGGCAGCAGGGAGACACCGCAGCCCTTAAAGGAGGACTGGGAGGCCACATACTCCTATGGCTCTGACCACCACTAGGCAATGGCAAAGGCTCTTAGACTCAGCCAGGTGAGCGATCCGAGCCCACCCAGCTGCCAGGGGGCGCAGCACTGCCATCAGACAACCTGGACACAGTCCAGTTACTCTGAAACTAGCATCCTCACCCACCTGCACCTACACAACCCAGGGGAAGACACTGATACCATGTATGTACCTTATCTGTAAAATGTACTTGTTCCACTGCTGCTGAACCCAAATAGTAATGTAACTAATCCTATTTTTTTTTCTCTGAACATGTATGCAAATGCAGGTGTTGAGCCACACACATGGTCTATGTATGGGGGGCGGGGGGGTGGGGATTGATGTATGTTGCCATGGACACATGTGGAACACACCCAGAACCCACTCAACCCCCACTGCAACCTCCAACCGTCCACTGCTGACCATTTCCCAATGCTGTGACAATAAGGACTTGGGGGTCCACAGGTAGAGAGCCATTCCCAAGCACAGACAAGGTGCAAGGGCTTTGGGCATTCAAGTCAAGGACCAGAGCACATAGTGCAAAGGCCAGTGGCACAAGACTGAGGGGGGAGTGATGTTGTGTATGTATAGTATAAGTATATACCCTGTACACTCAATGTACAGTTACATAAGACCATTGAATGTATCTTCACACTGTATACACTATGCCTGTACCACCAGAGGGTGCAACTGATGGAGACCTAGAGGTCACCTGTACACTGCAGGTAACCAGGTATAAAAGGGAGCTCACCATACTGTACCCTCATTCAGAGCTGCAATAAATGGATGAAGGTCACAACAGTTCAGGTGCAATAACTTACCTCGTGGAGTCATTACTAAAGTGCTTACAGACACAATAATTACCTTTGTGGTTCTGCTTTTTAATTTTGCTCCTAGCTGCTCATACTCCCTCAGCAGAACCTCTTTCTTTGTCCTATCTATGTTGTTGGTACCAAGTGGACCACAACAACCAGATCTTCCCCCTCCCACTCCAAGTTCCTCTCCAGCCCAGAGGAGACGTTCTTAACCCCGGCAACGGGTAGGCAACACAGCCTTTGGGACTCACGCTCTCAATTGCAGAGAACAGTATCTATCCCCCTAATGATACTGTCCCCTACCACTACAACATTTCTTTTTACTCCCCCACTTGAATAGCCCCCTGTACCACGACCCTGTGGTCAATTTGCTCATCCTCCCTGCATTTCCTGCTCCCGTCCATACAGGGAGTAAGATCCTCAAACCTGTTGGACAAGAGCAAGGGCTGACGCTCCTCAGTCGCTATCTCCTGGGTCCCCATACCTTCCTCACTTTTAGTCACACCCTCCTGTCCCTGCCCACGGACCAAATTTGAATGAATTAATCTAAGGGGTGTGACTGCCTCCTGGAATACAGTGTCCAGGTAACTCTCCCCCTCCCTGATGTGTCGCGGTGTCCGGTCTCATCAACATGGAGCCGAAGTTCCTTGAGCTGTAGACACTACTGCAGATGTGGTTGCCCTGGCCCTCAATGGGGTCAACCAGTTCCCACATGTTGCAGCAGTAACACATCGCCTGACCTGCCATTTCTAATGTATTTAATTAATTAAGTTATGACATTTGTGAACATTTAGTTTTTAATACCAGTTCTTAATCTAAACATGCCCAAGAAAGAGAGAAATACACACCAACCAATCACTTCCCTGCTTTCCTGTGACATCATACTTTCAATCTTTTTACTTCTTGACCTCCCAGGTCAGTTGGTGCTGTTCTGGCTGGCAGCTTCTTGTGCTGCTCATCCCGATTTTGCATCCTTTTATCTTGGGTCTGATCTTCCGCTGCTTGTTGAACTTTCACTGCACTCCCTCTTTGGCAAATATATCCTTCCTTAGGTAAGGAGATCAAAACTGTACACAATACTCCAGGTGTGGTCTCATCAGGGCCCTATTTAATTGCAGTAAGACACCTTTGCTCTTATACTCAAATCCTTTTGTAATAAAGGCCAACATATCATTTGCTTTCTTAATTGCTTGCTGTACCTGCATGTTAACTTTCAGTAATTTGTGTACAAGGACACCCAGGACCCTCTGAATACTAACATTTCCCAATCTCTCACCATTTAAAACATTCTCTGCTTTTCTACTTTTCCTTCCAAAGTGGATAACTTCACATTTCTCCACATGATATTCTATTTGCTCACTCACTTAGCTTGTCTATATCCCCTTGAAGTCTTTTTGCATCCTCCTTACAACTTACATTCCCACCTAGCTTTGTATCATCAGCAAATTTGGATATATTGGCCTGGAAATCCCAGCCTCCCTGCATCCGTACTGAGTGTGTATGGACCCGGGAAGGCATCGCAAAAACCGGTTTTCAGCGCACAATGTGCATGTGCTGAAAACCGCCTTTTCCGATCTGTCAAGCTCCAGCTTGACAGATCCTCCGTATCTCCACAGCCAGGACATTCGCATGGGCAAAATTGCAGTATTTACCCATATCTTTTTATTATGGTGTTTAGTGTGTTTCTTTCTTTTTCCCATTAATAGCAATGAGAACTCGTAGATACGGAGTTCTCATTGCTATTAATGAGAATGCTGTGCAGCCTCCAAGGCCACGAGGTAAATTTGTGAAAATTCTCCGGTTGGAGGCGTTCGTTCGTTCGAAAGAAGCCTCCAACCGGAATTTTGGGGCCATTACAATTGGTTCCCTCATTCAAATCATTGATATAGATTGTGAGTAGCTGAGACTCAAGCGCCGATCCTTGAGGTACCCCATTAGTTACAGCCTGCCAACCCGAAAATGACCTGTTTATTCCTATTCTCTGTTTTCTGTCCGTTAACCAATCCTCAATCCATGCTAGTATATTACCCCCAATCCCAGGAGTCCTAATTTTGTTTAATAATCCACATCCACTGGTTCACCCTTATCGATTCTGCTAGTTACAACCTCAAAACACAGATTTGTCAAACATGATTTCCATTTAATAAATCCGTGTTGACTCTGCCAAATATTATTATTCTTTTCTAAGTGCCCTATTACCACATCCTTAATGATAGATTCTCGCATTTTCCTTACTACTGATGTTAGGCTAACTGGTCTGTAGTTCCCTGTTTTCTCTCTGCCTCCTTTCTTAAATAGTGTGTTTACATTTGCTACCTTCCAATCCGTGGGAACCATTCTAGAATCTATGGAATTTTGGAAGATGACAATCAATGCATCCACTATCTCTATAGCCACCTCTTTCAAAAGCCTGCGATGGAAGCCATCAGGTCCAGGGGAATTATTGGGTTTCAATCCCATTAATTTCTTCAGTACCATTTTTTTACTAATACTAATTTATTTCAGTTCTTCATTCTCGCTGGACCCTTGGTTTTCCACTATTTCCAGAAAGTTTTTGTGTCTTCTTCCATGAAGACAGATACAAAGTATTTGTTTAATTTCTCTGCTAGTTCCTTATTCCCCATTATAATGTCTCAGCCTGTAAGGGACCCACGTTTACTATCACTAATCTTTTCCTTTTTACATATATATAGAAGCTTTTACAGTCTATTTTTATGTTTCTCGACAGTTTACTCTCATATTCTATTTTCCCTTTCTTTATCAATTTCTTGGTCCTCATTTGCTGAATTCTAAAATCCTTCCAGTCCTCAGGCTGACTGTTCTTTTTGGCGACATTATAAGCCTCTTACTTTGACGAAAACTATTTTTAACTTCTCTTGTTAGCTGCAGATGGACCACTTTTCCTGTGGGGTTTTTGTGCCTTAAAGGAATGTATATTTGTTGTAAATGATGTATTAATTCTTTAAATGCTATCCATTTGCTTGTCTACCATCATACCTTTTAATGTAGTTTCCCAATCTACCGTAGCCAACTCGCCCCTCATACCTACGTAGATTGCTTTGTTTAGATTTAAGACCATAGTTTCGGATTCAACAAAATCATTTTCAAACTCAATATCAAATTCTATCATTTTATGGCCACTCTTCCTTAAAAGTTCCTTTACTACAAGATCATTAATTAACCTTTTCTCATTGCACATAGAAACATAGAAACATAGAAAATAGGTGCAGGAGCAGGCCAGTCGGCCCTTCGAGCCTGCACTGCCATTCAATATGATCATGGCTGATCATGCAACCTCAGTACCCCACCCCTGTCTTCTCTCCATACCCCCTGATTCCTTTAGCCGTAAGGGCCACATCTAACTCCCTTTTGAATATGTCCAACGAACTGGACTCAACAACTTTCTGTGGGTTCACAACTCTGGGTGAAAAAGTTTCTCCTCATCGCGGTCCTATATGGCTTACCCCTTATCTTTAAACTGTGACCTCTGGTTCTGGACTTCCCCAACATCGGGAACATTCTTCCTGCATCTAACCTGTCCAGTCCCGTCAGAATTTTATATGTTTCTATGAGATCCCCTCTCATTCTTCTAAATTCCAGTGAGTATAAGCCTAGCCGACCCAATCTTTCCTCATATGTCAGTCCTGCCATCCCGGGAATCAGTCTGGTGAACCTTCGCTGCACTCCCTCAATAGCAAGCACGTCCTTCCTCAGATTAGGTGACCAAAACTGCACACAATACTCAAGGTGTGGTCTCACCAAGGCCCTGTACAACTGCAGTAAGACCTCCCTGCTCCTGTACTCAAATCCCCTCGCTATGAAGGCCAGCATGCCATTTGCTTTCTTTACTGCATGCCTACCTTCAATGACTGATGTACCATGACACCCAGGTCTCATTGCACCTCCCTTTTTACTAATCTGTCACCATTCAGATAATAATCTGCCTTCCTGTTTTTGCCACCAAAGTGGATAACCTCACATTTATCCACATTATACTGCATCTGCCATGCATTTGCCCATTCACCTAACCTGTCCAAGTCCCCCTGCAGCATCTTAGCATCCTCCTCGCAGCTCGCACTGCTACCCAGCTTAGTGTCATCTGCAAACTTGGAGAGATTGTAGGACCAGTGTCCTGGCGAACTAAATAACTAAGGTAGTAGATAGAGAGGCACAATACTACATCTAAAATAGCCTGTTCCCTAGTTGGTTCCTCAACATACTGATCTAGAAAATTATCTTGTATACATTCGATGAATTCGTTCTCTACACTATTACTGCAAATTTGGTTTGCCCAATCCATATGTAGATTAAAGTCCCTTAAGATTACTGTATTACCCTTTTTAAATGCGTCTCTAATTTCCTGATTTATACTGTGCAATACATTACAACTACTGTTTGGGGGCCTAAAAACAACTCCCATCATTGTTTTCTGCCCCTTGCTGTTTCTTAGCTCCACCCAAACTGATTCTACTTCTTGATTTTTGGAGCTAAGATCCTTACTCTCTACTGTCTTCATTCCATCTTTATTATCAGGGCTACCCCTTACCCTTTTCCATTTTCCCTATCTCTTCTAAAAGTTAGGTATCCTGGAATATTTAGTTCCCAACTCTGGTCACTTTGCAACCACATCTCTGTAATGGCTATTAGATCAATCCTATTAATTTCTATCTGCGCAATTAATTCATCTATTTTGTTGCGAATGCTTCGCACATTCAGATATAACACCTATAGATTTGACTAATTTCTACTCTTCCCTGATGTCACCTTAGTCACTGATGCCTTATTATCTTAGTAACTCTCTCTGTCCCTTCCTGACCACGACAACTGGATCCTCCCCTCCCACTCCAAGTTCTTCTACTGCTGCAAGGAGATATCCTTAACCCTGGCAACACAACCTCTGGAACTTTTTTACCCCAAACTCTGCTCTGCTCCAGAGCCCTGACATTTCTCTTGCTGCTTTTAAATTTACTCTTTCCTGAATCCTCCCACCCCACCTTCATTAGTTTAAATCCCTGTCTACTACCCTAGGGACAGACAGATTAGAGGTTTAAATGCATGGCTCAAAGACTGGTGCAGGACGAAGAGGTTTTAGTTGATGGGACACTGGCACCAGGACTGGGGAAAGAGGGAGCTGTTCCATTGGGACAGGCTCCACTTAAACCGGGCTGGGGCCAGTGTACTGGCGAACTGAATAACTAGGGTAACAATCCAGAGATTATTATCTTTGAGGTTTTGCTTTTTAATTTGCATCCTAGCTCCTCAAACACCCTCAGCAGAACCTCATTCCTGGTTCTACCTATATCATTAGTACCTACGTGGACCATGACAATTGGATCTTCCCCTCCCACTCCAAGCTCTTCTCCAGCCGTGAGGAGATATCCTTAACCCTGGCGCCGGGCAGGCAACACAACCTCTGGAACTCCCTGGTCACAGCTGCAGAGAACAGTATCTATCCCCCTGACTATACTGTCGCCTACCACTACCACATTCCTTTTTAATCCCCTCACTTGAATGGCCTCCTGCATCATGGTGCCATGGTTAGTTTGCCTATCCTCCCTGAAGTCCTTGTTCTCATCCATACAGGTGGCAAGTACCTCGTACCTGTTGGACAAGGTCAAGGATTGAAGCTCCTCCGTCACTATATACTGGGTCCCCATACCTTCCTGACTCGTAGTCACACCCTCCTGTCCTGGACAGAGATATAAATATTTCTGACACACATATGCAGACTTCAGTTCATCGATGGCTGAATTATGAGAAGACTGAGTATGGTGATTGCCAAGATTGTGACTTTCCCATGACTAAATCATATCCCTTTATTTTGTCTTCAAGGGCCTTCACGCGTACAGCAAGTGTCGCAGGACATCCATGACTATGATTCCTCAGAGCAACTCATTTCTTCTGAGGGTGCACCATCACAGTATCTACAGCCATGCACCAGCAGAAAACTCAAACTTTGGTGTGTCCACTTAGATAGAGTTACATCTCAAATAAAGCAATGTAACTGAGTACTATAAACTTGAGTAAGTGTGACCTTAGTCACTTTATTATGACTCCAGAGAGCCGGCATGGCATGGGAGTGCATGACATATGCAGTGCTCCCAGGGGATGCTGGGATCCCTTGGGACTCCAACAGATACACTCTCTGGTGGCTGTAGAATGCTGGTTACAAGGTGTTGCATACATAACATCACTCCCCCCAAAGTCAATAGTACACTTATTTACAGGGTGAGACGATCTGGGGCTTTCCACTCCCTAGTTGATCGTCTCAGTACAAACACAGGTGCAGATGAGTTGGTTGGGCCTTCGCGGGCCTGCTGTGCAGCTGGTCTTGTTGGGCTGCTGGGGATGACGAGTTCAGTTTCGTGGTCAATCGTGATGTCGGTTGCAACTTGTGTGTGTATCGGAGGGTCAAAGTTGGTGGCGTCCTCTTAGGTTGCTCATGGCTGTCTGTGAATTGCAGTTTGGTTTGGTCCAAATGCTTTCTGCAAGTTAGTCCATTTGCATGTTTGACCTCAAACACCCTACTCCCTTCTTTGGCTACGACAGTGCCATCAAGCCATTTGGGACCATGTCCATAGTTGAGTACAAATACAGGGTCATTGACTACAATATCGCATGACAAATTTGCGCGATCATGGTACATGCTTTGTTGATGCTGCCTGCCCTCGACATGATCATGGAGATCAGGGTGAACTAGAGAGAGACTTGTTGTGCGAGGCCCCTTGGGGAAGAGTGACCATAATATGATAGAATTTTTATTAAGATGGAGAGTGACACAGTTAATTACGAGACTAGGGTCCTGAACTTAAGGAAAGGTAACTTCGATGGTATGAGACGTGAATTGGCTAGAATAGACTGGCGAATGATACTTAAAGGGTTGATGGTGGATAGGCAATGGCAAACATTTAAAGATCACATGGATGAACTTCAAGAATTGTACATCCCTGTCTGGAGTAAAAATAAAATGGGGAAGGTGGCTCAACCGTGGCTAACAAATAGTGTTAAGTCCAAGGACGAGGCATATAAATTGGCCAGAAAAAGCAGCAAACCTGAGGACTGGGAGAATTTTATAATTCAGCAGACGAGGACAAAGGGTTTAATTAGGAGGGGGAAAATAGTGTATGAGAGGAAGCTTGCTGGGAACATAAAAACTGACTGCAGAAGCTTCTATAGATATGTGAAGAGAAAAAGATTAGTGAAGACAAACGTAGGTCCCTTGCAGTCAGATTCAGGTGAATTTATAATGGGGAACAAAGAAATGGCAGACCAGTTAAACAAATACTCTGGTTCTGTCTTCACGAAGGAAGACACAAATAACCTTTTGGAAATACTAGGGGACCGAGGGTCTAGTGAGAAGGAGGAATTGAAGGCTATCCTTATTAGGCGGGAAATTGTGTTAGGGAAATTGATGGGATTAAAGGCCGATAAATCCACGGGGCCTGATAGTCTGCATCCCAGAGTACTTAAGGAAGTGGCCCTAGAAATAGTGGATGCATTGGTGATCATTTTCCAACAGTCTATCGACTCGGGATCAGTTCCTATGGACTGGAGGATAGCTAATGTAACACCACTTTTTAAGAAAGGCGGGAGAAAGAAAACGGCCAATTATAGAACAGTTAGCCTGACATCAGTAGTGAGGAAAATGTTGGAATCAATTATTAAAGATTAAATAGCAGTGCATTTGGAAAGCAGTAACATGATCGGTCCAAGTCAGCATGGATTTATGAAAGGGAAATCATGCTTGACAAATCTTCTAGAATTTTTTGAGGATGTAACTTGTAGAGTAGACAAGGGAGAACCAGTGGATGTGGTGTATTTGGACTTTCAAAAGGCTTTTGACAACATTCCACACAAGAGATTGGTGTGTAAAATTAAAGCACATGGTATTGGGGGTAATGTACTGATGTGGATAGAGAACTGGTTGGCACACAGGAAACAGAGAGTCGGGATAAACGGGTCATTTTAAGAATGGCAGGCAGTGACTAGTGGAGTGCCGCAGGGCTCAGTGCTGGGGCCCCAGCTATTTACAATATGTATTAATGATTTAGATGAAGGAATTGAGTGTAATATCTCCAAGTTTTCAGATGACACTAAGCTGGATGATGGTGTGAGCTGTGAGGAGGATGCTAAGAGGCTGCAGGGTGACTTGGACAGGTTAGATTAATGGGCAAAAGCATGGCAGATGCAGTATAATGTGGATAAATGTGAGGTTATTCACTTTGGTGGCAAAAACATAAAGGCAGAATATTATCTGAATGGCAGCAGATTAGGAAAAGGGGAGGTGCAATGAGACCTAGGTGTCATGGTACATCAGTCATTGAAAGTTGGCATGCAGGTACAGCAGGTGATGAAGAAGGCAAATGGTATGTTGACCTTCATAGCTAGGGGATTTGAGTATAGGAGCAGGGAGGTCTTACTGCAGTTGTACAGGGCCTTGGTGAGGCCTCACCTGGAATATTGTGTTCAGTTTTGGTCTCCTAATCTGAGGAAGGACGTTCTTGCTATTGAGGGAGTGCATCGAAGGTTCACCAGACTGATTCCCGGGATGGCAAGACTGACATATGAGGAGCGACTGGATCGACTGGGCTTGTATTCACTGGAGTTTAGAAAGATGAGAGGGGATCTCATAGAAACATGTAAAATTCTGATGGGACTGGACAGGTTAGATGCAGGAAGAATGTTCCCGATGTTGGGGATGTCCAGAACCAAGGGACATAATCTAAGGATAAGGTGTAAGCCACCATTCAGGACTGAGTTGAGGAGAAACTTCTTCACTCAGAGTTGTTAACCTGTGGAATTCCCTGCCGCAGAGAGTTGTTGATACATATCAACTTTTAATGAGCCTGACAAAATATTACAAAGAAGAACCAAGCCCGCCAAAATTATACAAAGGGTTTTGAATAGATTTGGTGGCAAGATTAGAACACTGAAATCGTATAACTGACCGCTGTTTTCAACAGAGGTTAGGTGGTTGCTAGGTAGCTACAAGGCTGCTACCACGTCAGATGACAGTTTGACTGACAGACTAGTACCACACTACACTGTGTCATCAAGACAAGGAGAGAAGCCAACGCGACAGTTGTAAACTAACTTCTCCAGCCTCGATGTCCTGAAGTCCTGAAGGAAGGAAGAACATCACCATCGCAGCAGCGACCAACCACAGTCAACGTGGTATCAGGGGAAAAACAACCGCGATCTACCATTAACTATCAAATGGATTGGTAAGCATAGTCCCTGCCTGCCCTGGAGTCTAACCTAGCTAGAATTAGGTATTGGGAGGACGGAGGTATAAGTTACTGTGACCCCCTTTGAATGTGTAATGCATGGTTCTTTATTAGAGTGATTTGTGATTTTAAGTTTGACCTTGTACCTTTCTTTATATTGTTCTTTATTAGAGTGATTGTAAATTTGGCCTTGTATTTTCTTACTAGAGTAATAAGGCTGTATTACCTTGACTGTAATAAAAACAAAGTTCTTTGCATCAAACCAGCGTCCTCTGCACTTTTGTCACACCCCACAAATAAATCCAGAGTGCAGAACCCAAGGGAGTGGGAGCGATTTGAACCGCTCAAGTTGGCCAGAAGGGAACCTGCCCCCCTCATAAAGACCACCCCCCACCCCCCGCCTCCCCTTACAGCAGGTGAGACCTTTCGAAGATTCCGCCAGTTCCTGCGTCATGTAGGCTGAGGTCAGGCCCAACTTGGTGAACATCTTCCCTCCTGCCAGCGTTGCAAATAGGTCGTCTGCCTTCGGTAGTGGGTACTGATCCTGCAGCGAAAAACGGTTCTTCATTACTTTATAGTCCCCACAAATTCTGACCGTGCCATCGCCCTTGAGAACTGGAACAGTCGGTCTGGCCCACTCGTTGAACTCAACCGGCGCGATGATGCCCTCTCGTTGCAGCCTGTCCAGCTCAATCTCCACTTTCTCTCGCATCATGTATGGCACTGCACGTGCCTTGTGGTGGATGGGGTGTACTGGGAACCAAGTGGATCTGCACCTTCGCCCCAGAGAAATTTCCAATGCTTGGCTCAAACAACGACAGGAACTTGCTCAAAACCTGGGCACATGAGGCATCGTCGACATTTCCTGGTACAATCCATAGTGGTAGTTCATGAACTGTTCCACCATAGGAGACTTTTACTGCTGCACTGCCAATTACAGGGATCAGCTTTTTAGTGTAAGTTCTCAGCTTGGTATGAATAGGGCTCAGCTTTGGCCTTTGTGTCTTGTTGCACCACAGTCTCTCGAAGACCTTTTTGCTCATGATAGACTGACTCGCACCCATGCCCAATTCCATGGATACTGGAATTCCGTTCAGTTCAACTTTTAACATGATCGGTGGACATTTCGTGGTGAAGGTGTGTACCCCGTACACTTCTGCCTCCTCTGTTTGAGTCACTAATTCAGTTTGATCCGCCATGGATCGGTCTTCCTCTGCAACATGGTGATTTGCAGGGTTTGCAGCTCATCTGCACATTCGCTGGAGGTGTCCAATTGTTCCACAGTCTTTGCACGCATAGTATTTGAAGCGGCATTGATGGGCTTGATGATCAACTCTGCAGTGCCAACAAGGTATTAATTGTCTCGTATTCACACTTGATGGTGGACTCTGAGTCATCTGAGGTCGTGCAGCTGCAGGCATGTATGTTCTGCCATTTGCAGTCCTGCCTGAAAACTACATTACTTTGTGTACAGTACTTGCCGATGCATCTTTATGCTGCAAAATTTGTTTGGTGTTATCGCTGGTGGACATAAATGCCTGGGCTATCGTTATGGCTTTGCTCAGGTTCGGTGTTTCAACAGTCAATAGTTTGCGAAGGCTAACCTCATGGCCAAGCACAAAAAAGTCTCTTAGTATTTGCTCCAGAAATCCACCGAATTCACAATGTCCTGCAAGGCGCCTTAGTTTGGCGATGTAGCTCGCCACTTCCTGGCCTTCAGACCGTTGACATGTATAAAATCGATAACTTGCCATCAGAACGTTCTCCTTCGGATTTAGGTGCTCCCAGAGCAGCGTACACAGTTCTTCATACAATTTGGTTGTTGGTTTCACCAGAGCAAGAAGATTCTTCATGAGGCCATAGGTTGTTGCCCCGCAGACGGTGAGGAGGATCGTCCTTCATTTGGCAGCGTTCTCATTCTCTTCCAGCTCATTGGTGACGAAGTATTGGTCGAGTCGCTCCATGAAGACTTCCCAATCATCACCTTCTGAGAATTTCTCCAGGATAGCAACAGTTATCTGCATTTTCGCGTGATGTTTCGTTATCTATTACTCATCGCCAGTTGTTACATCTCAATAAAGCAATGTGACTGAGTACTGTAGGCTTGAGTAAGTGTGACTTAGTCTCTTTATTCTGACTCCAGAATGCCGGCACGGCATGGGAGGCCTGTTTATATGCAGTGCTCCCAAGGGATGCTGGGATCTCTTGGGACTCCAACAGATGCGCCCTCTGATGGCAGTAGAATGCTGGTTACAAGGTGTTGCATACATAACAGATAGTTAGTTGGGTTTTCACCTGGTGATTCCACACTTCACAAGTGAGCACGAGCAGACACTGGTGGCAGTGACAACTTTGGAGAGTCTGCGTAAGGGGGTGCAATCCTCTCAAGCTCTACTCAACTGGACATAGATGCTGAACCCTGAGGATTATCATTGAGAAAGAGAATGCAAGAGGTGCATCAGCAACATAGCCAGGTACAGACCTACATGTCATACACACTCTTCATAATAGCGAGTGGATTGGTGGCGCAGGAAATTGCAAGACTCTCTGCAAGTCAGAGAGAGTCTGCCTCCATGGATCTCCATGCAAACCATGACCACGGGCATCCAGACTGTGGATGCCTCAAACAGGATGACAGATACTTTATATGTGGCCTTACAATGTGTCACTGATCTCCGTCAAGCTGGTCTGCAGCTGAGTGGTAGGAGTGCTGTGCCACTGGAGAGGGATGATGGCAAAGGGGGACATGAAAGTAGGAACATCACTCAAACCATTCCCACTTCTCACCCATTGTCCCTCCCCTCAGCCAGTACCCGACATGCTACCCTGTCATTGGCTTTCAAAGGAAATTTAGGAGATTGGGGGGGCGAAATTCGGGTCATTTGCGCCTCCTATTAGTGCCCCTGGGGGATGTTAACAGGGCACAAACAATTTTTCGCCCAGGGCGTGGCGCCGCTAACGACTCCCGCGAACATCCGCGGGAGTTAGCGGCAGCGGTAACTGATAGCGCCAGCTCCTGCTGGTTGAGTCCTGGGCTGCTGTGCTGGCAATGTCGACGTCATCACCGTGCACAGCGCCCCATTTTCGCCCCAGAGTGAAAATTTGACAGCGCCCCGTGAGGCTGCTGTGGGCAATGTCCATGCCAGCGGGTCATGAATCGGGCTTCAGTCCGCTCGCAAGGTGAAAATTAAAGGTGAGGCGCGGCGCTGACATTTTTTTAAATGGCTGACTTACCGGTCGTGGCCTGACCCTCTACAAATCATGCGGCTAGACTTTCCACTTTCAGGCTAAGTCCGAAAAAAATGGGCCTTGTTCCAGCGATGCGGGACCTATCGCCCGCCCGTGCTGATCGCCGGCTCAAGGCCCATCATTTTTTTTGCGATTTTCCATCGGCCTTAGCCCAGCGATGTCAACTGGGCGATGTCATTTCTCGCCGATCTCCTGATCGCCCAAAGAAAACGGAAGTGAATGAATAAAAAAGCTTCCCTCGCAACGCATTACTGCGCATGTGCAGGTTGATTTTTTTTTCAGGTTGATGCTTCTTCCCGCGTTTTGAGAGGTCAAGGGTCTTCACACATGCTCAGAAGCTCTGGGTGGGTCTGGGAGAGAGAGAGAGAGAGAGGAGAAAGGAAGCAGGTCAGAAAGTTTTATCCAAATTACAGATAAATTTAAAGAATGGAAGGAGGTGCAGGAAAGAGAAGGGCCAAACCCTTCAGCGAAGAGGCAAATGAGGCCCTCGTAAATGCTGTCAGCTCCAGGTGGGAGGATCTGACACGGGGTGGGCAGGGGAAACCTCCACCCTGTGCATTTCGCAGGAATTAGTCCGAAATAGCCGACGTAGTCACATCGGCCTCCAATGAAACGCGCATACCAGACCAGTGCCGCAAATGGTGGAAATGCCTACTGGCAGCTGCGAGGGTAGTTGAAATTTATATTTATGTATTATTTAATGATCTAAATAGTAACTAGAATCTGCAATGTTATTGGGTTACATTTAAACATAACTAAATTTTACGCAACCCAGCACAAAGTTAAATGTTCACTTGTTCACTTGTTATCATTACTTAACTGTTCTCTTTCCATTCTTTCTGAAATGGTCACTTGTTATCATGACTGAAATAGTCACTTGTTATCATCACTGAAATGATCACTTGTTGTCATCACTGAGATGGTCACTTGTTGTCATCACTGAAATGGTCACTTGTTGTTATGACTGAAATGGTCAATTGTTATCATAACTGAAATGGTCACTTGTTATCATGACTGAAATGATCACTTGTTGTCATCACTGAGATGGTCACTTGTTGTCATCACTGAAATGGTCACTTGTTGTTATGACTGAAATGGTCAAATGTTATCATAACTGAAATGGTCACTTGTTAGCCTGACTGAAATGGTCACTTGTTATCATTACTTAAATGGCCACTTGTTCTGTAAAATGTTCATTTCTTCTTCTTGTAACCTTTTGGGGATTTTGAGGGAAGGGTGGGTTGGTGCGGGGGTGGGGGGTTGAAGGGAGGGTGTTGTTCATTAGTTCTTTGTTTGTTAATAAAAAAAAATGTTCTACAACTTTTGAACCTTCTCTCTTACTTACATAAGTTTTACAATGTATAGTTCTTCATGCAGATTTGTTTGTTTATTCTGTTTCCCCATGGAATATCATTAAATAACTTCACTATGTAAAAGCTATTTAATAAATAATTCTATTATATGCATAAATAAGGTGATAATATCTATTTATATTCCCTGTCCCGACTTTCTGAGTACAATTTGCATCAATTTTACTCTCTAAATAACTCAGAACAATTCTCCACCCTTCCTCAGAGGCTAAAAATGGCGTTCGTAGTGCCCATTTCCCTCTCTAAGGCCCTGAAAAAGCAACTATTTTTCAGCACTCTTTTGGGCCTTGCATCAGCCCAGCGAAATGCATGCTAAGTGCTGAAACTTGGGATGGGCCTTGTGAGAACGATCATTTGGGCGATCATCTCGGCGATCAAAGTGGAAACTTGGGGGCCTATTTTTTTGGTGACATTTTGGGCCTAGTTTCCACTTTTTGCTCAAAATGGGCGATAGAGGTCTGTTTTGGGCCATAGATGGGCCTTAGATGGGCGATGTGAAGTGGAAAGTCTAGCCCAAAGGTTCCATGCCACGATGTTGCAGCCCAGCACTCTGCTTCTGTGCCAGTTGCTCCCCAGTGGTGTAGTGGTGGCCCCTTCTCTCCAATGCAGAGTCTGCAGCATGCCCTCCCCTTTAAAGGAAGGGGAGGGCCCTGTGCTCCCGCATGCGCTATGCACCTCTCTGCATAGCGCTGAAATATTCCCGAATGCTAACGCCCTAGTCTAACCCCCAAGAGAATTTGGACTCCACTTCCTCTCCGGGGCGGTAAGCCCAATTTAGCTGCCGGGGCGGGATTCCATGCCTGGCACAGGAAGTCTCGCCGAGCAGCTGTTACACCCCCCAGCTAGGGCATTATGCATTATGCATTATGCAATTTCGCCCCTGAAGAAGCATGTTTAGGAGGAGGACTTCAAGAATGATAATCTCTGAATATTAGGGAGCTCAGCATTTGGCTAAAGGGATGGTGTAAGCAAGAGGGCTTCCAGTCAATTGCCATTGGCACCAATTCTGGGGAGAATGGGAATTATTTTGTAAGATTAGGTTACATCTGAACAGGAAGTGAACTAATGAATCGGCAAAACAGGAAGTGAGGAATAATTTAAACTAGGCAGGAAGGGGGCAGGGAAACTTTAAAAATCAGATAGAGCAAGTAGAGAGGTTGAAACAGATGAGGTAAATACATCTGAGACCTAGTGCACTGCCCAGATCCTACCTTATGTGAGTCTCTGAACATTCAGCATGCAAGAGCTTATGTTGGTCGGCTTGCCATCTTTAATGGGTCTCAGGGCAACTGCATTTTTAAAATTCATTCATAGGATGTGCGCATCTCTGACAAGGCCAGCAATTATTGCCCATCTTTAATTGCCCTTGCGAAGGTGGTGATGAGCTGTTGCAGTCCGTGTAGTGAAGGTACTCCCATAGGACTGTTAGAGAGAGGAACCTATGCAGCGAGACAGGGCGAAGTAATATGGAGTCAGAAACGGATGGTAGAAAGGTAAAAAGCAATAGTGGAAGGCCGAGTAAACAAAGGCAAGAAACAAAAAGGGCCACACTACATCAAAATTCTAAAAGGACAAAGGGCGTTAAAAAAACAAGCCTGAAGGCTTTGTTTCTTAATGCAAGGAGTATCCGTAATAAGGTGGATGAATTAACTGTGCAAATAGATGTTAACAGATATGATGTGATTGGGATTACAGAGATGTGGCTCCAGGATGATCAGGGCTGGGAACTCAACATCCAAGGGTATTCAACATTCAGGAAGGATAGAATAAAAGGAAAAGGAGGTGGGGTAGCATTGCTGGTTAAAGAGGAGATTAATGCAATAGTTAGGAAAGACATTAGCTTGGATGATGTGGAATCTATATGGGTAGAGCTGCAGAACACCAAAGGGCAAAAAACGTTAGTAGGAGTTGTGTACGGACCTCCAAACAGTAATAGGGATGTTGTGGAGGGCATCAAACAGGAAATTAGGGGTGCATGCAATAAAGGTGTAGCAGTTATAATGGGTGACTTTAATATGCACATAGATTGGGCTAGCCAAACTGGAAGCAATACGGTGGAGGAGGATTTCCTGGAGTGCATAAGGGATGGTTTTCTAGACCAATATGTTGAGGAACCAACTAGGGGGGAGGCCATCTTAGACTGGGTGTTGTGTAATGAGAGAGGATTAATTAGCAATCTCATTTTGCGAGGCCTCTTGGGGCAGAGTGACCATAATATGGTGGAATTCTACATTAGGATGGAGAATGAAACAGTTAATTCAGAGACCATGGTCCAGAACTTAAAGAAGGGTAACTTTGAAGGTATGAGGCGTGAATTGGCTGGGATAGATTGGCGAATGTTACTTAAGGGGTTGACTGTGGATGGGCAATGGCAGACATTTAGAGACCGCATGGATGAACTACAACAATTGTATATCCCTGTCTGGCATAAAAATAAAAAAGGTAAGGTGGCTCAACCGTGGCTATCAAGGGAAATCAGGGATAGTATTAAAGCCAAGGAAGTGGCATACAAATTGGTCAGAAATAGCAGCGAACCCGGGGACTGGGAGAAATTTAGAACTCAGCAGAAGAGGACAAAGGGTTTGATTAGGGCAGGGAAAATAGAATAAGAGAGGAAGCTTGCAGGGAACATTAAGACGGACTGCAAAAGCTTCTGTAGATATGTAAAGAGAAAAATGTTAGTAAAGACAAACATAGTTCCCCTGCAGTCAGAATCAGGGAAAGTCATAACAGAGAACAAAGAAATGGCAGACCAATTGAACAAGTACTTTGGTTCGGTATTCACTAAGGAGGACACAAACAACCTTCCGGATATAAAAGGGGTCAGAGGGTCTAGTAAGAAGGAGGAACTGAGGGAAATCCTTATTAGTCGGGAAATTGTGTTGGGGAAATTGATGGGATTGAAGGCCGATAAATCCCCAGGGCCTGATGGTCTGCATCCCAGAGTACTTAAGGAGGTGGTCTTAGAAATAGCGGATGCATTGACAGTCATTTTCCAACATTCCATAGATTCTGGATCAGTTCCTATGGAGTGGAGGGTAGCCAATGTAACCCCACTTTTTAAAAAAGGAGGGAGAGAGAAAACTGGGAATTATAGACCGGTCAACCTGACATCGGTAGTGGGTAAAATGATGGAATCAATTATTAAGGATGTCATAGCAGCGCATTTGGAAAGAGGTGACATGATAGGTCCAAGCCAGCATGGATTTGTGAAAGGGAAATCATGCTTGACAAATCTTCTGGAATTTTTTAAGGATGTTTCCAGTAGAGTGGACAAGGGAGAACCAGTTGATGTGGTGTATTTGGACTTTCAGAAGGCTTTCGACAAGGTCCCACACAAGAGGTTAATGTGCAAAGTTAAAGCACATGGGATTGGGGGTAGTGTGCTGACGTGGATTGAGAACTGGTTGGCAGACAGGAAGCAAAGAGTAGGAGTAAATGGGTACTTTTCAGAATGGCAGGCAGTGACTAGTGGGGTACCTCAAGGTTCTGTGCTGGGGCCCCAGCTGTTTACATTGTACATTAATGATTTAGACGAGGGAATTAAATGTAGTATCTCCAAACTTGCGGGTGACACTAAGCTGGGTGGCAGTGTGAGCTGCGAGGAGGATGCTATGAGGCTGCAGAGTGACTTGGATAGGTTAGGTGAGTGGGCAAATGCATGGCAGATGAAGTATAATGTGGATAAATGTGAGGTTATCCACTTTGGTGGTAAAAGCAGAGAGACAGACTATTACCTGAATGGTGACAGGTTAGGAAAAGCGGAGGTGCAACGAGATCTGGGTGTCATGGTACATCAGTCATTGAAGGTTGGCATGCAGGTACAGCAGGCGGTTAAGAAAGCAAATGGCATAGCGAGGGGATTTGAGTAAGGGGCAGGGAGGTGTTACTACAGTTGTACAGGGCCTTGGTGAGGCCACACCTGGAGTATTGTGTACAGTTTTGGTCTCCTAACTTGAGGAAGGACATTCTTGCTGTTGAGGGAGTGCAGCGAAGGTTCACCAGACTGATTCCCGGGATGGCGGGACTGACATATCAAGAAAGACTGGATCAACTGGGCTTGTATTCACTGGAGTTCAGAAGAATGAGAGGGGATCTCATAGAAACGTTTAAAATTCTGACAGGTTTAGACAGGTTAGATGCAGGAAGAATGTTCCCAATGTTGGGGAAGTCCAGAACCAGGGGTCACAGTCTAAGGATAAGGGGTAAGCCATTTAGGACCGAGATGAGGAGAAACTTCTTCACCCAGAGAGTGGTGAACCTGTGGAATTCTCTACCACAGAAAGTTGTTGAGGCCAATTCACTAAATATATTCAAAAAGGAGTTAGATGTAGTCCTTACTACTAGGGGGATCAAGGGGTATGGCGAGAAAGCAGGAATGGGGTACTGAAGTTGCATGTTCAGCCATGAACTCATTGAATGGTGGTGCAGGCTCAAAGGGCCGAATGGCCTACTCCTGCACCTATTTTCTATGTTTCTATGTTCCAGGATTTTGGTCCAGCAACAATGAAGGAACGGTGATATATTTCCAAGTCAGGCTGGTGTGTGACTTGGAGGGGAATTTGGAGGTGGTGGTGTTCCCATGTGTCTGCTGCTCTTGTCCTTCTAGGCGGTAGAAGTTGCGGATTTGGGAGGTGCTGTCCAAGAGGCATTGGCGAGTTGCTGAAGTGCATGTACATACTGCAGCCACAATGCGCCCGTGGTACAGGGAGTGAATGTTTAAGGTGGTGGATGGGTGCCAATCAAGCGGGCTGCTTTGTCCTGAATGGTGTTGAGCTTCTTGAGTGTTGTTGGAGCTGCACTCATCCAGACAAGTGGAGAGTATTCCATCACACTCCTGACTCGTGTCTTGTAGATGGTGGAAAGGCTTTGGGGAGTCAGGAGGTGAGACACTCCCCGCAGAATACCCAGCCTCTGACCCACTCTTGCAGCTACAGTATTTATGTGGCTGGTCCCGTTAAGTTTCTGATCAATGGTGACCCCCAGGTTGTTGATGGTGCGGGATTTGATGATGGCTACGCCATTGAATGTCAAGGGGCAGTGGTTAGACTCTCTCTTGTTGGAGATAGTTATTGCTTGACACTTGCGTGAAATGAATGTTACTTGCATTGGCATTTTTTGCATTGACATACTTGCATTGCACTTGCATTTCCTTCGCCCAGAGATCGTGACACATTGCCACGCGCATCGCCCCTGTAGCGCCCCAGACCTGAACTTCAGTTCCGCCCCCTGCAGCATTGACGGGTAAAAACCTTGGCTGCTGCAGGAGGCATTGATCAGGAGGCCGGGCAAAAGTTAAAGGGAAGGTGGCCGAGGTAAGTACAATATTTCAAAAATGGTGCTTTTCAATTTTTTTGATTCCTCTTTGGAAAGCATGTGGCTAATCAGACCATATTGCAGCTGCCGTTGGGGACCAGGTCACTGATCCCAATGCAGAGCCTGCAATGATTGCCCTTCCCGTTAAGGGAGGGAAGGAGTCTCGGAACACGACAGCATTGCTCCACTTCTTTAATGCTCCAAGAAGGAAGTGGAGTGCTTGATTTAACGCCCCACTTCCTTCCTGGAGCGCAAAACCAAATTTTTTTAAAAGCTGAAAAATATTAGCATCTACCGCTAATTTTATCAACTTTCAAACGTTAACGCCCCAAACAGGAAGCTCCCAAATTTCTCCCTCAAATATTCAGGTGATGCTGGCAAAACCACATATATTGTCCATCCCTAGTTGCCTTGAGAAGGTGAGGGTAGGCCTTCTCCTTGAACTGTATCAGTGCTTCTGGTGATGGCACTCCAGTTAGGCAGGGAATGACAGAATATTGATATATATCTAAGTCAGGATAGTATGTGACTTTAAAGTACAAAAAGCAATCAAAAAGGCAAATGGAATGTTGGCTTTTATCTCAAAGGAGCTGGAATACAAAGGGTAGGAAGTTATGCTTCAGTTATATAGAATCTTTACAGACTCCATCTGGGGATGTGCACTCAGTTTTGGGCACTGCACCTCAGGGAGGATATATTGGCCTTGGATAGCTGATCTGATCAAGGTATTTAAAATCTTAAAAGGATTTCATAGGATAAATACAGATAAACTATTTCCTGTAGTGCGGGACTCAAGGAGAGATCTTAACATCAGAGCTAGACCACTCAGGAGCGAATTCAGGATGCATTTTTTCACATAAAGGGTGGTAGGAATTTGGAACTATCTCCCCCAAAAGGCTATGGTTTCAAGGACAATTGTAGCTTTCAAGACTGTAATAAATCGATTTTTGTTAGTTATGGAGAACATGGAGGTGATGATGTTCCCTGTATATTGCTTTTCGGTGGTAGAGACTGCAAGGTTGGGAGGCGCTGTTGAAGTGACCTTAATGAGTTTCTGCAGTGCATCCTGTAGATCGTACATACTACAGCCATAGTGTGCCGTTGATGCAGGGAGTGGATATTGAGCCTGGTGACAGGGTGTCAATCAAGTAACCTGCTCTGTCCTAAATGGTATTGAGCTTCTTGAATGTTCTTGTGGCTGTATTCGTCCAGACAGTGGTCAGTATTCCATCACTTTCCTGAACCTCGTAGATGGTGAAGAGGCTTTGAGGTGTCAGGAGATGAGCCACTCATTGCAGAGACCCCATCTTCTGTCCTTCTCTTGTAGCCTATGTCTTAATAAAGCTGGTCCAGTGAAACTACTGGTCAATGGCGACCCCCAAATTGTTGATAGGAAGACTCAGTGCTGGTGGTGTAGAAATTCAAGGGGAGGTGGCTGGGCTTTCTTTTGTTGGAGATGATTATTAAGTGGTATTTATGTGGTGTGAATGTTATTTGTCATTTATGAGCCCAAGTTTGGATGTTGTCCAAGTTCTGCTATAGGCTTGTCTGGGCTGCTTCAATATCAGAGGAATCATGAATGGAGCTGAGCACTGTGAAAATATCGGTGAACAGCCCCAGTCCTGACATAACTAAGGGAAGGTCATTGAGGAAACAACTGAAGAGGGTTTGGCCATGGACGCCTCCCTGTGGAACACCCATGGTAATATCCTGGGCCTGCGATAACTGGACTCTGACAAGCACAATCATCATTTTTGGCAAAGCATGATGACTCTCACCATGGAAACTTTTAGTCACCAGTAATTTATTTCATACACGTTTCCTTACTTCATGGAAAGGTGAAATGGAATTGTACCTCTTTTAAATGTATTTGCATGCTGCTCTTTACGGCATGACCTCTAATGCCGCATCTGGAAATGTTCTCCTACTTGGCGTTGCTGAAGCCATTTTTCTTCTTGTAGCAGTACAGCTTTGAGGTGAGCAACAGCTCTTCAACAATTGCTGGTGCTAGATAAACTGCTCCTTGATCCCAGTGCTTTACCAGCATGCCATACATTGAGCAGCTGCAGCAGGGTGAAACAATATAAAACAGCTGATTTGCATAACGGCTTTTAGTGCTACAGGTGCATCTAAAAGAAGTGTTCCAACTGCCCCAGCACCACGACAGCATTATGTTTTTGGCAGCTATGGGCACCTTACATTTCTTTTGATTTAATTCTGGTTGAACAATAGCAGATTACTGTTCGGATTTCAATATTTCTTCACAAGACAAAACAAACCCCAGGGTATTAAGCCTTTCCTTGGAGCTCTGATGCCTTAAACTAAGTATCAATTTGGTTGTCTGTTTCTGCATTGCCTCCAGTGGCTGGATATCCTTTCTGTAGTCTGGCAATTGGAATTAATATATAGTACTAGTATAGTACCATCAGCGGCAGGTTGGGGCCATAAAATACGCATACCATTGCAAGGTACAGCGCAAGCCGGTCTGGGAGGGCGACGGCTATGAAGAGGGTGACTAGGCTGGATGCCACCATAACCCAAGTTGGTGATTGGAGTGTGGGCAGGTACAGCAGGAGCAGCAAGGTCGGGGTGAAGGAACGGCGAGAGATTGCAGAGCCATGTGATCGGGGCCCAGGAGAGGCACGAGTTCAGGGCCCAGAAGAGGCTTGGGCTCGGGGGCAGCACGGGCCAATCCACATTGCGATATGTGTGCGATCTAAGTCCATGTAGCAGAACTGGTCTCCAGTCGTCCTGGTTAACCCTTGCCACTGGACCAAGACCTAGCTCTGTCAAGCCTGTGTGGTGGCTGGTGTGCAATGGCCACCACATTAAAAAAATCCACCCACAGGCATCTTCAATATGCAGTTTGGGACCTGGAATATTAGGCCCTTCATTGAAACACCTGTGAACTCATCCCTTTTTGGCGTGGAAGCAAGTCATCCTCGAAATGAGGGACCACCTAAGAAGACTTTTCGGATTTCAGCTTGAAGCAAGTACACCAGCTTCAATATAAGAGGAACTTCCAATTTACTGAGGAGAAACTTTTAAGTCAGTCCTAAATTGTGTAATTTTTTTACTATTTATTGAACTATGTACTCGCTACAAATAATAACATTGAAAAATTATTAAATATTTTCCTTCTTAATAAACACTTAATGAATTTTTGACTAAGTATAATAAAAGACAGCCATTGACAAATTCGTTTTACTGTTGTCGTACTCTCACTTTTGTTAAAAGCTGCGACTGTAAACAAACTGTTTCCATGGCACCATGCTCCATATTTTTTTGTGCTCTCCAACATTGCCTTGTTCCATTCAGAAGATAATCTCTAGCTTACTAAATGGCTTTCCTTTCAGGCTGCCTCTTTAAGAAAAAGAATGTTTAACCACTGTGCCAATATATCACACTGTAGTCAGCCACAACTCAGTGTTAGTTATGAAATTTTAATGAATAAACCACTGAAACACCATGACAGTGGTTGTTAATCATGTACCCTGTGCATTACAGTCTTAATTGGTGAAGCTGAAAGTAGAGATGGTCTGAGTTCAAACAGCGTTTGATGTTTTTTCAAATGTTCAGTTCAATAAGGCCGACAATTTGATTTTGGATGAAATAACTAATTCAAGACTGACAATGTAAGTAGAAAAGAACTACTTTTTTACGTCACTTTTCAATGTTATGAATGATGATTACAATCAAAAATATCAGTTTACCTTGTTGGCTTTTGTTTTTCTACACTGATAATATGGTAATTCTGGTTTTAACTCAACAGTTATACAATTGTGAGGATTCACCGAATGCCATAAGTACTTCTGAAATACAAAGTAGCAACTTTTAAATGAAAAATTTAGTGATACTTCTAATGGCAGGTCCTTTATTATGGGCATTGTATCTTCAGTTTTTCTAGTTTGTTGATAGGCGGGAAACACACACTGTTGAATTTGTAGACACATTTAATTCCTGGTAGATATGTTTCTGTTAGATACATTTCTTTAAGTGAAAATAAACTCACACAAAATATTCTGTCAGCAAAATAGCATTGATTCAAAAGTTTTTGGCTGGCATGGTTATAGTTGCTATGGTTTAGATCGTGGGCAGAAGCAAAAATTGAAAGCAAAACATGGTTTGTATCAGTCCTAGCTAACACAGTAAAGAACTGAAAATATACTTCAGAATCGATGTACCAGAATTTAATTGGGGTTTATAATAATGTGACAAACTGTTATATATTATAATTATAAGTAGTTAGAGACTCCTACTTCCATCAATATAAGAATAGAATTTATAAATTAGGGTTCTCACCGCTGAACTTCTTGTGCGGAGAGTGAATATCAGCAGTCAGGCATGGAGGTCAGCATTGCCACAAAATCTTCCAAAATCCCATCGAACATACTGACCTCAAAGCTTGAATTCCCAATATGCACTCCCAGCACAGGAGAGTGAATCGACAAAATGCCTCACTAGGATGCACAATGTAAGTGATTAACGGCAGCATTAACTCTTTAAATACTTTCAAAATGAAAAGCTTGTTTCCCAAATCAATGCTCAGAACCAGGCTTTTAATTTATAAAGCTACAGATTTGAATGGAGACAGTAGTCATAGCAAAATCCATGAATTGAGGAATGTGTGACAAGAGAGGACATAATACAATCCATGAACTGAGGAATATGTAAATCGTGACAAGGAAGGATCTTGGCATAAATATAGGCAGTATGTGCAGGAAGGTTGCAGAAGTAGCGATGTGGGGAAAATAGAATTGTGCAACGGGACA
This sequence comes from Pristiophorus japonicus, assembly GCF_044704955.1. Taxonomy (NCBI): domain Eukaryota; kingdom Metazoa; phylum Chordata; class Chondrichthyes; family Pristiophoridae; genus Pristiophorus; species Pristiophorus japonicus. Next base: position 140,095,334 of record NC_091983.1, on the reverse strand, counting down.
ATCTTTAAGGTTACTCCCCCATTCCTCCCCCCTCCCCCCAACTTGGCCATTGACCTCTTGTCCAATTTATCCTGTATTCCTGTCGCTTTCCCAGTAACGAGCGGAGAAACCAGCACAAATTATTTTTAACTGATTAAAGCATTTATACGATACAAATACAATATAGGCACGTAAAAGTGCTTTAAAAAAATGAAAGGCTGTTTCCCACTTCAGTGCCAGGGTCTATAGGGCTGTAGTAATACCCGCCCTCCTGTATGGCTCAGAAACATGGACCATAGACAATAGACACCTCAAATCGCTGGAGAAATACCACCAACGATGTCTCAACAAGATCTTACAAATCCCCTGAGAGGACAGACGCACCAACGTTAGCATCCTCGTCCAGCATTGAAGTACAGACCACACTTGATCAGCTCTGCTGGGCAGGCCACATAGTTCGCATGCCAGACACGAGACTCCCAAAGCAAGCGCTCTGCTCGGAACTCCTTCACGACAAACGAGCCAAAGGAGGGCAGCGGAAACGCTACAAGGACACCCTCAAAGCCTCCCTGATGATGTGCAACATCCCCACTGACACCTGGGAGTCCCTGGCCAAAGAGCACCCTAAGTGGAGGAAGTGCATTAGGGAAGACACTGAGTGTCATGTTTGTAACCTTCACATAACTGTAACCTTTATGTAACAACACTGCACACTGTATACATCTGAGAAATGCACACCTTGACCACAGGGGGTGAACTTGTTGGAGAGATTACTCACCTGGTCATCCAGGTATAAAAAGGGAGGTCCCAGGCAGAGTCAGGACTTCTTGGTCCTGGGAATAAAGGTTTAGGTCACGTAGTGATCTTGTCTGCAGTACATGCCTTGTGTGATTCTATAGTAAGGTATAAGGACACTACACTGAGCACCTCGAGTCTCGTCGCCGAGAGCATGCAGAAATCAAGCACAGGCAGCGGAAGGAGCATGCGGCAAACCAGACTCCCCGCCCACCCTTTCCTTCAACCACTGTCTGTCCCACCTGTGACAGAGACTGTGGTTTTCGTATTGGACTGTACAGCCACCTAAGAATTCATGCTAAGAGTGGAAGCAAGTCTTCCTCAATTCTGAGGGACTGCATATGATGATGATGCCAAGAAATGGGCTATTACCTTTTAAAGCTACAAATTTTGGGCAGAGGTAAGGACATATGAAAAAAGAGGAATCTAGCAAGTTAAGGCAGTTAATAAGGAGGCCATAGGTGTATGTGGAGAAGGGACAATGGAAGATGGAAGTAGAAAGGATTGTAGAGGAAGAGGCCGAGTGGGGAGGACGATATATAGAGTGAAGTGATGTGCAAACTAAAGGGGAACTAGCGCATAGTAATGAGAGGATCTTATGTTCATCATGGCACAAATAGCGGAACAGATGAAAACTTTATATATATGTACATTTTGTGTCCAACGCACGTCACACGCCACACATTGCCTGATCCAAAATTCTGTTCAATGAAGAGTTTCACCATGGAGCAGACTACAGCTATCAGCATGCATCTGATGACACTGGCGAGAAGCCTGATCCGGTTCCATGGTCGGACTTTATTTGAATTAGAATCAGTGAGCTGACAGGCGGCACCAAAATTGGGAGGAGGAGGTGGCATTTCTGACAGCTGCTCTGTGGAGCTGAGCTATAAATTAAAAGTTCAAAAGATGGAGCAGTCCTGGGGTGGGTGGGGTGCTTGTGGGAACTGAGCTGTTGTTAATGGGTGAGAAGTTTCTGCGGGGCAAGGAGCAGCATTCATGCTTGCCTTGGAAATTCAGTGGCACTGTGACTTCTGCCCCGTTTTTGAAGCGATGCAGAGGAATCTCTTTAATCTTAGGTCCCTGATTTTAATATTTAAATAAGGCTCCCACCTACTTCAGGCTGGAACCCTGCTTGCCCAGTTCAAGGCTCGCTTGAAAATTAAGTTTGGGAGCGATTTCAGCAGGAGATTTAAAAAAAACATTTTTGTTCCTGTCCACACTAAAAACCAGGGCAATAGCAGGATGAACATAAACCCCTAGTATCATAGCCAGTTAAAGATTTGTCCTGTGATTTTTCCACCACCTGTTGCAGTCCTGAGCATCCAGTTAGATGGCATTTTTTCCTAAAATATCAGAAAAGCATGAATTAATGCTGGTGGAATGGGCAGCTTTAATTTTACATCCATATATGCAAGTAAGATTCATATGTTGAAATTAACTTTAAATTCATTCATATTTCATAGTCTATTGGATTCATCTGATACTGGTTGAGCTGCCAAGCTGGTTGCTGGCATCAAAACCAAGGGGCCGAAATTGGGTATCGCCGGTTTTAGTTGGTGTCACCGGCTGAGAGGATTTTTTATCGCCAGGCGTTAAGCGCAGGCCCAAAATGCAAAATTCAGTTTTGCTTCCTGAAAAGTGGATTTCAGGGTTAAATCATAGCATTGCACACTTACCTGGAGGCGGTAAACGGTGTTAAGTGGGCAGTTAAGCAGCGCCTCAACATCCGGGACTTAGGCAGCATGTGGCACTGCATCACAGACATAGTGGCGCTACCTGGATTCCATTGAAGCGTTGATAGGGCGTCTCAACACCTCGTGGTTATATCCGCTTCCCACGCACTCACTCAGACGATGAGGATGGCAGACCTAGAAGCAGCAGCTTATCAGCGTGCCCACCGCTTCTTGGACATCGCTGTGGATGTACTCCTTGATGCCCTGGAGAGGCGACGGGAGTTGCTCAGGACAGAGGCTGGGAGGAGACCACAACCACAAATGTACAGAGGGCTATGGAGGGAAATCGCAGAACGAGTGTCAGCGAATGACACGGTGGCCAGGACAGCCACTCAATGCCGAAAAATATTGAACGACATGATGAGGCTGGTGGGGGTGAGTATCTTAAATGTGAAATGTCAACATGCTGTGCTCTGAGCTCAATGTGCACTCTCTGCTCAATGTAATGTTTCGGAATCCGTGCTCTAGGTAGGTGAGGCCAGATGCAAGGTTCCCATTTGAGGACTCATCCATTGCAAGGGTCTGTATGTGCTGTTAACCTTGCGACTCAGTTCTACAGACCCACACCCTGATGTTGTTAACTTCTCAGTCTTAATATGCATCTCGAAGATAGTAGCCTCCCCATTACTGTTAGGTCCTGGCCCCCTAATTCAAGCATTGCCACAGCAAGTCCACGCAGCGAATGGAAGTTACATCGAGCTGTGAAGACTCTCATGCAGTAATATCTACTAAACTATGTAAGGCATTTGGGACACACTGATAGAAGGTCTCTAACTCAGACATTTGCTTTAATCTTACAGGCAAAACTCGCCCACAACTGCAGGGAGCAGATGAGGACTAGAGGAGGGGACTCTGAACTGCAGGACCGCACTCCATTGGAGGAACACGTCTCGGCCCTGATGGGCGCTCAAGTTGATGCCGTGACGGTGGGTCAGGCCAAACCCCCTCGGGACAGTGATGGTATGTTGAGTTCCTTTGCAGCATCCAGCAGGCCACTTAGGCCTGACATGACAATCCTTCAGCTCTTTCCATGAGACTGGCATTCTCAAATGCCTTAGCCATTCCTGGCCCCTCCTCTGCAGGTAACCACTCTTCTATATGTTTGGGCTTTCAGATGAGCAACCAGACACAATGGAGCCTTCACATGACCCTTCCACTGGTGGAGATGCTGCCGAGTAGTAGGAGGAGAAAGAGGAGGATACCTCGTTCAATGTAACACAGGAGCCAGCGGCATCTGAGAGCAGGGCCAGCAGCTTTGTTGAAGAAGGGGTGGTCGGGGAGGTGGAAGTAGGTGATAGACCCAGTGGCCTGCAGCAATGCCACGGGGAGGGGAAGACCGGTGGCCAGCACCCCGGAGATTGAGTGCACGTCTGAGTGATGCTTAGCAGCACTCTAACGATGAGCCGAAAATAGAGGTGTAAGGGGTTTCTGATACTAGTCCCCCGTTACATACAATTCTTTGACTTCAGGATTTATAAGAACAAAAAAATACATACGGCACAGGGTTTTGACTCAACCTTAGATTTGTTTGTTTATTGAACATACAAACAATTACCACCCAAGTAAAAATGCCCACAATTTAGATTGGACTAACAAACCCCAAAATACAAACCCCTTCCAAAGGCACAATTTGACACAGTTAAACCCGTCTGTGATTTGACTATTACATATAAAGTTAACCAGGCTCAACCACGAAAACCCTTCTATGATTTGACTGGAAACATACAATCACTAATTCCCCCGGCTGTCTCCTGAGGTTGAGTGTAGGCCCAGAGCTTAGTTGCAGCTTGCACCCTGAAGACACACCGCTGTTGCCTCGAAGACACACCGCTGTTGCTGCTGCTTTTCTGTTGCTGTTGCTATGTTCTGTCTTTTGCGTTTTTCCTTTCAAAAATGGCTCTTTTTTATACAAAACCAACCGTGAACACGATGGCCACATCAAATGTGTGACTGTCTCTAGCAAAGAACTCTTGATGGCTAATTGTCCCTGGTATTAGGGGCATTGTCCATGATTACTTTGGCCACTGCCTGTCTGTAAGGTGAGGTCTTTTCTGACAATGCAACCTTCCCAAGGGGACTGCATATGCTAATTGTTGGTTTCTAGTAGCATTCGTATTCAAATGGTTCAGGGCCCGGTCCATTGTCTAGGCCTACACTGATAAAAGCCTTTCTGGAACCATGATCCAAGGTAAGCTTCATTAACAATGAAACCCAAGGTAAATGAATATGTAAATGTTCCTGTATCTTTTCAGACAGAAACCATTGGTATAGCAATCTGTGCCATTGTCCTGACGTTTCGTGGACTTTGGCTGCAATGGCTGAATTAACTCTTTCTTGCCAAGCTCTTCTGTGGGCGGTGATGCAGTTCTGGATTTTTATATTTAATGTTGGTAGACATTGTACAGAAGACACCAAGTCGCTGGAGAAATACCACCGACGATGTCTCCGCAAGATCCTACAAATCCCCTGGGAGGACAGACGCACCAACATTAGTGTCCTCGACCAGGCCAACATCCCCAGCATCGAAGCACTGACCACACTTGATCAGCTCCGCTGGGCAGGCCACATTGTCCGCATGCCAGACACAAGACTCCCAAAGCAAGCGCTCTACTCGGAACTCCTTCACGGCAAACAAGCCAAAGGTGGGCAGTGGAAACGTTACAAGGTCACCTTCAAAGCCTCCCTGATAAAGTGCAACATCCCCACCGACACCTGGGAGTCCCTGGCCAAAGGCCGCCCGAAGTGGAGGAAGTGCATCTGGGAGGACGCTGAGCGCCTCAAGTCTCATTGCCCGAGAGCATGCAGAAATCAAGCGCAGGCAGCGGAAGGAGCATGTGACAAATCTGTCCCACCCTCCCTTACCCTCAACGACTATCTGTCCCACCTGTGACAGGGACTGTGGCTCTCTTATTGGGCTGTTCAGTCACCTAAGGACTCATTTTAAGAGTGGAAGCAAGTCTTCCTCGATTCTGAGGGACTGCCTATGATGATGATGATTTATATTTAATAGTCCAATTTTTACCGTTGAGGGGAGGAACGGATCCTACAGTGGTTGTCGCAAGACAATCCCTGCAGTTTCACAGCGATCTGTTAGGTGCACTAGCAAGGGTGCTCGAGAGTCTTGATGCACTAGTTGTGAGGATGGAGGGGTCCACATCAACTACTGCTCATGCCTCTCAGCAGCCCATCGAGCCCATCCTTGGTATTTACCAATGGATGTTGGATGCAACCAGTGAACATGGGGCTCCAGACATGGTGGCACGGATTGTGGCTGACATTGCAGTGACCATTGAGCACCAGGCCGATGCTATTGTAGGCCTGCATAATGTAATGTCGTCAGTGCGTGGTATCTCCAATCAGCTCTGCACTGCACTGCAGTCGCAGTCAGTATTAATGCAGAGGCAACTTGATGCGATGGACACACTGACCGCTACCATCCGATCTGGGACCACATCAATTCAATGGGGACCTAACCTTGCCGAACCAGAGCAGCAATCTGTGCTCACCCAGATTGCTGCAGATGATGAGGTTCTGCCCCAGGGGAGTAGCACCGTGTCGGGCCTGTTGAACTGTGATGTTGTTTCTCAGGATGACATCATTCCGCCGTCACAGCTGCCGCTCTCTGCAACCCATCCACAACAGAGTGCTTCCAGCCATTGAAGGTTGGCATGCAGGTTCAGCAGGCGGTGAAGAAGGCAAATGGTATGTTGGAATTCATTGCTAGGGGATTTGAGTATAGGAGCAGGGAGGTCTTACTGCAGTTGTACAGGGCCTTGGTGAGGCCTCACCTGGAATATTGTGTTCAGTTTTGGTCTCCTAATCTGAGGAAGGACATTCTTGCTATTGAGGGAGTGCAGCGAATGTTCACCAGACTGATTCCCGGGATGGCAGGGCTGACATATGAGGCGAGACTGGATCGACTGAGCCTGTATTCACTGGAGTTTGAAGGATGAGAGGGGATCTCATAGAAACATATAAAATTCTGACGGGCTGGACAGGTTAGATGCAGGAAGAATGTTCCCGATGTTGGGGTAATCCAGAACCTGGGGACATAGTCTAAGGATAAGGAGTAAGCCATTTAGGACCGAGATGAGGAGAAACTTCTTCACTCAGAGAGTTGTTAACCTGTGGAATTCCCTACCGCAGAGAGTTGTTGATGCCAGTTCATTGGATATATTCTAGAGGGAGTTAGATATGACCCTTATGGCTAAAGGGATCAAGGGATAGGGAGAGAAAGCAGGAAAGGGGTACTGAGGTGAATGATCAGCCATGAACTTATTGAATAGTGGTACAGGCTCGAAGGGCAGAATGGCCTACTCCTGCACCTATTTTCTATGTTTCTGTGTTTCTATGCTGGGTCAATGCAGTCTGCAGCTGGGCCTTCGAGGGCCCAAGCAAGTCGGGACTTCCTACTAGGCCATCATGTGTGGCTGCGGCTCCAAGTCAGCAACCGACTACCAGCCTTGCTGCAGGCTCTGAGACCCCATTGAGCAGGAGCAGTAGGCGTGGGGTTGTGGGGGGTGGGAGGAGCGGGTGCGGGAGGTAAAGCACTGTTCAAGACCAATTCATCATCATCAGCATCATCATCATAGGCAGTCCCTCGAAATCGAGGAACATAAGAACATAAGAAATAGGAGCAGGAGAAGACCATATGGCCTCTCGTGCCTGCTCGGCCATTTAATACGATCATGGCTGATCCGATCATGGACTCAGGTCCACTTCCCTGCCCGCTCTCCATAACCCCTTATTTCCTTATCGTCTAAGCAACTGTCTATTTCTGTCTTAAATTTATTCAATGTCCCAGCTTCCACAGCTCTGAGGCAGCGAATTCCACAGATCCACAACCCTCTGAGAGAAGAAATTTCTCCTCATCTCAATTTTAAATGGGCGGCCCCTTATTCCTAAGATTATGCCCTCTAGTTCTTGTCTCCCCTAACAGCGGAAATATCCTCTCTGCATCCACCTTGTCAAGCCCCCTCATAATCTTATACGTTTTGATAAGATCACCTCTCATTCTTCTGAATTCCAATGAGTAGAGGTCCAACTTACTCAACCTTTCCTCATAAGTCAACCCCCTCATCTCAGGAATCAACCTTCTCTGAACTACTTCCTGTAGGATTTCTGAATCTCTCTGGGCTTACATTTGACAGTGAGACGAATCTTTCAGAGCAATTGGCACAGTTTATTAAAAACACACACATGCATTTAACAGCAGTCATCAAATATCCTATAGATCTACCTTAGTTACCACAGAGATACAATGAGGATATAATAAAAAGAATTATACGTTACGCACCTTTTGGTGTGTTGATTTGGCTGGTCTTCAACAGGAGGCCTTTTGCCGTGTGTCCAGCAGGGAGAGAAGAGAGAGAAAAGTTCCTAGCTTGCATTTTTTATATTCCTCAAGGCCATTGTCCTCAGAAAGCCTCCTGATTGGACTTTGGTTCCAGGGCAGCTTCTTATTGGCCCTCCTCACACATGTGGCTGTCTGGTCTGGTTCCTCCATCTCTGATTAGTTTAAATGGCTTTCCAATACACGAAAACCATGCGGCAGCTCTGGGGGCTTTCATTTTGTTTCTTACAAAACTTAGCCCATGCTGGCAAACTGTGGGCTTCCATTTTATCTCAACACAAACAGGCCTTTTCGTTAATCTACACTTTTAACATTTATACATACACAGAATCAATTAATAAACACTTTTATTCTTACAAACTACCCACCTTGAGGGGGAAATATCCTTATTGACCCCTCACATATCGTAAACATTGAGGGGGAGAGGAAGAAAGGTGGATGGCCTGTCTTGGTCCCCACCTCGTAAGGTGTAGGGGATTTAACAACAGTCCGATAACATCTCCAGCGGAGACTCTCCCCTTCCTGTATCGTCACTGCACCGTCGCTTCTCAAAGCACATTGATGATTGATGATGTTCGTGAGTCATGCTGCAGCTCCCGCTTCTCCATCTTCCCTCGGTTTCGGTCGTGGCCAGTATCGTCCTGACAATCATAAGGATCCATAACATGGTCTGTGGGAAACAAGATCAGTGCAGTATTTACTCTTTGGCAGTTTGTAACTGATTAATGTGAAACCACTTCTTGTACTTAACACCCTTTTCCTCCAGTAACTGAATCAAATAAACCACGGGGTTCAATCGATCTATAATCATATGCAGTCGCCACCACCTGGGCTCAAAGGTATGTTTCTTTTTCCCATAATTTGGAATCATTACTGAATCTCCCACCTCCTATTCAAAGGGACGTACTTTCTTGTCAAAGTACTTTCTAATTTGTCTTTTTGACTTCCCCAATTTGGTGGCCACAAATCGATTGATCTGATCGGTGTGATCTATCACTTGTTCCAGCCACTTGGAACAACATGTTTTCATTGTCAGGGGACTCATCCCTGTTAGTGTTAGCTAGCCTGGTGTTTTCATGAGCCTCCCCATCATGGCCTGATATGGGGAGACTCCTGTTGTTCTATGAGATGTGGACTTCATTGCCATTAAGCACATAGGCAGCATGTTAGCCCATTGAAGGGGTGATCCGCGCACAATTTTTTAAACATTAACTTGAGGGTCCTGTTCCCCCTTTCGACTGCTCCGGACGACTGGGGGTGGTGAGCAATATGTAATTTGTGTTTTATCCCCAACATTTCCTGTAGGTGGGTAAAAATTTTATTGGTAAAGTGTGAACCTTGACTGCTATCCACTTGTACTGGTACTCCCCACCTAAAAAACACATGATTCAATAGTGTTTTGGCTGCTGTGATTGCGGTGTTGGAGCGGCAGGGGAATGCTTCGATCCATTTAGTGAATTGATCCACCACCACAAGGGCATGCTGAAAATTGCCTGGCACCTATGGAAGTGGCCCAATGAAGTCTATCTGGAGGTGATCCATGGCCCTTGAGGTGGGGGTGTGCTTTGAAGCAAGGCTCGGTTAGTGCATGCAGGAGGATTGTGTTGCAGGCACAGTAGGCATCGTGCCACGTATTGGTCAATTGTTTCCCTCATGAAAGGCCACCAAGCTGTAGATGCTACCTTGTTAAAGGTTACCAAGGCTGAAAAGTGCCCTGGTGTGGGGTGGGAGTGAAAGAGGGAGAGCAGTTCCTGACCCACCTCTGGTGGAACACACACCACCAGGCAGGTGTTTGGCTTTCTTTTGAACATCAGCAGCTGCTCATCTGAGTCAAGGGTAGTGGCTAGTATGGTATTGGGAGCCCAGGCTGTTGGTTGAGGAAGGGGTCTGCCTTCGTTGTGCCAGGTGCTTACAACAGCATGTGACCAGTATTGCTGCAGCAGGGATTTTAAATCTAGGTGATCTGTTGGGGAGGCTAGCTGACAGCATTGCAGGGCTCAACAACTATATCCTCTATCTCCCCATCAATCACAGCATCCTTGGCTGCTCTGTCTGCTCTGGAATTTCCCTCACTATGTGGACCCCTTTTTCTATAAGCTGCTACCTTTCCTATGAAGCAGGTCTGGATCGCTTTTTAAGGTATGACCAGAGCAGGCGTAACCAGGGCCCATGGACCAGGGCCTTACCATCTATCGTACAATAGTCATTTTTGTGATATAGAAACATAGAAAATAGGTGCAGGAGTAGGCCATTCAGCCCTTCGAGCCTGCACCGATATTCAATGAGTTCATGGCTGAACATGCAACTTCAGTACCCCATTCCTGCTTTCTCGCCATACCCCTTGATCCCCCTAGTAGTAAGGACTACATCTAACTCCCTTTTGAATATATTTAGTGAATTGGCCTCAACAACTTTCTGTGGTAGAGAATTCCACAGGTTCACCACTCTCTGGATGAAGAAGTTTCTCCTCATCTCGGTCCTAAATGGCTTACCCCTTATCCTTGAACTGTGACCCCTGGTTCTGGACTTCCCCAACATTGGGAACATTCTTCCTGCATTTAACCTGTCTAAATCCTGTATAGGGGCAAGGAGAGCATGATATTTATAGCATAGACACTATCGGACCAAATATTCATGGGTCTATCTGAGGTTTTCTTTACAGCAGTTAGAAGTGCGGCGATTGCTGCATATTGTGAAGACTGTCTATTGCATCTTTGCTGGATGGTTCTTTCTGGCAATACCAAAGCATATCCGGTGTGAGGGGATCCTTCAATGTGATATGAGGACCCATCAATGTAGACATCTGGGACACCCTGTATGTGCTCTTTCTGCACAGGATGGGTCTCAAAGTTAATCAGGGGTAACAGACATTCATGTGGGTCCCCCTCATAGATCAGAAATTGTGGCAGCAAGGTGGCGGGTTTGGAAATGGTATCAATGTCTCTTTCCATAAATTCCAATGTCCATTTGCAGAGGTGCTGCGAGGAAACTAGCGAATCTCCAGATTTCATCAGTAGGTTCAGAGGTGTGTGTTCGCTGTGCAGGATTGTAGACTGTAACCCAGTAATAAAGGTAAAGTGATCTACCGACCAGAAGACGGCCAGTAGGTGGCGCTCACATGCGGTATACATCTTTTCTGCCCCCTGCAGGATTTGAGACGCAAATGCAATGGGATGTGGTCGATCAGCTTGCATTTGGCACAAAACTGCAGTGAGGCTTTGCTCTGTGGCCCCGACCTCCAAATGGAAGGGCTGCGTGGGGTCAGGAAGGATCATACATGCGGCCTGTATCATTGCAATTTTTAATTTAGCCACGGACTGGGTGTGGGTATCAGTCCATGCCGGGCGTATGTCATCACGCTGCAGTTTTGTTAAATTATACAGGGGCTTTGCACACTCTGCAAAGCCTGGGATAAAGTTCCTTTGGTACCCCACCAAACCCAAGAATGATTGTAGGGCTGTTTTAGAAGTAGGTAATGGCAGTCGCTATATTATCTCCACCTTGTGAGAGTCGGGGGACAATCCCTCTGGAGAAATGGACACTCTTAGAAAGGTGACCCATTCTTTTACTAATTCACCTTTAGTCCCGCCTGAGCCAACAATGTCAAAAGTTCGTGCAAAAGGGACGGATGCTCCTCCATGCTGTCGGTTGCCAGCAGTAGGTCGTCTACGTACTGCAGCAAGCTGGTAGGGCGGGAAAAAGTCTTTTAAAATTGCAGCCATTCTTTTGTGAAATATCGTGGGGGCATTGTGGAATCCTGAGTGGAATATCGTGGGGGCATTGTGGAACCCTGAGGCAGGCATGTCCAGGTGTAGCTCTGGTCCTCAAATGTGAACGCAAATTTGTACTGGTCTTCCCCTTTAACAGGGATACTCCAGAATCCATTGGCGATATCGAGAGTCGAGAAGTACTTGGAACCAGCAGGAATTTGAAATAATATGGTAGGAGTTTCTCTTACTAATGGTGAGCAGGCTGGTGTTACAGAATTTAACTTTCTGTAATCAATAGTCAGTCGCCAGCTGCAATCGGGCTTTTTAACCGGCCATGCGGGTGAATTGGTCGTGAAAGTGCCTGTCCTAAGAACACCCTGCTCGACTAGGGATTTTATGGTGTCCTGGATGTAAGGGTGACTCTCCCATGGGATGGGGGACTGTTTAGTGAATGAGTGGGGGGGTCCCTCAATAGATTCCTCGCCTGCCATTTCTCCACACTCATGCTTGCATTTGGCAAACACGGCTAGGTGTTCCTGAATTAGTTTTGCCACAGCTTCATTTTCGCTCCCTGGAGCGTCATACTCAGATGGCTTTTTAATACCAATAAACGAGTGAGCATCTGAAATTTGTATCACTTCTGCCTTATCTCCCAATACCATCCAAACACAGTCCTGATTATAATCTATCACTACGCCATACTGATCCAACACATCAGTCCCTAAAATTCCCCTTCCGTCGGGGGTGGTCATCAGCATCGGCACTGGGACCTTACAGGTGAGGCCTCCCAACTGAAGTTCAGTGGCCCTCCCTGTATACGCAGTGGTTGTATCACCGTCAAACCCTTTAAGGACAATATAACCCTTACCCGCCGCCGCATGGCGTTCAGGTATGGGGTGTGGATGATGGTAACGGCTGAGCCAGTATCGATAAGCATAATCTGCTGCCTGCCCCCTTTTAAGATAACAAGAACTACTGGTCTCCCGCTATCATCACATGGGAACCCCACTTCCGACCAATCTTTAGGGCTGGACCCTGTCATGGGGTCAATCCTTGAATGGGTCTCTCTAATGAGTGTGCATCGGCGATTGCATGCACCGGTAAATGATTTTGCATCCTCCCCGTGGCAATTTGTGTTTGTATGAGGGTTATCAATTTATCCAATCTTTGATCTGTCCCAGAGGGCTTGGATTTGTCCCTTGGGAGGTATCTATGTATTGCACCATGGTTCGGTGCTGGTCTGGTCTGCTGCAATCTTTTGCTAGGTGGCCTACCTTCTTACAATTAAAGCATTGTCCCTTAAAGGGGTAATTTCGAGATTCCTCAACCATTGACACTGGTTTATTTGCAGTTGGTGGTGACTTCCCCTTTAACTGGTCTTTTACCATCTCCCAGGCTATTTGAGCGTTGGTCTCTATATCTGTCCACTGATTGGTGGGCCTCATGGCTATTCCCAGGGTGGTTTTAACTAAAGGGTGGAGTTGGGTCAGGAAAATCAATTTAAATTGTTCCTGATTCTTTCCTACTGTAGCATTTGCAGGTGCCTGGTTCTGTGTATGTTGATAGATATCGTACAGGTGATTATTGACGGCTCTAGGGGTCTCTTCTGGATGCTGCTTGGTCTGATTAAGCAGAGCCACTAAGTTCAAGTTTCGGATCCCTAAATAGTTTAGGATCTCGGTCATGAGTACATCGGCCACTGCGGCTGTCTGGAGGATTGCTTCTGACAGATTATCTTTTAGGGAAGTGGAACAGGCCAAGAAGAGGACTCGTGTTAAGTCTCTCTCTTCCAACTCGGGGTGACCCCTCCTGAAATTTGCCTACCTCCTATTAACTTTCAGTGGGCCATCCCCATCATTAATGGGCCCCAACTCGTGGCTACATACCGTGGCGTCAGCGCCAGATATGGGCCGCGAGTCAGTGTGGTTACTGGTGATGTTGTTGTGCACATTACATCGTGAAGAAGTGGTTATTATGTCTCTTGTATCTCCAAGGTATCCCATTCTACACCACTCTCCGGGGATTATACTGACTTCCTTCCTCTTCCCAATCTGTCTTCCCCTCATCCCCTTCTGCTGTCTCTGTTTTGGCTCCCCGTGTTACCGCGGATACCAGGGCCTGCTGTTCCCGTAACTTACCTTTTAGCCTCGCTATTTCTAGTTGGCACTGGGAGTGATCTGCTTCCCTATGTGGCTTCTTAATTACTTCCCTTAATGCTCCCCTCGCATCTTCTATCTCTTGCTGGAGCCTCAAGTTTTCCAATTTATATATTTTTAACTCTAATTTGTTTTCATTTGCTTCAACAACGGCTGCTGTGGCATTTAAATTTGAAAGGCTTTGTTGCTGTAGCAGTGAAGCTGCCTGTTCGGCCCCTCTTTCTAATTGCCTAATACTGCGGTTTAATCGACCAATTTCTTGTCTTAACTGCTGTACTTCACCCTCTTTTAACTGCTTCACAAGTTGGAGGCTTTCTTCCTTTTGCTGTTTTATACCTTCAATCTCTCGTTCTTTTAACTGAATCTCTTTTACTTGCAATTCTTTCAAATCTTATATCACTTTGGCGTCTTGCCTCATTAATTCCTCATCTCTCCTGGCACAATAAGAAGCGCTAAACGCCACGAGACTGTTTGCCCGTTTTGATCTCCGCTCTCCCCGATCTACCCTCTCCTGTATAATTCTCACCATTTCTCCAAATGAGGCAGGTCCACTCTCGTGCTGTGCCTGTGCCCTGAACTCTTCTGCGTCTTGTACCGGGAGCTTTTTGGACAACCTTTCCTGGTAAACTAGATCAACATTACTTTTTATTGTTGGCTTTCTGTCCATGACCGATCCCTTCATCCTGTGTCTTTTGAATATAACTACTGGTGGGTCCCCACTTAAACAGTTCCAACCCACCCCACTTAAACAGTTCCAACTATCGAGACGACTGCTCCCCTAAGACGCAACTCCCGATCCGTTTAATTGTTTCAATTATAATTGCAACACAGGTTAGAATCGCAACTCCGAGATTTCCAATTGTTCAAAATAATCATCAAAAAGCTGTCTCGCCAGTTGCCCGCATTCTCCACCAATTTTGTAGGATTTCTGAATCTCTCTGGGCTTACATTTGACAGTGAGATGATTCTTTCAGAACAATTGGCACAATTTATTAAAAGCACACACATGCATTTAACAGCAGTTGTCAAATATCCTATAGATCTACCTTAGTTACAACAGAGATACAATGAGATTATAATAAAAAGCGATATATATTACGCACCTTTTGCTGGCTGGTTTGAACACACGGCATGCTGATTAAGCTGGTCTTCAACAGGAGGTCTTTTGCCTTGTGTCCAGCAGGGAGAGAAGAGAGAGAAAAGCTCCTGGCTTGCATTTTTTATATTCCTCAAGGCCATTGTCCTCAGAAAAGTCCCCCGATTGGACTTTGGATCCAGGGCAGCTTCTTATTGGCCCTCCTCACACATGTGGCTGTCTGGTCTGGCTCCGCCATCTCTAATTAGTTTAAATGGCTTTCCAATACACGTAAACCATGCGGCAGCTCTGGGGGTTTTCATTTTGTTTCTTACAAACATTTAGCCCATGCTGGCAATCTGTGGGCTTTGATTTTATCTCAACACAAACAGCCTTTCTGTTAATCTACACTTTTAACATTTATACATACATTAATCAATTTTAATCATTAATAAACACTTCTCCAAAGCAAGTATATCCTTTCGTAAATATGGAAACCAAAACTGCACGCAGTATTCCAGGTGTGGCCTCACCAATACCCTGTACAACTATAGCAAGACTTCCCTGCTTTTATACTCCATCCACTTTGCAATAAAGGCCAAACTTCCATTGGCCTTCCTGATCACTTGCTGTACCTGCATACTATCCTTTTGTGTTTCATGCACAAGTACCCCCAGGTCCCGCTGTACTGCAGCATTTTGCAATCTTTCTCCATTTAAAAAATAACTTGCTTCCACTCTAAAAATGAGTTGTTAGATGACCGAACAGACCAATACGGGAATTACAGTCTCTGGCACAGGTGGGACAGACAGTTGTTGAACGAAAAGGTGGGTAGGACTGGTTTGTCGCATGCTCCTTCTGCTGCCTGCGCCTAGTTTCTGCATGCTCTCGGCAATGAGACGCGAGGTGCTCAGCACCCTCCCGGATGCACTTCCTCCACTTAGGGCAGTCTTTGGCCAGGGACTCCCAGGTGTCGGTGGGGATGTTGCACTTTATCAAGGAGGCTTTGAGCGTGTCCTTGAAACATTTCCTCTGCCTACCTTGGGCTCGCCTGCCGCGTAGTAGTTCTTAGTAGAGCACTTGCTTTGGGAGTCTTGTGTAAGGCATGCGAACAATGTGGCCTGCCTAGTGGAGCTGGTCGAGTGTGGTCAGTGCTTCGATGCTGGGGATGTTGGCCTGATCGAGGTCGCTAACGTTGGTGCGTCTGTCCTCCCAGGGAATTTGCAGGATCTTGTGGAGACATCGTTGGTGGTATTTTTCCAGCGATTTGAGGGGTCTACTGTATATGGTCCACGTCTCTGGAAGGCGGGTATCACAACAGCCCAGTAAACCATGAGCTTGGTGGCAGATTTGAGGGCCTGATCTTCGAACACTCTTTTCCTCAGGCGGCCGAAGGCTGCGCTGGCGCACTGGAGGCAGTGTTGAATCTCATCGTCGATTTCTGCCCTTGTTGATAACAGGCTCCCGAGGTATGGAAAGTGATCCAAGTTGTCCAGAGCCGCGCCATGGATCTTGATGACTGGGGGGTAGTGCTGGCGGAAAACACCTTCACTGAGACATACGAAAGCATGGGCATTACACTAAACATCCGTAAGACAAAGGTCCTAACGCAATAATAAGGAAGGACATTAGCGTGGATGATGTGGAATCTATATGGGTAGAGCTGTGAAACACCAAAGGGCAGGAAACATTAGTGGGAATTGTGTACAGACCACCAAACAGTAGTAGGGAGGTTGGGGATGGCATCAAAGAGGAAATTAGGGATGCGTGCAATAAGGGTGCAGCAGTTATCATGGGTGATTTTAATCTGCATATTGATTGGGCTAACCAAACTGGTAGTAATACTGTGGAGGATGATTTCCTGGAGTGTATAAGGGATGGTTTTCTAGACCAATATGTCAAGGAACCAACTACAGAGCTGGCCATCCTAGACTGGGTCTTGTGTAATGAGAGAGGATTAATTAGCAATCTGGTCGTGCGGGGCCTCTTGGGGAAGAGTGACCATAATATGGTAGAATTCTTCATTAAGATGGAGAGTGACGCAGTTAATTCAGAAACTAGGCTCCTGAACTTAAAGAAAGGAAACTTCGATGGTATGAGACATGAATTGGCTAGGAAAAACTGGAGAATGATACTTAAAGGCTTGACAGTGGATAGGCAATCACAGACATTTAAATATCACATGGATGAACTACAACAATTGTACATCTCTGTGTGGCGTAAGAATAAAAAAGGGAAGGTGGCTCAACCGTGGCTAACAAGGGAAAGGAAGAGTCATATAAATTGGCCAGAAAAAGCAGCAAACCTGAGGACTGGGAGAAATTTAGAATTCAGCAGAGGAGGACTAAGGGTTAATTCAGAGGGGGAAAATAGAATATGATAGTAAGCTTGCAGGGAAATTAAAACTGACTGCAAAAGCTTCTATAGATATGTGAAGAGAAAAAGATTAGTGAAGAGCCTTGCTATCAGAATCAGGGAATTTATAATGGGGAACAAGGAAATGGCAGACCAATTGAACAAATACTTTGATTCTGTCTTCACTAAGGAAGACACGAATACTCTCCCACTAGGGGGCCAAGGGTCTAGCGAGAAGGGGGAACTAAGGGAAATCCTTATTAGTCAGGAAATGATGTTAGGGAAATTGAAGGGACTGAAGACCGATAAATCCCCAAGGCCCGATAGTCTGCATCCCAGAGTACTTAAGGAAGTGGCCCTAGAAATAGTGGATGCATTGATGGTCATTTTCCAACATTCCATGGACTCTGGTCCAGTTCCTATGGATTGGAGGGTAGCTAATGTAACCCCACTGTTTAAAAAAGGAGGGAGAGAGAAAACAGGGAATTATAGACCAGTTAGCCTGACATCGGTGGTGCGGACAATGCTGGAATCAATTATTAAAGATGTAATAGCAGTGCATTTGGAAAGCAGTGACAGGATCGGTCTAAGTCAGCATAAAGAAAAGGCTATAAATTTGCAGAGGGACTATCATGCTGTGATAAGTAAACATTTTATGGTTCTGGCAAAGATTCTCTACTCACAATGTCAACCTGTCTTTTCTCTTTTCAAATGCTGTCGGACTTGCTGTTTATTTACAGCGGTTTCTGTCTTGTTTCACATTTTGAGCATTTATTTTTATCTCCCTTGTCTGTGAATGATGCTTCACAACTTTGGCAGCCAGCTCCAACAGAAACGTTTTCCTGTCTGCTGTGCACCCGACAGCTGGCGGAATGAAATTTGCAGCATTTATAGGGAAGCAGCCTGGACTCCCAAAGAAAGGGCACAATTGTTAAAACAAAACAGATCAGCCTCGTTATGCCTTCAAATTATGTGTCTTCTTACTGACTCCGCAAATTCCTCATTGGAAGAGCTGGAAGGCATCACAGAATACAACCCTGGCATAATTGCCAGGTTGGCTTCTCGAGGAATTTTCGTCCCTTTATCTTTACCAAACAGTGGGACGTGCCCACATGTCTACATGTTGAATGGCCCAGATCAGGATTACATTTGTAATAGTCGGAAATGTACCTGGAATCATAGACCACAAATTTCTTGGGTTGGGGGAGGGTGTAAATCAGCAATTATGCCTTTGTGAAGCCAGGATTTTGTGACAGGGCTGAATTACACTGGAGTCACTGAAGAAGTGCCCCACTGTTAATTCTATTCAGTTTCAGGGCGGGCAGAATCTTTTCTGCCCCCTCTCCATAGCCTTAATATCTTATAACGTGTGGTAAATAAGGTTGGTGAGCTGCAGGCGCAAATAGACACATGGGATTATGATGTTGTGGTGATAACGGAGACCTGGTTCAAACAAGGGCAGGATTGGGTTCTAAATATTGCTGGAAAGATACGGAAGGAAGGAATGGAGGTGGCGTAGCAGTATTGATTAAGGAGAATATTACAGTGCCGGAGAGAGAGAATGCCCTGGAGGAGTCAATGACAGAATCTATTTGATTAGAGGTGAATAAAGATACAGGTGACATTACACTACTAGGTGTATTCTATAGGTCGCCAACTAGTGGGGAGGATATAGAGGATCAAATTTGCAGGGAAATTACAGAGAGGTGCAAGAACTATAGAGTAGTATTAATGGGACTTAAACTATCCTAATATAGACTGGGATAGTAATAGTGTAAAAGGCAGCGAGGGGAAAGAATTTCTGAAGTGTGTTCGGGAGAACTATCTTGATGGGTACATTTCCAGCCCAATGAGGAAGGAGACATTGCTGGGTCTGGTTCTGGGGAATGAGGTGGGTGAAGTAGAACAAGTTTCATTGGGGAACATTTAGGGAACAATGATCACAGTATCATAAGGTTTAGATTAGCCATGGAAAAGGACAGGAAGCACTCACGAGTAAAAATACTTAATTGGAGGAAGGTCAATTTCACTGGGTTGAGAATGGATCTAGCCTGGGTAAATTGGAATCAAAGATTGGCAGGCAAAACTGGGCTGCCTTTAAAAAGGAGATGGTTCGAGTACAGTCGAGGTACATTCCCACGAGGGGGAAAGGTGGGGCAACCAAAGCCAGAGCTCCCTTGGTGACGAAAGAGATTGAGAGTAGGATGGAGCAGGAAAAGGGGGCATATGACTGATGCCATGTTGAGAATACAAGTGAGACCGAGGCTGAATATAGAAACTTCAGAGAGGAAGTGAAAAAGGAAATAAGAGGGGCAAAGAGGGAGCATGAGAATAGATTGGCAGCTAACAAAAAAGGGAATCCAAAAGTCTTCAATAGGCATTCAAATAGTAAATGGGTAGCAAGAGGTAGGATGGGGCCGATTAGGGACCAAAATGGAGACCCACGCATGGAGGCAGAGGGTATGGCTGAGGTACTAAGTGAGTACTTTGCATCTATCTTTAACAAGGAAGAAGATGCTGCAAAAGTCATAGTGAAAGAGAAGGTAGTTGAGATACTGGATGGGATAAAAATCGATAAAGAGGAGGTACTAGAAAGGCTGGCTGTACCGAAAGTAGATAAGTCGCAAGGACTCGATCGGTTGCATCCTCGGATACTGAGGGAAGTAAAGGTAGAAATTGCAGAGGTACTGACCATAATCTTCCAATCCTCCTTGGATATGGGGCTGGTGCCAGAAGACTGGAGAATTGCAAATGTTACACCCTTGTTCAAAAACGGGTGTAAGGATAAACCCATCAACTGCAGGCTAGTCAGTTTAACCTCAGTAGTGGTAAGGCTTTTGGAAACGATAATCCGGGACAAAATTAACAGACATGTCCAAAAAATTCCACTGTACACGTGGATCACAATATAATATGCTCAAATCCTTATTCAGCTATTATGATCTCAAATTCGGTCACTTGGACAAGTATGGATTAATTAAGGAAAGCCAACAAATTGTGTTTAACTAACTTAATTGAGCTTTTTGATGAGGTAACAGAGAGGATTGTTGAGGGTGTACATGGACTTCTAAAAGATGTTGATAAAATGCCATATAATAGGCTTGCCAGCAAAGTTGAAGCCCATGGAATAAAAAGGACAGTGGCAGCATAGATACAAAATTGGCTAAGTGACAGGAAACAGACCGTAGTGGTGAACAGTTATTTTTGGGACTGGTGGAAGGTACACAGTAGTGTTCCCCAGGGGTCAGTACGAGGACCACTGCTTTTTTTGATATATATTAATGACTTAGATTTGGGTGTACAGGGCACAATTTCAAAATTTGCAGATGACACAAAACTTGGAAGTATAGTGAACAGCGAGGAGGATAGTGATAGACTTCAGGAAGACATAGACAGGCTGGTGGAATGGGTGGACACGTGGCAGATTAAATTTAATGCAGAAAAGTGTGGAGTGATACATTTTGGTAAGAAGAAAGAGGAGAAGCAATATAAACAATTCTAAAGTGGTGCAGGAACAAAGAGATCTGGGAATATATGTGCACAAATCATTGAAGATGGCAGGGCAGGCTGAGAAAGCAGTGAAAAAGGCTTAGGGGATCCTGGGTTTCATAAATAGAGGCTTAGAGTAGAAAAGCAAGGAAGTTATGATGAACCTGTATAAAACACTGGTTCGGCCTCAACTGGAGCATTGTGTCCAATTCTGGATGTGAAGGCCTTAGACAGGATGCAGAAAAGATTTACAAGAATGGTTTCAGGGATGAGGGACTTCAGTTACGTGGATAGACTGGAGAAGCTGGAGTTGTTCTCCTTAGAGCAGAAAAGATTGAGAGGAGATTTGATAGAGGTGTTCAAAATCATGAGTGGTCTAGACAGAGTAGAGAGAAACTGTTCCCATTGGCAGAAAGGTCAAGAACCAGAGGACACAGGTTTAAGATGATTAGCAGAAGAACCAAAGACGATATGAGGAAAAACCCTTTTGCGCAGTGAGTGGTTAAGATCTGGAATTCACTGCCTGAAAGGGTGGTGGAGGCAGATTAAATTATGGCTTTCAAAAGGGAATTGGCTAAGTACCCAAAGGAAAGAATTTGCAGGGCTATGGGGAAAGGGCGGTGGAGTGGGACTAGCTGAAGTGCTCTTGCAGAGAGCCGGCACAGGCTCGACGGGCCGAATGGCCTCCTTCTGTGCTGTAACCATTCAAAGATTCTATGATTTTCCTGAAGTAAAGCAGCCAAAGCTGGACACAATAGGTAACATTTTCCTGGGTCATAGTCCAAATGCACTGGATCACTGGGGTGCAGTGAATAGCAGAAAGAAATAGAAGAAGAATCATTATAAGATTGCATTCTGACCTGTCCAATTTTCTGACATTTGCTGCACCCCAGATATCTCTTTAAAATCTAACTGTGGCCTAACCCATGATTTATATATGTTTAGCAGAGAGGTTGTTTTCACTGGTCGGGGAGACTAGAACTAGGGGGCACAGCCTCAAAATACAGGGGAGCCAATTTAAAACTGAGTTGAGAAGGAATTTCTTCTCCCAGAGGGTTGTGAATCTGTGGAATTCTCTGCTCAAGGAAGCAGTTGAGGCTAGCTCATTGAATGTATTCAAATCACAGATAGATAGATTTTTAACCAATAAGGGAATTAAGGGTTACGGGGAGTGGGCGGGTAAGTGGAGCTGAGTCCACAGCCAGATCAGCCATGATCTTATTGAATGGCGGAGCAGGCTCGAGGGGCTAGATGGCCTTCCCCTGTTCCTAATTCTTATGTTCTTATGTTCTTATTTCTCTTTTGCTTTTGAAAATTTCAATATGAGAGCTTGATCTCAATAACATTTCATCATCATCATAGGCAGTCCCTCGGAATCGAGGAAGACTTGCTTCCACTCTTAGAATGAGTCCATAGGTGGCTGAACAGTCCATACGAGAACCACAGTCCCTGTCACAGGTGGGACAGATAGTCGTTGAGGGTAAGGGAGGGTGGGACAGGTTTGCTGCTCTTTCCGCTGAATCGAACAATTGAAATAAAACAAGCTGCTGCTATGTTGAAGATTGGAATTATTTGAATTGTTCTTGTGTTGCAAGATCTATGAAGCTTCTTGAAGTACACACTTCGTTGAGAAAAAAGTATTCTGTTGAACATTTTAAGGTTTTCACTCAGAATGCTAAATTATGAAGTCAGGTTGTAGAAACTGAATTTATTCTTGAGAAGGGCGTAGTTACATCTTTAATGTGTAGAAAGCTGTGGATGATGTAGATATTAAGAGGCTACTTACACTGATTGCGGCAAAGTGGATGGAAATATAACATTTGCAAATCTCATGTGAGACATTGTATAAAAGATTATTTTACCATCTTATAGTCGGTATGTTCCATGATCCTGTTCAGACCATTTATGAGATACAGCTGGTTTTGGAAGGGATAAATGATATTTACGAAAATACAAATAATGACGGACAGGAAAAGACCCAGTGATCCATCCAGCCAGTCCCACACAACTTGTGCATCACAATATATACATGCCCCACACCACATGAAAGCCAGGTAATCTCCTGGGAGAGGCGACAAACCAGATAAAAACCTTGGGACCGATTTTCATCAATGCCACCATCCACCCAAGTGCCGCCTAAAGTGCCGCCAATGGCCGCCGAGGTACCGGACGGTACTTTGGGTGGGATATTCATCGCCGAGGTCCCTCGAAGGTCGGCGGGTGGCAAATGGACGACGTACACCGCCAATCTGGGTGGCAGCGGGCGGGAGGTCTCATTCTCGGTGGCAGAGGCTCTTGCCACTCAAGTGCCGCCAAGGATGGAGTCGGGCCCATGGAGGGTTGAAGGCCCGAAAAAAAAAATCCACAGTAAAAAGTAAATAAACTATCCAAAGACCTTCAGCAGACCCCATCCAGGTAAGTCACTACTGAAAATTAAAAAAAAAATGTCACTTATCTTTTTTACAGGTTCTTCAAACTTACCGTCGGAGACAGACCAGCCTTCAGCCAGCGGTCCACCCCTGTTCTGCCGCTGAGTCGCGCCAACTCCCGCCCGCAGGAATGTGGCATCTCGGTGGGCGGGAGGTCAGTTGCGCCACTCGGCTGTCCGCTGACATCAGCGGGCGGCTCCCAGCGGCTCTCCCCTCCCGCCCTCTCCAGGCCACCTCGAAAGTGGCACTGGGTGAATCTTCAGGAGGAATATCGGCGGCAGTGGGCAGCAGTCGGTGGCAGCGGGCGGTGAGGTGATGAATTTTCTTGACTATTTAGGGAAAAAAATCTGGAAAATTCTTCTCCAATCGCTTTAGACTATCGGAACTAGTCCAAGAGGCCAGGATTAATGTTAAATGAGATGTATGAGATGACCTCCTCCCCAACCAGAAACAAGACCAGCTCTAATTGCTTCCATTTTAATTTCCTTAAAGGACTTTCTAGATGGTAGACCACCACTCACTTTATTTTAGCATCACTCTTCCAAATATACTACCACCCTTTCTTTAATGGATAACATTTTAATCTTTTGTACAAAAAGTATAGAGAGTGCTCAAGTAAAGATATTTGTCTTTTGATATTTACATCAAGATAAATTTGACAAACCACAGTATATAAATGCATTAAAAGTTGTAGTGTATTCATTTTCTTCCTGAACATTGCTATTAATTTAGGCCAGTGAGAAATTCCATGTTGGTGTTTTTGTTTCAATTTTCAGGAAGCCAGGGCACTTTGTTAACATCTTTAAAAATGTGTGCATAATGAACACTATCAACTTCCTTGAGCACACTTCTACGCTCCCTCCCAAAAGCTTTGACCAGCCATTGGAGATACTTTCATATATCATTTATGGTTTTGCCACTTAGGGGTTTTAGATTGTGAAATAAATCTAGTGGACTGTAACTCACTATGGATGACCCAGTCAATGTTCAAGTCAGGCTGTCATAGGAGGAAAGGGAACACAATATGCACCTCAGATACAGTCACCAAGAGAACTAAATGGTTTGGGAACAGCATAAATATGAAAGGAAATTCCCCTTCCTGAGAATGATTATTGATGTTTCTCCCTTGTTGGTATGCAAGAAAATGTGTCAACAGGAAATATGTGTGTGTTTATTGTTTTCACAGCTGTTGGTGAGTCATATATTGCGACATCACCTGATGATAAGTATATTGGGCTCAATTTTCCACATGGCCGATTTTTGGCACAGTTGAAGAGGTACGTCTAATTTTTTTGTGGCCGACTGCGCCAAAAAAATGTTTCAAGTTTTTCTGGAATAAACTTTGAATTTGGAGCAGCACAGATTGTCCTTAAGCTCTGTGGGTGGAGCTTAAGGTCTGCGCAAAAAACTGAGGTAGCCAGGGTAATGAGGGACGCACTGAAGGGCTTAGGCTGGTAAGTGAAACATACAAGGTGCAATAAGACATAAGCAACTGTAGAGTCTTGGTGCTGCTCCTATCCTAAGCCGAATGGCCTCCCGGTGCTGCTACCATCCCGGGCCAAAAGGGCCCCTGCCCCAGGTGCCGGTGCCACTGCTATCCTGGGCCGAACGCCCTCCCCCCCACCCCCGCCGCTCCTATCCCGTGCCAAATGGCACCAAAAAAAACCATCCCCGGTTTCCACGTGATGGGTGTGCCCGCGCACTTTTGGAGCTGCTTGTGAGTAGAAAAAGCGGAGCTGCAATATGGATCATGGGGCAAAGACCAGGAATTTTCTACCAGATGAAACTGAGGCTCTGGTTTCTATCATTGAGAGCAGATGGCACGAGCTTCAGAACAAAGGTCCAGTTAAACTAAAGCCAAAAGAAATGAAAAAATGTTGGGACAAAATTGGAGATCATTTCTCTGCAGTGGTGACCACCCGAGGACTGGCAGGCAGTGCAAAAAGAAATGGCAGGACCTTGGCCAAATAGTTTGTGTAAGTAATGTTTTCATTTATGCACTGGAATTACATTTGTAAATATGACCATCTATGTGTGCCACCACAACAGACCCCTTCTCTTAAAAAGTTCTATTTTCATCTTTGCAGAGGAAGGTGGCGCACAACAGAGAGTGAGCATGAACTGGAGGAGGTTCAGCAAATGTGCACACACTGACACCCCTGGAAGCGAGGATCGCTGGTATGATTGGTCTTGGCTCCAGAAGGTCAACAACCCCTGCACAATCTGTGCCCAACTAACAGAGAGAGGGTAAGTCCTCATTCATCATGGTCCTTCCAATGAGCATGTGCTGTGTGAGCCTACACATGTCACCCTGCCCCCTCCCCTGTTGCTAACTGATCGTCTCCTCTGTTATATTTTGCAGAAGTTGCGCCCATCCCCGAGGAATCATAAGCCCCTGCCACAGAAGAACAATTGTACGTGGAGGAGCCTGACCAGGATGAAGTCTTTAATGCAGAACTTCCACAGGAAGATCAGGAAGAAGATGAGCAGGAGGATCAGGGGGAGCGGGAAGGCCCCAGTATTGAGACTGCGACAGTGAATCTGAAGGAGGTGTCAATCCCTTTCCGGACTGCTACGAGCGAGGGGACATTTCATAGTGTCCCACAGTCCTAGATTGCAGGTCCCAATGGGGATAATTTTGACTTTTGGTGATAGTGTAAAAAGAGTGATATTGATTCAGACACCTGTTATACATCTCTTGTGAGATGACTTCAATGGAAATGAAAATGGGCGGCTGAATCGATATCACCCATTTCACACTATAATCAAAAGTCGAAATTACTCCCCACCGCTCCCCATCAATTTTAACAGGAGGGTTTGACACCTTGGCTGATTTCTGTATTAGTATGTATTTCATTGAATGACACCAAGCAATGGGAGTGTTTGCAACCTGGTTGGCAATACTGCTTCTCACTAAGGATTTGGGGATATTTCTGGGAGATGTGGTAAGGCGTTATATGAATGCAAATTTTTTCTTTCCCTTATGTATGGAAGAAAGTGACTGTGGAAAGATTAGGGAAGGGAAAAAACTAACCTGACATCAATATTTTTTATTTGGTTTCTGGAACTTTGGCAAGAATATGGAACCACTCTCCTTTTCTAACATTTTGTAAACACACATCAGCTAGATTTGCCACAAATAGTGAAACATGTTGTTTGCTCCAAATTGCTATTGGAACTTAATACCCACTGGTCTTATAAATGTAATGCTTTAATGTAAAACTATTAGTGTTGGTGGAGTAGAAAAAGAATATGACTTGGTTATTAATTGCATCAATTGAATAAACATTAACATCTGCAAAATAACCTCACTCTCAAGTGGCTAATGTTAGATCAAGCTGATTGATGAATATATTGAAACTACACGCCAAGCAGACTGTAATAAGGTTACGTAACACCATGAACAGATATGCTCTGTGAATTTCCAAGTTCACAGTCCAAGGATTTTAATGCACCAGAAGGAATGACTGTATTAGTATTTACTTTGGAATTATATTTTTCAACTGAGGACTAAAACAACTACTTGTTACTTTTTCCTACTGACAGAAAGTAATGTTTTCTAAAATTTGTACCACTGGTGCAACAGTTATGAACTTAGGGGTTGAAATTTGGTACCGTGGTTTTTGAGGCCGTGTCACTGCCTGAGTGCTGATTTTTCCGGCAAGCGTTAGGTGCAGGCTCCAACTGCCACATTCAGTTTTTACGTTCAAAGATGAGAGAGCAGCGCTAAAAGGTGACGTTGCACACTCATCCTCAGGCGGGAACTCAGGAGGCCGACAGAATTTCGCATCGAGAGGCTGCCGCCATGCTAGCTGGAAAACGGGAAGAAAGGGGAAGAAAGAAAAAACCCTCAAACTTTTCCAACCCACACACAAACTTCCCCACTGTTACAACTAATGAGAAAATTGAGAAATAAATAAATAAATAACGTACCTTGTTCTCTGGCTGATTCCGCCCGAGTTCCACTGTTTAACCCCCATTTTTTTCAGGCTGTACAGCCGCCTGCCAGTACGGCAGCCGTACAAAGCAAATATCGCGATAGAGGCGTCCATGAGGCATTGTACGCTGGATGACGTCACCACGTGAGTGGCGTTAGCTGGCGCAGCATTGCCTCTTGGTGCCTCTGCCAAAGAGTCAACTCAATTTTAGCCGGGGCGTGGACGCAGTTTACCGTCGCAGGTAGGCATTTGCTACACATTAGCTGCCTCCCACACGTGGTAACAGGTGGTGGTCTAAACTGAATTTCGCCCCTTAATTCTTTGTGAATTAACTTACTTTTGAATTTGAAACATTCCAGTATCCTCTGATAATGTCATCTTGAACACCGGTTAACAGTCACACTTATCAACTTCACTTGTGATAGGACAGTACTTCTCAACCAAGTGGATAAGTTTTTAAAAACTGACCCTCTCACCTACACATGGGAAGAAAGGGCTAATGAAGGGTTGCTGGCACTGCACTGATTCTCGGCCGAAAAACAGGCCCACATGAATTTCTACCCCAGAGCTAAGCATTTCCAATTATTATTAGAGCCAGAAATGATTGAAGAAAATTAGTGCAAAAAGTTAAATATGAAACAGCTTTTGCACAGAGAATTTGAAGTAACTAGAAGCAGAGGATACTTTATTCCATCTATCTGATCTGGGTGTCAGCTTAGCTCAGCTGGTAGCACCTTCCTCTCTGAGTCAGAAGATTCAAGTGGTACTCTGGACCTAAGCATATCATTCATTTCAATATTGAGGTCATGCTGCATTGTTGGAGGTGCCGTCCTTTGAAGGAGACACTAAATTCCAGCCCTGTATGCTTGTTCAGGTGAATATTAAAGATCCCATGGACTATTTGACAATGAGCAGTGGGGCCTCCTGTCATTCTCATTAAAATTACCCCCTCAACCAACACTACCAAAAACAGATTAACCGGTCATTCATGTCATTGTTTTATGTGGGACCTTGGTGTTTGTCTACATAACAACAGTGATAATTTAATCCTGAACTTTATGGTGAAGACTTGTACAATGAGTTCTGATTAATGCCAGTTCAAATCCCTCAGAGTAACTGCAGCTTATATGGATGTCTTGTAAGAACGGGTGGTAAAACACTGTTCAAGACCAATTCATCATCATCATCATCATCATAGGCAGTCCCTCGAAATCAAGGAACATAAGAACATAAGAACATAAAAAATAGGAGCAGGAATAGGCCATACGACCCCTTGAGCCCTCTCCGCCATTCAATAAGTTTATGGCTGATCTGATCATGGACTCAGCTCCACTTCCCCGCCCGCTCCCCATAACCCCTTATCGCTCAAGAAACTGTCTATTTCTGTCTTAAATTTATTCAATGTCTCAGCTTCCACAGCTATCCGAGGCAGCAAATTCCACAGATTTACAACGCTCTGAGAGAAGAAATTTCTCCTCATCTCAGTTTTAAATGGGCGGCCCCTTATTCTAAGATCATGCCCTCTGGTTCTAGTCTCCCCCATCAGTGGAAACATCCTCTCTGCATCCACCTTGTCAAGCCCCCTCATAATCTTATACATTTCGATAAGATCACCTCTCATTCTTCTGAACTCCAATGAGTAGAGGCCCAACCTACTCAATCTTTCCTCATAAGTCAACCCCCTCATCTCAGGACTCAACCTAGTGAACCTTCTCTGACCTGCCTCCAAAGCAAGTATATCCTTTCGTAAATATGGAAACCAAAACTGCACGCAGTATTCCAGGTGTGGCCTCACCAATACCTTATATAGCTGTAGCAAAACTTCCCTGCTTTTATACTCCATCCCCTTTGCAATAAAGGCCAAGATACCATTGGCCTTCCTGATCACTTGCTGTACCTGCATACTATCCTTTTGTGTTTCTTGCACAAGTACTCCCAGGTCCCGCTGTACTGACACACCCAGCCAGTTGGCAACAATAATTTTTAGTAACAACTGCTAGAACAGCAAGTAAGAATGTTCCAGTGCTTTGAAAAACATTAAGTGAGACCTATAATTGACATATAACTTGAGGTAAACTCTCCCAATGGCTGAGTGGGTTGAGTTGCCTGATCTGAGCTAGGTCAACATTTGGAATATTATAATTAGCCATGGCACACCTGGGTTAGGGCCAGTACAAATCAACACAGGTTCCTGCTCCTGATTATTATTATCCAGTGACTCCTGCTCGAGGTACTCATGGAAAGCAACTGGAGGATAGGATTGTGTTTGGCTATAATGCCCTCCACGGTACTAAGATTCACTCTCTAAGTTACACGTGAAGATTGGTCACTTGGGTGAGGGACTGAAGTACAGCTGGTGTCCATACGCAGCAAGAATCAGCACTTTTAAGAGGTGGGGAAGAGAAGAACATTAGGCATTAAGATGAATGTTTTAGAAGTTACCCATTAAGCATTAAAGGGTAAACTTTCTGAAATTATTCTGAGATAAACTTTGCCCACCTGAAGAACATATCAGGAAATTGTGGCATTCTCCCTTTGATTTTCTCTCTATTAATGGGGAGTATGTTTCCCAATATATGCACGTAGTGGGCAAGGCTCAGCACTGGAAGTGCACATTTGGAAAATCAGCCCTTAAAATGCAAGTTGGTAAAAAGTCTAAATGGATGTTCCTATAATCAATTATTATTCCTTTATCTTCAAATAGGGTAAGAGGCAGGCAAAGAATTATCGATAACACAGAGAACTTTGTAACCATGTAGAGTTTGTGTTTGTGTTCATCTGGGTAAGATGTTAATTGTGATTTTACAAACTTAACTTGAAAAACATTGCTATTTACTGTTACTTTACCAGTTCCTTCATCAACTGTTGGGATTATGTCCTTGCTGCTGTCAAGTGAAGCAATTTGGTAAAGCGGTGGTAACAACAAAACAACTAATTATTACTATTAATTTGCTTTTGCAGTTTCTGGAAAGGTACCAGCAGCAGTTCATAGTTCGAGTTTATTGATGGAGGAGGCCTAACTGCTGAACAGAACAAATTTTGCTCTAACCTGGGAAGTACAAAGGCAGTATCTCAGAAAATCCAGAGCATGCGTTCATATTGGACATGCTACATGTTCCATGGGGCAGATCAAAAAGTTTGCTTTTTTTGGAAAGTGTGACTAATCTGCATTGGGTGAATTCATCTATAAATACTTGAACTTTCAATACTAATGTGTGCATTCTGGCCATGATCTTTAACAAGGAACTTGAAGAATCAAAGAGAGATTATTTTTGAAGCAATAAAACCACAAGCACAACTACCCGAGGTAATTTGAATGTCAGTGCTCACGAAAACAGAATTAAAACTTCAAAGCAACAAAACTCCACCAGTACACTTTCAAACTTAGCATGTAAAAGCGGATTTTGTTTCTTTTCAATAGTACATTTTGGAATGAGTTGAACATTAGGAATACTCAAAGATTAAGTATGAGTTCTTTTGAATGATAACTGAAGTTCTCCAGGTGAACTGTCTGTTTCTAAGGATCTTTTAGGCGTGATGCCAAGAAATAGAGAACTCAACAGTCATGGTCATCTCTGCCTCATGCTGACTTCATGGTCATGTCCAGAGGAGAAGGAAGGGTTTGATGGACCTTTGGTTATTCCAAGGGTGGAAGATGGTTTGTCAGAGAGTGAAGATGAAGAACCCAAAAGAAAATCAAATATCAAAGGTACAGTAAATGATCAACTAAATCAGTAATAACATTGGTAAGATGCTCACTTCTGTGCTGATGGATACGGTTAACACTTTTAACAAGGGAGTCAAGGTTTATGGATAACAGACAGGAAACAATTGGTTGGACATTGACATTAAAGATTAGAATATAGTTTATAGCCTGTTTGATTTAGAATAGTTGAGAAGAAGAATTCTTTTTGGCTGAGAATTACCTTCAAACCTGCAACAAATATTTAGTTTGTAGCATCATTAGCAATAATTATTTTTGAGTCCAAGATCAGATTAGCCATGATCTTATTGAATGGTGGAGCAGGCTCAAGGCTGATAAAAATGATACATTTTTTAAAATCAAACCTACGATAAACCACTTGGCAACAATTCAGACGTATTAATAACCAAAGATGCACCGTTGTCTTGATTTTGTGCTGATGACTTGTTTTAATGTGATAAATATGTACTTCTCATTTATTACTAAGCTGTTCATTCAGCCCCCTAATTGTTCAACAATACAGAAATGTGCAAAATCCATGATCATATTTACTGCAGAACATGATGGCTCCTGTGCTGTTGGGAGCATGGAAACATCTGTAGAATGTAATTGGTCAGAGCTGAATAATGTAGGTGGTAATGTTAGATTAATATCCAGAGTTCCTTGAGGTAAGGGAGAGAAAGCGAGTTTTGTTAATGGCTAGTCACTTCTCTCAAGAGTTTGAGAAGATTGGATAAAATTCACAATTGGGAAAATTGTACATAGACTGTGGAGAGAATGAGATTGGTTGGCTGAATTAAAAACAGAAACTGCTGGAAATACTCAGCAGGTCAGGCAGCATCTGTGGAGAGAGAAACAGAGTTAACATTTCAGGTCGATGACCTTTTGTCAGGTTGGCTGGCTGAAGGATTTTTTTGTTTCATTCTCTCTTGCGTTCTTACATAGCAATGATAAAAAGAAAAAAAAAGTTTCAGTTTCTAATTTTATCATGCCTCATAAATGCTGGAAAACAGACTGCCCTGCTGGCTTAGTAGGTAAATATGGAACTGAGCTATGCAGTCAGGTTCAGTCCTGATCTGTGAGGAGTTACTTGACCTCAGCTGGAGCACTGGTGGAGGACTGCTACAATTGGCTACAGCGGGGAAACGTTAGTCAAGATTCCCACCATTGAATCTTGTTGGAAAATGTATGTGTGCCTCCATTTTCCAAAGTATATCCACAATGTCATAGATCGAATCCTCAGTCACACCAAAGCCTATACTCCCATCCCCTTCGAGATACATCCGCTGCCTCTGTCCCAAAGGACTGCCGATGGACACCGAGAGACCAGGCAGTACTTTGCCAGACAGATTCCACTAAAAGTGATGGCAGTACCGCCCGGCGGCAAAATAACAGCTTATGCCGTCAATCTGGAACAGCAGCGGGCGGGAGCTCTCAATCTCGGCAGCAAAGGCTCTTGCCACCCAAGTGCCGCCAAGGATGGAGTTGGGCCCAGGGAGAATGGAAGACCTGAAAATAAAAATCATTAGAAAGAAAAAAAGACACCTAAACACCTTCAGGGGACCCCATCCAGATATGTCGCTGTGAATTAAAAAAAAAAGATGTTCACTAACCTTTTATTGCAGGTCTTTGTACTTACCATTGGGGTTAGACCTGCCTCCACGCAGCGGTCCTTTCCCCTGCTGGCGCCAACTCCCGCCGATTCCCACCCGCACCAATCTGGCAGCTCGGCGGGCGGGAGGTCACTTACGCTACTTGGCCGTCGGCAGCTGAAAGCGGGCGGTTCCCAGCGGTACTCCCCTCCCGCCCACTCCAGCCCAAGTGGAAACTGGCACAGAGGAGAGACCGGAGGCAAAACTCAGCAGCAGTCGGCGGCAGTGGGTGGTAAGGCCACCAATATCGGGGCCATTGACTTTAAGGTTCTCATCGTCAACTTCAAATCCCTCCATGGTCACCCTAGCTCAACAATCACCTTCAGTTATTCAGTTATTCCTGCAGACACCCTCCACTGTACTAATATTAGTCCTGCAACATCCTCTGACATGTATCTAACACGAGGAGAATTAAAATTATTGTTTGGAT
Source organism: Pristiophorus japonicus (assembly GCF_044704955.1). Lineage (NCBI taxonomy): Eukaryota > Metazoa > Chordata > Chondrichthyes > Pristiophoridae > Pristiophorus > Pristiophorus japonicus. Next base: position 140,062,534 of record NC_091983.1, on the reverse strand, counting down.
GTTGGACAAGGACGCACACTGTCCACAGCAACAAAAACAGCAACTTGCATTTAACTAACTCCTGTAATGTAATATAAAGACTTCACGGAGGTGAAACTGGACACTGAACAATAGTAAGAGCAGGTATAAGAGATGTGATCATGATGAGGTCAATGAGATACATGTCAATGATGTGGCTTTTGAAAGGGGGGAAGATTGGTAGCAGATGAGGCTTTTAGAGACAGCATTCCAGAATGTGGGACAAGATGGCCACAGGCTCTAGGATTGAAAGTGGAGCGAAGGGTGAGGGATAAAAAAAAGAGCAGAATCAGAAGAGCAGAGTGCATGCATCAGCAAGTATAACTGGAAGGTTTGCAGTAATGGTGAGCGATGAGACTGTTGGGGGATTTGTAGAAGGGGACAAGGAATTCAACTCCAATGGGTTGGGAGATCGGCAACTAGGAGAACGTGGTGCAGACAGAGGTTATAAATTGTAGGACTTTAGTGTAAGATTGGATTACTATACATAATGATGAAGAATGACTAACTGGGCAAAGCAGAATTGTATGTTGAATTAGTTCTTTTCCTCAAGATGGGCTGGGAAATATTAAAGGGATAGTCTTGGCAAAGTCCTGGCCTGAGAATTACCAGCTTTCAGTTGCTCTGTGCTAATGTGCTAGCTATATTACATTCAGAAAGCCCAGACATGCCTTGGCAAAAGCATGTGTCATGATTTACCTTGTCTTTCTTCGTCAGATCATTAAATTTCTTACAGGACTGACGTGCTCTGTTGGAATTGGAAAAACTGACAGTAACCCAGTCTCAAACCTATATTTCCTTTGAGCACAGCTCCCTGTTGGAAGCACAAGAGAGCTAATTTATCCTAGTACAACAAGTGTAGTCTGACTAGTGCATTGTAAAGCCTAGCAAAAATTCTATGGAGTTATATTCTACTTTTCTTCCTACAGAACCTAACATAAGAACATAAGAACATAAGAAATAGGAACAGGAGTAGGCCATATGGCCCCTCGAGCCTGCTCCACCATTCAATAAGATCATGGCTGATCTGATCATGGACTCAGCTCCACCACCCTGCCCGCTCCCCATAACCCCTTATCCCTTTATCATTTAAGAAACTGTCTATTTCTGTCTTAAATTTATTCAATGTCCCAGCTTCCACAGCTCTCTGAGGCAGCGAATTCCACAGATTTACAACCCTCTGAGAAAAGAAATTTCTCCTCCTATCAGTTTTAAATGGGTGGCCCCTTATTCTAAGATTATGCCCCCTAGTTCTAGTCTCCCCTATCAGTGGAAACATCCTCTCTGCATCCACCTTATCAAGGCCCATCACAATCTTATACGTTTCGATAAGATTACCTCTCATTCTTCTGAATTCCAATGAGTAGAAGCCCAATCTACTCAACCTTTCCTCATAAGTCAACCCCCTCATCTCCAGAATCAACTTAGTGAACCTGCTCTGAACTGCCTCCAAAGCAAGTATATCCTTTCATAAATATGGAAACCAAAACTGCACGCAATATCCCAGGTGTGGTCTCACCAATACCCTGTATAGCTATAGCAAGACTTCCCTGCTTTTATACTCCACCCCCTTTGAAATAAAGGCCAAGATACAATTGGCCTTCCTGATCACTTTCTGTACCTGCATACTATCTTTTTGTGTTTCATGCACAAGTACCCCCAGGTCCTACAGTACTGTGGCACTTTGCAATCTTTCTCCATTTAAATAATAACTTGCCCTTTGATTTTTTTTCTGCCAAAGTGCATGACCTCACACTTTCCAACATTATACTCCATCTGCCAAATTTTTGCCCACTCACTTAGCCTGTCTATGTCCTTTTGCGGATTTTTTGTGTCCTCATCACACATTGCTTTTCCTCCCATCTTTGCATTGTCAGCAAACTTGGCTACGTTACACTCAGTCCCTTCTTCCAAGTCGTTAATAGAGATTGTAAAGATTGTGGGGTCCCAGCATTGATCCCTGCGGCACCCCACTAGTTACTGGTTGCTAACCAGAGAATAAACCATTTATTCCAACTCTCTGTTTTCTGTTAGTTGGCCAATCCTCTATCCAACCCCGTGAACTTTTATCTTGTGCAGTAACCTTTTATGTGGCACCTTGTCAAATGCCCTCTGGATGTCCAAATACACCACATCCACTGATTCCCCTTTATCTACCCTGTTCGTTACATCCTCAAAGAATTCCAACAAATTTGTCAAACATGACTTCCCCTTCATAAATCCATGCTGACTCTGCCTGACTGAATTTTGCTTTTCCAAATGTCCTGCTACTGCATCTTTAATAATGGACTCCAACATTTTCCCAACCACGGATGTTAGGCTAACTGGTCTATAGTTTCTTGCTTTTTGTCTGCCTCCTTTTTTAAATAGGGGTGTCACATTTGCAGTTTTCCAATCTGCTGAGACCTCCCGAGAATCCAGGGAATTTTAGTAAATTACAACCAATGCATCCACAATCCCTGCCACTACTTCTCTTAAAACCCTAGGATGCAAGCCATCAGGTTAACTCTTTTATTAACTCTTTTATTTGCTTTAGCATACTGCCTAGCCACTGAAAGTGATGTGCCTATTGTTACTCCCAGGTCCCATTCTAAATTAATTGCTTTCATTATAAATTGATGTCCTACAATTCTGCCCATTGTCTCGCAGAAGAGATTTACTAAGGAGAGATCAGTAATAAGAAGATTTACTTTCAAGGACTCATTAGAGAAATTGGAGTTCTTTTAATTAAAAAGAAATGGTTAATGTCATGTATCTCATATTACTGTATATAAATGTATCTTACCATGCTATACATGACTGTAACTGGATATGACCTGTAACAATAAGCATACCTTACCACCAGGGGTGCACTTGCAGGAGACACTCCATACCTGTCCCACCTTGGTGTATAAAGGGAGGTCTCAGGCAAGTGCAGCACTGGAGAGCTGGAATTAAAGGTACAGGTCCTGAGTAACCTTAACTTCAGCATGTGTCTCATGTAAGTCAGTACATTAGAGTCAGGACTTAACAGTTAACAGGAGATCTTGTTTGGTAAATAGGAAAAACAATTTCCAATGACCGCTGATTTGGTAAATAGAGGGCATAAGTTTAAGACTATTACCAAAAAAATGGAGGGAAGCTAAGGAGGGTTTTTTTTTTACAAAGAACATTGAAATTATCTACCAGAAACAATGATGGAAGAATTTAAAAGTGAAGTGGATAAACATTTGGAAATAAACAGTAAAAGGGATGGGAATAGGGCAAGGTAATGGAATTAAATTGTTAGCTCTTTCGCAAAACTGGAGCCAGGATGATGAACCAATAGATTACCTCCTGTGCTGTCATATTCTATGGTCTGGAAATTCCTTGAGCCCCACTCTGCCCATGTAAATCCAATACATTAACCGGTCTTTCTCCTCTTTTAGAGGTTGATCGACTTACTATGTATTTGAAATATTTTCTGTTTAAAACATTTTAAAACATGGGGCTAAAATTTCCTGTTGCCGGTAATAGTGGACAAAAGTTTAACAGTTTGAATAATTCCTAAATAAATGGTTTACTGCTTCCATTAAAATAGCAGACAGGACAAATATCTTATACCGTTTTAATCACTTAAAGAAGAACTTGACTTATTATAGAATCATAGAATCATAGAATCATTAATCATAGAATCGTAGAATGGTTACAGCACGGAAGAAGGCCATTCAGCCCGTTGAACCCATGCCGGCTCTTTGCAAGAGCACCTCAGCTGGTCCAACTCCTCCGCCCTTTCCCGTAGCCCGGCAAATTTCTTTCTTTCAGGTACTTATCCAACTCCCTTTTGAAAGCTGTGATTGAGTCTGCCTCCACCACCCTCCCGAACAGTGAATTCCAGACCCTAACCACTCGCTGCGTAAAAAGGTTTTTTCTTATGTCGCCTTTGGTGCTTTTGACAATCACCTTAAATATGTGTCCTCTGGTTCTCGACCCCTATGACAAAGGGAACAGTTTCTCTCTATCTACTCTGTCCAGAACCCTCATGATTTTGAATACCTCTATCAAATCTCCTCTTAAGCTTCTCTGCTCTAAGGAGAACAACACCAGCTTATCCAGTCTATCCACGTAACTGAAGTTCCTCATCCCTGTAATCATTCTCATAAATCTTTTCTTCACCCTCTCTAGGGCCTTCACATCCTTCCTAAAGTGCGGTGCCCAGAAGATGTTTTTGGTGGTGGGATCATAATGGAGGTGGAGGAAATGGTGGAGGATGAACTGTTCAATATAGAGGCTGGTGGGCTGGAAGTTGAGGACAATGTCAAGCCTATTGTACTTCTGGGAGGGAGAGGAAGGGTTGAGAGCAGAAGTGCAAGAAATGGCACAGTCACGGTTGAGGGCCCTGTCAACCATGGTGGTGGGAAATCTTCGGTTGAGGCAAAAGGAAGATATAGTGAAAGCACTAGTATGGAAGGTGGCATCGTCAGAGAAAATGTGATGGAGACAGAGAAAATGGGAGAATGGAATAATGTCCTTACAGGAAGCAGGGTTGGAGGAAGTGTAGTCAAGGTAGCTGTGGGTATCAGTGGATATAGTGGATATTGGTCGATAGCCTATCCCCAGAAATGTCCTAGAGGGAGTGTTTGCTAGTGCTGTTGGGGAGGATTTAAACTAATATGGCAGGGGGATGGGAACCAATGCAGGGAGACAGAGGGAAACAAAAAGGAGGCAAAAGCAAAAGACAGAAAGGAGATGAGGAAAAGTGGAGGGCAGAGAAACCCAAGGCAAAGAACAAAAAGGGCCACTGTACAGCAAAATTCTAAAACGACAAAGAGTGTTAAAAAAACAAGCCTGAAGGCTTTGTTCTTAATGCAAGGAGTATCCGCAATAAGGGGGATGAATTAACTGTGCAAATAGATGTTAACAAATATGATGTGATTGGGATTACGGAGACGTGGCTCCAGGATGATCAGGGCTGGGAACTCAACATCCAGGGGTATTCAACATTCAGGAAAGATAGAATAAAAGGAAAAGGAGGTGGGGTAGCATTGCTGGTTAAGGAGGAAATTAAGGCAATAGTTCGGAAGGATAGTAGCTTGGATGATGTGGAATCTACATGGGTAGAGCTGCAGAATACCAAAGGGCAAAAAACGTTAGTGGGAGTTGTGTACGGACCTCCAAACAGTAGTAGTGATGTTGGGGAGGGCATCAAACATGAAATTAGGGGTGCGTGCAATAAAGGTGCAGCAGTTATAATGGGTGACTTTAATATGCACATAGATTGGGTTAACCAAACTGGAAGCAATACGGTGGAGGAGGATTTCCTGGAATGCATAAGGGATGGTTTTCTAGACCAATATGTTGAGGAACCAACTAGGGGGGAGGCCATCTTAGACTGGGTGTTGTGTAATGAGAGAGGATTAATTAGCAATCTCGTTGTGCGAGACCCCTTGAGGAAGAGTGACCATAATATGGTGGAATTCTGCATTAGGATGGAGAATGAAACAGTTAATTCAGAGACCATGGTCCAGAACTTAAAGAAGGGTAACTTTGAAGGAATGAGGCGTGAATTGGCTAGGATAGATTGGCGAATGATACTGAAGGGGTTGACTGTGGATGGGCAATGGCAGACATTTAGAGACTGCATGGATGAACTACAACAATTGTACATTCCTGTCTGGCGTAAAAATAAAAAAGGGAAGGTGGCTCAACCGTGGCTATCAAGGGAAATCAGGGATAGTATTAAAGCCAAGGAAGTGGCATACAAATTGGCCAGAAATAGCAGCGAACCCGGGGACTGGGAGAAATTTAGAACTCAGCAGAGGAGGACAAAGGGTTTGATTAGGGCAGGGAAAATGGAGTACAAGAAGAAGCTTGCAGGGAACATTAAGACGGATTGCAAAAGTTTCTATAGATATGTAAAGAGAAAAAGGTTAGTAAAGACAAACGTAGGTCCCCTGCAGTCAGAATCAAGGGAAGTCATAACGGGGAACAAAGAAATGGCGGACCATTTGAACAAGTACTTTGGTTCGGTGTTCACTGAGGAGGACACAAACAACCTTCCGGATATAAAAGGGGTCGGAGGGTCTGGTAAGGAGGAGGAACTGAGGGAAGTCCTTATTAGTCGGGAAATTGTGTTGGGGAAATTGATGGGATTTAAGGCCGATAAATCCCCAGGGCCTGATGGACTGCATCCCAGAGTACTTAAGGAGGTGGCCTTGGAAATAGTGGATGCATTGACAGTCATTTTCCAACATTCCATTGACTCTGGATCAGTTCCTATGGAGTGGAGGGTAGCCAATGTAACCCCACTTTTTAAAAAAGGAGGGAGAGAGATAACAGGGAATTATAGACCGGTCAGCCTGACATCGGTAGTGGGTAAAATGATGGAATCAATTATTAAGGATGTCATAGCAGTGCATTTGGAAAGAGGTGATATGATAGGTCCAAGTCAGCATGGATTTGTGAAAGGGAAATCATGCTTGACAAATCTTCTGGAATTTTTTGAGGATGTTTCCAGTAGAGTGGACAAGGGAGAACCAGTTGATGTGGTATATTTGGACTTTCAGAAGGCTTTCGACAAGGTCCCACACAAGAGATTAATGTGCAAAGTTAAAGCACATGGAATTGGGGGTAGTGTGCTGACATGGATTGAGAACTGGTTGTCAGACAGGAAGCAAAGAGTAGGAGTAAATGGGGACTTTTCAGAATGGCAGGCAGTGACTAGTGGGGTACCGCAAGGTTCTGTGCTGGGGCCCCAGCTGTTTACACTGTATATTAATGATTTAGACGAGGGGATTAAATGTAGTATCTCCAAATTTGCGGATGACACTAAGTTGGGTGGCAGTGTGAGCTGCGAGGAGGATGCTATGAGGCTGCAGAGCGACTTGGATAGGTTAGGTGAGTGGGCAAATGCATGGCAGATGAAGTATAATGTGAATAAATGTGAGGTTATCCACTTTGGTGGTAAAAACAGAGAGACAGACTATTATCTGAATGGTGAAAGATTAGGAAAAGGGGAGGTGCAACGAGACCTGGGTGTCATGGTACATCAGTCATTGAAGGTTGGCATGCAGGTACAGCAGGCGGTTAAGAAAGCAAATGGCATGTTGGCCTTCATAGCGAGGGGATTTGAGTACAGGGGCAGGGAGATGTTGCTACAGTTGTACAGGGCCTTGGTGAGGCCACACCTGGAGTATTGTGTACAGTTTTGGTCTCCTAACCTGAGGAAGGACATTCTTGCTATTGAGGGAGTGCAGCGAAGGTTCACCAGACTGATTCCTGGCATGGCGAGACTGATCTATCAAGAAAGACTGGATCAACTGGGCTTGTCTTCACTGGAGTTCAGAAGAATGAGAGGGGACCTCATAGAAACGTTTAAAATTCTGACGGGGTTAGACAGGTTAGATGCAGGAAGAATGTTCCCAATGTTGGGGAAGTCCAGAACCAGGGGACACAGTCTAAGGATAAGGGGTAAGCCATTTAGGACCGAGATGAGGAGGAATTTCTTCACCCAGAGAGTGGTGAACCTGTGGAATTCTCTACCACAGAAAGTTGTTGAGGCCAATTCACTAAATATATTCAAAAAGGAGTTAGATGAAGTCCTTACTACTAGGGGAATCAAGGGGTATGGTGAGAAAGCAGGAATGGGGTACTGAAGTTGCATGTTCAGCCATGAACTCATTGAATGGCGGTGCAGGCTAGAAGGGCCGAATGGCCTACTCCTGCACCTATTTTCTATGTTTCTATGTTTCTATGAGACAGAGAAATCAAGGAAGGGAAGGGAAGAGTCAGAGCTGGACCATGTTAAGATGAGGGAAGGATGGAAATTGGAAACAAAGTTGATTAATTTTCCAGTTCAGGGTGAGAGCAGGAAATAGCATAGATACAGTCATCAATGTACTGAAAAAAGTGGTGAATGAGGGGACCTGAGTAAGACTGGCACAAAGAATGTTCCACATATCCCACAAAAAGGCAGCCACAGCTAGCGCCCATATGGTTTCCCATAGCAACACCTTTTATTTGGAGGAAGTGAGTGAAGTCAAAGGAGAAGTTGTTCAATGTGAGTTCAAGTTCAGCCAGGTGGAGGAGGATGGCAGGGGATGGGGACTGGTTGGGCCACCATTCAATGAAGAAGTGGAGATCCCTCAGGTCATCCTGTTGGGGATGGAGATGTGGAGGGATTGGATGTTCATGGTGAAAAGCAGACGGTTAGGGCCAGGTAACTGAAAACAGTTAACGTGGTGGAGGGCGTAAGAAGAATTGCAGATGTAGGTGGGAAGAGACCTGACAAGGGGAGAAAGAAATAATCGAGATCTGTTGGGCAAATAGAAGCTGAAACGATGAATCTATCAGGGCAGTCCTATTTGTGGAGCTTGGGATCGAGGTAGAAGCGGGCTGTGTGGGGTTTGGGGGATTATGAGGTTGGAGGCCGTGGAGGTAAGATCTCCATAGGAGATGAGATCATTGATAGTCTTGGAAATGATGGTTTGCTGTTCGGTGGTGGAGTCATGACCCCAAATTGAGCTTTCGACCACATATCCGCAGCATAACTAAGTCTGCCTATTTCCACCTCCATAACATTACCTGTCTCCGCACTTGCCTCAGCTAATCCATTGCTGAAGCCCTCATCCATGCCTTTGTTACCTCTAGACTTGACGATTCCAACGCACTCCTGGCTGGCCTCCCACATCCTACCCTACATAAACTAGAGGTAATGCAAAACTCGGCTGCCCGTGTCCTAACTCGCACCAAGTCCCGGTCATCCATCACCCCTGTGCTTAGAATGGTTACAGCACAGAAGGAGGCCATTTGGCCCGTCGAGCCTGTGCCGGCTCTCTGCAAGAGCACCTCAGCCATTCCCACTCCCCCGCCCTTTCCCTGAAGCTCAGCAAATGTTTTTTTCCTTCAGGTACGTATCCAACTCTCTTTTGAAAGCCACGATTGAGTCTGCCTCCACCACCCTCTCAGGCAGCGCATTCCAGATCCTAACATGAGGTCATTCTTTTTCCTGTGGACATTATTTGTGGAGAAATTTGATTGGCAGCCCTTAAGAGATTATATAGGGCTGAATTTCCGAGTCCCGTTTTCCGCCCCTGAGCGGTGGCAATGGAGGGGATGAGGTGTTCTGGGCGGGCAGGCAGCCTCCAGTGCCCCACGGCGATCCTCGGGTCCAGTTTAGTGGTGGCCCGGAGCAGCACATAGAAACATAGAAACATAGAAAATAGCTGCAGGAGTAGGCCACCCCGAGCCTGCACCACCAACCAACAAGACCATGGCCGATCATGCAACCTCAGTACCCTACTCCCGCCCTCCCTCCACACCCCCCGATCCCCCCAGTCACAAGGGCCACATCCAACTCCTTCTCGAATGCATCCAACAAACTGACCCCAATAACCCTCTGCGGCAGAGAACTCCAAAGGCTAACAACTCCCCGAATGAAGAAGTCTCTCCCCATCCCGGTCCCAAATGGCCCATCCCCCATCCTCAGACCGTGACCCCTGACTCTGGGCCTCCCCAACATCGGGAACACTCCTCCCGCACCCAACCTGTCCAGTCCCGTCAGAAATTTACACGTTTCTATGAGATCCCCTCTCATCCTTCTAAACTCCAGTGAATACAGGCCCAGTTGATCCAGTCTCTCCTCATATGTCAGTCCTGCCATCCCTGGATTGGATCCCAGTTAAGCAATGCCTCGATTTCAAACTTAGCATCCTTGTTTTCAAATCCCTTCATGGCCTTGCCCCTCCCTACCTCTGTAATCTCCTTCAGCCCCACAACCCCCCCAAGTTTTTTGCGCTCCTCTAATTCTGCCCTCTTGAGCATCCCTGATTATAATCGCTCAACCATTAGTAGCCATGCCTTCTGTTGCCAAGTCTAAACTTCACCACCTCTCTTTCCTCCTTCAAGACGCTCCTTAAAACCTACCTCTTTGACCAAGCTTTTGGTCACTTGCCCCAATTTCTCCTTATGTGGCTCAGTGTCAAATTTTTTGTCTAATAATACTCCTGTGAAGCACCTTGGGACGTTTCACTATATTAAAGGTGCTATATAAATACAAGTTGTTGTTGTTGATGTCATGATCCAGGGGAAGATAGGAGGAGGTGTCAGAGAGCTAGCATTCAGCCTCTACAAGGTAGAGGTCAGTTCATCAAACAACAACAGTGCCACCCTTGTCAACCGGTTTAATGATAATGTTAAGGTTCGATCTGATAGAACAGAGTGCTGCAATTTCAGAGGGAAGTAGGTTAGAGTGAGGGAGTGGAGCAGAGAAATTGAGATGGCCGAAGTCACAGCAGCAGTTCCCAATGTAAAGATCTAGAGAGGGTAAGAGGCCAGAGAGAGGGGTCTAGGTGGAACGAGAATTCCGAATATGGGAGAAAGGGTCTGCTGTGCGGGGGGAAGACTCCGGGCCAAAGAAGTGCGCGCGGAGGCGAAGGTGACAGAAGAAGAGCTCGTTGTCATGCCAAGCTCGAAATTCATTGAGGTAGGGTGTAAGGGGATGAAGCTGAGGCCTTTGCTGAGGACTCATCGTTCGGGGTCAGAGAGGGGAGGGGATAGTGAAAACTCGGCAAGGGTTGAAATTGGAAGAAGGAATGGGGTCAGTGAAAAGTGAAGAGGGGCGTTGGTATCCAAGAGGTGTTGAAGTTTGCTATCTTTGACACCTGAAAGAAGAAAAATGTTAAAGCACAGAATGAGGCGAAGGAAGAAATGTTACTGTGGACCAGGACAGTGATTTTGGTTGAGAAATAAATATTGGCCAGGATACTGGTAGAACTTTTCTGCTCTTCTTCGAATAGTGACAAGAAATCTTTTACATCCATCTGAGAGGGCTGCCGGGACCTCGGTTTAATGTCGAATCCAAAAGTCAGTACTAACCAACAGTGAAGCACTAAATTGTGCGCTCAAGTCTCTGGACTGGGACTTGACCCATGACCTCTCTGATTCAGAGTTGAGATTACCAGCACTGGACTAAGGTTGACACTTAATAAAACAGAAGGTGCTGCCTGTTAATTATTGTTAGCTATTGGATTTATCCTATGTCTACATAGGTTCTCAACACTAGTTGTGTGAAAAAAAACCTTGAGACCTCATCGTCAGTTCAAAACCATCAAATTAATTAATTTAACAAAATACAAATAAGTAACAATCATATAATTTAATTATATATTTTAGTAGAAATCCTTCCATGTAAATCTTTGATTGGAAAAATCTTTGATTGCTTAACAACAATAAATACTAAGCTAACCCTTTGTAAATGTTTAAAAATATTACGCAGTGGGTCTTTTCTTCTTTAATTTCTTATTACTGTACTTATCAGCTAAAAGGAAGGAACAAACTAAACACTAATGAGACTCCATGGATGAATAAAGCCATAAGGGAACAATTGAGGGTAAGGAAAGAGGCATACATTAAGTACATAGGCAGCAGGGGAGTGCATGATAAGGGAGAATATGAAGAGATTAGGAGAGAAGTCCAAAAAACAATTAGGAAGCCAAAGAGGAAATATGAAATTAAATTATCAAGGAACATAAAACAAAATAGAAACTATTTCACAGCCACGTGAATAAAAAAAGGAAGGATGGGATGGGAATATGGCCATTAAGGAATAGACAGGAGATATCACAGGTAACAATAGAGAAATGGCAGAAATGTTAAATAATTATTTTGCTTCAGTATTTACCAGGGAGATATAACAGGTGGGCATGACATTGGATGATGAGATTAGTAATGAGATAAATGCATTTAAAATAAAAAGAGGGGATACATTAAATAAACTAATCAAACTCAAAGAGCATAAAACTGCATGTCCGGATGGATTGCACCTATGCATTTTAAATAAATCTAAGGAAGACATAGTGGAGGTATTACTACACATATTTAATAATTTGTTAAAAAAGTTGTAAATAAGAACATAAGGACATGAAGAAATAGGAGCAGGAGTAGGCCATTTGGCCCTTCGAGCCTGCCCCGTCATTCAATAAGATCATGGCTGATCTGGTCTTAGGCTCAACTCCACTTCCCTGCCCGCTCCCCACAACCCTTCATTCCCTTATCATTCAAAAATCTGTCTATCTCCACCTTAAATATCTTAAATGACCCCCCCTCCACAGCTCTCTGGGGCAGAGAAGAAATTCCTCCTCATCTCAGTTTTAAATGGGCGACCCCTTATTCTGAAACTATGCCCCCTAGTTCTAGATTCCCCCATGAGGGGAAACATCCTCTCTGCATCTACCTTGTCGAGCCCCCTCAGTATCTTATATGTTTCAATAAGATCACCTGTCATTCTTCTAAACTCCAATGAGTATAGGCCCAACCTACTCAACCTTTCCTCATAAGACAACCCCTTCATCTCAGGAATCAACCTAGTGAACCTTCTCTGAACAGCCTCCAATGCAAGTATATCCTTCCTTAAATTAGGAGCCCAAAACTGTACACAGTACTCCAGGTATGGCCTCATCAATACCCTGTACAGTTGTAGCAAGACTTCTCTGCTTTTATACTCCATCCCCTTTGCAATAACGGCCAACATTCCATTTGCCTTCCTGATTACCTGCTGTACTTGCATACTAACTTTTTGTGTTTCATGCACAAAAACCCCCAAGTCCTTCTGTACTGCAGCCTTTTGTAATTTATTTCCATTTAAATAATAATTTGCTTTTTTATTTTTCCTGCCAAAGTGGAGAACCTCACACTTTCCCACAGTGTAGTGCCAGAGGACTGGTGGATAGCTAATGTAATACCTATATTTAACAAGGGGGATAGAACATGTCCAGGGAATTATAGACCAGTCAGCTAAACATCGTTGGTAGGAAAGTTAATGGAATCCTTACTAAAGAAGAAAATAGAAGAAGAACATCTAGAAACCAAAAATATAGTAATGAATAGTCAGCATGGATTTCAAAAGGCAAAGTCTTGCTTGACCAACCTCATTGAATGTTTGGAAGAGGTAACAGAGAGGATAGACAATAGAAATGCAGTAGATGTAATTTATCTAGATTTTGAAAAGGCCTTCGATAAGGTACCCCACAATAGAATGATGAACAAGGTCAGAGAATGCAGAATCAGGGGTCAAGTAGCAGAATAGATAGCTATTTGGCTTCAAGACAGAAAGCAGAGAGTAGGGGTAAAAGGTAGCTATTCACAATGGCAGATGGTGGGTAGTTTTCCACAAGGATCAATGTTGGGACCACTGTTGTTCACAATTTATATTAACGATTTAGACGTTGGAATCAAAAACACATTTCTAAATTTGCAGATGACACCAAATTGGGGGAGATAGTCAAAACTGAGGAAAACTACAACAAATTACAGGAGGACATTAATAAACTTGCAGAATGGGCAAATGAAGTTCAAATTGGCAAATTAAGTTCAACACAGATAAATGTGAGGCATCACATTTTGGTAGGAAGAATAGGGAGGTCACTTATTACTTGGAGGGTGCGATTGTCAGTTGGGTAGAGAAACAAAGGGATCTTGGCGTACAAATACACAAATCACTAAAAGTAGCGACACAGGTTCGCAAGGCCATTAAAAAAAGCAAACCAAGCACTCGGAGGTCGAAATTCGGTCCCGCCGTTTTTGAGGCGATGACATCGGCTGAGTGCTGATTTTAACACCAGCCATCTCAAACTGTAAAATTTAGTTTTGCCGCCCAAAGATGAGAGAGCAGCGCTAAAAGTGGCATCACACACTCATCCTCGGGCAGCAACAGAGCGGCATCTCAGGAGGCCTACTGAATTTTCCGACGGTAGGCTGCAGGCATGCGAGAAGATAAAAGTGAAAAAAAAAAGTTTCTGACAATTTCCGTCACCCACACTTCCCCACTAGTTCCATTAATACCTAACTGCTAAAAAAAATAAACATAACCACTTACCTTGATCTCGGGATGCTACCATCCTGGGATCCTCAATGTCCCACAGTGTGTATGGACGCCTGCCGGTAAGGCCACCGTACCTATCTAATTTCGTAGCGGCAGCAGAAAGGGGGCGTTGCATGCTCGATGATGTTACCACGCGGATGGCAGCTGAGCACTCAGTGGTACGTCTTGGCACCGCCCCCACCGCCCAAGTAAATTGTCTGAAGCCGAGGAACCCAGTCGCTGCCGACAGTAAGCATTTAGCCACCCATTAGCTATCCCTCTCCGGCGCTAACGCGTAAGAAACCGAATTTCGACCCCTGGGGTTTATTTCTAGAGGTATAGAATTGAAAAGTAGGGAAGTTATGCTAAACCTGTATCGAACCTTGGTTAGACCACACTTAGATAATCCGTAAAGTTCTAGTTTATAAAGGATATAAAGGCACTGGAGAGGGTGCAGAGAAGATTTACAAGGATGATACCAGAAATATGAGGGTATACATATCAGGAAAGGATGAACAGGTTGAGTCTCTTTTCTCTTAAAAAAGAAGGCAGCTGAGGGGTGACCTAATAGAGGTCTTTAAAATTATAAAAGGTTTTCATAGAGTGGATTCAAAGGGAATGGGCCTTAAATTGCGGTCGGAGGCTTCCTTCGTACGAATGCCTCTGACCCGAAAAAACTCTACAAATCTAACTGTTGGTCTTGTAGAAATGTAATATCCCGGTCGGAGGCCCAGATTCACTGCGCAGTGCAGGGAAGATGCCTTTCAGGTACATAAGTCCAAGCTGGAGTCATGTGGGCTTGGACAACCAATCACAATGCAGTATTCTCATTGATAATAATGGGATCTCCGTTTGTGCGAGTTCCCATTACTATCAATGAGAAAACCCCCTAAACACCCAAACACAACATAATAAATAAATAAAACACCTCACATATTTAAAATTAATTGAAATTAAATGTAATTAAATGTTTTAGAAAAAATATATACCTCTTTTGACATTTTTTGATACATTTTAATAGTGTTAAAAATAAACTTACTTTAATGGACAGGATTTTTACTATAAAAATGTGTATTTAAATTTAATTTTTATATGTTTTAAACTCTTACGCTGGTAAAAGTAAGCTATGTGCCTGGTATAACCAGGCGTAAAAGTTTGAAGGAGATTCGCTGGGCATGAGTTGGGCAACTAGCCCAATCTCTCCCGCACGAATGTCCTTCTCCCGGGGATGCCGCAATTTTAGCTCCATAGTTTCCACTTGTGGGGAAGAGCATAACTAGAGACCATCAATATAAGATAGTCATCAAGAAATCCAATAGGGAATTCAGAAGAAACTTATTTACCCAAGTAGTGGTGAGAATGTGGAACTCACTACCACAGGGAGTGGTTGAAGCAAATAGTATAGATGCATTTAAGTGGAGGCTAGATAAGCATATGAACGAGAGAGGAGTAGAGGGTTATGCTAATAGATTTAGATGAAGAAAGACAGGAGGAGGCTTGAGTGGAGTATAAATGCCGGCATGGACTGGTTGAGCTGAATGGCTTGTTTCTGTGCCGTATATCCTATGTAATGTAATCTCTGTAACTATGACCTGGATGTGTCAAACTGATTTTAAGATTTTCAAACTGCCTAGCTCCTTCTCTGAGAGATTATCAAAGTGACTCACAGATTCAAACAGATCCCAGAAAAGAATCACTGGGACATCCTGGACTTTGAACTATTGACCTCTCAAATTTAAAAAGGAACCATTAATAATCTATGTAAAGCACAGAAAATCATGGGAAGCCCCTGCACAAATTTCTGATATTCACTCTCAACAGATAAAGCTTTGAAGATGAAAATCTAGTCCAGTGTTATAGTTAACTAACATTTTTTCCCTTGTTCCTCCTCCACTCCTGAAGCTCGTGGCTCATGCTGAGGTACAGCCTACTTAAGGCTGTTTATGTGTGATCTAGGACAGGGTCAGTAAGCTCTTTCACCAAAGTGGGAGCACCACAATCAAGTCTAACCCTGTCCTCACTAACACATCCGTATATTTGTACTGTCAGCAAGGGTTACTTAATAGCAACCATGGCCACTCCAGATCTGGGAAATCCAGTCAATTTTAGCTCTCCATAGCCTGAGGGTGCTGCGGCAAATGGTAGTGCCCCATTGTCACTGCAGGTCAGTTAACAAGATTTCCAATTTGGTATGGTTCAGTGACACACAACATAGCGTATTTAACAGGACTTACATAAACAATTTATTGGTAAATGTCCAGCATAAATGATTAGAATGTGACAGTTTAATTAAAGGGGTAATTTTCTGGCTAGGCACTATTGGCAGGGACTCTCTCCTGCTGGCACTGCATATTGGAAATTCAGCCATTTGCTGCGCACAATTTTCCATCCATTCAAAACAGAGTTGGACACTTATCCCTTAAGTGTAAACATATTTTCAGTTACATGGGTGGATTTCTGGAAAAAATTAGTATCTGTTGGTAAACATATTTCACATTGCAGGACGCGCATTGTCTCCTGGAGTGCGAATCCACAAATTGATCCTATACTGGCACAAAGTACAGAGCTCTACTCACAGGCCAAGAAAAATGCAGTGTTGTCCAAAATAGGTCATCATCATAGGCAGCCCCTTGAAATCGAGGAAGACTTGCTTCCACTCTAAAAGTGAGTTCTCAGGTGACTGTACAGTCCAATATGGGAATTACAGTCTCTGTCACAGATGGGACAGACAGTCATTGAAGGAAAGCGTGGGTGGGGAGTCTGGTTTGCCGCACGTTCCTTCCACTGCCTGCGCTTGTTTTCTGCATGCTCTTGGCGACGAGACTCGAGGTGCTCAGCGCCCTCTCGGATGCTTTTCCTCCACTTAGGGCGGTCTCTGGCCAGGGATTCCCAGATGTCATGGAAACATAGAAACATAGAAACATAGAAAATAGGTGCAGGAGTAGGCCATTCGGCCGTTCTAGCCTGCACCACCATTCAATGAGTTCATGGTTGAACATGCAACTTCAGTATCCCATTCCTGCTTTCTCGCCATACCCCTTGATTCCCCCTAGTAGTAAGGACTTCATCTAACTCCTTTTTGAATATATTTAGTGAATTGGCCTCAACAACTTTCTGTGGTAGAGAATTCCACAGGTTCACCACTCTCTGGGTGAAGAAGTTTCTCCTCATCTCAGTCCTGAATGGCTTACCCCTTATCCTTAGACTGTGACCCCTGGTTCTGGACTTCCCCAACATTGGGAACATTCTTCCTGCATCTAACCTGTCTGAACCCATCAGAATTTTAAACATTTCTATGAGGTCCCCTCTCATTCTTCTGAACTCCAGTGAATACAAGCTCAGTTGATCCAGTCTTTCTTGATAGGTCAGTCCCGCCATCCCGGGAATCAGTCTGGTGAACCTTCGCTGCACTCCCTCAATAGCAAGAATGTCCTTCCTCAAGTTAGGAGACCAAAATTGTACACAATACTCCAGGTGTGACCTCACCAAGGCCCTGTACAACTGTAGCAACATCTCCCTGACCCTGTACTCAAATCCCCTCGCTATGAAGGCCAACATGCCATTTGCTTTCTTAACCGCCTGCTGTACCTGCATGCCAACCTTCAATGACTGATGTACCATGACACCCAGGTCTCGTTGCACCTCCCCTTTTCCTAATCTGTCACCATTCAGATAATAGTCTGACTCTCTGCTTTTACCACCAAAGTGGATAACCTCACATTTATCCACATTATACTTCATCTGCCATGCATTTGCCCACTCACCTAACCAATCCAAGTCACTCTGCAGCCTCATAGCATCCTCCTCGCAGCTCACACTGCCACCCAACTTAGTGTCATCCGCAAATTTTGAGATACTACATTTAATCCCCTCGTCTAAATCATTAATGTACAGTGTAAACAGCTGGAGCCCCAGCACAGAACCTTGCGGTACCCCACTAGTCACTGCCTGCCATTCTGAAAAGTACCCATTTACTCCTACTCTTTGCTTCCTGTCTGACAACCAGTTCTCAATCCATGTCAGCACACTAACCCCAATCCTATGTGCTTTAACTTTGCACATTAATCTCTTGTGTGGGACCTTGTCGAAAGCCTTCTGAAAGTCCAAATATACCACATCAACTGGTTCTCCCTTGTCCACTCTACTGGAAACATCCTCAAAAAATTCCAGAAGATTTGTCAAGCATGGTTTCCCTTTCACAAATCCATGCTGACTTGGACCTATCATATCACCTCTTTCCAAATGCGCTGCTATGACATCCTTAATAATTGATTCCATCATTTTACCCATTACTGAGGTCAGGCTGACCGGTCTATAATTCCCTGTTTTCTCTCTCCCTCCTTTTTTGAAAAGTGTGGATGTTGCATTTTATCAAGAAGGCTTTGAGGGTGTCCTTGAAATGTTTCCTCTGGCCACCTGGGGTTCACTTGCCGTGTAGGAGTTCCGAGTAGAGCGCTTGCTTTGGGAGTCTTGTGTCAGGCATGCGGACAATATGGCCCACTCATGGTTGAGTGTGGTCAGTGCTTCGATGATGGGGATGTTGGCCTGATCGAGAACACTGACTTTGGTGCGTCTATCACCCTAGGGGATTTTCAGGATCTTGTGGAGACATCATTGGTGGTATTTCTCCAGCGATTTGAGGTGTCTGCTGTATATGGTACACGTCTCTGAGCTATACAGGAGGGCGGGTATCACTGCAACTCTGTAGACCATAAGCTTGATGCCAGATTTGAGGGCCTGATCTTCGAACACTATCTTCCGCAGGCGACCGAAGGCTGCACTGTCGCACTGGAGGCAGTGTTGGACCTTGTCGTTGATGTCTGCCCTTGCTGATAGTAGGCTCCCGAGATATGGAAAGTGGTCCACATTGTCCAAGGCCGTGGGGTAAGGCTGTGTGGCGGGGTCAGGTTGGTGGAGGACCTTTGTTTTAGTGTAAGGTCCATGCTTTCGTACACTTCGGTGAAGATGTTGACGATGGTTTGGAGTTCAGCCTCTGAATGTGCACAGACGCAAGCGTCGTCCGTGTACTGTAGTTCGTCGACAGAGGATGGGATTGTCTTGGATCTAGCCTGGAGGCGACGAAGGTTGAACAGGTTCCCACTGGTTCTATAGTTTAGTTCCACTCCAGCGGCGAGCTTGTTGAGTGTGAGATGGAGCATTGCAGCGAGGAAGATCGAGAAGAGAGTTAGCGTGATGACGCAACCCTGTTTGACCCCAGTCCAGACGTGGACTGTGAACTCTACTCACAGGCCAAGGAAAACGCAG
This sequence comes from Pristiophorus japonicus, assembly GCF_044704955.1. Classification (NCBI taxonomy): domain Eukaryota; kingdom Metazoa; phylum Chordata; class Chondrichthyes; family Pristiophoridae; genus Pristiophorus; species Pristiophorus japonicus. The sequence goes on along the minus strand of NC_091983.1, from coordinate 140,043,435 downwards.
TGATGTCCAAAATAGGTAAGATCACACCAGGACCTGTAAAATACGGCTGTCAAATAAAAATGCCTTTCATTAAATAAAAACACAGACACTGTTATTTGTGAAATACTGTATATTACTATACATTACACCCTTGGCATTTATCATTTCAAATATCTACAGAAAACTTGTGAAAAGCCCCTGATGCTGGCTGGAACTTGAACCCCAAGGTTTAAAAATGCTACAGTGATAAAAACATAACCAGTGGCAGTTTTGATATCAGAAATCACAATCAAATGCAGTCTTCTAAGATCCCTAATTATAATCACTCAACTATTGGTGCCTGGACCCTAACTCTGGAATTTCCTCCTGAAACCTCTCTGCCTCTCTACCTCTCTTTCAGCCTTTAAGACGCTCCTTAAAACCTGCCCCTTTGATCTGTTCTAATTTCTCCTTCTGTGGTTCGGTGTCAAATTTTATTTTATGACACTCCTGGGATGTTTTACTACAGCAAAAGTGCTATATAAATACAAGTTGTTGTTGTTGTTATGAAAATAGGCAATTTTAAAAACAAATACTATTTCCTAAATGGAGCCAATTTTCTAAAAAAAAGGTTTAACTACCAATTCAATTAAATGAAAATATAAGATTGAGCAAAGTGCTCCAGGTGCAACTATTGAAACATGTCTGTAATAAATATCTTGGAACTATTCCCAAGCACTGTGTTTTGCTTTGAACCAAAACTAATGGGTGTGTTTGGTTCTATCCTGGAAAACACCAAATTTGCCAATGTAAACTGGACCAGATGTACATTCTTAAGGTGGGTTGCATTTTACAAAACCTCTGCAAGTGAATTTTCCACTTCCACAGCAAGTTCCACATCTGTTCCCCTTAATGTGTGTATTTTTATATTCTGCTCTCAGTTTCCAAACTGTCACAACAAAGCTAAACAACGTCAGTGCTGGTTTCTTCTCCTCACTGCATGATGCAAGTAGAAACAAGATCAAAAAGTTGTGGATAATGTGAGCACATACAAAATTTCCTGAAATATTTTTACTGCTTTCGGGAAAATGAAGTATTGGTGAATTGCCCCATAATCTCTGAATGTTAGAAAGAGAGCTATACGTCCACTTACTGTATTTGAAAAGCACCTCTTGTTAAGCTATTGAACTGTTCAGGAGAAGCAACCTAGGAAGTGATAACATATATTAAAACTAGTGAACTTTTATTAGTTTTAATGAATTTCCATAAAATCCGCCACCGCCTGATTGCCACCCAAAAGATTGCTAAGATTCTTAAATTAACGCCGGCGAAAAATTGCACAAAAAAGAAAAAATACCACCCAGCGAGAAAAATGGATCTTACACGCAGATTCCCGTCGGAAAATACAATTTTGGGCAAATTGGGCAGTTCTTAATCAAAATGGGCAGTAATTATTCAAATTTAGACTGCGGCTGCGGATTGGACCCAGGAGGAAGCAAAACACAAAAAATATTATTTTCCAAAAAACATAAAATAAAAGATCAGAAAACATTCTCAGGACCCTTTTTAACTTAATAGCTGTAAAAGAATTTTTAAATAATTATAAAAAAAACCTTTAACTTACCTTTTTTTGCAGGGCTACTTACCTACCACCTAGCTGTGACTGCTTTTTGTGGGCGTTTTTTTCAATCTTATCTACGGGTCCCCACTGAGCCCAAACTTGGGCGGTAGCATTTCTTTTGGTGGTGGGTGGTGCATGCCAGTGGTCCGCTCCCGAGCGATATTTTGAAACCGCCAGCAGAACTCTTTGTGAAATGGAGTGGAAATTTTCACCGGGTGGTTTTTCACCGAAAACGAGCAGTACCGCTGCGAAAACTGCCGGAAATGGAGTGGAAATTCGAGCCCAATATACTGATACTGCTCTCTGCAGCCAAGAGCGTGAGTCTCGAAGGCTGTGTTGCCTGCCTGGAGCCAGGGTTAAGGATATCTCCTCTGGGCTGGAGAGGAACTTGGAGTGGGAGGGGAAAGATCCAGTTGTCGTGTCCATGTAGGTACCAACGACATAGATAGGACAAAGAAAGAGGTTCTGTTGAGGGAATATAAGCAGCTAGGGCTAAATTAAAAAGCAGAACCACAAAGGTAATAATCTCTGGATTACTACCTGAGCCGCGAGCAAATTTGCATAGGGTAAATAAGATCAGAGAGATGAACACGTGGCTCAAAGACTGGTGTGTGAGAAATGGGTTTCAGTTCATGGGGCACTGGCACCAATACTGGGGTAAGAGGGAGCTGTTCCATTGGGACGGGCTTAGACCGTGCTGGTACTAGTGACCTGGCAAATCGAATAACTAGGGTTGTAGAGAGGACTGTGGAGGCTGAGTCATTGAATATATTTAAGGTGGAGATAGACAGATTTTTGGGTGATAAGGGAGTGAAGGGTTATGGGGAGTGGGCAGGGAAGAGGAGCTGAGCCCCAGATCAGATCAGACATGATCTTATTGAATGGCGGAGCAGGCTCAAGGGGCCAAATGGCCTATTCTTGCTCCTATTTCTTATGTTCTGAACAAATTTTAAGCAAAATCTCTAATTTTGCAGATAATACTAAAAATAGGAGACATGACAAATAATAAGAAATAATTCAGCCAGATTAAGAAGATTCCATTAATAACCTGCTCACTGATGCTCAGTTTGTGTGTCATGAAAAGCAGGACAAATCCAAACTGGCCAATTATCGTCCAATCAGCCTACTCTCAATCATCAGCAAAGTGATGGAAGGTGTTGTCGACAGTGCTATCAAGCGTCACTTACTCACCAATACCCTGCTCGCTGTTGCTCAGTTGGGGTCCGCCAGAACCACTCGGCTCCAGACCTCATTACAGCCTTGGTCTAAACTTGGACAAAAGGGCTGAATTCCGGAGATGAGGTGAGAGTGATTGCCCTCGACATCAAGGCAGCATTTGCCCGAGTGTGGCATAAGGAGCCCTAGTAAAATTGAAGTCAGTGGGAATCAGGGGGAAAACTCTTCACTGGCTGGAGTTATACCAGCACAAAAGAAGATGGTTGTGGTTGTTCGAGGTCAATCATCTCAGCCACAGGTCATCGCTGCAGTCGTTCCGAAGGGCAGTGTCCTAGGCCCAACCGTATTCAGCTGCTTCATCAATGACCTTACCTCCATCATAAGGTCAGATGTGATCATGTTTTCTAATGATTGCACAGTGTGCAGTTCCATTCGCAACTCCTCAGAAAATGACGCAGACCATGCCCACACGCAGCAAGATCTGGATGACATTCAGGCTTCGGCTGATAACTGGCAAGTAACATTCGCGCCACACAAGTACCAGGCAATGACCATCTTCAACAAGCGAGAGTTTAACCATACCTCTCCTTGATTTTCAACGGTATTACAAATGCTAACTTACCCACCATTAACATCGTGGAGGTCACCATTGACCAGAAACTTAACTGGACCAGCCATATAAATATTGTGGCAACAAGAGCGGGTCAGAGGCTGGGTATTCTGCGGTGAATGTCTCACTTCCTGACTCCCCAAAGCGTTTCCATCATCTATAGCGTACAGGTCAGGAGTGTGATAGAATAGTCTCCACTTGCCCGAATGAGTGCAGCTCCAACAACACTCAAGAAGCTCGACACCATCCAAGACAAAGCAGTCTGCTTGATTGGCACACCATCTATCACCTTCAACATTCACTCCCTCCACATCGGTGCACCGTGGCTGCAGTATGTACCATCTTTAAGATGCACTGTAGCAACTGGCCATGGCTTCTTTGTCAGTACCTCCCAAACCCGTGACCTCTACCACCTAGAAGGACAAGGGCAGTAGACGCATTGGAGCATCATCACCTGCAAGTTCCCCTTCAAGTTACACACCATCCTGACTTGGCAATATATCGGCGTTCCTTTATCGTCGCTGGGTCACAATCCTGGAACACCCTCCCTAACAGCACTGTGGGAGTACCTTCACCATAAGGACTGCAGCGGTTCAAGAAGGCAGCTCACCACCACCTTCTTAAGGCCAATTAGCGATGGGCAATAAATGCCAGTGAAGCCCGCATCCTGGAATGAATAAAAAAAAAGCTTTTAGGTAACTGGAACAATATGTGGCAGATCCAACTCAATGTGGATAGATGTAAAATATGTATGGGAGAAAGCTTGTCGAAATCTCGACCTCCGAAAAGAATGACTCTGACACGTACAGCTCCGGTAGAAGATTCTTTAATTTACTTGCTCGCAAGGGGTAGGTCACACTCAGTCAAGGGCTAAGTGAACACCTCCCAAATGGTTCAGTTTAACAAGATATTTATACAGTAAAACCAAAGTTCTGGCCTCTCCCTGTGTATTGCTCTGTCTCACAGTCAGTGAATACAGATAAAGAGTTAATTACTATATCCTGGCCCTGACATGGTATCCAGATATTTCCTTTTGTCAGGGTTATCAGAAAGCCAAACGGCCATTACTCCATGAGTCATAGGTAATGGGCTATCACCTGTCTTGTATTGTGTCAGGATTGTTTCAATTTCCTGGTCAGTTTATCTGTTTGCATCAAATGGATGAGGTCTCGGAAAGAGATAATGGCTAGAAGATAAGGGTGGGGTGACATGGAATTCCTGTAGTGTAGACAATAGGAGAGCACCATGGGGGGTTATTTGTCTCAGCATGACTTGTCTCCTAGCTGTCTGATGGCCACAAGCCATCTAACAGCAGGTTTAGCTGTTTATGCAAGCTGACTGCTAAAATGCAGAAAGTTCTGGAAGGGCCAGGACTCCATTTTAATCAAAAGGCACACAAATACCGTATGGTATCAGCTTAGATAAAAATACTTTCCACAAGCTGTTAAAAAGACACCAGCATGGCAAAGAGATTTAGGCTTCATAATGGGCAAATCATTTCAGCATAACATTGAATGGTGCAAAACACTCGAATTGTGGGTATTCCCAGAGGAGCAGACAGGAATGCGAATAATCCTAAGTCAGGATGCAGTGAAAATTGTAAAAAAATTAAAATATATATAGTTGCATTAAAGAAGGCATCAGCACTGATTAGAGCGCATCTGGAATACAGGGCTGGGTTTTACCAACCTCGACGGGCCCAGGGCGATCGATGTCCTTGGAGGGTCCCAGGTGGGCGATGTTCTTGGAGGGTCCTCAACCTGCAACTGTGTTGTTCCAGGCCTCCGACATGATCTTACCTTGATTGGGTTGTTAAACCCACCCTGCGAGGTTTCCGGCCAATTAAAAGGAAGTGGGTTTGATGGGTCATCAGCCAGTTTCCTTAAAGGAACCATGCCCACATACATTTGACAGTTGTACTGTCAGTGTTTTACAGCATTGAAGTGCTGCAAACACCGACAACACTGCGCAGAAGTGCATGGCTGTACCCAGGCTCTCCCATCCTTCCTTCCAGATGCTTATGGAGGGAGTCACAGCACGCAGGGAGGTTCTCTTCCCTTCCAATGGGTGGAGGACACCTTCCAAGGACACCAACGCAGCCTGGTTGCATGTTGTACAGGAGGGCGCAAGCAGGGATGTCATCAGAAGGACCTGGCTGCAGTGGCGCAAACCTTTCAATGACTTCAGTGGATCATGAAATGTTACTGCAAAGCCACATTAAACCTCATCCTGCTGTGCCACTTATCACATCCCCATCTCTCTGCCTTCCCTACACTACTCCTGCACATCCTTACTCACACCAACTTTGGAAGTGGCTTAGTGAGTTGCAATGAATGATGAGACATAACAGTATCGCCCCCACGCCCCCCAAATGGTGATGAGTGTGAAAGGAATGGCTTAGGCATTGTAGGGATGCTTTACGGTGCTGGTGTGGGGTAGTGCCAACTTGGTGAATCATGTGGCAGCCAGGGTGTACAGGGTCAAGTGAAGTAAATGTGGCCATGGTGAGGCCATCCCTGGCTTCCCAGACAGCAATGTAGTCAGGTGCTGATGCCCTCTGTCCTGTGCAGCATCAGGTGATTGCAGAGGTTGGTATTGTTGTTGGTGCTGCTGGTGGGCCCGTTGATGTTGGTGTGTGGGGCTGATCGTGGTGGGATTCTGATCACCAAGGTGACATTTTTTCAAGGGCACCAATGCTGCTGGATCAGATGGCAGCTGCAGTTGAGATGTCAGAAGCGATCTGTCAATGGTAAAAGAGATTGCTCCAAGGAGGTGGCAGTGGCTAGAGAGTTCCACTTCAAACCTCCATAAAGCTCAAAAGTGTATTCCGAATCCTGAAGGCTCCAGTTTCTAAAATTGGAAATTGAACAGCTGTGAAATGGAAGCTTTTATACCATTTCTGCAGCTGTCAACTTTTCAAACCAATCCAGATTTATTGAGAACCCGATATACTTACCTGACGTGTTACCTGAGAGATGTGAACCTCGTAAAAAACGTGGAAAAATCCTTTGGACCTGGTAAAATGCTGTTTAAATATAGAAACATAGAAAATAGGTGCAGGAATAGGCCATTCACCCCTTCGAGCCTGCACCACCATTCAATATGATCATGGCTGATCATGCAACTTCAGTACCCCATTCCTGCTTTCTCTCCATACCTCCTGATCCCTTTAGCCATAAGGGCCACATCTAACTCCCTTTTGAATATATCTAACAAACTGGCCTCAACAACTTTCTGTGGTAGAGAATTCCACAGGTTCACAACTGTCTGAGTGAAGAGGTTTCTCCTCATCTCGGTCCTAAATGGCTTACCCCTTATCCTTAGACTGTGACCCCTGGTTCTGGACTTCCACAACATCTGGAACATTCTTCCTGCATCTAACCTGTTCAATCTCATCAGAATTTTATATGTTTCTGTGAGATCCCCTCTTATTCTTCTAAATTCCAGTGAATATAAGCCTAGTCGATCCAATCTTTCTTCATATGTCAGTCCTGCCATCCTGGGAATCAATCTGGTTAACCTTCGCTGCACTCCCTCAGTAGCAAGAATGTCCTTCCTCAGATTAGGAGACCAAAACTGCACACAATATTCAAGGTGTGGCCTCACCAAGGCCCTGTACAACTGCAATAAGACCTCCTTGCTCCTATACTCAAATCCTCTCGCTATGAAGGCCAACATGCCATTTGCCTTCTTCACCACCTGCTGTACTTGCATGCTAACTTTCAATGACTGATGTACCATGACATCCAGGTCTCGTTGCACCTCCCCTTTTCCTAATCTGTCACCATTCAGATAATATTCTTCCTCCCTGTTTTTGCCACCAAAGTGGATAAACTCACATTTATCTACATTATACTGCATCTGTCATGCATTTGCCCACGCACCTAACCTGTCCAAGTCACCCTGCAGCCTCTTAGCATCCTCCTCACAGCTCACACTGCCACCCAACTTAGTGTCATCTGCAAACTTGGAGATATTACATTCAATTCCTTTGTCCAAATCATTAATGTATATTATATATAGCTGAGGGCCCAGCACTGAACCTTGTGGTATCCCACTAGTCACTGCCTGCCATTCTGAAAAGGACTCGTTTATTCCTACACTTTGCTTCCTGTCTGCCAACCAGTTCTCTATCCACGTAAATACATTGCCCCCAATATCATGTGCTTTAATTTTGCACACCAATCTCTTGTGTGGGACCTTGTCAAAAACCTTTTTAAAGTCCAAATATACCACATCCACTGGTTCTCCCTTGTCCACTCTACTAGTTACATCCTCCAAAAATTCTCGAAGATTTGTCAAGCAGCTTCTTAACTAGCACAATTGTCTGACACGCCACTTAGTGCCAGGTTTGCAATCCGCAGGCAGAGCCGACACTTGGGAAAATCACAAGGAGGAAGATTCAGAGTGGAGTTCCGCCCCACTGTCAATCACTGCCAATCATTGGAGCAGATCCGCCTCCAATCTCGCAGTCGCAGGGCTGGTAAGATTCCGGCCACTGTGTGCACGTTATCACATCTCTCAAACAGAGCTTCACATTTATTGAATTACTAGAGACTTTACTGATTCCACACTCAAATGATATTCTTTTGAAATTGCAGAAGTTATGCAATTACCTCTTTTTTAATCGCTCACTGAGTCCTGTTTATTTATTGCTCCTTTTCTTGCCGACATCCATTGGTTTCCCTATTATTTACAAATCCCTCATTCCACTCCATTCCTGCAACCTCCTCCAGCCCTACATGTTGGCACATATCCTCCACGCTTCCTAATCTAGCCTCCTCTGTTTGCCCTTTCCTCCATTTCACTTTCAGCGACAGCCTTCAGCCACCTTGGCCCTACGCTCTGGAACTCCTTCCCTAAACTTCTCTACCTAATTACCTCGCTCCCCACCTTGAAACGCTTCCTCAAAACCTGAGCTGTTCCTTTGATGATTCCTTTAATCACCTCCTCTAATTCACCTACTACTGCTCGACACCTGGATTCACTTGTGTGAAGCACTTTGGTACTTTACTACTTTCAAAGGTTTTGTATAAAGGCAAGTTCTGGTGGTTGTCGTTATATCCAAAAAGTCCTTTGGCCACAAAAAAATCCGTGTGTGTACATAGTATTATAAAAAGTTCCAAAGAACAGCATAGTAAAAAAGCATTTTCCAGTAAAAATAACTGCTTTATCATGATCTGTCTGACTGGTAAATAGAAATGAAGTGCTTAACTTTAGAACTGAATTGTTTTACAACAATTTCTCCATATGAGAATGAAATAGGTCTTGGATGGTCGTGCAAAATGGGTGATAGCGAATCGGAAGCTCATTTCACATCCCGCCTGATTTTCTTTTCCATTGTGGAAACAACTTGCCATTGTGGAAAATAAATTCTGGCAGGGTGTAAAATGGAATTTTGTGAGTAGATGCTGGGAACCTCACCCAATTCAGCACCTGAGAATGTAGTCAGAAAATTACCCCCGTATACCAAGTTTTTAAAAATACTGAGATGAATAAATAAAATAGTTGTAAGCAGATTATTTCATTTGACCTGCAGGGTATAAGTATAAATGTAAGAAGCTTCAAGAGAATGAGATTAGAAAGAATATTTTCCTTTAGACCAGTTGATATGTGGAGTAAATTCCCAGCTTAAGCATTTAGTGTTTGATACGTATGTTTATCACCATAATAAATCACACGTGGCCCATGCTGGAGCTGATCACCTTGTGACCTTTAGGTTTAATGTAAACTCCAAAAGTGAGCACTGCAGGGGGAGCCTGCTTTATATAGATAGGGAGGCAGCACGAGGTGCAGTATTGTGTGCTTCCAGGCTTTCCCCATCAGTTGGCTGTTACATGTAATTACATGGTACAATGCATGGTACAGAGTATGGCTGCAAATACATCACAACATTTCCCCCCAAGTCTTAGATGCGGTTTACAGGTCAAACCTGACTGGGGGATCTGCGCTCTCTGGTTGAGCGTCTGAGTTGGACGCTGGGTGTGGGCGGCGACCGGAGTGTCGCTGCCTTGCGGTGTTGCGGCTCTGGTCAGACTGTCTGGTGCGACGGGTTCTGTCTCTGGGTGAAACATAGAAAATAGGTGCAGGAGTAGGCCATTCGGCCCTTCGAGCCTGAACTGCTGGTTCTGTTGCTTGTGATTCGAAGTCGATGTCACTGTAGTCATCCAGCAGTTCTGGATCATCGGTGAACCTCAATTTGGTTCGATCGATGTGCTTCTTGCAGGTTTGGCCATTAGTGAGTCTTACCACAAATACCCTACTCCCCTCTTTAGCTACAACAGTGCCTGCGAGCCACTTGGGGCCCGTACCAAAGTTCAGCACGAAAACAGGGCCATCGATGTTGATACAACGCATTACAGAGTTGCAGTCATGATATGTACATTGCTTAAGACGCCGGTTTTCGACAATCTCACTTAAAACTGGGTGCACGAGGAATAACCTTGTTTTGAGGGTCCTCTTCATGAGAAGTTCGGCAGGCGGAACCACTGTGAGCGAGTGGGGCCTCCTCCGATATGGAAGCAGCATGCGAGACAGATGGGTCTGCAAGGCGTCTTCCGTCACTCGCTGCTTGCCCTGCTTTATGATCTGTATTGCCCGTTCAGCTTGGCCACTGGAGGCTGGTTTGAATGGGGCCGACCTGACATGCTTTATGCCGTTACAGCATTTAAATTGTGAAATTTGGAACTCGTAAAACATGGTCCATTGTCACTAAAAGGACGTCGGGCAGGCCATGGGTGCCGATCATTGTCCGAAGGCTCTCTATTGTGGCGGTGGATGTGCTGGATGACATTATAACACATTCGATCCATTTCGAATAAGCATCAATTACAACTAGGAACAGTTTTCTTAGAAAGGGACTCGCGTAGTCTACGTGGATATGGGATGAGGGTTTGGAGGGCCAGGGCCACAGGCTCAGGGGGGCTTCCCTGGGTGCATTGCTGAGTTGCGTGCACATGTTGCACCGGCGTACGCATGACTCTAAGTCTGGGTTGATGCTGGACCACCACACATGCGATCTTGCAATGGCTTTCAACATTACGATGCCGGGGTGTGTGCTATGGAGATACTTGACAAATAAATCTCTGCCCTTCTTGGGCAGGACTACGCAATTTCCCCACAAAATACAGTCGGCCTGGATGGATAGCTCGTCCTTGCGCCGGGGAAACGGCTTAAAATCGCCATGCGTGGTTGCCCAGTTTCCACTTAATATACAGTTTTCACCTGGGTCAGCAGTGGGTCTTGGCTGGTCCAGATTCTTATCTGGCGCGCTGTGACAGGTGATCCTTCGCCCTCAAAGGCTTCCACAGCCATGACCAGTTCCGCGGGCTGCTCCGCTTCACCCTCGGTGGTGGCAAGCGGGAGCCGGCTGAGTGCATCAGCGCAGTTATTGGTGCCTGGTCTGTGGCGGATCGTGTAGTCGTAAGCCGACAATGTTAATGCCCACCTCTGAATGCGAGCTGAGGCGTTGGTATTAATGCCTTTGCTCTCAGAGAATAACGATGTGAGCGGCTTGTGGTCGGTTTCTAGTTTGAACCACCAGCCAAATAGGTATTGGTGTATCTTTTTTACCGCACACACAAACTAGGGCCTCCTTTTCGACCATGCTGTACCCCCTTTCGGCCTTGGAAAGGCTGCGGGATACATACGCTACAGGTTGGAGCTTACCCAACACGTTCGCTTGCTGAAGCACACACTCAATCCCGTAGGATGACGCATCGCACGCTAAAACAAGATGCCTACAAGGATCATACAGCGCCAGTAGTTTGTTTGAGCACAATAAGTTTCTGGCCTTCTCGAAGGCAGTTTCTTGATTTTTACCCCAGACCCAGTCATCACCCTTACGGAGCAATACATGTAAGGGTTCAAGCAAAGTGCTCAGCCCAGGCAGAAAGTTACCAAAGTAGTTCAGTATTTGGAACAAGCACAGCTCCGTCGTGTTGCGTGGTCTCGGGGCCTTCTGGATCGCTTCCGTCTTGGAGTCTGAGGGTCTGATGCTATCTGCTGCGTTCTCCTTCCCAGGAATTCCACCTCTGGTGCCAAGAAGACACATTTGGTTCGTTTCAATCTTAGACCTACTCGATTTAGTTGGCGTAGCACCTCTTCCAGGTTATGGAGGTGTTCATCGGTGTCGTATCTGGTGATCAAAATGTCGTCTTGGAAGACGACCGTTCCCGGGACAGATTTCAGCAGGCTCTCCATATTTTGTTGGAAGATCGCAGCCGCTGAACGGATCCCGAAGGGGCACCGGTTGTATACGAACAGCCCCTTGTGTGTTTATATGCACATCAGCTTCTTGGACGATTCCGCCAGCTCCTGGGTCATGTACGCCGAGGCGAGGTCCAATTTCGAAAACAGCTTTCCGCCCGACAGGGTCGCGAACAAACCTCCACCTTGGGTAGTGGGTACTGGTCCTGTAACGATTCTTGGTTTATGGTTACTTTATAATCTCCACAGGTTCTAATTGTCCCATCACTTTTAAGAACGGGGACAATGGGACTGGCCCAGTCATTAAATTCCACAGGTGATATGATGCCTTCGCGCTGAAGCCGATCTAGCTCGACTTCTACTTTCTCCCGCATCATGTAAGGGACTGCTCTGGCCTTGTGATGAACGGATCTTGCGTCTGGGCTGAGGTGAATTGTCACCTTGGCCCCTGTGAAGCTGCCAATGCCAGGCTGGAACAGTGACGGAAATTTGTCTAAGAGCTGCGTACATGTGGCTTTCTCCACCGATGATAATGCTTTTACATCACCCCATTTCCAGTTAAAATTCCGTAGCCAGCTTCTGCCAACAGCGTGGGCCCGTTACCGGGAACAATCCATAGTGGCAATTTATGCACAGAACCATCATACAGCACCTGAACCATTGCACTTCCGAGGACCGGGATAATCTCTTTAGTCGATCGGGCTCAGCTTGGGTCTGTGTGCCTTGTTTGCCCATAACTTCTCGAAGGCCTTCTGGCTCATGATCAATTGGCTTGCACCCGTGTCCCGTTCCATCGGTACCGGTATGCCGTTTAACCGTTCAGTTTAACATTCATCATAATCGGGGGACTCTTGTTGGTAAAGGTGTGCACTTCATGCACGTGCACCCCATGTACCTCTTCTTCCTCGGTCATCTCTGCGCGATCCTCAGGATCTAAGCTTGACCTCCCATCCATCGAGTTGTAGCACGTTTACACATTCGTTGGAGGTGCCCCATCAATGAGCAATTCTTGCAGGCATATTGTTTGAACCTGCACTGGTTTGCGCGATGAGCCCCTCCACAGCGCCAACAGCTTGCTGATGGACATCCATTCACAGGTACTGATCTCTTCGCATTAGTCCATTGTTGTGGTGAGTGAGCCATCTCGGGTCGAGCAGAGGTCGCATTAGCCCAGCTGGGGGCACTTCTCCTGTCTGCTGACGAATTTAGCTTATTCACGGTGTTTGACCCCGGGTGATTCCGAAGTTGTGAGTAGAGTAGCTTTGTTTCTTCCTCTCTGGCCATGTATACCTGAGCAATCGGGGTGGCTTTGGCTAAGTCCAAGTCTTCCTCTGCGAGCAATTTGTGGAAATTCCTTCGTGCCCAATTCCCAAAACAAAGAAGTCTCTTAACATTTCTTCAAGAACTGTCCTGAGTTTGCATGGCCCAGCAAGATGCCTTAGCTCAGCGATGAACGCTGCCACGTTTTGGCCTACCCCGCACCGGTGGGTGTAGAAATGGTACCTCGCCATGAGCGCACTGCGTTTCGGCTTTAGGTGATTTCGAACTAGCTCGCACAGTTCTACGTAACTTTTCTCAGCGGGTTTCGTCGGGGCCAGTAGGTCCTTGATCAATGTGTATGTCCGTGATCCGCAGACCGTGAGGAGGACAGCCCTGCGTTTGCTGGCATTCGCGTCTCCCTCTAAGTCATTTGAGACAAAGCATTGATCCAGCCGGTCAATGAAATCATCCCAGTCTTCTCCGACGCAATATCGTTCGATGTAGTCAATGTTGGCCATAGCTGCGTGTTAGTATCCTACTCTCGTCGCCAGTTGATATGTATGCTTTTCACCATAATAAATCACACATGGTCCATAGCTGGAGCTGATCACCTTGTCACCTTTAGGTTTATTGTAAACTTAAAAAGTGAGCACTGCAGGGGGAGCCTGCTTTATATAGGGAGGCAGCACGAGGTGTAGTGTTGTGTGCCTCCCGGGCTTTCCCCATCTGTTGGCTATTACATGTAATTACATGGTACAATGCATGGTACAGAGTATGGCTGCAAATACATCACAGTGTTGTTAATTAGTGCCTTCAAAAGGAACTGAATGAATATCTGGTTAGGAATGGGATTGGTTTTATAAGAGCTGCCTTTGTACTGGCACTTGTCTCTGTTGGATTCCAAGAAAGTGGCATCCATGTCATCTTTCAGCATTTTCATAATTAAACACAGCTCCCTTTTTCTGGCAGAAGATTCATTGACTCAGTTTTTCATGGGTCAACAATTCTGCCAATGGATATGGAATTGGACTTAGCAGTAAACAATGAGTCTCCTCGACAACCGAAAGCGTATCCAACAAGTTTACTTTAGTGTTGTTGTCAACTGCACAAGACCCACGTATCATGACCTGTCACAGTGACACTAAACCAACATAAAAACAGCTTGGCCTCGATTTCCGCAGGATTCCCACCCAGATATCTGGGCCCGGTGGCCTGCAGAGGCCCACATGATTAGAATTTGGAGCTGGGAGCAGCACAACTGCACTTTCCGGCTCCACATTCAGGTAAGTATAGCTTAAACACTTAGCTTGTTGTCTGCTGCAGTCCCACTTATAGGCCTGGTGTTCCTGAACACAGCCAGCCTGCTCCTATTTCTTATGTTCTTATGATCAGGCATGGGCGTTGGATGCTTATTTTGTTCCCTGTACAATTCTAGCTTGTAATGAGCATGTGCTTCTGTGCCACCATATTGGCGGCTTGATTACTCATCTAGCGCCTGAAAAGCAAGCACGTGCCATCCAATTTCTAGACGCTTGTCTCTGACCAATGTTCCTCCCTCAGTGAAAATCACCAAAAGCAGATTAATTGGTCATTCATTCTTTTGTTGTTTGTGGGATAAAGCTGTATGCAAAAAAACTGCAACTGCTGCCTATGTGAAAATAGCAACTACAACTTAAAAGTAATCCCTTGGTTGTAAAGTACTTTAAAATAGCCTGAAGATATAAGGCTGGATTTTCATTTGGAATGTGCCTCTGTTAGCGCCCCGGAATTTGGTGCAGGTTTTGCTGCGACGTTGAGCAGTACCACTCAGTCGCGTCGAGCCCCCGGGTTCAACTGCAATGCGATATTTGCTTAGAGTGGCACCGTAGTGAGACTACCAGAGAAAGCTGGCATGCAGAGCTGTCCCAGGACACTAAGGGAAGGAATGATTGAAAAAAATTAAGTGAAATTGATATTTCTTTGGGTTTTTATTGCAATTCACCTTTATTTGGGGGAAATGTTTTTTGTGAAGGGATGCCTCTCTTAGGGCGCTCCGAATCTGGCTCTTTAGCAACGGATTTTCAGTTGCTCACTCGGTCTAATGCCCTAAAAGAGGTGTGGAACACTTCTCTTAGTGTTCCACTCCACTCTCAGGGTACAGCAACCGAATTTTTTGGCTGTCATCGCAAACCATTTTCCGCCGCAAAATTTACCGACCCGCCACCATTAGCGCCCTAAGAAGCCTCCAACTGAAAATCTAGCCCAAGGTGCTATATAAATGCAAATTCTTTCTTTCCTGAATTCAAAAGCTGTCAATCAGACACATAACTGAACCAATCACACAGCATGTTTAAATGTGAAATGTATAATTTAATTATCCCTTCGAACAAATTACCCAGAGACAGACAAACAGGCCTCAAAATATAGTATAGATGTAGGGTGGAATATGACTTCTGTAAGTACAGCTGTTTTGTGCATCAGCAGCAATATTTTCTATTCAGTAAGGACTCAAAGTATGGGTCTATCAGATTTAGCAGATTTACTGTCCCACATGTGTTATAAGATTATTTATGTTTGATGGCACGGCTTGCATTGAACTTTCCAGTTTCACCGCCTTTATATATTTCCCAAGAGCAAGCAGCTACAATCCATTGGTCAGACTGGAATGTCACCACATTCTTCAGTTATTCTAGAATTTCCTATAATAGAAAACAAGGTTCCCGTCATGTAACAAACGAAAGCTTACTAATCTTAACTTCAGCCCATCTCCTTTCAGCTTGAAGAACACACGCAAATGAAAGGCATGAATGATCCAGCAGGTCCCCAGAAGACCTTAATTGACTCTTCAAGAAGTGAGTGAGATAATAAGGGTTTAGCAAGGCTCATCATAAAAAATAAAGAGCAAACCACATGCTTTTATGAGGCTGGTTGGTGCTAAGTTCCATTCTCATCTATAAACTAAATGGCTGGCTCTCAGTTTTCTCCTATATTTTAAAAGAATATTTTGTTGATCAAGTATAATGTTAGAAAACATTTGGGCCAGAATTTTCCCATTGCTGAGCGGAGGTTTTGGGGGTGGGTCAGCAGTAAAAATCCCGGAAATTGTGAGCGCATCAGGAACCCACCGTCATCCCATTGCCTCGGGCTGTTTTGAAGGCGCCACATGGACCTGATCGGCAGAAGTAGGCGACCTCATTCAAGTCATTAACTGTTTGTTGAGAAACATCGGAGAGAGTTTTTAACACCAGCTTTTGACTTTTACTGCAGGAGCACGGGATTCACGCAGCTCAGGTAACTCGCCTGTGAAGGGGAGGCAGAAACCCAGTGTCCCTTGGCGAGTTCATTCATTGAGAGCTGGGAAAAGCACATAAATACTGCAACATTACACCTCATTAGTTGCCTCATGGAAAGGCTCTTGCTCACTTCATTTTATCCACAGATGTCAGATGTCAGATGTCAATTTCTGAAACCTCAGAAGCATTGCTACTCAGTATCAGAACATTGAGGGATTGGCCCTCTGATCTCCACTTTACCTGTCATCTACTACATGAGGGATTAGGAAGCATCCTCCTCCGTTTCAGCTGCCCCCAAAAGTTTGTCACCATCCTCTGTCTGCTCCACGATGACATGCAAGCCGTGATCCCGAGCAATGGATACACCACAGACCCAATCCTCGTCCAGACCGGGGTCAAGCAAGGCTGCATCATCACATCAATGCTCTTTTCGATCTTCCTTGCTGCAATGCTACATCTCACCCTTAGCAAGGTCCCCGCCAGAGTGGAGCTAAATTATAGAACAGATGGGAGTCTGTTCAACCACCGCCGCCTCCAGGCCAGATCCAAGGTCGTCCCATCCTCCGTCATCGAATCACAGTACACAGACGATGCTTGCGTCTGCGCACACTCGGAGGCCAAACTCCAAGCCATCATCAACACCTTCACTGTGTGCGAGAACATGGGCCTTACGCTAAACATCCGTAAGACACAGTTTCTCTACCAACCAGATCCCGCCACACCGCACTGCCCCACCGATTATCAAAATCCATGATGAGGCCTTGGACAACGTGGACCATTTTCCATACCTCAGGAGTCTACTGTCAGCAAGAGCAGACATTGACGACGAGGACGCCTGAGGAAGAGAGTGTTTGAAAACCAGGACTTCAAATCCGGCACCAAGCTCATGGTCTACAAGGCAGTAGTGATACCTGCCCACCTACATGGCTCAGAAACATAGACTATATACAGCAGGCACCTCAAAACGCTGAAGTAGTACCATCATCGCATCCTCCACAAGATCCTGCAAATCCACTGGCAGGATAGACTCACCAACGTCAGTGTTCTCGCTCAGGCCTACATCTCCTGCATCAAAGCATTGACCATGCTCGATCAGCTCCGTTGGGTGAGCCACATTATCCGCATGCCCGACATGAGACTCCCAAAGAAAGCATTCTACGTGGAGCTTCAACACGGCAAGCGAGCCCCAGGTGGGCAGAGGAAACGTTTCAAGGACACCCTCAAAGCCTACTTGACAAAATGCAACATCCCCACCAACTCCTGGGAATCCCTAGTCCACGACCATCCAAAGTGGAGGAAGAGTATCCGGGAGGGCGTTGAGCACCTCGAGTCCCATCGCCATGAACAAGCAGAAACCAAGTGTAGGCAACGGAAGGAGCATGTGGCAACCCAAGCTCCCCAACCACCCTTTCCTTCAACCACTGTCTGCCCCACCTGTGACAGAGACTGTAGGTCCCACATTGGACTCATCAGTCACCTGAGAACTCACTTTTAGAGTGGAAGCAAGTCATCCTCGACTCCTGGACTACATCAGCATGGGTGCCACTTATACTGTCCCACTTATACTGTCCTCATAATCAAACCAAATGAACACCACCAGCAGCAGCAGCAAAAGCAACCACAACAGCAGCTTTCTCCTTAAAGACCAAATGCTCCGCAGGAGAGAGGGGTGCACCATAGGACTGCAGCGAGATGGAGGCAAAACTCCCAACACAAGGTATACAGGCAGAGGATGAGCTTCCTCAACATGACTGAGCAGTAGTGCCAAAGATGGCTCAGGCTATCGTGCCAAGTTGTCGCAGACATTTTTAAAAATTTGTTCCGGAATGTGGGCATCGCTGGCAAGGCCAATATTTATTGCCGATCCCTAATTGCCCTTGAGAAGGTGGTGGTCAGCTGCCTTCTTGAACCACAAGTCCTTATAGTGAAGATACTATAATAGTGCTGTTAGGGAGTGAGTTCCAGGATTTTGACCCATTGACGATGAAGGAACGCCGATATATTGCCAAGTCAGAATGGTGTGTAACTTGGAGGGGAATTTGCAGGTGGTGGTGTTCTCATGCACCTGCTGCCCTTGACCTTCTAGGTGGTGGAGGTCGTGGGTTTAGTAGATGCTGCCTCATGTATCTCACACTACTGTATATAACTGTATCTTATCATGCTATACATGACTGTAACTAGATATGACCTATAACCACAAGCATACTTTACCACCAGGGGTGCACTTGCAGGAGACACTGCATACCTGTTCCACATAGGTATATAAAGGCAGGTCTCAGGCAAGTGCGGCACTCGAGAGCTGTGAAATAAAGGTGCAGGTCCAGAGTGACCTTGACTTCAGCATGTGCCTCATGTAAGTCTGTACTTCAGGGTCAGGACTTTACAGTGGCGACGAGTTACGGGATCACAGAATCCACAGAATGGCTACCAACACTCAGATGAGAAATACAATGCTGGAGACAATTGGGAGGACTTTATAGAAAGGCTCCAGCAAAGCTTTGGAACCAAAGACTGGTTGGGCGATGATAAGGCAGACAAGAGAAGAACCCATCTCTTGACCAGCTGTGGCTCAAAAACATACGCCTTAATGAAGTACCTGCTGGCACCCGAGAAACCAGCAAGCAAGTCGTTTGAGGAGTTGAGCACACTGGTGAGAGACCACCTGAAACCAGCGAGCAGCCTACACATGGCCAGACACAGGTTCTACAACTACAGATGCTGTGTGGGCCAGAGCATACCCGACTTTGTGGCGGAACTTCGGAGGTTGGCTAGTTTATGTGAGTTCTCCGATGAACTAAGAAGAGAAGTGCTGAGAGACTTTTTTATTGAAGGAATAGGCCACGCAGGCATATTCCAAAAGCTAATAGAGACCAAGAACTTGATCCTAGAGGCAGTAGCACTGGTCACACAGACATTCTTGGCAGGAGAAGAAGAAACGAGGTTGATCTATACTGCGGGTACGACAACTAACGAAACATCGGAACAAGGGGTTCACAGCGTGAAACAAGCTGCTACCCCCACACACAGGCAAAGGCAGGAGAGCAGGCCCTCAACAGCAGGCAGTGGCGCCAGAAGACATCAAGGGCCACATGAACGGCCGCTCACAACTCATCAACCCACAATGCGAGCAATCAACTACAGACTGAGAGAAGCTCAAGAGAGATCAACCAGATGCAGCTCATCCTTTGGAAACAATGGAAGCGGTCCGTGCTGGAGATGTGGGGGAAGGTACTCAACAAGAGGGTGTCGATTTCAGCATGCTGTTTGCAGAATGTGCAACTATACAGGGCATCTGGCTCGCATGTGCAGAAAAACAGCAGCTCGGCTGGTATACGAATCGGAAGGGTCGGAAAGCGGACCAGAAGACGGTGGGGACAGTGCCCAGGACGCCGGGGTACAGCGGGTCAAGACGATCAATGTCCACTGTTCTTACGACAAGACACCTCCAATAATGATGAGGGTCCTACTCAACGGGATACCCGTCAACATGGAACTGGACACGGGAGCTAGTCAAATCTCTCATGAGCGTCCAACATTTTGAACAGCTGTGGCCGCACAAAAGCAACAGACCAAAACTCACAAGGGTTGACACCAAATGCAGGGAGATAGAGGGAAACAAAAAGGAGGCAAAAACAAAAGACAGAAAGGAGATGAGGAAAAGTGGAGGGCAGAGAAACCCAAGGCAAAGAACAAAAAGGGCCATTGTACAGCAAAATTCTAAAAGGACAGAGGGTGTTAAAAAAACAAGCCTAAAGGCTTTGTGTCTTAATGCAAGGAGTATCCGCAATAAGGTGGATGAATTAACTGTGCAAATAGATGTTAACAAATATGATGTGATTGGGATTACGGAGACGTGGCTCCAGGATGAGCAGGGCTGGGAACTCAACATCCAGGGGTATTCAACATTCAGGAAGGATAGAATAAAAGGAAAAGGAGGTGGGGTAGCATTGCTGGTTAAGGAGGAGATTAAGGCAATAGTTAGGAAGGACATTAGCTTGGATGATGTGGAATCTATATGGGTAGAGCTGCAGAACACCAAAGGGCAAAAAACGTTAGTGGGAGTTGTGTACAGACCTCCAAACAGTAGTAGTGATGTTGGGGAGGGCATCAAACAGGAAATTAGGGGTGCGTGCAATAAAGGTGCAGCAGTTATAATGGGTGACTTTAATATGCACATAGATTGGGCTAACCAAACTGGAAGCAATACGGTGGAGGAGGATTTTCTGGAGTGCATAAGGGATGGTTTTTTTAGACCAATATGTCGAGGAACCAACTAGGGGGGAGGCCATCTTAGACTGGGTGTTATGTAATGAGAAAGGATTAATTAGCAATCTCGTTGTGCGAGGCCCCTTGGGGAAGAGTGACCATAATATGGTGGAATTCTGCATTAGGATGGAGAATGAAAGAGTTAATTCAGAGACCATGGTCCAGAACTTAAAGAAGGCTAACTTTGAAGGTATGAGGCGTGAATTGGCTGAGATGGATTGGCGAATGATACTTAAGGGGTTGACTGTGGATGGGCAATGGCAGACATTTAGAGACCGCATGGATGAACTACAACAATTGTACATTCCTGTCTGGCATAGAAATAAAAAAGGGAAGGTGGCTCAACCGTGGCTATCAAGGGAAATCAGGGATAGTATTAAAGCCAAGGAAGTGGCATACAAATTGGCCAGAAATAGCAGCGAACCTGGGGACTGGGAGAAATTTAGAACTCAGCAGAGGAGGACAAAGGGTTTGATTAGGGCAGGGAAAATGGAGTATGAGAAGAACCTTGCAGGGAACATTAAGACGGATTGCAAAAGTTTCTATAGATATGTAAAGAGAAAAAGGTTAGTAAAGACAAACGTAGGTCCCCTGCAGTCAGAATCAGGGGAAGTCATAACGGGCAACAAAGAAATGGCGGACCAATTGAACAAGTACTTTGGTTCGGTATTCACGAAGGAGGACACGAACAACCTTCCGGTTATAAAAGGGGTCGGGGGGTCTAGTAAGGAGGAGGAACTGAGGGAAATCCTTATTAGCCGGGAAATTGTGTTGGGGAAATTGATGGGATTGAAGGCCGATAAATCCCCAGGGCCTGATGGACTGCATCCCAGAGTACTTAAGGAGGTGGCCTTGGAAATAGTGGATGCGTTGACAGTCATTTTCCAACATTCCATTGACTCTGGATCAGTTCCTATGGAGTGGAGGGTAGCCAATGTAACCCCACTTTTTAAAAAAGGAGGGAGAGAGAAAACAGGGAATTATAGACCGGTCAGCCTCACATCGGTAGTGGGTAAAATGATGGAATCAATTATTAAGGATGTCATAGCAGTGCATTTGGAAAGAGGTGACATGATAGGTCCAAGTCAGCATGATTTGTGAAAGGGAAATCATGCTTGACAAATCTTCTGGAATTTTTTGAGGATGTTTCCAGTAGAGTGGATAAGGGAGAACCAGTTGATGTGGTATATTTGGACTTTCAGAAGGCGTTCGACAAGGTCCCACACAAGAGATTGATGTGAAAAGTTAGAGCACATGGGATTGGGGGTAGTGTACTGACATGGATTGAGAACTGGTTGTCAGACAGGAAGCAAAGAGTAGGAGTAAATGGGTACTTTTCAGAATGGCAGGCAGTGACTAGTGGGGTACCGCAAGGTTCTGTGCTGGGGCCCCAGCTGTTTACACTGTACATTAATGATTTAGATGAGGGGATTAAATGTAGTATCTCAAAATTTGCGGATGACACTAAGTTGGGTGGCAGTGTGAGCTGCGAGGAGGATGCTGTGAGGCTGCAGAGCGACTTGGATAGGTTAGGTGAGTGGGCAAATGCATGGCAGATGAAGTATAATGTGGATAAATGTGAGGTTATCCACTTTGGTGGTAAAAACAGAGAGACAGACTATTATCTGAATGGTGACAGATTAGGAAAAGGGGAGGTGCAAAGAGACCTGGGTGTCATGGTACATCAGTCATTGAAGGTTGGCATGCAGGTGCAGCAGGCGGTTAAGAAAGCAAATGGCATGTTGGCCTTCATAGCAAGGGGATTTGAGTACAGGGGCAGGGAGGTGTTGCTACAGTTGTACAGGGCATTGGTGAGGCCACACCTGGAGTATTGTGTACAGTTTTGGTCTCCTAACCTGAGGAAGGACATTCTTGCTATTGAGGGAGTGCAGCGAAGGTTCACCAGACTGATTCCCGGGATGGCGGGACTGACCTATCAAGAAAGACTGGATCAACTGGGCTTGTATTCACTGGAGTTCAGAAGAATGAGAGGGGACCTCATAGAAACATATAAAATTCTGACGGGGTTAGACAGGTTAGATGCAGGAAGAATGTTCCCAATGTTGGGGAAGTCCAGAACCAGGGGTCACAGTCTAAGGATAAGGGGTAAGCCATTTAGGACCGAGATGCGGAGGAACTTCTTCACCCAGAGAGTGGTGAACCTGTGGAATTCTCTACCACAGAAAGTTGTTGAGGCCAATTCACTAAATATATTCAAAAAGGAGTTAGATGAGGTCCTTACTGCTAGGGGGATCAAGGGGTATGGCGAGAAAGCAGGAATGGGGTACTGAAGTTGAATGTTCAGCCATGAACTCATTGAATGGCGGTGCAGGCTAGAAGGGCCGAATGGCCTACTCCTGCACCTATTTTCTATGTTTCTATGTTTCTAAACTAAGGACCTATACCAAAGAAATCGTCCCAGTCCTTGGCAGCGCCATGCTCTCAGTCACACACAAAGGGACGGTGAACCGACTTCCCCTGTGAATTGTCCCCCGAGATCTCCCAGTACTGTTGGGGAGAAGCTGGCTGGCTAAACTAAATTGGAAATGGGATGATGTTCACGCCATGTCGTCAGAGGAACGGACCTCCTGATCAACAGTTCTAAGTCGTTTTGAACATCTCTTTCAGCCAGGTGTGGGCACCTTCAAAGGGCTAAAGTTAAAATCTACATCACACAGGATGCCAGACCGGTCCATCACAAGGCTAGAGCTGTGCCTTATATGATGAGGGAAAAGATTGAACACGAACTGAACTGGCTTCTGAGGGAAGGCATTATCTCACCCGTGGAATTTAGTGACTGGGCAAGTCCCATCGTCCCCGTCATGAAGCCTGATGGATCCGTAAGAATCTGTGGGGATTACAAGTCTACCAAAAACAGAGTCTCCCTACAGGACCAATACCCGCTGCCCAGAGCGGAGGACCTATTTGCCACTTTGGCTGGAGGAAAACTTTTCTCGAAACTAGATCTCACATCTGCGTATATGACGCAAGAACTGACCAAAGCGCCTAAGCTACTCACCACCATCAACACACATTGAGGCCTTTTTATGTACAATCGATGCCCATTCGGCATCAGGTCGGCAGTTGCTATATTCCAGCGCAACATGGAGAGTCTGCTCAAGTCCATCCCGGGGACGATTGTGTTTCAAGATGACATACTCATCACGGGCAGGGACACCGACTCCCATCTCCGCAATTTGGAGGAAGTACTAAGTCGATTGGATCAGGTAGGCCTAAGAGTTTAGAAATCCAAGTGTCTGTTTCTCGCGCCAGAGGCTGAATTTTTGGGCAGAAGGATTGCCGCTGATGGAATCCGCCCAACAGAATCCCAAACCGAAGCAATTCATCTGGCACCCAGGCCCCGGAATGTCTCAGAACTGCGTGCCTTTCTCGGGCTACTCAATTACTTTGGGAACTTTATGCAGAACTTGAGCATGCTGCTGGAGCCTCTCCACGTGCTACTCAGAAAGGGGTGTGATTGGTTTTGGGGGGACGCCCAAGAACGCACCTTCAATAAGGCATGCAACCTTTTATGTTCCAACAGTGTTTTAGCCTTTTTTGACCCAGGTAAAAAGCTAGTTCTTACATGTGATGCATCAGCGTACGGGGTCGGGTGCATTTTATAGCAATGTCAATGATGTGGGTAAATTACAACCCATAGCTTCTGCCTCCGGGTCACTTTCGCAGGCAGAGCACGGGTACGGTATGGTTGAGAAACAGGCGCTCGCGTGCGTGTACGGTGTCAAAAAGATGCACCAATACCTTTTCGGGGCCAAGTTCGCATTAGAAACCGACCACAAACCCCTCATGTCCCTGCTATCCGAATGCAAGGCAATAAACGGCAACGCCTCGGCGCGCATTCAGCGGTGGGCACTGATGCTGGCGTCTTACGACTACACAATAAGGCACAGACCAGGAACAGACAACTGTGCCGACGCACTTAGCAGGCTACCCCTGGTGACCACAGAAGGTCCGACGAACAGGACTGTGAGATGGTCATGGCAATCAATGTCTTTGAATCCACAGGTTCGCCCATGAACGGCTCGCCAAATCAGAGCCTGAACGACCAGCGACCCCACGTTATCCTTAGTCAAAAGATGTGTTTTAACTGGTGACTGAGCAGAGGCCCGCAATGCCTGCCCCGAGGAGATCAAACCTTTCCATAGGCGCATGCATGAACTATCACTACAGGCAGACTGCCTGATGTGGGGCAGCCGAGTAGTTATGCCCTTGCGAGGCAGAGAGGCGTTTGTCCGGGAGCTCCACCGCGAGCACCCGGGGATCGTGCTTATGAAGGCCATAGCCAGATCCCACGTCTGGTGGCCCGGCATTGACGCGGACTTGGAGCTCTGCGTCCGATGGTGTACCATTTGTGCCCAATTCAGTAATGCCCCAGGGAGGCCCCGCTAAGCCCCTGGCCCTGGCCCACCAAACCGTGGTCGTGGGTGCACGTAGACTATGTGGGCCCATTCATGGGCAAAATGTTCCTCGTAGTCATCGATGCATTTTCAAAGTGGATCGAGTGCACCATTTTAAACTCGAGCACCACCTCCACTACTCTGGAGAGCCTTAGAACCATGTTTGCAATGTACGGAATTTCTGACATATTGGTCAGTGATAATGGTCTATGCTTCACCAGCGCAGAAAGGCTATCCCGCTCTCCAACCGGTACTCTATTCTGACTACAGTCGAGGGCGGTGATGCCTCTGGGGAGTGCAGCCAGGGCCAAGTCCACAGCACCGTGGGTGGCTCAGCTGCACAGGGGGGGAGGAAGAAGACGGGAAGGGCTATAGTGATAGGAGATTCAATAGTTAGGCGCTTCTGCGGCAGCAAAAGTGACATCAGGATGGTGTGTTGCCTCCCTGGTGCAAGGGTCAGTGATGTCACTGAGCAACTGCAGGGCATTCTGGGGAGGGAAGGGGAACAGCCAGTGGTTGTGGTCCACATTAATACCAACGATATAGGTCAAAAGAGGGCTGAGGTCCTGAAAGCTGAGGTTAGGGAGCTAGGAGTAAGATTGAAAGCCAGGACCTCAAAGGTGGTAATCTCGGGATTACTGACAGTGCCACGTACTAGTGAGGGTAGAAATAGGAAGGCTAGTCAAATAAATACGTGGCTGGGGCATTGGTGTAGGAGGGAGGGCTTTAGTTTCCTGAACAATTGGGACCGCTTCTGGGGTAGGTGGGACCTGTACAAGTCGGACAGGTTACACCTCAACAGAGACGGGACCAATGTGCTCGCGGGTGGTTTTGATAGTGCGGTTGGGAGGGCTTTAAACTAGTTTGGCAGGGGGATGAGAACCCAGGAGAGGGCTCTGAGCTAGTTAGAGTGGGTGAGAGCTCAGATGAACAGAACCCCAAGAAAGGATACAAAAGGCAAGAGGCAACAGAACAGAGTAGATTGGGGTAAGTGTAAATCACAAGGTGATAGGAAGCGACAATATGTATGAATATAAAGGGGCTGCAGGAGGGGTCAAAACTAAAAACCATGGTTTAAAAACTAGTATTAAAACATTTTACCAAAACGCACGCCGCATTCGAAACAACGTAAATGAGTTGAAGGCACAAATCTTTACAAATGGGTATGATTTGGTGGCCATTACCAAAACGTGGTTGCAGGGTGGCCAAGACTGGGAATTAAACATTCAGGAGTATCTGACAATTCGGAAAGATAAACAAGAAGGGAAAGGAGGTGGGATAGCTCTGATAATAAACGATGATATCAGGGCAGTTGTGAGAGATGATATTGGCTCTAATGAACAAAATGTTGAATCATTGTGGGTGGAGATTAGAGATAGTAAGGGGAAAAAGTCACTGGTGGGCGTAGTTTATAGGCCCCCAAATAATAACTTCACGGTAGGGCGGGCAATAATCAAGGGAATAATGGAGGCATGTGAAAAAGGAACGGCAGTAATCATGGGGGATTTTAACCTACATATTGATTGGTCAAATCAAATCGCACGGGGTAGCCTTGAGGAGGAATTCATAGAATTCATACGGGATTGTTTCTTAGAACAGTATGTTACAGAAGCTACAAGGGAGCAAGCTATCTTAGATCTGGTCCTGTGTAATGAGACAGGAATAATAAATGATCTCCTAGTAAAAGATCCTCTCGGAATGAGTGATCACAGTATGGTTGAATTTGTAATAATACAGATTGAATGTGAGGAAGTAGTGTCTCAAATGAGCGTACTATGCTTAAACAAAGGGGACTACAGTGGAATGAGGGCAGAGTTTAGACTGGGAACACAGACTAAACAGTGGCACAATTGAGGAACAGTGGAGGACTTTTAAGGAGCTCTTTCATAGTACTCAACAAAAATATATTCCATGAAAAAGAAAGGCGGTAAGAGAAGGGATAACCAGCCGTGGATAACCAAGGAAATAAAGGAGAGTATCAAATTAAAAACCAATGCATATAAGGTGGCCAAGGTTAGTGGGAAACTAGAGGATTGGGAAAATTTTAAACGACAGCAAAGAATGACTAAGAAAGCAATAAAGAAAAGAAAGATAGATTACAAAAGTAAACTTGCGCAAAACATAAAAACAGATAGTAAAAGCTTTTACCGATATATAAAACGGAAAAGAGTGACTAAAGTAAATGTTGGTCCCTTAGAAGATGAGAAGGGGGATTTAATAATGGGAAATGTGGAAATGGCTGAGACCTTAAACAATTATTTTGCTTCGGTCTTCACAGTGGAAGACACAAAAACCATGCTAAAAATTGCTGGTCACGGGAATGTGGGAAGGGAGGACCTTGAGACAATCACTATCACTAGGGGGGTAGTGCTGGACAGGCTAATGGGACTCAAGGTAGACAAGTCCCCTGGTCCTGATGAAATGCATCCCAGGGTATTAAAAGAGATGGCGGAAGTTATAGCAGATGCATTCGTTATAATCTACCAAAATTCTCTGGACTCTGGGGAGGTACCAGCGGATTGGAAAGCATCTAATGTAACGCCTCTGTTTAAAAAAGGGGGCAGACAAAAGGCAGGTAACTATAGGCCGGTTAGTTTAACATCTGTAGTGGTGAAAATGCTTGAAGCTATCATGAAGGAAGAAATAGCAGGACATCTAGATCGGAATAGTGCAATCAAGCAGACGCAACATGGATTCATGAAGGGGAAATCATGTTTAACTAATTTACTGGAATTCTTTGACGATCTAACGAGCATGGTGGATAGAGGTGTACCAATGGATGTGGTATATTTAGATTTCCAAAAGGCATTCGATAAGGTGCCACACAAAAGGTTACTGCAAAAGATAAAGGTATGCGGAGTCACAGGAAATGTATTAGCATAGATCGAGAATTGGCTGGCTAACAGAAAGCAGAGAGTCGGGATAAATGGGTGCTTTTCAGGTTGGAAATTGGTGGTTAGTGGTGTGCCACAGGGATTGGTGCTGGGACCAAAACTATTTACAATATACATAGATGACCTGGAAGAGGAGACAGAGTGTAGTGTAACAAAATTTGCAGATGACACAAAGATTAGTGGGAAAGCGGGTTGTGTAGAGGACACAGAGAGGCTGCAAAGAGATTTAGATAGGTTAAGCAAATGGGCTAAGGTTTGGCAGATGAAATACAATGTCGGAAAATATGAGGTCATCCATCTTGGAAAAAAAAGCAGTAAAAGGGAATATTATTTGAATGGGGAGAAATTACAACATGCTGCGGTGCAAAGGGACCTGGGGGTCCTTGTGCATGAATCCCAAAAAGTTAGTTTGCAGGTGCAGCAGGTAATCAGGAAGGTGAATGGAATGTTGGCCTTCATTGTGAGAGGGATGGAGTACAAAAGCAGGGAGGTCCTGCTGCAACTGTACAGGGTATTGGTGAGGCCGCACCTGGAGTACTGCGTGCAGTTTTGGTCACCTTAAGGAAGGATATACTAGCCTTGGAGCGGGTACAGAGATGATTCACTAGGCTGATTCCGGAGATGAGGGGGTTACCTTATGATGATAGATTGAGTAGACTGGGTCTTTACTCGTTGGAGTTCAGAAGGATGAGGGGTGATCTTATAGAAACATTCAAAATAATGAAAGGGATAGACAAGATAGAGGCAGAGAGTTTGTTTCCACTGGTCGGGGAGACTAAAACTAGGGGGCACAGCCCCAAAATACGGGGGAACCAATTTAAAACCGAGTTGAGAAGGAATTTCTTCTCCCAGAGGGTTGTGAATCTATGGAATTCTCTGCCCAAGGAAGCAGTTGAGGCTAGCTCATTGAATGTATTGAAATCACAGATAGATAGATTTTTAACCAATAAGGGAATTAAGGGTTATGGGGAGCGGGTGGATAAGTGGAGCTGAGTCCACGGCCAGATCAGCCATGATCTTGTTGAGTGGCAGAGCAGGCGCGAGGTGCTAGATGGCCTACTCCAGTTCCTAATTCTTATGTTCTTATGTTCTTATGTTCAAGATTTTATAGTTGACCATGGCATAAATCACGTTAAGACGGCACCTTTCTAGCCGGCCTCCAATGGCCAGGCGGAGCGAGCAGTGCAAATCATTAAACAAGGCATTCTCAAAATCCAAGGTCCCACGCTGCAGAGCCGCCTGTCTCGTCTGCATTCGTTGACTGGGGTTCCCCCCGCGCAACTATTGATGAAATGGACCTTAAAGACTAGGCTCTCGTTAATCCTCCCAGACATGCATGAAATTGTTGAGGCAAAGCGCTGGAAGCTAACTGAGTACCATGACCGAAATTTGAGAGGGAGGTGGAATGAGATAGGGGACACAGTGTTTGTGCTAAACTATGGCAGGGGTCCCAAATGGCTTGCAAGGACAGTAACAGGCAAGGAAGGAAGCAGGCAACTGGTTATACAAATGGACAATGGCCAAACCTGCCGGAGGAATGCAGACCAAGTAAAAAGTAGATTCACCAACAACACTGCAGAACCAGAGGCAGACTACAATGTGGAACTCACACCACATCTCGTGGACAGACAAAGGGAACAACCTGAAGAAAGGACAGTCTCAACAGGCAGCCCAGGCGAGATACCAGCAATCATACTGAACGAAACAGACAGCCCAGGCAAGATACCAGCAATCACTCCGAAAGAAAAACAGGCACCAAGGCAAACAACTGAACCACAACTAAGACGCTCCACGTGAGAGCGTAGACTACCTGAGAGACTGAATCTATAAAGACAATAAGACCTTGGGGGAGGGTGATGTCATGTATCTCACACTACTATAACTCTATCTTACCATGCTATACATGACTGTAACTAGATATGACCTGTAACCACAAGCATACTTTACCACCAGGGGTGCACTTGCAGGAGACACTGCATACCTGTTCCACACAGGTATATAAAGGCAAGTCTCAGGCAAGTGCGTCACTCGAGAGCTATGAAATAAAGGTGCAGGTCCAGAGTGACCTTGACTTCAGCATGTGCCTCGTGTAAGTCTGTACTGCAGGGTCAGGACTTTACACTGCCAAAGAAGCCTTATGAGTTGCTGCAGTGTATCTTGTAGATGATACATACTGCAGCCACGCTGCGCCCATGTTGGAGGGAGTAAATGTTTAAGGTGGTGGATGGGGTGCCAATCAAGCGGGCTGCTTTGTCCTGGAGCTTCTTGAGTGTTGTTGGAGCTGCACTCATCCAGGCAAGTGGAGAGTATTCCAACACACTCCAGACTTATGCCTTGTAGATGGTGGAAAGGCTTTGGAGAGTCAGGAGGTGAGACACTCTCTGCCGAATACCCAGCCTCTGATCCGCTCTTGTTGCCTGGTCCAATTAAGTTTCTGGTCAAAGGTGACCCCCAGGATGTAGAAGGTAGGGAATTCACCGATGGTATTGCCGTTGTATATCAAAGGGAAGTGGTTAGAATCTCGCTTGTTTGAGATGGTCATTGCCTGACACTTGAGTGGCACGAATGTTACTTGCCACTTATCAGCCTAAGCTTGAATGTCATCCAGGACTTGTTGCATGTAGGCCTGGACTGCTACATTTCTGAGGAGTTGCGAATGGAACTGAACATTGTGCAGTCATCAGCGAACATCCCCACTTCTGACCTTATGATAGAGGGAAGGTCATTGATGAAGCAGCTGAAGATAGTTGGGAACTCCTGCAGCAATGTCCTGGGGCTGGGTTGATTGACCTCAAACAACCACAACCATCTTCCTTTGTGCTAGGTATGACTCCAGCCAGTGGAGATTTTTCCCCCTAATTCCTATTGACTTCAGTTTTACTAGGGCTCCTTGATGCCACACTCAGTGAAATGCTGCCTTGCTGTCAAGGGCAGTCACACTCACCTCACCTCTGGAATTCAGCTCTGTTGGACATGAGGTCTGGAGCTGAATGGTTCTGGTGGAACCCAAACTGAGCAACAGTGAGCAGGGTATTGGTGAATAAGTGCTGTTTCATAGCACTGTCAATGACACCTTCCATCACTTTACTGATGATTGAGAGTAGACTGATGGGGTGGTAATTGGCTGGATTGGATTTGTCCTGCTTTTTGTGAACTGGACATACCTGGGCAGTTTTTCATATTGTCGGTTAGATGCCAGTTTTAAGTGTACTGGAACAGCTTGGCTGTAGGCGCAGCTAGTTCTGGAGCAGAAGTCTTCAGCCCGACAGCCAGGATGTTATTGGGGCCCATAGCCTTTGCTGTATCCAGTGCAGTCAGCCACTTCTTGATATCACGTGGAGTGAATCGAATTGGCTGAAGACTAGCTTCTGTGATGTTAGGGACCTCAGGAGGTGGCCAATATGGATCATCCACTCGCCACTTATGGCTGAAGATGGTTGTAAATGCATTTGTAATTTGGGCTCTGCCATCATTGAGGATGCGGGTATTCATGGAGCCTCCTCCTGTTACTTGTTTAATTCTCCACCACTGGATGTGGCAGGACTAAAGTGCTTTGATCTGATCCGTTGATGTGGGATCTTTTAGCTCTGTTTATACTTTACTGCTTCCACTGCTTAGCACGTATGTAGTTCTGTGTTGCTGCTTCCCTAGGTTGGTACCTCATTTTTAGGTACGCCTGGTGCTGCTCCTGGCATTTGTAGCTTGCTGCAATAAGACTTGCTGCCCAGAGGTCCTGGTGGACCAATAGCTGTCAAAGTCACCAATGCCCTCAACTTCTTTGCCTCAGGCTCCTTCCAGAGATCTGCAGTAGACATTTGTGGCATCTCGCAGTCAGCCGCCCATAGATGTATCACCCAGGTGAGCGATGCCACATTTCACATGCCAGCCAATTATATCAACTTTGCCACTGATGAGGCCAGTGTTACCGAGTGAGTGCTCGGCTTTGAGACTCTGGCTGGCTTCCCACAGGTACAGCGTGTCATTGACTGCAGACATTTGGCCAGGATGGCACCCCCTCATCATCCAGGAGTGTTTGTGAATTGCAAGAGTTACCCCTCCCTTAATATGCAGTTCATTTGCAACCATTAAAAGATGATCATGCATGTGTGTGCCACATTCCCTGGCAGCTGTCATGAATCTTTCATGCTGCAGCAGTCCACCCTCCCTCAGCTCTTCGCACCTCCAAACACACTTACCAACTGGTTGCTTGGAGACAAGGGCTATCTACTGAAGATGTGGTTGATGACACCCCGAGGACACCAAGTACTGAGGTCGAGGAGCGTAATAATAAGAGCCACATGACCACCAAATGTGTCATACAGAAAGCAATTGGCATGCTGACGATGTGCTTCAGCTGCTTTGATAGATCTGGAGGAGCCCTTCAGTACACACCAGGCAGGGTCCCCAAAATCATCGTCGTATGCTGCACACTGCACAACATAGCACAGCTGTAGGAGGAGCAAGGCACAGAGCGCACAACCTCTTTGGAAGACGAGGAGGAGGAACCTAAGCGGAGATGCACATTGCTGCCAGGGAGGCCCGCGATGCCCTCATCACGGACAGATTTACTCAACTGGCTCCAATGCACCCATATGGCTGCCACATGCTGTACTAAGCTCCCTCCCCGCCAACAACATCATAAAGCATCCCGACAATAAACAAGCCATTTCTCTCAACCAAACCCCCAGAGTTTGAAGTGAAGTAATGTCTCACCATTTACTCCAAGTGACAAAGCCACTTCCAAGTTTTAAGAAAAAATGGATAACACCAGAAAGTGGTGTGAAGAAATACATTTACGTGTGTCGTCAAAAGAACAGAAACTTAATACTAACAGCTTTTCATAGACCCATTATCATATCTTAGAGAGCACACACATCACACTGCCTGTAAAATGGCTGCAGGTTCCAGTGACCCCTGACCTGCTGGTCAGGGGACCTGCTCTTTACATAGAAACATAGAAATATAGAAAATAGGTGCAGAAGCCAGCCATTCGGCCCTTCGAGGCTGCACCGCTATTCAATATGATCATGGCTGATTATGCAACCTCAGTACTCCACCCCTGCCATCTCTCCATACCGCCTGATCCCTTTAGCCATAAGGGCCACATCTAACTCCCTTTTGAATATGTCCAACAAACTGGACTCAACAACTTTCTGTGGCAGAGAATTCCACAGGTTAACAAATCTCTGGGTGAAAAAGTTTCTCCTCATCTCAGTCCTATATGGCTTACCCCTTATCCTTAGACTGTGACCCCTGGTCCTGGACTTCCCCAACATCGGGAATATTCATCTGCATCTAGCCTGTCCAGTCCCGTCAAAATGTTATAAATTTCGATGAGATCTCCTCTCACTCTTCTAAATTTCAGTGAATATAAGCCTAGCTGATCCAGTCTTTTCTCATATGTCAGTCCTGCCATCCTGGGAATCAGTCAAGTGAACCTTCAGTGCACTCCCTCAATAGCAAGCACGTCTTTCCTCAGATTAGGAAACGAAAACTGCACACAATACTCAAGGTGTGGTCTCATCAAGACCCTGTACAACTGCAGTAAGACCTCCCTGCTCCTATACTCAAATCCTCTCGTTATGAAAGGCAGCATGCCATTGGCTTTCTTAACTGCCTTTTGTACCTGCATGCCTACCTTCAATGACACCCAGGTCTCGTTGCACCTCCCCTTTTATTAATCTGTCACCATTCAGATAATAATCTGCCTTCTTGTTTTTGCCACCAAAGTGGATAACCTCACATTTATCCACTTTATACTGCATCTGCCATGCATTTGCCCATTCACCAAACCTGCCCAAGTTCCCCTGCAGCCTCTTAGCATCCTCCTCGCAGCTCGCACTGCCACCCAACTTAGTGTCATCTCGTGGGGTACCGCAGTGCTCAATGCTGGGACCCCAGCTATTTACAATTTACAATATACATTAATGATTTAGATGAAGGAATTGAGTGTAATATCTCCAAGTTTGCAGATGAAACTAAGCTGGGTTGTCAACAACCACCATTCAATAAGATCATGGCTGATCATTCAACTCAGTACCCCTTACCTGCTTTCTCTCCATACCCCTTGATCGTTTTAGCTCCCTCCCTCTTGAATATATCCAATTAAATGGCATGAACAACTCTCTGCGGTCAGGAATTCCACAAGGTTAAAAACTCTGAGTGAAGAAGTTTCTCTTCATCTCAGTCCTAAATGGCTTACCCCTTCTCCTTAGACTATCCCCTGGTTCTGGACCTCCCCAACATCGGGAACATTCTTCCTCCATCTAACCTGTCCAATCCCGTCAGAATTTTATGTGTTTCTATGAGATCCCCTCTCATCCTTCTAAACTCCAGTGAATACAGGCCCAGTCGATCCAGTCTCTCCTCATATGTCAGTCCTGCCATCCCGGGAATCAGTCTGGTGAACCTTCGCTGTACTCCCTCAATAAAAAGAATGTCCTTCTTCAGATTGGAAGACCAAAACTGAACACAATATTCCAGGTGAGGTCTCACCAAGGCCCTGTACAACTGCAGTAAGACCTCCCTGCTCCTATACTGAAACCCCCTATATATGAAGGCCAACATACCATTTGCCTTCTTCACCACCTGCTGTACCTGCATGCCAACTTTCAATGACTGATGCATCATGACACCCAGGTCTCATTGCTCCTCCCCTTTTCCTAATCTGCCGTCATTCAGATAATATTCTGCCTTCGTGTTTTTGCCCCCAAAGTGGATAACATCACATTTATCCACAATATACTGCATCTGCCATGCGTTTGCCCACTCAACTAACCTGCAGCCTCTTGGCGTCCTCCTCACAGCTCACACCGCCACCCAACTTAGTGTCATCTGCAAACTTGGAGATATTACACTCAATTCCCTCATCCAAATCATTAATGTATATTGTAAATAGCTGGGGTCCCAGCACTGAGCCCTGCGGCATCCCACTAGTCACTGCCTGCCATTCTGAAAAGGACCCGTTTATCCCCACTCTCTGCTTCCTGTCTGCCAGCCAGTTCTCTATCCACGTCAGTACATTAACCCCAATACCATGTGCTTTAATTTTGCACACCAATCTCTTGTGTGGGACCTTGTCAAAAGCCTTTTGAAAGTCCAAATACACCATATCCACTGGTTCTCCCTTGTCCACTTTATCAGTTACATACTCAAAAATTTCTAGGAGATTTGTCAAGCATGATTTCCCTTTCATAAATCCATGCTGTCTTGGACTGATCCTTTCACAGCTTTCCAAATGCTCTGCTATTTCATCTTTAATAATTGATTCCAACATTTTCCCCACTACTGATGTCAGGCTAACTGGTCTATAATTACCCGTTTTCTCTCTCCCTCCTTTCTTAAAAAGTGGTGTTACATTAGCTACCCTCCAGTCCATCCAGGAACTGATCCAGAGTCGATAGACTGTTGGAAAATGATCACCAATGCATCCACTATTTCTAGGGCCACTTCCTTAAGTATTCTGGGATGCAGACTATCAGGCCCCGGGGATTTATCGCCCTTCAATCCCATCAATTTCCCTAATACAATTTCCCACCTAATAAGGATTTCCCTCATTTCCTCCTTCTCACTAGACCCTCGGTCCCCTAGTATTTCCAGAAGGTTATTTGTGTCTTCCTTCGTGAAGCCAGAACCAAAGTACTTGTACAACTGGTCTGCCATTTTTTTGTTCCCCATTATTAATTCACCTGAATCTGACTGCAAGAGACCTACGTTTGTCTTCACTAATCTTTTTCTCTTCACATATCTATAGAAACTTGAGCAGCAAGCTTCCTCTCATACTCTATTTACCCCTCCTAATTAAACCCTTTGTCCTCCTCTGCTGAATTAAAAAATTCTCTCAGTGCTCAGGCTTGCTGCTTTTTCTGGCCAATTTATATGCCTCTTCCTTGGATTTAACACTATCCTTAATTTCCCTTGTTATCCACGATTGAGCCACCTTCCCCATTTTATTTTTACTCCAGTCAGGGATGTACAATTGTTGAAGATCATCCATGTGATCTTTAAATGTTTGCCAATGCCTATCCACCGTCAACCCTTTAAGTATCAATTGCCAGTCTATTCTAGCCAATTCATGTCTCATACCATCGAAGTTACCTTTCCTTAAGTTCAGGACCCTAGTCTCTGAATTAACTATGTCACTCTCCATCTTAATAAAGAATTCTCCCATATTATGGTCACTCTTCCCCAAGGGGCCTCGCACAAGATTGCTAATTAGTCCTTTCACATTACACATCACCCAGTCTAAGACAGCCAGCCCTCCCACTAGCGTTTTCTGCCCTTTGGTATTCTGTAGCTCCACCCATACTGATTCCACATCATCCAAGCTATTGTCCTTCCTTACCATTGCGTTAATTTCCTCTTTAACCAGCAACGCCACCCCACCTCCTTTTCCTTTCTGTCTATCCTTCCTGAATGTTGAATATCCCTGGATGTTGAGTTTCCAGCCTTGGTCACCCTGGAGCCATATCTCCATGATGCCAATTATATCATATTCGTTACTTGCTGCCTGCGCAGTTAATTCGTCCACCTTATTACGAATACTCCTCTCATTGAGGCACAGAGCCTTCAGGCTTGTCTTTTTAACACAATTTGCCCCTTTAGAATTTTGTTGTAATGTGGTCCTTTTTGCTTTATGCCTTAGGTTTCTCTGCCCTCCACTTTTACTTTTCTTCTTGCTATGTTTTGCTTCTGCCCCCATTCTACTTCCCTCTGTCTCCCTGCATAGGTTCCCATCCCCCTGCCATATTAATTTAACCCCTCCCCAACAGCACTAGCAAATGCTCCCCCTAGGACATTGGTTCCGGTCCTGCCCAGGTGCAGACCCTCCGGTTTGTACTGGTCCCACCTTCTCCAGAACCGGTTCCAATGTCCCAGGAATTTGAATCTCTGCCTTCTACACCACTCCTCAAGCCACGTATTAATCTGAGCTATCCTGTTATTCCTACTCTGACTAGCACGTGGCACTGATAGCAATCCTGAGATTACTATCTTTGAGGTCCTACTTTTTAATTTAACTCCTAGCTCCCTAAATGTGTCCTGTAGGACCTCATCCCATTTTTTACCTATATCGTTGGTACATATATGCACCACAACAACTGGCTGTTCACCATCCACCTTCAAAATGTCCTGCAGCCGCTCCGAGACATCCTTGACCCTTGCACCAGGGAGGCAACATGCCATCCTGGAATTCTGATTGCCGCCGCAGAAACATCTATCTATTCCCCTTAAAATAGAATCCCCTACCACTATAGCTCTCCCACTCTTTTTCCTGCCCTCCTGTGCAGCAGAGCCACCCACGGTGCCATGAACTTGGCTGCTGCTGCTCTCCCCTGATGAATTATCCCCCTCAACAGTACCCAATGCAGTGTATCTGTTTTGCAGGGGGATGACCGCATGGGACCCCTGCACTACCTTCCTTCCACAGCTCTTCCTGTTGGTCATCCATCCGCTATCTGGCTGTGTAACCTTTACCTGCGGTGTGGCCAACTCACTAAACGTGCTATTCACAACATCCTCAGCATCGCAGATGCTCCAGAGTAAATTCACCTGCAGCTCCAGTGCCGCAATGCGGTCTGTCAGGAGCTGCAGCCGGATACACTTCCTGCACATGTAGTCATCAGAGACACTGCGAACGTCCCTGACTTCCCACATAGCACAGGAGGAGCATAACACGTGTCTGAGCTCTCCTGCCATGACTTAACCACTAGATTAACTTACTTTGACAACAACAATGATAAAGGTTACTGTAGTGTATGTAGACACCTTTAATCATGACTCCTCGAGGCAGGGTATGATACTTAAACTGTGTAGACCTGTAGTCCTTTATTTGCAGCTCCTGAGTGAGGACAACAAGCTCTGAGTTCCTTTTTATACTGGGTTACCTGCAGTGTGCAGGTAACCCTTATGTCTCCAGCAGCAGCACCCTCTGGTGTACAGGTAATTTGTGTACAGTGTAAGGGTACATTCACTGTTGCATAACGATGTTACAGACATCACACAGTAAACAGGCATGCATACACAACAACACTCCCCCCTAAGCATTTTTCATATCCTTATTGTCATGCCCAGTGAAGTTGATCAGTGGTGGGCTATGGGAGGTTGTGGTGAGGGTTGTGTGGTTGCCAGGTGCGACCCCTGTGCTTGAGGCTGGCCTCGTACATTTTCCCTCCCTCACACACAGACCATGTGGTGTCACTGTTGTGGGATCTCTCGGGGTGGTGGGGTGTGGGGGGTAGCCACGGCAGCAATAGGTGGTGTGTATACACTGTGATGTGGGTAGTTGTGGGCAGGGCCACATGACTGGGTGGGCTCCTTGTCCACCGTTGTTGTGGGGTGGTGGGCAGGGCCACAAGACTGGGTGGGCTCCTTGTCCATCAATTGGGATGAGGGTCAGGTCATCCCAGGGTTTGCCAGCGAAGCTGGAGGGTATTGCCTCATGTTCCTGGTGTTGGCCCTGGTGGCCAGGGGTTGTAGGGCTGGTCTGGTGCAGGTTGGTGGTGGCTGGGCTGCCCATCGACCACTGTCCCTGTAGTGGGTGTGCTCCCACTGGCTGTGTGTGTGTCCTGCAAGGGGCATCACATTCTCTATCATTATTGTTAAGCATAATAAACTTGGTCTTAACCTTACTGACACCTGCATTCATCTCATTAGTCACATTAGTTAAACCAGCATCACAATTCATGGTTACATTGCATACATTTTCATACTTGCATCCTTTAATTGCATCTTTAGCTTTAAAGTCCGTGTACTCAAATAGTTGAAACTTCCCCCTTAAATTTTTTTGGTTACTGGTCGCCTTTAAGGGAGACTTTAAATCTGATTGGCCGCTCGGTGTCACGTGATGCTCTTCCAATGTTCCTCGTGGTATGGCTGCGGCCATTTTGATTTTAGATTCTCCTGCTGTGGTGCGGCAGCCATCTTCTGGCCCTGCTGAAGGTAGGCTGTGGTAGTCTTTTCTTCCACAGGTTCGATCCTGGATATTGGGAATCCATTTCTTTCATTGATGTTCATACCTCTTGGAATCCTGCTTCGGCCCAGAAAGTGGAGTTTGGATCCTCGGTCCTGGAGATTTCGCCATGGTGCTATGAAGTCGTCGCCGCGCCATCGAGCTGGACAGTGGAACCTCTGGATGCAGTGATGGATCCATGTTCGAGGTCGATTGGCAGGATTCATCCAAAGTTCTTCAAAGGTCGCTTGGCTCATCGCAGACTAGCTGGCCCCTGTGTCGCTCTCCATAGAAACTGGGACCCTGTCGACGTCTACTTTCATCGTCCACGGAGAACTTTTGGTGGAGCAGGTATGAACTCCATAATCTTCTTCCAGGGTTTGAGCAACTTCACCTCCATCTGTGTTGGAGCCCCGGTGATCAGCCAACTCATCAGAGATGCGGTGAGTAAAGCTTTTTCTGCACATCCTTTGAAGGTGCCTTTTCTCTTTGCATGCATAGTCTTTGTAGCAGCACTGGTGGGTCCTGTGGTTTCCTCCACAGCACCAGCACGGGGTTAGCTGGTTTGCCCCATGTGGCGGACTCACGGTTGCGGGACTCAGGGCAGCGTTTCTGCCCTTAGAAGTATCAATGCGGTGCACTGCTCTCATCAGTTTAGAGTTCCTTAGTGCTTCATTTAGGTGGTTGCCAAAGTCGCATGGTGCACCAGTCTCCTTGAGTGTTCTAATCTTTCTACAAAAGCATCCCAATCTTCCCCATCAGTAAATTGCTGAAAGATGCTGAGATTCGACATGCTGAGCTTATGGTTCGTGACCTCGTATCCCATCCTCATCGCCAGTTGTAGTGTATGTAGGCACCTTTAGCAATGACTCCACGAGGCAGGGTATGATACTTAAACTGTGTAGCCCTATAGTCCTTTATTTTCAGCTCCTGAGTGAGGACAACAAGCTGTGAGTTCCTTTTTATACTGGGTTACCTGCAGTGTGCAGGCAACCCTTAGATCTCCAGCAGCAGCACCCTCTGGTGTACAGGTAAGGTGTGTAGAGTGTAAGGGTACATTCAGTATTGCATAACAGTGTTACAGACATCACACAGTTAACAGGCATGCATATACAACAGTTACCTACTGATAAAGGAAAAGAAAAAGAAGAAAAACTACTCACCAATCACCAGCCAATCATTTACCCCTTGGCTGTGACGTCACCCTTCGATTTCTTTATACTTCTTTTTTGTCTTCTCTCCCTGCACCTGCACCGGCTGGCCCCACCGACGCTGCCGCCCCGCCTCCACGAACTCCCCCTGCTCCCCGACGACGTTGGGCCTTTTATAGGCCTCTCCGATGCTGCTGCTCCGCCTCCACGTATCTATTATTCATTGTTTGGAACAATACTCATCTTCCAGACCCCTCTAGCAACCTCCAAATAAGATGTGTGCAGGGTTGTTTTAAATAATGATGCTGGCAACGAGCCGTCGATGATGTCATCAGACTCGCTCCATTTAATTGGGCCAGGACACACACCTGACTGCTTTAAGTGGGGCCATTAAGTTAAAGTTGCAGAGCAGAACATCGTGTTCCCGAACTGCTACGCGGCCCGCATGCATTTGACCCAACTCCATGGTAAAAATTCTGGCCTTGGAATTTGATGCAAAAATTGGTGGCTGCGATTTTAAGAACCTCAGCGGATCCATCGCGGTTGACGTCGGTGGCGGGTCCTGACTCTGTTGCTGTCGTCATCCCAGCCTCTGAAATGAATTTCTCTTGATTGGGTTTGCTAAGCCCGCTCTGCGAGTTTCCCAGCCAATTAGAGGAAGTGGGTCTCGTGATCTCATTTGAAGATGCATCATCAGCCGATTTCCTTAAAGGGAACCTTCTTTTGGTATTTGTGCCCTCAGTGTTGTACAGCATTGAAGTGCAGCAAACACTTACAAGCGCTGCACAGAGGTGCACGGCTGCACCAAGGCTCTCCCATGACTCCCTCCATATGCTTATGGAGGGTGTAATGTATTTGCTTCATGGGTTTTTTGCTTAAGAATTCATAGCAACACATTGCTATTAAGAACTAGTTGGTTTATTAACAAATGTTTAACAATCACACTACACATTAACAGTTCATCCACGAGGCTCGTAACTGCATACCTCATTGTGGATGACTGAGACCCAACTGACTGGGGTTTTATTGAGTCTTGTGAACATCATGTGACTGGCTAAGCCACGCACAATGCAGAAGCTCTACAACTCTTTGTAAACGATTAACCAATTAAATCAAGTGCCCCCTTTGTGGGGGAGGGGCACACTCCAAACATTTTTCAATTGCCTTTTTGCAAACCTGTGACCACACGCACAGGTGCATATATGGCAGAGGGAGTCACAGCACACAGAAAGATCCTCTTCCCTTCCCATGGGCAAAAGAGACCTCCCCCGGAGATGAAACAGCCTGGTTGTAGATTGCAGAGGAGAGCACAAGCAGGGATGTGGTCAAGAGGACCTGGGTGCAGTGCTGCAAACATTTCAATGGTCTCAGTAGATCACAAAATGTTAGTCCAAAGCCACGCTCAACCTGCTGTGCCTCTCATCACATCCCCATCACACTGCCTTCCCTACCCTACACTTGCACATCCTTACTCACACCAAATTACCTTGCACCTCCACCCATCTCTCTCTGTCTACATTATCACATCCCTATTGTGTTCCTAACACAGATGAGACTGCACACAGGGAGGTTAAAGTAACAGTGACCTCAGTCTTTATTAAGACACTTCAGAGTGAGGAGCAGGCCTTAGGGGCCAGCTAATATACAGTGCTCCCAAGGAGTGCTGGGATCCCTTGGGACCTCAGGGGTGGCGGAACATGGGAGTGCATGCTTTACAGATACACAACATCACTCCCCACCAAAGTCAAAGTGAAAACTATTTACAAGGTGAGGTGGTCGGGAGCCTTTCTTTCCCTGGTGGACTGCCTCGGTACAAATGTCTGTTCTGGTGTGTTGGCTGTGCCCTCGCTGGGCTGGCGCGTTGTTGGCCCTGCAGGGCTGCTGGGTAAGCCTGGCCTTGCTGGGCTGTTGGGTGTGATGGGTTCGATTTCCTGGTCCGGCATGGTGTCATTGATCCTTTGGGTGTGTGTTGTGGGCTCGAAAAAGATGGTATCTGCTGTGGGTTGTTCAGGGCAGTCTGTGAACCGCAGCCTCATTTGGTCCAGGTGCTTTCTGCAAATTTGTCCATTGTCTAGTTTGACTAAAAACAACCTACTCCCTTATTTAGCTATCGCGTGCCCGCAATCCACTTGGAACCATGTCCATAGTTTAGCACATACACAGGGTCATTCAGATCAATTTCCCGTGACACAGTGGCACGACCATCATTTACATTTTGTTGCTGCCGCCTTCTCTCTACCTGATCATGCAGGTTGGAGTGAACTAGCGAGAGTCTGGTTTTAAGTGTCCTTTTCATGAGTAGCTAAGCCGGGGGCACCCTTGTGAGCGAGTAGAGTCTCGTGCGGTAGCTGAGCAGTACTCGGGACAGACGGGTTTGGAGTGAGCCTTCTGTGACTCATTTGAGGCTCTGTTTGATTGTTTGTACTGCCCACTCTGCCTGCCCATTGGAGACTGGTCTAAACGGGGCTGAGGTGACATGTTTGATCCCATTGTGGGTCATGAATTCTTTAAATTTGGCAGTGGTGAAACATGGCCCGTTGTCACTGA
Source organism: Pristiophorus japonicus (assembly GCF_044704955.1). Lineage (NCBI taxonomy): Eukaryota > Metazoa > Chordata > Chondrichthyes > Pristiophoridae > Pristiophorus > Pristiophorus japonicus. The sequence goes on along the minus strand of NC_091983.1, from coordinate 140,001,106 downwards.
CCAGTATGTCAGGCAGGCCGTGGGTGGCAAACATGGCCCTCAGGCTTTCAATGGTGGCGGTGGCAGTACTTCCCAACATTATTTCAAGTTCAATACATTTTGAAAAAGCATCCACCACCACCAGGAACATTTTACCGAGAAATGGGCCCGCATAGTCGACATGGATCCTCGACCATGGTCTGGAGGGCCAGGACCACAAACTTAGTGGTGCCTCTCTGGGCACGTTGCTCAACTGAGCACACATGCTGCATTGCCGTACACACGACTCTAAGTCAGAATCGATACTGGGCCACCACACGTGGGATCTGGCTATCGCTTTCATCATTATTATACCGGGTGTGTGCTGTGACGATCCGAGATGAACGTCTTCCTGCCCTTTTTTGGTAGCACTACGCAGTTACCCCACAACAGGCAGTCTGCCTGAATGGACAGCTCGTCCTTTCGCCGCTGAAACAGCTTGATTAGCTCTTGCATTTCAACGGGGATGCTGGCCTAGCTCCCATGCAGAACACAGTTTTTTACTCGGGACAGCAGAGGATCTTGGCTGGTCCAAGATCTAATCTGGCGGGCCGTGACAGGTGATTTATCATTTTCAAATGCTTCCATGACCATCAACAGGTGTGCGGGCTGCGCCACCATCAACAAGTTTGCAGGCTGCGCCATTTCCACCCCCGCACAGTTCTCGGTGCCTGGCCTGTGGCGGATGGTATAGTTATACGCTGATAGCACGAGTGCCCACCTTTGTATGCGGGCTGAGGCATTAGTATTTATCCACTTGTTTTCAGTGAACAGAGATATGAGGGGCTTGTGATCGGTTTCCAGCTCAAATTTGAGCCAAACAGTTACTGATGCATTTTCTTTACCCTGAACACACACGCTAATGCCTCTTTCTCAATCATGCTGTGGCCCTCTCGGCCTTAGACAAGCTCCTGGAGGCATAGGCGACAGGTTGCAACTTCCCCGCAATGTTAGCTTGTTGTAATACACACCCGACTCCGTATGACCGACACATCACATGCTAGCACAAGTCTTTTACACGGGTTATACAATACAAGCAGCTTGTTGGAGCATAAAATGTTTCTGGCTTTCTCAAAAGCAATTTTTTTTCCCCCCATACCCAGTTCTCACCTTTACGCAATAACACATGTAGGGGCTCTAAGAGGATGCTTAACTCCGGTAGGAAGTTATCAAAATAGTTGAGGAGTCCCAGGAACGACCGCAGCTCCGTGATGTTCTGTGGTCTGGGCAGATTCCTGATACCCTCTGTCTTGGCTATTGTGGGCCGAATGCCATCCGCCGCGATCTTTCTCCCCAAAAACTCCACTTCTGTTGCCATGAAGGCGCATTTCGACCTCTTCAGCCGCAGTCCTACGCGATCCAGTCGCTGGAGGACCTCCTCCAGGTTTTGTAGGTGCTCGATGGTGTCCCGACCTGTGACCAATATGTCGTCCTGAAAAACCATCGCTGCAGCCGACGGAATTCCAAACGGGCATCTATTGTAGATGAACAGTCCCTTGTGCGTGTTGATGCAGGTGAGGCCCTTCGAAGACTCCTCCAGCTTCTGGGTCATGTAGACCGAAGTCAGGTCGAGCTTGGTGAACGTCTTGCCTGCTGCCAGCATCGCAAATAGGCAGCGTCTGCCTTAGGTAGTGGGTATTGGTCCTGTAGCGAGAAACGATTAATAGTTACTTTATAATCACCGCAAATCCTGACCGTGCCATCACTTTTGAGTACTGGAACAATTGGGCTGGCCCACTCGCTGAATTCCACTGGGGAGATGATGCCCTCGCATTGCAGCCTGTCCAGCTCGATTTCCACTCTCTCCCTCATCATGTGAGGTACCTCTCGCGCCTTGTGGTGAATGGGTCGTGCCTCTGGGACCAAATGGATCCGCACCTTAGCCCCGAAAAAGTTTCCAATGCAGGCTCATAAAGGGAAGGAAATTTGTTAAGAACCTGGGTACATGAGGCCTCATCGACATGTGATAGCGCTCGGATGTCATCCCAGTTCCAGCGGATTTTGCCCAGCCAGCTCCTTCCAAGCAGTGTGGAGCCATCGCCCATGACAATCCAGAGTGACAGTCCGTGCACCGTGCCCTCATAGGTGACCTTGACAATGGCGCTGCCCAGGACAGTGATAAGCTCTTTGGTGTACGTTCTCAGTTTCCTGTGGATGGGGCTCAGGGCTGGTCTGAATGCCTTGTTGCACCACAGTCTCTGAAACATCTTTTTACTCATGATGGATTGGCTCGCGCCAGTGTCCAGTTCCATGGCTACAGGTAAGCCATTCAATTTTACATTTAGCATTATAAGTGGACATTTCATCGAAAATGTGTGCACCCTGTGTACTTCAGCATCTGCCTCCTCTCTCTGATGCTCGAAATTGCTTTGCTCCACCATGGACCGATCTTCCTCTGCCACGTGGTGGTTAGCAGGTTTTGCAGAGCTTGCAGCTCGTTTGCAAGCTCGTTGGAGGTGCCCCATTGTTCCACAGCTCTTGCAAACATACCCTTTGAAGCGGCATGAATAGGCTGAATGGAAGCCTCCACAACGCCAACAAGGTGTGAATTGCCTTGCATTCATCCTTTGTTGGGGACTCTGAGTCATCTGGGTCACCTGAGGCCTGCTGGCAGTTGCAGACTCGTGGTTTCTGCCCTGTACATTGCTGCTCGCAAATACAGTTCCAGTTAATTTATGAACATTGCTAGCATTTGTGTGCTGAGAGATTTGTTTGGTGTTATCACTGGTGGACATAAACGCCTGTGCCATTGCAATGGCCTTACTGAGGGTCGGTGTCTCTACAGTCAAAAGTTTTTGTAGGATGGTCTCGTGGCCAATGCCCAGTACAAAAAAGTCTCTGAGCATTTGCTCCAGGTAGCTATCAAACGCACATTGTCCTGCAAGTTGCTTTAGCTCGGCGACATAGCTCGCCACTTCCTGACCTTCAGATCGCTGGCACGTGTAGAACCGATACCTCGCCATCAGCACGCTCTCCCTTGGGTAAGATGCTCCCGAACCAGTGTACACAGCTCCTCCTATGACTTATCTGTGGGTTTCACCGGAGCCAGAAGATTCTTCATGAGGCTGTAGGTCGGTGCCCCGCAGACCGTGAGGAGGACCACTCTCCTTTTTGCAGTGCTTCCTTCTCCGTCCAGCTCGTTGGCTACAAAGTACTGGTCTAGTCATTCGACATAGGCTTCCCAGTCCTCACCCTCCGAGAACTTCTCCAGGATGCCTACAGTTTGCTGCATCTTTGCATTGGATTCGTATACTCGTCGCCAGTTATTGTGTTCCTAACACAGATGAGACTGCACACAGGGAGGTTAAAGTAACAGTGACCTCAGTCTTTATTAAGACACTCCAGAGTGAGGAACAGGCCTTAAGGGACGGCTTATATACAGTGCTCCCAAGGGATGCTGGGATCTCTTGGGACTTCAGGGGATGTGCTCCTGGTGGTGGAACATGGGAGTGCATGCTTTACAGATACACAACAATCCCCATGTCAGTAGCCAGTCCTCACAGTCACCCTCATCCTAGTGCAATCATACCAACTAACAACACACAAGGGTAGACACTTGGGTGTTTTATCCAATGTTCATGTAAAGTTTCTGTTGATGAGATATCAAACATTGAAACCTTTTATTTGAACACTTTGCATTCTTGGACAGATTTGTGTGCACCTTTGAAAGTGGCTTAGTGAGTTGCATTGAAAGGTTTGACAAAAGGTTATCCCCTGTAATGGTGATGAGTGTGAAAGGAGTAAGAATATAAGAACATAAGGAATAGGAGCAGGAGTAGGCCATTCGACCCCTCGAGCCTACTCTACCATTCAATAAGATCTTGGCTGATCTACCTCAACTTCACTTTCCTGCACTATCCCCATATCCCTTGATTCCCTTAATATCCAAAAATCTATTGATCTCTGCCTTGAACATACTCAATGACTGAGCCACCACATCCCTCTGGGGTAGAGAATTCCAAAGATTTACCACCCTCTGAGTGAAGAAATTTCTCCTCATCTCAGTCCTATATGGCCAACACCTTATTCTGAGAAATAGTGGAAGCCTTGGTGGTCATTTTCCAACATTCTATAAACTCTGGATCAGTTCCTATGGACTGGAGGGTAGCTAATGTAACCCCTCTTTTTAAAAAAAGAGGAAGTGAGAAAACAGTGAATTATAGAGCGGTTAGCCTGACATCAGTAGTGGGGAAAATGTTGGAATCAATTATTAATGATGTATGGATTTATGAAAGGGAAATCATGCTTGACAAATTTTCTAGTGGACAAGGGAGAACCAGTGGCTGTAGAGTATTTCGACTTTCAAAAGGCTTTTGACAAGGTCCCACACAAGAGATTAGTGTGCAAAATAAAAGCACATGGTATTGGGGGTAAGGTACTGCCGTGGATAGAGAACTGGTTGGCAGACAGGAAGCAAAGAGTAGGAATAAACGAGTCCTTTTCAGAAGGGCAGGCAGTGACTAGTGGGGTACCGCAAGGTTCAGTGCTGGGACCCCAGCTATTTACATTATATCATTACAATATTAATGATTTAGACGAAGGAATTGAATGTAATATCTCCAAGTTTGCCGATGACACTAAGCTGGGTGGCAGTGTGAGCTGTGAGGAGGATGCTAGGAGGCTGCAGGTGGACTTGGACAGGTTAGGTGAGAAGGCAAATGCATGGCAAATGCAGTATAATTTAGATAAATGTGAGGTTATCCACTTTGATGGCAAAAACAGGAAGGCAGAATATTATCTGAATGGTGACAGATTAGGAAAAGGGGAGGTGCAACGAGACCTGGGTGTCATGGTACATCAATCATTGAAAGTTGGCATGCAGGTACATCAGGCGGTGAAGAAGGCAAATGGCATGTTGGCCTTCATAGCGAGAGGATTTGAGTATAGGAGCAAGGAGGTCTTACTGCAGTTGTACAGGTGAGGCCACACCTTGAATTTTGTGTACAGTTTTGGTCCCCTAATATGAGGAAGGACATTCTTGCTATTGAGGGAGTGCAGTGAATGTTCATCAGACTGATTCCCGGGATGGCAGGACTGACATATGGAGAAAGATTGGATTGGTTAGGCTTATATTCACTGGAATTTAGAAGAATGAGAGGGGATCTCACAGAAACATATAAAATTCTGACAGTATTGGACAGGTTAGACACAGGAAGAATGTTCCCGACTTTGGGGAAGTCCAGAACCAGGGATCACAGTCTAAGGATAAGGGGTAAGCCATTTAGGACCGAGATGAGGAGAAACTTCTTCATCAGAGAATTGTGAACCAGTGGAATTCTCTACCACAGAAAGTTGTTGAGGCCAGTTTGTTAGATATATTCAAAAGGGAGTTAGATGTGGCCCTTACAACTAAAGGGATCAAGGGGTATGGAGAGAAAGCAGGAATGGGGTAATGAAGTTGCATGATCAGCCATGATCATATTGAATAGTGGTGCAGGCTCGAAGGGCCGAATGGCCTACTCCTACACCTATTTTCTATGTTTCTATGAGACTGTGACCCCTGGTTCTTGACTCCCCAGCCAGGGGAAACATCCTCCCTGCATCTGCCCTGTCAAACCCTGTAAGAATTTTGTATGTTTCAATGAGATCACCTCTCATTCTTCTGAACTCTAGAGAACATAGGCCTAGTCTACTCAATCTCTCCTCATAGGACAATCCCCCCAATCCCAGTATTGTCTGGTGAACCTTCGTTGCACTCCCTCAATGGCGAGTATATCCTTCCTTAGGTAAGGAGACCAAAACTGCACACAATACTCCAGGTATGGTCTCACCAGGGCCCTATTTAATTGCAGTAAGACATCTTTACTCTTATACTCAAATCGTTTCATAATAAAGGCCAACATATCATTTGCTTTCTTAATTGCTTGCTGTACCTGCATGTTAACTTTCAGTAATTCGTGTACAAGGACACCCAGGTCTCTCTGAACACTAACATTTCCCAATCTCTCACCATTTAAAAAAAATCTCTGCTTTTCTATTTTTCCTACCAAAGTGGATAACTTCACATTTCTCTGCATTATATTCCATTTGCTAAGTCCTTATCCATTCACTTAGCCTGTCTATATCCCCTTGAAGGCTCTTGGCATCCTCCTCACAAATTACATTCCCAATAGCTTTGTATCATCAGCAAACTTGGATATATTACATTTGGTCCCCTCATCCAAATCATTGATATAAATTGTGAGTAGCTGAGGCCCAAGCATTGATCCTAGTGGTACCCCACTAGTTAGTCTCCCAACCCAAAAATGACCCGTTTATTTCTACTCTCTGTTTTCTGTATGTTAACCAATCCTCAATCCATGCTAGTATATTACCCTCAATCCCATGAGTGCTAATTTTGTTTAATAACCTCTTCTGTGGCACCTTATCGAATGCCTTCTGAAAATCTAACTACACCACATCCATTGGTTCCCCCTTATCTATTCTGCTAGTTACAACCACAAAAAACTCTAACAGATCTGTCAAACATGATTTCCCTTTCATATATTGCCCAATCCTATTATTTTCTAACTGCTCTGTTACCATATCCTTAATAATAGATTCTCGCATTTTCTTTATTATTGATGTCAGGCTAACTGGTCTGTAGTTCCCCGTTTCTCTTTCCCTCATTTCTTAAATAGTGGGGTCACATTTCCTACCTTCGAATCCGTAGGAACCGTTCTAGAATCTATGAAATTTTGAAAGATGACAATTAATCCACTATGTTTATAGCCACCTCTTTCAAAACCTTAGGATGTATGCCATCAAGTACAGGGGATCTATCGGCTTTCTGTCCCATTTATTTCTCCAGTACTATTTTTTTAGTAATACTAATTTCGTTCAGTTCCTCATTCTAGATAGTCCTTTGATTCTCCACTATTTCCGGGAGCTTTTTGTGTCTTCTTCCGTGTCTCGCACTAGTTTACTCTCATATTCTATTTTCCTTTATTAATCAATTTCTTGGTCCTTCTCTGCTGAATTATGAAATCCTCCCAATCCTTGGGCTTACTGCTCTTTTTGGCAACATTATAAGCCTCTTCCTTTGATCTAATACTATCTTTAACTTCTCTTGTTAGCCACGGTTGGACCACTTTTCCTGTGGGGTTTTTGTGCCTTAAAGAAATGGATATTTGTCATAAATTATATATTAATTCTTTAAATGCTAGCCATTGCTTGTCTACCATCATACCTTTTAATGTAGTTTCCCAATCTACCTTAGCCAAGTCGCCCTTATACCTACATAGTTTGCTTTGTTTAGACTTAAGACCCTCGTTTTGGATTTAACTTAATCACTTTCAAACTTAATATAAAATTCTATCATATTATGGTCACTCTTCCCTATGGGCCCCTTTATTACAAGGTTATTAATTAACCCTTTCTCATTGTACAATACTAGATCTAAAATAACCTGTTCCCTAGTTGGTTCCTCAACATACTGATTTAGAAAACTATCTTGTATACATTCCATGAATTCATCCTCCATACTATTATTGAAAATTTGGTTTTGCCCAGTCTATATTTAGAATAAAGTTCCTTTGGGCATTGCAGGGATGCTTTATGGTGTTGGTCTGAGGTGATGTCAATCTGGCACATCATGTGGCAGCCAGAGTGTACAGCATCAAGTGAAGTAAATCTGGCTGTAGTGAGACCATCCCTGGCATCTCGGGCAGTAATGTGGTCAGGTGCTAATGCCTTATGTCCTGTGCAGCATCACTTGATTGTGGAGAAGGTTGATGATGATGTTGTTGATAATGCTGGTGTGCCTGATGATGCTGGTGTTAGGGCTGATTGTGGTGGGATTCTGAGGACCAAGGTGAGAGAGTTTCAAGGGCACCTATGCTGATGCAATAGATGGCAGGTGAAGTAGAGATGACGGAAGCTATCTGTCAATGGTGGGAGAGGTAATGAAGTCAGACTGGATGGAGATTTATGTCAGACTTGCAGCATCCTGAATCTGTAGTGGAAATGCAATTTAGAGAAACTAGTGGTTAAGGGAACATTTCTCAATCAGCTGCAAGTTGCCAACTCATCAGCTGATTCAATAGCCACTGGCCTCCTGCCTCAGCTTCACAGATGAGGTCTAGGCACAGCAGAAAACTGATGGGTGATCTGTTAAATCCAAAAAGTTAGGAAAAAAACATTGATAAGTAATGATTGTAATTGTCTTCCCCACTGCTACGTGTCCGGTCTGCTCAGCACCGATAGACCCGACATTTGGTAATGGCGCGTGGCGGCAGGTTGACAGCGGGGTCCCGATCTGCTGGGGGAAAAAAAACACTTTCCCACCTGACCCGGCACCAATCATGCCCGCAAACTCCCCACAAAATGCCAACCCGTAGGGTTTGGCAAACTACCAGTTTTTAGGTAAAATATCAGCTCTAAATATTAACTTAAGTTTCACGTTTTTTTTTAGTTCCTTACAAAATTACTTACCAATGTAAAAATTTGAATAATAAAGTTATTCTATCATATTCCTTCTTCATCTTTTTTCAAGCGAGAAAAAGCCCAGGGTTTCCCCATATATAATTCTCTTCCGTTCTGGGATCAATCCTGCAGCCCTTCTCTGTACCCGCTCCAATAATTCAATATCCTTTTTGAAATAGAGGGACTGAAACTGCACACAATACTCCAGATGTGCTCCCAACAGGGCCAAACACAGTTTTAAAATGATCGCTCTGGTTTGACAGGTTTTATCCCTTGATATGCATCCCAATATTTTGTACGTTTTTTAACTGCCTGGGAACATTGTGACGGTGATTTTAATATCTGTTCAATAAAACCACAAGATCTCGCTCTCCTGTTCTGACATCTCAAGTACTTTCCTATTCAGCACATAATCCACATTAACCCACTCTATGCTAAATCTCATAAGGATTACATAATCCTGTATTAAATTGCATCTGCCATGTGATATGGCTTATTTAGAGGTAGAGGAGAAGAAACAAGCAGAAGTCTCTTGACAGTTGCTGAAACCTGGATCTCTCCTGAGCACTGACAAGTGATTCCCTACTAAACAGTATCCCAGCCATGGCACAGCAGCGCAACTTACTTCTCAGTGGGCAGAATTTTTAAGTAAACATGAAGACCACTGAATGCAAATCACATCTTAAGGCACACATACAATAATTGTAAGACTGTCCATTGTCCATCAAAAAGTGCCCAGTTAATAATCTTGCCCGGTTACCTGCAAAAAATAAAATCCTCTGGTTCTCCCATTCCGTTTGAATGGACCCTGCCCCTTTTAGGCCCGGGAAGTGCCTAGACTTCCTCGTCTTATCATGGCTGTGGTCAATACTGGGCCCTCAAATGTGCACATGTGCTTCCATGTGGCTTTTCATTGATTTTACTTAAGCTTGAGAGTTTAGGTACTGAGCTCTGGGTCCAGGCCAAGTGCACCTCCCAGACCCTCTAGGAGAGGAGGTTTTGTTTTATCATGTGTGAAAGGACCACACATCTCTTTTTGTGTAGGCTCAACAGTTCTATCAATGCAGTGACAAAGAGGCGGTTCGTACCAGTAGCTGGAATTAGAGCATCATAATATTATCCTCAAATATTCCCCTTTCATCCACTGAAAGTGCGGACTCATGCTGGGGAATAGCTCCACAAGAAGCAGCCATTCTCTGGAGCCTTGCTCAAGTGAATGGCATTCCTCATGTGTAAAGCTGGACAAAGACAATCTGTTCAGTCATAAGGGCATTAGAGCACAGCCTGATCCTATTTTCATCCACTATCCACACAAGCACACTTTCTAACAGGTTGCAGCGGTAAATAATCACATATCCTAACATTTTCTCCTTCATAGCCCAGAGATATTGAGGGCAATTATAGCACCACTACCTCTGCTTTCACTGAGATCAGCTAACTTGGTACAGGAGTAGGAGTGGCATCACTTTTAGGAATTTTGATTTTTTTTTTACGGAAAGGAATTGGGGATTAAGTTATATTTAAGGGTTATGTTTAAAGGCAAAGTGAATTTGCACACATTTTTTAAATGAAAAAAGCCACAGGCTGCAGGTATTGTTGAACGTCACAAATGATACAGTAAGAGTCAGTTGTCATATCCCAGATCCATTAGTCAGCCGGCCCCTTTCATTTTGAGACCAGCAGCAGATGTTCCTCTTTAAACCCATACCCTGAGGGGGAGGAAATGTAGACAATTTTATTGCGAGGCCTGCTGGCAAATCATTGAACAGGGAGGAAGCCAACATCATAGCAATCCTTCTGGCTGGCAACATAAAGAGAAGAGGACAAAGGAACACGCGGTCAGTCAGATTTTAACTGTGAGGTGTAGGCTGTAGACTTGGGGCTAGAAGCTAAAATGCAAAAAGGGCATTGTTAATATTGTGTTCCTAACGCAGATGAGGCTGCACACAGGGAGGTTAAAGTAACAGTGACCTCAGTCTTTAATAAGACACTCCAGAGTGAGGAACAGGCCTTAGGGGGCTGGCTTATATACAGTGCTCCCAAGGGATACTGGGATCCTTTGGGACTTCAGGGGATGAGCTCCCTGGTAGCGGAACATGGGAGTACATGCTTTACAGCTACACAACATCACTCCCCCCACAAAGTCAAAGTGAAAACTATTTACAAGGTGAGGCGATCGGGAGCCTTTCTTTCCCTGGTGGACCGCCTCGGTACAAATGTCTGTTCTGGTGTGTTGGCTGTGCCCTTGCTGGGCTGGCGTTTTGTTGGCCCTGCAGGGCTGCTAGGTGAGCCTGGCCTTGCTGGGCTGCTGGGCATGATGGGTTTGATTTCCTGGTCCGGCGTGGTGCCGTTGATCCTTTGGGTGTGTGTTGTGGGCTCGAAAAAGGTGGTGTCTGCTGTGGGTTGTTCAAGGCAGTCTGTGAACCGCAGCCTTGTTTGGTCCAGGTGCTTTCTGCAAATTTGTCCATTGTCTAGTTTGACTACAAACACCCTATTCCCTTCTTTAGCTATCACTGTGCCCGCGATCCACTTGGGACCATGTCCATAGTTTAGCACATACACAGGGTCATTCAGATCAATTTCCCGTGACACAGTGGCGCGACCATCGTTGACATTTTGTTGCTGCTGCCTGCTCTCTACCTGATCATACAGGTTGGGGTGAACCTGCGAGAGTCTGGTTTTAAGTATCCTTTTCATGAGTAGCTAAGCCGGGGGCACCCCTGTGAGCGAGTGGGGTCTCTTGTGGTAGCTGAACAGTACTCAGGACAGGCGGGTTTGGAGTGAGCCTTCTGTGACTCGTTTGAGGCTCTGTTTGATTGTTTGTACTGCCCGCTCTGCCTGCCCATTGGAGACTGGTCTAAACGGGGCCGAGGTGACATGTTTGATCCCATTGTGGATCATGAATTCTTTAAATTCGGCACTGGTGAAACATGGCCCGTTGTCACTGACCAGTATGTCAGGCAGGCCATGGGTGGCAAACATGGCCCTCAGGCTTTCAATGGTGGCAGTGGCGGTGCTTCTCGACATTATTTCACATTCAATACATTTTGAAAAAGCATCCACCATCACCAGGAACATTTTACCGAGAAACGGGCCCGCATAGTCGACATGGATCCTCGACCATGGTCTGGAGGGCCAGGACCACAAACTTAGTGGTGCCTCTCTGGGCGTGTTGCTCAACTGAGCATACACGCAGCATTGCGTACACAGAAATCTAAGTCAGAGTCGATACCGGGCCACCATACGTGGGATCTGGCTATCACTTTCATCATTATTATACCCGGGTGTGTGCTGTGGAGATCCATAATGAACGTCTCCCTGCCCTTTTTTGATAGCACTACATGGTTACCCTACAACAGGCAGACTGCCTGAATGGACAGCTCATCCTTTCGCCGCTGGAACGGCTTGATTGGCTCTTGCATTTCAACGGGGATGCTGGCCCAGCTCCCATGTTGTACACAGTTTTTTACTAGGGACAGCAGAGGATATTGGCTGGTCCAAGTCCTAATCTGGTGGGTCGTGACAGGTGAGTTATCATTTTCAAACATTTCCATGACCATCAACAAGTCTGCGGGCTGCACCACCATCAACAAGATTGCAGGCTGCGCCATTTCCACCCCCGTGGTGGGCAATGATAGCCGACTGAGAGCATCCGCACAGTTCTCGGTGCCTGGCCTGTGGCGGATGGTATAGTTATACGTTGATAGCGCGAGTACCTTTGTATGCAGGCTGAGGCATTAGTCTTTACCCCCTTGTTTTCAGCATACAGGGATGTGAGGGGCTTGTGATCGGTTTCCAGCTCAAATTTGAGGCCAAACAATTACTGATGCATTTTCTTTACCCCGAACACACACGCTAATGCCTCTTTCTCAATCATGCTGTAGGCCCTCTCGGCCTTAGCAAAGCTTCTGGAAGCATAGGCGACAGGTTGCAACTTCCCCACAACATTAGCTTGTTGTAATACACACCCGACTCCGTACGACGACGTGTCACATGCTAGCACAAGTCATTTACACGGGTTATACAATACAAGCAGCTTGTTGGGGCAAAGAATGTTTCTGGCTTTCTCAAAAGCAATTACTTGTTTTTTTTCCCCATACCCAGTTCTCATCCTGGTGCAATAACATATGTAGGGGCTCTAAGAGGGTGCTTAACCCTGGTAGGAAGTTACCAAAATAGTTGAGGAGTCCCAGGAACGACCGCAGCTCCATGATGTTCTGTGGCCTGGGCGCGTTCCTGATAGCCTCTGTCTTGGCTATTGTGGGCCGAATGCCGTCCACCGCGATCTTTCTCCCCAAAAACTTCACTTCTGTTGCCATGAAGACGCATTTCGACCTCTTCAGCCGCAGCCCTATGCGATCCAGTTGCTGGAGGACCTCCTCCAGGTTTTGTAGGTGCTCGGCGGCGTCCCGATCTGTGACCAATATGTTGTCCGGAAAGACCACCGTGCGTGGTACTGACTTGAGTAGGCTCTCCATGTTTCTCTGGAAGATCGCTGCAGCCGACCGAATTCCAAACGGGCATCTGTTGTAGATGAACAGTCCCTTGTGCATGTTAATACAGGTGAGGCCCTTCGAAGACTCCTCCAGCTCCTGCTTCATGTAGGCCGAAGTCAGGTTGAGCTTGGTGAACATCTTGCCTCCTGCCAGCGTCACAAATAGGTCGTCTGCATACGGTAGCGGGTATTGGTCCTGTAGCGAGAAACGATTAATAGTTCTTTATAATCGCTGCAAATCCTGACCATGCCATCACTTTTGAGTACTGGAACAATTGGGCTGGCCCACTTGCTGAATTCCACTGGGGAGATGATGCCCTCGCATTGCAACCTGTCCAGCTCGATTTCCACTCTCTCCCTCATCACGTGAGGTACCACTCGCACCTTGTGGTGAATGGGTCGTGCCTCTGGGACCAAGTGGATCCACACCTTAGCCCCGGAAAAGTTTCCAATGCCTGGCTCAAAAAGGGAAGAAAATTTGTTAAGAACCTGGGTACATGAGGCCTCATTAACATGTGATAGCGCTCGGATGTCATCCCAGTTCCAACGGATTTTGCCCAGCCAGCTCCTTCCAAGCAGTGTGGGGCCATCGCCCGGGACAATCCAGAGTGGCAGTTCATGCACTGTGCCCTCGTATGTGACCTTGACCATGGCACTGCCCAGGGCAGTGATAAGCTCTTTAGTGTACGTTCTCAGTTTCGTGTGGATGGGGCTCAGGGCTGGTCTGAATGCCTTGTTGCACCTCAGTCTCTGAAACATCTTTTTACTCATGATGGATTGGCTAGCGCCAGTGTCCAGTTCCATGGTTATGGGTAAGGCATTCAATTTTACGTTTAGCATTATAGGTGGACATTTCGTAGAAAATGTGTACACCCCGTGTACTTCAGCATCTGCCTCCTCTCTCTGAGGCTCGAAATTGCTTTGATCCACCATGGACTGATCTTCCTCTGCCACGTGGTGGTTAGCAGGTTTTGCAGAGCTTGCAGCTCGTTTTCAAGCTCGTTGGAGGTGCCCCATTGTTCCACATTTCTTGCAAACATACCCTTTGAAGCGGCATGAATAGGCTGAATGGAAGCCTCCATAACGCCAACAAGATGTGAATTGCCTTGTATTCATCCTTTGTTGGGGACTCTGAGTCATCTGGGTCACCTGAGGCCTGCTGGCAGTTGCAGACTTGTGGGTCCTGCCCTGTACATTTCTGCTCGCAAACACAGTTCCAGTTAATTTATGAACATTGCTAGCACTTGTGTGCTGAGAGATTTGTTTGGTTTTATCACTGGTGGACATAAACCAGTGGCCTTACTGAGGGTCGGTGTCTCTGCAGTCAAAAGTTTTTGTAGGATGGTCTCGTGGCCAAATCCCAGTACAAAAAAGTCTCTGAGCATTTGCTCCAGGTAGCCATCAAACTCACATTGTCCTGCAAGTCGCCTTAGCTCTGCGACGTAGCTCGCCACTTCCTGACCTTCAGATCGCTGGCATGTGTAGAACCTATACCTCGCCATCAGCATGCTCTCCCTCGGGTTAAGATGCTCCCGAACCAGTGTACACAGCTCCTCATATGACATATCTGTGGGTTTCACCGGAGCCAGAAGATTCTTCATGAGGTTGTAGGTTGGTGCCCCGCAGACTGTGAAGAGGACCGCTCTCCTTTTTGCAGGGTTCCTTCGCCGTCCAGCTTGTTGGCTACAAAGTACTGGTGTAGCAGTTCAACATAGGCTTCCCAGTCCTCACCCTCCGAGAACTTCTCCAGGGTGCCCAAAGTTTGCTGCATCTTTGCGTTGGATTCATATTCTCGTTGCCAGTTATTGTGTTCCTAACACAGATGAGTCTGCACACAGGGAGGTTAAAGTAACAGTGACCTCAGTCTTTAATAAGACACTCCAGAGTGAGGAATAGTCCTTTGAGGCCGGCTTATATATAGTGCTTCCAAGGGATGCTGGGATCCCTTGGGACTTCAGGGAGTGAGCTGCCTGGTGGTGGAACATGGGAGTGCATGCTTTACAGATACACATCAGTTCACAGTTGGAAATTCTCTACAAATTAAGTCAACCCACAAGTGGAACAGGGTGCATAATCGTACAACTATTCATATCTCATTTCAGAAGTGTTTCAACCCAGCTTTAAAAAGATTGGAGAAGTGCACATGCGGGGATGGGCAAACCTATAAGAACAACCTTATATGGTTCAGTTCTACACAGGTTATGCTTTTATCAGTGCATCCACTAGTAGTCGCACAGATTAAATATATTTAAATCCTGACAGGCCTGCCAGTGCGAACTGCATGCAGGGAACGCTCCTTGCACTGGAATGGGTCGGCCCGTTACACACTCGATAATGGGTCTCAGGCCTCATTTAAATTAGACTGGCAGATTTAAATTTTGGGCTGCTGCAGGAATGCTGCTCCCGGATCCACATTCAGTTAAGTATTTTAAGGACCACTGTTCAAGTCGCATGTAGACTTGGTTATCCTGAATGCAGCAGGCCCAGCACTATCTGAGTTTAGGGCAGACAAATTTTGGGAAGATGTCCTGAACTAGACATTGGGCCTTGGGGTTGCATATGCATGAGCCCTGGAAGCCTACACTGGAGCCTTTACCAATATGGCGAGCAATGCACATACAGTGCAGAAGTCCCAAAATATTGGACGCTTAGGGGCTTGATTTATGCCTGCAAAATGGGTGCAGCAACAATTAATTTCTAAGCTTGGGGATCTCGACTCTGATGTGGTTTCTATAGAAGAGCAATGTTTTGCTTCTTTTTGAGCAATTTATTAACATAAGTACAAAATTTAAATTAGCATTAGATGAGGGAAGCACCAAATAGAACTGTCATAATGGTGTAGTAAGGATGCTGACCTTACATTATTGTGTTGAGGCAAAGTGAAGGAAGCTTAACTTTGCATCTGGTCTGTGTTGTATCAGAACTGGAAGTGCTTGTTATTGAAACTATGTGCTGAAAGTGGAAATCTATTCAATTCTTCAGCAGTGATGTCCATTATTGAGCGCAAAATATATATATATTTGTTTCTGAAGTATTTTCTTACTGACTGGTCCCAAATTACTGCAGTGATTAGTGCTGGCAATGTTTGACTCAAAAAATAAAACGATCATAGAAACATAGAAACATAGAAAATAGGTGCAGGAGTAGGCCATTTGGCTCTTCGAGCCTGCACCGCCATTCAATAAGATCATGGCTGATCATTCCTTCAGTACCCCTTTCCTGCTTTCTCTCTATATCTCTTGATCCCCTTAAGGACCATATCTAACTCCCTCTTGAATATATCCAATGAACTGCCATCAACAACTCTCTGTGGCAGGGAATTCCACAGGTTAACAATTCTCTGAGTGAAGAAGTTTCTCCTCATCTCAGTCCTAAATGGCCTACCCCTTATCCTAAGACTATGTTCCCTGGTTCTGGACTTCCCCAACATCGGGAACATTCTTCCCACATCTAACCTGTCCAGTCTCGTCAGAATCTTATATGTTTCTATGAGATCTTCTCTCATCCTTCTAAGCTCCAGTGAATAAAGGCCCAGTTGTGCTGTGAATCTTCACAGCACTTCCTCAATAGCAAGAACATCCTTCCTCAGACTACGAGACCAAAACTGAACACTATATTCCAGGTGAGGCCTCACTAAGACCCTGTACAACTGCATTAAGACCTCCCTGCTCCTATATTCAAATCCTTTAGCTATGAAGGCCAACATACCATTTGCCTTCTTTACTGCCTGCTGTACCTGCGTGCCCACTTTCAGTGACTGATGAACCATGACACCCAGGTCTCGTTGCACCTCCCCTTTTCCAAATCTGCCGCCATTCAGATAACATTCTGCCTTCCTGTTTTTGCCCCAAAATGGATAACCTCACATTTATCCACATTATACTGCATCCGCCATGCATTTGCCCACTCACCTAACCTGTCCAAGTCACCCTGCAGCCTCTTAGCATCCTCCTCACAGCTCACACCGCCAGCAAGTTTAATGTCATCCGCAAACTTGGAGATATTACATTCTATTCCTTCATCCAAATCGTTAATGTATATTGTAAAGAGCTGGGGTTCCAGCACTAAGCCCTGCGGCACCCCACTAGTCACTGCCTGCCATTCTGAAAAGGACCCGTTTATCCCAACTCTCTGCTTCCTGTCTGCCAACCTGTTCTCTATCCACGCCAGTACATTACCCCCAATACCATGCGCTTTGATTTTGCACACCAATCTCTTGTCAAAAGCCTTTTGAAAGTCCAAATACACCACATCCACTGGTTCTCCCTTGTCCAATCTGCTAGTTACATCCTCAAAAAATGCCAGAAGATTCGTCAAGCATGATTTCCCTTTCATAAATCCATGCTGACTTGGTCCGATCCTGTCACTGCTTTCCAAATGGGCTGCTATTTCATCCTTAATGATTGATTCCAACATTTTCCCCACTACTGATGTCAGGCTAACTGGTCTATAATTACCCGTTTTCTCTCTCCCTCCTTTCTTAAAAAGTGATGTTACATTAGCTACCCTCCAGTCCATAGGAACTGATCCAGAGTCGATAGACTGTTGGAAAATGATCACCAATGCATCCACTATTTCTAGGACCACTTCCTTAAGTACTCTGGGATGCAGACTATCAGGTCCCGGGGATATATCGGCCTTCAATCCCATCAATTTCCCTAACACAATGTCCCGCCTAATAAGGATATCCTTCAGTTCCTCCTTCTCACTAGACCCACTGTCCCCTAGCACATTCGGAAGGTTATTTATATCTTCCTTCGTTAAGACAGAACAAAGTATTTGTTCAACTGGTCTACCATTTCTTTGTTCCCCATTATAAATTCACCTGAATCCGACTGCAAGAGACCTATGTTTGTCTTTACTAATCATTTTCTCTTCACATATTTATAGAAGCTTTTGCAGTCAGTTTTTATGTTCCCTGCAAGCTTCCTCTCGTACTCTATTTTCCCCTTCTTAATTAAACCCATTGTCCTCCTCTGTTGAATTCTAAATTTCTCCCAGTCCTCAGGTTTGTTGCTTTTTCTAGCCAATTTATATGCCTCTTCCTTCGCTTTAACATTATCCTTAATTTCCCTTGTTAGCCATGGCTGAGCCACTTTCCCAGTTTTATTTTTACTCCAGACAGGGATGTACAATTGTTGAAGTTCATCCATGTGATCTTTAAATGTTTGCAATTGCTTATCCACCTTCAACCCTTTAAGTATCCTCTGCCAGTCTATTCTAGCCAATTCACGCCTCATACTGTCGAAGTTCCTTTCCTTAAGTTCAAGACACTAGTTTCCGAATTAACCTTGTCACTCTCCATCTTAATAAGGAATTCCACCATATTATGGTCACTTTTCCCCAAGGGGCCTCGCACAACAAGATTGCTAATTAGTCCCTTCTCATTACACATCACTCAGTCTAGGATGGCCAGCTGCCTGTTTGGTTCCTCGACATATTGGTCGAGAAAACCATCCCTAATACACTCCAGGAAATCCTTCTCCACCGCATTGCTACCAGTTAGGTTAGCCCAATCAATATGTAGATTAAAGTCACCCATGATTACTGCTGAATACAGCACACATCCCTTACTTCTTGTTTGATGCTGTTCCCAACCTCACTACTACTATTTGGTGGTCTATACACAACTCCCACTAGTGTTTTCTACCCTTTGGAATTCCGCAGCTCCCCCCATATCAATTCCACATCATCCAGGCTAATGTCCTTCCTTATTATTGCATTGATTTCCTCTTTAACCAGCAACGCCACCCCGCCTCCTTTTCCTTTCTGTCTATCCTTCCTAAATGCTGAATACCCTTGGATGTTGAGTTCCCAGCCTTGGTCACCCTGGAGCCATGTCTCTGTGATGCCAATCACATCGTATCCGTTAACTGCTATCTGCGCAGTTAATTCATCCACCTTATTCCGAATACTCCTCGCATTGAGGCATAGAGCTTTTGGCTTGTCTTTTTAACACACTTTGCCCCTTTTTGCTTTTTGCCTTGGGTTTCTCTGCCCTCCACTTTTACTATTCTCCTTTCTATCTTTTGTTTCTGCCCCCGTTCTATTTCCCTCTGTCTCCTTGCATAGGTTCCCATCTCCCTGCCATATTAGTTTAACTCCTCCCCAAGAGCACGAGCACCACTCCCCCTAGGACATTCTGCCCAGGTGCAGACCATCCGGTTTGTACTAATCCCACCTCGCCCAAAACCGGTTCCAATGTCCCAGGAATTTGAATCCCTCCCTTCTGCACCACTCCTCAAGCCACGTATTCATCTGAGCTATCCTGTGATTCCTACTCTGACTAGCACGTGGCACTGGTAGCAATCCTGAGATTACTACTTTTGAGGTCCTACTTTTTAATTTAACTCCTAACTCCTTAAATTCGTCTCGTAGGACCTCATCCCATTTTTATACCTATGTCATTGGTACCTATATGCACCACGACAACTGGCTGTTCACCCTCCCTTTCAGAATGTCCTGCACCCGCTCCGAGACATCCTTGACCCTTGCATCAGGGAGACAACATACCATCCTAGAGTCTCGATTGCGGCCGCAGAAATGCCTATCTATTCCCCTTACAATTGAATCTCCTATCGCTATCGCTCTCCCACTCTTTTTCCTGCCCTCCTGTGCAGCAGAACCAGTCACAATGCCATGAACTTGGCTGCTGCTGCTCTCCCCTGATGAGTCATCCCCCTCAACAGTGCCCAAAAGCATTGTATCTGTTTTGCATGGGGGTGACCACAGGGGACCCCTGCACTAGCTTCCTTGCACTGCTCTTCCAGATGGTCTTCCATTCCCTATCTGGCTGTGGACCCTTTAGCTGCAGTAAGACCAACTCACTAAATGTGCTATTCATGTAATTCTCAGCATCGTGCATGCTCCAGAGTGAATCCACCCGCAGCTCCAGTTCCGCAACGCGGTCCGTTAGGAGCTGCAGGCGGACACACTTCCCGCACACGTAGTCGTCAAGGACACCGGAAGCGTCCCTGACTTCCCACATAGTACCGGAGGAGCATAACACGTGTCCGAGCTCTCCTGCCATGACTTAACCCCTAGATAAACTTAAATTGGCAACAACAATGCTAAAAGTTACTTACTGATATAAAAATGAAAAAGAAAAACTACTCACCAATCACCAGCCAATCACTTACCACCTTGGATGTGACGTCACCTATCGATTTCTCTCTACTTCTTTTTTGTCTCCCTGCTGCAGCTGCACAAGCACTCCTCTCCGACCCCGGACTCGCGCTGCCCAACTGCCCAAACTCCTCCTCCAACGAGCCTTTATAGGCCTCTCCGACCCCGCACTCACGCTGCCCAACTGCCCAAACTCCTCCTCCAACGAGCCTTTATAGGCCTCTCCGACCCCGCACTCACGCTGCCCAACTGCCCGAACTCCTCCTCTGACGAGCCTTTATAGGCCTCTCCGACCCCGCACTCACGCTGCCCAACTGCCCAAACTCCTCCTCCAACGAGCCTTTATAGGCCTCTCCAATCTCGGACTCGCGCTGCCCAACTGCCCGAACTCCTCCTCCGACGAGCCTTTATTGGCCTCTCCGATCCCGGACTCGCGCTGCCCAACTCATATATCAAACTTGATCATGTATAAGACTCTGAGCTGCAGATAAATTTTACTCTAGGGTCCAAATTGTACTGATTGTGTTGACTTTTTGCCAATTCAATAGCCCTTTGTTTGGCTTCAAGAGCCGGTGAAAACCTCAGTGGAACTAAACTTAATTTCCTGATGCTTGTTTGCCCACCTGAGTTCACAGAAAGGTAACTTATGTTTAATTTAACAAAAATACAAAATCTGATGAACGAACTACTCTGCTGTTATTTTAGTCAGCAATTCAGCCAAACTCAGGAAAAATATCAAAGCTACAGTACAAATGAAAATAACTTTGTTGAAGTAAGCCAAGCTTAGTCTCCCTGTATGGTTAACTTCATGGTTTATGAATTAAAGATACACTCTTTGCAGATGTTAGATGCAGTCAATCACAATACAGCCTAAATTCTCCAAATGCATGATGGTGGCAAGATACGTTTCTCGCCTCAAGCGCCTATCGGGATTTCACAGGCATCTTGATCACATTCCAGGCAACAGTCAAGATAGCTTCATCTTAAGACAATTCTCTGTGCACGCCAATTTGAAGGAGAACAAAGGCAGGCACAAGGGCGATAGTGTAAAATGGTTGCTAGCAAATCGGCAGCCCGTTTTACCTGTTCTGTTTTTTATCTTCATTGAAATGGTGGGGTTCATTTCTAGAGGAATGGAGCACAAAAACAGCGAGGTAATGTTAACTTTTTGCAGAATATTGGTTAGACCACTGTGTGAAGTTCTGGTCTCCATACTACAAAAAAGATATTGGGGATCATTTTAACCCACCAGGACGGGCAGGAGGGGTTAATAATTAAATAATGGAAAACGTACCACAACTTACAGTTTTAATGAAGGCGGGTTGGGGGACGGGCAACTAACATGCTCTCCAGAGGTGGGTCCCTCATAAATATTTTAATGAGGCCGCCTGCCTCAGATTTTACCTCTTTTTCAGGTTTAACCCTGGCCGTCAGGGTTTCCCAGGCCTCAGGAAACCAACAGCTGAATGAAGGCGAGAATGACTGAATCCAACAGATAAATGCCATTCCAGCACTGCTTGTGGGCCAGGAGTAGGAGAGCTGCCCCTGGGCCCACCAAGCAAACCTGCATCCATCCCCATATTTGGATCCCCATGATCGGACTCTGGTGTGAACTCTCTAACCCTCGACCTACCTCTCTGCCCCGTCACCCCTTGATGTCTCTGGTCCCTCTGATATCTGCGACCATTGACCAATCTCTTCAGCCCATCCCGCAATTCCACCCTGACCCACACTCTCTTCGGGAGCCCCCCCACCCCCTTCCCCCCACCATGTCCCCCTCGACCCACTTTCTCTCCCTCCATCCTCTCTGCTCCCCAGTTGCGGCCTGGTGTCACAGCCTAACCGTCCGACAGTCAGCCAGACTCTCAATCTGGCTGGCTGCGGCCAGGCAACTGAATCCAAAAGTGTTAATCAGGTCCTGGTCTTAAATTCGACAGGACCTCCGGGAAACCCATACTTCTGGGTTTCCCGGCTGTTAATCCACTCCCCATACTTGCCCACCCCACAATCCCTCCCCTCACTCCGCCCCCACCCCACTCCCTTCTCACCTCCTCATAAATATTGAGGCCATTGAATCACTGGAGAAAGTACAGAAGAGATTTGTAAGAATGCTGCCAGAATTTAGAGGATGCAACTATCAACAAAGATTAATCAGGCTGGGGCTCTTTTCTCTGGAAAAGAGGTGACTAAGAGAAGAGCTGATAGATAAAGATAAAGATGAAAGATCTATTAAATTATGGTAGTGTCCAATTAGATGTATGAGGAGAAATTGTTTCCACTATTGAGTGAGTCCAGAACAAGGAGACATACATATAGGATAGTCACTAACAGATCAAATAAAGGCCCAAAAATCCCGGTGGGCTGCTTCCCGCGGGCGATCGGGTAAAAGAGGCTAGACTTTCCACTGAAGGTCGCTGGGCTATCGCCCACCTATCACCCAAATAGGCAGGCTATCGCCCTTTTTACCTGAAAAGTGGAAAGTTGGGCCAGGACATCGCCCAAAGATCGCTGGCTCAACTTTCGGCACACAAAAATTTTACATCGCTGAGGTGATCGCCCACTGCAACTTTCGACACATCGCCCACACATTGTTGATCACTTGCCGAGAAGATCACTGGAGATCGCTGGAGAAAAGCTGCTCCTACCTGGCACTCTTCACAGAACTCGGCACTATGGACGTCATTTTGAACATCGGGGGAAGTGAGAGGCTGCTTGAAGAAGGGGCTTATCAAGATAATTGTCATTTGTGAGTTATTTAAGGGCCTTATTTACTGACTGATCTGCTCACATTTATATTTATATTTATATTTATATTTATATTTATTGAGGACAAAGGGCATTTATATAAAAAGGGTCGGAGGGTCTAGTAAGGAGGAGGAACTGAGGGAAATTCTTATTAATCGGGAAATTGTGTTGGGGAAATTGATGGGATTGAAGGCCGATAAATCCCCAGGGCCTGATGGACTGCATCCCAGAGTACTTAAGGAGGTGGCCTTGGAAATAGTGGATGCATTGACAATCATTTTCCAACATTCCATTGACTCTGGATCAGTTCCTATGGAGTGGAGGGTAGCCAATGTAACCCCACTTTTTAAAAAAGGAGGGAGAGAGATAACAGGGAATTATAGACCGGTCAGCCTGACATCGGTAGTGGGTAAAATGATGGAATCAATTATTAAGGATGTCATAGTAGTGCATTTGGAAAGAGGTGACATGATAGGTCCAAGTCAGCATGGATTTGTGAAAGGGAAATCATGCTTGACAAATCTTCTGGAATTTTTTGAGGATGTTTCCAGTAGAGTGGACAAGGGAGAACCAGTTGATGTGGTATATTTGGACTTTCAGAAGGCTTTCAACAAGGTCCCACACAAGAGATTAATGTGCAAAGTTAAAGCACATGGGATTGGGGTTAGTGTACTGACATGGATTGAGAACTGGTTGTCAGACAGGAAGCAAAGAGTAGGAGTAAATGGGGACTTTTCAGAATGGCAGACAGTGACTAGTGGGGTACCGCAAGGTTCAGTGCTGGGGCCCCAGCTGTTTACACTGTACATTAATGATTTAGACGAGGGGATTAAATGTAGTATCTCCAAATTTGCGGATGACACTAATTTGGGTGGCAGTGTGAGCTGCGAGGAGGATGTTATGAGGCTGCAGAGCGACTTGGATAGGTTAGGTGAGTGGGCAAATGCATGGCAGATGAAGTATAATGTGGATAAATGTGAGGTTATCCACTTTGGTGGTAAAAACAGAGAGACAGACTATTATCTGAATGGTGACAGATTAGGAAAAGGGCAGGTGCAAAGAGACCTGGGTGTCATGGTACATCAGCCATTGAAGGTTGGCATGCAGGTACAGCAGGCGGTTAAGAAAGCAAATGGCATGTTGGCCTTCATAGCGAGGGGCTTTGAGTACAGGGGAAGGGAGGTGTTGCTACAGTTGTACAGGGCCTTGGTGAGGCCACACCTGGAGTATTGTGTACAGTTTTGGTCTCCTAACCTGAGGAAGGACATTCTTACTATTGAGGGAGCGCAGCGAAGGTTCACCAGACTGATTCCCGGGATGGCGGGACTGACCTATCAAGAAAGACTGGATCAACTGGGCTTGTATTCACTGGAGTTCAGAAGAATGAGAGGGGACCTCATAGAAATGTTTAAAATTCTGACGTGGTTAGACAGG
Source organism: Pristiophorus japonicus (assembly GCF_044704955.1). Lineage (NCBI taxonomy): Eukaryota > Metazoa > Chordata > Chondrichthyes > Pristiophoridae > Pristiophorus > Pristiophorus japonicus. Next base: position 139,976,886 of record NC_091983.1, on the reverse strand, counting down.
TTAGATGCAGGAAGAATGTTCCCAATGTTGGGGAAGTCCAGAACCAGGGGACACAGTCTAAGGATAAGGGGTAAGCCATTTAGGACCGAGATGAGGAGGAATTTCTTCACCCAGAGAGTGGTGAACCTGTGGAATTCTCTACCACAGAAAGTTGTTGAGGCCAATTCACTAAATATATTCAAAAAGGAGTTAGATGAAGTCCTTACTACTAGGGGGATCAAGGGGTATGGCGAGAAAGCAGGAATGGGGTACTGAAGTTGCATGTTCAGCCATGAACTCATTGAATGGCGGTGCAGGCTAGAAGGGCCGAATGGCCTACTCCTGCACCTATTTTCTATGTTTCTATGTTTCTATAGCAATAGTGATAGGGTCTGTAACTTCTCTACCATTATTTGTAAATGCTCACGTGCTGGAGTCTGAAGTTACATTTTGTGAACAGCCCAATCAAAGAGGTGGCAGACTAATGTGGAGGAGGAGATCGTACACCCGATGAACTTACAGGGAAAAGCAATCATACAAGAACTTGTCTGATAGCATGTGCCTTAGGAGGCTGTGCTTCCGAAAGGAGGTCATCGCTGAGATATGCCAGCTCTTCAAAGGAGATCTGTAGCCTACCAGCACCATCAGGACCGCACTGCCCGTTGAGGTAAAGGTTACTGCAGCACTATACTTCTACGCATCGAGCTCCTTTCAGACTTCAGCTGGCGACATCTGTGGTATCTCTCAGCATGCCACACATTGCTCCATTCAACAGATGACTGAAGCCCTTTATGCACGCAGGATGGACTTTATAAGCTTTCCTATGACCAGGGAGGCACAGACCGGGAGGGTTTTGGGTTTCTTGAGAATAGAAAACTTCCCTAAGGTGCAGGGATCAATAGACTGTATGCACATCGCCCTGATAGCATCTTTACAGGATGCGGAGGTGTTTCATAACCGAAAGGATTCCACTCCCTGAATGTGCAGTAAATGATAATTTTCCAGGCAGCTTCCATGATGCACGCATCCTGCATGAGAGCGCTGTTTCTGACCTGTTTAACAGTCAGCCACAAGGTCACAGTTGGATTCTGGGGGATAAAGGATATGGCCTTGCCAGCTGGCTCATGACCCCTCCCCCGCGTAATCCCCGGACGGAAGCCGAGAAGCGTTACAATGAAAGCCATATAGCTACACGCAATATCGTTGAAAAGACAATTGGAGTGCTGAAACCGCGCTTCAGATGCCTGGACCACTCTAGAGGCAGCCTACAATACCACCCTTATCAGCTTGCTGAGTTTATTGTGGTGTGCTGCATGTTGCATAACCTAGCTATAAGGAGAAGACAACAATTGCCACATGGGGCTGCCGGTCCACCTCAGGAAAGAGTGGTGGCGGAAGAGGCGGAGGAGGAGGAGGAGGAGGCGGAGGAGGATCTCGGGGAGGACAATCAGCCTGGCGATGAATCCATGCCCCCACGCCCCCCTGCAAGACTGGAAAAATGCCATGGGGGTTACGCAGCTGCAAAACTCTTGCATCAGCAGCTCATAAATTAACACATTGCATGAACTTACATTGCTGACAGTTACAGTTATGGAAAGACAACACTTGCAGTTGCGTAATGTTTCATCCTTGCCTGGCCTGACCATTGTTTTCCAACAATTGTATTTGTTTTACCTTACCTAATGTTATTAAAAGACACTGCACAACAATTGTAAAATTCAATACATTTTTTAATTAATTTAACAATGCAACTATTTGTTTGGAACTGTAACCTCCCACCACCCCGTCCCCCCCAACCTCAACAATCACCCAACAATAAATTATAAAAACAACAACAACAACAATAATACTAACAACAATAAAACACCCGCCTCCCTACCTGCGGCCACATTTCTCTCCAGGTCCTCTATCCCCCCATGTCTTAGCCCCCCCCATTTGAATCCCCGGGTAGCAGGACGAGGCGGACATGCAGCGGGCGATGTCAAGACTTCCTACTGTGGTGGGTGGGGTGACGGTGGCACGATCGGCTCAGGGGGTGGTGGAGGGGAAGACGTTCTTCCTCTTGATTCACATCTGTGCTAGTGGTTGGTGGGATGGCGCCTTGCATAATTAGAGTGGGAGGAGGCTCGTGTCGACTATAAACACTGCCATAGACCAGTTTCAGTTTCTGTGCTGTAGATTCTATATAATTCTATGTAAGACACTGTATTGATTCTGCGGCCTCCAGCAAACAGACTGCATGGAGCTCTGCTGAGAATAGTGCCCTGGGTCTCAAACAGGAAAACCCTTCTTGACTGAATATTTTGCAGTTGCAACTCCAAAGCATCAGTTGAAAATGTAACTGTTCTGTGTCCTTGATTGGTCCCAAGCAGGAATTGATGAACTCCTTTAAACAGCATCTGCAGCTTTAAAAAACTGCAGCTCTGTGTTATTTCCCACCGCTGCTTGACGCAAGCTGTCGCTGGCAGGCCCAATTTGTGCTGGAAGCTCACTCTGTATATTTAATGAGGCCCACTTCACGAAATCAGGTGAAGTTGGCACAGCACGATTTCAAGAAGCACAAATTTGCTGCACTTCAGTCCCACCATTTCAGTGCTGGAAATGGTAAGCTTTTGCCTCATTAAAGAGAATATTCAGGCCCAGAATAACCAAGAGATTACTATTGCTGATATTAGCAGGCAAACATTAAAACACTCATTCATTTTGTCTGTTATTTTAAATAGCCCACTTATACCTTTACTAACCTTGCTAACCAGGGAATATCATATGCGTGAATTAGGCATTCACCAGCTAACACTGCCATTGGTTATTGTTGGATGAATTCAGCCCGATTTTAAATCCAGGGGTGTTTAGGACAGATGGGTAGTGTGAGGAGTTGGAAACTCATCTGCTGCTGCAGAAATGAAGCCTGGCTGTTTTATTTTATTAAAAAAAGGCTGTTGTACACGCCCTGTCCAGAACGGACAGCAAGTGATGGAAAATCAGGGTGGGGGGAGGCTGTCCACCCACACAATGTAGGTGGCGGGATCAGGTTCTGGGGGCACTTCGCGGAGGTCTTGCGTTCAGGATGGAGAAGGAGTCCGATGCAGGGCAGGCCTAAACATTTCTTGTGGTGTCCGGAGATGCACTCCTGGATCAGCCTGGCGGGAAAGGTGCAGCGGGTCCCCTCTCATGCCTGAGTTAGAATCACGATTACATCATTGGAACCTCACCTGCATACATAAGATCCCCACTGGCTTTGGGCAGGTGTCCTTGCCACCTGTACTCAGGAGAGCAGGATAAAGTCACGGACAGCGGGGTCATAGTGGATTTCTAGCGGGTAAGTAACCTGGGCGATTTTAACTGCCCATCAGGGGTTAAAATCAAGGTTTCAGCAAGGGTTAAAATCACCCCTTTTATGCTGATAACAACGACCACTGCTTTACGAGCAAAGGTATTTTTTTTCTTTATGAAAATTAATTTATTTATCATGGCATTATGTGCCTGACTCCTACAAGTAGCTCGAAACACGATTCACCAAATTTGTTCACTGATCTGCTATAAGTTGTACAGCTGAGGTCTGAATAGTCTGAGAAAATAAATGCAACACTCATGTCTTTAAATTTCTCACAGCATACATTTTGTATGATTATTACAAGATTCAAATTGATGTAAACTCCACTGTGCGCCTCACGCAGTTACACTGAGAAAACAACTGTGGCTTGGGCCAGGTATATGCTGCACATTGGATTCAATTAAGTCCAGGTTGCTGTTGGCTGTCAACCATATGTGACTTGTTTTGAGCGAATCTCAATTTAATCCCATTCCTTTCATTAGCCCATTTCACAACCTTCCACTTTTATTTTTCATTACCATGTCCAGCTGTTACATTCCATGCAGTAGTTGCCAACTATGTGAACATTAATGTAAAGAGGGGCCTCATTTCAGAAATCAGAGCCCAGAAATTTCAGCTGTGTTGTTGCATCGTCAGCAGACTGGGACTTCTGCTCATCTCTCTGATCTTTTCTTAACTCCGTCCCAAATCTTGGAGACGGGGTCATTTATCTATTGATACCAGGACCACTGAGGTATCAACCCTACAGAACCCGCAGGATTTGGAGCAGCATGGGTCAACGGCTGGAACTTTTACCTGCAGACCCACTGGGAACAGGGGGAATTTGGAAGCTCGCAGGAAACCCGGAAGTCTGGGTTTCCCGGCACGCTGACTCCACAGCATGCGTTTAATGTTGTTGACAGGTCCCCCGACTGTCAGTCAGCCTGATTGACAGGTGTAGCTTCCAGTCGGGTGGGGGACATTCTAGAGGAGGCCACAGGACCAGGTAAGTGTGATCCCTGACACCGGTGTGTAGGGGGGTGGAGGGGTAGGTTCCGATCCCCGATCCCGGAGGGTCCGATCCTTGAGGAGGATTTGTATGAGGTGGGGGCTGATGGTGGAGGAGTTTGAGAGGCTGAGAGAAAGCACTGTTTCTCCACCTGGCCCACAAGGAGTGCTCCCCGAGGCTGTCCTCACTTTGCTGCAGCTGCCGGGATTCACGAGTCCCGGAAAACTCGACCGGCCGCGGTAAAACCTGCAGCGCAGAGCAGGTTAAATCTGTGGCTTCCAGCTTCATTATCATATTTACAGTGCCAACCTGCCTCCTAGGAGTGGGTTGGCTGTCCACCCCATGATCCACCTCCGTTAAACTCGGAAGTGGGCGGGTTGCGGTCGGATTTGAGATTTTTAAAGTTTTTAACATCTCACCCAACCCCAAACCACCCGTTTTTGGCAGTTAAAATTCACCCTTATCTCTCCGCAGCTCCTCACCGACCCCAGCATTACATCAAGGGAGGCATCAGCGAGCCAAGGTGAAGCCTTTAACCATCCTGAATATATTGTCAAAGTTATTCCTCTCTTGCTTCCAACAACCAATTTCTCCAAATTCCATCTTTGGATTGCCCCTTTAAATACTGGAGTTGAGATTGTGTTCTGCTGGTCCTCATTACTCCCGCTGCCCTGAAATCGACGGCAAACCTGTAAATAAAATGATAATGAGGTACCTACGTTAAAATGCCACAGATAGATGCGCTGAACTTACTTCCGAGATTCCCATGCAATAGTGGACCCGCCACCCCTGCTCCCAACGTGACTCCAAGTTAATTACATGGCCATAGAATCTACCTAATGTATTTGATATCCTGAAGAAATGTTTTGCAAAATTTCTCCTATAACCCCCGGAAGTAATCTTCCCATTTCCTACATCTCCACTAATTCAACCGTCACCGGTTGCTTTCAATAGATGAGAGGGGAAATCTCTTCTTTAGCGCACCCTGGAAAGCCCAAGTTCCCTGTGAGGCAGCAATGAGGGTAGAAACTGGTTATGTCAGTTCTCTGAGCCCACACTGCCATCCCTGGATTTCCTGCAATTCCCCAAACTGCATCACTGGGCTTACCCCTGGAATCTGCATCACAGTTAGGCGGAAGTGGGTGATCCCGGCTTCCCATCTGACTTTCTGCAGCATAGAATCAAACAGCACAGAGGAGGCCATTCAGCCCATCATGCCCATGCAGGCTCTTTGAAAGATCTATCCAATTAGTCGCACTCCCCTGCTCGATAACCATATCATCTGTCTGTTGGTCACCCAAGCGCAGGGGCACCTGAACACATTTGTTAGTGGTGCTTGTGCCAGGATCATCCATTGACCATTGGGATCGTGAGGGCAGAATTAAGATAGTTTCAGATAACTTGAATTGAAGATTTCCTCCCCCTGCCCAGATGATGTGGGCCTTCGGTTCTTCTGGCTGCTACTTTCCAGAAGCAGACAGTAGGCACGAGAGCCTATAATACCAGTGGCCAGGAGCATAGCTGCATACCTCTTAGTAATGCAGCTACACACTTGGTTCTACTTCTTATCCAATCCTTGTGCAAGGCCCTGTCAGGGAAATAATTGGCACTGCTCCCCTTGCAGGTACAGCACACCTCAGCTACGCCGCACCCTTAGGGCTCCCAGAGAGATATTTCCTTGGTCATAGGAGCTGAAAATGGCCATTACACTGTTTCTGTAGTTGTTTTGCCAATCTCTCACCAAAGTTATGGTGGGAGAGTAAAACAATCCCCAGGGAAATTTGTAATGTGGAGCTCCATCTAGTGGGCTACTGTGGTAATGCAACTGCTGCTGTAAATACAATAAAAGTCACATGATGTATTGGAGTCATCCTGTAAAGTCTGTGGGGTAGAAATTACCCCCCCACCCCCGCCAGAAATGGGCGCAGCTGCGGTTCAGGTCACCTCTTGAGCAACATTCGACTCTTTGTTTTGTTTTGTTTTGATCTGAAAGTCGGACTTAATGTGGGCAGAAACGCGGCGGTGACAGCAACCGTGGGCCGGAAGTTGGGGGCGGTGCAGAGTCACCACCATGATGATGTCATCACGGTGCCGCGTCACCACGGCTCTCCCCTTCACTTACAGGGGAGAGCTTCCACGCTTTTAAAACTTCAGCCCACTGGGTCACCAGGGAGGGTTTCAGCCGGGCCAGCAGCCTGGCACCCAAGAGGAGGTGCCAAGCTGCCTGCTGGCGGCCTCGTTGAACCCAGGGATATAACTGTCGGGCCGACATGGCAGTCGGCTGACAAAAAAAACCTGGCGGCAGCAGCAGTGCATCTTCCCCTTTAAGGGAAGCCACACTACCATTGTAGAAGGCCACCACCTCACTGGACCACCAGGAGAAAACAGGTTTTGGCACCATTGGGCAGGCTGAAGATTTTCCGAGAAGAATGTCGCCGTCGGGGGGATAGATCGGCAGTCTCACGGTGATGATGCGCTTACCGTGGATCGGCAGCAACGAAGCAGTAAGGGGGCGATTGGGGCACTGCCAGGAAAACTCAGGAGGGCAATTGGGCTGTCAGTGGAAAGTCAGAAGCCACTCCACTCCACAGCATGGCCGCCGATTTTCATGCGTACCAAGCCTTAAGGAAAGGGGCAATTTCAGCCCCTGCATGTTTATAACATCGTAAAGGAGATATCACATTGGTGACGTAGGATCGGATTTCTGGATTCCGTGGCTCAAATTTTTATTGGTGGATGATCCAGCCAACCGACAGAGCGACTTTACTTTGTTTTGCAGAACAGCTAAAAATCCAAGGTAAATTACAAGCAATATTGGCTTAACAGAAGAGACCAGATGGCCATGCCTATTGGAATAATAGGGTGCTTGGGTGAGTTCCATCGTGACCAAGAGACTTTCGGAGCATGTGTAGAGCGGCTAGAAATGTTTTTCACCGCAAATAGTATCGTCAAAGTCTCCAATGATGAAAACTGTAACTGGGTGGAGTTAGAAAGAAAACGGGCTATTGTCCTGACAGAAGCAGGTCCTGAGGTGTATGAAACCCTGAAAAAATGTGCTTGTTCCCATCAAGCCAAAGGACATATCACTGACGGAGATTCTACCCAAGTTAGAACGGCACTACAATCCTGAGCCTCTGGAAATTGTTGAAAGTTATCATTTTGGAATATGAGATCAATTCATTGATGAGAGTATCAGTGAGTACATTGTAGCATTAAAGAAGCTATCCATTCACTGTCATTTCAGAAACTTTCAGGACCGAGCATTGCATGACCGCTTTGTTTGTGGGATGAAAAATGAAGCAATCAGTTGTTTGCAAAGTAGCGTTATCCAAGTAGACATTGCAGGAACCAGGATACCAATGGAAATCGACACTGGTGCATCTGTACTGAGCATAGTACCGGATTTTCTGTATCTCGACAACTTGCGTGATTTTCCACTGGAGAAGTCGAAGATAGATCTGCGAGTCTACTCAGGAGAGTAAATTCCTGTGGTAGGACGTATCACCATACCGGTGAAATGTAAGGATCAATCTTAGAGCTTGCCTCTCTTAGTAGTGTCAGGAGACAAGCCTGCCTTAATAGGTAGAAATTGGTTGGAATGACTGAAGCTGGATTGGAATGAGATTTTTCGTATTGAAATGAGATTTGCATGAAAAGATGATCAAAAGCAATATCTGAAGGTATTTCGTGAAACAGGTAGTCCGATCCAAGGTTTCAAGGCCAGTGTCAGAGTGCAGAAGGACGCTAGACCAGTTTACTGCAAGCCACATACTGTACCATACGCACTCAAGGAGAAAGTGGTCCAAGAACTCAAAAGCTTAGAAACTGAGAAACTTATCTCTAAGATTGCCAAATGTAGAAGATTTGTTCACAATGCTGACAGGTGGTCAGATCTTCTCAAAGTTAGATCTCACAAATGCTTACTTACAACTTGAGCTAGATGAGGAGTCCAAGTCATGCTCATAAGTACTCATCTAGGCCTATATCAATTTAATAGGCTACCATTTGGCGTGTCTTCCGCCCCCCCGCCATATTCCAAGGGATGATGAACCAGATTTTGCAAAGCATCGAATGGGTAGTATGTTATTTAGATGGCATACTCATTTCAACACTGAACAGTCAAATCCATAATAACGTGTTGAATGAAGTGCTCAAACGGCTAGAGAAGCACAGAGTACGAGTGACTGCTCGCAAGTGTGAGTTATTTCAAAACTCAGTGGAGTACTTAGGGCACAGAGTAGACAAGGATGGTTTATATCCAACCAAGTGAAAGCTGGATGCAATTAGAAATACACCTACTCCCACGAAGGTCACTGAACTTCAATCATTTTTGGGTTTTTTGAACTATAATGGGAAGTTCCAACCAAATTTGACTACAGTGTTACATCCACTGAATGAACTGTTGAAAAAAGAGATCCATTGAAAGTGGTCAGAAGAATGTGACACAGCAATCAAGGGGTGTAAAAGCCAGTTGGTAGAGAGTACCATGTTAGTTCACTATGACGCAACGAAGGAGATCAAGCTAGCATGTGACACCTCTCTATATGGAGTTGAGGCAATGATCTTTAATGTACTAGTTACTAGGAGAAACCATTTGCTTATGTTTCACGCACTCTCAGTGCCAGTGGGTGCAATGATGCGCAGATCAAAAAGGAAGCTTTGGCATTGATTTTTGGGGTCAAGAAGTTCCACAAATATTTGTATGATCGTAAGTTTACCATTGTTACAGACCATAAGCCCCTGACAGCAATCCTCCATCTAAAGTCCCCAGTTCCAACCTTAGCTGCAACTCGAATGCAGAGATGGACTTTGATTTTGTCAGCGTATACGTCTGACATTGAGTACAGATGATCAGCTGATCACAGTAATGCTGATGCTTTGTCCAGGTTGCCATCCCCATCACAAGTTATACCCAATAGGGAAGAAGTGTTCTATTTTTCATACATTGATGAACTGCCAGTCACAGATGAAGAGATTAGAGTAATGAAACGTGACCCAGTTATGTCAAATGGATGGCCAAACCAGGTATCAGAGAAAGATATTCATCCATACTTCGTTCGTAGGAATGAATTGTCAGTGGATAAAGATTGTATCATGTGGGGTGCAAGAGTAGTTATTCCAAATAAGTTCAGGTCCAAATTATTAGGAGATCTTCATGACCAACACTTGGGAATGTGCTTGACCAAGAGTTTTGCACGTAGTTACTTATGGTGGCCCGGTCTAGATAAAGATATAGAGTACATCGTTAGTCAGTGTACAACATGTCAATCAGTAAGCAAGAAACACCAGCAATACCATTACAGCCAAGGAAATAGCCTCCCAGGGTGTGGCAAAGATTACCTGTAGATTTTGTTGTGCTAGAAGGAAAATAATTGTTCATTGTGATTGTCATGTATCTAGACATGTTCACTGCTTGTACTATTATACATGATGTGCCACCAGAGGGCACTGCAGTGGGAGACTTGTAGGTTACCTGTACAGGTGTGCCAGGCCTAGTATAAAAGGCAGGCCACCAAGTGTGATCAGCACTCTGGAGTTATATTAAATGGACTAAGGTCATTACAGTTCAAGTGCAATACATTGCCTCGTGGAGTCATTATCAGAGCATCTAAAGACATAACAGTGATTGAGAGCCATTCGAAGTGGGTAGAGGTGTTTCCGATATTGAAAATAACAACAATTATAACACTAGACCATTTTCTAAGATTGTTTTCTTCATATGGCCTCCCAGAAGAAATTATGTCTGATAATGGGCTGCAATTTTGTTCAGAAGAATTTGCACAGCAGCAGAGCGCACAGTACAAATTGTAAAGTGTATTTTATTCCAACAAATATTGGATCCAAATCTAAAGTATAGCAGTTGTTGTTAGACCACAAATTGGCAATTTTTCTAATTACTTATCATAATACTCCTCACACAACTACTGGCAGCAAACCAGCAGAATTATTTCTCAAACGACAGCCACGAACTGGGTTCTCGTTGTTAAAGCCAAACTTAGCACAATCAGTAGAAGAAAAACAATTAAGGCAAAAAGAGAATCATAGAGATAGAGCAAGAGAGAAGTGTGATATTGAATCAGAAGGTTAGAGTGAAGAACCATCACCATAAATGGTTAAAGTGGTTACCAGGAAGAGTGATGAAGATATGTGGTCCTTGCACATATTTGGTCAAGATGTTTGATCATGGAAAGGTTAGGTTTGTTCACATTGAGCATATTTTACCTACAGATGTGGAAGGAATTGAAAGTTGGAATGATTCGATTATTTCTGACTCATGAGATAGTCTTGTTACAAGTAGAGTACCAATAGCAAATCCTACATCTGATGTACTAGAAACAAATCCAAGAGAAAGTCAGAATTTAAGCCTGAGTCCGAGTCAGACAGACGAACAGTCTGAAGTTGTAGAGAGTTCAAATGTAGATCAAGGGCAAAAACTCTCCTCAGGCTCAGCCTAGAATGAGTCTAAGTTTGACACCAAGTTTGGAAGGTTCTGTTCAAGAGTGAAGGTATCCTCTTCGAAACAGAAAACAAGTGGTTAAATTTGATTTATATATATGGCAAAATAAGACCATGGGCCCGAAATAGGTGGACATACCGCCGTATAATGCCCAAAATCGCGAAATTGATCGAAAAATACCAACATACCGCCCACATACCGCGGGAAATTCATCAGCGACATACCGTTCGCCAATGCACACCTCTGACATACCGCCCAATATTGCCAAATTGATGACTTACCACCGACATATCGCCGACCCTGCAGGTTGCCCTGAAAAAGGTGGTTTTAAGTCGATCTTCATTTGGCGGTATGCATCTTCACCTGTGAATTTTTTTTTATCTGTCACACCCCCAGACTCTCCCACTCCCCAGTCTCTTCCCCCCCACAGTGATCTGTTGCCCCCACCCACAGCAATCTCCCCCTAAATAGCGATTTCCCCCCCAGAAGCAATCTCTCTCCAAGTATCGATCTCACCCCCAAGTAGCTATCTCAACCCAAATAGCAATCTCCCCTGCAAGCAGCGATCTCAATCCAAATCGCGATCTCCCCCACAAATAGCAATCTCCCTCCAAGAAGCAATCTCCCCCAAGAAGCGATCCCCCCCATCCCTCTTACCTGCACATCGTTCTCAGGCCAACAGTCTCTGTCAATTCTGGTCTGTGTCTCTCGGGAGGGTGGAGCTTTGCAGCAGCATGCGTGTGCACAAAACTCAGGACCCAAAGATTCCTGAGTGAAAAGGACTCACCGCTCGCACACCACCAGCTGCACTCCACTCCGCCCACTGTGGCATACAGCCGGAAAAAAACTGATGAAAATCGCGCGTACTCTGCCGCAGTGGTACCCGGCGGTATGAAATGACATACCACCGGCATAACACCAAGAAATGGGCAGATGACCAATTTCGGCCACACATCTTTAGTTGTGTATAACCATGCAAATTATGTATGATGATTATTTTGTTATGATTACTTATTCATTAAGGAGGGAGAAGTGTAATATAGAGATCCATCTAGTGGACTACTGCTCCACCTAGTGGACTACTGTGGTAATGCAACTGCTGCTGTAAATATAATAAAAGTCACATGATGTATTGGAGCCATCTTGTAAAGTCTGTGGGCTAGACTTTCCACTTTTTTTGCATCGATACTGCCCACTTAACATCCATTTTAACGCTGAGATAAGGTATAACATCCAGATATCGCCCATTTCGCAACAAAATGGAAACTAATGCCAATGTATCGCTCACTTATTGCCCAGCATTACTTTCGGCATGTACTTAACGCTGAGAAATAATAATACCGCCCGCCCACCTTTTTTTGGCGTAAAGATCAGAATGGGCAAAACTAACGGCCATAATATCGGCGAGCGTTACTTTCGGCACCTCGCCCACATATTGCCGAAAATATCGCTTGCCGATAAACCCGCTGAGAAAAAGTTGCTCTCACTTGAACTAAATCCAGCGGTATGGACACCATTTTGTAAATCGGAGGTCGGTTCATATAAAAGGCTGCTTCAACTTCTGGGGAGTTTTGATGTACTCTGGAGTTCTTTTAAGGTGATTTGAACATCTGAACAAACATCATACTGTGGACGATTTGAATTTATTTTAGGTGTTTTAGTAGGTAAATTTATTGTTTGTGAACAATAGGTATAATAATGATTGTGATTGTAATGGGGCCTGTAATTTCTCAGCCTGTCTTGATGATACGCACATCTGCAGACTAGAGATGGCTGAAGGTATATTCAAGAGCATTATGCACCCAATCAAAGAGGTGACAGACTGCTGAGGAGGACGAGAACTTACACCCTACGCACTTACAGGGAGAAGCGGTCTTATCTGAACTTGTCCGATAACACGTGCCTTAGGAAACTGCGCTTCTGGAAAGAGGTTATCAGTGAGATATGCCAGCTGATCAGGGGAGATGTGCAGCTTGCCAGCACCATCAGGACCGCACTGTCCGTTGAGGTCAAGGTCACTGTGGCACTTGCCTTCTACGCATCAGGTTCCTTTCAGGCTTCAGCTGGCGACATTTGCACTATATCTCAGCATGCCACACATTGCTGCATTCGATAGGTCACTGAAACCCTTTATGCACATAGGATGGATTTTATCAGCTTCCCTATGACCCAGGGAAGCACAGACTGAGAGGGCTCTAGGAGTCTCCAGAATTGCAAACTTCCCCAAGGTGCAGGGAGCAATAGACTGTACGCACATCGCCTTGCGGGCATCTTTTCAGGATGCAGAAGTTTTTCGGAACCAAAAGGGATTCCACTCCCTGAATGTGCAACTTGTTGTCGACCACCAGCAAATTATAATGGTAGTAAATGCAAAATTTCCAGCCAGCATCCATGATGCTCACATCCTGCGTGAGAGCACTGTATCTGACATGTTTAGCAGTCAGCCACAAGGTCAATGCTGAATGCTTGATGACAAAGGATATGGCCTCACCACCTGGCTGTTGAACCCCCCCTGCGTAACACCCATACAGGAGCCGAGAAGTGATACAATGAGAGCCACAGAGCCACATGCAATATCGTTGAAAATACCATTGGAATGCTTAAGCAGCGCTTTAGATGCCGGGACCTCTCAGGAGGCGAGCTCCAATACCACCCTGAGCAGGTAGCTCAATTCGTGGTGGTGTGCTGCATGCTGCACAACTTGGCTATCAGGAGGGGACAATAATTCAGAAGAGAGAGGAAGAGGAGGAGCTGACTTTGGGCTGACGATGAAACCATGCCCCTGCCCTCCTCTAGACCGCAGGAAAGGGCCCGTGGTGGCTACATAGCTGCAAGACTCTTACGTCAGCAGCTCATACATGAGCGCTTTGCTTGAAATAATGTTGGTGGTATTTACAAAGCTGCAAGATTGCTGTGTCTGCAGCTCATACATGAATGGTGACAGTTAAAGTTTAAATTGATTCAAGTGATATTGAATTATCCCCTTTCATGTTAAGGAATCACCAGTGTGTAATGGTGCAGCTATCTGAGACAATGCGCAACAAGATTATGTGAAATAAAAAACATTTAATGAGAACATTTGTATAAAATCATAATTATAACTGTAAAAAACACCCATCCCACCCCCACCCTACAACAAATTTATAACATTTATATCATTCATTAAATGTTTAACATTTCCAACAACACTTCATAAACATAGAACTCAAATGCAAAAAAAACAAGTTACCTCCCTCCCCCCCCCCCTCAAACCTCCCAACAAAATAGCAACAACAATAAAAATACTGTGACCAATACAACTCCTGTGGCCATGCACCTCACTTTCTTTTGCCCCCCCCCCCCCCCACCGCCCCCCGCTTCTCCTCCCCACCTCTACCTCTTCTCCTTCCCCTCCTGACTCCAAGCCGCCTGGCCGAGGAGCTCCTCAGGCGCTACTTCATTGGAGGGATGACGGCAGAACCTCTGGTTGGACGGATACGGGAGAGGATGGTCCCAAGGTGGGAACGTGCTCCGAACCAGAAGCAAGATCTTCCTCCTGGCTCTCATGTGTCGTTGGCAATAGGGGTGCAGCACCTTGGGGTGCAGCGCCACGCTCCGGGACCACTGGGCGGCCTCTGCCACCAGTGTTCCTGGCTATCACCTCCAGGACCTCCGCCATACGCGGTGGCGGACATGCTGGCCAGCTGTTGGGATATGCCCCCCTTTGTCTGTAGGATCTGCTAATCTATGCCAACACTCCTCCTGGACAAGTATACCATGACCTGCTCAGATCTGCTGCTCATGGAGCAGACCTGCTGCATCGAACCAACCTCCGTGTGGTCGGCACCGTCCTGGAGACACCTCGGGTGCCCTGTGGCGAGGTGCTTAGGCCCGGTACCTCCACAGTGGAGGAGGGAATGGCTGCAGGAGGACTAGATGACATCAGTGTCAACTGCATTATGGAGCTTGGCGATGCAGGTTCCTTGAAGTCCACATTCTCATCCGTGGAGAAGGCACCCTGCAGCTCCATGGGCGAGAATCGGGACTCCTCAGCACCAGATGTCTGATCATGCGGCGAACCTAGCCCCGCATCCCCACCTTCTGGGCTCGGTGGTGTTGCATGGAGCCACACTGCTGGCTGAGCTACAAAACACAAATGAGGTTATTAGAGGAGAAGGGGGTGCTAGGGTGACAAGGTGAGTCCAGCACTACACACAGCATATGCACGACAAAAGCACCACCGCTATCAAAATCATCACAGACATCACATTTCATGACCATCACCAAATTCTGCATGGCAATGATTCTCATGAGGCCATCATTATTTATATAACACTTTTATCAATCATCTATCATATATTATTGGTTGGATATGAGTGGGTGTGGCATGTATTCACTTTACATCACGCAATGGTGCATACTTTATTCACATGGCATCACATCAGGTTCTGCAGCTGCATGTGAGGCCAACTGGGGTGGCTCCCCATTAGTGCCAGCACACGCTCCTCAATATCGGTGAGCTCGATGATGACTGATGACCCACCACCCGTGCACCGCTGCTCGGCCCTATTCCTCGAAAGCTTCTTCTGTTAAAGGTAACACCAGCACATGACATGAGACCATTGCATGAGATCATTGCTAGGTAATGTCACAGAGACTGATACAACACATAACCGACAGATGCAATCATGATTATTATGTTTCTTTACCTAAAGACGTACACTGTAAACGCAGGCTTTGAGTAAAACATTCCCGGTATAAGTGCAAGACATCACATCTGATTTTAATCAATCAATACACTTACAATTCAAATTATATAAATATATAAGTACATGTAAATAAATGTTATACTTACTCTGACGGACCGACAAGGTCGTTCCAGCGCTTGCGGCACTGGTTCCCCTCATGCACCTCGTTGGTGGCCAACGAGATCACCTCGGCTATGTTGGTCCATATCTTATGGTAGACCTTTGGGGTGGGCTTCCCACGCACATCAAGGGGCAATTGACCCCCCCCAGCGTGACTCCACCTCCTGCAGGAGGGAGGCATTTGCCTCGTCGGAGAATCTTCTTGCTCGTTTGCATCCTCCCAATTATTCCTCTCCCACCTCACTGCTTTCACCAGTGTCCTCAGTCTCCACAGTGTGCTGTGTTGCCTCCTCCATCCCTTCCATTTTAAATATTTCTTTTTGCCAAAAACTCCGTGGGAACGACATTCTTTGTGCTCACAAGTCTTTTTGCTGCTGGTAAGTCTCCCTCCTATCTCCCACAACAGCCAAACAAGCACACAACACAGCCACACACACTTTCAGTTCCTCTCTGCTCCTTCTCTCTCTCTCTCCTGTTCTGTGCCTGTATTGATTATTCCTTTCCTCCTGAAACGCGAGCAGCGACCGTTGCCATAGCGTTGCATATAAATTGGCCAGAAAAAGCAGCAAACCTGAGGACTGGGAGAAATTTAGAATTCAGCAGAGGAGGACAAAGGGTTTAATTAGGAGGGGAAAATAGAGTATGAGAGGAAGCTTGCTGGAAACATAAAAACTGGCTGCAAAATCTTCGATAGATATGTGAAGAGAAAAAGATTAGTGAAGATAAACATAGGTCCCTTGCAGTCAGCTTCAGGTGAATTTATAATGGGGAACAAAGAAATGGCAGACCAGTTGAACAAATACTTTGGTTCTGCCTTCACGAAGGAAGACATAAATAACCCTTACGGAAATACTAGGGGACCAAGGGTCTAGTGAGAAGGAGGAACTGAAGGAAATCCTTATTAGGTGGGAAATTGTGTTAGGGAAATTGATAGGATTGAAGACCGATAAATCCCTGGGGCCTGATAGTCTGCATCCCAGAGTACTTAAGGAAGTGGCCCTAGAAATAGTGGATGCATTAGTGATTATTTTCCAACAGTCTGGATTAGTTCCTATGGACTGGAGGGTAGCTAATGTAACACCACTTTTTAAGAAAGGAGGGAGCAAGAAAACAGGTAATTATAGACTGGTTAGCTTGATATCAGTAGTGGGAAAAATGTTTGAATCAATTATTAAAGATGAAATAGGAGCGCATTTGGAAAGCAGTGACAGGATCAGTCCAAGTCAGCATGAATTTATGAAAGGGAAATCATGCTTGACAAATCTTCTGGAATTTTTTGAGGATGTAACTGGTAGAGTGGACAAGGGAGAACCAGTGGATGTGGTGTATTTGGACTTTCAAAAGGCTTTTGACAAGGTCCCACACAAGAGATTGGTGTGCAAAATCAAAGCGCATGGTATTGGGGGTAATGTACTGATGTGGATAGAGAACTGGTTGGCAGACAGGAAGCAGAGAGTCGGGATAAATGGGTCCTTTTCAGAATGGCAGGCAGTGACTAGTGGGGTGCCGCAGGACTCAGTGCTTTGACCCCAGCTATTTACAATATACATTAATGATTTAGATGAAGGAATTGAGTGTAATATCTCCAAGTTTGCAATTGACACTAAGCTGGGTGGTGGTATGAGCTGTGAGGAGGATGCTAAGAGGCTGCAGGGGGACTTGGACAGGTTAGGTGAGTGGGCAAATACATGGCAGATGCAATATAATGTGGATAAATGTGAGGTTATCCACTTTGGAGGCAAAATCACGAAGGCAGAATATTATCTGAATGGAGGCAGATTAGGAAGAGGGGAGGTGCATCGAGACCTGGGTGTCATGGTACATCAGTCATTGAAAGTTGATATGCAGGTGCAGCAGGCAGTGAAGAAGGCAAATGGTATGTTGGCCTTCATAGCTAGGGGATTTGAGTATAGCAGCAGGGAGGTCTTACTGCAGTTGTACAGGGCCTTGGTGAGGCCTCAGCTGGAATATTGTGTTCAGTATTAGTCTCCTAATCTGAGGAAGGACATTCTTGCTATTGAGGGAGTGCAGTGAAGGTTCACCAGACTGATTCCTGGGATGGCAGGACTGACATATGAAGAGAGACTGGATGGACTGGGCCTGCATTCACTGGAGTTTAGAAGAATGAGAGGGTATCTCATAGAAACATATAAAATTCTGACGGGACTGGACAGGTTAGGTGCAGGAAGAATGTTCCTGATGTTGGGGAAGTCCAGAACCAGGGGACATAGTCTAATGATAAGGGGTAAGCCATTTAGGACTGAGATGAGGAGAAACTTCTTCATTCAGAGAGTTGTTAACCTGTGGAATTCCCTACCGCAGAGAGTTGTTGATGCCAGTTCATTGGATATATTCAAGAGAGAGTTAGATATGGCCCTTATGGCTAAAGGGATCAAAGGGTATGGAGAGAAAGCAGGAAAGGGGTACTGAGGTGAATGATCAGCCATGATCTTATTGAATGGTGGTGCAGGCTCGAAAGGCTGAATGGCCTACTCCTGCACCTATTTTCTATGTTTCTATGTTTCTATGATGCTGACACTTTATGGCAGAAGCTCAGAGAAATTTAACGCTAACGCCCATTTCAGATCGCTGACGGTAATGCCCATTTTATAAAATGGAAAGTTGGGGTTTTGAAAATGGACTATAATCCGGCGATCTCAAAACCCATATTTACGCCAACGCTGGAAAATAACGCCCATTTTTGGGCGATCTGCACAAAAGTGGAAAGTGTAGCCCTATGTGTTTATGATGTCGTAAGGAAGATATCACAAAATTCAGGACCACAGTCGCTTCATACTTGCTTTCAGTTTTGTTAAATCAGCAGTCAGCAGTATTTTGTTCTACTGAAATGAATAGAAGGATGGAAGTAACACCAAGACACGTGTATTTTCTGGAAGGTTCTGTATGTAAGCTTTCTAAAATCGTATATATTGCCAACAGAACAATTAGTACGTGGCTCGGATAGTAATCCGGAGATTACCACCCTTGAGGTCTTTCTTTTTTTAGTGTCCAGCTCTTGATACTCAGCAAGACCTCATTGCTGTTCTTTCTTTGTAATTTAATTTTAAGTGACTGAATGCTTTGGGGTGCTTAATCCTTGGCTTTTGTCAATATATGCCTATATTGTCTGGGCTTAGGTAAGTGTGGTATTTTAAGGGGAAAAGTGTGTACGACAAACAGAGACTCTAAATACCTACTTTGTTCTCATTACTATGGTTTGGAGACTTAACCATAGCGATGAGCTTCTGCATCAAACACCCAAAATAAATAAATAACTATACCACAAAACAATAGGTAATCTGTGACATCTAAATCAGAACATCAGAAAAGTCAAAGATGAGGAAAGGCTAGATGCTCATTAAAGTTCAACTTTCTAACAATTTCACAGTAACTAAATAGGCAGAACAGTCAGATTATCCTTTTAACTGTTAATTGACACAATTGTTCATCCATGAGGGCCATGTACAAACAGTTTGTATATTCAGGACATATGCACAGTTTAGCTCTATGTTTCTTATATCAGTTGCCTTAAACAAAGCTTTCCTTCAGCATTGCTTGTGAAAATCTAAGCCAGTGAGTATGGCTTCAAATGATTCATTATACCTGTATTCTGAAACACAACTCTCATCTGACCATGACTCAGAAGTATGTGTTTGTGAACTATGGCAATGTAACATAGTTCAATAGAATCTTTATACAAAATAAACATTACGTTCATTCTCTTCACAGGAGGATCAGACTATGAAGTTATATTTTTGTTGTCTCATGTAACTACCAGGATGGTAGAAGGAGAACTAGATGGACCATTTTTCATCTAGCAATTCCTTTGTTCCGATCTGGTTATTACAGGAGTGTGTCTAGATGTTACAAATCATTTATGATCCAACAGCTGGATGGGCTTAGACGTGAACAGTGAAATGCCTTTCCTCATTCCATACTTAATTTTTTAATGAAAACTCTGTGAAGCATTTTAATATACTGTCAACTGTAATTACATTTTAGATCATAGCAGGCAGGGGTCTACAAAGCAGTAATTAAAGGAAGATGTTCCATTGATGTAATAGTGGCCATGATTTACATGCCGGTTGTGATTTAATAATTTTGAGGTCTGCAAGTTGGGCTCGAACCCTTTTATGCCGAGTTTCTACCCTGTAATGCCTCTGCTGCTCTTTCCAATCGGTCTGGGGCCTATGCGCAATGCATGCGTCAGGAGGTCATTTTGATCAATGCTCATGAGGAAATCGCAGGTAAGAGTAGCTAAAACCCATAACTCTCATTGCACCAAGAGTAACATGTGCATCTGTTGCCAGCCTCATCTGACACTGGCAGGTGAGCTTTACTTTTGAGCCAACAACCTGGAGAAGCTTTGAAGAGTGATTGTTGAGTTATGTGACATTTGTTACTGGACTAGTAATCCAGAGAATGTGACTTCAAACCCCACCTGATTTCAATTCAGGTTTTTAAAAATCTGTAAATTAAAAAAAAGTATCGGTAAAAGTGACCATGAAGCTATCGGATTGTTGTAAAACCCAATTGATTCATTAGGTCCTTTAGCAAAGGAAACCTGCCGTTACTACTCGGTCTGGTCTATATATAACTCTAGTCCCACACCAACATGGTTGACTCTTCACTGCCCTCTGTAATGACCTTGCAAGCCCAGTATTGCCAACCCCACCGCCTCATAAATCAGGAGACAAATACTCATAAAAGTCATGAGATTTGGTGTCGAAATCATCAGTTGCTATTTTTTTCCCAATCTGACCTTTGCTTCCAGAAAGGAAGTGCATTCAGCTGTTTAACTGATGATTGACAAAAGAACATAAGAAATAGGAGGAGTAGGTGGATCGTGACCCCACTATCACATCACTCGCAGGCCAGCCTCGTTCTGCTTTTGACCGTAACTCTTTCTGGAATACAATCTGTCATGTATTTCACCATCTTGCAATGACAATAGTTATGTAACTGTAATTCATGCACACTGTACCTATACCCTTGAAATGCACACCCTGACCACAGGGGGTGAGCTTGCGGGAGACACTCCTCACCTGGGTTTCCAGGTATAAAAGGGGAGGTCCCACCCAGGGTAAGCACTCCTTGGTCCTGGGACGAAAGTGAAGGTCACAGAGTGACCGTGTCTGGTATATACATGCCTCGTGTGAGTTTGTAACAAAGTGCAGAGACACTACATTTGACGACGAGAAATGGGAATCACCGAACCACGAGGATGGCCACCGGTCGGACAGAGGAATGCTACTGTGTGGGTGAAGACTGGGACAACTTTGTGGAAAGACTCCAGCAGAGCTTTGTCACAAAGGACTGGCTGGAACAGACAGTGGTTGACAAGCGGACGGCGCATCTACTGACCAGCTGTGGTCCACAGACGTATGCGCTGATGAAAGACCTGCTCGCACCCGAAAAGCCAGCGTACAAGTCCTTCGCAGAGCTCAGCCAGCTGATCAGTGAGCATCTCAAGCCGGCAATCAGCGTACACATGGCCCGGCACTGGTTCTACTCTCAACGGCATCGGGAGGGTCAAAACGTCTCGGATTTCATGGCGGAAGTGCCGCGTTTGGCCAGTCTCTGTAAGTTCTCCGATGCCTGCAGGGGGAAGATGTTAAGGAGCTTTTTCATCGAGGGCATTAATCATGCCGGCATTTTCAGGAAGCTCATAAAGACCAAGGACCTGACTTTAGACTTTAGACGGGGCGGCGTTGATAGCTCAGACCTAGGGGAAGAGGAGACCAAGCTAATTTACGTACACAGCCCTGGTTTTAACATTGCGATGAACCAGGGAGTTAATGTTGTCAAAGTGATACAGAACCCTGCAGGCAGGCAAGGGCAATTCGACACCACCCAGGCAGGCAGGCAAGGGCAATTCGACACTGCCCAGGCAGGCAGGCAAGGGCAATTCAACACCGCCCAGGCAGCAACAAGCTCCAGGGTGGGCCCGCAACAGGGACAATGGAAAGGGGATCGGCAACTCATGCCATCACGAGGAACAATACATCCCGTGATGGGACCATTAACACCCTCCATCAGAGTGCTTAGAAACAGCCAAACGGGCCATCAGAGAGGAATGCTTGGGAATAGTCCTTTTGTTAACAGCATTCTCAGTTCATGCTAGAGATGTGGGAGTAGACACACTGCCAAAAATTGCAGGTTCCAGCTTTATACCTGTAGGATTTGTAATGTCAGTGAACACTTGGCCAGGATGTGCAAAAAGGCAGTAGCGAGGCTAGTCTGCGAGACAGAGGAACCAGATGAGGGGTCTGTAATGCAGGATGAGGCCTGGGGAACAACCATGGATGCTGAAGTTCAGAGAGTTCATATGGCTGATGTCCACAGCTCATACACTAAAACGCCACCTATGATGATGAAAGTCTTACTGAATGGCATCCCGGTGCACCTGGAGCTGGATACGGGAGCTAGCCAGTCACTCATGAGCGCCCAACAATTTGAGAGACTATGGCCACACAGAGCTAGCAGGCCCAAACTGGAACGCATTGAGGCGCAGCTACGCATGTACACCAAAGAGATCATCCTAGTGCTGGGCAGTGCAAACTTGGTGGTAACGCATAATGGATTACAGAACGGGCTGCCACTCTAGATTGTTCCGGGAAATGGCCCCGCGCTTTTGGGGAGGAGTTGGCTAGCTGAGATGAACTGGAAATTGGGGGATGTGCACTCCATTTCATCCGTGGAGCGAAGTTCATGCTCGCAGGTATTGCAAAAATTCGAGTCACTCTTTCAACCCGGTGTCGGAACGTTCACGAGCACTAAAGTAGTGATACGCATCACTCCGGACGCCAGACCAGTGCACCACAAAGCCAGAGCGGTGCCGTACGTGATGTGTGAGAAAATTGAAAGTGAACTGGACAGGCTGCTCAGAGAGGGCATAATTTCGCCCGTTGAATTCAGCGACTGGGCCAGTCCCATCGTTCCCGTCCTGAAAGCAGATGGCTCGGTTAGGATTTATGCCGACTACAAAGCCACCATCAACCGAGTGTCGCTGCAAGACCAATACCCACTTCCGAGAGCGGAGGACCTCTTTGCCACGCTGGCAGGTGGAAAGCTGTTCACGAAGCTGGACCTCACTTCGGCCTACATGACTCAGGAACTGGCGGAAGATTCCAAGCTTCTGACCACCATCACGACGCAGAAGGGATTATTTGTCTACAACAGGTGCCCGTTTGGCATTCGTTCGGCAGCGGCTATCTTTCAGTGAAACATGGAAAGCTTGCTCATGTCCATCCCTGGAACGGTCGTATTCCAAGACGACATCCTTATAACGGGTCGAGACACCGAGGAACATCTCCTCAACCTGGAGGAGGTGCTACGCTGATTGGATCGGGTAGGCTTGCACTGAAAAAGGCCAAGTGCGTGTTTTTGGCCCCAGAGGTCGAGTTCCTGGGCAGGAGGGTTGCCGCAGACAGGATCCGGCCCACTGAATCAAAAACTGAGGCGATTCGCCGGGCGCCCAGGCCTGGCAACACGTCGGAGTTGCGTTCATTCCTGGGACTTTTGAACTATTTTGGGAATTTCTGCCAAACTTAAGCACATTGTTGGAGCCGTTACACATGCTCCTCCGTAAAGGTTGTGAATGGTTTTGGGGGGATAGTCAAGAACGGGCTTTCAATAAGGCGAGGAACTTGCTGTGTTCCAACAAACTGTTGACTTTGTATGACCCCTGTAAAAAACTGGTTTTAACATGCGATGCGTCATCCTACGGGGTTGGGTGTGTGTTGCAGCAGGGTAACAATGACGGCCGACTTCTTCTGGTGGCTTAATCCTCCAGGTCGCTCTCCCAGGCAGAGCGTGGATACAGCATGGTCGAGAAAGAGGCACTCGCATGTGTGTACGGTGTGAAAAAGATGCACCAGTACCTTTTCGGTAGACAGTTCGAGCTAGAGACAGACCACAAGCCGTTAACATCCCTGTTGTCCGACAGCAAGGCTGTCAACACTAACGCGTCAGCTCGTATACAGCGATGGGTCCTCACGCTGGCTGCGTATGACTATACCATACGGCACCGGCCAGGCACCGAAAATTGTGCTGACACACTCAGCAGGCTCCCATTGGCCACCACCAAGGAGGTGTCGGAGCAGAGCGCCGAGATGGTCATAGCCGTTGAGGCTTTTTACACTGCGAGCTCCCCCATCACAGCCCAAAAGATCAAGCTCTGGACCAACAGGGACCCTCTCCTATCCATAATAAAGAAATGTGTCCTGACTGGGAATTGGGCGCCCGCACACAGGGCGTGCCCCGAGGAAGTCAGGCCGTTTCAGAGACGGATGGATGAACTCTCCGTCCAAGCCAACTGCCTGTTATGGGGCAGCCGGGTAGTCATGCCCCAGAAAGGAAGGGAAGCGTTCATCAAGGAACTCCACAGCGAGCGTCCTGGCATCGTGTTAATGAAGGCCATTGCCCAGTCACATGTATGGTGGCTGGGGATTGACTCAAACCTGGAACACTGGATTCGCAGGTGCATGACGTGTGCCCAACTGGGCAATGCCCCCAAGGAGGCTCCACTCAGCCCGTGGCCCTGGCCCACCAGGCCATGGTCACGTATTCACGTAGACTATGCGGGCCCGTTCATGGGGAAATGTTCCTGATCATAGTTGATGCATACTCGAAGTAGATCGAGTGCATCATATTGAACTCGTGCATGACATCCATCACCATGGAGAGTCTGCGTATGTTTTTCGCAACCCGCGGCTTGCCGGAATCCTGGTCAGCGACAATGGCCCGTGTTTTACCAGCCATGAATTCCAGGAGTTTATGTCGGGCAATGGGATCAAGAACGTCAGGACAGCGCCGTTCAAGCCGACTTCCAATGGCCAGGTGGAAAGTGCGGTGCAAGTCATAAAGCAGGACATGCTACACATCCAAGGACCCTCCCTTCAGTACTGCCTATCGCGCCTCCTGCTGGCCTACAGGTCCCGGCCACACTCGCTCACGGGAGTCCCGCCAGCGGAACTCCTCATGAAACGCACGCTCAAGACGCGGCTGTCCCTCATTCACCCAGACCTGGCAGACATTGTTGAGGGCAAGCACCAGTCCCAAATCGAGCTCCATGATCGAGGCTCAAGGAGGAGGTGTATAGAAATAGATGACCCGGTATTTGTTCTTAACCATGCTTTGGGACCCAAATGGCTTGAGGGCACCGTAATTGGCAAAGAAGGAAACAGGGTCATGGTGGTCAGACTTAACAATGGGCAGATATGCCGCAAACACTTAGACCAAGTAAAGACAAGGTTCAGCATAGATACGGAGAAACTGGAAGAAGAGCATGATGAGATAGCACCCACACCACTGCCAGCGTATGAGCAACAAAGACAGCCCTCAGTATGCACAGTCCCTGCGGCCAGCCCGGTCAGGCCGGAATCACCTCAAGTGACAGAGACGCGTGCTGAGGCTCAGCCACCAGAGCCACAACTGCGGCGCTCCACGAGAGAGCATCGACCACCCAATAGACTTAACCTCTGAAACTAAAAGACTCAAGGAGGGAGGTGATGTCATGTATTTCACCATCTTGCAATGACAATAGTTATGTAACTGTAACTCATGCACACTGTACCTGTACCCTTGAAATGCACACCCTGACCACAGCGGGGCTGAGCTTGCAGGAGACACTCCTCACCTGGGTTTCCAGGTATAAAAGGGGAGGTCCCACCCAGGGTCAGCACTCCTTGGTCCTGGGAATAAAGTGAAGGTCACAAAGTAACCGCGTCTAATATATACATGCCTCGTGTGAGTTTGTAACAAGGTGCAGAGACACTACACGATCTCCTCCAGCCCTACAACCCTCCGAGATCTCTGCGCTCCTCCAAATCGGACCTCTTGTGCATTCCTCATTTTAATTACTCCACCATTGGCAAGCGTGCCTTCAGCTGCCAAGGCTCTAAGCTCTGGAATTCCCTTCCTAAGCCTCTCCTTCTCTCTACCTCTGTTTCCTCCTTTAACTCACTCCTTGAAACCTACCTCTTTGACCAAGCTTTTGGTGATCTGCCCTCAAATCTCCTTATGTGGCTCAGTGTTAAATTTTGTTTGAGAATGCTCCTGTTGAAGCATCTTTGACATTTTACTATATTCAAGGTGCTATATAGATACAAGTTGTTGTTCTTCTTGTAGCTTCAGCTGGATACAATAATAACCCAACTACTGCTGATACCAACTACTACACGGACTATTACAAGTGACCCCAGCCAGTCTGGCACATCTCCAGTATCCATATGATTGACTTTTTAACTTCTTCGGCTGAAAAGTCGGTTATGCCCCATTTCCAGCCGCGAGGTGGGACTTCCTGCGCCAGGCCCTGCGAACTATATTGGGCTTGCTGCCTCCGAGAGGCAGTGGAGCGCAAAATCTCGTACTCCACTTCCTCTTGGGGCGGGACCGGGCCACAAAACTACGCAAAAGTTCCAGCGCAATGCGGAGGGACGCGTAGCACTGGCGGGAAGATGAGGTCCTCCCTTTCCATTAAAGGGGAGGGCCAAGCAGCCAGCACTGCAGGAGGGAGAATGGGCCATTGCTCGACCACCTTGGAGTGGGGTGCAGTGGCTGCAGCCCGGCAAACAAACGGAGTGCCGGGCTGCAAGATCGCAGCACGGACCCAGCGATCTGCATCAGTAAGTCGGCCATTTTTTACTGCCTCACCGCCCCTTTAATTTTCACCCCGCGAGCAGCCGACAGCCCGGTACGCGCCCCTGAAGCTGTTGCTGGCATTGCCCACCGCAGCATCACGGGGCGTGACCAAATTTTCGCTCTGGGGCGAAAACGGGTCGCTGTTGTCACCACCGAAGCAGCGGCCTCTGGCACGACCTGTAGGAACAGGACACTACCGGTTAATGCCGCCGCTAAACTCCCACGGAATGTCGGGTGAGTCAGTAGTGACTCCGTGCCCGGGCGAAAAGTTGTTTGTCGGGGGCACGAACGGGAGGCGCAAACGACCCAAATTTTTCCTCCCTTGTCTTCTGTTGCCTATCTGCAATAATTAAAGGTCACACCTGGCCTGTGAGAAAAGCCTGACCAGACTATTTCACAGGGTTGGCATAGCGAATCTAGACTCAAGTAAAGTATTGCTGTTGAGACCGCTTTAAATGGAGGTTGTACTTTAATGGCAATTGTTCTTGGTATCTATAAAGAATTTGAAATTTGGTTTGGTTTTGAATTAAAGACTTAGGTCATATCATTTGGAATTTCTAATGACTGCATCAATGCAAATAGGTTTTCTGTAATCTACATAAAATACTTTCTTGTCCATTATGAATATCTTATTAAAATGCATATGTCTGCAAACCTGTAAAAGGAGTAGTTCCATGTAGACAAAATGTATTCTCGGTAATCTGATCTTGTACAGTGTTCAATTCAATTTAAGTCGATGCCTTTGTTTGTCAGATCAGAAAGCCATTTACAGGCAAATACAAATACATGAGTTGTTCTTTGATTTGGCCTGAGATAAGCAGTGACTGAGATTTCCTAGTTGAGGGATAAGGCATGATAAGGTACATTGAAAGTAGTAAATTGAAGGAAGTCGATGACTGGTGAAATTTGTCATTCAGATAATGTCTCTGTTATATATGTGGACTTGTATTTACTCTGCACAGCCACCAGAGGGCTCAGCCCATGGAGTTCCAAGGGATCCCATAATCCCTTGAGAGCACAGGTATTTAAGGAGGCTTCACAGGTTGGAGAGGCACTTTGGAGAACTGCAATAAAAGACTACGGTCACACTTTACTTTGAGCTCACAGTGTTCAGTCTGACTCTTTCACCATACACAACAACTGGCGACAAGATACAGATAACGAACCCAAAGATGCCGAGAACAGTGGGCATCCTGGAGAAATTCTCGGAGGAAGATGATTGGGAAACTTTTGTGGAGCGACTCAACTAATACTTCGTGGCCAAAGAGCTAGATGGGGAAGAGAGCGCTGCCAAACGAAAGGCGATCCTCATCACCGTCTGTGGGGCACCAACGTATGGCCTCATGAAGAATCTGCTCACTCCAGCGAAACCCACGGAGAAATCGTACGACAATTTGTGCACACTGGTCCGAGAGCATTTGAACCTGAAGGAAAGTGTTCTGTTGGCGAGGTGCCGGTTCTACACCTACAAAAGGTCTGAAGGCCAGGAAGTGGCGAGTTATGTCACCAAGCTAAGACGCCTTGCAGGGCATTGTGAATTTGAAGGGTATTTGGAGCACATGCTCAGAGACTTTTTCATACTTGGCATTGGCCATATAACTTTTGACTGTAGAGACCCCAACCTTGAGTAAGGCTATAGCGATTGCCCAGGCATTCATTGCCACCAGTGACAATACTAAGCAAATCTCTCAGCACATAAGTGCTGCTACAAGTACTGTGAACAAAGTGATGTTGTTTTCGAATCGTAACGTACAGGGCAGGTGACACATACCTGCAGCTGCACATCCGCAGATGACTCAGAGTCCACCATCAAGGGTGATGAATGCAAAGCCATGAACATCTTGTTGGCGCTGTGGGGGCGATCATCGTTTCCAATCATGCCGATTCAAAGAGTACGTTTGCAAGGGCTGTGGAACAATGGGACACCTCCAACGAGTGTGCAGGCGAGCTGCAAAGCCTGTAAAACCTGCAAACCACCATGTTGCAGAGGAGGACAGATCTACGGAGGATCATGGCAAATCAGAGCCTCAAATACAGGAGGCAGAGGTACATGGGGTGCACACATTCACACGAATTGTCCCCCGATAATGCTGAATGTTGAACTAAATGGACACCCGGTGTCAATGGAGCTGGACACGGGTGCGAGCCAGTCGATCATGGGCAAAAAGACGTTCAAAAGGTTGTGGTGCAACAAGGCCTCAGGACCAGTCTTAACTCCAATTCGCACAAAACTAAGAACTTACACAAAAGAACTGATTCCTGTAATCGGCAGTGCTACCGCAAAGGTCTCCTACGATGGAGCGGGGCACAAGCTACCACACTGGGTGGTACCAGGTGATGGTCCCACGCTGCTCGGCAGGAACTGGCTGGGAAAGATACGCTGGAACTGGGACGACGTCCGAGCACTATCGCCCGCTGACGACACTTCGTGTGCCCAGGTCTTAAACAAACTTCCTTCACTGTTCGAAATCAGGAAATTCCAAAGAGCAAAAGTGCAGATCCATCTAATTCTGGGGGCGTGACCCATCCATCACAAGGCGAGAGCAGTACTGTACATGATGAGAGAAAGGGTAGAGATCAAGCTAGACCAGGGCATAATTTCACTGATCAAGTTCAGCGAGTGGGCCAGTCCTATTGTCCCAGTCCTCAAGGGAGACGGCACCATCAGAATCTGTGGCGATTACAAAGTAACTATCAATTGTTTCTCCCTGCAGGACCAATACCCACTACCAAAGGCCGACAACCTCTTTGCAACCCTGGCGGGAGGAAAGACGTTCACAAAGCTGGATCTGACTTCAGCCTACATGATGCAGGAACTGGAGGAATCATCGAAGGCCCTCACCTGCATCAACACACACAAAGGTCTTTTTGTTTATAATAAATGCCCGTTTGGAATCCGATCAGCGGCGGCGATATTCCATGGAAAGTTTACTGAAGTCGGTCCCGCACACTGCGGTCTTCCAGGACGACATCTTGGTCACAGGTCGGAACACAGTCGAGCACCTGCAGAACCTGGAGGAGGTTCTTAGTCGACGCAACTGCGTAGGGCTCAGGTTAAAATGCTCGAATGGCGGTAGACTAGGAAAAGGGGCGGTGCAACGAGACTTGGGTGTCATGGTTCATCAGGCACTGTAAGTGGGCATGCAGGTACAACAGGCGGTAAAGAAGGCAAATGGTATGTTGGCCTTCATAGCTAGGGGATTTGAATATCGAAGCAGGGAGGTCTTACTGCAGTTGTACACGGCCTGAGTGAGGCCTCACCTGGAATATTGTGTTCAGTTTTGGTCTCCTAATCTGAGGAAGGACGTTCTTGCTATTGACGGAGTGCAGCGAAGGTTCACCAGACTGATTCCAGGGCTAGTTGGGCTGTCATATGAGGAGATATTGGATCAACTGGGCTTTTATTCACTGGAGTTTAGAAGGATGAGAGGGGATCTCATAGAAACATATAAGATTCTGACGGGACTGGACAGGTTAGATGTGGGAAGAAAGTTCCCGATATTGGGGAAGTCTAGAACCAGGGGAAATAGTCTTAGGATAATGGGTAGGCCATTTAGGACTGAGATGAGGAGAAACTTCTTCACTCAGAGAGTTGTTAACCTGTGGAATTCCTTGCCGCAGAGAGCTGTTGATGCCAGTTCACTGGATATATTCAAGAGGGAGTTAGGTATGGCTCTTATGGTTAAGGGATCAAGCGGTATGGAAAGAAAGCAGGAAAGGGATACTGAAGGAATGATCAGCTATGATCTTATTGAATGGCGGTGCAGGCTCGAAGGGCCGAATGGCCTACTCCTGCACCTATTTTTCTATGTTTCTATGAAGTGCATTTTCCTGGCACCTGAAGTGGAGTTCTTGGGAAGGAGGATTGCGGTGGATGGCATCAGGTCCATCAACGCGAAGGCGGAGGCAATCGAGAATGCACCGAGGCTATCGAACGTGACGGAGCTGCGGTCGTTTCTGGGACTCCTGAACTACTTTGATAACTTCTTACCAGGTCCCAGCACCCTGCTAGAACCACTACATGTCTTACTACAAAAAGGGGGCGAATAGGTTTGGGGAAAAAGCCAAGAAAATGCCTTTGTAAAAGCGAGAAAATTGTTATGCTGGCACAAATTGCTTGTGTTGTAAGATCCATGTAAGCGTTTGGTACGAGCATGTGATGCGTCGTCATATGGCGTTGGGTGTGTATTGCAACAAGCTAATGATTTCGGGAAACTGCAACCGGTTGCTTATGCATCCAGGTGTCTGTCTAAGGCTGAGAGAACCTACAGCATGATTGAAAAAGAAGCGTTAGCGTGTGTCTGTGGGGTAAAGAAAATGCATCAATATCTGTTTGGGCTAAAATTCGAATTGGAAACTGACCATAAGCCACTTATATCCCTGTTTTCTAAGAGTAAAGGGATAAATACCAACGCATCGGCCCGCATCCAGAGATGGGCACTCACGTTGTCCGCATACAACTACGCCATCCGCCACAGGCCAGGCACAGAAAACTGCACCAAAGCTCTCAGTAGGCTGCCATTGCCCACCACGGGGTTGGAAATGGCGCAGCCCGCAGATCTAGCCATGGTTATGGAAGCATTTGTGAGTGAGCAATCGCCCGTCACTGCCTGGCAGATCAAAACCTGGACAAGCCAGGACCCCTTATTATCTCTAGTTAAAAGCTGTGTGCTTCATGGGAGCTGGTCCAGTGTCCCAGTGGAAAAGCAGGAAGAGATAAAGCCGTTCCAGCGGCGCAAAGATGAAATGTCTATACAAGCAGACTGTCTTCTGTGGGGCAATCGAGTAGTGGTCCCCAAGAAGGGCAGAGACACCTTCATCAATGACCTCCACAGTACCCACCCAGGCATCGTAATGATGAAAGCGATAGCCAGATCCCACGTGCGGTGGCTCGGTATCAATGCGGACTTAGAGTTCTGCGTTCACAGATGTAATACATGCTCGCAGTTAATCAATGTACCCAGGGAGGCGCTGCTAAGTTTATGCTCTTGGCCCTCCAAACCGTGGTCTGGGGTACACGTCAACTATGCAGGCCCGTTCTTGGGTAAAATGTTCCTTGTGGTTGTAGACGTGTACTCCAAGTGGATTGAATGTGAGATAATGTCAGCTAGCACGTCCGCTGCCACTACTGAAAGCCTGCGGGCCATGTTTGCCACACACGCCCTACCTGATGTCCTGATGAGCGACAACGGGCCATGTTTTACCAGTGCTGAGTTCAAAGAATTCATGACCCGTAACGGGATCAAACATGTCACATCTGCCCCGTTTAAACCAGCGTACAATGGTCAGGCAGAGAGAGCAGTGCAAACCATCAAGCAAGGCTTGAAGATTGTAACTGAAGGCTCACTGCAGACTTGCCTATCCCGAGTCCTGCTGAGCTACCGCACGAGACCCCACTCACTCACTGGGATCCCACCTGATAAACTGCTCATGAAAAATGCACTTAAGACAAGGCTCTCGTTAGTTCACCCTGATCTACATGAACAGGTAGAGAGCAGGCGGCTTCAACAAAGTGCATACCATGATAGCGCAAATGTGTCACGCGAGATTGAAATCAATGATCCTGTATCTGTATTAAATTATGGTCAAGGTTCCAAGTGGCTTCCCGGCACAATCATGGCCAAAGAGGGGAGCAGGGTTTTTCAGGTCAAACTTTCAAATGGACTCATTCACCGGAAACACTTGGACCAAATCAAACTCAGATTCACGGACTACCCTGAACAACCCACCTTGGACCCTACCTCTTTTGATCCCCCAACATACACACCAGTGGCAACCGGCACCACAGTTGACCACAAAGCAGAACCCATCATCCACAGCAGCCCTGCAGGGTCCAACATGCCAGGCGGCCCAGCAAGGCCAGCTACACAGCAGCCCAATGAGGGCCCAACAAATGATTCAACAACACCAGCTTTCACATTGAGACGATCAACCAGGGCAAGATGTGCCCCAGATCAACTCACATTATAAATAGCCACACTATTGACTTTGGGGGGGAGTGTTGTTATATATGTGGACTTATATTTATTCTATACAGCCACCAGTGGGCTCATCCCCTGGAGTCCCAAGGGATTCCATAATCCCTTGGGAGCAAAGGTATTAAAGGAGGCTTCACAGGTTGGAGAGGCAATCTGGAGACCTGCAATAAAAGACTAAGGTCACATTTTACTTTGAGCTCACAGTGTTCAGTCTGACTCTTTCTCCATATACAACAGTCTCCGTCTGTCTGTCTGTCTCCCTCTCACTCTATGTTTCTCTCTCTATCTTTCATCTGCTTTCTCGTGTTTTTGATGTAGATGCTTTTTTTATTTTGAAAATCAGAAGCAGTCACCGCCCCCGCCTGATAGCGGGATTCGATCACAGCGAGCACTTCACCTGTTGTATATGCAGACGATATCACCCTTCATTAATCACCTTGTGGACCTCTCACCCTGCCTCCAAATCTGAACCTTTCACTTTAGTTTGATAAGAATTTATCCTAATTATTTCAGACGATGCAGCCAAGGGACCACACTCTGGCATGAAGCCTTGTCCACAGACGTGGCTTTATACTCATCATGTCAAAGGATCAATAATTTTGGCTTTGACTTTATGGGAGTGCTGAAAGAGAGCTGTGTGCCCCTATGAGCCACACAGTAGCAAGCCCCGATAAACCTGCACCTTAATGGAGTAGATTCAAGACTTGTCTCTTCCATTGAAAGAGGTCAATGAGTCCATCAAATAGTTTTTTTGAAAATAATTGCATTGGTATAAATTAAGTACAGGTGTGTTTTGTGACTACAGAAAATTTACTTCCTGAATTCAGAAATACTTAAGTCTCGGGATTTAAAAATACGTTGATTGGTGTATGCATGAAAAATATACGTGATTCACACTTGGGCAAATCGCGTATTTTTTTCCACTCATGAGCAAATTGGCGTTATCCCCAAATTTAGGCATTCTATCGGAGGTAGTGAGTGATGCTTTGTTTCGCTCTGAACTCGTTTCTCTCACGATACTGCAAGCCACTTAACTGTGTCAAACCACAACAAAGAATATGGACAGCAGCAGTTCAAGAAGAAAGCCCACCACCAAACTTTCAGGGCAACAAAAGATAGGAATAATTGCTGGTATTTCTCGCATCGCACACATACTGTAAATACATTTTTTAAATATTGGGGGCTGTTTTTGTTAAGTTGCTGGTAGAGTTGACAGCCTGTGAGCGTGTGAGACCACTGGAATATTTACTCCCCCAACGATAGTAAAAGGATGAGTGTTTGTTTTTCATATCTTCACATTCTTCCTTTAGAGAATAGTGAGAAGTAATTGAAGGATACACAGTGATGGATGCTTGTGGGTGGCAAAGTGTACCCCTTGCTCCCATGGATAATGGCCCTTATACAACTGGCAAGAGCGACAGCTGATAAATGCTACAGTCAGGCACACGACTTCACTAGAGAGCCATAGCGGTCTTTAAGGGGCACTTTTGCTCTCTTGATGGTTTAGGAGGGGCTCAACAAAATCTTCCTAAGTGTCTGTTCCACAGAAGTGTAACTTGCTGTGCTCTGCACAACCTTGACATCCAAGAGGGTCTTGACATCTAAATTCCTGTTTTGGAAACAGCCTTGCACCTTTCTGCACTGCCTCCAATGCTTGAATGTCTTTCTTATTTCTCAGTGACTGCAACTGAACATAGCACTCAAAACAACAGCATCTATAAAACGTCCATGGCACTTCACATCAGCAACTATTAAATAAAATTTGACACTGAATCAAATAAGGAGATATGAGGACAGGTGACCAAAAGGATGGTCAAAGAGGTAGGTTTTAAGGAGGGGGAGAGAGGTAGAGATGCAGAGAGGTTTAGGGAGGAAATTCTCGAGCTCAGGGTCTGGGCAGCTGAAGGCACAGTTGTCAAAGGTGGAGCTAAGAAAATCGGGGATATGTAAGAAGCCAGAATTAAAGGAGCACGGAGGGTTATAGGGGCTGGAGGAGGTTACAGAGATAGGGAGCGGGGAGGTAATGGAGGGATTTCAAAACAAAGATCAGAATTTTAAAATCAAGACATTGCTGAGCAGAATCCAATATAGGTCAGTGAGCACAGAGGTGATGAATGAACAGGACTTGGTGCGAGTTAGGATGTGGGCAGCAGAATTTTGATGAGCTCAAGTTTATGTGCAAGTTATGAGGCCGGCCAGGAGAGTATTGCAAACAGTTTGGTTGACCCTCAGACAGTTGTCAGGGAGAGGGATGTAGACTGTGGCTAGGGAATGGAGTTTGTGGCAGTGACTGAAGACAATAGGCTGAATTTTATGCTCATTTGCGTCTGTTTAGTGCCTGGGCGGGGTGCAAGAACAATTTTTTTAGTGTGAAACGAGGCGCACAAGATTTCACGCCCGGGCGGAACTTTCAGCAATGGTTTTGCGGCAGCACAAAAACTTAGTGTCTTCCCACTGTTTTGACTGTTTGGATGATGTAAATCGGCAGCCATCGCTGCACTAGCGCCCCGGGTAGAACTTTCGAGCATAATACCCGATTTAACGTCTGACTGGGAACCCGTCAGCAAAAAGAGTCACACCCCGGGCGCACCAGGCGCCATCTTGTAAACGGAGGAGAAATTCGGATTTCTGAGTGATTAAAGCATTGGGAGAAGAACGCTACGTTACTGCATACTTTTCATTGTGAAGCTTATGTAAGTTTATAGTTTGTTCTAAAGGACATTTAAGGATATTTTAAAAGATGGGGGCCATACTATGTCAGCCATTAAGCCTGGCTGCTATATTTATATGGCGTCGAGCTGGAAGAAGGCTTATTGATTATTATTTCCAACGTAATCGAAGAGGTTGCAGACGTATGGAGAGGAGGCCTTACATAAGAACATAAGAAATAGGAGCAGGAGCAGGAGTAGGCCATTGCATAGGCAATCGCAAACATTTAAAGATCACATGGATGAATTTCAACAATTGTACATCCCAGTCTGGAGTAAAATAAAACGGGGAAGCTGGCTCAACTGTGGCTAACAAGGGAAATTAGGGATAGTGTTAAATCCAAGGAAGAGGCATGTAAATTGGTCAAAAAAAGAGGACTGGGAGAAATTTAGAATTCAACAGAGGAGGACAAAGGGTTTAATTAGGAGTGGGAAAATAGAGTATGAGAGGAAGCTTGCAGGGAACATAAAAATTGACTGCAAAAGCTTCTATAGATATGTGAAGGGAAAAAGATTAGTGAAGACAAATGTACGTCCCATGCAGTCAGAATCAGGTGAATTTATAATGGGGAACAAAGAAATGGCAGACCAATTGAACAAATACTTTGGTTCTGTCTTCACGAAGGAAGACACAAATAACTTTACGGAAATACTAGGGGACCAAGGATCTAGTGAGAAGGAGGAACTGAAGGAAATCCTTATTAGTCAGAAAATTGTGTTTAGGGAAATTGTTGAGATTGAAGGCCGATAAATCCCAGAGTACTTAACGAAGTGGTCCTAGAAATAGTGAATGCATTGGTGATCATTTTCCAGCCATCTATTGACTCTGGATCAGTTCCTACAGACATCAGTAATGGGGAAAATGTTGGAATCAATTATTAAAGATGAAATAGCAGCACATTTGGAAAGCAGTGATGGGATCGGTCCAAATCAGCATGGATTTATGAAAGGGAAATCATGCTTGACAAATCTTTTCGAATTTTTTGAGGATGTAACTAGTAGAGTGGACAAGGGAGAAACAGTGGATGTGATGTATTTAGACTTTCAAAAGGCTTTTGACAAGGTCCCACACAAGAGATTGGTGTGCAAAATTAAAGCACATGTTATCGGGGGTAATGTATTGACATGGATAGAGAACTGGTTGACAGACAGGAAGCAGAGAGTCGGGATAAACGGGTCCTTTTCAGAATGGCAAGCAGTAACTAGTGGGGTGCCGCACGACTCAGTGCTGGGACCCTAGCTATTTACACTATACATCAGTGATTTAGATGAAGGAATTGAGTGTAATATCTCCTAGTTTGCAGATGACACTAAGCTGGGTGGCGGTGTGAGCTGTGAGGAGGATGCTAAAAGGTTGCAGGGTGACTTGGACAGGTTAGGTGAGTGGGAAAATGCATGGCAGGTGCAGTATAATGTGGATAAATGTGAGGTTATCCACTTTGGTGGCAAAAACAGGAAGGAAGAATATTATCTGAATGGTGGCAGATGAGGAAAAGGGGAGGTGCAATGAGACCTAGGTGTCATGGTTCATCAGTCATTGAAAGTTGGCATGCAGGTACAGCAGGCGCTGAAGAAGGCAAATGGTATGTTGGCCTTCATAGCTAGGGGATTTGTGTATAGGAGCAGGGAGAGCTTACTGCAGTTGCACAGGGCCTTGGTGAGGCCTCACCTGGAATATTGTGTTCAGTTTTGGTCTCCTAATCTGAGGAAGGATGTTCTTGCTATTGAGGGAGTGAAGCAAAGGTTCACCAGACTGATTCCTGGGATGGCAGGACTGACATATGAGGAGAGACTGGATCGACTGGACCTGTTTTCACTGGAGTTTAGAAGGATGAGAGGGGATCTCACAGAAACATATAAAATTCTGACGGGACTGGACAGGTTAGACGCAGGAAGAATGTTCCTGATGTTGGGGAAGTCCAGAACCAGGAGACACAGTCTAAGGGGTAAGCCATTTAGGACTGAGATGAGGAGAAACTTCTTCACTCAGAGAGTTGTTAACCTGTGGAATTCTCTACCGCAGAGAGTTGTTGATGCCAGTCCGTTGGATATATTCCAGAGGGTGTTAGATATGGCACTTAAGGCTAAAGGGACCAAGGGGTATGGAGAGAAGGCAGGAAAGGGGTACTGAGGTGAATGACCAGCCATGATATTATTGAATGGTGGTGCAGGCTCAAAGGCCGAATGCCCTACTCCTGCACCTATTTTCTATGTTTCTATGTTTCTATAAGGCCCCCTGAGCCTGCTCCACCATTTAATACAATCATGACTGATCCGATCATCGACTCAGGTCCATTTCCCTGCCCGCTCCCCATAACCCCTTATTCCTGTATCGGTTAAGAAACTGTTTATCTCTGTCTTAAATGTATTCAATGCCCCAGCTTCCACAGTTCTCTGAGGCAGCGAATTCCACAGATTTACAACCCTTTGAGAGAAGAAGTTCCTCGATATCTCAGTTTTAAATGGGCAGCCCCTTATTCTAAGATTATGCCCCCTAGTTCTAGTTGACTTTACAGGGAACATCTCTCTGTGGCACAGTGCGTTAGAAGACTGTGCTTCCGAAAAGAGATATGCCAGTTCCTACAGGCAGACCTACAGCCTACCAGCAGCAACAGGACTGCATTGCCCATCGAGGTGAAAGTGACTGCGGCACTTGCCTTCAATGCCGCTGGCTCCTTTTAGGCATCATCGGGGGACATATGCTCCATCTCACAGCACACTACACATTGCTGCATTTGCCAGATGACTACTGCACTGTACGCACGCAGGATGGACTTCATAAACTTCCCAATGAACAAGGAGATCCAAAATGAGAGGACTGTAAGTTTTGGACGATTTGCTGGCTTCCCCAAGGTTCAGGGTGCCCTTGACTGTACACACATCGCCCTGCAAGCACTTCTACAGAATCCAGAGGTTTACTGAATCCGAAAGGGATTCCGCTCCATGAACATACAGATCGTCTGCGACCATACTCAACACATCATGGTAGTAAATGCCCAATATCCAGGGAGCATCCATGATGCTTTCATCTTGCATAAGAGCACTGTCTCAGGCATGTTCTAGTGTCTACCACAAGGCCAGAGCTGGATGCTCGGGGACAAAGGTCACGGCCTTGCCACCTGGCTCATGACTCCCCTTTGGAACCCTCAGACAGAAGCCAAGCATCGGTATAATGAGAGCCATGCAGCCACACTCAACATCGTCGAACAGACAATTGGAGTGCTCAAGCAGTGTTTCCGCTGCCTGGACCACTCTGGAGGCTTGTAGCTCCTTTGCCCCGACCTCGCCGCTCCTTCGCCCCGACCTCGTCGCTCCTTCGCCCCGACCTCGCCGCTCCTTCGCCCCGACCTCGTCGCTCCTTCGCCCCGACCTCGTCGCTCCTTCGCCCCGACCTCGCCGCTCCTTCGCCCCGACCATGTCGCTCCTTCGCCCCGACCTTGCCGCTCCTTCGCCCCGACCTCGTCGCTCCTTCGCCCCGACCTCGTCGCTCCTCCGCCCCGACCTCGCCGCTCCTCCGCCCCGACCTAGACGCTCCTTTGCCCCGACCTCGCCCCGACCTCGCCGCTCCTTCGCCCCGACCTCGCCGCTCCTTCGCCCCGACCTCGCCGCTCCTTCGCCCCGACCTCGTCGCTCCTTCGCCCCGACCTCGCCGCTCCTTCGCCCCGACCTCGCCGCTCCTTCGCCCCGACCTCGCCGCTCCTTCGCCCCGACCTCGCCGCTCCTTCGCCCCGACCTCGTCGCTCCTTCGCCCCGACCTCGCCCCAACCTAGTCGCTCCTCCACCCCGACCTCGTAGCTCCTTTGCCCCGACCTCGCCGCTCCTTCGCCCCGAACTCGCCGCTCCTTCGCCCCGACCTCGCCGCTCCTTCGCCCCGACCTAGTCGCTCCTTCGCCCCGACCTCGCCGCTCCTTCGCCCTGACCTCGCCGCTCCTTCGCCCCGACCTCGCCGCTCCTTCGCCCCGACCTCGCCGCTCCTTCGCCCCGACCTCGTCGCTCCTTCGCCCCGACCTCGCCGCTCCTTCGCCCCGACCTCATCGCTCATTCGCCCCGACCTCGCCCCAACCTAGTCGCTCCTCCACCCCGACCTCGCCGCTCCTTCGCCCCGACCTCGCCGCTCCTTCGCCCCGACCTCGCCGCTCCTTCGCCCCGACCTCGTCGCTCCTTCGCCCCGACCTTGCCGCTCCTTCGCCCCGACCTCGTCGCTCATTCGCCCCGACCTCGCCCCAACCTAGTCGCTCCTCCACCCCGACCTCGTCGCTCCTCCACCCCGACCTCGTCGCTCCTTCGCCCCGACCTCGTCGCTCCTTCGCCCCGACCTCGCCCCGATCTCGCCGCTCCTTCGCCCCGACCTCGCCGCTCCTTCGCCCCGACCTCGCCGCTCCTTCGCCCCGACCTCGCCGCTCCTTCGCCCCGACCTCGTCGCTCCTTCGCCCCGACCTCGCCGCTCCTTCGCCCCGACCTCGCCGCTCCTTCGCCCCGACCTCGCCGCTCCTCCGCCCCGACCTCGTCGCTCCTTCGCCCCGAACTCGGTGATCCTTCGCCTTGACCTAGACGCTCCTCCTCCCCGACCTCGTCGCTCCTCCGCCCCGACCTCGCCGCTCCTTCGCCCCGACCTTGTCGCTCCTTCGCCCCGACCTTGCCGCTCCTTCGCCCCGACCTCGTCGCTCCTTCGCCCCGACCTCGCCGCTCCTTCGCCCCGACCTCGCCCCGACCTCGCCGCTCCTTCGCCCCGACCTCGTCGCTCCTTCGCCCCGACCTTGCCGCTCCTTCGCCCCGACCTCGTCGCTCCTTCGCCCCGACCTCGCCGCTCCTTCGCCCCGACCTCGCCCCGACCTCGCCGCTCCTTCGCCCCGACCTCGCCGCTCCTCCGCCCCGACCTCGTCGCTCCTTCGCCCCGAACTCGGTGATCCTTCGCCTTGACCTAGACGCTCCTCCTCCCCGACCTCGCCGCTCCTTCGCCCCGACCTCGTCGCTCCTTCGCCCCGACCTTGCCGCTCCTTCGCCCCGACCTCGTCGCTCCTTCGCCCCGACCTCGTCGCTCCTTCACCCCGACCTCGCCCCAACCTAGTCGCTCCTTCGCCCCGACCTCGTCGCTCCTTCGCCCCGACCTTGCCGCTCCTTCGCCCCGACCTTGCCGCTCCTTCGCCCCGACCTCGTCGCTCCTTCGCCCCGACCTCGTCGCTCCTTCACCCCGACCTCGCCCCAACCTAGTCGCTCCTTCGCCCCGACCTCGTCGCTCCTTCGCCCCGACCTCGTCGCTCCTTCGCCCCGACCTCGTCGCTCCTTCGCCCCGACCTCGTCGCTCCTTCGCCCCGACCTTGCCGATCCTTCGCCCCGACCTCGCCGCTCCTTCGCCCCGACCTCGCCGCTCCTCCGCCCCGACCTCGTCGCTCCTTCGCCCCGAACTCGGTGATCCTTCGCCTTGACCTAGACGCTCCTCCTCCCCGACCTCGCCGCTCCTTCGCCCCGACCTCGTCGCTCCTTCGCCCCGACCTTGCCGCTCCTTCGCCCCGACCTCGTCGCTCCTTCGCCCCGACCTCGTCGCTCCTTCACCCCGACCTCGCCCCAACCTAGTCGCTCCTTCGCCCCGACCTCGTCGCTCCTTCGCCCCGACCTCGTCGCTCCTTCGCCCCGACCTTGCCGCTCCTTCGCCCCGACCTCGTCGCTCCTTCGCCCCGACCTCGTCGCTCCTTCACCCCGACCTCGCCCCAACCTAGTCGCTCCTTCGCCCCGACCTCGTCACTCCTTCGCCCCGACCTCGTCGCTCCTTCGCCCCGACCTCGCCCCAACCTAGTCGCTCCTTCGCCCCGACCTCGTCGCTCCTTCGCCCCGAACCCGTCACTCCTTCGCCCCGACCTCGCCCCGACCTCGTCGCTCCTCTGCCCCGACCTCGTCGCTCCTCCACCCCGACCTCGTCGCTCCTCCGCCCCGACCTCGCCGCTCCTCCGCCCCGACCTAGACGCTCCTTTGCCCCGACCTCGCCCCGACCTTGCCGCTCCTTCGCCCCGACCTCGTCGCTCCTTCACCCCGACCTCGCCGTTCCTTCGCCCCGACCTCGTCGCTCCTTCGCCCCGACCTCGTCGCTCCTTCGCCCCGACCTCGTCGCTCCTTCGCCCCGACCTTGCCGCTCCTTCGCCCCGACCTCGTCGCTCCTTCGCCCCGACCTTGCCGCTCCTTCGCCCCGACCTCGTCGCTCCTTCGCCCCGACCTCGCCGCTCCTTCGCCCCGACCTCGTCGCTCCTTCGCCCCGACCTTGCCGCTCCTTCGCCCCGACCTCGTCGCTCCTTCGCCCCGACCTCGCCCCGACCTTGCCGCTCCTTCGCCCCGACCTCGTCGCTCCTTCGCCCCGACCTCGTCGCTCCTTCGCCCCGACCTCGTCGCTCCTTCGCCCCGACCTCGCCGCTCCTCCGCCCCGACCTCGCCCCGACCTCGCCGCTCCTTCGCCCCGACCTTGCCGCTCCTTCGCCCCGACCTTGCCGCTCCTTCGCCCCGACCTCGCCGCTCCTCCGCCCCGACCTCGCCCCGACCTCGCCGCTCCTTCGCCCCGACCTCGTCGATCCTTCGCCCCGACCTCGCCGCTCCTTCGCCCCGACCTCGTCGCTCCTTCGCCCCGACCTCGCCGCTCCTTCGCCCCGACCTCGCCGCTCCTCCGCCCCGACCTCGTCGCTCCTTCGCCCCGACCTCGCCGCTCCTTCGCCCCGACCTCGTCGCTCCTTCGCCCCGACCTCGCCGCTCCTTCGCCCCGACCTCGCCGCTCCTTCGCCCCGACCTCGCCGCTCCTTCGCCCCGACCTCGCCGCTCCTTCGCCCCGACCTCGCCGCTCCTTCGTCCTGACCTCGTCGCTCCTCCGCCCTGACCTCGCCCCGATCTCGCCGCTCCTTCGCCCCGACCTCGCCGCTCCTCCGCCCCGACCTCGCCCCGATCTCGCCGCTCCTTCGCCCCGACCTCGCCGCTCCTCCGCCCCGACCTCGTCGCTCCTTCGCCCCGACCTCGCCGCTCCTCCGCCCCGACCTCGCCCCGACCTCGCCGCTCCTTCGCCCCGACCTCGCCGCTCCTCCGCCCCGAACTCGGTGATCCTTCGCCTTGACCTAGACGCTCCTCCTCCCCGACCTCGCCGCTCCTTCGCCCCGACCTCGCCGCTCCTTCGCCCCGACCTTGCCGCTCCTTCGCCCCGACCTCGTCGCTCCTTCGCCCCGACCTCGTCGCTCCTTCACCCCGACCTCGCCCCAACCTAGTCGCTCCTTCGCCCCGACCTCGCCGCTCCTTCGCCCCGACCTCGCCGCTCCTTCGCCCCGACCTCGTCGCTCCTTCGCCCCGACCTCGCCGCTCCTTCGCCCCGACCTCGTCACTCCTTCGCCCCGAACCCGTCACTCCTTCGCCCCGACCTCG
This sequence comes from Pristiophorus japonicus, assembly GCF_044704955.1. Lineage (NCBI taxonomy): Eukaryota > Metazoa > Chordata > Chondrichthyes > Pristiophoridae > Pristiophorus > Pristiophorus japonicus. The sequence continues at coordinate 139,934,562 of NC_091983.1, read as the reverse complement.
CCCCGACCTCGTCGCTCCTCCGCCCCGACCTCGTCGCTCCTCCGCCCCGACCTCGTCGCTCCTTCGCCCCGACCTCGTCGCTCCTTCGCCCCGACCTCGCCCCGACCTCGTCGCTCCTCCGCCCCGACCTCGTCGCTCCTCCGCCCCGACCTCGTCGCTCCTTCGCCCCGACCTCGTCACTCCTTCGCCCCAACCTCGCCCCGACCTCGTCGCTCCTCCATCCCGACCTCGCCGCTCCTCCACCCCGACCTAGACGCTCCTTTGCCCCGACCTCGCTGCTCCTTCGCCCCGACCTCGTCACTCCTTCGCCCCGAACCCGTCGCTCCTTCGCCCCGACCTCGCCCCGACCTCGTCGCTCCTTCGCCCCGACCTCGCCGCTCCTTCGCCCCGACCTCGCCGCTCCTTCGCCCCGACCTCACCGCTCCATCGCCCCGACCTCGTCGCTCCTCCGTCCCGACCTCGCCCGACCTCGCCCCGACCTCGTCGCTCCTCCGCCCCGACCTCGTCGCTCCTCCGCCCCGACCTCGTCGCTCCTCCGCCCCGACCTCGTCACTCCTTTGCCCCGAACTTGGTGCTCCTTCGCCCCGACCTCGTCGCTCCTCCGCCCCGACCTCGTCGCTCCTCCGCCCCGACCTCGTCACTCCTTTGCCCCGAACTTGGTGCTCCTTCGCCCCGACCTCGTCGCTCCCCCGCCCCGTCCTCGTCACTCCTTCGCCCCGACCTCGTCGCACCTCCGCCCCGACCTCGTCGCTCCTTCGCCCCGACCTAGTCACTCCTTCGCCCCGAACCCGTCACTCCTTCGCCCCGACCTCGCCCCGACCTCGTCGCTCCTCCGCCCCGACCTCGTCGCTCCTTCGCCCCGAACCCGTCACTCCTTCGCCCCGACCTCACCCCGACCTCGTCGCTCCTCCGCCCTGACCTCGTCACTCCTTCGCCCCGACCTCGCCCCGACCTCGCCGCTCCTCCACCCTGACCTCGTCGCTCCTTCGCCCCGACCTCGTCGCTCCTTCGCCCCGACCTCGTCGCTCCTTCGCCCCAACCTCGTCGCTCCTTCGCCCCGACCTCACCCCGACCTCGTCGCTCCTCCGCCCCGACCTCGTCACTCCTTCGCCCCGACCTCGCCCCGACCTCGTCGCTCCTCCATCCCGACCTCGCCGCTCCTCCACCCCGACCTAGACGCTCCTTTGCCCCGACCTCGCTGCTCCTTCCCCCCGACCTCGCCCCGACCTAGTTGCTCCTCCACCCCGACCTCGTCACTCCTTCGCCCCGACCTCGTCGCTCCTTCGCCCCGACCTCGTCGCTCCTCCGCCCCGACCTCGTCACTCCTTCGCCCCGACCTCGTCGCTCCTCCACCCCGACCTCGTCGCTCCTTCGCCCCGACCTCGCCCCGACCTCGCCGCTCCTTCGCCCCGACCTCGTCGCTCCTTCGCCCCGACCTCACCCCGACCTCGTCGCACCTTCGCCCTGACCTTGTCGCTCCTTCACCCCGACTTCGCCGCTCCTTCGCCCCGACCTCGTCGCTCCTTCGCCCCGACCTCGTCGCTCCTTCGCCCCAACCTCGTCGCTCCTTCGCCCCGACCTCACCCCGACCTCGTCGCTCCTCCGCCCCGACCTCGTCACTCCTTCGCCCCGACCTCGCCCCGACCTCGTCGCTCCTCCATCCCGACCTCGCCGCTCCTCCACCCCGACCTAGACGCTCCTTTGCCCCGACCTCGCTGCTCCTTCCCCCCGACCTCGCCCCGACCTAGTCACACCTTCGCCCCGACCTCGCCGCTCCTTCGCCCCGACCTCGCCGCTCCTTCGCCCCGACCTCGTCACTCCTTCGCCCCGACCTCGTCGCTCCTTCGCCCCGACCTCGTCGCTCCTTCGCCCCGACCTCGTCGCTCCTCCGCCCCGACCTCGTCACTCCTTCGCCCCGACCTCGTCGCTCCTCCACCCCGACCTCGTCGCTCCTTCGCCCCGACCTCGCCCCGACCTCGCCGCTCCTTCGCCCCGACCTCGTCGCTCCTCCGTCCCGACCTCGCCCGACCTCGCCCCGACCTCGTCGCTCCTCCGCCCCGACCTCGTCGCTCCTCCGCCCCGACCTCGTCGCTCCTCCGCCCCGACCTCGTCACTCCTTTGCCCCGAACTTGGTGCTCCTTCGCCCCGACCTCGTCGCTCCTCCGCCCCGACCTCGTCGCTCCTCCGCCCCGACCTCGTCACTCCTTTGCCCCGAACTTGGTGCTCCTTCGCCCCGACCTCGTCGCTCCCCCGCCCCGTCCTCGTCACTCCTTCGCCCCGACCTCGTCGCACCTCCGCCCCGACCTCGTCGCTCCTTCGCCCCGACCTAGTCACTCCTTCGCCCCGAACCCGTCACTCCTTCGCCCCGACCTCGCCCCGACCTCGTCGCTCCTCCGCCCCGACCTCGTCGCTCCTTCGCCCCGAACCCGTCACTCCTTCGCCCCGACCTCACCCCGACCTCGTCGCTCCTCCGCCCTGACCTCGTCACTCCTTCGCCCCGACCTCGCCCCGACCTCGCCGCTCCTCCACCCTGACCTCGTCGCTCCTTCGCCCCGACCTCGTCGCTCCTTCGCCCCGACCTCGTCGCTCCTTCGCCCCAACCTCGTCGCTCCTTCGCCCCGACCTCACCCCGACCTCGTCGCTCCTCCGCCCCGACCTCGTCACTCCTTCGCCCCGACCTCGCCCCGACCTCGTCGCTCCTCCATCCCGACCTCGCCGCTCCTCCACCCCGACCTAGACGCTCCTTTGCCCCGACCTCGCTGCTCCTTCCCCCCGACCTCGCCCCGACCTAGTTGCTCCTCCACCCCGACCTCGTCACTCCTTCGCCCCGACCTCGTCGCTCCTTCGCCCCGACCTCGTCGCTCCTCCGCCCCGACCTCGTCACTCCTTCGCCCCGACCTCGTCGCTCCTCCACCCCGACCTCGTCGCTCCTTCGCCCCGACCTCGCCCCGACCTCGCCGCTCCTTCGCCCCGACCTCGTCGCTCCTTCGCCCCGACCTCACCCCGACCTCGTCGCACCTTCGCCCTGACCTTGTCGCTCCTTCACCCCGACTTCGCCGCTCCTTCGCCCCGACCTCGTCGCTCCTTCGCCCCGACCTCGTCGCTCCTTCGCCCCAACCTCGTCGCTCCTTCGCCCCGACCTCACCCCGACCTCGTCGCTCCTCCGCCCCGACCTCGTCACTCCTTCGCCCCGACCTCGCCCCGACCTCGTCGCTCCTCCATCCCGACCTCGCCGCTCCTCCACCCCGACCTAGACGCTCCTTTGCCCCGACCTCGCTGCTCCTTCCCCCCGACCTCGCCCCGACCTAGTCACACCTTCGCCCCGACCTCGCCGCTCCTTCGCCCCGACCTCGCCGCTCCTTCGCCCCGACCTCGTCACTCCTTCGCCCCGACCTCGTCGCTCCTTCGCCCCGACCTCGTCGCTCCTTCGCCCCGACCTCGTCGCTCCTCCGCCCCGACCTCGTCACTCCTTCGCCCCGACCTCGTCGCTCCTCCACCCCGACCTCGTCGCTCCTTCGCCCCGACCTCGCCCCGACCTCGCCGCTCCTTCGCCCCGACCTCGTCGCTCCTTCGCCCCGACCTCACCCGGACCTCGTCGCACCTTCGCCCCGATCTCGTCGCACCTTCGCCCCGACCTCGCCGCTCCTTCGCCCCGACCTCGCCGCTCCTTCGCCCCGACCTCGCCGCTCCTCCGCCCCGACCTCGTCACTCCTTCGCCCCGACCTCGTCGCTCCTCCACCCCGACCTCGTCGCTCCTTCGCCCCGACCTCGCCCCGACCTCGCCGCTCCTTCGCCCCGACCTCGTCGCTCCTTCGCCCCGACCTCACCCTGACCTCGTCGCACCTTCGCCCCGATCTCGTCGCACCTTCGCCCCGACCTCGCCGCTCCTTCGCCCCGACCTCGCCGCTCCTTCGCCCCGACCTCGCCGCTCCTTCGCCCCGATCTCGTCGCACCTTCGCCCCGACCTCGCCGCTCCTTCGCCCCGACCTCGCCGCTCCTTCGCCCCGACCTCGTCGCTCCTTCGCCCCGACCTCGTCGCTCCTTCGCCCCGATCTCGCAACTCCTGATGTACCTGCCCGCGCTCCAATTAGCGATCTGGACCCCCACTACAACCACAGGGGAGGCATCATGGAAATTTCGCCGCTGCTCGAGCCTTATGTCAGCAGCTCATAATTGAATGCTTTGCTTCAAGAGTGAAGGGCACATTTGACCGTTGCCTGGCCACTCTATCCAACCATGTTGACTATTCCCCCTCATATTCCGCAAATGAGACACTACACAGGAATGGTTAAGGTGAACAAAAGAATGTATCAAACATTGTAAACTTTTATAACTTTGTTAACTTAATTTACAAACTTTGAAACTTTAATAAAAGAACATCAATTATCTGCATCCAGCTGAGTGATTAAACAACAACAACAACATTATAAACAACAGAATGCACAACATAATGCAGCAACCCCTGCCTCACTGTCTTTTACCACTGGCTTTCAACTTACCCCCTCCCTTGCCTGCTGCTCGTACCCAAAGTGGCACCACGATGGTGTGCAGCAAAGTTGCCAGAGCGCTGCTGTGTTGGGGGGAGAGATATTGGAGACACCGTCTGGGAACGCACTGGACCAGCTTGTGGCATGGAAGGCCCGGCTTCTAACTGGCGAGCCTCTTCATCGGCGTTGCCAGTCACAGGTGGTGTGGGTCTGGGTCTGGGTGTCACACTGGGGAATGCAGAGAGTATGACGGAAGGGTTTATGGACTGCACCACCTGCCCAAACTGAAGCAGAGCTCGTGCCTGTGATGCACCATATTTGGAAAGGGTACTTGCCCCATACTTTCCGGGACTCCAGTGTCACTGCTGGAGGCTACCAGTCTCATGTGGATACTGATGGCCTCACAGGTTTTGCGGCTCACACCGACAATCTGTAACCCTACCTCCGTAATGGTCGCAGTGAGATTCTCAATGGTCGCGGAAATCCTACCCAAGACATCAAGGAGCTGACTGGTGAGCTGGATGCTCTCCCTGGACAGTCCCACCATGTCCAGTGCCATGTCTGTCTTGTCTGTCAGCAGTCTAACTTTGCCGACTCACCCTCTGGAGAGATGGCATACGGGTTTCGGCCCCAGAACTGTGTTGCTGCACGCCACTAGTCCCAGGAGCCTCGGAGATCTCAAAGCCTGGGAAATTTACATCATTGTCTTCAGACGAGGTGTTTTCCGGTAGCAAAAGAGGTGTAGAGTGCATCTGTCCCCCGGAGTCGGCTGATGTGTGAACTCCTCTGCATCTTCCTCCTCCTCCTCCTCCTCCACATGATGGCCTGGCATGGAGGGTTGATCCAAAGGATGTTGTGCCTGTGATTGGTCATCTGGAAGTAGAAAGCAACAGATGAATGGTTAGCAGCAGGGGAGGGGGCAGGGTGACATGAGGAAAGTCGCATAGCGCAGGCTCATTTGAAGGACCTCCACTACTCCATTATATCTAGTCCAGAGCCAATGCATCACATTGCCCCAACCCTAGTCCAGGGAGTGTGCAGGACCTATCCTCAGTATCCAAGCAGGGGTCAGCATTTCCAGTGGCAGTTGCCTGACTTGAGATGCCGATGAGGCCTGCCACTCGCTCCTTGAGGTCTGTAAGTGGCACGGTCTGAGGCGGACTGCCACCAGTTTGCACCTGCTTGTGGCGGTTATGGGACTTCTTTGCCTACAAAGATGAAAATGGGAATGGTTACCACAGAGTCCATCTGCTCTTGTGGCACACACAGATAGCCACCAAAGCACTTATACCATGCTGTCTGAATGTAATACAGTCCTCTGTTTAATGGCCTTGGAAGTTGCACGTGGCTCATCAGGAGGACATCGAAGTGCGGAAACATCTTATGAGATCTTAGAAAGCAATCTTAATAATGTGTAAAGATCATTCATGGCAAATACGGTGCCACACTAAGCCTACCTATGTGTCATGCATTTTAGGAGGCAACCCACAGAGTGCTGAGAGACAGCAACAGCATGAGAACAAATAGTGTCAGATTTATAATTGAAGTAATAAAGGAGTGCATCAATAAAAATTGTACTCACTCTAACCACCCGACAAAGATCATGAAACATTTTTCTGCATTGCTTCCCACTCCTGGCCATTGTGTCTGAGGCAGCAATTTCCCTCCATATTCTAGTAAAAATGGCTGGCAGGGGTTTAGATCCACCCCTCCAATGTAATTCCAGCCATCTTCCCTCAACAACCCCAACAAGAGCTTTGTTTGCCTCTTGAGAGAAAATTGCCTGGCACGCTGTCTGCTGTCCTCCTCCTCCATCATCAAAATCAAATAATAAAATGGCTGATTCAGCCCTGGGTGTACTGCGCATGTGCGTGGCTGCATCCTGCATTAGTGTTTATGATCGGACAGCAGACCAGAAGCATGAGGAAAAAAAATTGCCGCATGTGCAGAATGGACGATTTTTTTAATGTGCCGGGACGTTTGTCTCTGTGGTGCAATGCCGCATTAATGCTGACGCCCATTGTGGGGAACTTTCACTTGGTGAAAGTTGCGTGCTCTGGTGCTAACGCTAACCTGGCATTAAAATTTTGATTTTGACGTGATTTGCGCTCAGAAACGGGCAAAATCGCAAAAAGCCGAAAATTCAGCCCAATGGCTTCGCTCTTTCCAATATTTCTGCACATAAAATTTCTGCTCATCCATACTAGCTGTTGGACAAGCAGCAAGACAAATCAGAGGCAGTGGAGAAGTTGAGAGCGGTGATATTGAGGTAGAGCTGGGTTTCGCCAGCCTACATGTGTGTAATGTCCTTACACACTACTATAAATTCACATGAGGCACATTCTGCAGACAAGGTCACTCTGTGACCTGAACCTTTATTCACAGAAGTGATGACCCTGCGTGGGACCTCCTTTTATATACCTGGATGACCAGGTGAGGAGTGTCTCCCACAAGTTCACCCCCTGTGGTCAAGGTGTGCATTTCTTAGGTGTATACAGTATGCACTGTTGTTACATGAAGGTTACAGTTACATGAAGGTTACATACATGACAATGTGGAACCTGACATAGTGTTTTCGATTGATGTTGCTGAGGGACAGCATGTAGCAAGGTGTAGTCTGACTAGAGCACTTTACAGTTTGATCACTACTTCCTTTGGCATGTATTCTACTGTTCATGATATGGAATTCAACATTGTCTTTGTTTTGTTTAAGTGTTTTAATTGGTTGGACACACTTATCTTTGAGTCTACTTAAGACTCCTAGGTCTCGTTCAACTTCAACCTGAGCTAGTTCAACACCTGCCATGAAGTAGACATGTTGCCCATTTTTTCCTTCCTTTATATTTGTCTGCATTAAATTCCACCTGCTATTGTTTAGCCCACTCACAGGCTGCAATTTTTCCTACCAGGTTGGGAGTGAGGCGGGCGACTTCGATGCGGATTGGAATCCCGCTGCCGGTCCCATCCACTCTGTAGAAGTGATTTTACTTTGATTGGGCTCATTAAGCCCACCCTGCGAGGTTCCCGGCCAATTAAAAGAAAGCAGGTCTGAGGACATAATTTGATGACGTGTGATCAGCCGAATTTCTTAAAGGGACCATGCCCACATTCATTTTGACAGTTGAGCTGTCAGTGTTCTGCAGTATTGAGATGCTGCAAACACTGACAATGACTGCACAAAGGTGCACGGCTGGACCCAGGCTCTTCTATGACTCCCTCCCTATGATTTTTGAAGGGAGTCCCAGCACACAGGGAGGTTCTCTTCCCTTCCCATGGGCGGAAGGGACTTCCCCAGGACACCAATGCAGCCTGGTTGCACACTGCACAGGAGACCACAAGCAGAGATATCATCAGGTGCATCTGGCTGCAGTGGTGCAAACCTTTCAATGATCTCAGTAGATCATGAAATGTTATTGCAAAGCCACACTGAATCTCATCCTGCTGTGCCACTCATCACATCCCCATCGCTCTGCATTCCATACCCTACTCCTGCACATCCTTACTCACACCAACTTACCTTGCACCTCCACCCATCCCTCTCCATCTACATTATCACATCATCATCTCATTAGACACCCCTCACACTCACCCTCATCCTTGTCCAATCATACCAACTAACAGAACATGAGGGTAGGGCGTGGGTCTTTTAGCCAATGTTCATGTAAAGTTTCTCTTAAAGTGTTGTCAAACATTGAAATCTTTATTTTCAACACTTTGCCTTCTTGGACAGATTTGTGTGCAACTTTGGAAGTGGCTGAGTGAATTGTAGTGAATGGTGAGACATAAGGGTACCCCCCTCAATGGTGATGAATGTGAAAGGAATGGCTTGGGTACTGTGGAGATGCTTTATGGAGCTGGTGTGGGATGGTGCCAACCTGGTGCATCATGTGGCAGCCAGAGTGTACAGCATCAAGTGAAATAAGTGTGGCCATGGTGACGCCATCCCTGGCCTCCCGGACTGCAATGTGGTCAGGTGCTGATGCCCTCTGTCCTGTGCAGCATCAGGTGATTGTGGAGAAGGTTGGTGTTGCTGTTGGTGATGCTGGTGTGCCTGGTGATGTTTGTGTTGGGGCTGATCGTGATGGGATTCTGAGGACAAAGGTGAGATTTTTTCAAGGACACTGATGCTGATGGAATAGATGGCAGTTGAAGTTGAGATGACAGAAGTGATCTGTCAATGGTTCGATAGGTTGTTCCAAGGAGGTGACAGTAGATAGAGAATATACTCCAAACACTTCCAACCTTCCTAAAACTGAAAAGAGTATTCCAAATCCTGAAGGCTCCAGCTTCTAACAGTTGAAAAAAAAATGAACAGCTGTGAAATGGTAGCTTTTATACCACTTTTGCAGCTGTCACCTGTTCAAAACAATGGAGAGTCACTGAATAGCTGACCTACTTACATGACATGCTCCCCAAGTGATGGGAACCTCCAGAAAAAGGTTGGAAAAATGGTTAGTAGCAGGTAAAATGCAGCTTATATATCTTTAAACAGCTTCTTAAGTATTGCCTGACCCACCGCTTCGTGCTGGGTTTGCAAAGTGCAGGCAGAGCCGGCACTTGGGAAATGTACAAGGAGGCAGGTTCAGAGCAGGATACTGCCCTTCTGTCAATCTTTTAGATTTTGACAGCCGACCCGCCTCCAAACCTGCCCTCTGAGCACCGGCAAAATTTCGGCCACATATATTGTATGACTCATTCTATAGTTTCTGGTACATCGTCCTTTGATTCCACTGCACCATCTAATATAATATCGTCTGCAGATTAATAGTTTGCACTGAGTTTCAGAATCCAAGTCATTTAGGTCAATTCGAAACAATAGTGGTCCCAACACTGAACTTTAGGGCAACCCACTCTGTGCTTCCCTGCACCCTGACATGACCCTGACATGACCCCTCTAACCTTCTATCTATCCTTCAGCAAGAAGCCAGATCACCAATCTGGATCCCAAGATATCCTCTTAGTTTTGCATCGGATGAATCTGAAACTATTTTGCGCAACCACAAAAGTGGCATTACTGGCCCATACATTTGCTAGATGCAGTGCACATTATATCCTATAATCTCGCCTTAGCAAGCATTAATACACAGAGGGGGGAAAAACTTAATATTGCACTTGTAACAATCATTATTTCACATGGTATAAATATACATCTTTTGCATAAATACAGTAAATAACATATTGTTGTACAACAGCAAAACAAGTTTTTGCGTTCTTTTCTGATGTAATTTGATTCACAAAATTCTTCCAATATAAGCAACTTAATATGCAGCCTAGTTTGGGGCCATTATTTTGTTGTAAGCCTTTAATATTTTTATAATCACTGTAAATGGATGTTTCTGAAAAACTGAAGTCATTGCTAGCAAGAGACATAGCGCAGAAGTGCCATTTGGCAATCTTCTAAAGGGTTTTCGAAAACACAACTCATACTCAGTTGCTTATGTAACCTCCCCAGCTCCGAATGTTAAGTTCATTGTAATAACTGTTCGGATTTGAACGGGGTTAATATGGCACATTATACAGTCCATGTTATCATGAAATGCAATGGTGGGTGTGTAACAAGGGTCTACAAGTCACGTCCGAGTTTTTATTCTCAGGACCCTTATGGACTTCTTGCTCATTTATCCATAATCTGGCGTGGCACTGGATTTTCCTCTGGAGTACTATCAGTGACTGAAAGAAAAAAGAAAGAAAGACTTGCTTTATATAATGCCTTTCACGACTGAAACCTGAGCAGAGAGCTGTTCCACTGTCTCCCCGTGGCCCTCTACCAAAACACTCCACCACAAGTGAGGGGGCAAATCGAACATTTACAGCCACATATTGACAGGCGCATTCCAAAGTCATGCTAATAACAAGAAAATGCCATATGATGTAGTTCCCGTTACAAACACTATAGCAATGTTGGATGGCCGGAACATTGGTGCCTTTCTGGCACCAGCATTAGTTTGATGAAGGGAGAGGATTTAAAATTAATATCTCACCCCCCACCTCCAAAGATATGTAATCAATCCCAGAATGATCAATTATACTCTACTTGGAATTCCTGAAATTTAAAAAAAATTCTTCGTGTACCCAGAGCTAGATGCCCACGCTCCACTTCGGTAGGTGCCCAGGGCCTGTAGCACTGGTTTCCCATCCTTCCCCAAGACAAGCTCTTGCATACAGTTGAAAATCTTATCAGGAGCCTGCCCAAATTATTTAAATAAGGCTAGAGTAGAGTATTAAACATAATACTGAGGCCTAACGAGTGTTTTATAAACATTTTGCATAACTTCCTTGCTTTTGTATTTTATTCCTCTATTTATAAAGCCAAGGATCCCGTATGCTTTTTTATATCTACAGCAACATACACCCTAAAGGGCAAGCACCAAATGGGAGGTGTGAGTCACATCTGCCGCTTGTCCACATTATGCAAATCAGCTGAACTCGGAAATAAAGTGTGGTTCATCAATTTTCAATTCACTCTTGCATGAACTGTGCACTATTCAACTAATGCTGGGGCCCTGGCTTGAGACAGAAATCAACCCCCATGACTCTACTCTGCCTATGTGTCAGCTTGGCCTAATTGGTAGCACTCTCCGCTCTGACTCGCACTCCATATCTTGAACACATAACCTCCATTCTATGTCAGTGAAGATCTAAGGGAGCACTGCATTGCTGAAGAAGGTAGAATTTGAATGAGACATTAAACTAAGGTTATGATGTTTCAGGTAGATGTTAAAAATACCATGGCATTGTTTGAAAAAAAGCAAAATATTTGCCTGGTGTCCTGGCCAACATTCTTTCTCCAACCAATGTCATCTAAAATAGATTAATTGATCAATCATCTTTCATTTTCTATATATGGCAGTTTGCTGTTTACTAAATGGCTAGCATGTTGCCCTTCATAACAGTTACTCTTCATCAAAGCGATTTGTTGTATATGAAGTGATTCAGGAAATTTCACAAAATGTGATAAGCTATCCATAAATGGCAATTCTTTATTAAAATAACGGAGCAGGACTCATCCAGTGCAGCAACTAAAATATCACAGTTCCACTATATTCCAGCAAACAACGGGGGTGAAATTGGTCTTTGGCAGTAGGCACAATGGGTGATAGCAAATCAACTGTTTATTTTTTTCCATTGAAATCAATTTCTCATGCTTATATCTAGAAAAGTTCAATTGTCCTCTTAAATCTCTTATAAATTTTGTCATTTTAGTTCCACACTGGAGCTGCTTTAGAATATGATTAGTACGTGATATTGACACTGCTGTACACTCAGCACAAATGGAGATTAAGCTGCATCAATGAAGGTGATTCCCAACCTTATTAAGTTTCGCCCAATCGATTAATTAAGGAGTTATTTTTATGTACTGTCAGTCTGCTATCTTCATCTCTGTAACAAACTGTGATTCTGGGGCATATAAATTATTAACCAATACTGCTCCAATGAATCTATGCTTCATTTCACTTGGTGCACTGAGTAATGAAAGCTGTCTAGATACAGTGCACATTTTTGTACTACAGGTTGTCCCTTATCCAGAACTCTCTTATCCGGAACCAACCCTCGTCGAGAACCATTCCCGGCCACCGGGTGACGCATGCGCAGAACTCTGACGTGAACAAATTGAACAAATTGAAGTCCTGGCCTTGCTGCCGACTCCCGCAATCGCTGGCCTGACTCCGCGATCCACCACCCCCCCCTCACCTCCCATGATCTCGCTGCTGCACTGCACTCCCAGCCCCAAGCCAGTCAGCCTTGATATCCCCTTGCTCAATGTCTGTACCATCCAATTTAACGTGACCACCCCCATCCAGAAAAATCCCTTATCCAGAACAGGCCGGGGGTTCCAGATAAGGGAGGTTCAACCTGTATAATAAAAATATTATGAAACATATTTTCAACCGTCAAACAATTTTCTTTCTCTGCATTGCATATAGTCCTTAAAGATAGCTATTGAATATCATATGTTTCTGATCAAGGGTTGATGTGATCAGATTTACAGAAATGGACCAGAAGGGAGATTAGATACAAATGTAGAGTGCATCAGCAGCGATATCCTGATTTCTTCCTCTTTCCTTAGTCTTGTACTATTGCATCCATCCATTCAGCCCTGGTTCCTTTTTACCATAGAATCATAGAATGTTAAAGCACAGAAACACACCATTAGGTCATTCTAGTCTGCACTAGGGATTTTCTACACATGAGTCACCTAGCCTAAATCCATTCTCTTGCTCTCTTCCCATCCCCTTTAATATTCCTCTGTTTCAAGCAATTATCTGATACCATTTGGAAAGTACTTATTGACTCTGCTTCAACAACAGAGAATTCCATATTCTAACCACCATCTGTTCAAAGAGTATTTTTGAACCGTCCCTTTAATATCTGTTTGAGATTTTCTTAAATTTGTGCCCTCTTGTTCCCAATGACCTGACCAATGGAAACAATCTATTTGCCTTATTATAACCTTTCAGAATCTTGAAGACCTCTATCAGGTTACTCCTTCACCTTCTAAGCTCTTGTGAAGATAGCCCTAACTTCTCAAATTAAGATAGAAAATGCTGGAAACACCCAGCAAGTCAGGCAGCATCTGTGGAGAAAGAAACATAGGTTTAACGTTTCAGGTCAGTTACCTTTCATCAGAACTGCAAAATTAATGCGAAACCTTATGTCTGACCTTCTGAGTGTTTGCAGTATTTTCTGTTTTTATTTCAGATTTCCAGTATCGGCAGCATTTTGAGTTTTCCTAACTTCTCGAGTCTCTCTTCATTTTAGTTTAATGGCAGGATAGGGAGGGACAGGCCCAGTGTGCCACACTCTACCAACTCCTGCCCCAACAAAGTTCCTTCATGAGCTGGCAGAAGGCAAACCTAATGCAGGATAAGATAATGTGCCATTCTCATTTCAGTTCTGCGATTCCTGCCGCTAAATGGATCATCATCATCTGCTAAAACATAAATGGACTTTTCCTAACAAACCTTTCCCTAATAAACCTTTCACTGTCAACTGTAGCACCATCACATAATGGCGGAGCAGGCTCGAGAGCCTGTATGGCCTAATCCTACTCCTAAATCTTACGTTCTTCAACATTTACATCCCTGCAGTGTCAACCAGTATGAAGTGAATATTTTAATCCTTTCTTTATCAACTTCAGCATGGTGAAGTGAAATGCTTCATTTGTTTCAAAGTCAGATCCTGAGGTAACAGGACACTGTGCTGGGTTACTACAACATCCATTCCCCCTTCTCCCATTACTTACTTTTTTAATTGCTGCAGTACTAATTTGTAGGTTGGTACTCATCGTGTCAATCAATTAGCATTTATTATTTCTTTAATCACTAAACATTATTTATACCAGCTTAGCTGCAATAAACAGTTGTGTGATGCTACAAAAGATAAAAGGACCCCAAATTTTCTAGGGGTCTGGTCGTAGATCCGATAAAAAATGACCAGGAGAAGACCTTTGGAGACGAGGAATTGGGTGGCATCCACAAATGCCAATTCTCGATCTTGAAAATGAATAATGGGGAATTCCTACGAAGATGCCCATTTGATTTATTCTAATTAGGTGAGATCGGCCTAACTCGGGATACTCCGGCAGGGTCAGGAGCGCATGTCACTGGCACATCAGCATTCCTGCTCCGCTGCACTTGCAGCTGGAGAGTGGCATTGACGAATTTCAGCCCCAAGATGTGTAATGTCCAACTTGAAGACAGCGAACGAAAATTCTTAACACTTCCAGCTGACATGAATCAATACAGTGTATTTGATGCATTATTTTTAGCGCTTGCCAAAAGCTCGCCAATCAATATTTTTAATTAAAGAGCAATAATATCAATATGTCAAGTATACATGAATAAATTTACAAGTACACAGAAAAAGTTATTGATTCATATTAAATTGATCAATTACTCTGTCAGATCGGGATAGTTCTACTAGTTTTGCTCTTTCCTTGAGAGCCAGTATTTAGAGGAAATACTCTCAGCTTTTCCAAGAATCAAATGCCTTTGATAATGCACAGTCTCATGGAAGACTGCCTCTCCCATGTGGTTTCTGCCTCTACCACCTTTCCAGGCAGTGATTTCCAGACCCCCACCACACTCTGGTGAAAACATTTCCCATCAAATCCCCTCTAAAACTTCTACCAATTACTTTAAATCTATGCCCTCTAGTTGTTGACCTCTCTGCTAAGGGAAATAGTTCCTTCCTATCCACTCTATGTAGGCCACTCATAATTTTATACACCTCAATAAGGTCTCCCCTCAGCATCCTCTGTTAAAAAGAAAACAAACCCAGACTATCCAATCTTTCCTCATAGCCAAACTTCTCCAGTCCAGGCAGCATCCTAGTAAATCTCCTCATCATCATCATTGTCGGCAGTCCATCAAAATCGAGGAAGACTTGTTTCCATTCTAAAAGTGAGTTCTGAGGTGAGTGTACAGTCCAATACGGGAATTATAGACTCTGTCACAGGTGGGACAGATAGTGGTTGAAGGAAAGGGTGGGTGGGTAGTTTGGTTTGCCGCACGCTCCTTCCGCTGCCTGCACTTGATTTCTGCATGCTCTCGATGACGGGACTCGAGGTGCTCAGCGCCCTCACGGATGCTCTTCCTCCACTTAGGGCGGTCTTGGGCCAGGGATTCCCAGGTGCCAGTGGGGATGTTGCACTTTATCAAGGAGGCTTTGATGGTGTCCTTGAAACGTTTCCTCTGCCCACCTGGGGCTCTATTGCCGTGTAGGAGTTCCAAGTAGAGCGCTTGCTTTGGAAGTCTTGTGTCGGTCATGCTGACAAAGTGGCCCGCCCAATGGAGCAGGTCAAGTGTGGTCAGTGCTTCGATATTGGGGATGTTGGCCTGAGTGAGAACACTGACATTGGTGCATCTGTCCCCCCAGGGGATTTGTAAGATCTTGCAGAGACATTGTTGGTGGTATTTCTCCAGCGCTTTGAGGTGTCTACTGTATATAGTTCACCTCTCTGAGCCATGTAGGAGGGTGGGTATCACTACTGCCCTGTAGACCATAAGCTTGGTGCAAGATTTGAGGTCCTGGTCTTTAAACAGTCTCTTCCTCAGGTGACCGAAGGTTGTGCTGGCACACTGGAGGCGGTGTTGGACCTCGTTATTGATGTCTTCCCTTGCTGATAGTAGGCTCCCGAAGTCTGGAAAATGGTCCACGTTGTCTAGTGTACCCTCCTCTGCACCCTCTCTAGTACAATCACATCTTTCCTGTAATGTGGTGACCAAACTGCACGCAGTGCTCCAGCTGTAGCCTAACTAGTGTTTTATACAGTTCAAGCTTAACCTCCCTGCTCTTGTATTCTATGCTGTGGCTAAACAAGGCAAATATTCCTTATGCCTTCTTAACCACTTTATCTACCTGTCCTGCTATCTTCAGGGATCTGTGGACATGCACTCCAAGATCCCATTGTTCCTCTATACTTCTCAGTGTCCTACCATTTAATGTGTATTCCCTTGCCTTGTTAGCCCTCCCCAAATGCATTGCCTCACACTTCTTCAATTGATTTCCATTTGCCACTGTTCTGCCCACCTGACCAGTTCATTGATATCTTCCTGCAGTTCGTAGCTTTCTTCTTCATTATCAATCACACGGGATATTTTTGTTTTATCTGCAAGCTTCTTGATCATACCCCCTACATTCAAGTCTAAATTATTGATATATACCACGAAAAGCAAGGGACCCAGTACTGAGACCTGCGGAATCCCACTGGAAATATCCTTCCAGTCACAAAAACACCATCAACCATTACCCTTTGCTTCCTGCCTCTGAGCCAACTTTGGATCCAGCTTGCCACTTTGCTCTGGATCCCATGGGCTTTTACTTTCGTGATCAGTCTGCCATGTGGGACCTTATCAAAAACCTTGCTAAAATCCATATAGACTACATTAAATGCAATACCCTCATCGACCCTCCTTGTTACTTCCTCAAAAAATTCAATCAAGTTAGTCAGACATGACCTTCCCTTAACAAATCCATGCTGACTGCCCTTGATTAATCTGTGTCTTTCTAACTGAAGATTTATCCTTTCCCTCAGAATTTTTTGCAATAATTTTCCCACCACTGAGGTTAGGCTGACTGGCCTGTAATTACTCAGTCTATCCCTTTCTCTCTTTTTAAACCAAGGTACAATGTTAGCAGTCCTCCTGTGTTCTGACACCACACCTGTAGTCAGAGAGGATTGGAAAATGATGGTCAGAGCCTTTGCTATTTCCTCTTCTGCTTCTCTTAACAGCCTGGGATACATTTAATCCGGGCCAAGGGATTTATCCACTTTCAAAGCTGCTAAATGCCTTAATACTTCCTCTCTTTGCCTCTACCTCTCTGCCCCTGCCATTACCTCTATCTAACCACATTGAAGAAGTACTTGAATGTGTACTTAAAGTGCTGAGACCTACAAGGTTATGGACCAATTGTTAGAAAATAGGATTAGGTTGGATAGCTCTTTGTCGGCCGGCACATGGGCCGAAATGGCCTCCTTCCGTGCTGTAAATTTCTATAATTCTATGATTCCATGGGGCATGCTCTAAAACTTCAACCAATCATCCAAAAATGTTATTGAATTTTAAGTAGAAGTAATTCATTCCAAAAAAGAGATAAGATACATGTGTGTGCAATACTTGTAGATATCATTTACAGAGACATAGGAGGAGCTATTGGTTCCTATCATGTCCTTTTTATGGGCAAAAAATTGATCTCTGGTGCCCGAATCCCCAACGGAAGTGTACCGGCAGCCAGTGACTTCCAAGTGTCAGCGGGAGTTCGTGGTCGGAGGCGGGAGTTCGGGAGGCGAGCGGCATACAAGAGGCCCGTCAGTGAGCAGCGGGAGTTCGTGGTCGGAGGCAGGAGTTCGGGAGGCGAGCGGCCTACAAGAGGCCTGTCAGTGAGCAGCAGCAGTTCGTGGTTGGATGCGGGAGTTCAGGAGGGAGTGGCCCATAAAGGCCCATCAGTGAACAGAGGGAGTTCATGGTCGGAGGCAGGAGTTCAGGAGGCGAGCGGCCTACAAGAGGCCCGCCAGTGAGCAGCGGGAGTTCGTGGTCGGAGACGGGAGTCCGGGGAGTCGGAGCGGCCTATAAAGGCCAGCTGGTGCAGCTGCAGCAGGGAGGCAGAAAAAAATCGAGCAGCGTGAGTCCGGGGGTGCGTGGAGAGGCCTATAAAGGCCCAACGTCGGAGGAGGAGCGGCAGTTCGAGCAGCGCGAGTCCGGGGTGCGTGGAGAGGCCTATAAAGGCCCAACGTCGGAGGAGGAGCGGCAGTTCGAGCAGCGCCAGTCCAGGGTGTGTGGTGAGGCCTATAAAGGCCCAACATCGGAGGAGGAGCAGCAGTTCGAGCAGCGCCAGTCCGGGGTGTGTGGAGAGGCGGAGCTTGTGCAGCTCCAGCCGGGAGAAAAAGCAAAAAAGAAGTAGAAAGAAATCAAAAGGTGACGTCACAGCCAAAGGGGTAAGTGATTGGCTGGTGATTGGTGAGTAGCTTTCCTTTTTCTTTTTTATATCAGTAAGTAAGCCGTTAACATTGTTGTCACCAAATTAAGTGTATCGAAGCGTTAAGTCATGGCAGGAGAGCTCGGTCGCGTGATATGCTCCTCCTGTACCATGTGGGAACTCAGGGACACTTCCAGTGTCACTGGCGACTAAGTGTGCGGGAAGTGTATCCGCCTCCAGCTCCTGACAGACCGCGTTGCGGCTTTGGATCTGAGGGTGGATTCACTCTGAAGCATCCACGATGCTGAGAATGACGTGAGTAGCACATGTAGCGAGTTGGTCTTACCGCAGGTGAAGGGTCCACAGCCAGCTAGGGAATGGAAGACCAGCAGGAAGAGCAGTGCAAGGAAGGTAGTGCAGGGGTCCCCTGCGGTCATCCCCCTGCAAAACAGATACAGTAGTTTGAGTACTGTTGAGGGGGATGATTCATCAGGGGAGGGCAGCAGCAGCCAAGTTCATGGCACCGTGGCTGGCTCTGTTGCATAGGAGGGCAGAAAAAAGAGTGGGAGAGCGATAGTGATAGGGGATTTAATTGTAAGGGGAATAGATCGGCGTTTCTGCGGCCGCAACCGAGACTCCAGGATGGTATGTTGCCTCCCTGGTGCAAGGGTCAAGGATGTCTCGGAGCGGGTGCAGGACATTCTGAAAAGGGAGGGAGAATAGCCAGTTGTTGTGGTGCACATTGGTACCAACGACATAGGTAAAAAAAGGGATGAGGTCCTACGAGACGAATTTAAGGAGCTAGGAGCTAAATTAAAAAGTAGGACCTCAAAAGTAGTAATCTCGGGATTGCTACCAGTGCCACGGGCGAGTCAGAGTAGGAATCGCAGGATAGCGTGGCTTGAGCAGTGGTGCAGCAGGGAGGGATTCAAATTCCTGGGCATTGGAACTGGTTCTCGGGGAGGTGGGACCTGTACAAACCGGACGGTCTGCACCTGGGCGGAACCGGAACCAATGTCCTAGGGGGAGTGTTTGCTAGTGCTGTTGGGTAGGAGTTAAACAAATATGGCAGGGGGATGGGAACCAATGCAGGGAGACAGAGGGAAACAAAATGGAGACAGAAGCAAAAGACAGAAAGGAGATGAGTAAAAGTGGAGGGCAGAGAAACCCAAGGCAAAAAACAAAAAGGGCCACTGTACAGCAAAATTCTAAAGGGTCAAAGTGTAATAAAAAGACAAGCCTGAAAGCTTGGTGCCTCAATGCGAGGAGTATTCGGAACCCAGGAGAGGGCTCTGAGCTAGTTAGAGTGGGTGAGAGCGCAGATGAACAGGACCCCAAGAAAGAATGCAAAAGGCAGGAGGCAACAGAGCAGTGTAGCACTGGGGTAAGTGTAAACCACAAGGTGATAGGAAGGGACAATATGTATAAATATAACGGGGCTGCAGGAGGGGTCAAAACTAAAAATCATGGTTTAAAAACTAGTATTAAAACACTCTACCTAAACGCCACAGCATTCGAAATAAAGCAAATGAGTTGATGGCACAAATCATTACAAATGGGTATGATTTGGTGGCCATTACAGAAATGTGGTTGCAGGGTGGGCAAGACTGGGAATTAAACATACAGGCGTATCTGACAATTCGGAAGGATAGACAAGAAGGGAAAGGAGGTGGGGTAGCTCTGTTAATAAAGGATGATATCAGGGCAGTTGTGAGAGATGATATTGGCTCTAATGTGGGTGGAGATTAGAGATAGTAAGGGGAAAAAGTCACTGGTGGGCGTAGTTTATAGGCCCCTACATAATAACTTCACGGTGGGGCGGACAATAATCAAGGGAATAATAGAGGCATGTGAAAAAGGAATGGCAGTAATCATGGGGGATTTTAACATACATATCGATTGGTCAAATCAAATCGCACGGGGTAGCCTGGAGGAGGAATTCATAGAATGCATACGGAATTGTTTCTTCGAACAGTATGTTACAGAACCTACAAGGAAGCAAGCTTGGATCTGGTCCTGTGTAATGAGACAGGAATAATAAACGATCTCCTAGTAAAAGATCCTCTCGGAATGAGTGATCACAGTATGGTTGAATTTGTAATACAGATTGAGGGTGAGGAAGTAGTGTCTCAAACGAGCGTACTATGCTTAAACAAAGGGGACTACAGTGGGATGAGGGCAGAGTTAGCTAAAGTAGACTGGGAACACAGACTAAACGGTGGCACAACTGAGGAACAGTGGAGGACTTTTAAGGAGCTCTTTCATAGTGCTCAACAAAAATATAGTCCAGTGAAAAAGAAGGGCGGTAAGAGAAGGGATAACCAACCGTGGATAACCAAGGAAATAAAGGAGAGTATCAAATTAAAAACCAATGCGTATAAGGTGGCCAAGGTTAGTGGGAAGCTAGAAGATTGGGAAAATTTTAAACGACAGCAAAGAATGACTAAGAAAGCAATAAAGAAAGGAAAGATAGATTACGAAAGTAAACTTGCGCAAAACATAAAAACAGATAGTAAAAGCTTTTACAGATATATAAAACGGAAGAGAGTGACGAAAGTAAATGTTGATCCCTTAGAAGATGAGAAGGGGGATTTAATAATGGGAAATGTGGAAATGGCTGAGACCTTAAACAATTATTTTGCTTCGGTCTTCACAGTGGAAGACACAAAAACCATGCCAAAAATTGCTGGTCACGGGAATGTGGGAAGGGAGGACCTTGAGACAATCACTATCACTAGGAGGGTAGTACTGGACAGGCTAATGGGACTCAAAGTAGAAAAGTCCCCTGGTCCTGATGAAATGCATCCCAGAGTATTAAAAGAGATGGCAGAAGTTATAGCAGATGCATTCATTATAATCTACCAAAATTCTCTGGACTCTGGGGAGGTACCAGCGGATTGGAAAGCAGTAATGTAACACCTCTGTTTAAAAAAGGGGGCAGACAAAAGGCAGGTAACTATAGGCCGGTTAGTTTAACATCTGTAGTGGGGAAAATGCTTGAAGCTATCATTAAGGAAGAAATAGCAGGACATCTAGATAGGAATAGTGCAATCAAGCAGACGCAGCATGGATTCATGAAGGGGAAATCATGTTTAACTAATTTACTGGAATTCTTTGAGGATATAACGAGCATGGTGTACCGATGGATGTGGTGTATTTAGATTTCCAAAAGGCACTCGATAAGGTGCTACACAAAAGGTTACTGCAGAAGATAAAGGTACGCGGAGTCAGAGGAAATGTATTAGCATGGATAGAGAATTGGCTGGCTAACAGAAAGCAGAGAGTCGGGATAAATGGGTCCTTTTCAGGTTGGAAATCGGTGGTTAGTGGTGTGCCACAGGGATCGGTGGCTGGGACCACAACTGTTTACAATATACATAGATGACCTGGAAGAGGGGACAGAGTGTAGTGTAACAAAATTTGAAGATGACACAAAGATTAGTGGGAAAGCGGGTTGTGAAGAGGACACAGAGAGGCTGCAAAGAGATTCAGATAGGTTGAGCGAATGGGCTAAGGTTTGGCAGATGGAATACAATGTCAGAAAATGTGAGGTCATCCACCTTGGGAAAAAACAGTAAAAGGGAATATTATTTGAATGGGGAGAAATTACAACATGCTGCGGTGCAGAGGGACCTGGGGGTCCTTGTGCATGAATCCCAAAAATTTAGTTTGCAGGTGCAGCAGGTAATCAGGAAGGCGAATGGAATGTTGGCCTTCATTGCGAAAGGGATGGAGTACAAAAGCAGGGAGGTCCTGCTGCAACTGTACAGGTTATTGGTGAGGCCACACCTGGAGTACTGCGTACAGTTTTGGTCACTTTACTTAAGGAAGGATATACTAGCCTTGGAGGGGGTACAGAGACGATTCACTCGGCTGATTTTGGAGATGAGGGGGTTACCTTATGATGATAGATTGAGTAGACTGGGTCTTTACTCGTTGGGGTTCAGAAGGATGAGGGGTGATCTTATAGAAACATTTAAAATAATGAAAGGGATAGACAAGATAGAGGCAGAGAGGTTGTTTCCACTGGTCGGGGAGACTTGAACTAGGGGGCACAACCTCAAAATACGGGGGAGCCAATTTAAAACTGAGTTGAGAAGGAATTTCTTCTCCCAGAGGGTTGTGAATCTGTGGAATTCGCTGCCCAAGGAAGCAGTTGAGGCTAGCTCATTGAATGTATTCAAGGCACAGATAGATAGATTTTTAACCAATAAGGGAATTAAGGGTTATGGGGAGTGGGCGGGTAAGTGGAGCTGAGTCCACGGCCAGATCAGCCATGATCTTGTTGAATGGCGGAGCAGGCTCGAGGGGCTAGATGGCCTACTCCTGTTCCTAATTCTTATGTTCTTATGTTCTTATGTTCTTATGTTCTAATGACAACCATGTTCCCACCAAGAGTATCATCGAGGAGACCATCAGGGTACTCAAGCAATGGTTCTGCTCCCTTGACAGCTTGATTGGAGCCCTCCAGTACTCGTCGGAGCAAGTGTCCATTTTGCAGTGGTCTACTGTATTCTCCACAACTTGGCCATCATGAGGGCGCAACCCTTGCCACCAGGGATTGCAGGATCACTTCAGTAGGAGGAGGAGGAGGAGGGAGAGGAGGGAGGGGCAAGCAGCAATCCCCATTCCAGATGGATTGTCTGTGAACGCCTCATCAGACTTCAAGTCTAGTTAATGAAACCCCAGATCCCCGTTGCTCACCATTTCCCCTTCCACTGCAGCACTGAGGTGTTGCATCGCTTCCGTCTGTACTGCAATGGATGCTGCAAGATCACACATTACAACCAGCATCATCTGTGGGTCCACAAGGTCTCTCCTGGGGTTGTCCATCCTGGAAATCAAGGGCTACAAGCTTCGTGCGAAGCCCTGTCCAATGTTGGAACCAGACTCCTCCATGCTTCTTGACACTGACAAGAGGAACTCTGGCATGCATTTTTATGTGCGTGCTCATCATCGCTCTTCTAAAGGCCGCCCCATCGAGATCATCGCCTGAGTCCTGTGCAGTAGAACTTGTGCGCGAACTCGCCCTCTGTAGATCTGGAACACGAGCTATCCATTCCCCCAGGCCTGGCTGCAATCCACTCGTGCCCAGTGACTCACCATATGCAGATCCTGCCTCTATACTATGCTCTACATTCCTTGGGGTGCCATTTTCCGAGCTGGTGTCTGTGAGTGTCAAAGGCAGTGCTGGTGTCTCTTATTCTTCTTCTTGTTCGTCTCCTCCTTCAGTTTGTTCAACATGAGGGACCAGCCGGCCTGCTGGCAGTTCTTGGGTACCTGAAGGCAGCAAGGCACAAGGATCGGGTTGTGGTAAGCAGGATATTCATGCACTGTCAGCAGCTTATAAGTGAGAAGAGATTGTGGTTCTGAGGGGGATGTGGGATGTGAGACAATGTGTACCGCCATCATCAACAACAGCTTCAACCTTTCCACTGGCCACAAACTCCATCACTACCCCTACAATAATTTCAAGCACCAATTCCTCCAGGTCAGTCAGGTTCTATATTGCAGCTCGGCCGCTTCCCCTCTGCCCTTGCTCCCTCCAGTTCTGTGCCACCTTTGCCTGCAAGAGAAAAGGAGGTGTGTCAGTGAGTGTAGTGCAATGTGTTTGGTTGATATGCCTGCCATAGTTCAATAGCTGTTGATGTGTGCAAGGTGTGAGATGTGGGTGTGAGTGTTGCAGCAGTGGTAAGGTTGTGAGGGTGAAATGAAGCCATGATTGTCAGGTCTGAATGGGATAGCTAGAGATTGTTGGTAGGTGAGTGATGTGGTGCATTGAGCAGCGTGTGAGGCTTGTGGTGCAGATTATGGGATATGGCATTTTTTGAAACCTTCACTCACCTTAACCGGCCATGTGAGGTTATTAAACTTTTTGGCATTGGATCCAGGTCCTTGGAACCACATTGGTGGCCACGATGGAGTCAGCAATCTCACCCCACATCATTCTGCAAATGGCCTTGGTTGGCCTCTTGCCACATAGCGGGTACAGGGGGGACAGACCACCTTCATTGTACGGCCAGGACCAAGGCTTCCAGTGCAACATCTGAAAACCTTCCTGCTCAATCTCTTGGTTGCTGTGCCATGCCTTGCTCTACAATGACAATGAGGTGCTTCTGCACTTTAAGTAGTGCAGATAGCCGAGGCCAAATTTTATTGCCCATTTTTGGGCCACATCCAATTTCTGGGCTGCAAATTGTATATTAATAGACAAACTGATAGAACAATAATGGGAAATATTTAAAGGAGAGAACAATAGTGTTCAGGAAAAATATATTCCACTAAAAACTTGGGAGGAGATAGCAGAGGCACTAATATCCATATATAAAAATTCAATAGATAAAGGAATAGTGCCAGATGACTGGCAAACAGCAAATGTAATTCATTTCTTCAAAAAGGGAGATAAAACTAATTAAGGGAACTATAGACCAGTTAACTTAGTGACAGTGGTAGGAAAGATGTAATAAGAACATAAAAAGAAGGAGCAGGAGTAGGCCATTTGGCCCCTCGAGCCTGTTCCACCATTCAATAAGATTCTAGCTGATCTGATCCTGGCCTCAACTCCACTTCCCCGCCCACTCCCCATAACCCTTGACTCCTTTATCATTTAAAAATCTGTCTATCTCCACCTTAAATACATTCAATGATCCAGCCTCCACAGCTGCCTGGGGTAGAGAATTCCAAAGATTCACGACCTTCTGAGAGAAGAAATTCCTCTTCATTTCTGTCTTAAATGGGCGACCCCTTATTCTGAAACTATGCCTCCTAGTTCTAGATTCCCCCATGAGGGGAAACATCCTCTCTGCATCTACCCTGTCCAGCCCCCTCAGAATTTTATATGTTTCAATAAAATCAACTCTCATTCTTCTAAACTCCAATGAGTATAGGCCCAACCTATTTAACCTCTCTTCATATGACAACCCCTTCATCTTAGAAATCAACCTAGTGAACCATCTCTGAACTGCCTCCAATGCAAGTATATCCTTCCTTAAATAAGGAGACCAAAACTGTATGCAGTACTCCATGTGTGGTCTTACCAACAGTTGTAGCAGGACTTCCCTGCTTTTATACTCCATCCCCCTTGCAATAAAGGCCAACATTCCATTTGCCTTCCTGATTACTTGCTGTACCTGCATACTAACTTTTTGTGTTTCATGTACAAGAACCACTAGATCCCTCTGTACTGCAGCATTTTGTAATTTCTCCCCATTGAAATAATAATTTGTTTTTTTATTTTTCCTACCAACGTGGATAACCTCACATTTTCCCACATTATACTCCATCTGCCAAATTTTTGCCCACTCTCTGAGCCTATCTATATACCTTTGTAGATTCTTTACGGTCTCCTCACAACTTGCTTTCCCACCTATCTTTGTATCATCAGCAAATTTGGCTACGTTTCACACGACCCCTTCATCCAAGTCATTAATATAAATTGTAAATAGTTGAAACCCCAGCACTGATCCTTGTGGCACCTCACTAGTTACAGTTTGCCAACCTGAAAGTGACCCATTTATCCCGAATCTGTTTTCTGCTAGTTAGCTGATCCTCTATCCACGCTAATATATTACCACCAACCCTGTGAGTTCCCATATCTGCCTCACTCATAGTCACACCCTTCTGTCCCTGATCACGGACCAAATTTGAATTATTTAACTTAAGGGGTGTGACTCCCTGCTGGAATACAGCGTGGAGGCCCCGGGAGCAAGATGGAGGCATACTACTCGAGGGAGCAGCGCGAGCTGGTGCAGGAGGGCGATGGCAGCGAAGAGTGACATCATCAAGGCCCAGGTCGGTGATTGGAGCATGGGCAGATACAGCAGGAGCGGTGAGATCGGGGTGAAGGAGCAGCGAGAGATAGTAGATGGACATGATCGGGCCCAGGGGAGGTGTGAGTTCGGGGCCAGGGGCGAAGGGACAGCATGGGCCAGCCCACACTGCGATATGTGTGCACACTAGGTCCGTGCAGCAGAGCTGGTCTCCAGTCGTCTTGGGTAATCCTTGCCATTGGACCAAGACCTAGCTCTGTCAAGCCCGTGTGGTGGCTGGTGTGCAACGGCCACCACACGTTAAAAAAAATCCATGCATAGGCATCTTCCACTTTTCAGGATGTTTTTCAGGTCTGTTATGTATGCAATAAAGGTACAAACTGAATACTGTTTAACTGAACAAGGTACAACCTTGTTCCTACTTTATTATGGACAAAAGTGCCTGACTCACAAAATGGCTGGCCTTTTATGCCAGAGCAACACCATGTGTGTGCTGCTCAGTGGCCTCCAACAATGACACCATCTGGTGGCTACAAACAGCATGTACACACAGGACAATACCCTCCTCTGAGCTCTTATAACAGTCTTTCACAGGTTAAGACGGTCCGGTGCTTTACGTTCCCGGGTTGACCGCCTCAGTTCGATTCCGGCCTTGGGTGAATGTGCCAAGTTTATTGTGGCAGGTGGTTGTGGCTGACCTGTTGGGGTTGGCAGTGGCCATGTCAGGAATTGCAAGTCCATTTTTATTGAACAAGTCATGATGGAAATTCCGGGTTCACTGATGACCGTTGAGTCCACTGAAGGCTACTGGTAGGTTGGTTGGCCATCAACGGTTTCTTCGTCTGACTGTTCTGGCTCGTCTGTGTGCCTCAGCTTTGTTTGATCCATGTGTTTCCTGCAAGTTTGCTCATTCTTGAGCTTAATAAAAAATACTCTGTTGCCCTCCTTGGCCATGACCGTACAAGCGATCCATTTGGGACCCTGGCCATAATTCTACACATATACAGGATCATTAACAGAAATCTGGCGTGACACAGTTGCACGATCATGGTACCCTTGTTGACTCTGTCTTCTGTATTCAACATGATTACTTAAATCTGGGTGTACAAGAGATAATTTGGTCTTAAGACCTTTTTTCATCATGAGTTCAGCAGGCGAGACCCCTATGAGTGTGTGGGGTCTGTAATGTCTGTAAGCTTGTAATGTGTGTAGCTCCACACTGTGGATGTGGACGTATTGTATACTGCAACTGCAGAGTTAATAATAAACAGAACCAGGCAGATTCCAGAGGCTTCCGAGAGAGAGCTGCCTGCCATGTTAGGAGCTGTGTGTGCTGTGCTCTGTGAATATATCACATTTGCGAGAGAGGTGGGATTTTTCGGATGATTTAAAGCTTAGATTTTGTTGGTGAAGGATTCAGCCAGCCGACAGAGAGACTTTGGAAGTTTCTGTCTTTGAAAAAAGCTACAAAATCCGAGGTAAAATACAGCACAGGGTGTGAACAGCTAGAGATTAAAGGTCAGGTGTAATGGGACATTTGGGGGAATATAGACACCACCGGGAACACTTTAAAGCGGATCGGCTAGAAATGTATTTTCACTGCAAATAACATAATTGAAGTTCCAGACAATGCAGTCCAGAACCGGGCTGTGTTGGAACGTAAGAAAGCGATCTTCTTATTGGAAGCAGGTCCGGCATTGTACAAAACCCTTGTAAATCTGCTTGTGCCTGACGAGCCAAAGGACATAACGCTTAAAGAGATTTTAACGAAGCTGGAGCAGCACTATAACCCCAAACCGTTAGAAATTGCTGAAAGCTATCATTTCGGGATTCGGAATCAAAAAGCTGATGAAAGTATCAGTGATTACATCGTAGCATTAAAAAAGCTATCGATGCACTGTAATTTTGGAAACTTTCAAAACCAAGCAATACGGGATCGTTTTGTTTGTGAGGTGAAAAATGATGCGATCAGAAGGAAGTTATTGACGACGGATGACTTGACTTTTGAGATTGCTTGTCAGACGGTGAGGTCGATGGGCATGGCTGAACAATATTCCCGAGAATTAAATCATAATTACGGTCATCAGTCAACCGAGGTAAATCACCTGCAGGTTCAAAGTAAATGACGGTGGGGGCCCAAAGTCTCAGAAACTGGAAATTCTAACAGAGCATCGAAGTCGTGCTATAGGTGCCTGGGACAACACATTGCTCAAAGTTGTCCATACGTGAAGGCAGAGTGTTTCTTCTGCAGAAAGATTGGGCACCTTGCAAAGGCATGCCGACTGAAGGGTAAACCAGTTTTTAAAGCTATGAGTCCAGCGTTCAAAGCTATGAGTAGAAATCCCAAGAGACTGCATAGCATAGAAGAACAACAACAGGACGGGGAGATGTTAGAATTACACATCATCAGGAGCACGAGGTTAACGGACAGCAATTCTGAAAGCATCAAAATCCACATAGATGTTGCGGGATTCAAGATACAAATGGAAATTGACACGGGTGCATCCGTGAGTGTAGTACCGGAGTCGCTGTACCTCGACAAATTGCGTGATTTCCAACTGGAGAAATCCAAGATAGAGCTGCGAGGCTACTCGGGAGAGAAAATTCCTGTGGTAGGTTGTATCACTGTACCGGTGAAATATAAAGATGAATTTCAGAACTTGCCTCTAATAGTAGTGAAAGGAGACAAACCTGCCGTACTAGGAAGAAATTGGTTGAGCTCACTGAAGCTGGATTGGAGTAAGATTTTCTGTATGGAAGCGAGATTTTCATCAACGGATGAGGTTATCAAGAAGTATCCGAAGGTGTTCTGCGAAACGGGCAGTCCGATCGAAGGCTTCAAGGCGAGTGTCAGGGTACAGATGGACGCTAGATCGGTTTACTACAAGCCACGTTCCATACCATATGCACTCAAGGAGAAAGTTGAGCAAGAACTCAAATGACTAGAGACTCAGAACATTATTTGTAAGATAGATCGATGTAATTGGGCTAAACCCATTGTTGTTGTACCTAAGTCCGATGATAAGGTAAGATTGTGTGGTGATTATAAAGTAACGTAAACCAGGTTCTAGAGGGTAATGTCCCCAATACATTGCCGAATATAGAAGATTTGTTCACAACACTGACAGGTGGTCAGATCTTCTCAAAACTCGATCTTACGAATGCCTACTTACAGCTTGAACTAGATGAGGAGTCCAAGTCATGTTTGACTATAAATATTCATCTAGGCCTATATCAATTTAATAGGCTACCGTTTGGAGTGTCTTCCGCCCCTGCCATATTCCAAGGGGTGATTAACCAGATTTTGCAAGGTATTGAAGGGGTAGTATGTTATTTGGATGACATACTAATTTCAGCACCAAATAGGCAAATTCATAATAACATATTGAATGAAGTCCTCAAATGACTAGAAAAGCACAGAGTACGAGTGTCTGCTCGTAAGTGTGAGTAATTTAAAAACTCAGTGGAGTACTTAGGGTACAGAGTAGACAAAGATGGTTTAAATTCAACCATGGAAAAATAATGCAATTAGAAATGCACCCACTCCCAGGAATGTCACTGAACTTCGTTCATTCTTGGGTCTTTTGAATTATTATGAGAAGTTCCTGCCAAATTTGGCTACAGTATTACATCCACTGAATGAACTATTGAAAAAAACAGGTCCATTGGAAGTGGTCAAAAGAATGCGATACAGCATTCAAGGAGTGTAAAAGCAAATTGGTAGAGAGCACCATGTTAGTTCACTATGACATATCTAAGGACATTAAGCTAGCATGTGATGCCTCTCCATATGGAGTTGGGGCAGTGATCTCTCATGTATCAAGTAGTGGGGAGGAGAGACCAATTGCTTTTGCTTTACGCACTCTCAGTGCCAGTGAGAGTAATTATGCACAAATTGAAAGGGAAGCTTTGGCATTAATTTTTGGGGTCAAGAAGTTTCACAAATACTTGTATGGTCGTAAGTTTACTATCGTTACGGAACATAAGCCCCTACCAGCAATCCTCCATCCAAAGTCCCTAGTTCCAACATTAGCTGCAGCCCGAATGCAGAGATGGGCTTTGATTTTGTCAGCATATACATATGATATTGAATACAGACGATCAGCTGATCACAGTAATGCTGATGCAATGTCTAGATTGCTTTCCCCATCACAAGTTACACCCAATAGGAAAGAAGTGTTTTATTTTTCATACATTGATGAACTGCCAGTCACAGCTGAAGCGATTGGTAGAGCAACCAAACGTGACCCAGTGATGTCAAAGGTGTATGAGTATATTGCAAATGGATGGCCAAACCAGGTAACAGACAAAGATATTCATCCATTCTTCATTCGTAGGAATGAATTATCAGTTGATAAAGATTATATCATGTGGGATGCAAGAGTGGACATACCAAATAAATTCAGTTCCAAATTATTAGGAGACCTCCATGACAAGCACCTGGGAATGTGCTTGACCAAGAGTTTTGCACGCAGTTATTTATGGTGGCCAGGTCTTGATAAAGATATAGAGTACATCGTGAGTCAGTGTACGACATGTCAATCGGTAAGCAAGCAACCACCATCAGTACCATTACAGCCATGGAAATGGCCTCCCAGGGTGTGACAAAGGCTACATATTGATTTTGCTGAGCTAGAAGGACAACAATTGTTCATTGTGATTGATAGCCATTCAAAGTGGGTTGAGGTGTTTCCAATGTGGAAAATAACAAGTAAAACATTGGACATTTTGTGAAAATTATTTTCTTCATTTGGCCTCCCTGAAGAGATTGTTTCAGATAATGGACTACAATTTCGTTCAGAAGAATTTGCACAATTCACGAGAAAAAATGGGATGAAACATACCAAGGTTCCACCATACCATCCTGCTTCAAATGGTGCAACAGAGTGCACTGTACAAATTGTAAAACGTGCCCTCATAAAACAAATGTTAGATCCATATCCAAGAAAATGACAGTTGTCATTGGACCACAAATTGGAAAATTTTTTGATTACAGATCAAAATACTCCTCATACAACTACTGGTAGAACACCAGCAGAGTTGTTTCTCCAACGACAGCCATGAACCAGATTCTCATTGTTAAAGCCAAATTTGGCACAGTCCGTAGAAGAGACACAATTAAGACAAAAAGAGAATCATGATAGAGGTAGAGTAAAAGAGAGAAGAATGAAATTAAACCAGAAGGTGAGAGTGAAGAACCATCACCATAAATAAGTAAAGTGGTTACCAGGAAGAGTGGTGAAGATATGTGGTCCTCGACATATTTGGTAAAGATGTTTGATAATGGACAGGTTAGGTTTGTTCATATTGATCATATTTTACCTACAGACATGGAAGAAGTTGAAGGTGGGAATGATTCAATTATTTCTGATTCATCAGATGGTTTTGATACACCAGGAGCATATCCTAAATCCAATGTACTGGAAACAAATCCAGGAGAGTATCAGAATGAAAGTCTGAGTCCGAGTCAGGAAAACAAAGAGCCTGAAGTTAGAGTGAGTTCAAATGAAAATCAAGGACATTCTGTGGAGGAAAACGTTCCTCAGGATGAGCCTCGAATGAGTGTGAAATCGACACCAGGTTTGGAAGGTTCTGTTCAAGAGGGAAGGTATCCTCTTCGAAACAAAAACAAGTGGTAAAGTTAAATTTGTAAATATGGAAAAAAAAATACATTTATATCATGTGTTATGTATAAAAATGAAAGTTATGTATAATGTTTGTTATAATAACTTCTTCATCAAGGAGGGAGAAGTGTAATATCTGTAAGCTTGTAATGTGTGTAGCTCCACACTGTGGATATAGACGTATTGTGTACTGCAACTGCAGAGTTAATAATAAACAGAACCAGGCAGATGCCGGAGGCTTCCGAGAGAGAGCTGCCTGCCATGTTAGGAGCTGTGTGTGCTGTGTTCTGTGAATATATCACAGGGTCTTGTCCTGTAACTCAGCAGTATGCAAGACAAGTGGGTCTGCAGTGACCCTTGGCTTACTCTCCTCATGCTTTGCTTGATAATTTGTACTGCACGTCCTGCTTGCCCGTTGGACGCAGGCTTGAACGGTGCTGACCTTACATGTTTCATGCCGTTAAGTTTTACAAACTCCTGAAACTCCTGACTGGTGAAGCACAACCCATTGTCGCTCACCACTATGTCAGGCGAACATGACATTGAGATTCTCTATGGTTGCCATGGATGTACTGGATGACATGATTATGCATTCTATCCACTTTGAATAAGCATCGACCACCACTAAAAACATCTTTCCCAGGAAGGGACCTGCAAAATCTACATGGATCCTGGACCAAGGTTTGGATGGCCATGACCACAGACTCAGCGGCGATTCCGCTGGTGCTTTGCTGAGCTGCAGGCAGGTGTTGCACTGATGCACGCATGCTTCCAGCTCAGAATCAATTCCTGGCCACCATACGTGGGACCTGGCGATGGCCTTCATCATCACTATACCACGATTTGTGCTGTGTAACTCACGCACAAACTTCTCTCTCCCTTTCTTAGGCATTACAACTTGATTGCCCCATAATATGCAATCTGCTTGAACAGACAGTTCGTCCTTGCGACGACTGTACGGTTTGGCCTCCCCGCACATTTGTTTAGGTATGGCAGACCAATCCCCTTTGAGGATGCAACCCTTTACCACCGATAATATCATGTTTTGGCTGGTCCAGGTCTTAACTTGTTGAGCTGTGACAGGGGTACCTTCACTCTCAAAAGCATCCATGATTAACATTAAATCTGCCGGTTGTGGCATTTCCACCTCCGGTGTGGACAACAGCAACCGACTCAAAGCATCGGCATAATTCTCTGTGCCAGGTCTGTGGCAAATGACATAATCATAGGCAGATAATGTCAGCGCCCACCTTTGGATGCGGGATGAAACGTTGGTATTGATACCTTTGTTCTCGGAAAACAACGAAACGAGCGGCTTGTGATCGATCTCTAGTTCGAACCTCAGACCGAACAGGTAATGATGCATCTTTTTAACACCATACATACACGCTAAAGCTTCTTTTTCTACCATACTGAAGGCTCTTTCTGCTTTAGACAAACTTTTGGATGCATACGCAACAGGTTGAAGTTTCCCTGACTCATTGGCTTGTTGTAACACGCAACCAATTTCATATGATGATGTGTCACAGGCCAAACCTAAATGTTTACATGGGTCATAATGTACCAGCAGCTTGTTCGAGCAAAGCAGATTGGTGGCTTTCTCGAAAGCTCTGTCTTGCAATGCGCCCACACCCAGTTGTTGCCTTTTTTCAATTGCATGTGCAGTGGTTCAAATAAGGTGCTCAATTTAGGTAGGAAATTACCAAAGTAGTTGAGTAGACCCAGGAACGAATACACCACCGTCACGTTCTGCGGCTTGGGTGCATTCTTGATGGCCTTGGTTTTCACGTCCGTGGGTCTGATGCCATCAGCGATGATTTTCCTCCCGAGGAATTTGACCTCCGGTGCCACAAAGACGCACTTCGAGCATTTAAGTCTGAGTCCCACTGTCCAAACGTAGTAAAATCTCTTTCAGGTTGTTCAGATGTTCCTTGGAGTCACAACCTGTGATCAGGATGTCATCTTGGAACACGACGGTTCTGGGAACGGACTTCGGTAGACTTTCCATATTCCTCGGGGATATTGCTGCAGCCGAGTGAATTCCAAACGGGCACCTGTGGTAAATAAACAGTCCTTTGTGTGTGTTAATGCACGGAAATCCCTTCAATGTCTCGACCAACTCCTGCGTCATATAGGCCGATGTCAAGTCCAGTTTTGTGAACAACTTCCCTGTAGCTAGCGTCGCAAACAAGTCATCAGCCTTCGGTAACGGGTACTGATCTTGTTTTGAAACCCTGCCTTGTAGTCTCCATAGATTCTGACTGTGCCATCACTTTTCAGCACAGGAACAATGGGGCTGAACCATTCATTAAATTCGACCGGTGATATGATCCTTCACGCTGGAGTCTGTCTAGTTCAATTTCGACCTTCTCCCTCATCATATACCGCACTGCCCGAGCTTTATGATGGACAGATCTTGCATCTGAGTCCACATGGATCTGCACCTTGGCTCCCGTGAAGTTGCCGATACCCAGTTTGAACAACAAGGGGAACTTGCTCAGTACTTGGGCACATGTATCTTCCTCCAATGACAACGCCTTTATATCGTTCCAGTCGCATTTGATTTTCTCCAACCAGCTCCTGCCGAGCAGCATTGTGCCATTGCCTGGAACAATCCACAGCGGTAACTCGTGAACCGCACCGTTATACGACACATTAATTTATGCACTGCCAATCACCTTTATCAGTTCTTTGGTGTACGTGCGCAGCTTGGTGTTAACAGGGCTTAGCCTGGGCCTCACAGTCTTAGTATCCCACAGCTTATTAAATGCCCTCTCGTTCATGATCGATTGACTCGCCCGTGTGTCCAGTTCCATCGATACTGATATCCCGTTAAACTTCACATTAATCAAAATTGGTTTACTCTTGGTTATGAAAGAGTACAGTCCATACACTTCCTCCTCTGGCACCTCGGATTGCGAATCCGGATCCACACTAGTCTGACTCTCATCCTCCACGTGGTGTGTCGCAGCTCGCTTGCTCATCTGTGGACACTTGTGCTGGAGATGCCCCACTCTCAGACAGCCTTTGCAACTATATTGCTTAAATCAGAGCTGCTGGTGCCGAAGATTGCCCCCACAACGTCCACACGGAGAAGTCGGATACATTCCCGCTGGCGGACTTTAGGCAGCCACAGGTTTCGCGAACGCAGCCAGATAGGCCCTGCCATGTGCCACTCTGCCGAATGCCAAATCATTCGTGAGCGCAGCTGGATAGGCCCTGTCATGTGCCACTCTGCCGAATGCCAAATCATTTGTGAGCGCAGCTGGATAGGCCCTGCCATGTGCCGCTCTGCCGAACGGCGAATCAATCGCATTTACAGTACTTGCTGAGGTTCGGTTCTTCTTCGACATTTGCTTTAAACTCCTGTCCGTCGTCATACATGATTGAGTGATCTGGATGGTCCTTTTTGTATCCAACTCCTCCACCGCCGGAAGTTTGTGCAGTATCACCTCGTGGTTGATACCGATAACAAAGATGTCTTCCAACACCGTCCCGAACTTGCACGGTCCCGTTAGACATCTCAGGTCGGCAACGAATTCCGCCGCGCTCTGGCCCTCCGATCGAACGTGTGTATAAAACCTGTATCTCGATATGATGATGCCGTCGTCTGGCTTGAGGTGTTCCTGTACCAATGTACACAACTCCTCGTACGTTTTCTCTGTTGGATCACTAGGCATGAGTAGATTCTTTATCAACCATAGATCTTTGAACCGCACACAGTGAGGAACATGGCCCAGTGCCAATCTGCATCATCGACCCCCTTCATTTTGTTACCCACAAAGTACTGGTTCAAATGGCTCACAAAGTCTGCTCAATCTTCTCCCTCCATGAATCGCTCTAAAAATCCAATCGTGCTCATTTTGCAAACAAAAATTATTGTATTCTCGTCGCCAAATGTTATGTATGCAATAAAGGTACAAACTGAGTGCTGCTTAACTGAACAAAGTACAACCTTGTTCCTGCTTTATTACGGCCCAAAGTGTCTGACTCACAAAATGGCTTGCCTTTTATACCAGAGCAGCACCATGTGCGTGCTGCTCACTGGCCTCCAACAATGACATTATCTGGTAGCTACAAACAGCATGTACATACATGACAGGATCCTTCATTGAAAGACCTGTGAACTCATCCTTTTTTGGTGTGGAAGCAAGTCATCCTCGTTTCGAGGGACCGCCTATGATGATGACAGCATCCTGGTAACTCTCCCCCTCCCTGATGTGTCGCAGTGCCTGAAGCTCAGACTCGAGCTCATCAACTCGGAGCCGAAGTTCCTCGAGCTGCCAACACTTACTGCAGATGTGGTCGCCGTGGACCTCAATGGTGTCCACCAATTCCCACATGTTGCAGCAGTAACACATTGCCTGCCCTGCCATCTCTAATGTATTTTATTTAATTAATTAAGTTTTGAAGTTGCTAATGTTTAGTTTTTAATCCCGGCTCTTAATTTAAACCAATGCCCAAGAAAAAGGGAGAAATACTGACCAGATCTTTGCTAAAAGATCAGATAAAAAAGCATGGTGGTATATATAATTTAAAAATAGTCAGCATGGATTTCTATTGAATTCTTTGAAGAAGTAATAGAAAGCGCAGATATAAGCGACGTAGTATAGTTCAACCTTCAGAAGGCCTTCGATAAAGTGTTGCATAATGGACTAATGACAAAGGTCAGAACGTGTAGAGTCCGAGGTCAGGTCGCAGAATGGATATAAAGATTGCCACAAAACTGTCAGGAGGTGGAAAGTGGTATCTCACAGAGATCTATGTTGTGGGCACTATTGTTCACCACATACAATGATTTGGACTCACAAATCGCAGGTTTGTTGTAGATGGTACTATATTGAAGGGTACAGCCAATAATGTGGGAACTGCACCAAAATACAGGAAGACATAAACGAAGTGAGTGGATAAATGGCAATTGAAATTCAATAAGCAAAATGTGAGGTAGTTCATTTTGGTAAGAGGAATAAGGAGGCCATTTATTCCTTGGAATGTAAGAAACTAAATGGGGTAGAGGATCAAAGAGATCTGGGATGCAAATCCATAACTCAGCTAAAATTAGCAACACAGTTATGACCATAAAGAGCTTAAACAAAGAGTTGGGGTTCCTTTCTAGATGAATGAAATACTAAAGCAGGGAAGTAATATAATATTTATGTAGAAGTTGGTTGGATCATATGGAGTACCATGTGAAGTTCTGGTCTTCCAACTACCAGCTTTGAGGGACATCAGTTATGAGGAGAGGTTGAAAAAGCTAGGAGTGTTCCCCTTGGAACAGAAGGTTAAGAGGTGACCTAATAGACTCTTTCAAGATGATGAGAGGTTTTGATAGAGTAGATAGTGAAAAAATTATTTGTTCTGGTAAGTGAGTCAATAACTAAAGGCCATAGATTCAAAATTAATGGCAAAAGGTTTGTTTTATTCGTTCATGGGATGTGGGCATCCCTAGCAAGGCCAGCATTTATTGCCCATCCCTAATTGCCCTTGAGAAGGTGATGGTGAACCGCCTTCTTGAACTACTGCAGTCTGTGTGGTGAAGGTACTCCCATAGTGCTGTTAGGGAGAGAGTTCCAGAATTTTGACCCAGCGACGATGAAAGAACGGCGGTATACATCCAAGTCAGGATGGAACTTGCAGGTAATGGCGTCCCCATGCATCTGCTGTCCTTGTCCTTCGGGTGATAGAGGTCGCAAGTTTGGGAGGTGCTGTCGAAGAAGCCTTGGGGAGTTGCTGCAGTGCATCGTGTTTTATGGTACACACTGCAGCTATGGTGCATCGGTGGATGAGGGAGTGAATGTTTAAGGTGGTGGATGGGGTCCAATCAAGCAGGCTGCTTTGTCCTGGATAGTGTCAAGTGTCTTGAGTGTTGTTGAAGCTGCACTCATCCAGGCAAGTGGAGAGTATTCCATCACACACTTGACTTGTGCCTTGTAGATGATGGAAAGGATTTGGGAGTCAGGAGGTGAGACACGCAGCTTCTGACCTGCTCTTGTAGCCACAGTATTTATGTGGCTGAT
The DNA here is from genome assembly GCF_044704955.1 of Pristiophorus japonicus. NCBI lineage: Eukaryota > Metazoa > Chordata > Chondrichthyes > Pristiophoridae > Pristiophorus > Pristiophorus japonicus. The sequence goes on along the minus strand of NC_091983.1, from coordinate 139,897,246 downwards.
CCAGTTAAGTTTCTGGTCAATGGTGACCCCCAGGATGTTGATAGTGGGGGATTCAGCGATAGTAATGCCATTGAATGTCAAGCGGTGGTGGATAGACTCTCACTTGTTTGAGATGGTCATTGCCTGGCACTTATGTGGAGCGAATGCTACTTGCCACTTATCAGCCCAAGCCTGAATGTCATCCAGGTCTTGCTGCATGCGAGCATGGACTGCTTCATTATCTGAGGAGTTGCAAATGGAACTGCACACTGTGCAGTCATCAGCGAACATCCCCATTTCTGACCTTATGATGGAGGGAAGGTCATTGATGAAGCAGCTGAAGATTGTTGGGCCTAGAACACTTGCCCTGAGGAACTCCTGCAGTGATGTGCTGGGACTGTGATGATTGACCTCCAACCTCCACAGCCATCTTCCTTTGTGCCAGTTATGACTCTAGCCAATGGAGAGTTTTCCCTCTGATTCCCATTGACTTCAGTTTTACTAGGGCTCCTTGACACCACACTCGGTCAAATGCTGCCTTGATATGAAGGGCAGTCACTATCATCTAACCTCTGGAATTCAGCACTTTTATCCATATTTGGACCAAAGTTGTAATGAGGTCTGGAGCCTAGTGGTCCTGGCAGAACCCAACTGAGCATCAGTGAGCAGATTATTGGTGAGTATGTGCCATTTGATAGCAGATTTGACGACACCTTCCATCACTTTGCTGATGATTGAGAACAGACGGATCAGGCGGTAATTGGCTGGATTGGATTTGTCCTGCTTTTTGTGGACAGGACACACCTGGGTAGTTTCCCCACATTGTCGGGTAGCTGTACAGAAACAGCTTGGCTAAAGGTGCAGCTAATTCTGTAGCACAAGTCCTCAGCACGAGAGTTGGGATGTTATCGGGGCCCATAGCCACTGCTGTATCCAGTGAGCTCAGCCGTTTCTTGATATCACGTGGAATAAATTGAATATCTGAAAACTGGCTTCTGTGGGGACCTCAGGAAGTGGCCAATATGGATCATACACTCGGCACTTCTGGCTGAAATGGTTGAAAACGTTTCAGCTTTGTCTCTTGCATGCATGTGCTGGGATCTACCATCATTGAGGATGGGGATATTCATGGAGCCTCCTCCTCCCGTTAGTTGTTTAATGGGGCACCACCATTCACAACTGGATATAGCAGGACTGCAAAGCTTTGATCTGATCTGTTGATTGTGGGATTGATTAACTCTGTTTATAGCATGCTGATTCCATTGTTTATCATGCATGTAGTCCTGTGTTGCAGATTCCCCAGGTTGGCACTTCACTTTTAGGTACACTTGGTGCTGCTCCTGGCATGCTCTTCTACACTCTTCATTGAACCAGGGTTGGTCCCCTGGCATGATGGTAATAATAGAGTGAGCGATATGCCAGGCTATGCAGTTACAGATTGTGGTGGAATACAATTCTGCTGCTGCTGATAGCCCACAGCACTTCATGGATGCCCAGTTTTGAGCTGCTAGTGCCGCCAAGAAGATGTGTGAACTGTGGGATTAGGTGACAGCCACCTAAGACTAATGATGAGACTGAAGAATTATGAATGTATATTAAGAGTGAAACAGTATTGTGAGGAGGGGTGAGGCTAAGTAGGGAACAAGACAGTGAGCGATGCTTGGATGGGCAGGACATGGCTGGTGAACTGAACCTGAGCTTTTATGGTGGCTTCACCAATGAAGACCATGACCTGGTACACAGAGAGAAGGAGGAGGTACTGGAAAGACTTTAGATTGTGTGTGTTATGTATGTAACTATGTAATACTTGTCACCAGACTGTTGGAGTCCTAATGGTCACCTGCACACACGTGCTGGGCCAGTATAAAAGGTTGGCTGCCATGTTGTTTAGACACTCTGGAATTGTAATAAAGAAGGTCACACTAAGTTTAGCTCACAGTACTCAGCCTCATGGAGTTCTTGTATACCTAACAATTGGCGACGAGTAACAGAATACGAACCTTCACGCAACCATGGCTGCCATTGGAATATTAGAGAGATTCGTAGAGGGTAATGATTGGGAAGCCTTCGTTGAGCGTCTCGACCAGTACAATGAGCTGGAAGGAGACACTAACGCAGCCAAGCGCAGGGCGGTTCTCCTCACTGTCTGTGGGCCTAAAATATACGGCCTCATAAAGAATCTGCTCGCACTGACAAAACCAATGGAGAAGGAATATACAGGGTTGTGCACGCTGGTTCGGGACCACCTCAAGCCGAAGGAGAGTATCCTCATGGCCAGGTATCATTGTTACACGCACCATCGCTCCGGGGGCCAGAACGTGGCAGATTATGTCGTCGACCTGAGACACCTCATGGGACCTTGCGATTTTGGAGCTGCGTAGGGGCAAATGCTGCGGGACATTTTCGTGCTGGGCATCAGCCACGAAGTCATTCTTTGAAAGCTGCTAGCTGCCGAAACCCTAGACCTGAGCAGGCCATCGTGATTGCCCAAGCAAGCTTGGCCACAGACGATAACACAAAACAGATATCTTCTCAACATCGAAGCTCACCGGCAAGTACTGTGCATAAAATGACGTCGCTAGCAGGCCGAACTGCACATGGCAGGGCCTATACGTCTGCGGCTGCAAGACCTGTGATGGCTCAGAGTCCGCCATCGGGGGTGAATGTGAATCCATTAGCACCGTGTTGGCGCTGCAGGGGTAATTATCGGGCCCATCAATGTCGATTCAAGCACTACGTGTGCAAAGGCTGCGCAACAATGGGGCACCTCCAGCAAATGTGCAAACGTGCTGCGACACACCATGTGGCAGAGGATGATCGATCCGGCATGGATCACGCAGCACAGGCAACTCAACCCGAGGAAGAAGTGTATGGGGTACATGCCTTCACCACCAAGAGCCCTCCTATAATGCTGAAAGTCAAATTAAATGGAGTTCCAGTATCCATGGAGTTGGACACAGGTGCGAGTCAGTCAATAATGAGCCAGAAGGCTTTCGAGAAACTGTGGGGCAATAAAGCACAAAGGCTCAAACTGAGCCCGATTAATGCAAAGCTGCGTACTTACACCAAAGTGCTCATACCAGTTATTGGAAGTGTGGCATTGAAGGTATGATGGAGCTGTGCATAACCTATCATTGTGGATTGTTCCAGGCAATGGCCCAATGCTGTTCGGCAGAAGCTGGCTAGAAAAGATTAGCTAGAATTGGAACGACATCAAAGCACTATCTTTGTGCTCAAGTGCTAAGCAAGTTTCCCTCGCTATTCGATCCAGGCATCATGAACTTCACAGGTGCCAAGGTAGAGATCCATCTAGGCCCCGATGCACGGCCCATCCATCACAAGGTTTGGGCGGTTCCGTACATGATGAGGGAGAAAGTCGAGATCGAACTGGACAGACTCCAACGCGAAGAAATCATATCGCCAGTCGAGTTCAACAAGTGGGCCAGTCCAATTGTTCCGGTGTTGAAAAGCGATAGCATGGTCAGAATCTGCGGAGACTACAAGGTAACGATTAACCGAGTCTCACTGCAGGACCAGTACCCGCTGCCCAAGGTGAATGACCTGTTCGCAACGTTAGCGGGGGGGAAGTCGTTCATCAAGTTGGACCTAACCTCCACCTACATGACACAGGAGCTGGCTAAATCTTCGAAAAGACTGACATGCAAAAATACACACAAAGGGCTGTTTATATACCACAGGTGCTCTTTCGGGATTCACTCGGCTGCAGCCATTTTCCAGAAAAACATGGAGAGTTTGCTGAAATCTGTTACGCGCACCGTTGTGTTCCAAGATGACATCCTGATCACCGGTCATGACAGCATCAAACACCTACACAATCTGGAAGAAATTCTAAATCACCTAGATGGAGTGGCACTCAGGCTGAAACGCTCCATTTGTTTTCCTGACAGCAGAAGTCGAATTTTTGGGGAGAAAAATTACAGCAGACGGCATCAGGCCCAGAGACTCAAAGACAGTGGCCATCAAGAATGCACCCAGACCACAGAATGTGATGGAGCTGCTTTCATTCCTGGGACTCCTCAACTATGTCAGTAACTTTGTACCTGGGTTGAGCAGGTTGTTAGAGCCTTTGCGCATGTTGCTACATAAGGGTGACGACTGGGTTTGGGGCAAATCTCAAGACACAGCCTTTGAGAAGGCCAGGAACCCGCTATGTTCAAATAAGTTACTTGTACACTATGATCCATGTAAACGTTTAGTGCTAGCTTGTGACAGCCCATCGTACGGGGTCGGCTGTGTATTACAGCAAGCCAATGTATCGGGCAACCTCCAACCGGTTGTATACACGTCTAGAAGTCTGTCGAAGGCTGAGAGAGCCTATAGTATGGTCGAGAAAGAGGCATTCGCATGTGTATATGGGGTTAAGAAAATGTACCAATACAAGCTTTTTGGACTTCGGTTTGAGCTTGAAACTGACCACAAGCCGCTCATTTTGCTGTTTTCAGAGAGCAAAAGTATCAACACCAACGCTTCGTACCGCATCCAAAGATGGGCACTAACATTATCCACCTATGACTATGTTATCCACCACAGGCCAGGCACTGAAAACTGTGCCGATGCTCTCAGCCGGCTTCCATTACCCACCACTGGGGTTGAAATGGCGCAGCCCGCAGACTTGCTACTGGTCATGGATGCTTTTGAGAGCGAGTGATCACCCGTCACGGACCTGGACCAGCCAGGATCCTGTACTATCATTAGTAAAGAGTTGCATCCTAAATGGGAACTGGTCGGCAGTTCCCAGGGAAATTAAGCCGTTTCACCGACGCAAAGATGAAATGTCCATCCAGTCGGATTGTCTCTTATGTTGTAATCGCGTGGTTTTGCCAAAAAAAGGCAGGGAAACATTTATACGCGACCTACACAGTACCCACCCAGGCATTGTCATGATGAAGGCAATTGCCAGGTCGCATATTTGGTGGCCCGGCATTGACTCGGACTTGGAGTCAGGCGTGCATCAGTGCAACACTTGCTTGCAACTGAGCAATGCACCAAGGGAGGCTCCACTGAGTCTGTAGTCATGGCCCTCCAAACCATGGTCCAGGATCCACATAGATTTTCAAGCAAAGATGTTTTTCGTAGAAGTGGACGCTTACTCCAAATGGATTGAATGCGTAATCATATCATCCAGCACATCCACAGCCACTGTTGATAGCCTCCGGGCCATGTTCGCCACCCATGGCTTGCCCGACGTCCTTGTCAGTGACAATGGATCATGTTTCACCAGCTCGAAATTCAACAAGTTTATGACCCGCAATGGCATCAAGCATGCCAGGTCTGCTCCGTTTAAGCCCGCATCCAACGGTCAAGCGGAGCGGGCAGTCCAAACAATCAAGCAGAGCATGAAACGCGTGATGGACGGCTCCCTGCAGACCCGCTTATCTCGCATTCTGCTCAGTTACCTCAGGAAGTGACTCCACTCGCTTACCGGGGTTCCCCCGGCAGAATTGTTAATGAAGAAAGCCCTCAAAACCAGGCTCTCCCTAGTCCACCCGGATCTTAATGATCACGTGGAAACCTGGCGACACCGGCAGAACAGGTACCTCGATCGCGCAGCTGTTTCACGTGACATTGATGTTAACGACCCTGTGTTTGCCCTGAATTACGGTCATGGTCTCAAGTGGGTTGCTGGCATTGTTTTGGCCAAGGAAGGGAATAGGGTGTTCATAATCAAACTGTTAAATGGCCAAATGTGCAGAAAACATTTAGATCAGACCAAAATGCAATTTACTGACAACCAGGAACGACGTGAAGAGGACACCACCATCGATGATCCACCAACACACACTCAACCAGCAATCTACCTCGCTGTCAATCACGAGGATGATCCCACCATTCCTGACTGTCCGGTCAGACTAGCTGCGGTGCACTGCAGCAATGGTCTGACCAACTTCAACAGTCACACCCTCTGGTGGCAAGTATTACCTAGTTACATACATAACATCACTCCCCCCCCAAAGTCTTTGGTACAAGTTATTTACAAGTTGAGGCAATCCGGAGGGTTTGAACTTAGACAATCAACCAGGGAGCGAAGGGCTCCGGATCGCCTCAACTTGTAAATAACTTGTACCAAAGACTTTGGGGGGGAGTGATGTTATGTATGTAACTATGTAATACTTGCCACCAGAGGGCGTGACTGTTGGAGTCCTAATGTTCACATGCACACACATGCAGGGCCAGTACAAAAGGTTGGCTGCCATGTTGTTTAGATACTCTGGAGTTGTAATAAAGAAGACTAAGGTCACACTAAGTTTAGCTCACAGTACTCAGCCTCATGGAGTCCTTGTATACCTAACAGTGTGAGACAGCGAGGTTCACATTATGGCATTGCAATGTTAATAGAAAGGGTACTCACCCTGACAACCCGAGTGAAGTCGTTGAACTTCTTGTGACATTGTGCTGCCGTTCTGGCCACTACTCGTGGAATGGGCCTCCTTCCACCTGCAAGTTACAGCACAATACGCTGGCGACTTTCATTTTCCTGTTCTGCTAAGAGTGAATAGTTGAAGCAGTGCATGCACATACTTATCTGACCATGCCTTGAACAATCGGTTTTCCCCAGGGTGTATAGTGGACTTCGGAGTATGCTTAACTTTACTTCAAATTTACCGTGCGATTTTTGGTTCCACCACCAAAAGAGAAGTGTGGAACGCCTGAATTAGCGTTCCCTTTCTCTCTTGTTGTGTTTCAACCTAATTTCCCGATAGGCGGCGCAAACTTTTCGCGGGCGCTATAGTTACCGCTCCGACAGGATTAACGCTGCAAAATCAGTGGTACCGAATTTCCAGGCAATTATTATTATATAATACTTTGACAATACATATGACAATTTGGGAAGCAGAGAAGTAGAGCGCTTTAGTGCTAAGGGCATTCTCTACGGTACAGGCTATGGAGCTGGGAGACACAAACTGAGGTGCTAAATGACTACCACGGGTGGAAGCGTGTAATTACAGTGTGACAAGTTTGCATAGGCAGTTTTCAATACAAATCTGGATTTATAAATGAGAAATTTAAAATGCAAGAAGTTGACATAAAAATGTGACCAAATTGTGGCAACAGGAAATAAGGTTTTATAGAAGGAATGGCCAAGAGTTTCTGCTCGATTGTGCTGTCTTTTTCAGTGCAATTCATCGAATAGAATCATAGAATCATAGGGCTAGATTTTACACTTTTGTGCATATCGCAAAAAAATGGGCGTTATTTCCGGCGTGGACGGTAAAAATTGGTTTTCAGATCACCGGCTTCTCGCCCATTCTCAAAGCACCTAGTCTCCATTTTTGAAATTGGGCGTTACCGCAAGCGATATGAAATGGGCGGTAGCATTAAATCTCTCTGACCTTCTGCCGTAGAATGTTGTCGTCCTTAGCAACGGCAAGGCAACGCTCAATTCCCACGCTTCAGGAGGTCAAGGGTCATCATGACATGCGCAGAAGAGGAGACAGAGAGAGAGGGAGCTGAGAGAGACTGAAAGCATGTGTGGGTATGGTGTGTGCTTGTTTGGCTGTTGTGGGAGGCACGAGGGAGATTCACCAGCAGCAAAAAGCCTACTAAGCACTAAGAACATAGTTGGCACCGAGTTTTTGCCCAACAAATAATATATAACATGGAAGGGATGGAGGAGGCCCTGGAGATGGTAGCCAGGAACACTGGTGGCAGAGGGCTCCCAGTGGTCCCGGAGCACGGCACTGCACCCCAAGGTGCCGCACCCCCATTTCCAACGACACACGAGAGCCAGGAGCAACATCTTGCTTCTGGCTCAGAGCACTTTCCCACCTCGGGACCGTTCTCTCCTGTATTCGTCCAAGCAGAAGTTCGGCCGTCATTCCCCCGCCCTCCAATGAAGCATTGCTTGAGGAGCTCCTCAGCCAGGTGACTTGAAGTCAGGAGGGGAAGGGGAAGGGATAGAGGTGGGGAGGAGAAGTAGGCAGGGGTAAGGGTTGGTTTGTACAGAAATACTGATGATTTCAGACAAATGTTCAGTTTAAATGTTTTTTATTTAACAAAACCTTGTTGCGCATTGGCTCAGATAGCTGCACAGTTACACATTGGTGATTCCTTAACATCAAAGGGTATATAATTACACTTAACTTCAATTAAATTAAACTTTAACTGTCACCAAGGTGATGCCCACCATTGATGTATTAGCTGTACACCCAGCAGTGTGTCAGCCTTGTAAATATCACCACGGGCCCTTTCATGGGGTCAACACGGGGGTGGGGGCTTCAGAGTCAGCCTGATTGTCTGGGCCACTGTGAGCGCCCGCCTCCTCATCTTTCTCTTCCTCTCTGTGGTGAGGTGGACTGTCAGACTCTTCAGACAATTCTTGACCCCTCCTGATACCCAAGTTGCGCAGCATGGAGCACACCACCACGAATTGAGCTACCTGCTCAGGGTGGTATTGGAGGTCACCTCCTGAGTGGTCCAGGCATCTAAAGCACTGCTTAAGCACGCCAATGGTTTTAGCCACGATATTGCAAGTGGCTCTGTGGCTCTCATTGTATCGCCTCTCGTCTTCGGTGTTGGTGTCATGCAGAGGGTTCATCAGTCAGGTGGCAAGGACATATCATTTGTCACCTAGCATCCAGCATTGACCTTGTGGTTGATCGTTAAACAAGTCAGATACAGTGCTCTCACGCAGGATGTGAGCATCATGGATACTGCCTGGAAATATAGCATTCACTGTCATAATAATTTGTTGGTGGTTGACAATGAGTCGGACATTAAGGGAGTGGAATCTCTTGCGGTTCCTGAAAACCTCAGCATCCTGAAAAGGTGCCCGCATCGTGATGTGCGTACAATCTATTGCTCCCTGCACCTTGGGGAAGTTTGCAATTCTGGAGAATCCTAGAGCCCTCTCAGTCTGTGCCTCCCTGGTCATAGGGGAGCTAATCAAGTCCCTCCTACATGCGTACAGGGCTTCAGTGACCTGTCTAATGCAGCAATGTGTGGTATACTGAGACAGACCGCAAATGTTGCCAGCTGAGGCCTGAAAAGAACCCGATATGTAGAACGACAGTGCCGTGGCGACCTTGACCTCAACGGACAGTGCACTACTGATGGTGCTGGCAGGCTGCAGATCTCGCCTTATCAGCTGGCATACCTGAGTGATAACCTCTTTGTGGAAGCGCAGTCTCCGAAGGCAGATGGTATCGGGTAAGTCGAGGTAAGAGTGCTTGTCCCTTTACTTGCGGGGGTTGTAATGTCTGGTCCTCCTCATCAGTCTGGCATGTCTTACATTGGGCACATAATGCTGTGGAGCATACCTTCGGCGATCTCGAGTCTGCAGCATGTAATTGGTCATCAAGAGAGGGTGAGAAAGGGCAGGTCTCATTGCAGTAGCTCTCTGTTTTCCACCAATTGGTCACAAAGAATGAATGTCCCGATGAAGATGCCTATTAAATTCCAATCAGTCACAGTATGGTTAAGATGTTTGTAGAGATGTTCACATCACCTCCAAAGACCTCCAGAGTACATCTGAACTCCCCCGAGGTTGAAGCAGAGCAGCCTTTTAAAGGATGTGACATGTGATGTAGAACATGGCGTCCATAACACTGTGATTAGTTCCAGCTCGTTCCACTTTTTCCGGGCAATTTTTTGGACGAGCGATATTGTGGGCGATATGTGTACGAGGTGTTGAAAGTGACGCTGGGCGATCTCATGGCCGTTAGTTTTGGCAAATGTGATCTTTACGACAAAAAAAAATGGGCAGTCGGTTTTATTGAATCTCGGCGTTAATTCCGAGCGGGAACTAACACTGGGTGATATTATGGGCATTGATTTCGCCCATTGTGATGATTCCGCCCAAAAAAAGTGGGCGGGCGGTATTATTTTTTCCCGGCGTTACGCACATGGGGAAAGTAACGCTCGCTGATAAGTTTCCGAAAAATGCCCGTCAGTTTCCATTTTGTGGCTAAATGGGCGATATATGAGCATTATATGTCATTTCAGTGGTAAAATGGATGTTACATGGGTGTTAAGCATGCAAAAAACGTGGAAAATCTAGCCCATAGAACGGTTACAGCATGGCAGAAGGCCGTTCAGCCCATCGAGCTCTGTGCACACACATCCAAGTCATTAATATATATCAAGAAAGAAAATGGCCCTAGTACCGAACCCTGGGGAACACCACCATATAACTTTCTCCACTCTAAAAAATAACCGTTCTGTTTCCTGTCATTGAGGAAATTTCATATCCATGCTGCCACTGTTGCTTTTATTCCATGGATTTCAACTTTGCTGGCCAGCCTATTATGTGGTACTTTGTCGAACACCTTTTGGAAATCCATGTACATCACATCAACTGCATTGCCTCTCTGTTACCTCATCAAAAAACTTGATCTAGTTGGTGAAACACGATTTGTTTTTAATAAATCCGTGCTGGCTTTCCTTAACGAATCCACATTTGTCGCAGTGACTGTTAATTTTGTCCCTGATTATTGTTTCAAAGGTTTCCCCAGTACTGATGTTAAACTGACCGGCCTACAGTTGCTGGGTTTATCTTTACACCCATTTTTGAACAACGGTATAACTTTTGCAATTCTACAGTCTTCTGGCACCACCCCCATTTCTAAGGAGGATTGGAATATTTACGGCCAGTACCTGCACGATTTCTTCCTTCACTTCCCTCAGCATGCTAGGATGATCCCATCTGGTCCTGGTGACTTATTCACTTTAAGTACAGCCAGCTTTTCTAGTACTTCATCTTTATCAATTCCTATCCCATCCAGTATCTTCTTTACCTCCTCCTTTACTACGTCTATGGCAGTATCTTCTTCCTTGGTGAAGACAGATATTTAGTACCTCAGCCATACCCTCTGCCTCCATGCGGCTCGACCCCTCCTCTTACTACCTGTTTACTATTTATATGCCTCTTGTGATATCTTGAGCGAACACACTAACACACAACCTGTAAGATGGCTGCAAGTTCCAGAGACTTCCCCTGCTGGTCAGGTGAACTGCTCTTTATTAAACAGCACTAGCTGCAGTAACACAGGTGTCCAGAGTATGGAGCTACAGACATTACACTTCTCCCTCCTTAATGAAGAAGTTATTATAACAAGCAATCATCATACATAACTTGCATGGTTATACATAACCAAGGATATGGACTTATTTTGTCATATTTACAAATCAAGCTTAACCTCTTGTTTTCTGTTTCAAAGAGGATACCTTCACTCTCGAATAGAACCTTCCAAACATGGTGTTGAATTTAAACTCATTCGAGGCTGATCCTGAGGGAAGTTTTCCTCCAAGGGATGCCCTTGATTTCCATTTGAACTCTCTCTAACTTCAGACTGTTTGTTTTCCTGACTCGAACTCAGACTTAAATTCTGACTTTCTTTTGGATTTGTTTCCAGTACATTGGATGTAGGATATGCTATTGTGTATCAAAACTATCTCCTAGCTCCCCGGGGCCTCTGGGCTGTTATTCGTGCCTGTGGCCTATGACAGGTGTTTATGAAGCTCACTAGCTCACCAGCTTCATAAACCACTCGCGGCTCCAATTCCTGCCCTATGCCGACAATCGACTGACTAGGTCAAAGGTACTAATCTCCGGATTACTCCCGGTGCTACATGCTACTGCATACAGAAATAGGAGGATACAGCAGATGCATGGCTGCAGAGATGGTGCAGGAGGGTTGGCTTTAGATTCCTGATGCATTGGGACCGTTTCTGGGGGAGGTGGGACCAGTACAAGCCGGACAGGTTGCACCTCAACAGGGCCGGGACCAATATCCTCACAGGGATGTTTGCTGGTGCTAGAGGGTTTAAACTAGCTTGGCAGGGGGATGGGAAACTGAAAGTAGATTCAGAAGGGAGAGAAGAAAAGCTGCAATGGAAGGCAGAAAATTAGAAAGCGAGATTGGAAGGCAGATGAAACAAAGGCTAGAAAATAGACAACAAGGGAGTTTGGCAGTGCTAAATGGTATATACTTCAATGAAGTGGCATGTCTCCACGCTGCTCCCAGGCCGCCGCTCCTTTTATGGATCCGACCTGCCACCGATTGTCTCTCGCAGGTGGTGCAGGAGGGCAATGGCAGTGAAGAGTGATGTCAGCAAGATCCAGGTCGGTGATTGGAACGTGGGCAGGTACAGCAGGAGCGGTGAGGTCGGGGCGAAGGAGCTGTGAGAGATTGTGGAGGGATGTGATCGGGGCCCAGGGGAGGCGTGAGTTCAGGGCCAGGAGCAGCACAGGCCAGCCCACACTGCGATATGTGTGCGCACTAGGTCCATGCAGCAGAGCAGGTCTCTAGTTGTCTTGGGTAATCCTTGCCACTGGATCAAGACCTAGCTCTATCAAGCCCATGTGGTGGCTGGAGTGCAACGGCCACCACACGTTAAAAAAATCCACGCACATGCATCTTCCACCCTTCAGGATGTAGTTCGGGTTCTTCATTTGTAACACCTGTGAACTCATCTTTTTTTTTGGTGCGGAAGCAAGTCATCCTCGTTTTGAGGGACCGCCTATGATGATGATCAAAATTATCTGATGAGTCAGAAATAATTGAATCACTCTCACTCTCAACTACTTCCATGTCTGTGGGTAAAATATGATCAATGTGAACAAACCTAACCTGTCCATTATCAAACATCTTGACCAAATATGTGAATATGTGCGAGGACCACATATCTTCACCACTCTTCCTGGTAACCACTTTACTCATTCATGGTGATGATTCTTCACTCTCACCTTTTGATTTAATTTCACACTTCTGTCTTTTACTCTATCTCTATCATGATTCTCTTTCTGTCTTAATTGTGTCTCTTCAACGGACTGTGCCAAGTTTGGCTTTAACAACGAGAATCCGGTTCGTGGCTGTCATTGGAGAAACAACTCTGCTGGTGTTCTACCAGTAGTTGTGTGAGGAGTATTACGAAACGTTATTAAAAAATTAGCCAATGTGTGGTCCAATGACAGCTGTCGTTTCTTTGGATTTGGATCCAACATTTGTTTAATGAGGGCACGTTTTACAATTTGTACAGTGCGCTCTGCTGCACCATTCAAAGCAGGGTGGGACGGTGGAACATTGGTATGTTTCACACCATTTTTGTTCGTGAACTGTGCAAATTCTTCTGAACAAAATTGTGGTCCATTATCCGAAACAATTTCTTCTGGGAGGCCAAATAAAGAAAATAATCTTCGCAAAATGTCTGATGTTTTACTTGTTGTTATTTTCCACATTGGAAACACCTCAACCTATTTTGAATGGCTATCAATCACAATGAACAATTGTCCTTCTAGCTCAGTAAAATCAAAATGTAGCCTTTTCCACACCCTGGGAGGCCATTTCCATGGCTGTAATGGTACTGATGGTGGTTGCTTGCTTACCGATTGACATGTCGTTCTCTGACTTATGATGTACTCTATATCTTTATCATGACCTGGCCACCATAAGCAACTGCATGCAAAACTCTTGGTCAAGCACATTCCCAGGTGCTGGTCATGGAGGTCTCCTAATAATTTGGACGTGAATTTATTTGGTATAACCACTCTTGCATCCCACATGATACAATCTTTATCAACTGATAATTCATTCCTACAAATGAAGAATGGATGAATAACTTTATTACCTGGTTTGGCCATCCATTTGCAATATAATCATACACCTTTGACATCACTGGGTCACGTTTGGTTGCTCTACCAATCTCTTCAGCTGTGACTGGCAGTTTATCAAAGTATGATAAATAGAACACCTTTTCCCTATCGGGTGTAACGTGTGATGGGGAAGGCAATCTACACATAGCATCAGCATTACCGTGATCAGCTGATCATTTATATTCTATATCATATGTATACGCTGACAAAATCAAAGCCCATCTCTGCATTCGGGCTGCAGCTAATGTTGGAATTGGGGACTTTGGGTGGAGGATTGCTGCTAGGGGCTTATGATCCGTAACGAGAATAAACTTACGATCATACAAATATTTGTGGAACTTCTTCACCCCAGAAATGAATACCAAAGCTTCCCTTTCGATTTGCAAATAAGTACGCTCACTGGCACTGAGAGTGCGTGAAGCAAAAGCAATTCATCTCTCCTTCCCACTACATAATACATGAGCGATTACTGCCCCAACTCCATACGGAGAGGCATCACGTGCTAGCTTGACCTCCTGAGATACGTCATAGTGAACTAACATGGTGCTCTCTATCAAGTTGCTTTTACACTCCTTGAATGCTGTATCGCATTCTTTTGACCAGTTCCAATGGACCAGTTTTTTCAATAGTTCATTCAGTGGATGTAATACTGTAGCCAAATTTGGTAGGAACTTCCCATAATAGTTCAAAAGACCCAAAAATGATCGAAGTTCAGTGACATTCTTGGGAGTGGGTGCATTTCTGATTGCATCCAGTTTTTCCTTGGTTGAATGTAAACCATCTTTGTCTACTCTGTACCCTAAGTACTTCACTGAGTTTTGAAATAACTCACACTTGCGAGCAGACACTCGAACTCTGTGCTTCTCTAGCCGTTTGAGGACTTCATTCAATATGTTATTATGAATTTGCCTATTTGGTGCTGAAATTACTATGTCATCTAAATAACATACTACCCCTTCAATACCTTGCAAAATCTGGTTCATCACCCCTTGGAATATGGCAGGGGCAGAAGACACTCCAAATGGTAGCCTATTAAATTGATATAGGCCTAGATCGGTATTTATAGTTCTCCTCATCTAGTTCAAGCTGTAAGTAGGCATTCGCAAGATCCAACTTTGAGAACATCTGACCCTCTGTCAGTGTTGCGAACAAATCTTCTATATTTGGCAATGTATTGGGGACATTACCCACTAGAACCTGGTTTACAGTTACTTTATAATCACCACACAATCTTACCTTACCATCGGACTTAGGTACAACAACAATGGGTGTAGCCCAATTATATTGATCTATCTTACAAATAATGTTCTCAGTCTCTCGACTTTTGAGTTCTTGTTCAATTTTCGCCTTGAGTGCATATGGTACGGAACGTGGTTTGTAGTAAACCGATCTAGCATCCTTCTGTACCCTGACACTCGCCTTGAAGCCTTGGATCGGACTTCTCATTTCGCCAAACACCTTCAGATAATTCTTGATGACATCACCCTTTGACGCAAATCTCATTTCAACACGGAAAATCTCACCCAATCCAGCTTCAGTGATCCCAACCAATTTCTTCCTAGTAAGGCAGGCTTGTTTCCTGCCATTACTATTAGAGGCAAGCTCTGAACTTGATCCTTGTATTTCACCGGTACGGTGATACCACCGGAATGTCCTCTCCCGATAGCCTCGCAGCTCTATTTTAGCTTTCTCTAATGGGAAATCCCGCAATTTGTCGAGGTATAGCGACTCCGGTACTACATTCACGGATGCACCAGTGTCGATTTCCATGGGTATCTTGAATTTCGCAACATCTATGTGGATTATGATACTTTTCGAATCGCTGTCCATTGACCTCGTGCTCCTGATGACGTTTAGCTCTAACGTTTCCACAACCTGGTATTGTTCTTCCATGCTATGTAATCTCTGGGGATTTCTACTCATAGCTTTGAAAGCTGGTTTATCCTTCAGTCAGCATGCCTTTGCAAGATGCTCAGTTTTCCTACAGAAGAAACACTCTGCCTTCACATATGGACAACTTTGAGCAATGTGTTGTCCCAGGCACCGATAGCAGGACATCAATGCTCTGTTTCCATTTCCAGTTTCTGACACCTTGGGGCCCCACCGCCTTTTACTTTGAACCTGCAGGCGATTCACCTCGGTTGTCTGATGACTGAAATTAGTACGAAATTCTTGGGAATATTGGTTGGCCATGCGCATCGACCTAGCTGTCTGACAAACTAAATCTAAAGTCAAGTTAGGCGTCGTCAATAACATTCTTCTGATCGAATCATTTTTCATCCCACAAACAAAGCGGTCTCGCAATGCTTGGCTCTGAAAGTCTCTGAAATTACAGTGAATAGATTGCTTTTTTAATGCTACAATATACTCACTGATATTTTCTTCGGCCTTCTGATTTCATATTCTGAAACGATAACTTTCAGCAATTTCTAACAGAACGGGGCTTCAATGTTGTTCTAACTTAGTTATAATCTGTTGCAGCACGGTGTTTTCAGGCACGAGCAAATTTATCAGCGTTTCATACAACTCGGGCCCGGCCTCAGTTAAGAATATAGCTTTTTTTTGTTCCAACACTGCCCGGTTATTGTCTCCATTACTGGGAATTTCGATTATAGTATTTGCAGTGAAAAGCATTTCGAGCTGATCCACATAAGCTCTGAAACTTTCACGGTCTCATTGAAATGCCCCTAAATGCCCTATAACTCCCATGGGGCAGCCACTTTGATTCTGGCTGTGGTCGCTGAGGCGTGAGTCCGGGAATCGGCAGAGGCCGATGAAGGCCGCGAGAGGCAGCGGGAGTTCGTGGTCGCTGAGGCGTGAGTCCGGGGATTGGCAGAGGCCCGTAAAGGCCGCGAGAGGCAGCGGGAGTTCGTGGTCGCTGAGGCGTGAGTCCGGGGTCGGCGAGAGGCCTATAAAGGCCTCGAGTTCAGCAGTTGGGAGGTGCGTTGCTGAGGCGTGAATCCGGGGTTGGCGCGAGGCCTATAAAGGCCGCGAGTTCAGCAGTCGGGAGGTGCGTCGCTGAGGCGTGAGTCCGGAGTCGGCAAGAGGCCTATAAAGGCCGCGAGTTCAGCAGTCGGGAGGTGCGTCGCTGAGGCATGAGTCCGTGGATCGGCAGAGGCCTATAAAGGCCGCAAGAGGGGTGCTTGTGCAGCTACAGGGAGAAGGCAAAAAAGAAGCAGAAAGAAATAGAACGGTGACGTCGGCTGGTGATTGGTAAGTAGTTTTTCTTTTTTCTTTTCTATATCAGTAAGTAACATTTAGCATTGTTGTTGCCAATTTAAATGTATCTAAGGGTTAAGTCATAGCAGGAGAGCTCGGACACGTGTTATGCTCCTCCTGTACTATATGGGAAGACAGGGATGCTTCCAGTGTCCCTGATGACTACGTGTGCGGGAAGTGTATCTGCCTCCAGCTCCTGACGAACCGCGTTGTGGAACTGGAGCTGCGGGTGGATTCACTCTGGAGCATGCACGATGCTGAGAATGACGTGAATAGCACGTTTAGTGAATTGGTCTTACTGCAGGTAAAGGGTACACATCCAGATAGGGAATGGAAGACCAGCAGGAAGAGCAGTGCAAGGAAGGTAGTGCAGGGATCCCCTGCGGTCATCTCCCTGCAAAACAGATACACCGCTTTGAGTACTGTTGAGGGGGATTACTCATCAGGGGGGAGCAGCAGCAGCCAAGTTCAGGAGGGCAGGAAAAAGAGTGGATGAGCGATAGGGGATTCAATTGTAAGGGGAATAGAGAGGCAATTCTGCGGCCGCAACCGAGACTCAAGGATGGTATGTTGCCTCCCTGGTGCAAGGGTCAAGGATGTCTCTGAACGGGTGCAGGACATTCTGAAAAGGGAGGGTGAACAGCCAGTTGTCGTGGTGCATATAGGTACCAATGACAAAGGTAAAAAACGGGATGAGGTCCTACGAGGTGAAATTAGGGAGCTAGGAGCTAAATTAAAAAGTAGGACCTCAAAAGTAGTAATCTCAGGATTGCTACCAGTGCCACGTATTAGTCAGAGGAGGAATCGCAGGATAGCTCAGATGAATACGTGGCTTGAGGAGTTGTGCAGAAGGGAGGGATTCAAATTCCTGGGACATTGGAACCGGTTCTGGGGGAGGTGCGACCAGTACAAACCGGACGGTCTGCACCTGGGCAGGACCGGAACCAATGTCCTAGGGGGAGTGTTTGCTAGAGCTGTTGGGGAGGAGTTAAACTAAAATGGCAGGGGGATGAGAACCTATGCAGGGAGACAGAGGGAAATAAAAAGGAGGCAGAAGCAAAATATAGAAAAGAGAATAATAAAAGTGGAGGGCAGAGAAACCCAAGGCAAAAAACAATAAGGGCCACATTGCAGCAAAATTCTGAAGGGGCAAAGTAAGAAAACAAGCCTGAAGGCTCTGTGCCTCAATGCAAGGAGTATTCATAGAAACATAGAAACATAGAAAATAGGTGCAGGAGTAGGCCATTCGGCCCTTCTAGCCTGCACCGCCATTCAATGAGTTCATGGCTGAACATTCAACTTCAGTACCCCATTCCCACTTTCTCGCCATACCCCTTGATCCCCCTAGCAGTAAGGACCTCATCTAACTCCTTTTTGAATATATTTAGTGAATTGGCCTCAACAACTTTCTGTGGTAGAGAATTCCTTCGGAATAAGGTGGATGAATTAACTGTGCAGAAAGCTGTTAACGGATACGATGTGATTGGCATCACGGAGACATGGCTCCAGGGGGACCAAGGCTGGGAACTCAACATCCAAGGGTATTCAGCATTTAGGAAGGATAGACAGAAAGGAAAAGGAGGCGGGTGGCGTTGCTGGTTAAAGATGCAATGCAATTATAAGGAAGGACATTAGCCTGGATGATGTGGAATCAGTATGGGTGGAGCTGCGGAATTCCAAAGGGCAGAAAACGCTAGTGGTTGTTGTGTATAGACCACCAAATAGTAGTAGTGAGGTTGGGGACAGCATCAAACAAGAAATAAGGGATGTGTGCAATAAAGCTACAGCAGTAATCATGGGCGACTTTAATCTAAACATTGATTGGGCTAACCTAACTGGCAGCAATGCGGTGGAGGAGGATTTCCTGGAGGGATGGTTTTCGAGACCAATATGTAAACGAACCAACCAGGGAGCTGGCCATCCTAGACTGGGTATTGTGTAATGAGAAGGGACTAATTAGCAATCTTGTTGTGCGAGGCCCCTTGGGGAAGAGTGACCATAATATGGTAGAATTCTTTATTAAGATGGAGAGTGACACAGTTAGGTCAGAAACTAGGGGTCCTGAACTTAAGGAAAGTTAACTTCAATGGTGTGAGGCGTGAATTCACTACCCCCCTAGTGAAATCACTATCACTAGGGGGGTAGTGCTGGACAGGTTAATGGGACTCAAGGTAGACAAGTCCCCTGGTCCTGATGAAATGCATCCCAGGGTATTAAAAGAAATGGCGGAAGTTATAGCAGATGCATTCGTTATAATCTACCAAAATTCTCTGGACTCTGGGGAGGTACCAGCGGATTAGAAAGCAGCTAATGTAACGCCTCTGTTTAAAAAAGGGGGCAGACAAAAGGCAGGTAACTATAGGCCGGTTCGTTTAACATCTGTAGTGGGGAAAATGCTTGAAACTATCATTAAGGAAGAAATAGCGGGACATCTAGATAGGAATAGTGCAATCAAGCAGACGCAGCATGGATTCATGAAGGGGAAATCATGTTTAACTAATTTACTGGAATTCTTTGAGGATATAACGAGCATGGTGGATAGAGGTGTATTGATGGATGTGGTGTATTTAGATTTCCAAAAGGCATTCGATAAGGTGCCACACAAAAGGTTACTGCAGAAGATAGAGGAACGCGGAGTCAGAGGAAATGTATTAGAGTGGATAGAGAATTGGCTGGCAAACAGAAAGCAGAGAGTCGGGATAAATGGGTCCTTTTCGGGTTGGAAATCGGTGGTTAGTGGTGTGCCACAGGGATCGGTGCTGGGACCACAACTGTTTACAATATACATAGATGACCTGGAAGAGGGGACAGAGTGTAGTGTAACAAAATTTGCAGATGACACAAAGATTAGTGGGAAAGCGGGTTGTGTAGAGGACACAGAGAGGCTGCAAAGAGATTTGGATAGGTTAAGCGAATGGGCTAAGGTTTGGCAGATGGAATACAATGTCTGAAAGTGTGAGGTCATCCACCTTGGGAAAAAAACAGTAAAAGGGAATATTATTTGAATGGGGAGAAATTACAACATGCTGAGGGACCTGGGGGTCCTTGTGCATGAATCCCAAAAATTTAGTTTGCAGGTGCAGCAGGTAATCAGGAAGGCAAATGGAATGTTGGCCTTCATTGCGAGAGGGATGGAGTACAAAAGCAGGGAGGTCCTGCTGCAACTGTATAGGGTATTGGTAAGGCCTGGAGTACTGCGTGCAGTTTTGGTCACCTTACTTAAGGAAGGATATACTGGCTTTGGAGGGGGTACAGAGACGATTCACTAGGCTGATTCCGGAGATGAGGGGGTTACCTTATGATGATAGATTGAGTAGACTGGGTCTTTACTCGTTGGAGTTCAGAAGGATGAGGGGTGATCTTATAGAAACATTTAAAATCATGAAAGAAAGGGATAGACAAGATAGAGGCGGAGAGGTTGTTTCCACTGGTCGGGGAGTCTAGAACTAGGGGGCACAGCCTCAAAATATGGGGGAGCCAATTTAAAACCGAGTTGAGAAAGAATTTCTTCTCCCAGAGGGTTGTGAATCTGTGGAATTCTCTGCCCAAGGAAGCAGTTGAGGCTAGCTCATTGAATGTATTCAAGTTACAGATAGATAGATTTTTAACCAATAAGGGAATTAAGGGTTACGGGGAGCGGCCGGGTAAGTGGAGCTGAGTCCACGACCAGATCAGCCATGATCTTATTGAATGGCGGAGCAGGCTCGAGGGGCTAGATGGCCTACTCCTGTTTCTAGTTCTTATGTTCTTATGTTCTTATTAATTGGATAGAATAGACTGGCAAATGATACTTAAAGTAATTGCATATCCCTGTCTAGAGTAAAAATAAAACAAGTAAGGTGGCCCAACCATGGCTAACAAGGGAAATTAAGGATAGTGTTAAATCCAAGAAAGAGGATATAAATTGGCCAGAAAAAGCAACAAACCTGAGGACTGGGAGAAATTTAGAATTCAACAGAGGAAGACTAAGGGTTTAATTAAGAGGGGGAAAATAGAATACGAGAGGAAGCATGCAAGGAATATAAAAACTGACTGCAAAAG
Organism: Pristiophorus japonicus; assembly: GCF_044704955.1. Classification (NCBI taxonomy): domain Eukaryota; kingdom Metazoa; phylum Chordata; class Chondrichthyes; family Pristiophoridae; genus Pristiophorus; species Pristiophorus japonicus. The sequence continues at coordinate 139,876,395 of NC_091983.1, read as the reverse complement.
CTTCTATAAATATGTGAAGAGAAAAAGATTAGTAAAGACAAACGTAGGTCCCTTGCAGTCTGATTCAGCTGAAATTATAATGGGGAACAAAGAAATGGCAGACCAATTGAACCAATACTTCGGTTCTGTCTTCACGAAGGAAGATACAAATAAGCTTCCGAAGGTACTAGGGGACAGTGGGTCTAGTGAGAAGGAGGAACTGAAGGATATTCTTATTAGGCGGGAAATTGTGTTAGGAAAATTGATGGGATTGAAGGCCGATAAATCCATGGGGCCTGATAGTCTGCATCCCAGAGTGCTCAAGGAAGTGGCCCTGGAAATAGTGGATGCATTGGTGATTATTTTCCAACAGTCTATCGACTCTGGATCAGTTCCCATGGACTGGAGGGTCGCTAATGTAACACCACTTTTTTAAAAAGGAGGGAGAGAGAAAATGGGTAATTATAGACCGGTTAGCTTGACATCAGTAGTGGGGAAAATGTTGGAATCGATCATGAAGGACGAAATAGCAGCTCATTTGGAAAGCGGTGACAGGATCGGATCAAATCAGCATGGATTTATGAAAGGGAAATCATGCTTGACGAATCTTCTGGAATTTTTTGAGGATGTAACTAGTAGAGTGGACAAGGGCGAACCAGTGGATGTGGTGTATTTGGACTTTCAGAAGGCTTTTGACAAGGTCCCGCAAAAGAGATTGTTGTGCAAAATCAAAGCACATAGTATTGGGGGTAATATACTTACGTGGATAGGGAACTGTTTGGCAGACAGGAAGTAGAGAGTCGGGATAAACGGGTCCTTTTCAGAACGGCAGGCAGTGACTAGTGGAGTGCCGCAGGGCTCAGTGCTGGGACCCCAGCTCTTTACAATATACATTAACGATTTGGATGAAGGAATAGAGTGTAATATCTCCAAGTCTGCAGATGACACTAAACTGGGTGGCGGTGTGAGCTGTGAGGAGGACGCTAAGAGGCTGTAGGATGACTTGGACAGGTTAGGTGAGTGGGAAAATGCATGGCAGATGCAGTATAATGTGGATAAATGTGAGGTTATCCATTTTGGGGGCAAAAACAGGAAGGCAGAATATTATCTGAATGGTGGCAGGCTAGGAAAAGGGGAGGTGCAACAAGACCTGGGTGTCATGGTTCATCAATCACTGAAAGTGGGCACGCAGGTCCAGCAGGCGGTAACGAAGGCAAATGGTATGTTGGCCTTCATAGCTAGGGGATTTCAATATAGAAGCAGGGAGGTCTTACTGCAGTTGTACAGGGCCTTAGTGAGCCTCACCTGGAATATTATGTTCAGTTTTGGTCTCCTAGTCTGAGGAAGGACGTTCTTGCTATTGAGGGAGTGCAGCAAAGGTTCACCAGACTGATTCCAGGGATGGTTGGGCTGTCATATGAAGAGAGACTGGATCAACTGGGCCTTTATTCACTGGAGTTTAGAAGAATGAGAGGGGATCTCATAGAAACATATGAGATTCTGACAGGACTGGACAGGTTAGATGCGGGAAGAATGTTCCCTATGTTGGGGAAGTCCAGAACCAGGGAACATAGTCTTAGGATAAGGGATAAGCCATTTAGGACTGAGATGAGGAGAAACTTCTTCACTCAGAGAGTTGTTAACCTGTGGAATTCCCTGCCGCAGAGAGTTGTTGATGCCAGTTCATTGTATATATTCAAGAGGGAGTTAGATATGGCTCTTACGGTTAAGGGAATCAAGGGGTATGGAGAGAAAGCAGGAAAGGGGTACTGAAGGAATGATCAGCCATGATCTTATTGAATGGCGGTGCAGGCTCGAAGGGCCAAATGGCCTACTCCTGCACCTATTTTTCTATGTTTCTCTATGTTAACCAAGTGTGCTTGTAATTTACCTCGGATTTGTAGCTGCTTTCAAAAACAGAGAAGTTCTCAAAGTCTCTCTGTCGGCTGGCTGAATCCTTCACCAACAAATATTTCAGCTTTATATTATCCGATTACATCCCATTCTCACTGCCAAATGTAATATCTTCAGCGAGCACACTAACACACAACCTGTAAGATGGCTGCAGGTTCCGGACACTTCCCCTGCTGGTCAGTTGACCTGCTCTTTATTAAACAGCACTAGCTGCAGTAACACAGGCCTCCACAGTGTGGAGCTACAGACATTATACCCAAAGAAGACTTTTGGATTACCTTTTATGTTGGCTGCCATTCTATTCTCATACCCTCTCTTTGCCCCTCTTATTTTCTTTTTCACTTCTCCTCTGATCTTTCTATATTCAGTCTGATTCTCAGATATATTTTTGACCTGGCATCTGTCATCCAGGGAGCTCTGACTTTAGTTGGCCTACCTTTCCCCCTAGTGGGAATGTACCTCGACTGTATCTGCACTATTTCCTCTTTAAAGGCAGCTCATTCTTCCACCACAGTTTTGCCTTTCGATCTTTGATTCCAATTTACCCAGGCCAGATATATTCTCATTCTACTGAAATTTGCCTTCCTCAAATTATGTATTTTTACTCTAGATTGCTACCTGTCCATTTCCATAGCTAAATCTTATGATACTATGATCACTGTTCCCTAAATGTTCACCTACTGACACTAGCTCTGCTTGACCTACCTCATTCCCCAGAACCAGATTCAGCAATGCCTCCTTCCTCATCAGGCCAGAAACATACTGATCAAGCAAGTTCTCCTGAACACATTTAAGAAATTCTTTCCCCTCTCTGTCTTTTACACTATTAGGATAGTTGAAGTCCCCCAAGATCACTCTTCTATAGTCCTTGCACCTCACTGTAATTTCTCTGCAAATTTGCTCCTCCATAATTTTCCCACAAGTTGGTGGCCTATAGAATACACCTAGTAGTGTAATGGCACCTCTATTATTTCTTAACTCTAACCAAATAGATTCTGTCCTTGACCCTTCCATGACATCCTCTCTCTCCAGCACTGCATACTGTCAAATCACCTCCCATCTTTCCTTCCCTATCTTTCCTGAACACCCTATATCCAGAAACATTTAATACCCAATCCCGCCCTTTTTTGAGCCAGGTCTGTAATTGCTATGACATCATATTCCCAAGTGGCTATTTGCGCACGCAACCACCAATCTTGTTTACTATGCTTCATGCGTTCACATACATGCACTCTAAATCTATCCTAGACCACCTGTGTTCTCTCTTAGTCTGACCTCACCAATACCTTATTGTTACTTGCTTTAGTGCTATCCATCTCTCTCAATCCTTTGTGCCCTTTGTTTTTCCTTTCCTGTGCTATATCCTGGTGCCCATGCCCCGGCCAACTTAGTTTAAACCCTCCCCAACAACACTAGCATACCTTCCCGCGAGGATATTGGTCCTGGCTCTGTTGAGGTGCAACCCATCCGGCCTGTACAAGTCGCACCTCCCCCAGAACCGACCCTAATGCCCGAGGAATCTGAAGCCCTCCCTCCAGGTTTCATCTGCTCTATCCTCCTATTTCTATATTCACTTGTACGTAGCACTGGGAGTATTCCGGAGATTACTACTTTTGATGTCCTGCTTTTTAATCTCCTTCCTAGCTCCCTAAAATCTGCCCTCTCAGTGACATCCTTAACCCTGGCACCAGGGGGGCCCCGATAACACTGGCCTCGATATCAGCGTAACCAACGCAAAAGATCGCGGAATTTTAAGTGTGCAAATCGAGTCTCCGTGATCTTTTTCGCGAGTTTAAAACAATTGTGCTAGGAGCAGGCTCCATTCCCAAAACTTGCCATGCCCCCAAGGTGAATTAATCACCACTGGGAGTTTCTGCTAATTGTGCTCGTCTGTGGCCCTTCAAGAAGTCTCTAAAAGTTAACCTGGAACTTTTGGGTGGACAGGCAGAAAATTCACCCCTTCATGGCATATTTTGCGTTTGGCAATATGCAAATGAGTTTGAGTGGAAGCCTCGGGGAAAAAAGGGTATTATTTTGGGCGCAATTTGTGTCGGAATCGCCAATTGCGCCCAAAGCAGAAACTCTATCCCTATTTTTTAACATACTTTAGATTGTTATTGCTCTTTTTTGTAGCTTTGACAATTTCTTTCCATAGGTTGGTGTCATTTCACTGTGCAGATGGTTTATGTCTACAATTGAGGTTGAGCAGTCGTCTGCAGGTTTGCTATTAATTTAAAATATTCACAAACAAAAAAAGGGGATTTTTTTGCTGCTTGCAATAAACCATATCAACAGTGAGCTGTGTGCAAATTCTAATCCTTTTCTCACTGGCCATAACACAATGAGGGTTATAAAAACAAATTGAGTTTGTTCTTAAACAAGTATGGAGCAAAAAAGAAAGACTTGCATTTATGACCTCAGGACGTCCCAAAGCCAATTCAGCACTTCTGAAATATAGTCACTGTTGTAATGTGGGGAATCCATTGCCGTGAGGAAGATCGAAAAAAGCGTTGGTGCGATGACGCAGCCCTGCTTGATCCCGGTCCGGACGCAGAGTGGGTCTGTGGTGGATCCATTGGTCAGGATGGGCGGGCCACATCGTCCGCATGCCGGACACGAGACTCCCAAAGCAAGCGCTCTACACAGAGCTTCAACACGGCAAGCGAGCCCCAGGTGGGCAGAGGAAACGTTTCAAGGACACCCTCAAAACCTCCTTGATAAAGTGCAACATCCCCACTGACTCTTCGGAATCCCTGGCCCACGACCGCCCAAAATGGAGGAAGAGCATCTGGGAGAGCGCTGAGCACCTCGAGTCCCATCGCCGAGAACAAGCAGAAACCAAGCGTAGACAGTGGAAGGAGCGTGCATCAACCAAGGCTTCCTACCCACCCTTTCCTTCAACCACTGTCTGCCCAACCTGTGTCGGAGACTGTAATTCCCGCATTGGACTCCTCAGTCACCTGAGAACTCACTTTTAGAGTGGAGGCAAGTCATCCACAACTCTGAGGGACTGCCTATTATGATGATGTGGGGAATCCAACAGCCAATTTGCGCACAGTAAGATTCCACAAACAGCAATGAAATACATTGCCAGATAGTCTGTTTTAGGTATTGGTTGAGCTAGGACTCTGAGGAGAATTCCCTGCTCTTCTTTGAATAGTGCCGTGGGATCTTTATTGTCCACCTGGCAGGGCGGACAGGGCCTCAGTTTAACATCTCATCCAAAAGACGGCACCTCAGACAGTACAACACTCTCTAAGTACTGCATTATATGAGTGAAAGCATTCTCATGAATATAATTTCTATGTTCAACGTAGAAACTACAGAGATAAAGGATATTTTTTGTTAAGCTTGCAATTTTCTGGGATTGCCACCCACCACAATAGTTCTGTTTGTGTCTATTTCCAGACTTAATGACTGCTTTGCAACATCTCTATAGGCTCAATTTGCTCCAAAGCTTTTTTTGGGCGTACTTGAAGAGTTATGCCCGTTTTTTGGGGGTCCAAGTATGCCCCAAAAAATTTTCTAAGTTTCCCCGTTTGATTTCTTCATTTTGGCGTGGCCTAACCTGTCCTTTAGTTTTGGGGGTGGAGCCTAGATCTGCGCCAAAAAGATCGGGTTGCCACAGTAACCAGGGACACAATGCTGCAAAGTGAAACATACAGCCAGCTCGCAACACATTAAAATACATTGCAGCTACTTACCTCCAATTATTAAAGTCACCCCCCCCTCTTGATGCTGGTGCGGATCCCGACCCCTATCCCAGGCCGAAGGGCCTACTGGTCTGTTCCCCCACCCCTAGCCCTGGCCAAGTGACCAGCCGGTCCGCTCCTCCCCTTCCCCAACCAAGTGACCTGCCGGTCTGCTCCCCCGCCCCTAGCCCTAACCGAAGGTCCTCCAAGTCCACTCCCCCACCCCTAGCCCTGGCTGAAGGGCTTGCCAGTCCTCTATCCTGCCCGCCCCTAGCCCCAAGTGCCTTGCCAGTCCCGCTTCCCCCACCCCAAGCCCCAAGTGGCTTGCTGGTCCCACACCCCGCCTCTAGCCCTGGCTGAGTGGCCTCCCGGTCTGCTCCCCCGCCCCTAGCCCTGGCCGAGTGGCCTCCCGGTCCGCGCCCCCGCCCCTATCCCAGGCCGAATGACTTCCTCCCTCCCGGTTCCCGCACCTAACTATACCCGAAAGGCTTCCTCCTCCATCCCCCCTCTCTCCTCCTCTCTCTTACCTCTCCTGCTGCTGCTTTCCAGGCATCTGCTGCACTTACCTGCGCCGATTTCCTTACCTGCGCCGGGTTTTCTGCAGAGGCCACATACACTGGCCCAAGAAGAGCTGGAGGAGCTCTCAGCTGGCCAAACTTCCCTAAATGGCCAGAATTGACGTGGGTGGCAGGTTACGCCCCCTTTGGCTGAAAAAAAAAGTAACAAAAAAATCATAACTAACTGAGTTATACTGGTGCAAATTGATCGGGAAAACTGTGGTTTTTAAACTTAGTCCAAAAAAAGCGACCTGCTCCAAAAAAATGCCACAAATCACTGGGGAAAATTGAGCCCATATGTGTTTGTCAAAACATCCTTCGAGCCAATTCCAGAAAGTCTGTGTAAAAACATACATGCCAGCACAACTTCTGCTTGTTTTCCATTTATTTTTGGGGGGGGGGGTGAGAAATCCATATTTGCGCTGCTTTCAAAGTTCTTCCAAACCCTTTGGAACTTCTGCAACTTTTTGGCATTAGTCAATTGTAACAAAGGAAATGTAGGAATGTAAGAAATTCATGTACAGGTCCAAAATGCTCACCCCATTTTGGATGATCACAGCCACACCTTCCCACCAAATACTTCAGTACACTCTTTCTCCAGAAACACATCTCATTGTCTCTTGACCCAATTTGCAGCATTGGTTTTCTTTAGTAACTTAGTCCATTATGTCAAGTAGTTCTGCCTAAAGTGCATATTTATTCCTAATTTCTTTCCTTGGGTGTATGGACCACTGAGCTCATTCAAAAAGACTTAGCGCATGAGAGGACAATCCATTTCCATTATGCTCTGCGTCTATTGTAATAAGCTGAATTTCTGACCATGCTATGCATTCCTGCAACTTTGTTACTGTTTTTTTTTAAATAATTAAGTTGTAGTTTTTCATTCTTTTTTCTGACAAGAGGGATGTCAATCTTCTTTAGTAGCTGAAGAACTTTCAGGAAAACATTACTATCTTTTACTTTTTAATTTCTACATTGGTAATATATGTTATTAACTGTACAAAGAAGGAAAAGTACAACCCAGCGGAGTTTATGTGTCCTGCAGTGAGATCCTCAAACAGCTTCTCCAAAATCGTGAGAATCATTTTCTTTAGTTGCTTTCTGAGTATTCTGCATTTGAACAACTGAGCCTGCAGCACACTATTAAAATAATAATTCTGGGTCTAGCCTCATTAACGCTCATTGTTAATGACCAAACTACCCAACAACAAAAGCCAACTGCAGCATCAGGAGCCAAAACTCCATAGGACATTTTTCAGAATTAGGTCACAGAATAAATAATCATATATAACTAGAATTATGGACTACCAAAAAATGATTGCAGATGCATTTCAGCATCTTGCGTTAAATCCTTTTATGTAGAATATGGCTACCACTTATGAGCCTGCCTTGAGAAGCCCATTATTGTTTTTTATTGTTTGTTTGCTTTGTGTGCCTGATAACTGGCTAGACAACATTTTAGTTCCCAGCGATGGCAGATCGTACAAAGTGATTGGCATAAATATATTGGGGTGAATTTTCTGCCTGACCGTTATGGAACCCTTCCAGTTTTCATTCTGTTGAAATGAATGGAATGAAAATCAGATACGTTCTATAAAGGATGGGGTGATCTATTCCTCCATGTGATGAAGATGAAAATTTACCCCAATATGTGATTGATGCATTGGCTATCTGTTGTTGGTCGTGGGCTTGATTGTGGATTTGATTGGCAACTGTGTGGGGGTGAAGGTATAGGTTGGGCCTGTAAGACAGCTAGGACCAATGATTCTTTGTGGTCCCTTTGATGGACAGCTGTGTGGATAGGAATTGCTGATAATACGTTTAATATTTGGCTCCTTGCATTCAAGTCACCAGTCAGTGTAAAGCCAGCAAAGATAGTAAGAGAATCCATGGTAGCATTTATATCATATAGCCTGATTCAAAATATGCAAAGAAAGTTCCCTTCATGAAGAAACTGAACAGTTCCATCATCATCATGATCGGGAAGCTGTGGATATATACACACCCAACACTGATTACAATACTTCATTTACTATTCTACATTTTAAGCCTAGTGTACTTGAGACCTTGGTATTTATAGTGGCCTCGACTATAATCTTCACCTGTGCTTACTTGTGGCCCTGCAACAATGACTCTGACCCTCAGATTCAGTTACTTGTGGTTTCCGAAAGTGTGATAGTGAACTTAGGTTTACATTATAATAACATTACTTCTAGTGGCTGAAGACAGTGTGGCCCTTTTACCCTTTTATCTTCTGGACTGCTACTTGAGGCTGATGGTCTTTGGTGAAATTTTATGCTCTCCTTGCATGTTCTGAACAAAGCGGGCTTCTTCCAATAGTTTGTCAGCATGTGCTCAAGTCCAGGAATGAACTGAGAAGGTGCAGGTTGGCAGCACTCAAATACACATTCCCACAAGGGGGAAAGGAAGGGAAGCCGAAGCTAGAGCTCCCTGGATGAATGAAATGGAAAAAGAAAGAATAGTGTAAAGGGCAAAGAGGGGGAAGTATACCTGAAATGTGTACAAAAAAACTTTCTTGATCAGTTATGCTTTCAGCCCAACGTGGAAAGAAGCAGTATATATAGTTCTGGGGAATGAAATGGGGCAAGAGGAGCATGTTTCAGTAGGAGAGCATTTGGGAAACAGTGAACACAATATTATTAGCTTATGAGTAATTATGGAAAATGAGAAAGAAAAATAAAATGTGAAAATGTTCAACTGGAGGAGGGCTAATTTCAGTGAGTTGAAAAGGGCTCTGGCCCAGCTGGAGTTCCCTGATGACTAATGATATAGGGGTAAAATAATTGTGTATTGCTGGGTTGGCTTACCGTGCAATACTCTCCTGATGGCATTAATGGAGGCCTCCAACCCGAAGTTCCTGACCACAGTTAGCTATGAATTAAAGGGGCAATGCAGTCAGAACTAATAAAAATTAACATGCAGTGAAAAATGCAGCTCTCAGCCCTTAATGCCTTTCAATAAAAAAATGACCATTAAAAATAAGTCCTAAATGGGATTGTTCAGCACTTAAACTGAATTCTCTTCCAAACCTCAAAAGGGGGAAAAAGTGCTTCAGCACTAACACATATGGCTCAGCAAACCAGGGAAGGGCACCCAGGGTCTCACACGAAGCACTCCAGCTTTCTGCAAGGTGTCAACACTGCAAGGATCAGGAGGCCTTCCAGAAAGAACGATGTGGGACCACATCACCGAGGCCGTCACTGCCAGCAATGTTGTCCCCACAACCTGGCTCCAGTTTCCAAAATAGCTTCATGACTTCAGACCACTGGTCAAGTCAGTGAATGCATTTTCAAAAGCCATCTCCTACCAACTACATTACTAGCCTCACACACTTCTCCCCCCATCACTCACCTACCAAAAATCTGTACCAATCATGAGGTACATCTCCCATAGATAGCCTCACCTCACTCCTTGAAGGAGATGGTGCAGGCCATTCTTGGTAGAGACATGGCTGAGCCCTTGGCCAGGAGCAAGGCTGAAAAGATGCAAGATGCTAGTATCCTCATATGTTATCCTCCTTCTCACATGGACCTCTTGCTTTCCCGCCCTACCCTCACCACAACTCCAACCCTACACACTTGTGCTGTTTGGGGGTGGATGATCCATGTGCTCCGCTAGGTTACAGAAATCTTGCATGGTCAGTGTACATCTGCCAATTCTTAACAAGAATAGTCAGTATCCAAGCCTCCCAAATCCTAGCTGTTGGGTTTTTCTGTGAAGCTGTGGGTATAGGTTGGATGTGCTCAAGATGTTCTGCACTATTTAAATTATAGCTGGCTACATTTTGCCACTGAACTACTAATGATTGTATTATTTATTTTATGTTATGTGCATATCACGCAGAGTCAGACTCAATCGAAGAATTGAGAGATACCTTACATAAATGAAGCATAGCCAAAACATGAGAATGAAACATCTGAAAAATAGACTGCTACAGGCATGTGATTTTAATCTATAATTATTGGATTACACTCCCTTGAATCAGGCACATATATAAGATAAGAACGTAAGGATTAGGAGCAAGAGTAGGCCATACGGCCACCTCGAGCCTGCTCCATCATTCAATAAGATCAGGGCTGATCATTGACTTTCCCACCCGATCTCCATATCCCTTGATTCCCCTAGAGTCCAAAAACTATACTTGTTAAAAATTTGCAGATGTACACTGACCATGCAAGATTTCTGTAACCTAACAAAGCACCTGGATCATCCACCCCAAACAGCACAGTGCACCGTATCTATCTCAGCCTTGAATATACTCAAAAACTCCGCATTCACAGCCCTCTGGGGAAGAGAATTCCAAAAATTCACAACCCTCTGAGTGAAGAAATTTCTCCTCATAATTAATATGGAAAATGATCTGATGTGGTGCCAAAATATCTGGCATTACCTTTTATAAATAATGCTGTTGGCCTCCATTGGAAATAAATATAAGCAGTCATTCTCAATTCTCAGTATTACTATTTGTAGAAAAGACAGGGGAGAAAGCAATGTTTTATGTACATTTGAAGAGACTTTCTTTTTTCTTTTTGGACTTTCATTATAAGATAAAATACAGCAATTAATCTGATATCCCGTGCAGTTTTTCTGGGATGCTGGAGAGGAATCAGGAGGATAAATATATTGTGCAAAATGTATATACAGGCCCAATATCTGTTAATGAAAATGAGTACTGGTTAGTAGTGAAAAGAACGAATTGTGAAAAATGATTGATTACAACAATCTTTATATAGCACCTTTAATGTAGAAAAACTACCCAAGGAGTGTCATAGAGCAGCCGTGGGATGTTTTCATTATCTAACCTTCACAGATTAGATAATGAGAAATAATAGAAGCGGTGTAGAAATTGACAGGCAAAGAAAAGGGGATTAAGTGAGACCCATGAGATCCCCTTTATAAGAGGGCCAATCATGAAAAGTCCAGAGAACAATTCCTGAGGTTTTCCAGGCCAGGAGTTTTGTAGGTTTCAACCCTGCCCCTTAGCTGATCTGTACACCATGTTCTTCCCATAATCCAGGTTGCTCAATAGAAAATAAGTTAGTGCTGAGGAAATTGATGTTATGGGAATTTTCATCCCTGCTGTCTCCCACATCATGGACCATTTCTGGGTCGGAGAGAGGTTCTGCCACAAACAGTCCCCAACAACCTGGGCTGCAACCCGGCGGTTTCCGATTCCTGCCCAATCCTTTTCCAAAATGCCCTGAAATCTGCCACAAACATCGAAGTTTCATGAATCTGGATGAGCTTCTTTGGATCAAAATAAGTACTTGGGTCGGCGTGCTGGTCCTGTGGCACTTAACGGGAGATAAAAAGGCACAGATTGCAGTTCAAGTGGAAATTGCCTTTCCATTGTGAACACAAAGTAAAAGTGTTGAGACAGCCTGAAGTGTAACATTGTTTATCACCTCAGGTACTGTAACCTAGTTGATCAAGTTTTGACCTGGTGTAGCTCTATAGATTTTCTTTGATATTATTCGCAGCTAATTTTTTTTTTTGAATTGCCAGATGTTAACTTGATATAGCACTGAACAAATATGGAAATAAATAAATATTTTCACAGCTGTGCTTCATTACTTATTAAATTTGGACTGATTTCTATTTTAAAACCACATATATTGACACTGTTTTCTGAAGGGATTTTTTGCACGTGATTCATTTTCTTGGTTACAGTAAGAAAGTCCTAACTTTCCTAAACAACAAGGTGAGAAACACCGTGCTGAAATCTACAGGTAGATCAAATAAATATCTGTATGTACTGTTCCACTCAGCATCAATAGAGATCTATGAAACAGCCTTTAAAAGGGGAATATTTTCAGTCTGAATTTTAGGTGACGGTGACAGTGGTAAACGGTCCTTCCACATCCTTCTCGACCTCTCTGCAGTTTTTGACATGATTGACCATGCATCCTCCTCCAACACTAAGTGTCAGCCATGGCTCAGGTGGTAGCACACTAACCTCTGAGTCAGTAGGTTATAAGTTCAAGTCCCACTCCAGAGACTTGAGCACAAAAATCTCAGTTGACACTCCAGTGCAGTGCTGAGGGAGTGCTGTATTGTTGGAGGTACTGTCTTTCAGATTAAATTTAGACCCCATCTGCTCCTTCAGGTAGATGTAAAAAATCCCATGGCACTATTTTGAAGAAAAACAGGTGTTCTGGCCAAAATTTATACATCACTAAAAAAAAATTATCCAGTCATTATCATATTGCTGTTTGTGGGAGCTTTGCTGTGTGCAAATTGGCTGTCGCGTTTCCCACATTGCAACAGTGACTATGCTTCAAAAAGTACTTCATTGGCTGTAAAGCGCTTTGGGATGTCTGGTGGTCGTGAAAGGCGCTATATAAATGCAAGTCTTTTTGTCCAGCTGAGTGGGACTGCCTTCACCTGCTTCCATTCCTATCTATCCAGCCGTAGCCACAGAATCTTCTCTTCCTGCACCATTACCTCTGGGGTCCCCCAAGGATCTATTCTTGGGCCCCTCCTATTTCTCACCTATATGCTGCCCCTCGACAACATCATCCAAAAATACAATGTCTTATTCCACATGTACGCTGATGACACCCAGCTCTACCTCACCACCACCTCTCTCAAGCCCTCCACTGCTTTAGATTTGTCACTCAGCTCGTTCAACAGCCAGCTCTCCTGGCCGACCTCCCACCTTGCACCCTCCGTAAACTTCAGCTCATCCAAGGATCTGCTGCCGATATCCTAACTCACACCAAGTCCCATACATCCATCACCCCTGTGCTCACTGACCTATATTGGCTTCTGGTCTGGCAATGCCTCAATTTTGCAATTCTCATCTAAGTGTTCAAATCCCTCCATGGCCTCACACCTTCCTATCTCTGTAACTACCGCCAGCCTTACAAAACTCCAAGATCTCTGCACTCCTCCAATTCTGGCCTCTTGCACATCCCCAATTTTCTTTGCTCCACCATTGGCAGCCATGCCTTCAGCAGCCTTGGACCTCAGCTCTGGAATTCCCTCCCTAAACATCTCTGTCTCTCTAACTCTCTCTCCTCCTTTAAGATGCTCCTTAAAACCTACTGCTATGACTAAGCTTTATGGCACCTGTCCTAATCTTTCATTATGTGGCTCGGTGTCAACTTGTGTTTTGGAGCATTTTAGTATGTTAAAGATGCTATATAAATGCAAGTTGTTGCTTTTGGTGATGCACAGTACAGGTGGGCTCAAGAAATAATGGGATACATTTCTGGAGACAAAAGCATTGAAGGATGGTGGTGGGAAGGCAGCTAGATCTCTCAGAAAGGAACAGGTTTTTTAGGACCATTTGCCTTTTCCTGTTCTCATAAGAGCAGGTTTACATAGGAGCTCTCAGTCCCTATAATTGCTCACATCAGTTTTTGCCTAGTTCAGTTTTGACAATTGCATAATCGTAAATATTGTGTCTCAACTGGATTACCTCAAAAGGTTTAGTTTTGTAAGTGTACACTGCCACCCCTACACCCTGCTTTTTTCAAAATAATAACTAACATAACTTAAGGCCATCAATATAAGATAGTCACCAAGAAATCAAATAGGGAATTCAGAAGAAACTTCTTTACCCAGAGAGTGGTGAGAATGAGGAACTCAGTACCACAGGGAGTGGTTGAAGCGAATAGTATGGATGCATTTAAGAGGCAGCTAGATAAGCATATGAGGGAGATGGAAATATGGGTTATGCTGATAGGATTAGATGAGGAAAAACGGGAGGAGGCTTGAGTGGAGCATAAAGACTGGCACAGACTGGTTGGGCTGAATGGCCTGTTTCTGTGCTGTAAATCCTATGTAATTCTATGTAAAACAAGCCCAAAACAGAAGCGCAATGTAATGTTCTTTTACACCCACTTCTTTCATTTCTTGTTGATAGTTACGTCCAAATTGAATGTTGTTTAGACCTGTAAACAGCCATGTTCCTCCTCTCCTCCTCTCCTAAAGAAAAAACGATTGTTACTTCAGAGGATTCCTGCACGATGTCGTTTTTGTTTATTACGCTTCAGCAATTTGATGTGCAACTGCACTCGTGTGCTTTCATGGCTCTTTAAAATCAAACAAAGGTTTAAGGAATCTGTCCAAAATAATCACCACTTGGCACAGAGCCTACAATCCCCTGGCATGTGGTATGTGATTATGCTGACCTCACCATATGTGGAAAACAGAAAAAAAACAGTGTTGAGGCAGACTACAGGGTAGAAGAGGAGTAGCAAACATAACATACACCAGATGTGAGTTGCAGAAAAAACAAGTGATTTGAAACTGATATTAGCGTATTTGTTAATTATTGGAGATAAACAGAAAAGTTTGTACTGGTTCATGAATTGAGTTTGAGTTTCTTTTAATGGTGTGTTGTTGCCTACTTATTTTCACATACTTGCAAATCAATACATTTGTGCTGTTTTGCTGTATTTTTAGAAGCTTGAATCTTTTTTGACATACCGTCGTGTAAAACGAATTCTCAGCAATTTTACATCAGCAGGACCAGTTCTGTCAGATACGTATTCCTCTTCCTTTATTATTTTAGTTGTTGCTTTTTATCAGCTGTTGTCTGTCATCTGCAATAAGTTAATTCCTTCTTTTGCTTCTTCACTCAAGCTTTTCTCTCTGTATGAGGGCTTCGGATCTCTCTGTTTTCTCCATGATTCTAGGCTGTCTCTAGCTAAAATGGTAGCTGGATGACTGGTCTCCACACCTCTCATTCGCCTCTGAGCTAACATTATACACCATACATGGCCTCTGCTTAGCCCTTTCCCACAGCAGTGCAAGTAAGATTAGCAACCAAGTGGCATGGAACACCAGTCTTCTACTATTGCACCGGTACAGTGTCCCCTGTTCATTTAGTTTGTGGTCTGAAGAGTTTGTGGTAAGATTTTTTTTCAACCTCTCTCTGCACTCATGGGGTCAATTTTAACTTCCCTGAAATCACCGATAATGGCTTCAAAATGGGGTTGATAGCCTTACTGGGTTAAGGCCAGCATCATTAACCCTGACGATGCTGCTGACACCATTTTGAAAGGGACCTACCACTGGGTGCCCAAAGCGGGGCCCAGCAGTTTCAGCTGGTGGGCCCCTTTTAATATGCTGTGAGCCACTGCCAAACCAGTCTGCCTGTGATGGTTTGCGCTCCCCCACCGCCACCCCTCCCCCACCCCCCAGGACCTACCTGCAGTATCCCAGCCTGTTGACATTCTTGTGGGCCACAGCTGGCGAGCTGCCTTGCGACATCCATTTGGTGTCCGCAGCTCGCCGGGATGATTCAAATAAGGCCTGGACTTCAAAATCACGAGAGCCTCCTTGTTGCTGTTTCAGGTGACCAGTAAGCAGGGACGGATTAACCATGGGGCAGATGAGGTTGCCGCCCCAGGCCCACCAAAGAACGTAGGCCCACCAAATAAATGTAGGAAAAAATATATAAGGCCTCCCAAATAGGCTGAATAGAATAGATAATAAGAGAGGAAAAACAAGACCGAGGAAAAGAGATTCACTTGTTTATACCTATATATAGAAGTACCTATATACACTAATGTACATACATACAGAACAGAATATGTACTATTTTGTTTTATTTCACATGTTGTTGAGAGAAATTTGCATATATGTGTCATATATGTACTTTTGGAATCACTAGCCACTAGATGGCGTCACTGTTGGAGGCCATTGGGCTGCATGCACGTGTATGCAGCCCAAGTATAAAAGGCCAGCCATTTTGTATATTAGTCACTTTGCACCTTAATAAAGCAGAGCCAAGGTTATGCCTCTTGGAGTTAAACAGTACTCAGTCTAACAGTTATTGCATACACAACAGTATGTATAGGAATCTAGGGGCTGAAATTGATGGCTTTACCGTCCGCTGCCGCCGAGATTCGCTGACATTCCTCCGGGGGTTCCGCTCTATGCGAACCATTTGGTGTGGAGCGGACGGGAGGGGGGAACCGCCAGTAACCTCCCTCTGACGTCAGCGGATGGCCAAGTGGTGCAAATGACCTCCTGCCTGCCGAGATGCCAAACTGGTGCGGGCGGGAGTCGGCGGGAGTCGGCACCAGGCTGCGAGGAAGCTGGCCTATCCCCGATGGTAGGTATGAAGACGTGCAAGAAAAGGTTAGTAAACATTTTTTTAAATTTTTATTTACTGCGTCTTACCTGGATGGGGTCCCCTAAAGGTGTTCCGATGTTTTTTTTAATGATTTCTATTTCCAGCTGTTCAACCTTCCCTGGGCCCGACTCCATCCTCGGCGACACTTGGACAGCAAGTGCCTTTGCCGCCGAGAAGGAGAGATCCCGCCTGCTGCCACCCAGATTAGCGACGTAAGTCCCTCTTTTGCCGCCAGGTGCCCTTTCAAAGGACTTTTTGCCGAAACCCTCGCCCAAAGTACCGTCAGGTATCTTGCCAGCTATCGGTGGTCCTTTGGGCAGCACTTGGACAGCCCTTGGCCTTCATCAATTTCGGCTCCTTAGTATTGCAATGTTACCAGAACCAGAATATATACCTACTTGATACAGAATAAAGGTTTTCTTTGTTGAAAAGAGAGCCGAGCAGCGGCCATGGGCATCATGGAGAACCCAACCTGACCTGCGAGGGAACATCAGCGGCAGGTCGGGGCCATAAAAGGAGCGGTGAGCGGCAGCCATGGATAGCGTGGAGACATGCCACTACAAGGTACAGCGCGAGCTGGTGCAGGAGGGCGACGGCTGTAAAGAGTGACGTCATCAAGATCTAGGTCGGTGATTGGAGTGTGGGCAGACACAGCAGGAGCGGCGAGGTCGGGACGGAGGAGCGGCAAGAGACTGTGGAGGGACATGATCGGGATCCCAGGGGAGGCTCGAGTTCGGGCCAGGGGCCCAGGGGCAGCACGGGCCAGCCCACACTGCGATACGTGTGCGCATTAGGTCTGTGCAGCAGAGCTGGTCTCCAGTCGTCTTGGGTAATCCTTGTCACTGGACTAAGACCTAGCTCTGTCAAGCCCATGAGGTGGCTGGTGTGCAACGGCCAGCACACGTTAAAAAAAGGCATCTTCCACCCTTCAGGATGTAGTTCGGGTCCTTCATTGAAACACCTGTGAACTCGTCCTTTTTTTGGCATGGAAGCAAGTCATCCTCGTTTCGAGGGACCGCCTGTGATGATGATGATACTGACCTATGTTTTCATACTCAGAATCTGAATGATATACATAATGTAATCAACATGAACAAACATATTTGGATCAGTTTGCCAAAGGCCCATCGGGCACTTAATCTGGCCCTGCCAGTAGGCCACACAAAATTCACCCCATTGTTTTTTTTTTCATCTGATATGGAACACCATATCATTGCTGCTGTTTAAAATTAAAATAATTGATTAAAATATAGAGAGGTAGATAACATAGGTATACATGAAATTCCAAACTTCTGCAAGAATTGGGAGGTCTTATTGACAGGAAGGAGGTCAACTAACATTGTACAAGTGTCTTTCTCTGAAAATCAACAACATCTATCTATAATATATTAAATTCAGTATGTAGAAATCATGTTCCATTGAGGGATCCCATGTGAACCTGCTCTTATGAGAAATCCCAATACAAAAGTGTCCAGTTTTTCCTGCAATTACCTGGCATGCTGTGATAGTATTTTACTGTTAAAGATGCCAGGCATCGTCTGTTACCTAACTGCCCCTTTTGCACCTAACACCCACTGCTGCAGTGACTGCCTGGAAGTGTACTGATAACTAACTTTTTCCCTAGAAATCACTCAAAATGCTTTCTGAAGAAATTATCATCCACCAATTTTATAGGTGGCAACAGAAATTTCTTATGTCCAAAATATGGGTTTAAATATAATTTTTAAAAATACATATTTTGCACTCCCAAGATTAAAGTTATCAAATTAATTGTATTTTGTGTCTTTTAATGCCTTCATTAAAGTTTTTATTTGAAAGCCTTAGCCTGTCCCAAAAGCCTGGGACTGGGCTTGATTATTTCCCCAGAGCTGTCACATGGTGAGCTGAATTTAAATTGTGTAATATGAACATGGGCAGTATATCTATTTTCCTCAGGATGCAGCAGTAATATTCAGTCAGCTGTTTTGGTATTTTTCTTTAGATTCCAGCAATCTTTGCTCCGCTCTTTTTCAAAAAGCTGGAGGACAAATTTCAACGACTTTATTGAGATATGATCATATTAAGCGTTATTCAAATGTAGAGGCTATATGTACATGCGGCAACGTGAGCAAAAAGTGACAGCTAATGATTACCCAATACTGTAGGTTTTGTAGTGTAAAATGCACAATAACGACTCGGCCATCCACTAAATACCTCGCCTGATTTTATTTCCATTCAAGTCTCTGCCCGCATTGCTAACACTAGTTCCTGATCCCATCCACAAACCATGGATGGCACCAGTCTTGGGAGGCATCCATTTCCAGTGGTATTTAAAGGGATTCTCAGCTACTCTCAGATAAAATGCAGGGACATTTTGGGAAACACTTTGCTTGTATTAAATTATGTCTTATTAGCTACTTAGACAATTTTAAAGTATCTGTAGTGACTGTAGAACAGTCTGAACTCTTAAGGGGTTTTTGGCAATGCACTTTTTTCTTCTTGGGTGTCCTTCTTGGCATTTCCACTTTGGCGAGAGGAGAAGGAGGAACAGTAGCGGCAGCAG
This sequence comes from Pristiophorus japonicus, assembly GCF_044704955.1. Taxonomy (NCBI): domain Eukaryota; kingdom Metazoa; phylum Chordata; class Chondrichthyes; family Pristiophoridae; genus Pristiophorus; species Pristiophorus japonicus. Next base: position 139,857,600 of record NC_091983.1, on the reverse strand, counting down.
GAGGAAGGAGCAGGCAGAACTACAGCTGCAGGGAGAACAAATAGAATGAGGCATGCTCGCAGGAATTCTTAGTCATCGTCGCTGGGCAAAAATCCTGGAACGCCCAACCTGACAGCGTTGTGGGAGCACCTTCGCTACACAGGCTGTAGCAGTTAAAGAAGAAGGCCCACCACCACCTTCTAGGGATGGACAATAAATGCTGGCCTTGCCAGCGATGCCCACAAATGAATGAAAAAAACCCTTCCAACTGAGTTTACAGAGCCAGGACAACATACTTGCAGTTCTCTGAGGAGCAGTAGATAACCAGGCTTTGTTGTCGAGGGAGGCTGTCAGAGAGCTGTGCTGTCTCCTGCAACAGTTTTTCTAGTAATTATTGTAATGTAATTGATTGTTTTAAGTACTACATAAAACAAATCAATTTTTTTAAAGAAAGTTCCAGTGCCACCAGTGCCTTGTCCTTTGATGAATGTTCATCTTTGTACTTTTCTGGTCTCTTTTTCTTGTCTCCCAAACTCCTCCATTGCAAAAGCTGCCTTTGGGAGGCACGGTTTCCTCTTTTGCACAAAACAATTCTTTTCCCGAAAACAACTCCTGAAAAGGAAAGCTTGCTATCTGAGGAATGATCCATCTCTCATATCTAACCTTCAATCTCTCTCTTTCCGTGGCATCTTATCTTGTCTTTTTCATATTTTATCAATACTACTATGGTCACTACTCTGAACGTTCTCTTGTTCCTTCTAAACTCCAAATACATGAGTATCTGAGGTCCTGTTCTGCCCGCTCAGGCGGATGTAAAAGATCCTATGGCACTATTTAGACTCATAGAAATTTACAGCACGGAAGGAAGCCATTTTGGCCCAATGTGTCCATGCCAGCCAACAAAGCCTATCAAGCATAATCCCACTATCCAGCTCTTGGTCTGTAGCTCTGTAGGTTACAGCACTTCAAGTGCACATCCAAGTACTTTTTAAATGTGATGAGGGTTTTTGCCTCTAACACCCTTTCAGGTAGTGAGTTACAGATCCCCACAACCGTCTAGGTGAAGAAATTTCCCTTCAAATCCCCTCTAAACCGTCTACCAATTAATTTAAATATATGCCCTCTGATTGATGACCACTCTGCTAAGGGAAATAGATCTGTTCTATCCACTCTATCTAGGCCCCTCATAATTTTATACACCTCAATAAGGTCTCCCCTCAGCCTCCTCTGTTCCAAAGAAAACAAACTCAAACTATCCAATTTTTCCTCATAGCTAAAATTCTCCAGTCCAGGCAACATCCTCGTAAATCTCCTCTGTACCCTCTCTAGTGCAATCACATCTTTCCTGTAATATGGCGACCAGAACTGCACGCAGTACTCCAGCTGTGGTCTAACTAGTGTTTTATACAGTTCAAGCATAACATCTCTGCTCTTGCATTCTATGCCTCGGCTAATAAAGGCAAGTATTCCATATGCCTTCTTAACTACCCTACCTGGCCTTCAAGGATCTGTGAACATGCACGCCAAGATCCCTTTGTTCCTCTACACTTCTTAGTGTCCTATCATTTAATGTTATTCCCTTGCCTTATTAGCCCTCCCCAAATGCATTACCTCACACTTCTCTGGATTGAATTCCATTTGCCTCTATTCTGCCCACCTGACCAATTCATTGATATCTTCCTGCAGTTCACAGCTTTCTTCTCCATTATCAACCACAAAGCCGATTTTAGTATCATCTGCCAACTTCTTAATCACAACTCTTACATTCATATCTAAACCATTGATATATACCACAAAAAGCAAGGGACCCAGCACTGAGCCGTGCAGAACCCCACTGAATACCACCTTCCAGTCACAAAAACACCCATCAGCCATTACCCTTTGCTACCTTCCTCTGAGCCAATTTTGGATCCAACTTGCCACTTTGCCCTGGATCCAATGGACTTTACTTTTGTGACCAGTCTGCCATGTGGGACCTTATCAAAATCCATAAACACTACATCAAACGCACTACCCGCATCGACCCTCCTTGTTACCTCCTCAAAAAATTCAATGATTAGTCAGACACGACCTTCCCTTAACAAATTCATGCTGACTGTTGTTGATTAACCTGTGTCTTTCTAAATGAAGATTTATCCTATTCCTCAGGATTTTTTCCAATAATTTTCCCACCACCGAGATTAGGCTGACTGGCCTGTAATTGCTCGGTCTATCCCTTTCTCCCTTTTTAAAGGTACCACCTTAGCAGTCCCCCAGTACCATACCAGAGAGGATTGGAAAGTGATGGTCAGAGCCTCTGCTATTTCCTCTTTTGCTTCTCTTAACAGCCTGGGATACATTTCATCCGGGCCTGGGATTTATCCACTTTCAAAGCTGTTAAATCCCTTAATACTTCCTCTCTCACTATGTTTATTTTATCTAATATTTCACACTCCTCGGATTGCAATGTCTGCATCATCCCTCTCTTTTGTGAAAACAGACGCAAAGTACTCATTCATAACCATAGCCACTTCTTCCGCATCCACACACACATTACCTTTATGGTCTCTTATAGGCCCTACTCTTTCTTTAGTTATCCTCATGCTCTTAGTGTAATTATAAAATATCTTTAGGTTTTCCTTGATTTTACTTGCCAAAATGTTTTCATGCTCCCTCTTTGCTTTGCTAATTTCCTTTTTCATTTTGCTCCTCTAGAATTTCTGCAGTATTGAGCCCTCCGTATCTGTTATAAGCCTCCTTTTTTTCTTTATTCTACCCTGTATGTCCCTTGACATCCAGGGGGCTTAGATTTGTTAGTCCCACCCTTTTTTTTTAAGGGTACTTACTTGCTTTGTACTCTCCGGATCTCCTCCTTGAATGCTTCCCACTGCTCTGACACTGATTTACCTTAAAGTAGCTGTTTCCAGTCCACTTTGGCTAAATCATCTCTCAGCTTATCGAAATTGGCTTTTCCCTAATTGAGAACTTTTATTCCTGGTCTATCCTTATCCTTTTCCATAACTACCTTAAATCTAACTGAATTATGATCACTGTCATAAAAATGCTCTCCCATTGATACCCCTTCTACCTGCCCAGCTTCATTTCCTAAAACTAAGTCCAGAACCACCCCCTTCCTTGTTGGGCTTGCTGCATACTGGCTAAAATGTTCTCCTGAATCCATTTTAGGAATTCAGCAACCCCTCTATACCTTTCACACTAATTTTATCCCAGTTAATATTAGGGTATTGGGATATTAGTTAATATTAAGATTTAAAGAAGAGCAGGGGAGTTCTCTCTGGTGTTCTAGACAATAGTTATTCCTCAACAATGAAAAAACAGATTATTTGGATATTATCACAGGCTCGATGGACCGAATGGCCTCCTTCTGTGCTGTAACCATTCTATGGCCCCAAGTTTCCACACGATAAAAAACGGGCGCCCCTCCGAGCTGGGCGCCCGTTTTTCGCGCCGAAAACGGCGCCGGAAAAAAAATGCACGATTCTGGAGCGCCCTGCAGCTCCATGTCTGCTTGGCGCGGCGCCCAGGGGGGCGGAGCCTACCACTCACGCCGATTTTGTAAGTGGGAGGGGGCGGGTACCATTTAAATTAGTTTTTTTCCTGCCGGCAACCCTGCACATGCGCGTTAGAGCGTTCGTGCACGCGCAGTGTGAAGGAAACATTGGCACTCGGCCATTTATGTAGTTCTTTGTAGCTGTTTAATTTTTGAAAATTTTTTTAAAAAAGCACATTGCCATCAGCACCGAGGCTTCTTGCAGCAGTGAGAAGGCTGCAGGAAGCCTCAGAAAGTTGAGGCAGTCGTTTCCCGACGGCCTCCCCCCCCTGCCGTCGAGGAATGGCTGCTGAACTTGTGAGGCTTCCTGCAGCCTTCTCACTGCCTCCTTCCCCTCCCCCCCGCGGGAACGAACGGCTGCCTCCTCCCCCCCCCCCCCCGCGGGAACGAACGGCTGCCTCCTCCCCCCCCCCCCCCCGCGGGAACGAACAGCTGCCTCCTCCCCCCCCCCCCCCCGCGGGAACGAACAGCTGCCTCCTCCCCCCCCCCCCCGCGGGAACGAACAGCTGCCTCCTCCCCCCCCCCCCCGCGGGAACGAACAGCTGCCTCCTCCCCCCCCCCCCCCGCGGGAACGAACAGCTGCCTCCTCCCCCCCCCCCCCCCGCGGGAACGAACAGCTGCCTCCTCCCCCCCCCCCCCGCGGGAACGAACAGCTGCCTCCTCCCCCCCCCCCCCCGCGGGAACGAACAGCTGCCTCCTCCCCCCCCCCCCCGCGGGAACGAACAGCTGCCTCCTCCCCCCCCCCCCCCGCGGGAACGAACGGCTGCCTCCTCCCCCCCCCCCCCCCGCGGGAACGAACAGCTGCCTCCTCCCCCCCCCCCCCCCGCGGGAACGAACGGCTGCCTCAACTTGTGAGGCTTCCTGCAGCATTCTCCGTGCCTGAAGCACTTTCACACAGGTAGGAAGATGGTTTATTTAATCTTTTCTTTGCTTATAAATGTTTATTCAGGTTGGATTTATTTGTATAATATTTGTAGAAGTATAAATAAGGATTTAATGTAGAATTTAATGACTTCCCTTCCCCCCCCCCCTCGTTCTGGACGCCTAATTTGTAACCTGCGCCTGATTTTTTAATGTGTAGAACAGGTTTTTTCAGTTCTACAAAAATCTTCACTTGCTCCATTCTAAGTTAGTTTGGAGTACGTTTTCACTGTGGAAACTTTGAAATCAGGCGTCAGTGGCCGGACACGCCCCCTTTTGAAGAAAAAATTCTGTTCCAAAGTAGAACTGTTCTACCTGACTAGAACTGCAGAAAAAAAAATGTGGAGAATTGCGATTTCTAAGATAGTCCGTTCTCCACCAGTTGCTCCTAAAAATCAGGCGCAAATCATGTGGAAACTTGGGCCCTATGAATCTACATTACTATCGTGAGACCTTGCTGTGCACAAATTGGTTGCCGCATTTCCTACATTACAACAGTTCAAAAGTATTTAATTGGCTTTGGGAAGTACTGAGGTCATGAAAGATGCTATATAAATGGAAGTCTTTGATTCTTTTCACACCTTTGCAGGGTAACTAGAGACAGGCAATTAATGTGGCCTTGCTAGTGCTGTCCACATCCAGTACAAAAAGAAGCCAGAGGTTATGTGCTTTCATGTAGGAATGATTTTGTGATAATGTGAATAGCATAGGAAAAAAAATCAAAATATTCTGTACAGTTTTAAGAATGGGAATATAATTTCTGTTAGCTGGTCTGCAATTCTTCAGTGAAGAAACAGACTTTGAGATACTGTCTGCAGCTGCTGGCAAATGTAACTAACGGAATTTCTGCTGTTTTATATTTGGCAAAAACTACAGCACTGTTTAATGTCAGAGATCTTTCTAATCTTAATTAAAAGTTTGTGGTACTTTATTAACTGGCAATTATAATTCTTGTCAGATGCACGTTTTGAGTTTCTAAAGTAAAAGTTTATCCTGTTTCAAATCCAGGACATTTCTCTGTTACTAGGCAGAGTAGAATAAAAAATAAAATGGAATTGAGACTGAATCAAAACCAAATTTTATTATTATTATTGGGTTTATTGCAGTTTAGATTAAATCAGCAACAGCCTCTTACGGTACAAACGAAAATTTATTTCAACATTTTGTACTATACCTGCAGAATGGAGTGTGCCCAATCACACTGTCCTGCAACATTTATTTCATTACAATAACACAAGGCTTGTGGATACACTTCAATATCAGTTCCATAAGCAGTTTCAGAAGCTTGTTTTCACAGCTGCCTGTGACTCAGTGTACTTTTCCATCTGAGCAGTGTTGTGCAAGTCTGCACTCTTTGGTTATCTTGAGTCAAAGTTGAAAGCTTCCATGAAGTTTTAACCCTTAACAAGATTTAGGCAGGTTATAATGATATGGTTATAAACTTTTCACAGGTGGGCAATGATACACTACGTATTTTAATACACCCCTGCGCGTACTCACACTGACTAACAATGGATGCACAATTGGTGGCAGGGATCCGTAAATTCAAGCATGCAATGTCGTCAGAAAATGATTTCAAGGGTCTATTATAGTATAGTATTAGGCAGTCCCTCATGTCGAGGATGACCAGCTTATACATCCCTGCACATAATCACAGTGACTAACAATAGGAGGGCAGGATGGCAGGACGTCCAAATTTAGTTAAGGAGAGGTTTGCGTGTGCCTTTCCATTAATTGCAATGAGAGAAGAAACTAGCTATATAACAATACCTAAGCACATGAGCAAAAAAAAATCTTTAGCCATTAGTAACAATGGCAAATGACAAAAATCCACAAATTACGTACACAACTTAAACAGAATATTTTGGTAATTGTGACTTTGGGCTGCCTTCAGTCCCCAAATTGCATCTCAATCAATAATGATACCTGAGCTCTGCATCACTGAGCTTATTGCTGAAGCTGTGCTATGTCCTCTACTCATCCTTCCTTCAGGATAAGTGCTGAGAGGCTCCATTCTGCTTGAGGTCAGAGCGCCACCTGTTGCCTAATCCAAGGAACAACAACAACAATAAGCTCATGGAGTAGCCGGTGATGAGGCCTGCCTGATTCGACCACCTGACCAGACCTGGCTCCAAAGAAGCTGAACTGTTTGTGAAAGCCTTGTCATTTTAATAATTACCCAGCACATTCTTTCCATTAACATTGCTTTTTGTTATTACTTATTGATGGGACACGAGCCTAGAAATTGCAGTTAGTGTGTCATTCAGAAATTAACTCTGGGGCACTAAAAGTCTTTGGGAGTAACAAAGCCTGCTGTTTTACACATAACTTTTCTGTTTCAGTCCATAGGCTAAAATGTGGGCTATAGCTCCCACACAGCCTACCAGTCAAGGAGCAGGGAGAAATGCCAGTACCCTTAATTTATTTGTCAACAGCAATGAGGAGCTAGCACTGGGAAAGCAGCTTACTGAGCAAAATCTCTGTAGAATTGGGTGATACAGATTGAGAAAAGCTAGTTTTACAGGCCAGAGACTTCAAGATCTACTACAAGAAATAATGTAGTATAGGACACAATTTCTGGGACTGATAGCAAACCTCCTCTCTCTCCCTAAAAGTGCCTGGTGCACTAGACCAGAGGTGATGCTGAAGGGTGGCAGCATTAGTTAGCCACCAAAGTCACAGACATGGCTAACTCACATGCAGTGTATTCGCAATGCACAGATCAAGCAAGTCTAGCACCACCAGAATCCTTGCAGGTTGTTATTGAAGCCCTGCAGCCAGCCAACATACTTAATTCTTCCACAAGCCAATCACTTAGAAGGAGTGGTAAGTGTGATGTATTTGCAGCCATGCTCTGTACCATGCATTGTACCAAGTAATTACATGTAACAGCCAACAGATGGGGAAAGCCCAGGAGACACACATTACTGCACCTCATGCTGCCTCCCTATATAAAGCAGGCTCCTCCTGCAGTGCTCACTTTTGGAGTTTACATTAAACCTAAAGGTCACAAGGTGATCAGCTCCAGCAATGGGCCATGTGTGATTTATTATAGTGATAAGCATACATATCAACCGGCGATGAGGATGGGATACTAACACGCAGCTATGGCCAACATTGACTACATCGAACGATATTGCATCGGGGAAGACTGGGATGACTTCATTGACCGGCTGGATCAATGCTTTGTCGCGAAAGACTTAGAGGGAGACGCGAATGCCAGCAAACGCAGGGCTGTCCTCCTCACAGTCTGCGGATCACGGACATACACATTGATCAAGGACCTATTGGCCCCGACGAAACCTGCTGAGAAAAGTTACGTAGAACTGTGCGAGATAGTTCGAAATCACCTAAAGCCGAAATGCAATGCGCTCATGGCGAGGTACCATTTCTACACCCATCGGCGCGGGGTAGGCCAAAACGTGGCAGTATTCATCGCTGAGCTAAGGCATCTTGCTGGGCCATGCAAACTCAGGACAGTTCTTGAAGAAATGTTAAGAGACTTCTTTGTTTTGGGAATTGGGCACGAAGGAATTTTCCACAAATTGCTCGCGGAGGAAGACTTGGACCTAGCCAAAGCCACCCTAATTGCTCAGGTATACATGGCCAGAGAGGAAGAAACAAAATTACTCTACTCACAACTTCGGAATCACCCGGGGCCAAATACTGTGAATAAGCTAAATTCATTGGCAGACAGGAGAAGTGCCCCCAACTGGGCTAATGCGACCTCTGCTCGACCCGAGATGACTCACTCACCACAACAATGGACTAACGCGAGGAGATCAGTACCTGTGAATGCAAGTCCATCAGCAAGCCATTGGCGCTGTGGAGGGGCTCATCGCGCAAACTAGTGCAGGTTCAAACAATATGTCTGCAAGAGTTGCTCAATGATGGGGCACCGCCAACGAACGTGTACACGTGCTACAACTCGATACATAGCGGAGGATGGGAGGTTAAGCATAGATCCTGAGGATCGCGCAGAGATGACCGAGGAGGAAGAGGTACATGGGGTGCATGTGCATGAAGTGCACACCTTTACCAACAAGAGTCCCCCGGTTATGATGAACGTTAAACTGAACGGCATACCGGTACCAATGGAATGGGACACGGGTGCGAGCCAATTGATCATGAGCCAGAAAGCCTTCGAGAAGTTATGGGTAAACAAGGCACACAGACCCAAGCTGAGCCCAATCGACGCGAAGCTGCGCACCTACACCAAAGAGATTATCCTGGTATTCGGAAGTGAAATGGTTTAGGTGCTGTATGATGGTTCTGTGCATAAATTGCCACTATGGGTTTTTCCTGTAACGGGTCCATGCTGCTTGGCAGAAGCTGGCTACGGAATTTTAACTGGAAATGGGGCGATGTAAAAGCATTATCATCGGTGGAGAAAGCCACATGTGCGCAGGTCTTAGACAAGTTTCTATCACTGTTTCAGCCTGGCATCGGCAGCTTCACAAGGGCCAAGGTGACAATTCACCTCAGCCCAGATGCGAGATCTATTCACCACAAGGCCAGAGCGGTCCCTTTCATGATGCGGGAGAAAGTAGAAGTCGAGCTAGATCCCATTGACCCGTTCTTAAAATTGATGGGACAATTAGAATCTGTGGGTATTATAAAGTAACCATAAATCGAGTATCGTTACAGGACCAGTACCCGTTACCTAAGGCGGAAGATTTGTTCGCGACCCTGTCGGGCGGAAAGCTGTTTTCGAAATTGGATCTCACCTTGGCGTACATGACCCAGGAGCTGGTGGAATCATCCAAGAAGCTGACGTGCATAAACACACACAAGGGGCTGTTCGTATACAACTGGTGCCCCTTCGTGATCCATTCAGTGGCTGCGATCTTCCAACGAAACATAGAGAGCCTGCTGAAATCTGTCCCGGGAACGGTCGTCTTCCAAGACGACATTTTGATCACCGGACACGACACCGATGAACACCTCCATAACCTGGAAGAGGTGCTACGCCGACTAAATCGAGTAGGTCTAAGATTGAAACGAACCAAATGCGTCTTCTTGGCACCAGAGGTGGAATTCCTGGGAAGGAGAATTGCAGCAGATGGCATCAGACCCTCAGACTCCAAGACGGAGGCGATCCAGAAGGCCCCGAGACCACGCAACACGACGGAGCTGTGCTCGTTCCAAGGACTACTGAACTACTTTGGTAACTTTCTGCCTGGGCTGAGCACTTTACTTGAACCATTACATGTACTGCTCCGTAAGGGTGATGACTGGGTCTGGGGTAAAAATCAAGAAACTGCCTTCGAGAAGGCCAGAAACTTATTGTGTTCAAACAAACTACTGGCGCTGTATGATCCCTGTAGGCATCTTGTTTTAGCATGTGATGCGTCATCCTACAGGATTGGGTGTGTGCTTCAGCAAGTGAACGTGTTGGGTAAGCTCCAACCTGTAGCGTATGTATCCCGCAGCCTTTCCAAGGCTGAAAGGGGGTACAGCATGGTCGAAAAGGAGGCCCTAGTTTGTGTGTACGCGGTAAAAAAGATACACCAATACCTATTTGGCCGGCGGTTCAAACTAGAAACCGACCACAAGCCGCTCACTTCGTTATTCTCTGAGAGCAAAGGCATTAATACCAACGCCTCAGCTCGCATTCAGAGATGGGCATTAACGTTGTCGGCTTACGACTACACGATCCACCACAGACCAGGCACCGATAACTGCGCTGATGCACTCAGCGGCTCCCGCTTGCCACCACCGAGGGTGAAGCAGAGCAGACCGCGGTCATGGCCATGGAAGCTTTTGAGGGCGAAGGGTCACCTGTCATGGCATGCCAGATAAGAATCTGGACCAGCCAAGACCCACTGCTGACCCAGGTGAAAAACTGTATATTAAGTGGAAACTGGGCAACTACGTATGGAGAGATGCATGGCGATTTTAAGCCGTTTCATCGGCGCAAGGATGAGTTATTCATCCAGGTCGACTGCATTTTGTGGGGAAATCACGTGGTCCTGTCCATGAAGGGTAGAGATTTATTTGTCAAGGATCTCCATAGCACATACCCCAGCATCGTAATGATGAAAGCCATTGCGAGATCGCATTTGTGGTGGTCCAGCATAAACACAGATTTAGAGTCGTGCATACACCGGTGCTACACGTGCGCGCAACTCAGCAATGCACCCAGGGAAGCCCCCCTGAGCCTGTGGTACTGGCCCTCCAAACCCTGGTCCCGCATCCACGTAGACTACATGGGTCACTTTCTAGGAAAAATGTTCCTGATTGTAATTGATGCTTATTCTAAATGGATCGAATGTGTTATAATGTTGTCCAGCACATCCTTCGGACAATGATCGCCACCCATAGCCTGCCCGACAGGGATTCCTCCCGTCGAACTCCTCATGAAGAGGACCCTCAAAACACGGTTGTCCCTCGTGGACCCGGTTTTAAGTGAGATTGTCGAAAACCGGCGACTTAAGCAATGTACATATCATGACTGCAACTCTGTAACGCGTTGTATCAATGTTGATGACCCTGTTTTCGTGCTGAACTTTGGTACGGGCCCCAAGTGGCTCGCAGACACTGTCGTAGCTAAAGAGGGGAGTAGGGGATTTGTGGTAAGACTCACTAATGGCCAAACCTGCAAGAAGCACATCGATCAAACCAAATTGAGGTTCACCAATGATCCAGAACTGCTGGATGACTACAGTGACATCGACTTCCAATCACAAGCAACAGAACCAGCGGTTCACCAAGAGACAGATCACATCGCACCGGACAGTCCGACTAGAGCCGCAACACCGCAAGGCAACAACACTCCGGTCAGGCCGCCCACACCCAGCGTCCAACTCAGACGCTCAACCAGAGAGCGCAGACCCCAGTCAGGTTTGACCTGTAAACCGCATCTAAGACTTGGGGGGAAGTGTTGTGATGTATTTGCAGCCATACTCTGTACCATGCATTGTACCATGTAATTACATGTAATAGCCAATAGATGGGGAAAGCCCGGGAGGCACACATTACTGCACCTCTTGCTGCCTCCCTATATAAAGCAGGTTCCTCCTGCAGTGCTCACTTTTGGAGTTTACATTAAACCTAAAGATCACAAGGTGATCAGCTCCAGCAATGGACCACATGTGATTTATTATAGTGATAAGCCTACGTATAAGTAAGTTAGGTGTCACAAACCTGAAACCAACCACAAGCACCAATTCAAGCTGCCAGGGGCAATAAATACATTGCACTTGATTTGAACATGCATTGAGTATTTTTTTATAGTCGAAAGCAAAACCCCTGCATAAGATGATAATAAATGGTACTTGATGAACTGAGCAAGAAATTGTTCATATGCCCATCAGCCTCTACTCTTTCACCAGGTCCTTTCTAACTTTGGTCTTTGGCCAGTGTGGATTATTGTGTACACCTGACTCCACTGATTTCCCCATTAAAGCTAACTTGACATCCGGTCCAGGGTGTCCTTGGAGATGGAGCACGCGGTGTCCACCGGTACGCTCGCGGCCTTCCGCGAGAGGTGGGCACCGGAGGGACTGGAGTGCATCATCACGCCCGGCAACCAAATTTTAATTTGATTTTACGTTTTAAAGTTTAATTTGTTTTAATTACCGGTGCTTTTAGTGTCCCCCTCTCCTTTTATAGGGGGCACTGGAAAAAGGAAAAAATTTGATTTTAGTGCCCAAAAAAAAAAAAAAAAACCCCAAAAAAAAGAAAGAAAAAAAGGGCCTTGTAAATGTCTGGTGTGTCATCCAGGTCGGGTGGCACGGATACATGTTTTATGTTTTGCAGGTAGACTCTAAAAGAGTTAAAGCTAACTTGAGAAAAGGAGACTTTAATTAAATAGGATAATGGGTATAGTTTGGGTACAGTTCTTCGGTAGATATGGTTTTCTCCATTATGAAATGTTGTAGCTGTGACATTCATTGGAATGCATCTGGAATTAACACCTCGGGAGCCTGTCATCCTTGCTAGTACCACTGTTACTTTCTCATGGCAGTTTCCCCCCTTACTCTTTCCCCTCATCATGTTAGCTGTGGCTCAGTGGGTAGCACATTTGCTTCTGAGTCAGAATGTTGTGGGTTCAAGTCCCACTCTAGGGGCTTGAGCACATAAATCTAGGTTGACACTCTTGGGGAGTGCTGCACTGTCGGAGATGTCGTCTTTTGGATGAGATTTTAAACTAAGGTGCCATCTCTCAGGTGGATGTAAAAGATCCCATGGCACTAGTTTGAAGAAGAGCAGGGGAATTTTCCCTGATGTCCTGGCCAATATTTATCCCTCAATCAGCATAACAAAAACAGTTTATAAGGTCATTGTCACATTGCTGTTTGTGGGAGCTTGCTATGTGCAAATTGGCTGCTGCATTTCCCGCATTACAGCTGTGACTACACTCCAAACATACTTCATTGGCTGTAAAGCACTTTGAGAAATCCAATAGTCATGAAATGCGTTTTATAAATGCAAGTCTTTCTTTACTTTGTCATGGTTTTGCTATTCTGGCCTTCATGTTGAGGCACCTTTTCAGGGGGAACTAATGGAGCATGCTGTAGATGACAATTATTCTGGAAACCTTGGGGGGGAGTCGCAGGTTGTACCCTAAGGCTGCCCCCAATCAGATCAGACATTTGAAGTGTGACTAAGCTCCTCTCCCTTCAATGCTGCTCCTATCCAAGTCAATGGAAATGGTTCCAATCTGTGCATACTGTGGGCAGGAATTCTCATTTAGACAGGAATTCCCACCCAAAATTTACCAGAAGCAGCTGAAATCAATTCAATAATAACACCACTCAAGTAAGAGCTGTGTTGCGGAGAAAGGAAAGGGAATAATAAAGGGAAGGCTGAAAGGTGGAGGGATGAGTGAAAGGGAAGGAGGCAAATGAAGGAGAAAGGAAATAGGGTAAGAATAAAAAGAAGGAAAAAGTTGAGAGTAGTACTTGGGAAGAGAACATAGTCAGTGTGGTATATTCTTTACAACACACAGACTTTACAAGATGGCTCTTCACACAAGAACTTGTCAGGTGACCTGACCTTTTTATTATTGTAAACAGCAATGGCTGCATTACCACAGTAGGCCATTAGGTGGAGGAATAGTCCACTAGATGGAGCTCTATATTACAGTCAGCAATGGTACATTGGTAGGTAAAGAAGAAGCTGGGACCTTTGCTTAGGTAATAAGGGGAAGTCTGGATCATTGCTTTGAGATGGGGGAGGAAGGAGAGTGCCAGGATTAACTGGGGGGGAAGTGCCAGCTTTAACGAGAGGGAGCATGCTAAAATTAAACATGTCATCTGACATATCTAGCAGCTCTTTCTTGCTGTTGCTGGTTCTTTTCTGCCATATCCAGTGCGAGTGGAACAGTGTCCAGAGTGCAGAACAATCTAAAAATTGGAAAGAAAATTTGCAGCAACTAATTTTTAAATGTAGATTCCAGCTTTCTTACTTTAGCCTCTTCAACAATGCCTGTTCTGAATGTGAAAGGCATTAGTACTGCAATATGCGGCACCTCACTATTAAATATTGGGTTAATTGGCTTTTCATAATGCTTTAACATTGAAATTACATTTCTTCAATCAGCAATTTTGCAATAGGTGGGAAACGAATGCTAAATGATCCCTGACAATGCTTTGCAAGTGATTTCTAGGCTCTGGTCATTTTGAGCCCTGTACAGCAGATCTTTTGACCTGCCATCATTTATCTATCCATTTCATTGGAGAGAGCTTCTGAAGATGTTAATGTTTAGCTGCCATTGTATCTAGTTAATGATGTTCTCTTTCCTTTGCATTTAGATTGAATTGGAATGAAACTGGTTTTGTATGAAATGTCAGTGAAGCTCAGATATGTCAGCCAGTTTGAAATGGTTTCTATTTGTTTACCACATTTTATCCCAGAAAATGCCTTAGAAGGATTTTCTGAGATGTACTGATAAGAGACAGCTTTGCATGCTCATTAACAGTCCAATATGCTGCAGGGTGATGTTAACTAACTTTAGTGGTGCTCTTTGAGGGGGGTGAATACATGTATATGATGTCACTGACTGACATCTGCTTTTAGAATATTACAGCCTTGTCCTCATCAAGGTCTGTGATGTTAGTGCTAGTAAATGCCACTTTTCCATTTTGGCCATCTGAGGGGTCATTTTGTAAGGCAGAAGCATTCACATTCTATGTAAGTACATGCGAATGATATACTGGCCCCAATAATAACTCAGAGGCATGTTTGTAGCGAGGGGGACGGCTGTTATTGGGTGGGAAACCCGGAAGAACTTTCCACCTAATTACATTACTTCCGGGAATGGTGCCTAATGCACGGCAGCAGGTGTGGTGTGAACCTGCATGACACGATCTCAACTAGAGCATTTAAAGGGCCAATCCAATGAAACTTGGAGGAGTTAGGAGTTTGCACAAAGAGAGGGAGAAGTTTCATTATGGATTCAGGACAGTCAACAGCTGCACCTCGATTTAACGATGCATCACTTGATGCACTGCTCGGTGCAGTGAGGAGTTGGAGAGAGATACTCTTCCCCAGCAACAGGAGGAAGAAACCTGCTGCTGCAACAAAGAAGGCATGGCTGGAGGTGGCCCAGGAGGTCAGCAGCTGGAGCATTGTGTCACATTCATGGATTCATAAGAACGTAAGAACATAAGAAATAGGAGCAGGAGTAGGCCATTTGGCCCCTTGAGCCTGCTCCGCCATTCAATAAGATCATGGCTGATCTGATCATGGACTCGGCTCCAGTTCCCTGCCCACTCCCCAGAGCCCTTTACTCCCTTATCGCTCAAAAATCTGTCTCTCTCCGCCTTAAATATATTCAATGACCCAGCCTCCACAGCTCTCTGGGGTAGAGAATTCCACAGATTTACAACCCGCAGAGAAGAAATTTCTCCTCATCTCAGTTTAAAATGGGCGATCCTTTATGCTATGTCCCCTAGTTTTAATTTCCCCCATGAGTGGAAATATCCTCTCTGCATCCACCTTGTTGAGCCCCCTCATTATCTTTAATTATTGTCATTCAATAATAGTCCAGGAACATACAACAGTTTTACTTTTAATACCTCAAACTCTGCACATTGCACATTATTTTCAACAACTACACGTGGGCTCACTTCAATGGACAACCATTATCAATGGTGTCTGTGCAGTTACATTTTTGGCTTGAAGGCTTTCACTTTTATAATTCCTGAACATAATGCAAGTTAATTACACACTTTTCTGCTTGCCTGCCTGTCTCTATCTCCTTTCTAGCTCTATTTCATTCCTCAGATAGCTCACAATTCTTCGAGATGTTTTTTCATTCCCAGTTCCACCTTACCACCATTCCAAGCTACCTTCCCTGGTCTCTAAGTTCAGTGCATGAAGTGCTTTAATCAGCTTACCAGGTCAGGAAGGGTGAATATAGTTGCACATTCACCTACACCTCCGCCTCCCCACCCTCCCCCCCCACCCCCACTCTGCTTTGTCAAGCCTACTTCATCACATAACACTTCACACCCACTTTCCTTACACATCCACCCATCCTTCTATTTCCATGCACTTCCTCTCATCCCCATGTATCCATACACCACTGCCACTCATCCTGAAGCTTATCCAATATTATGCCTGTCCTTGATAGTCACCCTCATCCAATGCACCGCATCCATCAGGTGAACACATGCCATTACAGTCAGTTCTTTCCCCCTTTGCAGGAGAAGACACAAGGAGGAGGGAGAGAACCGGAGGTGGTCCTCCACAGATTGTGCAGTTGACAGCTGCAGAGGAGGAAAGAGGAAACGCTGGAGATCTGAAGCATTTTGAGGTCCCTGACCATCGGAGATGGAGAGATTCAGCCCTCCCAGCTACCCGGTGACAGAATTAATTATCAGTGAGCAACATGTCATACAACACTCAGTCATGTTGACTTGATTTCAGCAGCGAGTGAAATATGATCATTTTCGTAATATTACGTTGAACATTTTTACCTAGCCAGTACTAATTCATATCTTTTCTCTCTGCCAGGGCCTTCATGCGTGCAGCAGCAATCGGTGGATCTCCCAGATGATGAATCCTCAGAGGAGCTGATTCGTTCCAAGGGTGCAGCATCACAGGACTCATGCAGACCATGCGCGAGCACAGATACTCACACTTTGGTGGGTCCGGTTAGGCAGACAGTTGGGATTTCAGATGTTAGCTCAGAGTTCACAAGTGAGCAATAACAGATGGTGGTGGCAGGGACAGTTGTGGAGAGTTAACAGCTGCAGAGAGGGGGAGGGCAGAGAGGGGGAGAGTCTGTGTCGGAGGGCGCAGCCCTCTGCAAGCTCTGCTCAGCTGGACACAATGCTCTACACCAACAGCTGTTGATGAAAAAGAGAATCATTCAGGAACAACAGAAAATGTGCAACATACCGGCAGGTCTTCCACGCAAATTATCCACAACTGCAGAGAGAATGGAGGAGTCCACCCAAGCATGAGTGGGTTGATGTCACAGGGCATTGCGACCCTGTCTTCTTGGATTGGCCAACTCCATGGAAAATTAATCATGGCAATCAAATGAGTTCACTCAGGCCTTGATCAGGGCCATGCAGACTCTGGATGCCAACATGTCTGGTGCCTTAAATAGGATGACAGACATCTTAGCCTTGGCCTTACAGCATCTAATGATCTCCAGCAGAGTGGTAAGAATGAAGTGTGGCTGGCCCATGTGAGGGATGATGGTGAATGGGGACATGGAAGGGGCAATTGCATGAATTAGCCTCTCATTACAAGTACTCTCTACATTCCCTTTCCTAACGAGAGGTAAGGATGCAGCTGTGAGCTCTGAGTATGCTTAATTTTTAATTAGCCCCATAAACTATCGTTCAGTCTTCTCGCCTTGGTTTCAATGGTGAGATTCAGGAAGTCCGGGAATCTTGTCAGGTGCTGTTAAATTTAAATGGCAGTTAAAATATCAACATACATGCATTTAAATATCCAAATCATTAAGTCGCCTCTCCGGAGGGTGTCATGCACACGCAAGCGAACGTGCCCTAGTTAAATCCAGAAGTTCGTGTGATGGAGCTGGCTACATGACACACTGACATTTTCGCAAAATTTAACCCCCTCCCTCCTGCGCATAAACTCACAATGTTAAAATTACCACCGCTGTCAGCAATGCCTTACAACCGCTGGAAAGGTTAAGTGGTAAATTGCGAGGCTGGAGGCCATTTGCCTGCTGTTTCTGACAGAAGCCAGCAAGCCTCCATTTTGCTGACAGTCGCCATCGCTACGGATCTTTTAGCAGAATATACTTTCCTATTCTGATTTAGAGCAAGCGTTGATTCCCAGCTGTCACACGCCCAAAGTATTTAAGACATCTGAACTGGAAAAATGGTCAGGTTCAGCCAAGGCCAAGTTGGGTGCTCATCTAAAGCATGCCATCTGATTTTTGCTGAAGTGATGGAGAGGGGCAAACAATCATCGGGTCTGAGCTGCAGTAAAATATTCACTTTGTAGGTTTACAAGATCATGAGCTCACAGGATAGGTTCAGATGGAGATCCTTCAGCCAATTTGATCTCATTCTTCTGGTACCCCAACCACACCATCTTCCATTAGAGCAAATAGCTGTTAGAACATCTGAGCTCAGCTTAGATGCTTCTGTAGCACCTACTAGATCCTAGGATAACATCTGCAAAAACATAATGGGCCTTAATTTGCCGTCAAAATAATAGCATGGCTAATAGTGCTCATCGTTATTTATGTACAAATGGTACAGGAACTTCAGGCAAGGGGCTAAACTCAAAAGTCCAGAGATTGCTGTCCGAGTTGTATCGCTCCACCATTAGTTTTGCGAAAGTGGCAACTAGCTGTTTGCCTCACCAATTAAATACATTGAATGGTGTGAAATTGCTGTATTTGCACAGTTGATACAAACTAAACTCGCCACAGAAAGTTAAGCCTTGTCTATTTCAATCTAAGTACCCTTTTAATGATGTGCTATGTGTTAATTACTAGCAGTCAATCTCTCTGGCACAAAAAATACCATTACGTGTGTGGAGTCTCATTCCTTCAGGTTTTAATTGTTGTTGGAGATTTTAAAAATGCACATTTTTTTTTACTTTTCCTTTCTGGCTCTTTTGGCAGAGTATACTTTAGTTAATACTCTAATAAATAGAGGCATGGCAGGGCAGCTCAGTCCCATGGAATGCACATTTGTTCCATGTGGGAAGCCCTGGATACTTCTCGTGGCCTGGACAACCACTTGTATGTGGGATGTATCGCCAGCTAGAGCAGCTGGCGTCACTGCAGTGCATCTGTGGGGCTGAGAACTTTGTGGATAGTACATTTCAGGAGGTGGTCACACCACAGCTTAAGAGTGTGCAGGCAGAAAGGGATTGGGTGACCACCAAACAGACAAGGAGGACCAGGCAGGTAGGCATCTCGTTTGCTAAACGGTTTTCAGTTCTGGATACTGGTGAGGTCGATGGTTCCACTGGGGAGTGCATGCAGAGCCAAGTCCACAGCATCATGGGTGGATCAGCTGCATGAAGGGGAGGAAGAAGAGTAGAAGAGCAATAGTCATAGGGGATTCGATATATAGGGAAACAGACAGGTGCTTCTGCTGCCGCAGACATGACTTCAGGATGGTATGCTGCCTCCCTGGTGCCAGGGTCAAGGATATCACTGAACGGCACATCGGTATCAATGACATAGGTAGAAAGATGGATGTGATCCTGCGCGCAAATTGTAGGGAGTTAGGAATTAGATTGAAAAGCAGGACCTCAAAGGTAGTAATCTCCAGATTATTCTCGGTGCCACGTGCTAGTGAGTACTGAAATAGGAGGATAGAGCAGATGAATGTATAGCTAAGCTAGCAAGATGTTGCAGGAGGGATAGCTTTAGATTCCTGAGGCATTGGGACCGTTTTTTGGGGAGGTGGGATCTGTACAAGCTGGACGGGTTGCACCTCAACAGAGCTGGGACCAATATCCTCATTGGGGGGGCAGGGAGGGAGGTGGGGGCTTTGGACGGCTGAGGAAACAAAGGCTAGAAAACAGACTACACGGGAGTTTGGCAGTACTAAATGGTATATAATTTAATGCAAGCAGTTGAAGGAATAAGGCAGGTTAGCTGAGGGCACAGATAGATGTGTAGGAATATGATATTATAGCTATTACTGAGACATGGCCGAAAGAAGGGCAGGAATGACAGCTCAACATTCCTGGTTACAGGGATTTCAGACAAGATAGAGAGGGGGTTAAAAAGGATCAAATAAATAATTACAGCTGTGAGAAGGAATTATATGTTAGAAGGATCATCAAATTAGGCCATATGGGTTGAACTGAAGAACAAAAAATGGGCGAGCACACTGCTGGGAGTGTACTATAGACCCTCAAACAGTAAGAGGGAGATAGAAGAGCAAATATGTAGGCACATTTCAGAGAAGTGCAAAAACTATAGGGTAGTAATAGTAGGGGGTTTCACAAATCCTAATAGTGACTGGGAAGAATTAGTGTGAATGGTACAGAAGGAGCAGAACTCTTAAAATGGATTCAGGAGAACTTTTTTAGCCACTATGCAGCAAGCCCAACAAGAGAGGGGGCGGTTCTGGACTTAGTTTTAGGGAATGAAGCTGGGCAGATGGAAGGGATATTAGTGGGAGAGCATTTTGGTGGTAGTGATCATAATTCAGTTAGATTTAGGGTAGTTATGGAAAAGGACAAAGATAGACCAGGAATAAAAGTTCTGAATTGGGGAAAAGTGAATATTACTAAGCTGAGCTGTGATTTAGCCAAAGTGCACTGGAAACAGCTACTTGAAGGTAAATCAGTGTCAGAACAGTGGGAGGCATTCAAAGAGGAGATCTTGAGGGTTCAGTTCAAGTATGTTCCATTAAAGAAAAAGGATGAGACTAACAAATCTAGAGCCCCCTGGATGTCAAGGGTCATACAGGGTAGGATAAAGAAAAAAAGGGAGGCTTATGACCGATACATAGAAACATAGAAACATAGAAAATAGGTGCAGGAGTAGGCCATTTGGCCCTTCGAGCCTGCACCGCCATTCAATGAGTTCATGGCTGAACATGCAACTTCAGTACCCCATTCCTGCTTTCTCACCATACCCCTTGATCCTCCTAGTAGTAAGGACTACATCTAACTCCTTTTTGAATATATTTAGTGAATTGGCCTCAACAACTTTCTGTGGTAGAGAATTCCACAGATTCACCACTCTCTGGGTGAAGAAGTTTCTCCTCATCTCAGTCCTAAATGGCTTACCCCTTATCCTTAGACTGTGACCCCTGATTCTGGACTTCCCCAACATTGGGAACATTCTTTCTGCATCTAACCTGTCTAAACCCTTCAGAATTTTAAACGTTTCTATGAGATCCCCTCTCATTCTTCTGAACTCCAGTGAATACAAGCCCAGTTGATCCAGTCTTTCTTGATAGGTCAGTCCCGCCATCCCGGGAATCAGTCTGGTGAACCTTCGCTGCACTCCCTCAATAGCAAGAATGTCCTTCCTCAAGTTAAGAGACCAAAACTGTACACAATACTCCAGATGTGGCCTCACCAAGGACCTGTACAACTGTAGTAACACCTCCCTGCCCCTGTACTCAAATCCTCTCGCTATGAAGGCCAACATACCGAGGACACAATGCTGCAGAAATCCTAGAGGAGAATAGAAAGTGCAGGGGTGAAATTAAAAAGGAAATTAGGAAAGCAAAGAGAGAGCATGAAAAAATATTGGCAAGTCAAATCATGGAAAACCCAAAGATGTTTTCTAAATACATTAAGAGCTAGAGGATAACTAAAGAAAGATTAGGGCCTATTAGACACCATAAAGGTAACCTGTGTGTGGAGGCACAAGATGTGGGTATGGTTCTGAAGGAATACTTTGCATCTGTTTTCACAAAAGAGAGGGGCGATGCAGACACTGCTATCGAGGAGGAGGAGTGTGAAATATTAGATGAAATAAACATAGTGAGAGAGGAAGTATTGAGGGGTTTAGCTGCTTTGAAAATGGATAAATCCCCAAGCCCTGATGAAATATATCCCAGGCTGTTAAGAGAAGCAAGGAGGAAATAGAAGAGGCTCTGACCAACATTTTGAAATCCTCTCTGGCTACAAGTGTCAAGCCGGAGAACCGGAGGACTGCTAACATTGTACCATTGCTTAAAAAGGGAGGAAGGGATAGACCGAGTAATTTTAGGCCAGTCAGCCTAACCTCAGTGGTGGGAAAATTATTGGAAAAAATTCTGAGGGACAGGATAAATCTTCATTTAGAAAGACATGGATTAAGCAAGGACAGTCAGAAATGGATTTGTTAAGGGAAGGTTGTGTCTGACTAACTTGATTGAATTTTTTGAGGAGGTAACCAGGAGTGTCGATGAGGGCAGTGCATTTGATGTAATGTATTTGGATTTTAGCAAGGTTTTTGATAAGATCTCACATGGCAGACTGGTCACAAAGTGGCAAGTTGGAACCAAAATTGGCTCAGAGGCAAGAAGGAAAGGGTAATGATCGATGGCCATTTTTGTGACTGGAAGACTGGTTCCAGTGGGTTCTGCAGGGCTCAGTACTAGGTCACTTGCTTTTTGTGGTATATATCAATGATTTGGACTTGAATGTAGGGGGTATGATTAAGAAGTTTGCAGATGTCCTCGGGGGAGTGTTTGCTAGTGCTGTTGGGGAGGAGTTAAACTAATATGGCAGGGGGATGGGAACCAATGCAGGGAGATAGAGGGAAACAAAAAGGAGGCAAAAACAAAAGACAGAAAGGAGATGAGGAAAAGTGGAGGGCAGAGAAACCCAAGGCAAAGAACAAAAAGGGCCATTGTACAGCAAAATTCTAAAAGGACAGAGGGTGTTAAAAAAACAAGCCAAAAGGCTTTGTGTCTTAATGCAAGGAGTATCCGCAATAAGGTGGATGAATTAACTGTGCAAATAGATGTTAACAAATATGATGTGATTGGGATTACGGAGACGTGGCTCCAGGATGATCAGGGCTGGGAACTCAACATCCAGGGGTATTCAACATTCAGGAAGGATAGAATAAAAGGAAAAGGAGGTGGGGTAGCATTGCTGGTTAAGGAGGAGATTAAGGCAATAGTTAGGAAGGACATTAGCTTGGATGATGTGGAATCTATATGGGTAGAGCTGCAGAACAACAAAGGGCAAAAAACGTTAGTGGGAGTTGTGTACAGACCTCCAAACAGTAGTAGTGATGTTGGGGAGGGCATCAAACATGAAATTAGGGGTGCGTGCAATAAAGGTGCAGCAGTTATAATGGGTGACTTTAATATGCACATAGATTGGGCTAACCAAACTGGAAGCAATACGGTGGAGGAGGATTTTCTGGAGTGCATAAGGGATGGTTTTTTAGACCAATATGTCGAGGAACCAACTAGGGGGGAGGCCATCTTAGACTGGGTGTTATGTAATGAGAGAGGATTAATTAACAATCTCGTTGTGCGAGGCCCCTTGGGGAAGAGTGACCATAATATGGTGGAATTCTGCATTGGGATGGAGAATGAAACAGTTAATTCAGAGACCATGGTCCAGAACTTAAAGAAGGCTAACTTTGAAGGTATGAGGCGCGAATTGGCTGGGATGGATTGGCAAATGATACTGAAGGGGTTGACTGTGGATGGGCAATGGCAGACATTTAGAGACCGCATGGATGAACTACAACAATTGTACATTCCTGTCTGGCATAAAAATAAAAAAGGGAAGGTGGCTCAACCGTGGCTATCAAGGGAAATCAGGGATACTATTAAAGCCAAGGAAGTGGCATACAAATTGGCCAGAAATAGCAGCGAACCTGGGGACTGGGAGAAATTTAGAACTCAGCAGAGGAGGACAAAGGGTTTGATTAGGGCAGGGAAAATGGAGTATGAGAAGAAGCTTGCAGGGAACATTAAGACGGATTGCAAAAGTTTCTATAGATATGTAAAGAGAAAAAGGTTAGTAAAGACAAATGTAGGTCCCCTGCAGTCAGAATCAGGGGAAGTCATAACGGGGCACAAAGAAATGGCGGACCAATTGAACAAGTACTTTGGTTCGGTATTCACGAAGGAGGACACGAACAACCTTCCGGTTATAAAAGGGGTCGGGGGGTCTAGTAAGGAGGAGGAACTGAGGGAAATCCTTATTAGCCGGGAAATTGTGTTGGGGAAATTGATGGGATTGAAGGCCGATAAATCCCCAGGGCCTGATGGACTGCATCCCAGAGTACTTAAGGAAGTGGCCTTGGAAATAGTGGATGCGTTGACAGTCATTTTGCAACATTCCATTGACTCTGGATCAGTTCCTATGGAGTGGAGGGTAGCCAATGTAACCACACTTTTTAAAAAAGGAGGGAGAGAGAAAACAGGGAATTATAGACCGGTCAGCCTGACATCGGTAGTGGGTAAAATGATGGAATGAATTATTAAGGATGTCATAGCAGTACATTTGGAAAGAGGTGACATGATAGGTCCAAGTCAGCATGGATTTGTGAAAGGGAAATCATGCTTGACAAATCTTCTGGAATTTTTTGAGGATGTTTCCAGTAGAGTGGATAAGGGAGAACCAGTTGATGTGGTATATTTGGACTTTCAGAAGGCGTTCGACAAGGTCCCACACAAGAGATTGATGTGCAAAGTTAGAGTACATGGGATTGGGGGTAGTGTACTGACATGGATTGAGAACTGGTTGTCAGACAGGAAGCAAAGAGTAGGAGTAAATGGGTACTTTTCAGAATGGCAGGCAGTGACTAGTGGGGTACCGCAAGGTTCTGTGCTGGGGACCCAGCTGTTTACACTGTACATTAATGATTTAGATGAGGGGATTAAATGTAGTATCTCCAAATTTGCGGATGACACTAAGTTGGGTGGCAGTGTGAGCTGCGAGGAGGATGCTGTGAGGCTGCAGAGCGACTTGGATAGGTTAGTTGAGTGGGCAAATGCATGGCAGATGAAGTATAATGTGGGTAAATGTGAGGTTATCCACTTTGGTGGTAAAAACAGAGAGACAGACTATTATCTGAATGGTGACAGATTAGGAAAAGGGGAGGTGCAAAGAGACCTGGGTGTCATGGTACATCAGTCATTGAAGGTTGGCATGCAGGTGCAGCAGGCGGTTAAGAAAGCAAATAGCATGTTGGCCTTCATAGCAAGGGGATTTGAGTACAGGGGCAGGGAGGTGTTGCTACAGTTGTACAGGGCATTGGTGAGGCCACACCTGGAGTATTGTGTACAGTTTTGGTCTCCTAACCTGAGGAAGGACATTCTTGCTATTGAGGGAGTGCAGCGAAGGTTCACCAGACTGATTCCCGGGATGGCGGGACTGACATATCAAGAAAGACTGGATCAACTGGGCTTGTATTCACTGGAGTTCAGAAGAATGAGAGGGGACCTCATAGAAACGTTTAAAATTCTGACGGGGTTAGACAGGTTAGATGCAGGAAGAATGTTCCCAATGTTGGGGAAGTCCAGAACCAGAGGTCACAGTCTAAGGATAAGGGGTAAGCCATTTAGGACCGAGATGCGGAGGAACTTCTTCACCCAGAGAGTGGTGAACCTGTGGAATTCTCTACCACAGAAAGTTGTTGAGGCCAATTCACTAAATATATTCAAAAAGGAGTTAGATGAGGTCCTTACTACTAGGGGGATCAAGGGGTATGGTGAGAAAGCAGGAATGGGGTACTGAAGTTGAATGTTCAGCCATGAACTCATTGAATGGCGGTGCAGGCTAGAAGGGCCGAATGGCCTACTCCTGCACCTATTTTCTATGTTTCTATGTTTCTATGATACAAAAATTGGCCATGTTGTTGATAATGAAGAAGAAAGCAGTAGCTGTGGACTGGTCAGGTGGGCAGAACAGTGGCAAACAGAATTCAATCCGGAGAAGTGTGAGATCATGCATTTGGGGAGGGCTAACAAGGAAAGGGAATACACAATAAATGGTAGGACACTGAGAAGTGTAGAGGGACAGAGGAACCTTGGAGTGCTTGTCCACAGACCCCTGAAGGTAGAACAGATAGATAAGGTGGTTAAGAAGGCTTACGGGATATTTGCCTTTATTAGCCAAGGCTTAAAATATAAGAGCAAGCAGGTTATGCTTGAACTGTATAAAACACTAGTTAGACCACAGCTGGAGTACTGCGTGCAGTTCTGGTCACCACCCTACAGGAAAGATGTGATTGCACTAGAGAGGGTACGGAGGAAATTTACGATGATGCTGCCTGGACTGGAGAATTTTAGCCAAGAGGAGAAATTGGATTCACTGGAGTTGTTTTCTTTGGAACAGAGGAGGCTGAGAGGAGACCTTATTGAGGTGTATAAAATTATGAAGAGCCTGGATAAAGTAAATAGGAAGGACCTATTTCCCTTAACAGAGGTGTCAATAACCAGGGGACATAGATTTAAAGTAAGTGGTAGGAAGTTTAGAGATGATTTGAGTAGAAATTATTTCACCCAGAGGGTAGAGGCAGAACCATCATACCATTTAAAAAGTACTTAGATATGCACTTGAAATGCTGTAACCTACAAGGCTACGGACCAAGAGCTGGAAAGTAGAATTAGGCTGAATAGCTCTTTGTCGGCCGGCATGGACACGATGGGCTGACTGGCCTCCTTCTGTGCTGTAAATTTCCATGATTCTTTTAATCCAATTTATCTCTCCCTTTCTCTATTTCTCTTTCTGTACCTGATTTGACATTGAATTCACCCAATCTAATTTACACTTCCTTGTCAGACCTTGCGCTGTTAATTTCACAATCCTTCAATTGGATTGGTTAAGGAGATACACAGTTGCTTGGCCTGTTCACCCAGGTCTCAGATGCCCAGTTTCCCTGATAGCGATGTTATCAGCTTGCACTTTCACTAACTTGCCATGCTAAAAATGAAAAAGCGAAATGTACAAGAACAAATCTAACTACCGTCAAATGCCCTGCCACAGTAATATCTGGGTCAATATAACAAGTTCAGTTGTGCAGCTGCAGTATCTTGTGAGTTCATCATACATTTTCATTTTTCCTTGGCTTTTTTTAACTTATTTTTGATGGGGTAAGCATATTCAGGGCAATGGTTCATTTGTACCTTGGCTCGACATTATAAAACTTTTTTAGTTGTGTCTGCTTTTTTAAAATACTATTAAAAATAGCATGAAATTTTAGTTCTGAGTGCCAAATTAGGTACAGTTTAGTGCTGTGAAGCTCAGCCCATTGGCATCTGGGTTAAGGATATCCAAACACATTTTCTGCAAGACTCTTAAGACAACAGAGAGAAAGGACTGTCATCCTATCAGCCTGGGTGATTTAAAAGCCAGATTGTCCCAAATATTTGTTGATCATTGTTGAATAGTGCGATTAAACACAAATTAAAATAGCCATTACATTTTGCTTTGATTGTAGGTCTAAGCACACAGTTTATATATTTTATGTAAAACTAGTACTGTTTCAATTCAAAGTTAAGCTGAAAATAAATATTGGAGTTCAATAATTTTGTTACATATTAAACCAGAATCCAGACAAATAAATACCTCGATTTGACTTGCCAACAGCTGGTTGGAGTTCCAGCTGAACGCTAATGACCCAACAAACTTTTCTCTGAGTGATAAAGAATCACAGAGGATTAAGGGCATAAACATTTTTTTGGAATTACTGGAACATGTTAAGTAGACCAAGTAGCCTAGTCCAGAGAAGTTAAAGAGGTACATTTTCTTTATTCTCAGGATGTGAGTGATGCTGGGAAGGACAGACTTATTGACTATCCATAGTGATCCTGAGAAGGTATAGTTAGTCGTCTTCTTGAACTGTTGCAGTCCTTATTGTAATGTTGCGCCCACCATGATAAAGTATCTTGCATGATTTTTACCATGTTCACATACAGAGGACCCAAAGTGGGCAGTTTTCAATTTTGCCCCTTGGGCAATAATCTGACAAAGTGGATCGCCCAACTGTTGTAGAACGCACCCGATTTTTATCAAAGGGATGAAAAACAGACAATTCTATAGTCAGAGGGCATTCCCCTCCAACAGCTTAGGTCTCAAATGGCAAAGGTGAACATTTTTCCCAAATAGTTTGTTCAACACCATGGTCATATCATTCCAGCAATGATTAGACCGGACACTCCAAGTTTATTGACTTTAGCATAGTTTCAATAAAAGTGCTTTTTGGTAGAGAACTGGTTGACAAATGGGTTAGAATGCAACTCTTTTTGGAGGTGTGCTTAAATCCAGCCTAGATTGATGGAATGAAAACAATCTCATTCTGCTAGTTGTGAGATCCCTACATGGGTTTTCGCAATCGTAACTCCATTCACAGGGGAAAGAGTCTCACAGCAGAAAAAATACATCATGATAGACCAGTTGGCCCAATATCAGTTGTAGGCAAATGGTTGAAATTCATAATTCAAGATCAAATTAATGAACATTAGAGATGCATGCAACAATCAAGGACAGACAGATTTGCCAGACTGATTCCCAGGATAGCAGGACTGACATATGAGGAGAGACTGGATCGACTGGGCCTGTATTCACTGGAGTTTAGAAGGATGAGAGGGGATCTCATAGAAACATATAACATTCTGACGGGACTGGACAGGTTAGATGCAGGAAGAATGTTCCCGATGTTGGGGAAGTCCGGAACCAGGGGACACAGTCTAAGGATAAGGGGTAAGCCATTTAGGACTGAGATGAGGAGAAACTTCTTCACTCAGAGAGTTATTAACCTGTGGAATTCCCTGTCCCAGAGAGTTGTTGATGCCAGTTCATTGGATATATTCAAGAGAGAGTTAGATATGGCCCTTACGGCTAAAAAGATCAAGGGGTATGGAGAGAAAGCAGGAAAGAGGTACTGAGGTGAATGATCAGCCATGATCTTATTGAATGGTGGTGCAGGCTCGAAGTGTCGAATGGCCTACTCCTGCAACTATTTTCTATGTTTCTATGTTTCTATGTTGCAGAAAGATTTTGTTTTGAAGAAGTGACTAATTGTCATCATCATAGGCAGTCCCTCAGAATCGAGGAAGACTTGCTTCCACTCTTAACATGAGTTCTTAGGTGGCTGAACAGTCCAATACGAGAACCACAGTTTCTGTCACAGATGGGACAGATAGTCATTGAGGGAAGGGGTGGGTGAGAATGACTTGCCGCACGCTCTTTCCGCTGCCTGCGCTTGATTTCTGCACACGCTCGGCGACAAGACTCAAGGTGCTCAGCGCCCTCCCGGATGCGCTTTCTCCACTTAGGGTGGTCTTTGGGTCTCCCAGGTGTCAGTGGGGATGTTGCATTTTATCAGGGAGGCTTTGAGGGTGTCCTTGTAATGTTTCCGCTGCCCACCTTTGGCTCGTTTGCCGTGAAGGAGTTCCGAGTAGAGCGCTTGCTTTGGGAGTCTCTTGTCTGGCATGCGAACTATGTGGCCTGCTCAGCGGAGCTGATCAATTGTGGTTCGTGCTTCGATGCTGGGGATGTTGGCCTGGTCGAGGACGCTAATGTTGGTGTGTCTGTCCGCCCAAGGTTTTGGAGGATCTTGCGGAGACATCGTTGGTGGTATTTCTCCAGCTACTATACATGGTCCATGTTTCTGAGCCACACAGGAGGGTGGGTATTACTACATCCCTGTAGACCATGAGCTTGGTAGCAGTTCTGAGGGCCTGGGCTTCAAACACTCTTTTCCTCAGGCGGCTGAAGGCTGCACTGGCGCACTGGAGGCGGTGTTGGATCTCATCGTCAATGCCTGCTCTTGTTGATAGGAGGCTCCTGAGATATGGGAAGTGATCCACGTTGTCCAGGGCCGCACCGTGGATCTTGATGACTGGGGGACAGTGTTGTGATGTAAGGACAGGCTGGTGGAGGACCTTTGTCTTGCTAATGTTTAGCGTAAGGCCCATGCTTTCGTACGCCTCAGTAAATACGTCGACTATGACCTGGAGTTCAGCTTCTGTATGTGCGCAGAGGCAGGCGTCGTCCGCGTACTGTAGCTCGACAACAGAGGTTGGGGTGGTCTTGGAACTGGCCTGGAGATGGCATAGGTTGAACAGCTTTCAACTGGTTCTGTAGTTTAGTTTCACTCCAGCGGGGAGCTTGTCGACTGTGAGGTGGAGCATGGCAGTGACGAAGATTGAGAAGAGGATTGGGGCGATGACGCAGCTCTGTGTGACCCCGGTCCAGACGTGGATTGGGTCTGCAATGGATCCATTGGTAAGGATCATGGCCTGCATGTTGTCGTGGAGCAGGTGGAGGATGGTGACGAAGTTTTGGGGGCATCCGAAGCGGAGGAGGACGCTCCATAGACCCTCGCGGTTGACAGTGTCAAAGGCCTTTGTAAGGTCAAAAAAGGTCATGTATAAGGGCTGGTGCTATTCCCTGCATTTTTCCTGCAGATGTTACGCTGCAAAAATCATGTCCATTGTGCCTCGTAGCGGACGAAATCCGCACTGTGACTCTGGGAGGAACTCCTCAGCCACAAGGAGAAGACAGTTGAGGAGGACTTAGCGACGACCTTCCCACTGTCTGATAACAAGGAGATTCCTCTGTAGTTGCCACAGTCGGACTTGTCCCCTTTTTTAAAGATGGTCACAATCACTGCATCTCTGAGATCTCCCGGCATGCTCTCCTCCCTCCAGGGAAGGCAGTAGATGTAGT
This sequence comes from Pristiophorus japonicus, assembly GCF_044704955.1. Lineage (NCBI taxonomy): Eukaryota > Metazoa > Chordata > Chondrichthyes > Pristiophoridae > Pristiophorus > Pristiophorus japonicus. The sequence continues at coordinate 139,827,602 of NC_091983.1, read as the reverse complement.
GTATGTGGATTTACATACGGCATTTGATGAGGTATCTCAAAGGAGGCTTGTTATAAAATTTTGCGGTTATTCCGTAAGGGGAGCTGTAACAAAGTGGATGGAAAGTTGATTGATGGACAGGAAATAAAGGGTTATGATTAATGGGTGTTGCTTGTGCAGTGTATGGAGAAAAAGTCAGACTGAACACTGTGAGCTCAAAGTAAAGTGTGACCTTAGTCTTTTATTGCAGGTCTCCAGAGTGCCTCTCCAACCTGTGAAGCCTCCTTAAATACCTAAGCTCCCAAGGGATTATGGGATCCTTTGGGAGCCAGGGAATGAGCCCTCTGGTGACTGTACAGAGTAAATACAAGTCTACATATATAACATCATTCCCCCCCCTCCCCCAAAGTCAATGTTGTAACTATTTACAATGTGAGTTGATCTGGGGCCCTTCTTGCCCTGGTTGTTCGTCTCGGTGTGAAAGCTGGTGTTGTTCAATCATTTGTTGGGCCCTCGCTGGGCTGCTGTGCAGCACGCCTTGCTGGGCTGTCTAGTGTGTTGGGCCCTGCTGGGTTGCTGTGGATGATGGATTCTGCTTCGTAGTCAACCGTGGTGTCGGGTGTGTATGTTGGGGGATCAAAAAGGTGGGTTGCCCAAGATAGTCCGTGAATCTGAGTTTGATTTGGTCCAAGTGTTTCCGGTGAATGAGTCCATTTGAAAGTTTGACCTGAAACACCCTGCTCCCCTCTTTGGCCACGACAGTGCCGGGAAGCCACTTGGGACCTTGTCCATAATTTAATACAAATACAGGATCATTGATTTCAATCTCGCGTGACACATTTGCGCTATCATGGTATGCACTTTGTTGAAGCCGCCTGCTCTCAACCTGTTCATGAAGATCAGGGTGAACTAACGAGAGCCTTGTCTTAAGTACTCTTTTCATGAGCAGTTCAGCAGGTGGGATCCCAGTGAGTGCGGTAGCTAAAAAGGACTCGGGATAGGCAAGTCTGCAGTGAACCTTCAGTTACCCTTTACAAGCCTTGCTTCATGGTTTGCACTGCTCTCTCTGCCTGACCATTGGACGCTAGTTTAAACGGGGCAGATGTGACATGTTTAATCCTGTTACGGGTCATGAGTTCTTTGAACTCAGCACTGGTAAAACATGGCCCGTTGTCGCTCACCAGGACATCGGGCAGGCCGTGTGTGGCAAACATGGCCCACAGACTTTCAGTAGTGGCAGCGGACGTGCTAGCCGACATTATCTCACATTCAATCCACTTGAAGTACGCGTCTACAACCACAAGGAACATTTTACCCAAGAACGGTCCTCCATAGTTGACGTGTACCCTAGACCACGGTTTGGAGGGCCAAGACCATAAACTTAGCGGCGCCTCCCTGGGTACATTGCTTAACTGCGAGCATGCATTACATCTGTGAATGCAGGACTCTAAGTCCGCATCGATAACGGACCACCACAGGTGGGATCTGGCTATCGCTTTCATCATTACGATGCCTGGGTGGGTATTGTGGAGGTCATTGATGAAGGTGTCTCTGCCCTTCTTGGGGACCACTACTTGATTGCCCCACAGAAGGCAGTCTGCCTGGATAGACATTTAATCTTTGCGCCGCTGGAACGGCTTTATCTCTTCCTGCATTTCCACTGGGACACTGGACCAGCTCCCGTGAAGCACACAGCTTTTGACTAGAGATAATAAGGGGTTCTGGCTTGTCCAGGTTTTGATCTGCCGGGCAGTGATGGGTGATTGCTCACTCTCAAATGCTTCCATAACCATGGCTAGATCTGGGGGCTGCGCCATTTCCACCTGCGTGATGGGCAATGGCAGCCTACTGAGAGCATCGGCGCAGTTTTCTGTGCCTGGCCTGTGGCGGATGGTGTAGTTGTATGCGGACAATGTGAGTGCCCATCTCTGGATGCAGGCCGATCGTTGGTATTAATCCCTTTGCTCTCGGAGAACAGGGATATTAGTGGCTTATGGTCAGTTTCCAATTTGAATTTTAGCCCCAAAAGGTATTGATGCATTTTCTTTACCCCATAGACACACGCTAACGCTTCTTTCTCAATCATGCTGTAGGCTCTCTCAGCCTTAGACAGACTCGTGGATGCATAAGCAACCAATTGCAGTTTTCCAAAATCATTAGCTTCTTGCAATACACACCCGACTCCATATGACAACGCATCACATGTTAGTACCAAACGTTTACATAGATCATACAACACAAGCAATTTGTTTGAGCATAACAATTTTCTCACTTTTGCCCCAAACCCATTCGTCTCCTTTTTCGTAGTAAGACATGCAGTGGTTCTAACAGTGTGCTGAGACCCGGTAAGAAGTTACCAAAGTAGTTCAGGAGTCCCAGAAACGACCGCAGCTCGATCATGTTATGTGGCCTCGATGCATTCTCGATTGCCTCCGTCTTCGCGTTGGTGGGCCTGATGCCATCCGCTGCAATCTTCCTTCCCAGGAACTCCACTTCAGGCGCCAGGAAAACGCACTTCGAGTGATTTAACCTGAGCCCTACGCGGTTGAGTTGACTAAGAACCTCCTCCAGGTTCTGCAGATGCTCGACTGTGTTCCGACTTGTGACCAAGATGCCCTCCTGGAATACCACGGTGTGCGGGACCGACTTCAGTAAGCTTTCCATGTTTCTCTGGAATATCACCGCCACCAATCGGATTCCAAATGGGCATCTGTTATAAACAAAAAGACCTTTGTGCATGTTGATGCAGGTGAGGGCCTACGGTGATTCCTCCAGTTCCTGCGTCATGTAGGCTGAAGTCAGATCCAGCTTCGTGAACGTCTTTCCTCCCGCCAGCATTGCAAAAAGGTCATCGGCCTTTGGTAATGGGTATTGGTCCTACAGGGATAAACGGTTGATAGTTACTTTGTAATCGCCACAGATTCTGATGGTGCCGTCTCCCTTGAGGACTTGGACGGTAGCACTGGCCCACTCATTGAACTCGATTGGGGAAATTATGCCCTCTCTTTGCGCCAGGTCTAGCTTGATCTCGACTCTTTCTCTCATCATGTACGATACTGCTCTCGCCTTGTGATGGATGGGCCATGCCCCCGGAATTAGGTGGATCTGCACTTTTGCTCCTTGGAATTTCCCGATGCCTGGTTCAAACAGTGAAGGAAATTTGTTAAAGGCCTGAGCACATGAAGTGTCGGCAGCGGGCAATAGCGCTCGGATGTCGTCCCAGTTCTAGCGTATCTTTCCCAGCCAGCTCCCACCGAGCAGTTTGGGACCATCGCCCGGTACCATTCAGAGTGGTAGCTTGTGCACCGCTCCATTGTAGGAGACATTTACGGTATCACTGCCGATTACAGAAATGAGTTCTTGAGTCCTTGTTGCACCACAACCTTTCGAAAGTCTTTTTGCCCATGATGGACTAGCTCGCGCCCATGTCCAGCTCCACTGACACCGAGTGTCCATTTAGTTCAACATTCAGCATTATCGGGGGGACAATTCGTGGTGAATGTGTGCATCCCATGTACCTTTGCCTCCTCGATCTGAGGCTCTGGTTCATCATGATCCTCCGTGGATCTGCCTCCTCTGCAACATGGTGGTTTGCAGGTTTAACAGGCTTTGCAGCTCGCCTGCACACTCGGTGGAGTTGTCCCATTGTTCCACAGCTCTTCCAAACGTACACTTTGAATCGGCATGAATGGAAACGATGATCACCCCCGCAGCACCAACAAGGTGTTAATGGCCTTGCATTCATCACCCCTGATGGTGGACTCTGAGACATCTGCGGACGTGTAGCTGCAGGTATGTGTGTCCTGCCTGTATGTTACGATTCGAAAACAACATCACTTTGTTCACAGTACTTGTAGCAGCACTTGTGTGCTGAGAGATTTGCTTCGTATTGTCACTGGTGGCAATGAACGCCTGGGCTATCGCTATGGCCATACTCAAGGTTGGGGTCTCTACGGTCACAAGTTTGCGAAGTATGGTTTTGTGGCCAATGCCAAGTACGAAAAAGTCTCTGAGCAAGTGCTCCAATTGTCCTTCAAATCCGCAATGTCCTGCAAGGCTTCTTAGCTCGGCGACATAACTCGCCACTTCCTAGCCTTCAGACCTTTTGTCGGTGCAGAACCGGTACCTCGCCATCAGAACGCTTGCCTTTGGGTTCAAATGCACTCGGACCAGTGTGCACAAATCATCGTACGATTTCTCCGTGGGTTTCACTGGAGTGAGCAGATTCTTCATGAAGCCATACGTTGGTGCCCCACAAATGGTGAGGAGAATCGCCCTTCGTTTGGCAACGCTTTCTTCCCCATCTAGCTTGTTGGCCACAAAATATTGGTCAAGTCATTCCACAAATGTTTCCCAATCATCTCCCTCCGCGAATTTCTCCAAGATGCCCACTATTCTCTGCATCTTTGGGTTCACTATTTGTATCTCATCGCCAGTTGTAGGATATGGAGAAAGAGTCAGACTGAACACTGTGAACTCAAAGTAAAGTGTGACCTTAGTCTTTTATTGCAGGTCTCCAGAGTGCCTCTCCAACCTGTGAAGCCTCCTTAAATACCTGTGCTCCCAAGGGATTATGGGATCCCTTGGGACTCCAGGGGATGAGCCATCTGGTGGCTGTACAGAGTAAATACAAGTCTACATATATAACTGCTTGGATTGGAGAAAGTTTGGAAGTGATATACTTCAGAGTTCAGTTTTCTGTACACTTTTATACTTTCTCATATATATAGGATTTGAACTTGGCTGTCGGAAACGTGTCATCAAGATTTGCTAACAACATAAAAGTAATGTATACGGCAAACAGAGAGATGTACGGTAAAATTCTTTAGGAGGACATAGGTTAGTGGAATGGGCAGACAGGTGGAAGATACAATTTACAGTGGAGAAGTGTGAGTTAATGCATTTTGGGCAGAAAATCAAGAAATCAGAGTATATGAACAATGAAAGGACACTGATGGGACAAAGGAACAAAGCCACCTGAGGATTCCTTGAAAATGCAATGCAGGAATTAAAACCATAAAAAGGACAAAAGTTTGTTGGGTTCTATAAATAGGAAACTAGAATACAAGGAAACTATTACAAAGGCAATATGTTATGCACAGCTCTACGCTTAAACAAAAGGACATTAAAACCAGGGAGACCATTCAATGTCAATTCACCAGGATGATTTCAGTGATGAGTAACTCTGATTATGTGGACTAGAAAGGCTGAAATTATTTCCAGTGGAACACAGAAGGTTAAAAGGATATTTATAGAATCATGGAATCAGTTATTTACAACACAGAAGGAGGCCATTTCAGCCCATCGTGTCCGCACCGGCCGACCAAGAGCCTAATCCCACTTTCCAGCTCTTGGTCCGTAGGCCTGAAGGTTACAACACTTCAAGTACACATCCAAGTATTTTTTAAATGTGGCGAGGCCTTCTGCCTCTACTACCCTTTCAGGCAGTGATTTCCAGACCCCCACCACCCTCTGGATAAAGAAATTTTCCCTCATATCTCCTCTATACCTTCCTCCAATTACTTTAAATCAATGCCCACTGGTTGTTGACCCCTCTGCCAAGGGAAACAGGTCCTTCCTGTCCACTCTATCCAGTACCCTCATAATTTAATACACCTCAATCAGGTCTCCCTTTTGCCTCCTTTGTCCAAAGAAAACAGACCCAGCATCTCCAATCTTTCCTCATAGCCAAAATTCTCCAGTCCAGGCAACATTCTTGTAAATCTCCTCTGCACCCTTTCCAGTGCAATCACATCTTTCCTATAATGTGGTGACTAGAACTGCATGCAGTACTCCAGCTGCAACCTAACCAGTGTTTTATACAGCTCCATATGCCTTTTTAACTATCTTATCTACCTGAACTGGTATCTTCAGGGATCTATGGACCTGCACTCCAAGGTTCCTTTGTTCCTCTACACATTTCAGTGTTGTACCATTTAATGTGTATTCCCTTGCCTTGTTAGACCTCCTCAAATGCATTACCTCACAATTATCTAAATTGAATTCCATTTTTTCACTGTTCTGCCCACCTGACCAGTTAATTGATATCTTCCTGCAGTCCGCAGCTTTGTTCTTCATTATCTACCACACAGCCTACTTTAGTGTCATCTGCAAACTTCTTAATCATACCCCCAACATTCAAGTCCAAGTCATTGATATATATCACAAAAAGGAAGGGTCCCAGCACTGAGCCCTGTGGAACCCCACTGGATACAACCTTCCAGTCACAAAAACACCCATTAACCATTTCCCTTTCCTTCCTGCCTCTGAGCCAATTTTGGATCCAACTTGCCACTTTGCCCTGGTTCCTATGGGCTTTTGCTTTCGTGACCAGTCTTCCATGCTTTACCTTATCAAAAACGTTGCTAAAATCTATATACACTACATCATATGCACTGCCCTCAGTGACAATCCTGGTTACCAACTCGAAAAATTCAATCAAAGTTAGTCAGACATGACCTTCCCATGGCAAATCCATGCTGACTGTCCTTGATTAATCCATGTCTTTCCAAATGAAGATTTATCCTGTTCCTCAGGAATTTTTCCAATAATTTTCCCACCACTGAGGTTAGGCTGACTGGCCTGCAATTACTCGGTCTATCCCTTTCTCCCTTTTTAAACAAAGGTACAACAGTAGCAGTCCTCCAGTCCTCTGGCACCACACCTGTAGCCAGAGAGGATTGGAAAATGATGGTCAGAGCCTCCGCTTTTCCTCTTTTGCTTCTCTTAACAGCCTGGGATACATTTCATCCAGATCTGCGGATTTATCCACTTTCAAAGCTGCTAAACCCCTTAATAATTACTCTTTCACTTAGTTTAATATTTAATAGTGGTTACTACACTTATGAAGGATTTTGATAGGATGAATAGGGAAAGACTATTTCCTCTGATTGGGGAGTCAGGGACGAAGGGTCATCAACTTAAAATTATCACTAAAAGAGTGAGGAGCTTGATTAGGAAATATTTATTTGAGTACCTGGAATTCAGAGTACAGTAATGCCAGGGCATATGGAATGGGCGGCACAAAAGCGGGAACCTCGCCAATTAAAGTGCAGAGCCGGGAACACTCCAAGAGAAGCCTTGGGAGGGGAAACCCCCCCCCCCCCAAAAAAAAAAAGAATTTACAAAAACATTTTAAAAACATTGTCCACACCTTTACAACACAAATCGCTACAAAAAAGAATAAAAGAATAAACACTTTTTTTGCACTTTATTTACCTCACCGCTGCCGGCAGGGTTGGACCACTGTGTTTACCCTGGCGGTCATCGCGGGGCACGTTTCGGGGCAGGTGCGAGTCAAACCTTCTGTCAGTGTCGCCAAGAGAGCCGTTGCACACCCGCGCTGCTCTCCCCGACGGTGCTTCTAAGCGCCGCCGCAAAACCCGACCGGAGGATCGCGACCAGACACAAAAAACCTCACCGCCCCATTTTGCGCCACGTAAGGTCAAAACCTGCGAAACCTGAAGCGCAAATGACCTGAATTTTCTTGCATAGTTTCTATAATCTGAAGATCACATTTAGGTGGTAGTTTGCGGTGATGAATTGTAACACACCTAAATGTGATCATCTTCCTTTCAATTTTTTTCTCTTCGTGTCTTGCTGTAAATTTTATCCCCAACTAGTTACTTTAGCTTGGCCCTGCTCATATAACTTCTCCCTTTGCCTCTTCTGCAGGCCAGCAATTTCGGCCCAACTGTCAAATTTCCTACCTGACTGAGATATTTTGCTACTCTACATAGATATTTCCCAACTCAGCTCTGATTTCTGGCAGTCTCACGCCCCAATTCCTCGCCCCTCCGCAGCCATGGGTCAAATTAAACAGGACTAGACTGCAAACATGCTCACACAGCCAGGCTTAGAAAACGAAAACAGCTGTGGAAAAGCATTGGCAGATTTTATTTGTAAGCCCCAGAGTTGAATTTCTCTTGGCTACATTTAACAAATTGACCTGAATTTATGAATGAATGCACCAAAATGCAATACTTTTTGGAGCAACTTAAAAATATTTAGTCCAAGGTAATAAAATGAGGGGCATGTATGTCATTCTTAATTAGAAAATTGGAGGTTGTACAACAAGAAAACAAAACTTATTACATTTAATATTATAGTTTCTGAGTTTGATTAACATTTAAGCAACATTCCTTTCCAAGATGCATTAATAAATTAAGCACTTATTACGATGTTTGATAACTGTATATACATTGCATTGTTGGCTTTCTTTCTTTGTCAAGATGTCTGTGCTCCTCAAATTCTGTCCTCTTGAACACCCCTCATTATAACTGCTCAACCTTCGGTGGCCGTGCCTTCAGCTGTTTGGACCCTAAGCTCTGGAACTTCCTCGCTAAACTTCTCTGCCTCTTTCCTCCTTTAAGATACTCCTTAAAACTTACCTCTTTAACCAAGCTTTTGGTCATCTGCCTTAATTTCTTCTTTTGTGACTCGGTGAAAAATGTATCTGTTTTGTCTTGTCATCATCATCTTCAGATCATAGGCAGTCCCTCGAATCGAGGATGACTTGCTTCCATGTCAAAAAGTTCACAGGTGTTTCAAAGAAGGACCTAAAATTCCAGGTCTGAACTAAATCTTGAAGGGTAGAAGATGCCTATGCTTGGACTTTTTTTAACATGTGGTGACCGTTGCACATCAGCCACCACATGGGCTTGACAGAGCTAGGTCTTGGTCCAATAGCAAGGGTTAACTAAGACGACTGGAGTCCAGCTCTGCTGCACGGACCTAGTGCATACACATATCGCAGTGTGGGCTGGCCCGTGCTGCCCCTGGACCTTCGCCTCTTCTAGGCCCCGAACACCGTCCCTCTACAATCTCTCGCCGCTCCTTCGCCCCGACTTCGCCGCTCCTTCGCTCTGACGTCGCTGCTCCTGCAGTACCTGCCCATGCTCCAATCGCCGACTTGGACCTTGATGACATCCCTTTTCACTGCTGTTGCTCTCCTGCTCCAGCATGTGCTGCTCCCTGAAGTGGTATGGTGCCACGCAGCTCCTTCCGCTCCCCGGCCTGCTCCGATGGTGCTCGCAGGCCGGGGGCCGCGCTTGTAACACTGCTGTGAAGCGCCTTGGGACGTTTTACTATATTAAAGGCGCTATATAAATAAAAGTTTTATTTTTTATTGTTATTGTCCTATTAGCACTGTTTCAGTACAATAATGCATTTGAATTTCTGTAATACAATTCTCCATTGCAACCATTCAAGCTTCACAGCTATGAAGATTCCCATGAACAAACTGGCCTGGTTGAGTAATGGGTGAAAAGGTTCACTCTTCCATGCCTGTTGCTAGAGTTGCAGGCTCCAGTGACAAGAAGTTTGTAAATGTTGGTGTGAGTGAAGAATTAGCTCAATTAAAGCCTACCTTTTTTCTAATGGCCTACTTATGAATAGAAGTTTTGTTTCAAACATTTAAAGTAAGTAACCAAGCAATCTACATTAAGAAGTAAGTACTTATTATGAGGTTTCTCCCCCTGCCTTTCATCTTTCTCCGTCCATGGAAGATAGCAGATAACTTGTTCCCAGCCTCGGTAAAATCACCTGCTAAGTGATTTCCCCCAGAGTAACATAAGTTTTAGAGTTTAGAAAGAAATTGATTAAGAAGACTTCATGAAAGTATATCATTATAAATGGTAGAATGGGTCCCAACATTCCATTTCAAGGGGCATTGATTTGTCCTGCATCATGCATAACTTTAAGAGCAAAAGGATAATTAGAGAAAGAGTGGGGCCTATTAGAGACCATAAAGGAGATCTGTGTGTGGAGGCAGAAGACGTGGATAGGATTCTTAATGAATACGTTGCATCCGTTTTCACAAAAGAGAGGGGCGATGCAGACTTTGCAATGAGGGAGGAGTGTGAAATATTAGACGAGATAAACATAGTGAGAGGGGAAGTATTAAGGGGCTTGGCAGCTTTGAAAGTGGATAAATCCGCAGACCCAGATGAAATATATCCCAGTGTGTTAAGTGAAGCAAGGAAATAGCAGAGGCTCTGACCATCAATTTCTAGTCCTCTCTGGCTACAAGTGTGGTGCCACAATACTGAAGGACTGCTAATGTTGTACCTTTGTTTAAAAAGGGAGAAAGGGATAGACCGAGTAATCAGCCTAACCTCAGGGAAAATGATTGGAAAAAAACCTGAGGAACAGGATAAATCTTCATTTGGAAAGACATGGATTAATGTCAGGCAGTGACTAGTGGGGTACCGCAAGGTTATGTGCTGGGGCCCCAGCTGTTTACATTGTACATTAATGATTTAGACGATGGGATTAAATGTAGTATCTCCAAATTTGCAGATGACACAAAGTTGGGTGAGCTGCGAGGAGAATGCTATGAGGCTGCAGAGTGACTTGGATAGGTTAAGTGAGTGGGCAAATGCATGGCAGATGAAGTATAATGTGGATAAATGTGAGGTTATCCACTTTGGTTGTAAAAACAGAGAGACAGACTATTATCTGAATGGTGACAGATTAGGAAAAGGGGAGGTGCAACGAGACCTGGGTGTCATGGTACATCAGTCATTGAAGGTTGGCATGCAGGTACAGCAGGCGGTTAAGAAAGCAAATGGCATGTTGGCCTTCATAGCGATGGGATTGGAGTACAGGGGCAGGGAGATGTTACTACAGTTGTACAGGGCCTTGGTGAGGCCACACCTGGAGTATTGTGTACAGTTTTGGTCTCCTAACTTGAGGAAGGACATTCTTGCTATTGAGGGAGTGCAGCGAAGGTTCACCAGACTGATTCCCAGGATGGCGGGACTGACATATCAAGAAAGACTGGATCAACTGGGCTTGTATTCATTGGAGTTCAGAAGAATGAGAGGGAATCTCATAGAAACGTTTAAAATTCTGACGGGTTTAGACAGGTTAGATGCAGGAAGAATGTTCCCAATGTTGGGGAAGTCCAGAACCAGGGGTCACAGTCTAAGGATAAGGGGTAAGGTATTTAGGACCGAGATGAGGAGAAACTTCTTCACCCAGAGAGTGGTGAATCTGTGGAATTCTCTACCACAGAAAGTTGTTGAGGCCAATTCACTAAATATATTCAAAAAGGAGTTAGATGTAGTCCTTACTATTAGGGGGATCAAGGGGTATGGCGAGAAAGCAGGAATGGGGTACTGAAGTTGCATGTTCAGCCATGAACTCATTGAATGGCGGTGCAGGCTCGAAGGGCCGAATGGCCTACTCCTGCACCTATTTTCTATGTTTCTATGTTTCTAATCAAGGACAGTTAGCATGGATTTGCCATGGGAAGGTCATGTCTGACTCACTTGATTGCATTTTTCGAGTTGGTAACCAGGATGGTCGCTGAGGGCAGTGCATATGATGTAATGTATATGGATTTTAGCAAAGTTTTTGATAAGGTAAAGCATGGAAGACTGATCACGACAGTAAAAGCCCATGGGAACCAGGGCAAAGTGGCAAGTTGGATCCAAAATTGGCTCAGTGGCAGGAAAGAAAGGGAAATGGTTGATGGGTGTTTTTGTGACTGGAAGGCTGCATCCAGTGAGGTTCCACAGGGCTCAGTGCTGGGACCCTTGCTTTTTGTGGTATATATCTGCTGTGTATGCAATAACTGTTAGACTGAGTACTGTTTAACTCCAAGAGATATGACCTTGGCTCTGCTTTATTAAGGCCCAAAGTGACTAATATACAAAATGGCTGGCCTTTTATACTTGGGCTGCACACACGTGCGTGCAGCCCAATGGCCTCCAACAGTGACGCCATCTAGTGGCTAGTGATCCCAAAAGTACATACATGACAATACCCCCCTCTGAGATATTAACAGTGTTTTTTTATAAATTGAGACAGCCCGGTGTTTTGCACTCCCGGATTGACCGACTCAGTTCAACTCCAACCTTGGGTGAGTGTTCAGAGTCTGTTGTGACTGGTGGCTGGGTGGCTGACCTGGTGGGAGTGGCAATGGCCATGTCAGGGATTGAAAGTCCATTTTCATTGAACATGTTAGTGGTTGAAAGTCCCGATTCACTGATGACCACTGAGTCCTCTGATGACTGGGGGTAGGTTGGTTGGTCGTCGATTGTCTTTTCCTGCGACTGTTCCGATTCGTCTGTGTGCTGCAGCTTTATCTGATCCATATGTTTCCTGCATGTTTGCCCATTTTTGAGCTTGACAATAAATACTCTGTTGCCCTCCTTGGCCATGACATTACCAATGATCCACTTGGGACCCTGACCATAATTCAGAACATATACAGGATAATTTACAGAAATATCGAGTGACACAGCTGTGCGATCGTGATACCCTTGCTGATTTTGTCTTCTATATTCAACACGATTATTCAAGTCACGGTGTACAAGAGATAGCTTGGTCTTAAGACCTCTCTTCATCATTATTTCAGCAGGCGAGACACAGGTAAGCGTGTGTGGTCTTGTCCTGTAACTAAGCAGTATGCATGACAGGCGGATCTGCAGTGACCCCTGGGTTACTTGCTTTATACTCTGCTTTATGATTTGGACAGCACGTTCTGCTTGCCCATTGGCTGCAGATTTGAACGGTGCTGTCCTTACATGTTTGATACATTGAGTTTCATGAACTCCTGAAACTCCTGACTGGTGAAGCACAATCCGTTGTCGCTAACAACGATGTCAGGCAGACCATGTGTCTCGAACATGATACTGAGATTCTCAATGGTAATTGTGGATGTGCTGGATGACATCATTATACACTCTATCCACTTAGAATATGTATTCACCACAACTAAAAACATCTTCCCCAGGAAGGGACCTGCAAAGTCTATGTGGATCCTGGACCATGGTTTGGACGGCCACGATTGCAGACTTGGCAGCGATTCCGCTGGTGCTTTGCCAAGCTGCATGCAAGTGTTGCACTGATGCACACATGATTCCAGCTCAGAGTCAATTCCTGGCCACCGTACATGAGACCTGGAGATGGCTTTCATCATTACAATGCTGGGATGTGTGCTATGTAGCTCACGTACAAATTTCTCCCTCCCTTTCATGGGCATAACGAGACGATTGCCCCACAGTATACAATCCGACTGAATAGACAGTTCGTCTTTGCGACGAATGCAAGATTTGGTCTCATCGCACATTTAATAACATAAGAATGCAAGATATAGGAACAGGAGTAGGCCATACAGCCCCTCAAGCCTGCTCCGCCATTCAATAAGATCATGGCTGATCTGATCATGGACTCAGCTCCACTTCCCCGCCCGCTCCCCATAACCCCTTATCCCCTTATCGTTTAAGAAACTGTCTGTTTCTGTCTTAAATTTATTCAATGTCCCAGCATCCACAGCTCTCAGAGACAACAAATATTCCACAGATTTACAACCCTCTGGGAGAAGAAATTTCTTCTCATCTCTGTTTTAAATGGGTGGTCCCTTATTCTAAGATGGTGCCCTCTAGTTCCAGTCTTCCCCATTAGTGGAAACATCCTCTCTGCATCCACCTTGTCAAGCCCCCTCATAATCTTATACATTTCGATAAAATCACCTCTCATTCTTCTGAATTCCAATGAGTAGAGGCCCAACCTACTCAACCTTTCCTCATAAGTCAACCCTCATCACCGGAATCAACCTAGTGAACCTACTCTGAACTGACTTCAAAGCAAGTATATCCTTTCGTAAATATGGAAACCAAAACTGCACACAGTATTCCAGGTGTGGCCTCACCAATACCCAATATAGCTGTAGCAAGACTTCCTTGCTTTTATACTTCATCCCCTTTGCAATAAAGGCCAAGATACCATTGGCCTTCCTGATCACTTGCTGTACCTGCATATTATCCTTTTGTGTTTCATGCACAAGTACCCCCAGGTCCCGCTGTACTGAGGCACTTTGCAATCTTTCTCCATTTAAATAATAACTAGCTCTTTGATTTTTTTTGCCAAAGTGCATGAACTCACACTTTCTGACATGCTTGGGTATGGCAGACCAATCACCTTTGAGGATGCAACTCTTCACCACTGATAAAATCGGGTCCAGGTCTTAACGTGTTGAGCCGTGACAGGGGTTCCTTCACTCTCAAAAGCATCCATAACTAACAATATGTCTGCCGGTTGTGGTGTTTCCACCTCCAGTGTGGGCAATGGCAGACGGCTCAAAGCATCAACACATTTCTCGGTGCCAGGTCCATGGCGAATGACATAATCATAAGCGGATAATGTCAGTGCCCACCTCTGGATGCGGGATGAAGCATTGGTATTGATACCTTTGTTTTCAGAGAACAGTGAAATGAGCGGCTTGTGATCTGTCTCCAGTTCAAACCAAAGACCAAACAGATACTGATGCGTCTTTTTAACCCCATACACACAGGCTAGTGCTTATTTCTCTACCATGCTGTTGGCTCTTTCCGCTTTAGATAAACTTTTTGAAGCATACACAACAAGTTGAAGTTTATCTGACTCATTAGCTCATTGGAGTACGGAACCAATTCCATATGACGAAGCATCACAGGCCAATACTAAACGTTTACATGGGTCATAATGTACCCAAAGCTTGTTAGAGCAAAGCAGATTAGTGGCTTTCTCGAAAGCTCTGTCCTGTGATGCGTCCCACACCCAGTTGTCGCATTTCTTAGCAGCATGTGCAGTGGTTCTAATAATGTGCTCAATTTAGGTAGGAAGTTACTGAAGTAGTTAAGTAGACCCAGGAATGAACGCAGCTCCGTCACATTCTGCAGCTTGGGTGCATTCTTGATGGCCTTTGTTTTCGCGTCCGTGGGCCTGATGCTGTCAGCAACAATTTTCCTCCCTAGGATATCGACCTCTGGTGCCATGAAGACGCACTTTGAGCATTTCAGTCTGTCCAATTTTGTCCAGATGATGTAAAACCTCTTCCAGGTTGTTCAGATGTTCATCGGAATCACGACTTGTGATCAGGATGTCAACTTAGAACACGACAGTTCTGGGAACGAACTTTAGTAGACTCTCCATGTTCCTCTGAAATATTGCTGCAGCCGAGCGAATTCCAAAAGGACACCTGTGATAAATAAATAGTCCTTTATGTGTGTTAATGCATGTAAGTTTCTTCAACATCTCAACCAGCTCCTGTGTCATGTAGGCCAATGTCAAATCCAATTTGGTGAACGACTTCCCCCCGGCTAGCGTTGCAAGCAAGTCATCAACCTTCGGTAATGGGTACTGATCCTGTTTCGAAACCCTGTTGATTGTAGCCTTGTAGTCTCCACAGATTCTGATTGTGCCATCACTTTACAGCACAGGAACAATTGGGCTGGCCCATTCATTAAATTCAACCGCTGATATGATCCCTTCACGTTGGAGTCTGTCCAGTTCGATTTCGACCTTCTCCCTTATCATATACCGAACTGCCCGAGCTTTATCTCAGACGGATCTTGCATCTGAGTCCATGTGGATCTGCACCTTAGCTCCCGTGAAGTTGTCGATGCCTGGTTCGAACAGCAAGGGGAACTTGCTCAGTACTTGGGCACATGTATCTTTCTCCGATGACAATGCCTTGATGTTGTTCCAATTACATCTGATTTTTTCAAGCCAGTTCCTGCCGAACAGCATTGAGCCATTGACTGGGACAATCCATAGCGGTAACTCGTGAACCGCACCGTCATACGACACTTTAATTGTGGCACTGCCAATCACCGTTGAGTTCTTTGGTGTACGTGCGCAACTTGGCATTGACTGGACTCAGACTGGGCTGCACAGCCTTAGTATCCCACAGCTTGTCGAATGCTTTCTGGCTCATTATCGATTGACTCGCCCCCGTGTCCAGTTCCATCGATACAGGCACCCCATTAAATTTCATGTTGATCATTATCGGTTTGCTCTTAGTTAGGAACAAGTACAATCCATACACTTCCTCCTCTGGTATCTCGGATTGTGTATCGGATCCGCGCTAGTCTGATCATCATCCTCCACGTGGTGTGTCGCAGCACGCTTGCTCATCTGTGCACACTTGCGCTGGAGATGCCCCACTCTCAGATAGCCTTTGCAACTATATTGCTTAAATCGGCACTGCTAATGCCGGTGATTTCCCCCACAATGCCAACACGGAGAAATTGGATGCATTCACGCTGGCAGACTTTGGGCAGCCACAGGTTTTGCGTACGCAGTCGGGTAGGCCCTGCCATGTGCCACTCTGCCAAACACCGAATCAATCATATTTACAGTACTTGCCGAGTTTCGATTTTTCACTGATATCTGCTTTAGACTTCTATCCATCGTCATGCATGACTGAGCGATCGTGATGACCCTGTTCAAGTCCAACGTCTCCACTGCCAGTAGTTTACGCAGGATCACCTCGTGGTTGATGCATTATGAAGAAGTCCCGCAGCATGCCTGCCAACACAGCCCCGAACTTACTAGATGTCTCAGGTCAGCATTCTGGCCCTCTGAGCGAACGTGCATGTAAATTCTATACCTTGAGATGATGATCCCTTCGTTTGGCTTAAGGTGGTCCTGTACCAGTGTACACACTTCTTCATACATCTTCTCTGTTGGACTCACAGGCAGGAGTAGATTCTTTATCAGACCATAAATTTCCGTGAGGAACACCGCCCGGCGTCGATCTGCGTTGTCGACCTCCTCCATTGGCCATGAAGAACTGGCTCAAATGGCTCACGAAGTCTGCCCAATCTTCTCCTTCCACAAATCGCTCCAACAATCCAATTGTGCTCATTTTTGCATGCAAAGTTTCTTGTTGCGTCGTTGCCAAATGTGTATGCAATAGCTGGTAGACTGAGTACTGTTTAACTCCAAAAGGTATGGCCTTGGCTCTGCTTTATTAAGGCCCAAAGTGACTAATATACAAAATGGCTGGCCTTTTATTACTTGGGCTGCACACACGTGCGTGCAACACAATGGCCTCCAACAGTGACGCCATCTAGTGGCTAGTGATTCCAAAAGTACATACATGACAATGTCAATGACTTGGACTTAAATGTCGGGGGTATGATTACAAAGTTTGCAGATGACACTAAAATAGGTTGTGTGGTTAATAATGAAGAACAAAACTGCAGACTGCAGGACGATACCAATTAACTGGTCAGGTGGGCAGAACAGTGGCAAATGGAATTCAATTTGGATAAGTGTGAGGTAATGCATTTGGGGAGGTCTAACAAGACAAGGGAATACACATTAAATGGTATAACACTGAAAAGTGTAGAGGAACAAAGGGACCTTGAAGTGCAGGTCCACAGATTCCTGAAGGTAGCAGGTCAGGAGATAAGGTAGTTAAGAAGTCGTATGGAATACTTGGCTTTAGACATGGAATACAAGAGCAAGGACGTTATACTTGAACTGTATAAAACACTGGTTAGGCCGCAGCTGGAGTACTGTGTGCAGTTCTGGTCACCACATTACAGGAAAGATGTGATTGCACTGGAAAGGATGCAGAGGAGATTTACAAGAATGTTGTCTGGACCTCAGAACTTTTGTTATGGTGAAAGATTGGAGATGCTGGATCTGTTTTCTTTGGAACAGAGGAGGCTAAGGGGAGACCTGATTGAGGTGTATAAAATTATGAGGGGCCTGGATTTGAGTGGATAGGAAGGACATGTTTCTCTTGGCAGAGCGGTCAACAACTAGGGAGCATAGATTTAAAGATTGGAGGGAGGTTTAGAAGAGATATGGGGAAAAATGTCTTCACCCAGGAGGGTAGTGGGGGTTTGGAACTCACTGCTGAAAGGGTGGTAGAGGCAGAAACTCTCACCACATTTAAAGTGCAGTAACCTACAGGGCTACAGACCAAGAGCTGGAAAGTGGGATTAGGCTGAATAGCTCTTGGTCAGCTGGCGCGGACATGATGGGCCGAAATGGCCTACTTCCGTGCTGTAAATTTCTATGATTCCATGATTTTATGCTATTTAAAGAGGAAACCCCATAGTAAAGCCTGTTATGCATGAACGTGATGCTGTGATACTGTTCTGCAATGTTAAATGTCATGAAATGTTAGCTTTTAAAATAACATCTATATAGTAAATTTAGAGTTATTCCCAAAAAGAAGGGTTGAGTCTACATGCAGTTGTAGGTTCTTGGTATTGAGTATTGTTGTGAAGCAGCCCAGGTTTCTCCCAACACCCCATGTTCTAATATGTCAGTAAACAGGGCATAATCTTAAGGTTTTAATGTAAACTTTAGGGGGCCGAAATTACTCCAAAGAGGTGGTAACAGGGCAGAAATGAGATGACCTCAATGACGATTGGGACATTGCACTCCTTGCAGGCACAAAAGGTTACTACCCCTCTCCACCGGCATCTGTCCCGCTCTTCTGCGAATGGCAATAAATACATCATCACCATGTGCAATGCCTGGTCGCCCCCCTGGAAAAGACATTGCCCCAAAATTGTCTACCTGTCATGTATGTAGACCATGTATACTAACTGTATAGTCACATAAGGTGTGCCACTAGAGGTCACTGCGATGGGAGACCTGAGGGTCTGCATAGGTGTGCAGAGCCCGGTATAAAAGGCTGCCCACCATGCTTGTGCCTCACTCTGGAGTTACAATAAATGGGACTAAGGTCACAACAGCTCAAGTACAATACTAGACCTCGTGCAGTCATTCATAAGAGTATTAAAGACATAGTAACTGGCGACGAGATTACGAACTTTCACGCAAAACTGACTAACGGTGCTTTAGAAAAGTTCTCAGAGGGTGAAGATTGGGAAACCTTTACAGAGCGGCTCGACCAATATTTCATAGCAAACGACCTGGTAGGTGATGATCCAGCCACGCTGGCAGATAAATGCAGAGCTATGCTGTTGACCAGGTGTGGGCCCACAGGCTATGGCCTCGTCAGGGACTTGCTTGCACCAGAGAAAACAACGATCAAGTCATACGAGGAGCTGAAAGTGCTAATTCGGGACCAATTCAAACTGAAGAAGAGCATCCTTACGGCCAGGCATCGATTTTACACACACCACCGCCCCGAGGACCAGGAAATCGCAAAGTACACTGCCGACCTCAGGAGGCTGGCAGGACCGTGTGAATTCAGCACATTCCTCACCGATGCATTGCGGGACGTCTTCGTAATTGGCATCGGTCATGAGACCCTTCTTCACAGGCTACTGTCTGCCGGAAACCACCGTCAATCTGCAGAAGGCCATCAGCATCAGCCAGGCGTTCATGACCTCAAGCTGCAGCTCCAAGCAAATGATGACTCACTCTCAGGACTCAAACCCGGCAAGTACTGTAAATAGAATGGCGCCTTTCACAGGCAGAAGTGTTGAACATGAATCTGCCCAGGACAGAGCGTACAGGCCCCCGAGTCCTTTAACTCAGAGTCTGCCGAGGGATGCAAACATAAGTCGAGTAGCACCATGCTGGCGTTGTGAAGGTAATCACAGGGCTCATCAGTGTCGGTTCAGAGACTATGTGTGCAAAGGCTGCAGCACAAAGCGCCATCTCCAGCAAATGTGCAAAAGAGCTGTGACGTCGATCGCTGGAGGGACGAAGTCTTCCCAGTTCCAATGAATCTTCCCCATCCATCTTCTTCCGAATAGCATTGGTCCATCACCTGAAACAATCCACAATGGTAAATTGTGCACTGCGCCATTATGGGATACACTTACGTCTGCACTACCAACAACTGACATCAGTTCCTTGGTGTAGGTGCGCAGCTTTGCCTGAACCGAGACCAGCTTGGATCGTTTAGTTTGATCGTTCCATAGCCTCTCAAAGGTTTCCTGGCTCATTACTGACTGACTCGCTCCCATGTCCACTTCCATGAAGACTGGAATGCCATTTATCTCAACTTCCATTATCACTGGAGGACAATCTGTGGTGCAGATATATACTCCATACACTTCGTCCTGGGACTGAGCTGCCTCTCTAGCCATCTCCTCGTAATCCGTGCTGGATTCACAGCCATCTGCTGACTCCTCTTCCTTTATGGCCTCCTTTAAAATGGCCTTACTACTTTTATCTCAATCGTCTTCCTTGTGTGGAACCACGTGTCGTTGCTCCATTAGCGCTGCACCTCATTGGACACCATCTTTTCCCTGTCCATGATGTCGACTGCTGCGATCTTCTTTCCCAGGGATTCTGCCACTGAAGCTGGGAAGGTGTCCTCAGATCCAATCTTCCTCCCAGGAGTCCTGTCACTGAAACCAGGAAGGTGAGTTCGGGTTGTCTCGGCCGGATCATTGCCACACAGTCGTGATGAGCGGTCTGTGCCTCTGGGGCTGCGCGGATCTGCTCTCTGGTGCCTGGTCCAACGTCCCCCGTGCTCAGAGGCAGAGTAAGCCTCCACCTTCAGTGGCCAGACCATGTATACTAAGTGTATAGTCACATAAGGTGTGCCACCAGAGGGCATTGCGGTCGGAGATCTGAGGGTCACCTGCATAGGTGTGTAGGGCCCACATTAAAGACTGCCCACCATACTTGTACCTCACTCTGGAGTTACAATAAATGGGACTAAGGTCACAACAGCTCAAGTACAATACTAGACCTCGTGGAGTCATTCATAAGAGTATTAAAGACATAATACTACTGAACGCTTGTCAGTGCCAGTGCCAGCTTTTTCCGTCGCTGTCAAATCGGCAATCTGAACTGTCAGCGGTATTTAAAAACATGCTGTTGTCGGATAAAATTTTGTTTCCGGGTTGAGGCCTTCTACTTTTGCGTCTGATTCCGCCTTCACCGATTACTGGGCCTCAGTTTGTGCAGCCTGCAATACCTAACCTTGATCCAATACCTAACATTAGCAGAGTAGCCCACTGCTTGCAAGTACTGTGCTCAGTCCTGGCAGTGGGCAGCCTCCTCCACATTCTGTACCGCAGGATGGCTCGCAGAAGAGAGCGGCACCGGCAAAAACAGATGCAGAGGCAGTGGGAGAGGACACAGATAGGATGGGACAGCCAGATGGAGATGGCCATATAGGTGGACATTGAGAAGGATGTGGAGAAGGGCATGAAGCAAGGAGGAGGGGCCGGAACGTGAACATCCAAAGCCAGAGAGAGAGGGACATGGAGAGGAGAAGTCAACAGCAGCAGCAGAAGGCAGATGTGCAGCAGTAACACGAGGCAGAGGGTCAGGAGCAGCATGACCAGGAGGCAGAAGGGGATGAGGAAGGTGGCAGAGCAAAACGCAGACACAGAGTTGCCGTCTGGTCCACTATTGAGGTGGCCGACATCTCTACAGCTACCTCTGGCCAAGCATTGCGGAAGACCTGCCGAAAGGGCCTGCCAGATTCCTGCCCTCCACAAATTAAGCAGCGTCTCAATTTGGGTACTGCTGAATCTGGTTGCCCTCATGTTGCCTCTCGGACTTGCCATTTTTGCGCACAACACACAACAACCGCAATAATGCAATTGATGAGAATGAGCAGTACCTACCTCAATGACCTACCCTTTAAGAAGGCCAGGAACCAGGTGCCCCATTCTCATTGATTGAGAATCAGGTGCACTTATGTCCTCAGTTGTTGATCCTGCCCCTCCAGCACTCCGCGGAGGACATTTCCGTCACCAACACTGCCCTGCTCATTTTTTTCCACAAAAGTGCCAAATTTTCGCTCCATTCTCTGACCTATCTATGCTGCAGGTACTTCTCCATTTCATTCAAAATGATTCTCCCCAAATAGGGTGGTGGGTAATTTACCCCCCTAGAACGTTTGAACAATTTCTTTGGCCCCTGACAGTTTCCTAGGGCTGTCTCTCACTTAAACTCCGTGTCAGTGATCTTCCATCTTGACTCTCCCTCCCCAAACAGACCTCCCGGACCAGTTGGGCTCAATGGCCTGTTTCCGTGCTGTACATTCTATGTAAAAGCTGTCGGTAGCTCATTTGCCAGACCTGGGAGCTCGATTACTGGCAGTTATTCATTAAACTTCCATTTCTCTACCGTGCCTCCCTTTTACCAGTTAGGCAGGTCCTGCGGCCACAAGCCTCTTCTGTGGACCACCCACCCTCCTTGCTCCCGTTCTCTGCCCACCTCACCTGCTCAGCTACTTAGCAGTTTGTCAACCCCCTCCCCCCACCCCACCCCAAGCTGGCACTTGCTAGTTCATCAAGCTCTGTGACTGCAACCCTTTTCCATGGGTTACCCGTCCAGTTCTCCAGTCACCTACCAACTCAAACATGTTAATAACATCTTGCTGACCTCCTGCTAAGATTCCTGGGCAGCCTGCCCACTTGTCTTGAATTCTTTAGACTCAGCCCCACCAATAATCTAAACATCCTCCACCCTTTCACCTCGTGCCCTCTTTCTCATCCATCTCTTTTATCTTGCTCCCCTTCCTGTTCCCCTGCTCCAATCCCTCCTCCCTATTCCTCCTTTTCTCTCCATTCTCACTTTCCCTCTGTCCCACTACCAGCTCCGGCCACCTCCCCTCTCTACCTCCCCAGTCCACTCTCTCAACATATATTTTTGTCCATCCTCTTCTCCCAACCTATTCTTCATTCCTGTTCCCCCCCTCTTTGTTGCCCCTCTGCCTCCCTTGTCTCCTCTTCTTTCCTCTCCCTCTCTCTCACCCTATGCAGCTCTTACATTTGATTGCTGCATCCTTAGTTCTTTGTGCAGAAAGTTTGTATTCTGCATTGAGTGTACTTAATCATTTCAAAATGCATCATCCTGTCATTTCAAAATCCCTTGTGTAGCTATTCTACCCAACAAAAATATGTTTTTGACATTTTGGGGATGAATTTCCACAGGAGCTCTCCCACTCATCCGCCATAATTTGGCTGAAGAGCAATAGAAACCCCAGACAAACGGTGCAGTCAGCATTTATGCTACTTTTTTTTTACAATTTCCATGGCTCTTCCACTGAAGTTATGGAGGACGATGATGAGAACCCCTGTGGAAATTCACCCCTTTGTTATAATCTCTACTTTTGGAGTCCCATCACTGATCATTCCTCCTTCTCTATTCAATTTCAATTATTTTCTTAATTGAAACAGAAATGGAAGTAACTCGAAGGTAATACATAACTTTAGTTTTCTGCTTCAAAAGATTAATTCCTTCACAAATTCCTCCTGTTCATAGAATGGAAATTTACCCAGAAAGAACAATTGCAACAATGTTAAACATAAACCAGAAGAGACACGACATTAATTATTTACTTACTTCCTTCTGGACCGGGGTCAAACAGGGCTGCGTCATTGCCCCAACCCTCTTCTCAATCTTCCTCACTGCCATGCTCCACCTCACAGTCGACAAGCTCCCCGCTGGAGTGGAACTAAACTACAAAACCAGTGGGAAGCTGTTCAACCTTCGCCACCTCCAGGCCAGGTCCAAGATCACCCCAACCTGTGTCGTTGAGCTACAGTACACTGACGATGCCTGCGTCTGTGCACAGTCTGAGGCTGAACTTCAGGATATAGTCGATGTATTTACTGAGGCATACGAAAGCATGGGCCTTACGCTAAACATTCATAAGACAAAGGTCCTCCACCAGCAAGTCCTCGCCGCACAGCACTGCCCTCCAGTCATCAAGATCCACGGTGTGGCCCTCAACAATGTGGACCATTTCCCATATCTCAGGAGCCTCTTATCAACAAAGGCAGACATTGATGAGGAGATTCAACACCACCTCCAGTGCGCCAGTGCAGCCTTCGGCCGCCTGAGGAAAAGAGTGTTCGAAGACCAGGCCCTCAAATCTATCACCAAGCTCATGGTCTACAAGGCTGTTATAATACTCACCCTTCTGTATGGCTCAGAAGCATGGACCATGTCATCATCATCATAGGCAGTCCCTCGGAATCGAGGAAGACTTGCTTCCACTCCCAAAGTGAGTTCTTTGATGGCTGAACAGTCCAATACGAGAGCCACAGATCCTGTCACAGGTGGGACAGACATTCGTTGAGGGAATGGGTCAGTGAGGCTGGTTTGCCGTACGCTCCTTCCGCTGCCTGCGCTTGGCCTCTTCACGTTCTTTGCATTGAGACTCGAAGAGCTCAATGCCCTCCCGGAAGCACTTTCTCCACCTCAGGCGGTCTTCGGCCAGGGTCTCCCAGGTATCAATGGTGATGTCACACTTTACCAAGGAGGCTTTGAGGGTGTCCTTATAGCGTTTTCGCTGTCCTCTTTTGGCTCGTTTACCACGAAGGAGCTCCGCATAAAGCATGGACTATGTACAGTAGACAGCTCAAGTCGCTGGAGATATATCACCAACGATATCACCGCAAGATCCTACAAATCCCCCGGGAGGACAGGCGCACCAACATCAGTGTCCTCGACCAGGCTAACATCCCCAGCATTGAAGCACTGACCACACTTGATCAGCTCCGCAGGGCAGGCCAGATAGTTTGCATGCCTGACACGAGACTCCCAAAGCAAATGCTCTCTGTGAAGCTCCTTCATGGCAATCGAGCCAAAGGTGGACAGCGGAAACGTTACAAGGACACCCTCAATGCCTCCCTGATAAAGTGCGACATCCCCACTGACACCTGGGAGTCCCTGGCCAAAGACCGCCCTAAGTGGAGGAAGTGCATCCGGGAAGGCGCTGAGCACCTGGAGTCTCAATACCGAGAGCATGCAGAAATCAAGCGCAGGCAGTGGAAAGAGCGTGCGGCAAACCAGTCCCACCCACCCTTTCCCTCAACGACTATCTGTCCCACCTGTGACAGGGTCTGCAGCTCTCGTATTGGACTGTTCTGCCACCAAAGAAGTCACTTAAGGAGTGGAAGCAAATCTTCCTCAATTCCGAGGGACTGCCTATGATGATGATGATGATGATGATGACTTCCTTTTAGATTCAGTGACAGACTAGTTTAAGTGTGTTACAAAATCACTTTCATGAATGCTAAATGGAAGAGTCAAGCTGACTGCATTTGGTTTCCACCAAATTTGGAATAGGAATCAATTTATTTTATTTTCTACAAATATTGGTGTATATTATTTCAGTGATGCATTTCCTGCAGCCTTTTTGTACCTGGTGCCCAAGATGCCTCAGTGTGGTTGTACATTTAGTGCTGAAGGTCACTATGTTTTGCGAATCCAATCTTAAGCAAGAGCTCAAGTTTCATTAGTACCGTTGGCCCACAAACTCAATACATGACTTCCGCCCCCCCCTTTCCTCTTCACCTATCATCCTTGTGAACCTCCATTAGCTACCTGTCCCTCATGGCATTCTTTCAAAATCTTTGGCCCTCATCTTCAGTTCACTTCTTCACTCCACCTGACCTTTGCAACATTTTCCAGCTCGACATCCCTGCCTTCCCCCTCTTGTTTTCAAACACTGGTCTAATGTCTATTCCTTCTTACTGTGCTCAATCATCAGTGACCAAGCCATCAGCCATCCTTTCCCACACCTCCCTAAGCCCATTCGCTTTGCTACATTTCTATTGAACTCCAAAAGCTTCCTTTGAAACCTACTTCTTCTGCATTACCTTGAGCCATCTCCCCGAACCTTTATCTTACTCTTGATCTAGTCTAATCCCCACTGTCACTTTGTGCTTTTGGGACATATTCCTATAGTATTCGGAAGGATGTGAAGGCCTTAGAGAGGGTGCAGAAAATATTTACGAGAATGTTTCCAGGGATGAGGGCGTACAGTTATGTGGATAGACTGGAGAAACTGGGGTTTTTCTCTTTAGAGCAGAGAAGGTTCAGAGGAGATTTGATAGAGGTGTTCAAAATCATGAGGGGTCTAGACAGAGTAGATAGAGAGAAACTGTGTCCATTGGTGGAAGGGTCGAGAATCAGAGGACACAGTTTTAAAGTGATTGTCAAAAGAACTAAAGGCGACATGAGGGAAAACTTTTTAACGCAGTGAGTGGTTAGGACCTGGAAGTTGCTGCTTGAAAGGGTGGTGGAGACATATTAAATTGTGGCTTTCAAAAGGGAATTGGATAAGTACCTGAAGGAAAGAACTTTGCAGGGCTACAGGGAAAAGGCGGAGGAGTGGGTCTTGCTGAAATGCTCTTGCAGAGAGCCGGCACCGGCTTGATGGGCCGAATGGTCTCCTTCTGTGCTGTAACTATTCTATTATTCGATGATTCTATGATTCGCACAAGCAGTCTTAACGGAACTGCAGGAGGCTGCTCAAAAAAATGCGACAGAAAATTTTAAGTTTTTACTTTTGTTGGACCCAAGAGAAGCAGGTGTGCACCTCCTAGGCTACCCTGTTCGAGGGATCACCTTTCTCCACAGGCCCCCGCACCACCGCCCTGTCATCACTCCCCAACATAGTAGCTGGCTGATTTCCCACCCACCCACAAGCAGCAAGCTATAATTGGGTGCCCATTTGGTGCCCATAACTCATCTAAATAAGGCCCAAACCTCAATTTGCTTTGGGCCTCATGCCAGCATGAATGGGTGGGCAAAGTGCCCACACTGTTATAGAACCACCTAGTGGACCTCTGATGCACATAACAATAAAACCATGTGCTACACAGTTCTTACCCGGGAGTCGTGTTGTATCGTTGTCTGTAATACTGTGTCTCAAGATATCACAGAATTGGCAATTGAGGACGTGATTTTGGATTCCCTAGCTGAAATTTTTGTTGGAGGATAATCCTGTCAACCAACAGAGGGACTGTTAGAGGTTCTTTGTTTTGCAGAAAAACTTAAAAATCCGAGGTAAATTTCGAGTATACGTGGCTGAACTGTTGACGTTGCCAGTATCCAGATGACCGTGCCCATGTGAAAAATAGGGCGCTTGGGGGTGAGTTCCATCACAACCAAGAGACTTTTGGAGTGTTTGTGGAGCAGCTAGAAATGTTTTCCACTGCGAATAGTATTGTCGAAGTCCCCGATGATGTAAACTGTAACCAGGCGGTTTTAGAAAGGAAACGGGCTATTTTCTTGACTTAAGCAGGCCCCGTGGTATATGAAACCCTGAGAAATTTGTTTGTTTCTGCCAAGCCAAAGGACACGACACTGAAGGAGATTCTAACCAAGTTAGAACAGCACTACAGTTCTGAGCCCCTGGAAATTGCTGAAAGTTATCATTTTGGAACACACGATCAATTAAATGATGAGGGAATCAGTGAGTACATTGTAGCTTTAAAAAAAAGCTATCCATTCACTGTCATTTCAGAAACTTTCGGGACCGAGCTTTGCGTGACCGCTTTGTTTGCGGGTTGAAAAATGAACGTATAAGAAGTAAGTTGTTGACAACTCCTAACTTGACTTTTGATGCAGCTTGTCAGACAGCTATGTCGATGGATATGGCCAACTAATACTCCCGAGAATTTTGTGCCATTTCCAGTTGTCAGACAACTGAAGTGAATTGGCTGCAGGCTAAAAGTAAAAGGCAGTTGGACCTCAAGGGCTCAGCATCTGGCCAAGTAAACAAGTGCATTGAAGTAATGCTATCGGTGCAACACATTGCTCAAAGTTGTCCATATGTGAAGGCAGGGTGTTTCTATTGCATCTTGAGCATCTTGTGAAGGCGTGCTGACAGAACAGTAAACCGACTGGCAATGCAAGTAGAAATAGCCAGACACTACATAGCATTAAGGAGATGCAGCAGTAGAAAGAGTTTCTGGAGATTCATATCATCAGGAGCACGAAGGTATCTAACAGCGATTTGCAAAGTATCGTCATCCAAGTAGGCGTCGCAGGAACTAGGATACCCATGGAAACTGACGCTGGTGCATCAGTGAACGTAGTATTGGAATTGTTATATCATGATAAATTGCATGATTAGCGACTAGAGAAATCGAAGATAGAGCTGAGAGCCTGCTCAGGAGGGCAAATCGCTGTAATAGGAGGTGTCACCATACAAGTGAAATATAAGGATCAGTATCAGAGCTTGCCTTTCATAGTAGTGGCAGGAGATAAGCCTGCCTTGAAAAGTAGAAATTGGTTGGGATCACTGAAGCTAGATTGGAATGTAATTTTTCATGCGGAAATAACATTTTCATCGAAAGGTGTTATCATCAAGCAGTCTCCAAAGGTGTTCCATGAGACAGACAGCCCGATCCAAGGCTTCAAGGTGAGTGTCAGAGTGCAGAAGCATGCAAGACCAATTTACTGCAAGCCACATCCCGTACAATAAGCACTCAAGGAGAAAGTTGAGCAAGAACTCCAAAGGTCTAGAAACTGAGAACATTGGGGTAGAAATTCCGACGTCCCGAGTCCGTATGAAGTTTTTACGGACCCGGGAAGACATCGGAAAAGCTAGTTTTCAGCGCGCAATGTGCATGCGCTGAAAACCGGCTTTTCTGATCTGTCAAGCTGGAGCTTGATCGGGAGTGAGGACATTTGCAAGGGCAAGATTGCGGGGTTTACGCATATCTTGCCCGGCAAATATCCTCAAAACTCTTGTGCCTGATAAAAGCAGGTGCATAGCCTACTTTTACAGGCATAAGAGTTTAAAAACCTATAAAAAACATGATTAAAATAAAAAATTTTAAAACATTTTTATGTCAAAACTCTGCCCACTCAGGTAATATTATTTTAAACCCTAACACTAACTTTTTTTAAAAATTGGCATTTTTTTTTTTTAAAAACATGTATAACAAATTTAATTTCTAGTGTATTGTGTGAGGTGTTTTTTTTTTAAATGTTTTATGTAGTGTTTGTGCATTTTGGGGTTTTTCTCATTCATAGTAATAGGAGATTCATAACTTACGAATCTCCTATTACTATGAATGAGAAAATACTTACCTGTGATTGGGTGTCCAGGCCCACGTGATTCCTGCGGATGTCCCTACAAGCACGCACTGTGACTTGCAGGGAGAGGAGGCCTGTGGACCGGGATCTCGAGCGGGCGCAGCAGCTTCAGGTAAGTGCGCATTTTATGTCTATTATTTAGTGCTTTTCCCGCGAGAAGTCCTCGAGAGGAATTTCTGCCCCATTATCTCCAAGGTAGATCTGAGTAATTGGGACACACCCATTGTTGTTGTACCTAAGTCAGATGGTAAAGTAAAGTTGTGTGATGATTATAAAGTAACCATAAACCAGGTTCTAGAGGGTAATCTACCCTATACGTTGTCAAATGTGCAAGATTTGTTCACAACACTGACAGGTGGTCAGACCTTTTCAAAGTTAGATCTAACAACTGCCTTCCTACAACTTGAGTTAGATGAAGAGTCTAAGTCACGCTTGGCTATAAATACTCACTTAGGCCTATTTCAATTCAATAGGCTACCATTTGGAGTGTCTTCTGCCCCCGCCATATTCCAAGGGGTGATGAACCAGATTTTGCAAGGGATTGAAGGGGTAGTATATTATTTAGATGACATACTCATTTCAGCACCAAACAGGAAAATCCATGATAAGGTGTTGAATGAAGTGCTCAAATGGCTAGAGAAGCACAGAGTACGAGTGACTGCTCACAAGTGTGAGCTGTTTCAAAATTTAGTGAAGTACTTAGGGCACAGAGTAGACAAAGATGGCTTACATCCAACCAAGGGAAAGCTGGATGCAATTAGAAATGCACCTATTCCCAAGAATGTCACTGAACTTCGATCATTTTTGGGTCTTTTGAGTTATTACGGGAAGTTCCTCTCAAGCTTGACTACAGTTTCACATGAATGAACTGTTGAAAAAACAGGTCCCTTGGAAGTGGTCAGAAGAATGCGATGCAGCATTCAAAGAATGTAAAAGCCAGTTAGTAGAGAGTACAATGTTAGTTCATTATGATGTATCTCAGGAGATCAAGCTAGCATGTGATGCCTCTCCTTACGAAGTTGGGGCAGTGATCTCTGATATACTAGAGAATGGGGCGGTCAGACCAATTGCTTTTGCTTCAAGCACTCTCATTGCCAGCGAGCAGAATTTTGTGCAGATCGAAAGGGAAGCTTTGGCATTGATTTTTGGGGTCAAGTTGTTTCACACATACATGTTTGGTCATAAGTTTACCATAGTTACTGACCGTAGGTCCCTGACAGCAATCCTCCATCCATAGTCCCAAGTTCCAACCTTAGCTGCAGCCCAAATGCAGAGATGGGCTTTCATTTTGTCAGTATATAAGTATGACATTGAGTACAGATGATTAGCTGATCATAGTAATGCTGATGCCATGTCCAGGTTGCCATCCCCATCACAAGTTAAAGCTAATAGGGAAGAAGTGTTCTACTTCTCATACATTGATGAGATGCCAGTCACAGCTGAAGACATTGGTAGGGCAACCAAATGTGACTCAGTTACGTCAAAGGTGTATGATTACATAGCAAATAGATGGCCAAACTAGGTATCTGAGACAGATATTCATCCATACTTCATTCATAGGAATGAATTGTCAGTAGATAAAGATTGTATCATGTGGGGAGCAAGAGTGAATATCCCAAATAGATTCAGATTTAAACTGTTAGGAAATCTTCATGACCAGCACCTGGGAATGTGCTTGACCAAGATTTTTGCATGCAGTTACTTATGGTGGCTAGGTTTAGCTAAAGAGATAGAATACATCGTCAGTCAGTGTACAACATGTCAATCATTGAGCAAGAAACCATCATCAGTACCATTACAGCCATGGAAATGGCTTCCCAGGGTATGGCAAACGTTACATGTAGATTTTCCTGAGCTAGAAGGTCAGTGTTACATATGCAATAAAGGTTCAAACTGAGTACAGTTTAACTAAGCAAGGTACAACCTTGTTCCTGCTTTATTTGGCCCAAAGTGCCTGACTCACAAAATGTCTGGCCTTTTATACCAGAGCAGCACCATGTGCGTGCTGCTCAGTGGCCTCCAACAATGACACACATCTGGTGGCTACAAACAGCATATACATACATGACAATACCCTCCTCTGAGATCTTATCACAGTCTTTCACAGGTTGAGACGGTCTGGTGCTTTATGCTCCCGGGTTGACCGTCTCAGTTTGATTCCGGCCTTGGGTGAATGTGCGGAGTCTGTTGTGGCTGGTGGCTGGATGGCTGACTTGTTGGGGCTAGCAGTGGCCATGTCAGGAATTGCAGTCAATTTTTATTGAACAAGTCCGTGATGGAAATTCCGGGTTCACTGATGACCCTTGAGTCCACTGAAGGCTGCTGGTAGGTTGGTTGGTCGTCGATGGTTTCTTTGTCCGACTGCTCTGGCTCATCTGTGTGCCTCAGCTTTGTTTGATCCATGTGTTTCCTGCAAGTTTGTCCATTCTTCAGCTTAATAACAAATACTCTGTTGCCATCCTTGGCCATGACCATACCAGCAATCCATTTGGGACCCTGACCATAATTCAACACACATACAGGATCATTAACAGAAATCTCGTGTGACACAGTTGCGCGATCGTGGTACCCTTGTTGACTCTGTCTTCTGTATTCAACATGATTACTTAAAGCCGGGTGTACAAGAGATAACTTGGTTTTAAGACCTCTTTTCATGATGAGTTCAGCAGGCGAAACCTGGTGTCCTGTCCTGTAACTCAGCAGTATGCAAGACAAGCGGGTCTGCAGTGACCCTTGGGTTACTCTCCTCATGCTTTGCTTGATCATTTGTACTGAAAGTTCTGCTTGCCCATTGGACACAGGCTTGAACAGTGCTGACCTTACATGTTTTATGCCATTAAGTTTTACAAACTCCTGAAACTCCTGACTGGTGAAGAACGACCCATTGTCACTCATCACTATGTCAGGCAGACCATGTGTTGCGAACATGACATTGAGATTCTCAATGGTTGCCGTGGAGGTACTGGATGACATAATTATGCATTCTATCCACTTCGAATAAGCATTCGAGCCTGCACCACCATTCAATAAGATCATGGCTGGTCATTCACCTCAGTACCCCTTTCCTGCTTTCTCTCCATACCCCTTGATCCCTTTAGCCTTAAGTGCCATATCTAACCCCCTCTTGAATATATCTCATGAACTGGCATCAATAACTCACCCTCAAAGGGGATTGGTCTGCCATACCTAAGCAAATATATGAGGAGGCCAAACAACCCACCTTTGGATGCGGGATGAAGCTTTGAAGGTATTGATGCATCTTTTTAACCCCATACATACACGCTAAAGCTTCATTTTCTACCATACTGTAGGCTCTCTCTGCTTTAGACAAACTTTTGGATGCATACGCGACAGGTTGAAGTTTCCACGACTCAGTCACTGTTGCAACCAATTCCATATTACGATGCGTCACAAGCCAAAATTAAACCTTTACTTGGGTCACAATGTACCAGCAGCTTGTTTGAGCAAAACAGATTGATGGCTTTCTCGAAAGCTCTGTCTTGCAATGCGCCACACCCAGTTGTTGTTTTTTCTCAATAGCATGTGCAGTAGTTCAAGTAAGGTGCTCAATTTAGATAGGAAGTTACCAAAGTAGTTGAGTAGACCCAGGAACGAACGCAGCTCCGTCACGTTCTGCGGCTTGGTGCATTCTTGATGGCTTTGGTTTTCACGTCAGTAGGTCTGATGCCATCAGTGGCGATTTTCCTCCCGAGGAATTCGACCTCCGGTGCCATGAAGACGCACTTCGAGTGTTTAAGTCTGAGTCCCACTTTGTCCAAACGCAGTAGAACCTCTTCCAGGTTGCTCAGATGTTGCTTGGAGTCACGACCGGTGATCAGGATGTCACCTTGGAACACGACGGTTCTGAGAACGAACTTCAGTAGACTTTCCATATTCCTCTGGAATATTGCTGTAGCCGAGCAAATTCCAAATGGGCACCTGTGATAAATAAACAGTCCTTTGTGTGTGCTAATGCACGTAAGTCTCTTTGATGTCTTGACTAACTTCTGCGTCATATAGGCCAACGTCAAGTCCAGTTTTGTGAACAACTTCCCTCCAGCTAGCGTTGCAAACAAATCATCAGCCTTCGGTAACGGGTACTGATCTTGTTTCGAAACCCTGTTGATCGTAGCCTTGTCGTCCCCACAGATTCTGACTGTGCCATCACCTTTCTGCACAGGAACAATGGGGCTGGCCCAGTCATTAAATTCGACCCGCGATATGATCCCTTCACGCTGGAGTCTGTCCAGTTCAATTTCGACCTTCTCCCTCATCATATACAGAACTGCCCGAGCTTTATGATGGACAGGTCTTGCATCTGAGTCCATGTGTATCTGCACCTTGGCTCCCGTTAAGTTGCCGATACCCGGTTCAAACAACGAGGGGAACTTGCTCAATACTTGGGCACGTGTATCTTCCTCTGACAACAATGCCTTTATGTCATTCCAGTCGCATCTGATTTTCTCCAACCAGCTCCTGCTGAGCAGCGTTGGTCCATTGCCTGGAACAATCCACAGCGGTAACTCGTGAACCGCACCGTTATACGACACATTAATTTATGCACTGCCAATCACCTTTAGCAGTTCTTTGGTGTATGTGCGCAGCTTGGCATTAACAGGGCTCAGCCTGGGCCTCACAGTCTTAGTATCCCACAGCTTATTAAATGCCCTCTCGTTCATGATTGATTGATTCACTCCCGTGTCCAGTTCCATCGATACCGGTATCCCGTTAAACTTCACATGAATCAAAATTGGTTTACTCTTGGTCATGAAAAAGAGTACAGTATATACACTTTCTCCTCTGACATCTCGGATTGCGTATCTGGATCCACGCTAGTCTGATCTCATCCGTGGTGTGTCGCAGCTCGCTTGCTCATCTATGGACACTTGTGCTGGAGATGCCCCACTCTCAGGCAGCCTTTGCAACTATGTTGCTTAAATCAGCACTGCTGGTGCCGATGATTTCTCTCACAACACCAACACGGAGAAGTCGATACATTCCCTCTGGTGGACTTCAGGCAGACACAGGTTTCGTGAATGCAGCCGGATAGGCCCTGACATGTGCCGCTCTGCTGACCGCTGAATCAATCGCATTTACAGTACTTGCCAAGGTTCGATTCTTCACCGATATTTGCTTTAAACTCCTGTCCATCGTCATATATGAGTGAGCGATCTGGATGGCCCTTTTTAAATCCAACTCCTCCACTGTCAAAAGTTTGCGCAGGATCACCTTGTGGTTGATACCAATAACAAAGAAGTCCCGCAGCATGCCTGCCAACACCGTCCCAAACTTGCACGGCTCCGCTAGACGTTTCAGGTTGGCAACGAATTCCACCACGCTCTGGCCCTCCGATCGAACGTGTGTATAAAACCTGTATCTCGGTATGATGATGCCGTCGTATGGTTTGAGGTGGTCCCATACCAATGTACACAACTCCTCGTACGTTTTCTCTGTTGGATCACTAGGCATGAGTAGATTCTTCATCAGACTGTAGATCTTTGAACTGCACACAGTGAGGAACACGGCCCAGCGCCGATCTGCATCATTGACCCCCTTCATTTTTTTGGCCACAAAGTACTGGTTCAAACGGCTCACAAAGTCTGCCCAATCTTCTCTCTCCACGAATCGCTCTAAAAATCCAACCGTGCTCATTTTGCAAACAAAGGTTCTTGTATTCTCGTCGCAAATGTTATGTATGCAATAAAGGTTCAAACTGAGTACTGTTTAACTAAGCAAGGTATAACCTTGCTTCTGCTTTATTTGGCCCAATGTGCCTGACTCACAAAATGGCTGGCCTTTTATACCAGAGCAGCACCATGTGCGTGCTGCTCAGTGGCCTCCATCAATGACACCATCTGGTGGCTACAAACAGCATGTACATACATGACAGTCAGCAATTGTTCATAGTGATCGATAGTAATTCGAAGTGTGTGGAGGTGTTTCCGATGCAGAAAATAACAACAAATGAAACACTAGACAATTTGCGAAGACTGTTTTCTTCATACGACCTCCCAGAAAAAATTGTGTCTGATAATGGGCCGCAATTCTATTCTGAAGAGTTCACACAGTTCATGAGCAGAAATGGTGTGAAACATATCAAAGTTTCATCATACCACCCTGTTTCAAATTTTGCAGCAGAGAGCAAATTACAAATTGTCAAACATGCCCTCATCAAGCAGATGTTGGATGCAAATCCAAAGAAACGTCAGTTGTCGTTGGACCACAAACTTGCAAATTTTCTGATTACCAACTGGAATACTCATATCGCTGGTAGAAAATCAACAGAGTTGTTTCTCAAATGACAGCCAGGAACCAGGTTCTCGTTATTAAAGCCAGACTTGACACAGTCAGTAAAAGAGAAATAATCAAGTCAGAAAGAGTGTCATGATAAAGGTAGCGTTAGAGAGTGAAATTGAATCAGAAAGTTAGAGTGAAGAACCATCACCATAAATGGTTAAGGTGGTTACCAAGAAGTGTAGTGAAGATATGTGGTCCTCACACATATTTGTTCAAGATGTTTGATCATGGAAAGGTTAGGTTTGTTCACATTGATCATATCTTACCTACAGAAGGAGTTGAAAGTTGGGATGATTCAGTTTATTCTGACGTGTCAGATAATCTTGTTACAAGTAGAATACCAATAGCAAATCCTACTGCAGATATACCAGAAACAAGTCCAAGAGCAAGCCAGAATTTTAATCTGAGCCTGAGTTTGGCAGACATACAATCTGAAAGTGTAGAGAGTCCAAATGTAGATCAAGTTCAACCCTTGGAGAAAAACTTCTCAGGCTCAGCCTAGAATGAGTCAAAGTCCTACAACAAGATTGGAAAAGTTCTGTTCAAGAAATAAGCTATTCTCTTCGTAACAGAAAAACAGCGGTTAAGTTTAATCTGTAAATATGAAAAATAAGTTAATATCTTGTTTGTGCTACAGAATTCTATAGTAGAATTTGGAAACATTAAATGGGTTCCATTTGAGAAATGTATACCAAGAGTTTTGTATACCATGTACCATTATTATTTGCTATGATTAACTTCTTCAATAAGGAGGGAGAAGTGTTGTAGAACCACCTAGTGGACTACTGATGTATATAAGAAAGTCATGTGCTACACAGTTCTTACCCGGGAGCCATGTTATGCAGTTGTCTGTAATGCTGTGTCTCAAGATACCATGCACACTGCCAACTTCGGAACCTGTTTCAGGCAGAAGTTGAATTTGTCAGCCAATACATCTGATCAGGTTAGAAACGTAGAAACATAGAAATTTACAGCGCAGAAGGAGGCCATTTTGGCCCATCATGTCTGTGCCGGCCGACAAAGAGCCGCACGGCCCTTGGTCAGCAGCCCTAAAGGTTACATATAAACCTATGAACAATGACAGGAAGGCAAAGAGCACCCAGGTTAGCCTCGTCATTGAACCTGTGATGTCAAAGCAACTGATTGAGTGTTAATATGTGAAATCTTAGCTTTTGTTCTTTCTGCTTGTTTTGGAGAAAGCACCAAACTACCAATATTAAGATATTTTCTTTGCAATAAATGCAAAATTTATGTTTATTATTACATTAAACAGCCCATTAAACTGCAACAATGTAGCCGGAGCTTGTGTGTGGCCAAAACCTACAGAAAAGTATAAAAATAGCAGCGGATGTTAGAAACCCGCAGCAGGTCAGTCAACATCTGTGACGAGAACAGGCAAGTTAATGTCTCAGAACAGAAGAAGGCTCCACGCGCAAAATATAAATTTGTCTGTTCTCTGCCTAGATGCTGACTAACTCAAAGATGCAATGGAAAAACATCTAGAAATCAAAAATATACTAAGGAGTAGTCACCATGGATTTCACAATTTCAGAATTGAAAATCCTATCCAATGTAAAATAAAGCTTTACATAAAATACCTACAAGGGTGCTTTCATGATTAATCAGATCTTTATAACTCTTCCCCCATGAAGGATTTGGAGAATAGTCTGGTTGCTTGTGGTGCCATGATCATTTTGGGGATGCTGCCTAAATACCTTATGGGGATCAGGGAGTGTTGCAGAACCTTCCGTCAGCATATTAAGATGCTGAGATATAATCTATGATTAGTTATATTGTGCACAGGCTCTGGAATAATTGGGTCAGATGCTCTTTTCTCATTCATTCTTTCTTATTTTCTTGTAAACCTAATATTGGTTATGACAGCTTATCACCTTTTAAAATGAACAGGCACTGAGATGTCTCCAAAGGTCACATTGCAGACATATGTTGATACAGACAAACTGGTGATTAAGTCCAGAGATTAGATCATTTGCCTTGGGATAAACATCAGCTGGTGCCTAAAATCTAATTGTGGGATTGATTTCAGATGCTTCTGTACTGCAGTTTAAAGATCTGATTCCTGCATGCATGGTGGGATGGAGCTTATGCTGTGATTACAAGCCATCTTCCTGTTACTTTACCAGGTCCAAGTACCCTTTTTACAAAGTTGTGCTACAATTTGTTCATGTACATGTAGTAAGAGCTAAGAAGGAATGTGACTGGTCTGCTCGATGATCTGACTCAAGTCTCAATAGTGCTAAAATTAGGTCAAAATTTTTACCGAAAATCTTTGTGGAAGAGTTCATTGGTGTTTATTGCTCTGAAACTTTAAAACGTTTTATTATATTTCACCTACACAGAATGCACCTAAATTGTTAAATATTATTAAAAGTACCCAAGCATCAACAATGTAATGAATCTATTATAGGATTATAGTAGCTTCTGATATAAAAAAATAACAGTTACACTTGAAGTCTGCAATTTTATCTTCCAGCGCTGGAAGATTATCTATTCATTGATCAGGCATTAAAGTGTGACTGATCTCATTTGTATATATTGCTTTCTAGATCTAATCATATTGCCTTTGTGTGTAGACCAAACATGGCAAGAATCCCTGAAGAACCAGCTGGAAGCAGAGCTGGAGCACAGAGTCCTGGAAACTCTGGATACATCAACCTCGGAGAGAGCAAGAAGATTCAATGTGAATGTTGACGAGCAGAAAAATGACCAGTGCGAGATCACTGAGGACTTATTACAAGCACTCCCCCTCAACTTTCTATCAGGCACCGAATCACCAACTAGAGCAGTCACACATATCGGTCTACCAGACTGCCATCGAGCTTGGGGAAGTCACCTTTCTGATGCTTTGAAACAGTGCTATAAAATAAAAGGTCTGGAGGCCTCAATGAAAGAGCTATTTCATTCGAGCCTACAGCAATCTGACTTTAATGCATTTCCAGGTATTTGGGATTATTTAATATTATGCTATCCATTTGGCAATTGACTTACACAGAAGTAGGAAATGCCAATATTGTGGGGCCATCGATCAGAAGCTTGGCTTTTTGACAGGCACCGAATAAAAATGAGCATAAAGTTAAGATTTGACAAGATCCTTTTCCGGATCATTCTTTTTGTCAGTGCACTTTTAGGCCTACTGTTTCTGATGCTCTTCCACTGGTTTTGCAGCATAATTTTGGTGGGCAAGGGCATAAATCAGCACAAGGATGTGCAACACCAGGACTGATTTTAACTGTAGTGGCCCAGTGTAAACTGGGTGGTACCAGCCTAAAAATGACATTGGGTTACGTATCACGTTGGTGTTCCAGCTGCCAGTATCTTGGAAGGAGCCTTCAAATGGGCGGCTGGAATGCCCGCCTGTTGAACACAAGAACATAAGAAATAGGAGTAGGCCCCTCGAACTTACTCCACCATTTAATAAGATCATGGCAATCTGATCATGGACTCAACTCCACTTCGCTGCCTGCTCCCTATCGCCCTTTATTCCCTTATCGCTCAAAAATCTGTCTATCTCCGCCTTAAATATATTCATTGACCCGGTCTTCACAGCTCTCTAGGACAGAGTATTCCACAGATTTATAACCCTCTCAGAGAAGAAATTCCTCCTCATCTCAGTTCTAAGTGGTCGACCCCTATTCTTAAACTATGTCCTCTAGTTCTAGATTCCCCCACAAGTGCAAACATCCTCTCTGAATCTACCTTGTCGAGCCCCCTCAGTATCTTATATGTTTCAATAAGATCACTCCTCATTCTTTTAACTCCAGCGAGTATAGGCCCAACCTGCTCAACCTTTCTTCATAAGTCAACCCCCCTCATCTCCGGAATCAACCCAGTGAACCTTCTCTGAACAACCTTCAATGCAAGTATAACCTTCCTTAAATATGGAGATCAAAACTGTATGCAGTACTCGGTGTGGCCTCACCAATACCCTGTACAGTTGAAGCAGGATTTCGCTGCTTTTATACTCTATCCCCCTTGCAATAAAGGCCAACATTCCATTTGCCTTTCTGATTACTTGCTGTACCACTTTTTTTGTTTCATACACAAGGACGTCCAGGTCCCTCTGAACTGCAGCACTTTGCAATTTCTGTCCATTTAAATTATAATTTGTTTTTCTATTTTTCCTGCCAAAGTGGATAACCTTACATTTTCCCACATTATACTCCATCTGTCAAATTTTTTCCCATTCACTTAGCCTGTCTATAGCCTTTTGCAGATTTTTTGTGACCTCCTCACAATTTGCTTTCCCACCCATCTTTGTATCATCAGCAAACTTGGCTACATTCCTAGTCATTAATATAGATTGTAAATAGTTGAGACCCAACATCGATCTCTGCGGCACCCCACTAGTTACTGTTTGCAAACCGGAAAATGACCCATTTATCCCGACTCTCTATTTTCTGTTATTCAGCCAAACCTCTATCCATGCTAACATATTACCCCCAACCCCGTGAACGTTTATCTTGTGCAGTCACCTTTTATGTGGCACCTTATCGAATGCCTTCTGGAAGTCCAAATACACCACATCCACTGGTTCCCCCTTATCCACCCTACTTGTTACATCATCAAAGAGCTCCAGCAAATTTGTCAAACATGATTTCCCTTTCATAAAAATCATGCTGACTCTGTTTGATTTTTCAAATGTCCTGCTATTACTTCCTTAATAATGGACTCCAGCATTTTCCCAACGACAGATGTTAGGCTAACTGGTCTATAGTTTCCTGCTTTTTGTCTGCCTCCTTTTTTAAATAGGTTTTCCAATCCGCTGGGACCGCTACAGAATCCAGGGAATTTTGATAGATTACAAACCAATGCGGCCACTATCTCTGCAGCCACTTCTTTTAAGACGCTAGGATGTAAGCCATAAGGTCCTGGGGACTTGTTCGCCTTTAGTCCCATTATTTTACCGAGTACTATATCTTTAGTAATAGTGATTGTATTAAGATCCTCCCTCCCTATAACCCCTTGATTATCCACTATTTGGATGTTTTTAGTGTCTTCTACCGTGAAGACCGATACAAAATATTTGTCCAACGTCTCTGCCATCTCCCTTTTCTCCATTATTAATTCCCTAGTCTTATCCTCTAGGGCACCAACAGTTACTTTTGCCACTCTTTTCCTTTTTATGTACCTGTAGAAAAATTTACTATCTGTCTTTATATATTCCATGCTAGTTTACTTTCATAATCTATCTTCCCTCTCTTTATCATTTTTTGAGTCATTCTTTGCTGGCTTTTCAAAGTTTCCCAATCCTCTGGCCTCCCACTAGTCTTGACCACATTGTATGCCCTTGTTTTCAATTTGATACCATCCCTTATTTCCTTAGTTAGCCACGGATGGTTATCCCTTCTCTTACAGTCTTTCCTTCTCATTGGGATATATTTTTGTTGCGAATTATGAAATATTTCCTTAAATGTCTGCCACTGCTCATCAACCATCCCACACTTTAATCTATTTTCCCAGACCACTTTCACCAACTCTGCCTTCATACCTTTGTAGTCTCCTTTATTTAAGCTTAGGACATTAGTTTGAGATCCATCTTTCTCACCCTCTAACTTAATTTGAAATTCAACCATGTTATGGTCACTCATTCCTAGAGGATCCTTTACTAGGAAATCATTTATTAATCCTGTCTCAATACACAGCACTAGATCTAAGATAGCCTGCTCCCTGGTTGGTTCTGCAGTGTACTGTTCAAGGAAACTATACCAGATACACTCTATGAACTCTTCCTCAAGGCTACCCTGGCCAATTTGCTTTGTCCAATCAATATGAAGGTTAAAATCACCCATGATTATTGCTGTTCCTTTTTTTACAAGCCTCCATTATTTCTTGATGTATACTCCATCCAACAGTGTAGCTACTGTTAGGGGGCCCATAGACTACGCCCACCAATGACTTTTTCCCCTTATTATTCCCTATCTCCACCCAAACTGATTCAACATCTTGATCTTCTGAGCCAATATCGTTTCTCAATAACGCACTGATCTCATCCTTTATTAACAGTGCTACCCCATCTCCTTTTCCTTTCTGTCTGTCGTTCCAAATTGTCAAATACCCCTGAATATTTAGTTCCCAGTCCAGGTCACCTTGCAACCACGTCTCTGTAATGGATATCAGATCATTCCCATTTATATCTATTTTGTTACAAATGCTGCCTGCATTCAGATAAAGAGCTTTTAAATTAGTTTTTTTACCATTCTTTCCTGCTTTGACCCCACTTTTTGATTCACCTTCATGTTTATACATTCTGTCCCTTCCTG
Organism: Pristiophorus japonicus; assembly: GCF_044704955.1. Classification (NCBI taxonomy): domain Eukaryota; kingdom Metazoa; phylum Chordata; class Chondrichthyes; family Pristiophoridae; genus Pristiophorus; species Pristiophorus japonicus. The sequence continues at coordinate 139,786,527 of NC_091983.1, read as the reverse complement.
GCATACTCTGGTTTTCATTTCCCCAGTGCTACCCTGCTCTATTGCCTTCTCCTTATTCTTTGACATTTTAAATTTCTGCTCACCTGAACCCTCCCCCCATTAGTTAGTTTAAAGCCCTCTCCACAGCCCTAGTTATTCAATTCACCAGGACACTCGTCCCAGCACGGTCTAAGTGGAGTCCGTCTGAATGGAACAGCTCCCTCTTACCCCAGTACTGGTGCCAGTGTCCCCCGAACCAAAACCCATTTCTCCCACACCACGTGTTTAACTTTCTGATTTTATTTAACCTATGCAAATTTGCTCATGGCTCAGGTAGTAATCCAGAAATTATTACCTTTGTGGTTCTGCTTTTTAATTTGGCCCCTAGCTGCTCATAATCCCTCAGTAGAACCTTTTTGTTTGCCCTACCTATGTCGTTGGTACCTACGTGGACCACAACTGGATCGTCCCCCTCCACTCCAAGTTCCTTTCCAGCCCTGAGGAGATGTCCTTAATTCTGGCATCGGCAGGCAACACAGTCTTCAGGACTCACGCCCTCAGCTGCAGAGAACCTTATCTATTCCTCTAATGATACTGTCCCCTACCACTACGTTTCTTTTTACTCCCCCCACTTGAATAGCCCCCTGTACCACGGTGCTGTGGTCAATTTGCTCATCCTCCCTGCAGTCCCTGCTCTCGTCCAGGGAGTAAGAGCCCCGAACCTGTTGGACAAGAGCAAAGACCGAGGTTCCTCCATCACTGGATCTTGGATCGTGCCTCGCTTGTAGTCACACCCTCCTGTCCCTGATCACCGACCAAATTTGAATTAATTAATCTAAGGGGTGTGACTGCCTCCTGGAACACAGCGTCCAGGTAACTCTCCCCCTCCCTGATGTGTCGCAGTGTCTGCAGCTCGGTCTCCAGCTCATCAACACAGAGCTGAAGTTCCTCGAGCTGCAGACACTTACTGCAGATGTGGTCGCTGTAGGCCTCAATGGGATCAACCAACTCCCACATGGAACAGCAGTAACACATCGCCTGACCTGCCATCACTAGTGTATTTCATTAATTAAGTTTTCAAGTTTTGTTTTTAGCCCCAGCTCTTAATTCATACCAATGCCCCAGAAAAGAGAGAAAAACTCACCAACCAATCACTTCGCTTCGCTTCTTTCTTGTGATGTCACACTTTGATTTTGGTTCTTTCTACGTTTTGTCTTCAGGTCAGTTGGTACTGGTTCTCAATGTGTTCTGAGTAAAGGTGAAAACTGCTGTTGTTACAAACTGGAATCTGCAACTGCCTTTTAGACCCAGCAATTTGTTTTGTGTTGTTTTTCTGGGAAAGTTCATCTGGTAATGCAGGAGAAGCTCCTGCAGTGGGATTCCTGCACTGGCATTCCAAGGTTTGGAATAACGTGACCAAGCAACTCCTCCTTTCCATCAAACCACTGAAGCATCTACAAAGCATGTCAGAAACTTCCAGAATTAGCAGAGATCCCGCACAACATGCTCTCTGCCATTATTTGGGAGTTCCACTAGTCTCCTGCTGGAGTTACAGCGGAAGATCAGTGGAACCGCCAAGGATTTTCAGCCTCCATGCCTGTGGGCTGATTCTTGCAAGGAGAACGTGCATGATGGCATTGGTGATGCCACACTGGCAGAGTTAACGATGATCCAGGTGGCCGAGGGTAAGTAAAATGGAAATAAGAAGGAGAATGTGGCTTGGAGGTAATCTACTAATTTGCATAATTGTCCAGCACTTAATCCTACTGTGAAGCGTGCTTTAGGATACTGTATAAGGAGCACCAACAACAACTTGCATTTATATAGCACTTTTCAACGTCGTGAAACGTGCCAATGCAATTCACAGGAGCGTAATCAGTCAAAAATTGACACCGAGCCAAAGAAGGAGATATTAGGATGGATGACTAGCAACTTGATCAAAGAAGTAGGTATTATGTATGGTCTTAAAGGAGGGGAAAGAGGTGGAAAGGCAGAGAGGTTTAGGGAGGGAATTCCAGAGCTTAGATTCTATAGGGCTGAAGGTGTGGCTGCCAATAGAAGGAAGTGGGGGATGCACAAGAGGCCAGCAATGCAGTTCTCGAAGGATATAGGGCTGGAGGAGGTTAACGAGATAGGGATAGGCGAGGCCGTGAAAGGATTTGAATGTGAGTTTGAAAATTAAACATAATCATAATTTATGAATTTAAGAGTTCAGTTTTGCTACTCAGAATATGGCATTTTTCATTCTAATCACAGGAGGGGTCTATACCTTGGATAAGAATATCCAGTTTGGCCTAGGATCAAAGGATCCAACTATCAAGGGACTGATGAGAGATAGGGTCTTGCCACTCCTGGACCATAAGCAGCTCAAGAAATTCAAGTAAGTTTTAATGACTTTTTTGACACTAGACTGTGCTATAATTCTACAGAAAATAATTGATAAAATGCAGCAAAAATAAATTATAGTTTACTACGGTGAATATTTAGAGCCATAGAAGTTTACAGTAGTTCTAATTCCATATTCCTTCATCCCCCTAAATAGCCTACTCCTGTGCCTATGTTCCCTTTCCTTCAAGCACCCACTTAACTGTTCGAATGAGAATGGATGTCTGGATGTCCTTACTTGGAAGTTATTCTACAAGATATTAGGGTTCAAAGGCTTTTATTAGCTTTCATAGGAATTAAGCGTACAATGATAGCTATTATTACTAATAATTACACATACACAATGATAACTATCATTAATAATTATACTTATACTTAAGGTCACATTTACGATAAAATGAATTACCGGAGAATTCACACATTACAGTTTTGGAGCTCGAGGTGAACAGCTGGTCAGGCCTTGTCGAATTCGGAAGTATTTATTCTAACACCCACCTTTTAAATTTTTATTTCACTCTGCATATGTGAGAATCTGCAGGTTTCCACATTATCTGATAGAAACATAGAAATATAGAAAATAGGTGCAGGAGTAGGCCATTCGGCCCTTCGAGCCTGCACCACCATTCAATAAGAACATGGCTGATCATTCAGTACCCCTTTCCTGCTTGCAATTAGCTGCCATAGCACCAGTTTTAACATGAATCACTCCCCAAACCTTCACCTTGACTGAACTGTTACAGGGACACAAGATTCTCCTACAGGCGAGTTATCACTTTCCTTGCACAGGTGTGTCCTTGGAGGAGTTAATCCATAGTGGGACAGCTGAGATATCAACAGCGCTAGGACAAAGAAGCTTGTAGCTGAATACTTATCAGCTAAAGTCTCTTGTAACTTATAATTCCCACTGAACATTGAAACTCACTTCACAGGCAAAAGCTAAAAGACTATAAAGATGTAATCATTTCCTTACATAACCTGTTCTTAAATGCTGACATTGCCTCTTCTTCAATTATCTCTGGTAGTGCATTCCACAGCTTCATAACCTTCTGTGTAAACTGATTGAAATCTCAAAATTTGGCAATAGTCCAATTAATTCTCTTTAATTATCACTATTGTGTAGAATTGCAATACCAGTTTAACCACCATGGTTATGCTGCTGGTCATGTTCATCTGTCCCTCTTGGAATTAACTTGCTAACTGCAGTTATCACTTTCTGCTGTCAATGGGAGGCACAATTAGAATTCTTATTCCCACACAAAATACTTCCACAAGTGACTGATTGGAAGATGCGATTTCATTCCTACGAATTGCTCATAGGAGTAAATTAGGATTTCATATCAAGATTGACTGAACCAGTTCCAGTTTTGCATCTCATATCTACTTTTTTGGTTCTTGAAATAACAACTAGTTGCAATTTTCAATTGAGAAACAAGGAAGTGAAGGGTTATGGGGAGCGGGCAGGGAAGTGGAGCTGAGTCCATGATCAGATCAGCCATGATCTTATTAAATGGCGGAGCAGGCTCGAGGGACCAAATGGCCTACTTCTGCTCCTATTTCTTTTGTTCTTATTGCACATGTCATCAGCTGTTGACACCTTCATAGTTTTAATAGGTTTGTGTGTATCTGATTGGCCTGTACCAATGACTCATGGTGAATAAATGAAAGTAGGAGAGATATTCTTCTGTGCTTTCTTCAATCTCAGGAAATACTCCAAAGAAGGATTTTTAGAAATTATTTCAAGAAAAAGAAAGAGCAAGTTAAAGGAAGATAGCAACAACACCAATGGAGATCCTTCAAACAGGTGACAGTTTTCTAATTTTATTAAGGTAGATCTTTTTATTGATAGAAAATATAAATCTATAATTGTCCAGATCGGTATTTATTAAGATATCAATATACATTGTTTTTAACCTTGAAAGATTGAGGAGAAATTAGCCTCCGTTGCACCTCCTGTTAGCGCCTTCAGGGGGCAATAATGGAACGCCAATGGCTTACCGACACCCGCGAACTTGCATGGCTGGTTAGCACTCGTGCTAAAACGTACTGCCTCAATCTCCTGCGTCCCAGTGATCGTGGCTTCATCCGGTGCGCAGCATCCCGTTATCGCCCCGGATCTTAAATTTGCCGGGCGTCAACAAAGCAGCTGCAGAAGGTGTTATGACCTCGGCCGGCCGCTTGTGCTATTTTTTGAATCTTTTCCATCCCGTGGTAGATCAGCCCTGCACTCGCTTAGAGTGCTATGGGCTGCTCTTCGTGGATCACAGGTGTAGTCACTGACCATTCCCAGCCTTACCTTGAAATGACCTCAGCATTGACCCTTCCCTTTAAAGGAGAGAAGGAGTCTGTGAGTCTGGTGCCGCTGCACGGAACATTGTTCAGCACTCTGCTGCTACCACCCCTCTTGCTCCGTTTAGCGCTCCAAGGGAAGTGATAGCGCTTGATTCAGCATTCCACTTCCCTGCTGGAGTGCCAATCCGGAAGTTCACGTCGGATTCAATTCGGTAGTGCCCAGCGATACTTTTGCACTCCTGCAAAGTTATTACCCTGAAGGGGGCGCTATGCAATTTTGAGCCCATAATTTTAAAATGACTTTAGTTAAAATGCGCAACAATCATTTTTTTTTGCATGAAATACAGTTTTCTTTATATAATAATTATAATAATTATTTAAGGGAGATTGAAGATGTTCTGAAGTCTTATAGCTTTCAAAGGAATCGGGAAAACCTGAGTGGATGAATTTATTATCTCGTATGTTTGAGTATGCTCTATTGGGATCTTTGGGTCGTGCAAAAGGATCATGTGCCATATTTTAGGTGAGTGGGGCTGGAAAATTGGGCAGGAATGGCTAATATCGGACCTCGCCTATCTTCATGCTGGTTCCAGTTTTCTGCCATCATTTGTGCCGATTAATGGATGTGCCAACACAAATACAGGCAGGCATATTTAAGTGAGACGCTAATGACAGAATAATGTCAATACATCACACTTGTTGTCGTGATCACCCCAATGACATTGGACATTACTTACACCAGCATTCAACAGGCATCCACTGTTGCCAGGCACAATGCCTTAAGTTATATTTAAAGGTTTAAGGCAGGATCAGAAATCGATTTAAGCACAATGAACTGGCAATTTTACATTGGTAGATTTTATCACTTCATTGGAGGCAGGATTTTTTTTTTAAATCTTTGAAGATCCTTTAGTTGATCCATGGGATGAGAGGGTTGCCTATGAGGAGAGGTTGAGTAGATTGGGCCTAAACTCTCTGGAGTTTAGAAGAATTAGATATAATCTCATTGAAACATATACGATTCTGATGGGGATTGACAGGGTAGAGGCTGAGAGGTTGTTTCCCCTGGTTGGAGAGTCTAGAACTCGGGGGCATAGTCACAGGATAAGGGGCCTGCAATTTAAGACTTGACTTGAGGAAGAATTTCTTTACTCAGAGGCTTGTTTATCTTTGGACTTCTCTACCCCAAATAGCTGTGGATGCTGAGTTGTTCAGGTTATTCAAGGCTGAGCTAGATAGATTTTGGGAGAATCAAAGGATATGGGGACAGTGCAGGAAATTGGAATTGAGGTTGAAAATCAGCCATGATCTTATTGAATGGTGGAGCAGGCTTGAGAGGCCATATGGCCTATTCCTGCTCCTAATTTTTATGTTTTTAAGTGGTTGCAGTTGTCTATCTACTGCAGCAGTTACCATTCTTCCCTCCCTCCTACTCCCTCCTTTATGGCAAGCACTCAAGTGAAGATAGGAATATCTTTAGATGTCTGCCCAAAAAATTTCAATGAGAATGACATCATGAAATTTGTTGGGGTCAGCACTCGGTCAGTCGGCCAGGTGGAAAGCCTGTCCCACGACACTTCTGCAGCTGAACGCACCACCGCAGAAAATCTTGGCCTGTGCCTTGCCTGCTGCTTGACAATTTCCTCTTCCTCCAAGTGATTAAAATGACAAAACAATCAAAGACTGTTGTCACTTTCACCACCAGGGACAGAACAGGTAGACTCACAGAGGATAATGTTGAATTACTTGTTAGCCTTTCACAAACCTCTGCCCATCTCAGCAAACTAAAGAAAGGAAAGGAAAGGAAGGAATCATATCTTCAACAAATTCCAAAGCATTTTACAACCGAGGAATTCATCGTAGCTGTTATGTATGTAAACATTACCAATGTGTAAGACTTGCTACCAGGGGGCGCACCTGTGGGAGACCCAAGGGTCACCTGCACACCCTGGGCAAGCAGGTATAAAAGGCAGTCCACCACGCTGCTTCCTCACTCTGGAGTTACAATAAAGAGACCAAGGTTACAACAGTTTGAGCTTAAGATATACAGCCTTGTGGAGTTATTCTAAATGTAACAATTGGCGACAAGGATGGGATTTGACAGACAGCAGTTTGCGAAGAATGACCTCATGGCTGATTCCAAGCACAAAAAAGTCTCGCAACACTACCCCCAAAAATCCAGCAAATATGCGCGATCCCGCAAGGCGTCTTAGGTCAGCGACCTAGCTCACCACGCCCTGGCCCTCGGAGCGGTGGTGTGTATAAAAGCGATACCTGGCCATCAAGATGCTCTCCTTTGGCTTGAGGTATTTTTAAACCAGCATGCATAACTCTTCATATGTCTTCTCCATTGGTTTCGTCGGTGCTAGCAGATTCTAAACGTAACAGTAGCCAGAACTTTCACCACAGGGATAGAGGGTGCTGTCTCATCTTACAATGCCTTGATGAACATTATTTCAGCCCCTGGGAACAGACTGTTCGCTACACTTAGAAGTGCGAAGCCTTCTATCATGTTTCTCTCCATCCAATCACCTAGCCTATTTCATGAAAACTGGAAATGTCCTGTAACTCAAGCCCTATGTCTCAATATTCATGAGAGAAACAGCATCTGCACCTTAGACCTCTTCACTCAGCTGCTGCCATGGAGTTGTGGAATCCCTCATGCATTGCTGCACTGATGTTGGAGCTGCACTTCGACAGTTTCTTCAATATAACATGCAGAGCGCATTGAACATTTTCAAAGCCCTTCCATAAGAAACCACCATAAGATAACGATCCCTGGTCCTTGTAGCTGGAGCTGGGCATCTAATGATCTGATTCCTGCTCCTCTATTGTCATTGCTACTTCTTCCTCTTCAGTTGTGCTGTGTGCTTCATTCCCACAACAGATGTATCTGAAATAGTACCTGCACGATTAAGACTGTGTGACTGGTGCTCATAAGATGGATGGATTTGCTGATCTACTCTGGTGTCAGCTATATCATCTTGGGAGACGCCTATAAAAAGGCAACATATGTTAACCTGGTGCCTGTGTGAAATGGCTGTGGTCAGAGTTCCAGTGCAAATGTATTGTGTGCCATGCTCCTGTTATTCAGAATCTGCCTGGGTTTCAATGACTAAACGACTTTGAAGGAGGTACAAGAAGATTAACATTACTTATCTTGGTGGGCTGGCATCAAGCTGCCAAGCATTTATTTAGGGCTGCCTCCTCATGTTGTTTGAGTCTTCTCAGGTTAGTGCAGCTGTCAGCAGTCCATGTTGTCTCTCTCTGGCTGTAGACAGCCTTCGTCTTTAAATCCAGACAAAACAAAAGGATGTAAGCATTTGTATGAGCAGAGAATGCCACTCTAGTGTCTTTCCTTAATACTTGTGCAAAGTCATAGTTTCAAGTACAAGTTTGATTTACAGCCACAACATGCAGAGGTTTGGTGCAACATTAGAAGCATTTTCTATATAGGCCACAAAGCTCATCCTATAGCAAAAACAGACATGACAGCGCAGCTGTGAAAAATCTGAAAGGTTGGTTCATTGCTTCCTATCCTTTTTCAGTGCTGCACAAAGTTAATAGCACAGTGTTTGTGGCATGCATTGTATTTATTGAATTAGAGTTGGCAAATTCTGCCCAGCCTAGTCTTGGTACTTCTCCTCAAGCCCGAGAATTTTATTTTTATCTGTGAATAGCCTGCGAATGTGAGAGATGATGTTGGCTCACCGACCACCTCCTACCATGCTTGCCTCACTTTGTGGTGCAAGCCCCAGGGTGACTGCTTATTCCAAGAGAACATTCAAGTTGTCTTCATCCAAGGAGGCTGTTCTTACTGTGTTTCCTTTGCCATCTTCCACTCCTGCCTTGCTTATTTTCTGCAGACAAGAAAAGAAAGAAAGACTTGCATTTATATAGTGTCTTTTACAACCACCAGATTTCCTAAATCACTTTACAGCCAATGAAGTACTTTTTGGAGTGTAGTCACTGTGGGACATGAACTCACAACTTTCTGACTCAGAGGCCACTGGCTGACAAGAAACAGACTTCAAGTTCCACTGCTCTCCAAATATCCTGCCCTGTGCCAATCATTTCCAGACCTCATGGAAATGCACAGGGAGCCAATTCAAATTATATTCATACATTGGCTTCACTAAATAAAATGAGATCAGCTGGTCAGTTTTCAGCTGGGATCACTGAATCAGCTCTGTAGGTGTTTTGGCCTGCCTCTCTTCCGCGGTTACATCCGAGCCAGGGTATCCCTGGAGATGGAGCACGCGGTGTGTCCACCAGTACGCTCGCGGCCTTCCACGAGAGGTAAGCGCCGGAGGGACTGGAGTGCATCGTTATCCCCGGCAACCAAATTTTAATTTGATTTTATATGATTTAAAGTTTAATTTGTTTTAATTGCTGGGTTTTTAGTGTCCCCCTCCCCTTTTATAGGGGACACTTGTAAAAATTATGAGTTTAGTGCCCAAAAAAAACAAAAAAAAACTACAAAAAAACCCAAAAAAACAAAAAAAGGGCCTGGAAAAATGTTTGAAGTGTCCCCCAGATCGGGGGGCACTTCATTTACTGTTTATTTTGTCTCCTTAAAAGAGTTGTAGGTGTTTTGGCCTGCCTCTCTTGCACGGTTACATCCGAGCCAGGGTATCCCTGGAGATGGAGCATGCGGTGTCCACCGGTGTACACTCGCGGCCTTCCGCGAGAGGTGGCCGTCGGAGGGACTGGAGTGCACCATCACCCCCGGCAACCAAATTTTAATTTGATTTTATATGTTTTAAAGTTTAATTGGTTTATTGTGCCAGAATTGAGTGTCCCCCTCCCCTTTTAGCCAGGGGGCACTTGTATAATTTGTGGTTTTAGTGCCCCCCAAAAAAACACACACAAAAAAAGGGCACTTGAAAATTGTTTGGAGTGTTCCTCCCCCCCCCCCCCTCCCCTTTAATAATGCACTTGATTTAATGTTTATTTTTGTTTTCTATAAAAAGAGTTGTAGGTGTTTTGGCAGGAAGCCAGGAACAAGTAAACAATGGATGGGTGCCTACTGCAAAAGTGCAAAGGAAAAAAGATTTTGAGTTGATTGTTGGGTATTCATTGAAAATATCTGTTTAAAAAGGGTGATTTTAACCACATGCATGTGTATATTACCTTATAAAAGCCACTAATGGGTCAGGGAGAGTTCATAAAACAGTGACAAAGATAATTCTTGAATTTGTTAATTTACTGTTAATTTAATGTTAATTTACAAACTTTTTTGAGATAGATTTTTTTTAATTTGAAATAAAATTTCACTTTCAGGAATCAAATATATTGCATTTCATAATTTGTAAACGATTCTATAAAGGAATACTTTCCAGTAAATTGGTTTTAATTAGTATGAATTTACTAATTATCTTCATTGTATATCTCAATACAGACATGGTCCTTTTTGGCCCCCAGGATTTGGTCCATTATATTCAACTCCAAGGCACATCACGAATTGTCCTGGAAGTGAAGCACTTTGGCACAAGATTGAAGAAGGTGATAGTGTTATTTCCCAGTTATAGAAACATTTTCTATTTGGTCTTTGAAATAAAACTGCAATCAAAATTTGTCTAGGTATTTTGAAGTGATCTAATTGAGGTCATTGAAATGATGAAGGGATTCGACAGGGTAAATACGCAAAACAGTAACTTAAAGAATCATAGGGAATATACAGCATGAAAGGAGGCCATTTCGGCCCATCGTGTCCATGCCAGCCTAATCCCACTTTTCAGCTCTTGGTCCGTAGCCCTGTAGGTTATGGCACTTCAAGTGCACATCCAAGTACTTTTTAAATGTGGTGAGGGTTTCTGCCTCTACCACCTTTTCAGGCAGTGAGTTGCAGACCCTCACCACCCTCTGGGTGAAGAAATCTCCCCTCCAATCCCCTCTAAACCTACTACCAATTACTTTAAATCTATGCCCCCTGGTTGTTGACCTCTCTGTTAAGGGAAATAGGTCCTTCCTATCCACGCTAGCTAGGCCCCTCATAATTTTATACACCTTAATAAGGGCTCCTCTCAGCCTCCTCTTTTCCAAGGTAAATAAACCCAGCCTATCCAATCTGTCCTCATAGCTAAAATTCTCCAGTACAGGCATCGTAAATCTCCTCTGTGCCCTTTCTAGTGCAATCACATCCTTCCTATAATGTGGTGACCAGAACTGCAAGCAGTACTCTAGCTGTGGCCTAACGAGTGTTTTATACAGTTCAAGCATAACCTCCCTAATCTTGTATTCTATGCTTTGGCTAATAAAAGCAAATATTCCATATGCCTTCTTAACCACCTTATCTACCTGGCCAGCTCTCTTCAGGGATCTGTGGACATGCATTCCAAGGTCCCTTTGTTCCTCTATACTTTTCAGTGTTGTACCATTTAATGTGTATTCCCTTGCCTTGTTAGCCCTCCCCATAATGTATTACCTCACACTTTTCCGGAGTGAATTCCATTTGCCACTGTTCTGCCCACCTGACCAGTTCATTGATATCTTTCTGCAGCCTACAGCTTTCTTCTTCATTAACAACCACACAGCCAATTTTAGTATCATCTGCAAACCTCATAATCATACCCCCTACATTCAAGTCTAAATCATTGATTATATACCACGGAACGCAAGGGTCCTAGTACTGAGCCCTGCGGAACCCCACTGGAAACAGCTTTCCAGTCACAAAAACACCCATCAACCATTACCCTTTGCTTCCTGCCTCTGAGCCAATTTTGGATCCAACTTGCCACTTTGGCCTGGATCCCAAGATTAAGATTGATAGATCATTGTAAGGTAAGGGAATCAAGGGAAATTGAGTAAAGGCTGGTAAATGGTGTAACGTGCAGATCAGCCATGATCTAATTGAATGATGAAAAAGACTCAAGGGGCTGAATGGCCTACTCCTATTTGTATGTTCCATAACACCAATAGTAACCATTTTAATAAGTTACCATCAGTGTTACGATCGGAAAACCTAGTCCAACCTGAGCGGTGTTGCAGTATTAATGGTAGTCTCATTAAATGGGCATAATCATCATGAAAATCTTTTCATCAAAACAAATAATGGAACAGCCACTAGTAGCATATCTTTCGGTGCTGACTGTCAGACAAGGCTGGAAACTGTGGACTGGGGTTTTGGATATGGGGCACTCCTGAAAATATTCTTTACTTGCAAAAATACTCTCATCTTCAGGGGTTCAGGTCATGACTCAGGCCTCAATGCCATGTGGGTCCCACTTGTGCTTTTTGGCAAGCCAATGTCTCTGGTCCCATTCGACATGCTGGCTGCTCTTCCACTAGGCTGGGGCCAGACTGAGATCTGGTTCCTCACTTACACCACTCACCTTGTTTGGGGTGCATGGAGGTTCTGTGCTAACAAGGCCAGGACCCAGCACATCAGGATCCTGGCCTCATTCATAGCTCTTCCACTGAAGTTGATTTGGGAACACACCATTAGGGCCACAGATTTTTTACCACATTATTGGTTTATGTGTGAGACATCCTAAAGATGGAAATGTACAGCTTTTTTGACCATTCTTCCTCCTCAGATAAAGTATGTTTTGCCAAACACTTTTTTCCTGAAAATAATGTCCTTTTAAGCTATTCTGCTGTATGTAACACCAAAATAAGACTGAAGCAATGTTTTGAAAGGAAACTTGCGGTCTGAATGTCTTATGTTTAGGGATGTGTCCGTACTGCCCAACATCTAATTATGTAATAGCAAAACCCAAGGGTATAACAATAGAACCCTCTTGTGATCTAACTGGTTATCACATCTGGACCGTAACCCCTTCCAAAATTGTCGAATGGGTCATTTACATACTTGTGATGTGCAGCCTAGCCCAGTATTGGTAGAAAATCAGAGCAGCATTGTGCTGTTCCAAAGGAGGGAGATTGAGGCCCCCATCAGGCCAAAGAAGTAGGTGAAAAGAAGTCCTCATTCCAAGTTAGGAATGGTGGGGCAATATTAAGAAGAAAATTGATCCCATTGAGATTGATACACATGGCCCTTATTTTTTGGAGTCTTTAGGAGGCTCACAACAGGTTGTAGGCAGGTATGGAATCCACTGGGCCCAACAAGGATGAGGTGGGTGGAAACTCCTGGGCTAGCTTGGGAAGACCGCACGGGCAGAAGATCTTCCATTAGATCAGGATTTCTGACGCAGGCCAAATGCGGTGGAAGCCTGATGGATCCGGTTTCAGCCATAAATATTCATCCCCCCCACCCCCCATTGCAGGAGAAATAGTTAATTTAAGTGCCTCCTCATCCCAGGAATTTTGGGACCTGCATGTAAAAAGGAGTTCATGAAGAACTACGTCACACAAAGGTGAATAGATATATGAAATAAGTTATCTGGGAAGGTGACTGTAACAAAATGTTTATGTGTGGGTGACTGAGGGATATGCTGAGGATGTGGGAAAAGGATAAAACTATCAATCTAAAGGCCAAAATGGCATTTTCCTGTTCAAAAGAAATATGAGCAGGTATGAGCAGGAGTCGTGTTTTTGCTTCTGTGTAATGATTCTGCAGCTCTGAATGACCAAACATGAACTTCAAACAAAGTAATTATTTATTTCTGTGAAAAAAAGAACAGAACTATTTTATAAAATCTTTTATGAAGTTTCTTATGTTTAATTTGGGAAATGTAGGCCATAATGTAGCAGCAATCTCCAGTTCCTCACTTCCCCAGAGCCCAACAATTATTACAGCATCAAGTATGAAAGGCTGACTGCTGAATCAAATGATGGGTATGCACACAGAAAATTCATATATCAAGAAACACTGGGATAATTTTTTTTTAATAGTAACATCAAAATGTTGAGTCCTGTAAGTCTTTGAAATGCAGGGTGAATTTTTAATGCACAATTTTCAATCTCTTCAGATTTCAAAAAAATATACCTTGTATAACATCTTTAAAATGTTCTCTCCTTTAATAGTTTCTGACAGTACTGCAGTGGAGTGGCATGATTCACAAGCTCAGAACAATCCTTCAAGATGTAAACAACTGGTGTTTGACTCAAGGAAAAATAACAAAGTGTCAATTCCACACTCACTTCCAGAGGACTGGGCTCCCAGTCTGGTTTTTGAGTCAAGATTTGAATCTGGAAACCTACATCAGGCTTGGAGGGTGTAAGTAAGCCCAGTTCTTGTATACTTATCCCAAATTGTAAGGCAACATACCCTCGAAATTATCTTTGGTGATATTAGTAGACAAATATCATAGAATCATAGAAATTTACAACACGGAAGGAGGCCATTTCGGCCCATCGTGTCCGCGCTGGCCAGCAAGAGGCTATCCGCCTAATCCTACTTTCCAGCTCTTGGTCCGTAGCCCTGTAGGTTACGGCACACCAGATGCACATCCAAGTACTTTTTAAATGTGGTGAGGGTTTCTGCCTCTACCACCCTTTCAGGCTGTGAGTTCCAGACACCCACAACCCTCTGCATGAAGAAATTTCCCCTCAAATCCCCTCTAAACCTCCTACCAATTACTTTAAATTTATGCCCCCAGTTTGTTGACCCCTCTGCTAAGGGAAATAGGCCCTTTCTATTCATTATATCTAGGACCCTCATAATTATATACACCTCAATGAAGTCTCCCCTCAGCCTCATCTGTTCCAATGAAAACAAATCCAGCCTATTGAGTCCTCATCCACTCCCAGAAACATCATCCTAAATTTCCTCTGTACCCTCTCCAGTGTAATCACATCCTTCCTATAATGCGGTGACGAGAACTTCATGCAGTACTCCAGCTGTAGCCTAACCAGAGTTTTATATAGTTCAAGCATAACATAGAAACATAGACACATAGAAAATAGGTGCAGGAGTAGGCCATTCGGCCCTTCGAGCCTGCACCACCATTCAATAAGATCATGGCTGATCATTCACCTCAGTACCCCTTTCCTGCTTTCTCTCCATGCCCCTTGATCCATTTAGCCATAAGGGCCATATCTAACTCCCTCTTGAATATATCCAATGAACTTGCATCAACAACTCTCTGTGCTAGGGAATTCCACAGCTTAACAACTCTCTGAGTGAAGAAGTTTCTCCTCATCTCAGTCCTAAATGGCCTATCCCTTGTCCTAAGACTGTGTCCCCTGTGTAAAGTCCTGACCCTGCAGTACAGACTTACACGAGGCACATGCTGAAGTCAAGGTCACTCTGGACCTGCACTTTTATTTCACAGCTCTCGAGTGCCACACTTGCCTGAGACCTGCCTTTATATACCTGTGTGAAACAGGTATGCAGTGACTCCTGCAAGTGCACCCTGGTGGTAAAGTATGCTTGTGGTTACAGGTCATATCTAGTTACAGTCATGTATAGCATGGTAAGATACAGTTATATGCAATAGTGTGAGATATATGACGTCACCCTCCCCCAAGGTCTTATTGTCTTTATAGGTTCAGTCTCTCAGGTGGTCTACGTTCTCGCGTGGAGCGTCTTAGTTGTGGTTCAGTTGTTTGCCTTGGCGCCTGTTTTTCGTTCAGTATGATTGCTGGTATCTCGCCTGGGCTGTCTGTTGAGATTGCCCTTTCCTCAGGTTGTTCCCTCTGTCTGTCCACCAGGTGTGGTGTAAGTTCCACACTGTAGTCTGCCTCTGGTTCTTCAGTGTTGTTGGTGAATCTACTTTTTACTTGGTCTACATGCCTCCGGCAGGTTTGGCCATTGTCCATTTGTACAACCAGCAGCCTGTTTCCTTCCTTGCCTGTTATTGTCCCTGCAAGCCATTTGGGACCCCTGCCATAGTTTAGCACAAGGACTTTGTCCCCTATCTCATTCCACCTCCCCCTCGAATTTTGATCATGGTACTCAGTTAGCTTCCGGCGCTTTGCCTCAACAATTTCATGCATGTCTGGGAGGATTAACGAGAGCCTAGTCTTTAAGGTCTGTTTCATCAATAGTTGCGCAGGGGGAACCCCAGTCAACGAATGTGGACGAGATCTGTATGCCAGCAGCAGTCACGACAGGCGGCTCTGCAGCATGGGACCTTGGGTTTTTAGCATGCCTTGTTTAATGATTTGCACTGCTCGCTCCACCTGGCCATTGGAGGCCGTCTTGAACAGTGCCGTCTTAACATGATTTATGCCGTGGTCAGCTATAAAATCTTGAAATTTTGCGCTGGTGAAGCACGGACTATTATCACTGACCAATATGTCAGGAATTCCGTGCGTTGCAAACATGGTTCTAAGGCTCTCCACAGTGGTGGAGGTGGTGCTCGAGTTTAAAATGGTGCATTCGATCCACTTTGAAAATGCATCGACGACTACGAGGAACATTTTGCCCATGAATGGGCCCGCATAGTCTACATGCACCCGCGACCACGGTTTGGTGGGCCAGGGCCGGGGGCTTCCCTGGGGGCATTCCTAAGTTGGGCAGAAATGGTGCACCGTCAGATGCAGAGCCCCAAGTCCGTGTCAATGCCAGGCTACCAGACGTGGGATCTGGCTATGGCCTTCATAAGGATGATGCCCGGGTGCTCGCGGTGGAGCTCCCGGACAAACGCCTCTCTGCCTCGCAAGGGCATAACTACTCGGCTGCCCCACATCAGGCAGTCTGCCTGTAGTGATAGTTCATGCATATGCCTATGGAAAGGTTTGATCTCCTCGGGGCAGGCATCGCGAGCCTCTGCCCAGTCACCAGTTAAAACACATCTTTTGACTAAGGATAACGTGGGGTCACTGGTCATCCAGGCTCTGATTTGGTGAGCCGTCATGGGCGAACCTGTGGATTCAAAAGCATTGATTGCCATGACCATCTCACAGTCCTGTTCGTCGGGCTCTTCCATGGTCGCCAGGGGTAGCCTGCTAAGCGCGTCAGCACAGTTGTCTGTGCCTGGTCTGTGCCTTATTGTGTAGTCGTAAGACGCCAGAATGAGTGCACACCACTGAATGCGCGGCGAGGCGTTGGCGTTTATTGCCTTGCATTCGGATAGCAGGGACGTGAGGAGTTTGTGGTCGGTTTCTAACGCGAACTTGGCCCCGAAAAGGTATTGGTGCATCTTTTTGACACCGTGCACGCACGCGAACGCCTCCTTCTCAACCATACTGTACCCGCGCTCCGCCCGCGAAAGTGACCTGGAGGCATAAGCAATGGGTTGTAATTTACCCATATCATTGACATGCTGTAAAACGCACCCAACCCCGTACGCTGACGCATCACATGTAAGAACTAGCTTTGTACCTGGGTCAAAAAAGGCTAAAACATTGTTGGAACATAGAAGGTTGCGTGCCTTATTGAGCATTCTTGGGCGTCCCCCTAAAACCAATCGCACCCTTTTCTGAGTAGCACGTGGAGAGGATCCAGCAGTGTGCTCAAGTTCTGCATAAAGTTCCCGAAGTAATTGAGTAGCCGGAGAAAGGCGCGCAGTTCCGAGATATTCCGGAGCCTAGGTGCCAGACGAATTGCTTCGGTTTTGGATTCTGTTGGGCGGATTCCATCAGCGACAATCCTTCTGCCCAAAAATTCAACCTCGGGCGCGAGAAACAGACACTTGGATTTCTTAACTCTTAGGCCTACCCGATCCAATCGACTTAGTACTTCCTTCAAATTGCGGAGATGGGAGTTGGTGTCCCTGCCCGTGATGAGTATGTCATCTTGAAACACAAGCGTCCCCGGGATGGACTTGAGCAGACTCTCCATGTTGCACTGGAATATAGCAGCTGCCGACCTGATGCCGAATGGGCATCGATTGTACATAAAAAGGCCTCGATGTGTGTTGATGGTGGTGAGTAGCTTAGCCTCTTGGGTCAGTTCTTGCGTCATATACGCAGATGTGAGATCTAGTTTCGAGAAAAGTTTTCCTCCAGCCAATGTGGCAAATAGGTTCTCCGCTCTGGGCAGCGGGTATTGGTCCTGTAGGGAGACTCTGTTTATGGTAGACTTGTAATCCCCACAGATTCGTACGGATCCATCAGGCTTCATGACGGGGATGATGGGACTTGCCCAGTCGCTAAATTCCATGGGTGAGATAATGCCTTCCCACAGAAGCCGGTCCAGTTCGTGTTCAATCTTTTCCCTCATCACATAAGGCACAGCTCTAGCCTTGTGATGGACCGGTCTGGCATCCTGTGTGATGTAGATTTTAACTTTAGCCCCTTTGAAGGTGCCCACACCCTGGCTGAAAGAGATGTTCAAAACGACTTCGAACTGTTGAGCAGGAGGTCCGTTCCTCTGACAACATGGCGTGAACATCATCCCACTTCCAATTTAGTTTTGCCAGCCAGCTTCTCCCCAAAAGTGCTGGGAGATCTCCGGGGACAATCCACAGGGGAAGTCAGTTCACCGTCCCTTTGTGTGTGACTGAGAGCATGGCGCTGCCAAGGACTGGGATGATTTCTTTGGTATAGATCCTTAGTTTGCTGTTGATCCTTGTGAGTTTTGGTCTGTTGCTTTTGTGCGGCCACAGCTGTTCAAATTGTTGGACGTTCATGAGAGATTGACCAGCTCCCGTGTCCAGTTCCATGTTGACGGGTATCCCGTTGAGTAGGACCCTCATCATTATTGGAGGCATCTTGTTGTAAGAACAGTGGACATTGATCGTGTTGACCCGCTGTACCCCGGCGTCCCGGGCACTGTCCCCACCGTCTTCTGGTCCGCTTTCCGACCCTTCCAATTCATATACCAGCCGAGCTGCTGGTTTCTGCACATGCGGGCCAGATGCCCTGTATAGTTTCAGTTTCTGCAAACAGCATGCTGAAATCGACACCCCCTTGTTGAGTGCCTTCCCCCACACCTCCAGCACAGACCGCTTCCATTGTTTCCGAAGGATGAGCTGCTTCTGGCTGATCTCTCTTGAGCTTCTCTCAATCTGTAGTTGATTGCTTGCATTGTGGGTTGATGAGTTGTGAACGGCCGTTCCTGTGGCCCTTGATGGCTTCTGGCGCCACTGCCTGCTGTTGAAGGCCTGCTCTCCTGCCTTTGTCTGTGTGTGGGGGTAGCGGCTTGTTTCACGCTGTGAACCCCTTGTTCCGATGTTTCGTCAGTTGTCATACCAGCAGTGTAGATCAACCTCATTTCTTCTTCTCCTGCCAAGAATGTCTGTGCGACCAGTGCTGCTGCCTCTAGGGTCAAATTCTTGGTCTCTGTAAGCTTTCGGAATATGCCTGCGTGGCCTATTCCTTCAATAAAAAAGTCTCTTAGTACTTCTCTCCTTAGTTCATCAGAGAACTCACATAAACTAGCCAGCCTCCGAAATTCCGCCACAAAGTCAGGTATGCTCTGGCCGACACAGTGTCTGTAGTTGTAGAACGTGTGTCTGGCCATGTGTAAGCTGCTCGCTGGCTTCAGGTGGTCTCTCACCAGTGTGCTCAACTCCTCAAATGACTTGCTTGCTGGTTTCTCGGGTGCCAGCAGATCCTTCATTAAGGCGTATGTTTTCGAGCCACAGCTGGTCAAGAGATGGACTCTTCTCTTGTCTGCCTTGTCGTCGCCCAACCAGTCTTTGGTTACAAAGCTTTGCTGGAGCCTTTCTATAAAGTCCTCCCAATTGTCTCCAGCATTGTATTTCTCATCTGAGCCGTTGGTAGCCATTCTGTTGATTCTGTGAACCCGTAAAGTCGCCACTGTAAAGTCCTGACCCTGCAATACAGACTTACACGAGGCACATGCTGAAGTCAAGGTCACTCTGGGCCTGCACCTTTATTTCACAGCTCTCGAGTGCCACACTTGCCTGAGACCTGCCTTTATATACCTGTATGGAACAGGTATGCAGTGTCGCCTGCAAGTGCACCCCTGGTGGTAAAGTATGCAGGTCATATCTAGTTACAGTCATGTATAGCATGGTAAGATACAGTTATATACAGTCATGTGAGATACATGACACCCTGGTTCTGGACTTCCCCATCATCGGGAACATTCTTCCCGCATCTAACCTGTCCACTCCCGTGAGAATCTTAAAAGTTACTATGAGATCCCCTCCCATCCTTCTAAACTTCAGTGTATAAAGGCCCAGTTGATCCAGTCTCTTCTCATATGTCAGTCTCGTCATCCCGGGAATCAGTTTGGTGAACCTTCGCTGCACTCCCTCAATAGCAAGAACGTCCTTCCTCAGATTAGGAGACCAAAATTGAACACAATATTCCAGGTGAGACCTCACTAAGGCCCTGTACAACTGCAGTAAGACCTCCCTGCTCCTATACTTAAATCCCCTAGCTATCAAGGCCAATATACCATTTGACTTCTTCACCGCCTGCTGTACCAGCATGCCAACTTTCAATGACTGATGAACCATGACACCCAGGTCTCGTTGCACCTCCCCCTTTCCTAATCTGCCGCCATTCAGATAATATTCTGCCTTCGTGTTTTTGCCACCAAAGTGGATAACCTCACATTTATCCACATTATACTGCATCTGCCATGCATTTGCCCACTCACCTAACCTGTCCAAGTCACCCTATAGCCTTTTAGCATCCTCCTCACAGCTCACACCGTCACCCAGTTTAATGCCATCTGCAAACTTGGAGATATTACACTCAATTCCTTAATCTAAATCATTAATGTATATTTTAAAGAGCTGTGGTCCCAGCACTGAGCCCTGCGGCACCCCACTAGTCACTGCCTGCTATTCTGAAAAGGACCCATTTATCCCGACTCTCTGCTTCTTGTCTGCCAACTAGTTCTCTATCCACGTCAGTACATTACCCACAATACCATGTGCTTTGATTTTGCACAACAATCTCTTGTGTGGGACCTTGTCAATAGCCTTTTGAAAATCCAAATACCCCACATCCACTGGTTCTCCCTTGTCCACTCTACTAGTTACATCCACAAAAAATTCCAGTAGATTTGTCAAGCATGATTTCCCTGCTCTTGTATTCTCTGTCTTGGCTAATAAAGGCAAGCATTCCATATGCCTTTGTAACCACCTTATCTGCCTGGCCTGCTATTTTCAGGGATCTGTGGACACACACTCCAAGGTCCTCTACACTTCTCAGTTTCCCACCATTTAATGTGTATTCCCTTTCCTTGTTAGCCCACCCCAAATGCATTATGTCATGTTTGTAACCTTCACATAACTGTAACCTTTATGTAACAACACTGTACAATGTATACACCTGAGTAATGCACACCTTGACCACAGGGTTGAACTTGTAGGAGACACTCCTCACCTGGTCATCCAGGTATATAAAGGGAGGTCCCACGCAGGGTCAGCACTTGTTGGTCCTGGGAATAATGGTTCAGGTCACGTAGTGACTTTGTCTGCAGTACATGCCTCGTGTGATTCTATAGTAAGGTGTCAGGCCACTACATTTGGCGACAAGAAATGGGAATCAACGACCCATGAGGTTGGCCACCGGTAGCACAGATGAACAGTACTGTGTTGGTGAGGACTGGGACGATTTCGTTGAAAGGCTCCAGCAGAGCTTTGTCAAGAAGGATTAGCTGGGAGAGGAAGCGGCTGACAAGCGGAGGGCGCATCTACTGACAAGTTGTGGATCCAAGACGTATGCGCTGATGAAAGATCTGCTCACACCCGAGAAGCCGGCGGACAAGTCTTTTGAAGAGCTCAGCACTCTGATCGGTGAGCACCTCAAACCAGCGAGCAGTATACACATGGCCCGGCACCAGTTCTACACACACCGGCATCGGGAGGGACAAAGCATATCGGATTTTGTTGCGGACCTTCAGCGTTTGGCCAGCCTCTGTAAGTTCACAGACGCCTGCGGGGGGAGATGTTAAGGGATTCCTTCATTGAGGGCATTGGTCATGTCGGGATTTTCAGGAAGCTTATTGAGACCAAGGACTTGACTTTGGAAAGGGCAACGTTGATAGCTCAGACCTTCATGGCAGGGGAAGAGGAGACCAAGATAATTTACGCGCGCAACCCTGGTTCCAACGTGGACCAGGGAGTTAACATTGTAAACGAGATTCAGAACCCCGCAGGCAGGCAAGGGCAATTCAACACCGCCCAGGCAGCAACAGACTCTAGGGTGGGCCAGCAACAGAGACAATGGCAGGGGGATCGGCAATTCACGCCATCACAAGGGACAATGCGTCCCGGGATGGGACCACTGACACTCAGCAACAGAGTGCTCAGGAGTAATCAAAGAGACAATCAGAGAGGAATGCCTGTTAACAGTTCCTTTATTCACAACAATCTCAGCTCATGCTGGAGGTGCGGTGGCAGACATGCTGCGAAAACCTGCAGGTTTCAGCAATTTATCTGCAGAAACTGTAACTTCAGTGGATATCTGGCCAGAATGTGCAGAAAGCCCATAGCGAGGCTAGTTTACGAGGCAGAGGAACCAGACGAGGGGTCTGCAAGGCAGGATGATGCTTGGGGCAAAGCTATGGATGCTGAAGTCCAGCGGGTTAATGTGGCAGACGTCCACAGCTCGTATACCAAAACGCCACCTATGATGATGAAAGTTCTATTAAATGGCATCCCAGTACGCATGGAGCTGGACACAGGAGCCAGCCAGTCACTTATGAGTGCCCAATAATTTGAAAAACTATGGCCACTCAAAGCTAACAGGCCCAAACTGGAACGCATTGACACGCAGTTACGGACATACACCAGAGAGATCATCCCAGTACTAGGCAGTGCAAACTTGGTGGTCACACACAATGGATCGAGGAACCAGCTGCCACTCTGGATTGTCCCGGGGAATGGTCCCGCGCTCTTGGGGAGGAGCTGGTTAGCCGAGATGAACTGGAAATGGGGGGATGTGCACGCCATTTCATCTGTGGAGCGAAGTTCATGCTCACAGGTCCGACAGAAATTTGAGCCACTTTTTCAACCAGGTGTCGGGACTTTTAAGGGCACCAAAGTAGTGATACGCATCACCCCAGACGCCAGACCAGTGCACCACAAAACCAGATCCATGCCGTATGTGATGCATGAGAGAATTGAGAGTGAGTTGGACAGGCTGCTAAGAGAGAGCATAATTTCGCCTGTTGAATTCAGTTACTGGGCAAGCCCCATCGTTCCTGTCCTTAAAGCGGATGGCTCGGTTAGGATTTGTGGCGACTACAAGGCCACCATCAACCGAGTGTCACTACAGGACCAATACCTGCTTCCGAGAGAGGAGGATCTTTTTGCCACGCTGGCAGGTGGCAAGCTGTTCACCAAGTTGGACCTCACTTCAGCCTACATGACTCAGGAACTGGCTGAAGAATCCAAGCTTCTGACCACCATCACTACACACAAGGGGCTATTCGTTTACAACAGGTGTCCATTTGGCATTCGTTCAGCGGCCGCTATCTTCCAGAGGAACATGGAAAGCTTGCTTAAATCCATCCCTGGAACAATCATATTCCAAGATGTCATCCTAATCACGTGTCGAGACACCGAGGAACACCTCCACAACCTGGAGGAGGCGCTACGCCGACTGGACTGGGTAGGCTTGCAACTAAAGAAGTCCACGTGTGTGTTTTTGACCCCAGAGGTCGAGTATTTGGACAGGAGGGTTGCCGCAGACAGGATCCGACCTACCGAATCCAAAACGGAGGTGATCCGTCATGCACCCAGGCCTGGCAACACATCAGAGTTGCGGTCATTTCTGGGACTTTTGAACTACTCCGGGAACTTTCTGCCTAACTTAAGCACATTGCTGGAGCCGCTGCATGTGCTCCTGCGTAAGGGTTGTGAATGGTTTTGGGGGGACTGTCAAGAATGGGCTTTCAATCGGGCGCAGAATCTGCTTTGTTCTAACAAGCTGTTGACCTTGTACAACCCCTGTAAGAAACTGGTTTTAACATGTGATGCATCATCCTATTGGGTTGGGTGCATGTTGCAGCAGAGTAATGATGAGGGCCAACTCCAACTATGGCTTATGTCTCCAGGTCGCTCTCCCAAGCAGAACGGGTATAGGGGACGTTGAAAAGGAAGAACTCGCATGTGTCTATGGAGTGAAAAAGATGCACCAGTACCATTTTGGCACAAGGTTCGAGTTAGAAACGGACCACAAACAGTTAACATCCCTGTTGTCCGACAGCAATGCCAATGTGTCAGCTCGCATATAGCGGTGGGCTCTCACGCTGGTTGTGTATGACTATGCCATACGGCATCGGCCAGGCACCGAAAATTGCGCTGATGCGCTCAGCAGGCTCCCACTGGTGACCACCGAGTGGGCATCGGAGCAAAGCGCTGAGATGGTCATGGCTGTTGAGGCTTTCAACACCGCAGGCTCCCCCATCACAGCCCGCCAGATCAAAATCTGGACCAACAGAGATCCCCTCCTATCCCTGGTAAAGAAATGTGTCCTGACCGGGGATTGGGTGCCCACATACGGAGCGTGCCCCGAGGAGGTCAGGCCGTTTCACAGACGGATGGACGAGCTCTCCATCCAAGCCGACTGCCTGCTATGGGGCAGCAGGGTAGTCATGCCCCAGAAAGGAAGGGAAGCGTTCATCAGGGAACTCCACAGCAAGCACCCAGGCATCGTGCTAATGAAGGCCATTGCCCGGTCACATGTATGGTGGCCGGGAATTGACTCAGACCTGGAACACTGGGTTCACAGGTGCACGACGTGTGCTCAGCTGGGCAATGCCCCCAGGGAGGCCCACTCAGCCCGTGACTCTGGCCCACAAGGCCATGGTCACGTATTCACGTAGACTACGCGGGCCCGTTCATGGGAAAAATGTTCCTGATGTGTTGTCGATGCAGACTCGAAGTGGATCGAGTGCATCATATTGAATTCATGCACGACATCCACCACCGTGGAGAGTCTGCGTACGGTCTTCGCAACCCACGACTTGCCGGACATCCTGGTTAGCGACAACTGCCCCTGTTTCACTCGCTATGAATTCCAGGAAGTTTATGTCGGGTAATGGTATCAAACACGTCAGGACAGCACCATTCAAGCCGACTTCCAATGACCAGGCGGAATGTGTGGTTCAAATCATAAAACAGGGCATGCTCCGGATTCAAGGCCCCTCCCTTCAGTACCTCCTGCTGGCCTATAGGTCCCGGCCGCATTCACTCACGGGAGTCCCGCCCGCGGAACTACTCATGAAACACACGCTAAAAATGCGGCTGTCCCTCATTCATCCAGCCCTGTCAGACATTGTTGAGGGAAAGCGCCAGTCCCAAATCGAATGCCATGATCGCAACTCAGTGGGGAGATGCATAGAAATCGATGACCTTGTATTCGTTCTCAATCATGCTTTGGGACCCAAGTGGCTTGAAGGTACTGTAATTGGCAAAGAGGGGAATAGGGTCATAGTGGTCAGACGTAACAATGGGCAGATATGCCGCAAACATCTGGACCAAGTAAAGAAAAGGTTCAGCATGGACACTGAGGAACCTGAGGAAGATCATGAGATGTCACCTACACCACTGCCAGTGAATGAGCAACAAGGACATTCACCAGCATGCACAGTCCCTGCGACCAGCCTGGACAGGCTGGAATCACCTCAGGCGACAGAGACACATGCCAAAGCCCAACCACCAGAGCCCCAACTGTGGCGCTCCACGAGAGAGCGTTGACCGCCTGAAAGACTCAATCTTTGACCCAAAGACGTTGGGGGGAGGTGATGTCATGTTTGTAACCTTCACATAACTGTAACCTTTATGTAACAACACTGTACAATGTATGCACCTGAGTAATGCACACCTTGACCAAAAGGGGTGAACTTGTGGGAGACACTCCTCACCTGGTCATCCAGGTATATAAAGGGAGGTCCCACGCAGGGTCAGCACTTGTTGGTCCTGGGAATAAAGGTTCAGATCACGTAGTGACCTTGTCTGCAGTACATGCCTTGTGTGATTCTATAGAAAGGTGTAAGGACACTACACATTACCTCACACATCTCTGGATTAAATTCCATTTGCCACTGTTCTGCTCATCTGACCAGTTGATTGATGTCTTCCTGCAGTCCGCAGCTTTCTTTTTCATTATCAATTACACAGCCGATTTTAGTATCGTCTGCAAACTTCTTAATAATGCCCCCTGTATTCAAGTCTAGATCATTGATGTATATCACAAAAAGCAAGGGACCTAGTACTGAGCCCTGCGGAATCCCACTGGAAACATCCTTCTAGTCGCAAATTCACCCATCAACCTTTACCCTTTGCTTCC
The DNA here is from genome assembly GCF_044704955.1 of Pristiophorus japonicus. NCBI lineage: Eukaryota > Metazoa > Chordata > Chondrichthyes > Pristiophoridae > Pristiophorus > Pristiophorus japonicus. Next base: position 139,760,862 of record NC_091983.1, on the reverse strand, counting down.
TGCCTCTGAGTCAATTTTGGCTCCAACTTGCCACTTTGCCCTGGATCCCATGGACTTTTATTTTTGTGACCAGGCTGCCATGTGGGACCTTATCAGAAGCTTTGCTAAAATCCATATACGCTACATCATATGCTTTGCCTTCATCGACCCTCCTGGTTACCTCGTCGAAAAATGTAATCCCGTTAGTCAGACACAACCTTCCCTTAACAAATCTATACCGATTGTCCTTGATTAATCTGTGTCTTTCTAAGTGAAGATTTCTCCTGTCCTTCAGGATTTTTTCCAATAATTTTCCCACCACAGAAGTTAGGCTCACTGGTCTGTAATTACTCGGTCTACTCCTTTCTCGCTTCTTAAACATAGGTACCACATGAGCAGTCCTGTAGTCTTCTGGCACTACACCTGAAGCCAGAGATGATTGGAAAATGTTCGTCAAAGCCTCTGCTATTTCCTCTCTTGCTTTGCTTAACAGCCTGGGATACATTTCATACGGGCCTGGGGACTTATCCATTTTCAAAGCTGTTAAACCCCTTAATACTCCTCTTTCACTATGTTTATTTCATCTAATATTTCACACTTCTCCTCGATAGTACCCACATCTTCTGCCTCCACACACATATTACCCGCATGGTCTCTGATAGACCCTGCCCTTTCTTTCATTATCCTCTTGCTCTTAACATATTTATAAAACATCTTTGGGTTTTCCTTGATTTTATTTGCCAAGAATTTTTCATGCTCACTCTTTGCTTTCCTAATATCCTTTTTTAATTTCACCCATGGACTTTCTACACTCCTCCAGAGATTCTGCAGTATTTAGCCCTTGTTATCTGTCATAAACCTTCCTTTTTTCTTTATCTTACCCTGTATGTCCCTCGACATCCAAGGGGCTCTAGATTTGTTAGTCACACCCTTTTTCTTTAAGGCCTGGACCCTATGTATCTCCTCCTTGAATGCCTCCCATTGCTCTGACACTGATTTACCTTATAGTAACTGTTTCCAGACCACTATGGCCAGATCACCTCTCAGCTTAGCAAAGTTGGCTTTTCTCCAATTTAGAATATTTATTCCTAGTCTATCCTTGTCCTTTTCCATAACTACCTTGAATCTAACTAAATTATGGTCACTAGTACCTAAATGCTCTTCCACTGATACCCCTTCCACCTGCCCAGCTTCATTTCCTAAAACTAAATCCAGAACCGCTCTCTCCCGTGTTGGGCTTGCTACATACTGACTAAAAAAGTTCTCTTGGATGCATTTTAGGAATTCCACACCCTCTATACCCTTCACACAAATTTTGTCCCAGTTATTATTTGGATAGTTCAAATCCTCTGTTACTGACCTACAGTTTTTGCACTTCTCAGAAATTTGATACATATTTGCTCTTCTATCTCCCTCTCACTGTTTGGGGGTCTATAGTACACTCCCAGCAGTGTGATCACCCCTTTTTTGTTTTTCAGTGCGACCCATATGACCTCATTTGATGATCCCTCTAACATACCATCCCTCCTCACAGCTGTATTAGTTTTTTTAATCAATACCGCGACCCGCGCTCCCTTTTTAACCCCCTCTTTATCCTGTCTGAAGATCCTGTAACCAGGAATATTGAGCTGCCATACCTGCCCCTCCTTTAGCCATGTCTCTGTAATAGCTATAATATCATACTCCCAAGTGTCTACCTGTGCTCTCAGCTCATCTGCCTTATTCGCTATACTCTTTGCATTGAAGTATATTCCATTTAGTACAGCCAGACCTCCTTGTTGGCTACTTTCTAGCTCTTGTTTCCTCTGTCTTTCAAATTCACTTTCTACATTTTTGCTTCCTAATTCTAGCTTTACTCCCCTCCCTACTGAATCTATTCTCAGGTTCCCATCCCCCTGCCAAGCTGGTTTAAAACTTCCCCAAAAGCACTATCTAATATGTTCGTAAGACGTTTCTCTGTCAACTATTGTAACACAGATGTTAACCTGCTGGTTTGAAATGGGTCAACAACTCAGCTAAAATTGCCAGCCAAAGAATGTTAAGCAAATGCATTAAGGACTGGTCCACACATATCACCAATGATCATTTCTAAGCTTATGTTTCAACATATAAAATTTGATCATTGCCTCATTAGAAGAGCTAATGTATATTTAAATACAAACACTGACCAGCTTATTTCTTATATAGCATGTTTATTAGTTTATCAGTCAAAAGATTGGACTCGTTCGGTGAGTTTAGCAATACCACTGAAGAGGACAATTGAGATGAGGAAAGGAGAGAGGATTAGCCCATTCAGTGTAACTTCAAACAGTAAGAAGGACAATTAATAATAACATACCACATCTATAATAAAGTCAAAATCTTAGGTTTGTGTGCACTGCTTGCCAATTATTTTTCATTGCTAATTCCTAGATCCATAATTATAATAGAAACTGTCTCTGTAAACATGTCATGCTGTCATTACACTCTCCTATCAGTGGATAGCATTGTAAGACATGATAAGAAATTTAAAACAGCAAGCAAGGGGGCCAAAATTGCCCCTTCCCTTAAGGCCTGTTACTGCCGTAAATCGGCAGTCACGCTGCGGAGTGCAACGGCCACCGATTTATCGTGTATTGGCCGCCATTTTTTAAATTCTGCTCCTGCGGAATCCCGGCAGTGACCCGCTCCCCACTACTGCTCCGCTGCTGCTGATTCAACCGAAGTGCGTCATAAGAACACGCACTGCCGATGTCCCCCTCCACCTGGCGGTGCGAAAAGCTGCTTTTCTCTGCCAGTGCAGTGAGGCTGTAGTCCTTGTAAAATGGCGGTGCGGCTCCCATTAAAGGGGAGGCCTTACTAATGCTGCCGCCATGTTTTTGTTTTGTCAGCCAACTACATGTCAGGCCAACAATTATTCCCCGGGTTTGGCCGGGCCACCAACAGGCAGCCTGGCACGCCCGGCCGAAACCCTACTGGTGGCCCAGTGGACCAAACTTAAAGAATCACGCAGGCTCTCCCTTTTAAGTGAAGGGAAGTGCCGTGGTGACGCGGCGCCGTGATGACGTCATCAGCCTAACACTGATGACTGACAGCACGGCCACACCGCCCGCCCCCAACTTCCGCCCCTCTAGAGTGCAACTTCCGCTTACCATTGCATATGCGCCCCCATTATGACCGACTTCCAGTCCATCGCGACGGTAAAATCACCAGAAACAGGGTAGGTACGCCCCGTTTCCAGCGGTGGGCAATTGCCGCAGCAAGGAGTCTGTCCAAGATTTACTTAAATAAGACATCACAATACATACACAGAGAGTAAGAAGTAGGTTTCATGAAAAGAGGGATCATGACACCATTGTTGGAAATAAAACCAAAATGAATAGAAAAACAGTTTGGATTTGTCAGGAAAGCACATTAGCCTTTGTCCTTTTTGTAATTGAGCAATACAGACAAATTAAGTAATATAGGGCTAGAACCTCCACTTTTTTTGCATGCTTAATGCCCACTTCATGCCCATTTTACTGCTGAAATTACTCATAACGCCCATATAGCGCCCATTTTGGCACAAAATGGAAACTGGTGGGCATTTTTCGGTAAATTATCGCTGAGCGTTACTTTCCCCATGTGCTTCACGTCAAGAACAAATATTAACGCCCACTTTTTGGGGGCAGAATCAGCAGAATGGGCGAATTCAACGCTATAATATCGGCCAGCGTTACTTTCCACACGGAATGAACGCCGAGATTTAATATTAACGCCCGCCCACTGTTTTTTGTCGTAAAGAGCATATTTACCCAAACTAGCGGCCATGGAGATTGCCCATCGTCAATTTCACCACCTCGCACACATATCGCTCGCCCAAAAAACTGCCCACAAAAAGTGGAACTAACCGGAACTAATCACAGCGTTATGGTCACCATATTCTACATCACATGTCACATCCTTTAAAAGGCTGCTGTGCTTCAAACTCAGCGGAGTTCAGATGTACTCTGCAGGTCGTTGGAGTTGACGTTAACATCTGTAAAAACATCTTGACCATACTGTGACCGATTGCAATTGAAGAAGTGCATTCGTCGGGACATTCCTTGTTTGTGAACAATCGGTGGAAAACAGAGAGTTACTGTAATGAGGCCTGTCCTTTCTCACCCTCTCTTGGTGACCAAATACATGCAGCAGATTTGAGATTGCCAAAGGAATGCTCCACTGTATTATGTGCTCAATGTAAGAAGTGACAGATAGATGAGGAGGACCAGACGTTACACCTCCGGCAAGTACAAGGAGAAGCATTCTTACCGTGACTTGCCCGATACCACCTGCCTTCGGAGACTGCGCTTCCACAAAGAGGTTATCACTGAGGTATGCCAGCTGATAAGGGGCAATCTGCAGCCTGTCAGCACCATCTGTGCTGCACAGTCCGTCGAGGTCAAAGTCACCGCGGCACTGTCGTTCTATGCCTCGGGTTCTTTTCAGGCCTCAGCTGGCGACATTTGCAGACTGTCTCAGCATGCCACACATTGCTGCATTAGACAGGTCACTGAAGCCCTGTACGCATGTAGGAGGGACTTGATCAGCTTCCCTATGACCAGGGAGGCACAGAGTGAGAGGGCTCTAGGATTCTCCAGAATTGCAAACTTCCCCAAGGTGCAGGGAGCAATAGACTGTACGCATATCGCGATGCGGGCATCTTTTCAGGATGCAGAGGTTTTCAGGAACCGCAAGGGATTCCACTCCCTGAATGTCCAACTGGTTGTCGACCACCAGCAAATTATACTGGCAGTGAATGCTCAATTTCCGGGCAGCATCCATGATGCTCACATCCTGCATGAGAGCACTGTATCTGACTTGTTTAACAATGAGTCACAAGGTCAATGCTGGATGCTTGAGGACAAAGAATATGGCCTCGCCACCTGGCTGATGACCCCACTGCGTGACACCCACACCGAGGCCGAGAAGCGATACAACGAGAGGCACAGGGCAACTTGCAATATCGTGGAGAAAACCATTGGAGTGCTGAAGCAGCTCTTTAGATGTCTGGACCACTTAGGAGGCGACCTCCAATAACACCCTGAGCAGGTAGCTCAATTCGTGGTGGTGTGCTCCATGCCTCACTACTTGGCTATCAGGAGGGGACAAGAATTGCCTGATGAGTCTGACAGTCCACCTCACCAGAGAGAGGAACAGGAGGGCAAGGAGGCGGACACTGACATCGGCCCAGACAATCAGGCTGATGTTGAAGCCAGTCTATAGTTTCCTGCTTTTTGTCTGCCTCTTTTTTTAAAATAGGTGTGTTACATTTGCGGTTTTCCAATCCGCTGGCACCTCTCCAGAATCTAGGGACCTTTGGTAGATTACAACCAATGCATCCACTATCTCTGCAGCCACTTCTTTTAAGATGCTGGGATACAAGCCATCGGGTCCTGGGGACTTGTCCACCTTTAGTCCCATTATTTTACCGAGTACTTTTTCTTTAGTGATAGTGATTGTTTTAAGTTCCTCCCTCCCTATAGCCCCTTGATTATGCATTAATGGGATGTTTTTAGTGTCTTCTTCCGTGAAGACCGATACAAAAGTCTCTGCCATTTCCCCAGTCTCATCCTCTAAAGGACCAACATTTACTTTAGCTACTCTCTTCCTTTTTATATACCTGTAGAAGCTCTTACTGTCTGTTTTTATATTTCTTGCTCATTTACTCTCATAATCTATCTTCCCTCTTTTTATTCATTTTTTTAGTCATCCTTTGCTGATTTAAAAAAAATTCTCAATCCTCTGTTCTCCCACTAATCTTGATCACTTTGTATGATATTGTTTTCAGTTTGATACCATCCTTTACTTGCTTAGTTAGCCATGGATGGTATTTCCTTCTCTTAAAGTCTTTCCTTCTTACTGGAATATATTTTTGTTGAAAGTTATGAAATATCTCCTTAAATATCTGCAACTGCTTATCAACCGTCTTACACTTTCCTAGTCCACTTTCGCCAACTCTGCCTTTATACCTTTGTAATCACCTTTATTTAAGATCAGGAGGTTTTAAGGAGCATCTTAAAGGATGAATGAGAGGTAGAGAGGCAGAGAGGTTTAGGGAAGGAGTTCCAGAGCTTCGGGTCTAGGCAGCTGACGGCACGGCCACCAATGGTTGAATGATTATAATCAGGGATGCTCAAGAGGCCAGAATTTGAGGAGCGCATACTTCTCAGGGAGGGGATTGTGAAGCCGAAGTAGATAAAGATCAGCCATGATCATACTGAATGGCGTAGCAGACTCGAAGAGCCGAATGGTACTACTGCTCCCATTTTCTATGTTTCTATGTTTCCATAACAGAGATAGGGAGGGGCAAGGCCATGGAGGGAATTGTAAACAAGGATGAGAATTTTGAAATTGAGACGTTGCTTAACCAGGAGCCAATATAAGTCAGCGAGCACAGGGGTGATGGGTGAGCAGGACTTGGTGCGAATTGGGACATGGGCTGCCGAGTTTTGGATGACCTCAAGTTTACGTCGGGTAGAATGTGGGAGGCCAGCCAGGGGTTGGAGTAGTCAAGCCCACATAGACATGTCAAAAAACCTCTACTTTACACGTGGAGCACAATGTAATCTGTTCAAATCCTTATTCAGCTATTATCTCAAATTCAGATCACCCGAAGAAATTAACTAAAAATAACAACTAATAGACAATTGCTTCAAAAGATGTGGGTACCTGCACTTTTATTTTCACTGAGGATTGAGAGGAATTAACTGCAATTCCCTATCTATCTATAAGTCTGTAATTGAAGCTGGCTAAATTCTTAGGCTACAGTTATACAGTCACATTTAATTGGATGTAAAGTGGTTTCAGGTGCTCACTGAGACAAAAATACATTATAGCTCTGCACGCAGGACTCGACTGACCCTGGGGTACACTAAAATCAAGTGGGTTGAGACCTCCTTTGCGAGGCCAGTGTCATACTGCTTGGGCGAGACACTATGTGGAGTAAACAGTGCTTAGGTAGTTCACTGTATGCAGGCACTTCAAACATCACTTATTAGGAATCAGTGTCACTCATTTTTGGTTTAAAAATGTGACTTGTTTTTCGATCAATTACTATTAAAAATAAACCCAGTTGCATATGTTAAAAAACCCACATGTGCATGAGGTACTTTGGATTAGATTTTCCACTTCACATCGTCAATCTATGGCCCATCTATCACCCAAAATGGACCTCTATCGCCCATTTTGAGCAAAAAGTGGAAACTAGGCACAAAACATCGCCGGAAAAACAGATGCCTAAGTTTCCACTTTGATCACCGAGATGATCGCCCAAATGATCGTCCACACAAGGCCCATCCCAAGTTTCGGCATCGAGCATGCACTTCGCTGGGCCGATGCAAGGCCCAAAAGAGTGCTGAGAAATAGTTGCTTTTACTGGGCCTAACAGAAGGAAATGGGCACCACGGACGCCATTTTGAACTTCAGAGGAAGGGTGGAGGATTAGTTGTGAGTTATTTAGAGAGTTAATTTAAAGATAATTGTACTCAGAATATTGGGACAGGGAATATAAATAAGTATTATCAAGTTATTTTTGGTAAATAGCTTTTATATATTGAAATTATTTTGTAAATAGCTTTTACATAGTGAAGTTATTTACTGATATTGTTGGGGCCTATCAAACTGACTGGTATACAGCGTAGAGAGTACAGAGAGTGCAGAGTACAGTGATTAGAGATTATAGAGTATAGAGTAGAGTAGGGAGATTATTAAAATTAGTGAAAGTAATTATTGATAGTGATGTGGGACTTATGCTTTCCCTGCCTTTAATTGCAACTGCTCACACACTGGTTACTGAAAGGATCAATCAAAGAGGTGGCAGAGTAATGCGTAGACGGAGACGAAGACAGAGGAGGAAGGAGACCAAATAGCCAACGAAGGTACTTGGAAAAGCAATCTTACCTGAACTTGTCTGAAAATGCTTGCCTTAGGAGGCTGTGATTCCGGAAGGAGGTCATCGATGAGATATGTCAACTCGTCAAGGATGATCTGAAGCCTTCCAGCGCCATCAGAACCGCACTGTCCGTTGAGGTGAAGGTTACTGCTGCCCTAGCCTTCTACGCATCAGGATCTTTTCAGGCTTCAGCTGGCGACATCTGCCATATCTCTCAGCATGCTACACTCTGCTGCATTCGACAGGTGACTGAAGCTCTTTACGCTCGCAGGATGGACTTCATAAGCTTCCCAATGACCAGGGAGGCACAGACCAAGAGGGCTTTGGGTTTCTACAGGATATCACAGTTCCCCAAGGTACAGGGAGCAATAGGCTGCACAGACATTGCCCTGAAAGCACCCTTAAAGAACACGGAGGTGTTTCGTAACAGAAAGGGGTTCCACTCACTAAATGTGCAGCTTGTTGTCGACCACAATCAAACAATTTTAACAGTGAATGCTACATCTCCTGGCAGCATCCATGATGCGCACATCTTACATGACTGTACTATCCCTGACCTGTTTATCAATCAGCCAGAAGGTCACGGTTGGATGCTGGGGGATAAAGGGTATAGCCTTGCCAGTTGGCTGATGACCCCTCTGTGTAATCCCATCACTGAAGCACAGAAACGGTATAATGAAAGTCACATGGCGACTCGCAACATCGTTGAAAAGACAATTGGAGTCCAAAAGCAGCACTTCAGATGCCTGGATCATTCTGGAGGCAGCCTATAGTACCACCCTGACCAGGTCGCTGAGTTTATTGTGGTGTGTTGCATGTTGCATAACCTAGCTACAAAGAGAGGACAAGTAATGCCAGATCGGGCTGCAGGTCCACCTCCAGAAGGAGGGAAGACAGAAGAGCCAGCCGGCAAGGATGAAGAGGAGGAAGAGTCAGAAGAGGAGTCAGGCGAGGACATAGGGGAGCTCAATCAGCCTGGCGATCTAGTACCGGTACCACCAGCCCCCTTCCGAAGACCAGTGGCAGTTACACGACCGCTAAGCTGTTGCGTCAGCAGCTCATTAATGAACGCTTCGCATGAACTATCATTGTGGATATTCAAATGTTCATTTACAGTTAGGGTTAATCAAAAGTTTCATTTGTGTGGGGTCTCCTTGTTGTCTTGCCTGCACTGGCCTATCATCAGCATTAATGCTTAGTTTAAGAAAAGTTTAAGTAAAGTACTGCTATAATAAAAGAATAAACAAATAAGGATGAACAACTGTAAATTTGATAACTAATGTAACTGAGAGAGAAGGCACAAAATTTGTTGAATTAAAGATTTTTTTTTATTAACAAAGATATAAAAAGAAATTTTAATAAACTATTTAACAACACCCTCCCTCCAACCCTCACCCCGCCTCCGCCCCAACCCACCCTTCCCTCAAATCCCCAAAATGTTAACAATTAACAAAATAAGAAAAAAACAGTTGAACATTGAACATTGAAACTTTTGAAAAACACTCCCCCCTCCCTACCTGCAGCAACGTTTCCCTCCAGGTCCTGTTCCACCCCGTATTCGTACCCCACCCACCCATTTTGGTCTACGCGGACCAACATGAACGCGTTGTACAGTGTGGGACGGCAAGACTTCCTGCCGTGGTGGAGGTGACGGAGTGGAAGCAGAAGCTTGACGCTCCACTTCAGAGTCAGGAGGAACTGTGACCTCCGTACTCATTTGCGTGCTCGGGGTCTCGCTGTGAGCTGACACGACACCTTGGGGTGCAGCGCCGTGTCCAGCCAGCAACACATGCCGTAGGGCATTGGTTGCGGCTGCCTGCTGCCAAATGGCCTCCAACGTCTCGCGTGCAGTCTGTGCTTGCTCAGAAGACCAGTTCGAGAAGTTTGTGCAGAACTCACTCCAGGTTGCTGGAAACTGGCTCCAGTTCGTGGAGAACTGGCTCCAGTTTGCGGAGAAACCCGCAAAATCCTGGATAAGGCCGCGACCGATCGCGACCGTCTCCCTGCACAGGGATAATAAGCTCTCTGTCTGGCCCTCCATGGTAGGTGATTGCTTACCCCGCTGACCCGACCTCCGTGGGGTCGGCGTTTGCAACGTTATGTGCCTTGGCCTCACCACCTGCACACCGCTTGGTCCCGGTGCATCATCCATCTCAATAGAGATGGCCGCAGGTTCTTTTCCCGCCCCCCTCCCCCCCCCCCCACCCGCCGCACAAATTTTTTTGTCATCTTCCTCCTCCTCCTCCTCCTCTTGCTCTTGCTCAACATGAGTCAGCAGTTCCTCCTATTTCTCCTCTTCCTCCTGTGAGATATTTGAAGGCTCAGGAGTAGCGGATGTCTCCATTGACTCTATGGACACTTGACCTTAGAAAGACAAATGAAATTTCTAAACAACTTATAACAATACATATCAATACATATCAATATTTCAATAACCCAAAACATTACAATACTTTTCAATACCGCATATGCAAAAGGGTTCACCAGGGCTAATATGACCTCATTCGTAAATCAAGAGTACATCAAAATTATATATCAAATTGCATTATAATTGAATAACATTACATGCGTAACTAAGATATTTTTAGTATGTATTTAGTAATGTTTGATACAGTGCACAGTTCCCATTCCTCACGAGACTCAAGGGTAGGTTCAGCCACACCACGGGTCGTGACCGAACGGCTTTCAGGCCCCACCAAGGCGACCGCAAGCTCCTCGTATTCATTGAGAATATGAACCGTAGCAGAGCTGCTGCCTGTCTTCCTTTGCTCTGAACGGTTGATAGATATCTTCTTCTGTAAATGATAAGATAACATTGCACGGCATAAGCTAATGGACTTGGTTTTAAACATTTAAGACTGACAGATTTAAATGTTCAATTAAAAATTAGCATTGCATTGCATATGAATAATATTTCATAATATAAGATTCAACTTAGTGTTAGGGTGCATAAATTAATTCATAATTTAATTATTTTATACTGCAACAAAATGACATCGAAATTCTAATTAAAATTTCCATACACCATTCAAATAATACATATGTATGATTTTAAATATAAATTTCAACTTACTTTGGCTGCTGCCAGCAGGCGGTTCCATTTTTTATGGCACTGGTCTGGTGTGCGCACTTCGTTGGATGCCGATGTGACCACATCGGCAATCTCAGCCCATATTCTCTTATGTGCACGGGGTGGAGGTTTCCCATGCCCACCCCGTGGCAAGTCTTCCCATCTTGTGCTGACAATATTTATGAGGGCCTCGTTGGCCTCCTCGCTAAAGGGTTTAGCCCTTCTCCTCTCACTTTCTCCCTCCATTTTGATTTTTTTTATAAATTGCAATATTTCAGGATTAAAATATTGTTACCACAAATCTAATTATACTTATAATTATTTGAAATTCAAAAAAATAAGCCAAAGAGCTTTTAGATTAGTTATTTTTATGTTCAAATACAAGATTCACTGCCACCGAACTCAAAAGCCTCCTTCCTCTCTTTCTCTCTCTCTCTCTGACCCTCCCTGTGCTTCTGAGCATGTGTGATGACCCCTGACCTCTCAAAATGCAGCAAAGAAAATCAATCTCAAAACAACATCCCACACATGCGCAGAATAGTGTTGCTAGGGAAGCTGTTTTTTCTTCTTTGACTTCCACTTTCAGTGGGTGATCATGAGATCGCCGAAAAATTATATCACCCATCTGACATCGCCGGGGTAAGGCCGAGTGGAAAATTGCAACAAAAAAAAATGGGCCTTGTGCCGGCGATCAGCAAGGCCGAGACGTCCCACATCACTGGAACATGGCCCATTTTTTGGGGCCTTAGCTACCTAGTGGAAAGTCTAGCCCATAGCTTCCATGTGCCTGCAGGTATTGCACTTCCACACGAATGGTGATTGCTTTTCGTTAAACTTCACTTTAAAACTTTTCTTCTGTGAGTACCTATGTAATGGTCAAAACTATAAAGACACTAATCGAGGTGGTAATTATTCATGGGAGGCAACAATAGATGTGGCAGATCCAACCACAAATTCATGGTATAAGAGATTTGAGAGTGGAGCTCATGCAAAAGGTTTGAGTCTGAGAGTAAACACAGAAGGGAGCTTCAGTTCAAGGCTTAGTTTGGGAACATTTCCCATTTTTATCCCAAATTTATAATTTCATGTTTGCTCACAGATGCAATCTACTACCAGATGTTCGGAGATACATTCTGCTGTATTGTGGAAAGAATTCAGTTTACAACATGAATTATTTGACCTTCAGGTTTGTAGGGGTATGGGACAAAAAATTGTAGCCAACCTTCTGTTCTGTAGCTGTGCTATAAAATTTCCACAGAATTTTGGCTCGAAAGGTAAGTCTGGTCTTATTCTTTTACAAGCCAAAATTCTGTAGAACATTTTGTGGTAAAACTATTTTTACAGGACACCCATATGACACGCAAACTGCTTTATTTTTACACTCATCCCAGAATGCTTTGTATTGAGAAGTAATATGGGTAGGGAGGTGATGGAGGGAGAAATCTGCTGTGCTGAAATATTATGAATTATTTGTTGTATTTTTCCATAAAACACCAATGAATAATTCAAAATATTTGCCAGAGGATTTTATTCATATCGAAGTTAATAAAATTTCACATAAAAAAAACATTGGTGTTGAGTTTCACTTTAAGTACAGGCACTGTGTGTGGCCAATGTTCTCTTGCGTTGCAGCATACTAACGTTACAAAAGAACATCTCAAACAAGATTTAAATATTCACCCATGGCACATAATTATACGTCACGCTGCCAAATAAAATAACTTTAACATGAAGGTGCTGTGAAAGGGAGTAAAGTGTTATGGGAAGCGGGCAGGAGTTGAGTAGGTTGGACCTATACTCATTGGAATTCAGAAGAATGAGAGGTGATTTTATTGAAACACAAGATACTGAGGGGACTTAACAAGGTGAATTCAGAGAGAATGTTTCCACTCGTGGGGGAATCTAAAACTAGGGGGCATAGTTTAAGAATAAGGGGTCACCCATTTAGAACTGAGACGAGGAGGAATTTCTTCTCTCAGAGGGTCGTAAATCTGTGGAATTCTCTGCCCCAGAGAGCTGTGAAGGCTAGGTCATTGAATATATTTAAGGTGGAGATAGACAGATTTTTGAGCAATAAGGAAGTGAAGGGTTATGGGGAGCGGGCAAGGAAGTGGAGTTGAGCCCATGATCAGATCAGCCATGATCTTATTCAATGGCAGAGCAGGCTTGAGGGGTCGAATAGCCTACTCCTCCTCTTATTTCTTATAATTTTATGCTCTAAGCTTTTGTTCATCTGCCATACTTTCTTCTTATGTGGCTCGGTGTCAAATTTATTTGTTTTGTCTTAAAACACTCCTGTGAAGTGTCTTGGGACATTTTACTATGTTAAAGGTGTTGTTGTTGTTGTTGTTGTTTAAAAACAAATGAATTGTCTATCTCTGCCTACAGAGGTCAATATGAGTATGATTTGATGCTGGCAGTAGATATGTTCACCAGCAGACATACCCAATGGTATTACTTTCGGATTCAGAACACAGTGACAAGTGTCACCTACAAATTCAAGATTGTCAACTTGCTGAAAAAGGATAGCCTTTATAATTATGGTAAGCTGTGTTTTGTAGAATACGATTCACATTTTTCATTCAGTGTTAACCTTGAAGGCCATAGCTAGCTGGACTATCGGAGGTGCGGTCTTTTGAATGGAACGTCAAACCACAGTGGACATTAAAAAGAAAATGGCCCTATTTCGAAGAAGAAAAGAGGAATTCTCCCCAGTGTCCTGGGCCAACATTCATCCCTTAACCATCATCACTAAAACAGTTTATCTTTTACAGTTAATAATTGGGCTATTGTTCCACTTCCAAATGATCAGGAGAAAACATCGAAGAAGTATCCATTTGGTCCATCAAGCTCTCTGCATCTATGGACTATGTACAATCTACCCTATAATGGACTCCCAGTCAAGTATAGTGTGCATCTCATGAAAACTGACATTGGTATACCTACCATAGAATACATGTATATTTTTAGTTCCAAAAGACAACTGTTTGATCAATATTTTAAAAATGCAGAATTTTGCCCTCTAAATGAATCACCATAGGCAGTAGCAAACATCACACAGGAGAACTAACATTCTTGGGGATAAACATTCAACAATGACAGATATAATGAGGCATCAGACTGGGCCACCGTCAATGTATGAGCGGAGAGGGCAGGGACCTGGGATTTTGCACAAACACTGTCTTGAGAAACTGTGGGAAGTAGGGATGTGAGGGGTATATCCATTTATGAAACCAGAACAGCAAGTTAAACATGTATAATTAGGATAAACATCCAGTTAAATCGAATTGAAAGGTAGAAAGCTGCATCTGAATTGAGGAAAAGACAATTACAGCAATGAAGCGATAATTAAAAACTCAAACATAGAAATATTCAGACTCATCTTGATGTAAAATGAAATTCACTGGTTCCTAATTTGGGCATAGTGAAGTGAAAAGTTCACTGCATTAAAGCTTTGGGGAGGGTTCAGAGGAGATTTACAGAATTATACCAAGGTTGAAGGACTTCAGTTATGTGGCGAAACTGGAGAAGCTGGGATTGTTCTCAGAACAAAGAAGGGTAAGGAGCGATTTTATAGAAGTGTTCAAAATTCTGAGGGGTTTTGATTGAGTGGATTGGGAGAAACTGTTACAGGGCTATGGGGAAAAAACAGGGGCTGGGATTAATTGGACAACTCTTTCAAAAAGCCAGCACAGGCATGATAGGCCAAATGGCTTCCTTTCTGTGCTGTATAATTCTATGAAAAGTAATTTGTGCTGTTCCACAGATATTGAATTTTTTATGAATCAGAAGATAGCATTTTTACAATGGTATTCCAGTAGGCCATGGCATTTCTTGGAGAGGGATGAGCTGCTGATGTGCTCATTGCAAAGTATAGGGAACATGAACAAAGAGGCAATCGGGTACATTTACTGGCACATAACCTTTCATTTAAAGTCCACTGTGTTTACTCCTGCTTTTATTCCTGTTTATTTTTCTATTAGGAATGAAACCTTTGGCTTACTCAGAAAAAGATGCGAAAGAGCAAAGAATCGGCTGGTTTCGTACAGGGCATCACATCACGTATAAACCATGGAATAAGAAAATCTTCAACAATCTTTTTCCTTGTGTACAGCACTACTGCTTAGAGTTCCAGATAGTAAGTGGGAATTCCCAGTTAACTAACGGGATAAAGTCCATGGGGTTTACTAATGGGATAAAATCTATGGGACTTACTAATGGGCTAAAATCTATAGGGTTGAATAAAATCAATGTTAACGAAGCAATAATTACTTCAAAATGGGGTCGGTCTGTCCACTGCAATTTTACAGGAGCCTATTGCTGGGCATCCAAAGCACCAGCCTGTTCCCCAACCTCCTGGAGCGATAAAGCTGGGCAGGTGGGTGTCCATAAGTTGCAATTTTTGAATTTCCATCTAATTATTGTGCGCTTATTTCACCTTGATTGGTGTGCAACTGTCTTCAAAGAAGCTTCGGGCCATTTTTTTCCAGTCCTCAGGTAGTCCATCGGACCTTCCCTTTAGGCGCGAGGATGCCGGTCTCCTAGTGCCAAAACTTCAGTTGTGAAGCAGCGCTACCGCCCCAGGAATCAGGGTTAGTACCCGAAGAGGAGTGTGGAATGTGTCCCTTAGCGCTCCACTCCCCTCATGGGTCGCTAAAACTGAATGTCCCGGTTGGAGGCAGTAAACATCGCCCAGCGCTAAAGTTAACGATCAGGCGATGTCACCGCCTCAAACTGGGCTATACTGAATTTCTACCCCGTGGCTTATATTGGACTATGATTGCCATATTAGAACAAAACTGGTTGGAGCACTCACCATGAATCCTCTGGCCAGTTTTACTGGCGATAGAGCCGAAAAGGCGTGCTCCTCTGGGCAAGAAAAATCATCTGGGTGCTTCCGACCCGAGCTCCCCATCCCACCTCCCCACCACCCCCACAACCCCCCATTAGCCCCCACACCCGCACCACCCCCGCCCCCACACTCCCCTCACCCCCCCCCCACATCCCCCAGCCCTCCAGCCCCCGCACCGCCCCACCCCCCCACCTCACCCCCTACCACTACCGTGACCACCCCACACCTCCCAACACCCTGAAATCACAACCTCGCAGTCCAGACTTACCTTGCTGCTGGCAGGGCGGCCTCCAGGCTACCTAATTCTATTGACGTCAATGGAAAGAGAATCATGCGGAGTGCATAATGGGAGTTAATGGAAGTTCATTAATACCGCTGCAGATAAAAGTTACCAGTGTTAGAGTCATTTTCACATCAGTGGCTGTTTGATAAGATTTCAAGCATATCCCATGGCAGCTTGTGATGGGATCTAACACTGTTGGGTTAGTATTTATCCAATGCACAGCAGATGAACACTAATTGAATGGTATGAAATATGTTGGCTGAGATTACAGTCGACCTCAATTTGATGAGTACTGAACGTTATTTGCTCGTGATTGCTTTTTGACACTGGTTCTTAAATGTTGTTCTTTTCAGGAGTTTAGTAATAAGGATGATACATACTTCCTGGCACATTGCTACCCCTACAGATATACTGACCTAAAGGCTCATTTGGATGAAATAATAAATGATTCCAAACATTTGCCATATTTTAAAAAGGAGGTCCTGTGTGAAACAAGAGCAGGAAATAGCTGCTTTTTACTGACGATCACTGACTATGCAGGTGAGCCCCACCTTGCCCTGTAGTCCATTTGTAAAACATCAATATTATCAGCTACAAAACAAGTACTAGCAGTATGTAAGTCCCATATATTGATTTGAGAAGTTGATTAGCATTTGATACATGAAAAATAATTAGTATAGAACATAAATATGTTTGTTTAGCATCATCATAGGCAGTCCCTCGACATCGAGGAAGACTTGCTTCCACTCTAAAAGTGAGTTCTCAGGTGACTGTACAGTCCAATACAGGAATTACAGTCTCTGTCACAGGTGGGACAGACAGTGGTTGAAGGAAAGGGTGGGTGGGGAGCCTGGTTTGCCGCATGATCCTTCCGCTGTCTGTGCTTGATTTCTGCATGCTCTTGGTGACGAGACTCGAGATGCTCAGCACCCTCCCAGATACTCTTCCTCCACAGGGCAGTCTTTGGCCAGGAATTTCCAGGTGTCAGTGGGGATGTTGCACTTTATCAAGGAGGCTTTGAGGGTGTCCTTGAAATGCTTCCTCTGCCCACCTGGGGATCGCCTGCTGTGTCGGAATTCCGAGTAGAGCGCTTGCTTTGGGAGTCTTGTGTCAGGCATGCGGACGATGTGGCCCGTCCATTGGAGCTGGTCGAGTGTGGTCAGTACTTCGATGCTGGGGATGTTGGCCTGATCGAGAGCACTGATGTTGGTGCATCTATCCGCCCAAGAGATTTGCAGGATCTTGCGGAGACATCGTTGGTGGTATTTCTCCAGCGATTTGAGTTGCAACTATCTCTATTCACGTAATTAAGATTACTCAGATACATAAAGACTGAATGAAGGTTAGTGTATGGAACAACAAGCTCTGTGACCTTTTTCAACAAAATCATAATTAAAATTAATGATCCGAAAAACGTGGGAAAATCACACCTGAATTTCCGATAGGAGCCACTAGCAGGTGAAGCTCCAGCTAGCAGCACAGACTTGTAAAATAATCTCTATGATACCTTCTCAGCACTTGCAGAATCAGAATCATTTAAACAGTACAAGAATAAATCTGTACTGTGCCAAATATCCAGCAGAGATTTAGGAGGTACACGCAGTGGGGAATGATCATGAAGCTGTAATGTAAACAGGGCTCCAAATAATACCATAAACTATGTGAGCAAGACTTAAGTGCTTTGTGAATGCCTTTTGAAATTCAAAATTAAATTCCAGTTTTTCTATCAACCTCTTCTTTCTGTTACAGTGTCAGTCAGTGATTCAGTGGTAGCACCCACGCCTCTGAGTCAGAAGGTTGTGAGTTCAAGTCTCACTCCAAGTGCCTTGAGCACAAAAATCCAGGCTGACACTCCAGTGCAGTACTGAGGGAGTGCTGCACTGTCAGATGGTGTCATCTTTCGGATGAGATGTTAAACCGAGGCCCTGTCCGCTCTCTCAGGTGGACATAAAAGATCACATGACACTATTTCAAAGAAGAGCAGTGGAGTTATCCCTGGTGTCCTGGCCAATATTTATCCCTCAACCAACATCACTAAAGCAGATTATCTGGTCATTATCTCAAATTGCTGTTTGAGGGAGCTTGCTGTGCGCAAAGCTGCTGCATTCCTACATTGCAACAGTGATTACACTTCAAAAAGTACTTCATTGGCTGTAAAGTGCTTTGGGACATCCGGTGGTGATGAAAGACGCTATATAAATGCAAGCAAGACACTTAAGTTGAAATAATTCATGCTGTACTATTCCACTCAAGTTGGTGGATTGCTGGTGAAATTATGTCTCAGTCTGTACCAGCTGTACCTCATGACTGACTCATTCTGCAAGTGTTGAGAAGGGACTATGAATCACCATTCAAATGTAGCCAGATAGTTTTCAGCTGAAGTGAGGCTCACAAAGGTGTTCCAGGCCAGATTCATGGCAGCACCTCAAGTGGATAAGGTCATAAAAAAACAAATGTAATACAGGATGAGTACTTAGAAAAATGTGACATTGTATTTCAAAGTTGGCCAGCTTCAGTAGTCACCACGTTGTGTGCGAAATTTGTGTGCGGATAGTTTACATAAATATGCCGCGTGGTCTTAAAAATAACAAACAATGGCCTGGATTTTGTGGTCAGCGGCAAAGTGATGGCACTCACCGTTGACCTCGAAGAAAGCTGCCCACTCATTTTTAGCGGTCTGTGTGGCATGGATTTCCCCTTTCCCCACATTATTTTAATTCTGGCGCCATCTAAAGAGGATCTCTAACTAAATAGCCAATCACATTGAAGAATTCTCACAGACAGCGAAACCAGGAAGTGACGAGCAGGTTTTATAATTCACTTTTTGTAATTTTACAGAAAGTGACATGAAGATTGGGACATACACGTGGGATTAAGGTAGAAACTGAAATATCATAAAAAAATAAAAAATAATTTTTACTATATGGAATTTTTAATGGAGAAATGTGACATTCCACAAATATAAAATTAGTTTTCAGGGGCAGGGAGATTGTTCAGTAGTAATTATGACTTAGTACGCCGTTAAAAACTCAGTTACACATCATTCCACAAGGCTTAACTTTTTCAAGGGCTTTTGCAACGGGATTAGAGCATAAAAAGTGGAAGTTCAGGGCAATTCAAGTGATTTCAAGTTGGTTCCATCTGTGAGGACTGCTACGGCGCACCCTATGTTGGAGTGGGGTATCACTGACAGCAGCTTCAGGATTTCTACATTTACATACACATGTGCAGATTCCAGAAGTTGCTGTCAGTTTTACAGAGTAATGACGGCGAACGCTGACTGTTTCACTGTCATTACAACCGCAAATTACGGGCCATTGTCTTTAATGTTTATAATATTCCGCTGAATGTGTGACTTTTATGAGCAAGACTATTTGATATTTGTAAAAGTTTGCAATTTACCGAACTGCATGAAGCCAGTAGGTGCTTACTTTTTAACTGTTACAGTTTGCTAATCGCTAAAACTTAAAGGTAATCGTACCCACATGTGCCTTTCTTTATCAGTGAGAAAACTAGCATCGATGAAGAAAATTCGACAGTGCCGCTGTTTTGAACGGGTGTGGGGCTTTTATAATTCACTGTTAACTGTTTTGGCAAGATTCTCGACAGATCAGCGAAAATTACCTAGGACATTTTAGCATTGTATAAAAACCAGCATAAATTACATATGGCATAATTTCTTAGAAATTCTGCACTTGAATAATGGCATATACCATAGATTAACCGTAACTATGGTGCAAGTTTTCAGGAAATTCCAAGCCATTCACTGGAAGAATTTCCCTGTTTTTCTTTGCGTAGTACCATGGTACCTTTCATGTTCATTCAATAGACAGATGGGTCCTCGATTTAACAACACATCTAAAAGATGGCACCTCTGAAAATACAGGAATCCCTCAGTACTGCATTGAAGGAAGTAATCATTCAAAATATTTATTATTTTGTATTCATCCTCAGTTTCAAACTCACTTGCATCTTTTAGCATTTACGCCCTTCTCTGATTGTAGTAGTACTGTGTTTTTAATGTATTTTTTAGCTTCTTCTGTGATGCTTTGTTCTGGATTCTGCTTCTCCTCTCTCAGCACTCATATAGCTTGTTTCTGCATTTTCTTATTTTTATCACAAAGTATCCTTTCCCCATTTCTCTCTGCAGGATTTGTGGAGGTTCTTTTTCTTTTACATTTCATATTTAATTTGTGTCCGTGCTGGTCAAAAAAGAGCTATCCAGCCTAATCCGACTTTCCAGCTCTTGGTCCGTAGCTCTGCAGGTTACAGTACTTCAAGTGTACATCCAAGTACTTCTTAAATGTGGTGAGAGTTTCTGCCTCTACCACCCTTTCAGGCAGTGAGTTCCAGACCCCCATTACTCTCTGGGTGAAGAAATTTCCCCTCCAATCCCCTCTAAACCTCCTACCAATTATTTTAAATCTATGATCCATGGTTGTTGACCCCACTGCTAAAGGAAATAGGTGCGTCCTATCCACTCTATCTAGGCCCCTCATAATTTTATACACCTCAATAAGGTCTCCTCTCAACTTCCTCTCTTCCAAAGAAAACAAACACAGCCTATCCAATCTTTCCTCATAGCCAAAATTCTCCAGTCCAGGCAACAGCCTCGTAAATCTCCTCTGTACCCTCTCTGTACTGGCACGGACACAATAGGCCGAATGGCCTCCTTCTATGTTGTAACTCACATCTTTCCTGTAATGTGGTGACCAGAACTGCACACAGTACTCTAGCTATAGCCTAACTAGTGTTTTATACAGTTCAAGCATAACCTCTCTGCTCTTATATTCTATGCCTCGGCTAATAAAGGAAAGTATTCTGTATGCCTTCTTAATCACCTAAACTATCTGACCTGCTTCCTTCAGGGATCTGTGGACATGCACTCCAAGGTCCCTTTGTTTCTCTATACTTCTCAGTGTCTTACCATTTAATGTGTATTCTCTTGCCTTGTTAGCCCTCCCCAAATAGATTACCTCACACTTTGCCGGATTGAATTCAATTTGCCACTGTTCTGCCCACCTGACCAGTTCATTGATATCTTCCTGCAGTCTACAGCTTCTTCATTATCAACCACACAGACAATTTTAGTATCATCTGCAAACTTCTTAAACATATCCCCTACATTCAAGTCTAAATCATTAAGATATATACCACAAAAAGCAAGGGACCTAGTACGCAGCCCTGCGGAACCCCACTGGAAACAGCCTCCCATCAACCATTACCTTTTGCTTCCTGCCTCTGAGCCAATTTTGGATCTAACTTGCCACTTTGCCCTGGATCCCATGGGCTTTTACATTCGTGACCAGTTTGCCATGTGGGACCTTATCAACAGACTTGCTAAAATCCATATACACTACATCAAATGCACTACCGTTATCCTTGCTAAAAATCCGTGTAGACTAAGAATATTAGGAGCAGGAGAAGGCCATACGGCCCTTCGAGCCTGCTCTGCCATTCAATAAGATCTTGGCTGATCTTCGACCTCAAATCCACTTATCGCCTGATCCGTATATCCTTTGATTTCCCCTCGAGTCCAAGGCCTAGAAATTCTGTATCGTCCTGATTGGAGAAGGCACGAAACTTTGTGCCAGGCGTGGAAGTCCCGGCCCACTCAATAAACTTGGGTTACTGCCTCCAGAAGGAAGAGGAGCACTCACTGGATGCACGCCTCAGTAGTACAACGCACTTGGTTATTCCCTCAATTAAAGGGAAGTGCCCTTGTTGCCAACTCTGCAAAATAAGTAGGCACCTACCTGGACCACCGGGGAGCAGTGATGTTACACGATCAGCCCGGCACTCAAGCACACTGCTGGGCTGAGTGATCGCGGCCACAACACCGCGAAGAGACTGCATCAAGAGCGGCAACAAAAAGGTGTGGATTTTTTTTCAGCACTTGGCCACTTCCGGCCGGCCGCCTGATACACGTTCCCCTGTAGCTGTCGCTGTTATTGCTCTGTGCTGCAGGGGGTGAAAGCCAATTTTGCAGCCATGGCACTAAAGGGGTGATGTGCACGGCAATGAAGTCAAAATCTCTGGGCACAGGAGATTGGGGCACAATGCCGTGGAGCCACTGCTAAACTACCGCCCAATATTATGGGACTCGTTAACAGCACCACGCCTGGTTGCAAACACATTTACACACCCGGGAATGCCAACGGGAGGTACAAAGTAGCCCAATTTCTCGCGCAAAAAATATATCCATCAGCATCAACAGCCCTGTTATATGAGTGGACTTGTATTTACTCTGTACAGCCAACAGAGGGCTCATCTCCTGGAGTTCCAAGGGATCCCATTATCCCTTGGGAGCACAGGTATTTAAGGAGGCTTCACAGGTTGGAGAGGATTCTGGAGACCTACAATAAAAGACAAAGGTCGCACTTTACTTTGAGCTCACAGGGTTCAGTCTGACTTTTTCTCCATACACAATAACTGGCGACGAGATACAGATAGTGAACCCAAAGATGCAGAGAACACTGGGCCTCCTGGAGAAATTCTCGGACGGAGATGATTGGGAAACATTTGTGGAGCGACTCGACCAATACTTCGTGGCCTACGAGCTAGATGGGGAAGAGAGTGCTGCCAAACGAAGGGCGATCCTCCTCACCTTCAGTGGGGCACCAACATATGGCCTCATGAAGAATCTGCTCACTCCAGTGAAACCCACAGAGAAATCATATGATGATTTGTGCACACTGGTCCGGGAGCATTTGAACCCGAAGGATGGCGAGGTACCGGTTCTACACCGACAAAAGATCTGAAGGCCAGGAAGTGGCGAGTTATGTCGCCGAGCTAAGATGCCTTGCAGGACATTGCGAATTTGAAG
This sequence comes from Pristiophorus japonicus, assembly GCF_044704955.1. Taxonomy (NCBI): domain Eukaryota; kingdom Metazoa; phylum Chordata; class Chondrichthyes; family Pristiophoridae; genus Pristiophorus; species Pristiophorus japonicus. Next base: position 139,737,958 of record NC_091983.1, on the reverse strand, counting down.
GACATTTGGAGTACATGCTCAGAGACTTTTTCGTACTTGGCATTGGTCACGAAACCATACTTCGCAAACATTTGACAGTAGAGAACCCTACCTTGAGTAAGGCCATAGCGATAACACAGGCGTTCATTACCACGAGTGACAATACAAAGCAAATCTCTCAGCACACAAGTGCTGCTACAAGTACTGTGATCAAAGTGATCTTGTTGTCGAATCAAAACCTACAAGGCAGATCACACATATCTGCAGCTGCATGTCCGCCGATGTCTCAGAGTCCACCTTGTTGGCGCTGCGGGATTGATCATCGTTGCGTATAAGATTCTGACAGGACTGGACAGGTTAGATGCGGGAAGAATGTTCCCGATGTTGGGGAAGTCCAGAACCAGGGGACATAGTCTTAGGATAGGGGGTTGGCCATTTAGGACTGAGATGAGGGGAAACTTCTTCACTCAGAGAGTTGTTAACCTATGAAATTCCCTGCCGCAGAGAGATGTTGATGCCAGTTCATTGGATATATTCAAGAAGGAGTTAGATATGGCCCTTACAGCTAAGGGGATCAAGGGGTATGGAGAGAAAGCAGGAAAGGGGTATTGAAGGAATGATGAGCCATGATCTTATTGAATGACGGTGCAGGCTCGAAGGGCTGAATGACCTACTCCTGCACCTATTTTCTATGTTTCTATGTTTCTATGTTTCTGTTGTGTATGGAGAAAGAGTCAGACTGAACACTGTGAGCTCAAAGTAAGGTGTGACCTTAGTCTTTTATTGCAGGTCTCCAGAGTGTCTCTCCAACCTGTGAAGCCTTCTTAAATATCTGTGCTCCCAAGGGATTATGGAGTCCCTTGGGACTCCGGGGAATGAGCCCTCTGGTGGCTGTACAGTATAAATACAAGTCCACATATATAACAACATTTCCCCCCAAAGTCAATAGTGTAACTATTTACAACGTAAGTCGATCTGGGGCCCTTCTTTCCCTGGCTGATCATCTTGGTGTGAAAGCTGGTGTTGTTGAATCATTTGTTGGGCCCTCGCTGGGCTGCTGTGCAGTTGGCCTTGCTGGGCTGCCTGGTGAGTTGGACCCTGCAGGTCTGCTGTGGATGATGGGTTCTGCTTCGTGGTCAACCGTGGTGCCGGTTGCCACTGGTGTGTGTGTTGGGGATCAAAAAAGGTAGGGTCCAAGGTGGGTTGCTCAGGGTAGTCTGTGAATCGGAGTTTGATTTGGTCCAAGTGTTTCCGGTGAATGAGTCCATTTGAAAGTTTGACCCGAAACACCCTGCTCCTCTCTTTGGCCACGATAGTGCAGGGAAGCCACTTGGGACCTTGTCCATAATTTAATACAAATACAGGATCATTGACTTCAATCTCACGTGACACATTTGCGCTATCATGGGATGCACTTTGTTGAAGCTGCCTGCTCACTACCTGTTCATGTAGATCAGGGTGAACTAACAAGAGACTTGTCTTAAGTGCTCTTTTCATGAGCAGTTCAGCAGGTGGGATCCCAGAGAGTGAGTGGGGTTTCATGTGGTTGCTAAGCAGGACTCAGAATAGGTGAGTCTGCAGTGAGACTTCAGTGACCCTCTTCAAGTCTTGCTTGATGGTTTGCACTGCTCTCTCTGCCTGACCATTAGACGCTGGTTTAAACAGGACAGATGTGACATGTTTGATCCTGTTACGGGTCATGAATTCTTTGAACTCAGCACTGGTAAAACATGGCTCGTTGTCGCTCACCAGGACATCGGGTAAGCCGTGAGTGGCAAACATGGCCCGCAGGCTTTCAGTAGTGGCAGCGGACGTACTAGCCGATATTATCTCACATTCAATCCACTTGGCGTATGTGTCTACAACCACAAGGAACATTTTACCCAAGAACGGGCCTGCATAGTCGACGTGTACCCCAGACCATGGTTTGGAGGGCCATGACCATAAACTTAGCGGCGCCTCCCTGGGTACATTGCTTAACTACAAGCATGTATTACATCTGTGAATGCAGGACTTTAAGTCCGCATCGATGCCGGGCCATCCCACGTGGGATCTGGCTATCGCTTTCATCAGTACGATGCCTGGGTGGGTACTGTGGAGGTCATTGATGAAGTTGTCTCTGCCCTTCTTGGGAACCACTATTCGATTGCCCCACAGAAGGCAGTCTGCCTGTATAGACATTTCATCTTTGCGCCACTGGAACGGCTTTATCTCTTCCTGCATTTCCACTGGGACACTGGACCAGCTCCCATAAAGCACACAGCTTTTTACTGGAGATAATATGGGGTCCTGGCTTGTCCAAATTTTGATCTGCCGGGCAGTGATGGGTGATTGCTCATTCTCAAATGCTTCCATAACCATGGATAGATCTGTGGGCTGTGCCATTTCCACCTCCGTGGTGGGCAATGGCAGCTGACTGAGAGCATCGGCACAGTTTTCTGTGCCTGGCTTGCAGGCCGATGTATTGATATTTATCCCTTTACCTTCAGAAAACAGGGATATAAATGGCTTATGGTCAGTTTCCAATTTGAATTTTAGCCCAATCAGGTATTGATGCATTTTCTTTATCCCATAGACACACGCTAACGCTTCTTTTTCAATCATGTTGTAGGCTCTTTCGGCCTTAGATAGATTCCTGGAAGCATAAGCAATCGTTTACAATTTCCCAAAATCATTAGTTTGTTGCAATACACAGCCGATGCTATATGACGACACATCACATGCTAGTACCAAACGCTTACATGGATCATACAACACAAGCAATTTGTTTGAGCATAACAATTTTCTCGCTTTTACAAAGGCATGTTCTTGGCTTTAGCCACAAACTCATTCGCCACCTTTTCGTAGTAAGACATGCAGTGGTTCTAGCAGAGTGCTGAGACCCAGTAAGAAATTATCAAAGTTGTTCAAGAGTCCCAGAAACAACCACAGCTCTGACATGTTCTGTGGCCTCGGTGCGTGCTCGATTGCCTCTCTCTTCGCGTTGGTGGGCCAGATGCCGTCCGCCGCAATCCTCCTTCCCAAGAACTCCATTTCAGGCGCCAGGATAATGCACATCGAGCGTTTAACCTGAGCCCCACGCGGTTGAGTCAACTAAGAACCTCCTCCAGGTTCTGCAGGTGCTCGACTGTGTTCCAACCTGTTACCAAGGTGTCGTCCTGGAAGACCACGGCATGCGGGACCGACTTCAGAAAACTTTCCATGTTTCTCTGGAATATCGCCGCCACTGATCGGATTCCAAACGGGCATCTGTTATAAACAAAAAGACCTTTGTGCGTCTTGATGCAGGTGAGGGCCTTCGATGATTCCTCCAGTTCCTGCGTCATGTAGGTTGACGTCAGATTCAGCTTCGTGAACGTCTTTCCTCCTGCCAGCGTTGCAAAGAGATTGCCGGCCTTTGGTAATGGGTATTGGTCCTGCAGGGAGAAACGATTGATAGTTATTTTGCAATCACCACAGATTCTGACGGTGCCATCTCCGTTGAGGACTGGAACAATAGGACTGGCCCACTCGCTGAACTCGATCGATGAGATGATGCCCTCTCTTTGTAGGCGGTCTAGCTTGATCTCTACCATTTCTGTCATCATGTACGGTACTGCTCTCACCTTTTGATGGATGGGTCGCGCCCCCGGATCTGCACTTTTGCTCCTTGGAATTTCCCGATGCCTGGTTTGAACAGCGAAGGAAATTTGTTTAAGACGTGGGCACACGAAGTATCATCAGCAGGCGCTAGTTCTCGGATGTCGTCCCAGTTTCAGCGTATCTTTCCCAGCCAGCTCCTGCCGAGTAGCATGGGACCATCGCCCAGTACCACCCAGAGTGGTAGCTTGTGCACCGCTCCATCGTAGGAGACCTTTATGGTAGCACTGCCAATTACAGGAATCAGTTCTTTCGTTTAAGTTCTTAGTTTCGTGTGAACTGGAGTTAAGACTGGCCTTGAGGCCTTGTTGCACCACAACGTTTCGAAAGTCTTTTTGCCCGTGATGGACTGGCTTGCGCCCGTGTCCAGCTCCATTGACACCGGGAGTCCATTTAGTTCAACATTCAGCATTATCGGGGGACAATTCGTGGTGAATGTGTGTACCCCATGTACTTCTGCCTCCTCTATCTGAGGCTCTGTTTCGTCGTGATCCTCCTCTGCAACATGGTGGTTTGCAGGTTTAACAGGCTTAGCAGCTCGCCTGCACACTCATTGGAGGTGTCCCATTGTTCCACAGCCCTTGCAAACGTATCCTTTGAATTGGCATGAATGGAAACGATGATCACCCCCGCAGCGCCAACAAGGTGTTAATGGCCTTGCATTTATCACCCTTGATGGTGGACTCTGAGCAATCTACGGACGTGCAGCTGCAGATATGTGTGACCTGCCCTGTGCGTTACGATTCGAAAACAACATCACTTTGTTCACAGTACTTGTAGCAGCACTTGTGTGCTGAGAGATTTGCTTCGTATTGTCACTGATGGCTATGAACTCCTGGGCTATCGCTATGGCCTTACTCAAGGTTGGGGTCTCTACAGTCAAAAGTTTGCGAAGTATGGTTTCATGGCCAATGCCAGGTATGAAAAAGTCTCTGAGCATGTGCTCCAAGTGTCCTTCAAATTCGCAATGTCCTGCAAGGCGTCTTAGCTCGGTGACATAACTTGCGACTTCTGGCCTTCAGATCTTTTGTCGGTGTAGAACCGGTACCTCACCATCAGAATGCTTTTCTTCGGGTTCAAATGCTCTCGGACCAGTGTGCTCAAAATGTCCTACGTTTTCTCCGTGGGTTTCGTGGAGTGAGCAGATTCTTCATGAGACCATACGTTGGTGCCCCACAGACAGTGAGGAGGGTCATCCTTCATTTGGCAGCGCTCTCTTCCCCATCTAGCTCATTGGCCACAAAGTATTGGTCGAGTCCCTCCACAAATGTTTCCCAATTATCTCCCTCTGAAAATCGCTCCAGGATGTCCATTGTTCTTTGCATCTTTGGGTTCACTATCTGTATCTCGTTGCCAGTTGTTGTGTATGGAGAAAGAGTCAGACTGAACACTGTGAGCTCAAAGTAAAGTATGACCTTTGCCTTTTATTGCAGATCTCCAGAGTGCCTCTCTAACCGGTGAAGCCTTCTTAAATACCTGTGCTCCCAAGGAATTATGGGATCCCTTGGGTCTCCGTGGAATGAGCCCTCTGGTGGCTGTACAGTGTAAATACAAGTCCACATATATAACAGTTTCCATTCATGCCAATTCAAAGAGTACGTTTGCAAGGGCTGTGGAACAATGGGACACTTCCAACGATTATGAAGGCGAGCTGCAAAGCCTGTTAAACCTGCAAACCACCATGTTGCAGAGGAGGACAGATCCATGGAGGAATATGATGAACCAGAGCCTCAGATCGAGGAGGCAGAGGTAGATTGGGTGCACACATTCACCATGAATTGCCCCCTGATAATGCTGAATGTTGAATTAAATGGACTCCCGGTGTCAAAGGAGCTGGACATGAGCGCGAGTCAGTCCATCATGGGCAAAAAGACTTTCGAAAGGTTGTGGTGCAACAAGGACTCAAGAACTCATTTCTGTAATCGGCAGTGATACCATAAATGTCTCCTACAATGGAACGGTGCACAAGCTACCACTCTGAATGGTACCGGGCGATAGTCCCACGCTGCTTGGCAAGAGCTGGCTGGGAAAGATACGCTAGAACTGGGACGACGTCCGAGCGCTATTGCCCGCTGCCGAAACTTCATGTGCCCAGGACTTAAACAAATTTCCTTCGCTGTTCGAACCAGGCATTGGGAAATTCCAAGGAGCAAAAGTGCAGATCCACCTAATTCCTGGGGCGCGACCCATTCATCACAAGGCGAGAGCAGTACCGTACATGATGAGAGAAAGGGTAGAGATCGAGCTAGACCGGCTGCAAAGAGAGAGCATCATTTCACCAATTGAGTTCAGCGAGTGGGCCAGTCCTATTGTCTCAGTCCTCAACAGAGACGGCACCATCAGAATCTGTGGTGATTGCAAAATAATTATCAATCGTTTCTCCCTGCAGGACCAATACCCATTACCAAAGGTCAACGATCTCTTTGCAATGCTGGCGGGAGGAAAGACGTTCACGAAGCTGGATCTGACGTCAGCCTACATGACGCAGGAACTGGAGGAATCATCGAAGGCCCTCACCTGCATCAAGGCACACAAAGGTCTTTTTGTTTATAACAGATGCCCGTTTGGCATCCGATCAGTGGCGGCGATATTCCAGAGAAACATGGAAAGTTTTCTGAAGTCGGTCCCGCACACCGTAGTCTTCCAGGATGACACCTTGGTAACAGGTCGGAACACAGTCGAGCACCTGCAGAACTTGGAGGAGGTTCTTAGTCGACTCAACTGCGTGGGGCTCAAGTTAAAATGCTCGAAGTGCGTTTTCCTGGTGCCTGAAGTGGAGTTCTTGGGAAGGAGGATTGCGGCAGATGGCATCAGGCCCACCAACACAAAGATGGAGGCAATCGAGAATGCACCAAGGCCACAGAATGTGACAGAGCTGCGGTCGTTTCTGGGACTCTTGAACAACTTTGGTAACTTCTTACCGGGTCTCAGCACACTGTTAGAACCACTACATGTCTTACTATGAAAAGGTGGTGAATGAGTTTGGGGCAAAAGCCAAGAAAATGCCTTTGTAAAAGCGAGAAAATAGTTATGCTCAAACAAATTGCTTGTGTTGTATGATCCATGTAAGCGTTTGGTACTAGCATGTGATGCATCATCATATGGCGTCGGGTGTGTATTGTAACAGGCTAATGATTTCGGGAAACTGCAACCGGTTGCTTATGCAGCCAGGAGTCTGTCTAAGGCTGAGAGAGCTTACAGCATGATTGAAAAAGAAGCGTTAGTGTGTGTCTATGGGGTAAAGAAAATGCATCAATACCTGTTTGGGCTAGAATTGGAAACTGACCATAAGCCACTTATATCCCTGTTTTCCGAGAGTAAAGGGATAAATATCAATGCATCGGCCTGCATCCAGAGATGGGCGCTCACGTTGTCCGTATACAACTACGCCATCCACCACAGGCCAGGCACAGAAAACTGCACCGATGCTCTCAGTAGGCTGCTATTGCCCACCACGGGGATGGAAATGGTGCAGCCCACAGATCGAGCCATGGTTATGGAAACATTTGAGAGTGAGCAATCACCCATCACTGCCCGGCAGATCAAAACCTGGACAAGCCAGGACCCCTTATTCTCTCTAGTCAAAAGCTGCATGCTTCACGGGAGCTGGTCCAGTGTCCCAGTGGAAATGCAGGAAGAGATAAAGCCATTCCAGTGGCGCAAAGATGAAATGTCTATACAAGCAGACTGCCTTCTGTGAGGCAATCGAATAGTGGTCCACAAGAAGGGCAGGGACACCTTCATCAATGACCTCCACAGTACCCACCCAGGCATCGTAACGATGAAAGCGATAGCCAGATCCCACGTGTGGTGGCCCGGTATTGATGTGAACTTAGAGTCCTGCATTCACAGATGTAATACATGCTCGCAGTTAAGCAATGTACCCAGGGAGGTGCCGCTAAGTTTATGGTCTTGGCCCTCCAAACCGTGGTCTGGGGTACATGTCGACTGTGCAGGCCCGTTCTTGGGTAAAATGTTCCTTATGGTTGTAGACGCTTATCCAAGTGGATTGAATGTGAGATAATGTCGGCTAGCACGTCCGCTGCCACTACTGAAAGCCTGCGGGCCATGTTTGCCATTCACGGCTTACCCGATGTCCTGGTGAGCGACAACGGGCCATGTTTTACCAGTGCTGAATTCAAAGAATTCATGACCCGTAACGGGATCAAACATGTCACATCTGCCCCGTTTAAACCAGCGTCCAATGGTCAGGCAGAGAGAGCAGTGCGAACCATCATCAAGGCTTGAAGAGGGTAACTGAAAGCTCACTGCAGACTTGCCTATCCCGAGTCCTGCTTAGCTACCGCACGAGACCCCACTCGCTCACTGGGATCCCAACTGCTGAACTGCTCATGAAAAGAGCATTAAGCCAAGGCTCTCTTAAGTGCACCCTGATCTACATGAATAGATAGAGAGCAGATGGCTTCTACAAAGTACATACCATGATAGCGCAAATGTGTCACGTGAGATTGAAACCAATGATCCTGTATTTGTATTAAATTATGGACAAGTGGCTTCCCGGCACTGTCGTGGCCAAAGAGGGGAGCAGGGTGTTTTAGGTCAAACTTTCAAATGGACTTATTCATCGGAAACACTTGGACCAAATCAAACTCAGATTCACGGACTATCCTGAACAACCCACCTTGGACCCTACCTTTTTTGATCCCCCAACATACACACCAGTGGCAACCAGCACCACGGTTGACCACAAAGCAGAACCCATCATCCACAGCAGCCCAGCAGGACCCAACACACCAGGCAGCCCAGCAAGGCCAGCTGCACAGCAGCCCAGCGAGGGCCCAACAACTGATTCAACAGCACCGGCTTTCACACCGAGACGATCAACCAGGGTAAGAAGGGCCCCAGATTGACTCACATTGTAAATAGTCACACTATTGACTTTGCGGGCGTGTGATGTTATATATGCGGACTTGTATTTAATTTGCACAGCCTCCAGAGGGCTCATCCCCTGGAGTCCCAAGGGATCCTGTAATCCCTTGGGAACACAGGTATTTAAGAAGGTTTCACAGGTTGGAGAGGACTAAGGAGACCTGCAATAAAAGACCAAGATTACACTTTACTTTGAGTTCACAGTGTTCAGTCTGACTCTTTCTCCATACATAATAAGTCCTTTCGGCTTAGAGAATTCCAAAGCTTCACAACCCTCTAAGTGAAGAAATTCCTCCTCATCACAGTCTTAAATGGCTGACCCTTTATCCTGAGATTATGACCCCTAGTTCTGGACTCTCCAGCCAGGGGAAACATCCTCTCAGCATCTTCCCTGTCAATCCCCCTCAGAATCTTATATGTTTCAATGATATCACATCTCATTCTTCTTAATCTCAGAGAGTATAGGCCCAATCTATACAATCTCTCCTCATAGGACAGCCCTCTCATCCCAGGGATCAATCCATTGCACCGCCTCTAAGGCAAGTATGTCCTTTCTCAGATAAGGAGACCAAAACTGTGCACAGTACTCCAGGTATGGTCTCACCAAAGCCTGTACAATTGTAGCAAGACTTTCTTACTCTTGTCCTCCAACCCCCTTGCCATGTGCCTTCCTAATTGCTTGATGTACCTGCATGTTAATTTTGTGTTTCCTGTATGAGGACACCTAAATCTCTTTGAACACTAAATTTCATAGTTTCTCACCATTTCAAAAATATTATTTTTTCTATTCTTCCTACCAGAGTGAATAGTCTCACATTTCCCCACATTATACTCCATAAGTGTCCTGTAACCACTTCCTTAATAATGGATGCCAGCATTTTCCCGATGACTGATGTCAGGCTAAATGGACTGTAATTCCTTGTTTTCTCTCTCCCTCCCTTTCTTGAATGGTGGGATTGCATTTGCTACCTTCCAAACCGCTGGAACTGTTCTAGAATCTGGGGAGTTTTGGAAGTTCACAACCAATGCGTCCACTATCTCTGCAGCCATCTACTTTAGAACCCTAGGATGTAGACCATCACATCCAGGGGATTTGTCAGCTTTAAGTCCCATTAGTTTCTCAAATATTTTTTCTCTACTGATATTAATTACTTTAAGTTCTTCATTCTTATTAGCCCTTTGGTTTCCCTCTATTTTTGGGTATGACTACATCAAACGCACTGCCTTCATCAACTCTCCTTGTTACCTCCTCAAAAAATTCAATCAAGTTAATCGGACACGATCTTCCCTTACAAATCATTGCTGGCTGTCCTTGATTAATCTGTGCCTTTTTCTAAGTGATGATCAATAACGTCCCTCAGAATTTTTTCCAATAATTTGCTTACCACCAAAGTTAAGCTGACTGGCCTGTAATTACTTGGTATATCCATTGCTCCCTTTTTAAACAACGTTTGTTCATTTAGAGTCAAGTGAGGTAACATTCAACTGTTGTGGGAGTGCAAAATAGGCACTGTTAGATTGACCATCCATTAGAAACGCCACCCAATTTTCCAATGCTTGAAGTCAATAGAAAGGAAATTCAGGCAGGGTATACAACAGGTGGCCGATCTGTTAACAATTTGCGTGCCACCAAAGTTGAGTTTAACCCTCATGTTTGTTTAGGAATGTATTTATCCTGTATATTCATCATTATACCATTAAAGGTGCTCCACTTGTCCTCTATTGAAGTTATGTTGAGCAACCTACTTGTATTAGTTGTTCTATACCTGGCTCTTCTTGGTTATATCTGACTTCCAGGCCATGCTGAACTTGATCATTCTGAGGTTGCTATTCCCCAGGAATGCTATGACTTCTGGATCAGTAATACATACAAGGTCAAGATGAGCATTGCCTATTGTGGCTTCCTTGTAAAACTGGGTCATGATTTTTTTTTAACAGGTAAGGAAAATCCTGAAGCAAAACTTGGTGTTGTACTGACTGCAAGAGTGCACCCTGGGGAAACTCAATCCAGCTGGATGATGAAAGGCATTCTAGATTTTCTGATATCTGATGAGCCTACAGCAAAGGTAGAGATTAAACAAGATGGCCTGTCAAATGTTGCATTTTTACATCTAGTTTATCAAAGCTGCTATCACATTACAACCAGTAATTAATTTGGAGCTCATGTGCTCTTTTCATTGTGTCTAATCACTCATAAGTCCTTCGTATATTTGAATTCCTTCCTTTGGCCTTTTTATTTTCATAGTAGAACCATTCAATCACTTCAGTCAGCTCACTTCTGCAAGATATAACATTTACTTCAAGAACATTTGTGCACAACTCAAAGTGATTATTTTTTCTCTCTAACAACATGTTGTGCAGTACAAATGAAATCATTTTGTGCACTTTATTTAGCATTTCTGATTTTGCTGTCGAGCCCAGAGATCAACCATTGCCATTAAAAGATAAAAAGAAAAAGGAAGAAAATTAAAATAAGAGATGAAAGCAAAGATTAAAAGGGAGCATATTTAACTGAGCATTAAGACAATACAGTCTTTTTATGAAAATATCCTGAAATCCGACCAGAAGTTATAAAATGGCTGAACTGAGGTCAGAAAAAGTCCTTGAAAGTCAATACTTTACTGTAAATCCATCATTCGTAGCCCAGCCACCCATTGCTGATTTGGTGCCAGTGCTAACTAATGAGCTGTGCTGTCCTTACAAACCCCACAGCCGGTTAGGCTGAGAGCTGGCACAGCTAATGCTGAGTTGGTTGTGGTTGGACAGGTCAAATATGATATGAGCTGACAGCAGCACTGTGTGAGAGGTAGATAGCAAGTACCATTAGTCAGCCAGCCTGATAGTGAAATGCTGTTAGTGCAAGGCAATGAAGTGCACCAACTAGAAAAAAGGCAACAGTGAGAACATAAACAGACCAATGAATGGAACAATTAGCTTTTCAAATGTTTGAGTTGATCATTATTTGAAATGTTTTATGATTTACCTGCATGCTTCAAGTAGCTGGATGTATTTTATTGAAATAACAAATTGAACCATGCCTGTATTTTTAGCTGACGAAAGAACTAGCAGCAACTCTGGTGTGCAAGTTTATCCAAACATGGTGTCACCTAATCCCTACTTTCTAATTGATCTCATCTTCTATTTTACTTTTTGACCTTGGTAGTGTGCTATTTTGTGAGTCATGATCCTCATTTTGATTTCTCAATTAAAAAAAAACTGTTTATTAAAATCCAAACATAAGCAGCGAAATTACAGTACTACGCTACCGTTTTCTGAACATAAAATTCAATACTTATTCATCCAGTGGTACCCAGTTACTTTGTTTCCAATATTCATCTTCCCAAGAATCAGACGGTAGGTTCCAGGTCTCAGAAATCTGGTGGAAACTATGTTATTTCTAACTAAGGAAAAAGAGATCAGTATATTAAAGTGCATACAAAATATACATTTTCTTAGAGATGGAGGATATCATCTCTCTGTTTCATCGCCCCCAAAAAATTGCCAGACAAACTATTTTCCGGAAATGACATTGATCCTGTCCCCGTTAACTCTGGGATTGACCAGGATTTCTCAGAATTTGAATTAATTTATAAACCTTTTCTTTGTCATCAACTGCTAATTGTGTCATTAAACACTATTGACACCTTCTTTGGAAAAGCAGTTATTCTCATCTTCCCCAAAATTAATGGGGCGACTTTCTGCTTAGCAGAAACCCAGCGGGTGGACAGTTAAAATCGTCCAGATCCCGCTGACCATGATTTTTCGCAGGCTTCCGGATGACCCACTTAGACCCTTTAAATATGCCGATTCAGGTCCATCATGGTCCTCGACCACAATTTGAATTCAGCTTAAGCAGGGAGTAAGTCATGACAAGGGAAATAAAAATGAAATAATTTTCTGGAAGCTTTATTTATGGGCTAATTTTTATAAGTAATAATTAATATCTTATTTTAATATAGTGTATTTTAAGTTGTGTTCTAACCAGAACCAAAATATTTTTTCTGCAGGAGCTGCGACAAAGATGCATCTTTAAAATCATTCCTATGCTGAATCCAGATGGAGTGATAGTAGGAAATTATAGGTAAAGCGTTCTGATTAATTACATCACAAAATTTTTAATTCTTTACTATTGAGTCCTTCAGTATTATAAATAGAGACATAGTGCATTCACTGGCATCTTTCAGTTCTCACTGCCAACATGTACTCAAAAAACCTAATCCCAAGATGATTGCAGAAAGGGCCATCTGAGTGACATCGTTGATGGTTCCATAATCTCCCTTCATAATTTATGGGGCAATTCAGTAAAATATATTTACCTTGAATATCTTTCAAAATATGTATATTTCAATTGGGCAATATGAAGCCATCAGTTTCCAGCTGTCTACTTTTTCCTTACTGTTAGGCTCATGAAGGGGTCTCCTTAGAGTAATTTGTTGCTATGTTAAAGAGACAATGGCCTAGAAATTGGACATCACTAAAACCTGCGATTCCACCGCGGGCCTGTATTAACGGCCGCTGAAATTGATGTCGCTGGCAGGACCAGTAAATTGCCACTGGTGGCTAATTAACATTAGCTCAGCGCTAAACTTACCATGCAAGGCCGTTTTGGTGGCATTAGTCCCAGCAGGAGGCCCCAAAGTAGCGTGGCTGTAGCGTCATAGGGGACCTCATAGAAACGTTTAAAATTCTGATGGGTTTAGACAGGTTAGATGCAGGAAGAATGTTCCCAATGTTGGGGAAGTCCAGAACCAAGGGTCACAGTCTAAGGATAAGGGGTAAGCCATTTAGGACCGAGATGAGGAGAAACTTCTTCACCCAGAGAGTGGTGAACCTGTGGAATTCTCTACCACAGAAAGTTGTTGAGGCCAATTCACTAAATATATTCAAAAAGGAGTTAGATGAAGTCCTTACTACTAGGGGAATCAAGGGGTATGGCGAGAAAGCAGGAATGGGGTACTGAAGTTGCATGTTCAGCCATGAACTCATTGAATGGCGGTGCGGGCTAGAAGGGCCGAATGGCCTACTCCTGCACCTATTTTCTATGTTTCTATGTTTCTATGTCATTGCAGTAAAAACAGTCTTCTCTTAAAGTAAGTCTGTCATTTCAGGGGAACTGCATTTGAAATGAAAGAAATAAAAATCATGTAAAATTAGGCAGCTTTTAGCCCTTGCAGCTCAACTGCCTTCTGAAAGAAAATTAACATTAAAAAGAATTCCCAACTACAGGTCTTCAACTCTTAAAGCTGAATTGCCTCCTGCACCTAGAAAAATGCTAATAATGCTTTAGCACTAACACAAATAGCTCAGCAAGCCAGGGAAGGGCCATCCATGCTCTTGCACGCAGCACACCAGCTTTGTGCAGGGGGTCAACAGGGGGTCAACAGGGGGTCGCCCCCACGGCCTGGCTCCAATTCTCAAAAAAGCTTCATGACCTCAGGCCAGTGGTCAAGGTCAGTGAATGTATCTTCAAAAGCCGTCTCCTACCAACTGCACCACTAGCCTCACACACTTCTCCATGCACAACTCCTCCCCGCAATCACTCACCCACCAACAATCTGTACCAAATGCGAACCTCCCATTCCTAGCTTCACCTCACCTACTTGGAGGAGACGGTGCTAGCCATTCTTGGCAGGGGCGTGGCTGAGCCCTTGGCCAGCGGTGGGGCTAAAAGGATACAAAATGCTGGTATCCTCATAACATAATCCTCCTTCTCGCATGCACCTTTTGCTTTTCCACCCTCCCCTCATCACAACTCCACCCTCCCCTCACCCAACTCTCCCCATTCCTCTGGCAACTTCTCCTCCTTTGAGCATCTTACCTTGTTCTACCTTTCACGTTTCATTTTAAGATCCTTATTCTATACCGCCCACCAATTTTCTCAATGAGATGTTTTCTCTGCTTTCCTCCCTCTGCCTTTGCACCAAGCGACTTCCCATCCTCGGTGATTTCAACCTCCATCTCAACTCATCTTGCTCCCTCTCCTCTGATTTCACTGCCCTCCTTTCCTCCCTTAATCTCTCCTTTCATGTCAACTCCCCCACCCATGTACACGGCCATCCCTCGGTCTTATCATCTCATGTGGCCTCGCTATCCCTTCCCCTACCATCACCAATAAGACAATCAGCAACCATTTCCTTGTATCGCTCTGTACCTATATTCCCCTTCCACTTCCTAAACCCACCATTTTTTACATCTACCCCTGGAAAAAAAACTCTCCTTCAAGTCCCTTACCACTGCACTTTCTAATTCCCTACTATGGCCTACTACGCTCCATGACATCTCTGCAGCTACTGACTTACTAAATCACATCCTGTCCACCAGTCTTGATGCCTTTGTCCCCACTAAAATCATTACACTCTCTCACCCTTAGTCGTTCCCCCTGGTAGATCCCTCATCTCCACACCCTTAAATCCAAGGGACTATGGGCTAGAACCTCCTCTTTTTTTGCCTGCTTAACGGCCACTTAACGTCGATTTTACTGCTGAAATGATGTACAACGCCCATATATAGCCCATTCTGGCACAAAATGGAAACTGACGGGCTTTTCTAGGAGACCTATCGCCGAGCGTTATTTTCCCAATGGGTTTAACGGCGAGAAAAAATATTACCGCCCGCGCACTTTTTTGGGGGGGAATCAGCAGGATGGGTGAATTCAATGCCCATAATATCGGCCAGCGTTACTTTCCGCGCGGAGTTTACGCCGAGATTCAATATTAACGTCCGCCCATTGTTTTTTGTCATAAAGAGCAATTTTACCCAAACTAACGGTCATGGACATCGCCCATCGTTAATTTCACCACCTCGCACACATATCACCCACAATATCGCTCGCTCAAAAAAAGGCCCACAAAAAGTGGAACTAACCGGAACGAATCACAGCATTATGGACGCCATATTGTAGATTACATGTCGGGTCCTTTAAAAGGCTGCTGTGCTTCAACCTCGGAGGAGTTCAGATGTACTCTGCAGGTCATTGGAGTTGATGTGAACATCTCTAAAAACATCTTGACTACACTGTGACTGATTGGAATTGAAGAGGTGTGCTCGTTGGGACATTCCTTGTTTGTGTACAATCGGTGGCAAACAGAGAACTACTGCAATGGGGCCTGTCCTTTCTCACCCTTACTTGGTGACCAAATACATGCATCAGAGGCGACATCACCGAAGGAACACTACATTGCATTATGTGCCCAATGAACGAAGTGACAGACAGATGAGGAGGACCAGAAGTTACATCTCCCGCAAGTACAAGGAGAAGCATTCTTACCTTGACTTGCCTGATACCACCTGCCTTCGGAGACTGCGCTTCCACAAAGAGATTCTCACTGAGATATGCCAGCTGATAAGGGCAGACTTGCAGCCTGCCAGCACCATCAGAACTGCACTGTCCGTTGAGGTCAAAGTCACCGTGGCACTGTCGTTCTATGCCTCGGGCTCTTTTCAGACCACAGCTGGCGACATTTGCAGACTGTCTCAGCATGCCACACATCGCTGCATTAGACAGGTTACTGAAGCCCTGTATGCATGCAGGAGGGACTTGATCAGCTTCCCTATGACCAGGAGCCACAGAGTGAGAGGGCTCTAGGTTTCTCCAGAATTGCAAACTTCCCCAAGGTACAGGGAGCAATAGACAGTACTCACATCACGATGCAGGCCATTTTTCAGGATGCTGAGATTTTCAGGAACCGCAAGGGATTCCACTCCCTGAATGTCCAACTGGTTGTCAACCTCCAGCAAATTATATTGGCAATGAATGCTCAATTTCTGGGCAGCGTCCATGATGTACACATCCTGCGTGAGAGCACTGTATCTGACTTGTTTAACAATGAGTCACAAGGTCAATGTTGGATGCTTGGGGACAAAGGATATGGCCTCGTCACCTGGCTAATGACCCCCCTGCGAGACACCCACACCGAGGCCAAGAGGTGATACAATGAGAGGCACAGCGCAACTCATTGGTGTGCTGAAGCAGCGCTTCAGATGCCTGGACCACTCAGGAGATGAACTCCAATACCATCCTGAGCAGGTAGCTCAATTCATGGTGGCGTGCTCCATGCTACACAATTTGGCTATCAGGAGGGGACAAGAATTGCCTGATGAGTCTGACAGTCCACCTCACCAGAGAGAGGAACAGGAGGGCGAGGAGGCAGACGCTGACATTGGCCCAGACAATCAGGCTAACACTGAAGCTATGCCCCTGCTCCCCTATAAACCGCATGAAAGGGCCCATGGCGGCATGATAGCTGCAAGAGCCTTATGTCAGGAGCTCATCAATGATCACTTTGCCTGAAAGAATGTTGGTGTTATTTCCAAGGCTGACACACTGTTGGGTGTGCAGGTCATACATCAATGGTGGGCATCATCTTGGTGACAGTGAAAGTTAACATTGATTGAAGTTAAGTGTGATTATACCCACTGATGTTAAGGAATCACCAACGTGTAATGGTGCAGCTATCTGAGCCAATGAGCTGCATGGGAACCTGGGAACTAGCATGTCCTCACGCACCGGTCACTGCATCGATAAGGCATCTAATGTACTTGTCACACTATGGACTGCTTGGATTGTCTCCTTCCTTCTGCTTCCTCCTCCTCTGCTTCTTTCTCTTCTGCGTTGTCATCTTCTGTGTCTTCCTCTTCCCACTGTGAGCGTATGTTGGAATTCTGAAATAAAAGCAGAAAATGTTGGAAATACTCAGCAGGTGAGGCAGCATCTGGACCTGAGATGTGAACTCTGTTTCTCTTTCCATGGATGCTGCCTGACCTGCTGAGTATTTCCAGCATTTTCTGTCCTCTCAGCGGCCTTGCAAGCATCCAGCACCACTCCCTCGACATTTTAAAAACTTTTAACACGTATTGCACCAAGTCACTACTTTAATAAAATAAATTAAAAATCCATTCCAAAAGCTTACCTGTAAACGTAACCTGAAAGATGTGTGTGTCTCTTCAAGAAGTGCTGACAGCGTTTCTGTCAGTTCGCTGCACACTCGCTTTGCAGCATGAGCTTAGGACCCAGCAGAAAGGTTCAACTTCGCGAACTGACATTAAGACGGCGTGCATATCACGCTCTCGATATTTAAAACTTCAGGGCCAATGCTGCTATCGGCTGCGCTAATGCCCTCACCAAAAGGGCAGCCACCAAGTCCCGCACCAGAGATGGGAGCCAGAGTGGTGGCCATAATTTTTTGGCAGGATAGTGGCACTAACTCGCAGGGAATTTCTGGGCCAACATTTTTGGACCAACCTACTATCATTCTCATCATGAAGGCATCATGTCCAAACAACGTAATAACAATTTCACAACCAAGCAACATTGTTCACCAACACTTGTTGGGTGTTTGGCCAACTAAATTGCCTGAAACCAATTTTCTGCTCCCACTCTGCTGCCATAAAGCTGAAAGTGCAGCAAAAAAAACATTTATAAATGTTAGCAGGGTTTCCACTGTACTTCTGGTTAAATTACAGTGGCACCAAGGAAATATTTGGCCTGTGTCACCTGATTGGGTGTACTATACCTGGAAGCTGTTAGAAAACAGACATGATTGAGAATGAACGCACAGTCAAACACTCAAGTGGAGCTAAACACTTTCTCCCTTCAATGTGCAATATTCTTCATTTTAAGCAGGTGTGAATGGTCTGAACCAGGGAATGTTTTGAAAGACAGAATGAAGTGGAAAAACAAGATTCAATAGTGGCTAAAGTTGTGATTGAATGGTCAGAATGAAAAGCTGTCTATATTGTATCAAGGAATTCAATGGCCCGGATTTTAGTTATAACGATGGCGAAATTGTCAGCGTTCGGAGGACACAAAAAATCTGCAAAAGGACATAGACAGGCTAAGTGAGTGGGCAAAATTTTGGCAGATGGAGTATAATGTTGGAAAGTGTGAGGTCATGCACGTTGGCAGAAAAAAAATCAAAGAGCAAGTTATTATTTAAATGGAGGAAGATTGCAAAGTGCCGCAGTACAGCGGGACCTGGGGGTACTTGAGCATGAAACACAAAAGGAAAGTATGCAGGTACAGCAAGTGATCAGGAAGGTCAATAATACCTTGGCCTTTATTCCAAAGGAGATGGAGTATAAGAGCAGAGAAGTCTTGCTATAGCTATATAAGGTATTGGTAAGGCCACACCTGGACTACTGCGTGCAGTTTTGGTTTCCATATTTAAGAAAGGATATACTTGCTTTGGAGACAGTTCAGAGAAGGTTCATTAGACTGATTCCGGGGATGAGGGGGTTGACTTATGAGGAAAGGTTGAGTAGGTTGGGCCTCTACTCATTGGAATTCAGGAGAATGAGAGGTGATCTTATCAAAACATATAAAATTATGAGGGGGCTTGACAAGGTGGATGCAGAGATGATGGTTCCACTGGTGGGGGAGACTAGAACTAGAGGGCACGAGCTTAGAATAAGGAGCGGCCCATTTAAAACAGATGAGGAGAAATTTCTTCTCTCAGACGGTTGTAAATCTGTGGAATTCGCTGCCTCAGAGAGCTGTGGAAACTGGGACATTGAATAAATTTAAGACAGAAATAGGCAGTTTCTTAAACGATAAGGGAATAAGGGGTTCTGGAGAGCAGGCGGGGAAGTGGAGCTGAGTCCATGATCAGATCAGCCATGATCTTATTGAATGGTGGAGCAAGCTCGAGGGGCCGTATGGCCTCCTGCTGTTTCTATTCCTTATGTTCTTATGTTCATCATCATTATTCTATGAAACTGACAGAAACGTCTGGCTTCCACACAAGCACAGTTAAATGTGGAAATCTAGAAGTTGCTGTCAGTGGTTCACCTCTACAGTCTGCACTGTTGAAGTCCTTGCAGATGGAAATTTTACAAATCACTTGAATTGACATGAACTTCCATTTTTTACACTCCAGTCTCACTATAAACCTCCCACCCCAAAAAAAGGTACCCCTTGTTGAATGGCGTATACCTGGGTTTTTAACAGCATACTGTCATAATTATTGATGAAAAACCTTTCTGGCCATGAAAAACTAATATTTGTGGACTGTTAAATTTCTTCAATATGATAAAAAAATCAAGATTTTAAAAATAATTTTTAAAACTATTTTTTTAAGTTTGTTTATGATATTTCAGCTTCTTCCTTAATCCCAGGAATATATCCCAATCCATATTTTGGTCTCTGTAAAATTATTAAAAAGTGAAGGATAATCAGTGCTTTTTACTTCCTGGTTTGCTGTCTGTGAGAATGTTTAATGGAATTGGCTGCTTAGCCTGATTAATGACATCACTGTTGCTGGACACCAGAGATCCCCTATAGGTGATGCCAGAATTAAATTAATGTTGGGAATGGTGAAATCCATGCCACAGAGATCGCTAGATCTTTGTGGGCAGCTTTCTTTGAGCACCAGCTAACCGCAAACTCTGGGCCAATGAGTAGGCTGATTAAAGGACTCAAGCTTCAATCCCACTGTTCAGTTACTCTGCTTTTTATTCTCTATAGTATACATTTAACCATCAATCATTATTTAATCAGAATAATATACTAACTACAGGAGGCTGGTTAATTGATAAAAGTTTTTAAATGTTTCTACTTATTATGCTGCAGTTGACAAAGAATTTAAACTAGCAATTTGTAAAATTGAACTTTTCTGGCTAAGCTATTACATATCATAACTGTTATTTACAGCATGTGTTCTCTTCATCCTAGATGCTCTCTTTCTGCTAGAGACCTCAATCGGAACTATCGACATCCAAAGCGGGAACTCTTCCCTACTGTATGGCACACTAAAAAAATGGTGGAGGAACTACAGAAAGACCATTACGTGAGCTGTGGCTGATAGAGCTGAGAGACCGTAGCATAAATAGTTTGCAGAAACATATGAAACTCTCATATTAATAATTTATTTCCCCAACTGTTTGGCTTTCCACTTCTCCCTCCTTTAGATCCTTACCATGCCACCCACTAATCCCTGGGCAATTGGATGGAAGAAAGGCTGCTCCCTATCCCTTGATGCCTTATATTCCAACTTCTCTCCTTGTAGGGAAAATATCACCACTTTTCAGCTCTCCTCCTGTGGCTTTGACAAAACTGAAAGCATGCTGTGTTGAAAATCATAAATCTGAACCTGCATCCTAAAATGAAAGGAAAACTTATCACGGCTCTGAGGAATGTCTCAAATTGCTTCAAATATCATGAATTACTTTGCGGTGCAGTGACTTGTTATGTAGGCAAAACATGGCAGCCATTTGGCACATAACAATGAGGTTGGCCAGGATATCAGGAGAACTCTCTGTTCTTTTCTGAATTGAGTCATGGGGTCTTGAACCTTAATCAGCAGGCAGGGCCCCAGGTTATCATGTCATCCAATGGATGGCACCTTCAATAATGCAACATTTTATTGTACTGGGCAGTCAACATAGTTTATGTACTAAAGTCATACAGCATAAAACTTGGTGGAGTTTGAACCCAGAATGTTCTGACTCGGAGGCAAGAATGCTACCAGATAAAACAAGCTGACGTACACATCCTGCTACCCTACAATGCAACATAATGATACCATTTGGCAATATAACACTTTTAATTTATTTATTGCCATTTCAGAATGTATGTAAGGTTTAATAATTCTTAAAATTAAAATGCTAACAAGCAACTTTTACACTACATAAAATTACAAATGTTCAGTCAATTAATATACTGCTCATTGATTTAATAATTTAATGTTTTGTATATATGTAACTGGATGGTGTAGTGACCTTCTACTTCTGCGAACTGATTTCAAAATCCACTCTTATTTGATGGGATTGGACTCTCCTCTGCCTGCTGTCTGTAAGAGTCTTATGTGAAAGGCATTTGAGAAGTTTCAACTCAGTTCCTAGTGGGCATGGGTTGCAGCACAAAATTATCCATAGAAAGGCACTAAATTGGCAATTTCACTCGAAAAGGCATAATCATTGTTGATGAGGGAAATGAAAACAAAAATCACACCCCAGCCTGCGAGTGCGGGTTTGGAGGCAGGCCCACTGTAAAAATGGCTTTGATTGACAGTGGGTCAGGATCCCACTCTGAACCTGCCTCCATGTGAGTTTATCAACTGTCAGGTCGGCGTTTGGATTGCAGGCCCAACAACAGGTGGCAGGACAGGTAATTAACATCATTAAAACGTACTTAAATGCTATTTAAGAGGATTAAAAGCAGGCACTTACAATTTTACAAACCTTTTGATGGCTTTGCGTCCCTCGGGTTTCTATGACTCCATTACTTTCAATAAGTGACAGCTGCAAAAGTGGTATAAAAGGTACCATTTCACAGCTGTTCACTTCTCAATGTCAGAAGCTGCAGACTTGAGTATTAGAAAGAGTATTTTGAGCCTTATATACGATGGAGTTGTTTGTAAGAAACTTTCTAACTAGTGCCAGATTGGTTCTGCCAACTCAACTGGATCTGGAAGAAGAACAACCAAGATGGGGACGATTTATGCTCTCTCATCTTGGTCCTCGGAGTCTGATGAGGAACAGCTGCAGCAGCAGCAGAACCAGCCAAACCAGCAGTAGGAGCAACAACAGCAGGAGTGCCAACCTTCCCCTGAGCCAGCTCATGCTGCACAGGGCAGAAGGCATCATTGCATAGATGAGCCACGCTGGTGCCCAAAATTCTGAGTCCCACAATCCACCACCGAAGTGTGACAGGGTGACCTTTGGAGTGTCCTATGACCCTAACATTGTGATCATTAAACATCCCGGGCCCAGTTCATTTTAATATTGCTGGACAGGTCAAAGATAAAAGTCCTGCCAGCAATTGGTGACATGTTGGGGAGGCCCAAAAAACTCAAGGGGGGTGGGGGCAAGGATTTGCTATGATGCAGCATCAACATTTAAAGCGTGACTATCCTTAAAGATGATACTGTCGACAAGGAGAAGAGAAAATGGCACCAGGAAAAATAACCAAATGAAGATCTGAAAATTTCACCAAGAGTGATGTCTACATCTAATAACTAAAGTTAGGCAGAGGAGGGAAAGCATTGTGGATGTGAGCGACAAGGGACCAAAGAACACAGCACATGTGGAAGGAAGAGCATAGGCAGTGATTGGCAACTCCCTAATCCCAGTTCCCCTCTTTAATGAAGGAAGAAGCTTAATTACCTCACAAGGTCAGCAAAGGTAAGTGTTATGGCTGCAAGTGCCATTAATATATATTTGAGACATGTCAGATAGTAGACCAATATTTACCCAAGTATGCATTCACAAACCTAAAGGTTTCCCTTTGAGCACTAAATGAATGTAGTAACACCTGTACATGGAAGACTTCAATCAAATGGTTTTAGCATCCTGCAGTGCCTGTTGAAGCCTCACTATCTCTGTGGGATATCCATGATAGGTGAAAAGATTATCAAATAGAATAGTCTTTGACTGACAGATCACGACAAAAGAAAGTACAGGACTTGCAGTTATATAGCGCCTTTCATGATCTCAGGACGTCCCAGCGCACTTTACAGACGATTAAGTACTTTTTGAAGTGTAGTCACTGTGTAATGTGGGAAACACAACAGACAATTTGTGCACAGCAAGGTCCCACAAACAACAATAAGATAATGATCAAATAATCTTTTTTTAGTGATGTTGGTTGAGGGATAATTATTGGCCAGGACACAGGGAGAACTTCCCTGCCCTTCTTTGAATACTCCCATGGAATCTTCTTTTTCCACCTGAGAAGGCAGATGGGGCCTCGGTTTAATCGCTCTTCTGTAAATACAGCAGTTGTGACAGTGCAGCACTCCTCAGTACGGCACTGAAGTGTCAGCCTAGATTATGTGCTCAAGATTCTGAAGTGGGGTTTGAACCCACTACCTTCTGACTCAGCGACAAGACTGTTACGACTGAGCCTGGGCTGTAACAAGCGTTCTTTTTGTATGCAGGAAAATAATGCACATATTTGCTTAGAAAGACAGGCTACAGAAAGAGAGATAGTTGACATCCATGTCTTAATGTTGCAGGAGAAGGCAATGGAAATCCTGGGAACTCGTCAGTTAATGCTGTAGGGAATGGAGACCCAAAGTTGGTTTGTGCTGATCGAGTGCTAATGGTCAAAGAGCAGCAACGGCTTCTCTTTTTTGAAGCTAATTCTCTGAGGAGGCCCTTGTACGAACCAAACAGCTAGGAAAAAGTGGGCAGCAGAAAACTTGTTGCTTTGCACATTCTTCTTATCTTCACAGAAGTCAGAAGCAAGAAAGATGCTGGCGTGTGTTACATATGTAGACTTGTATTTACTCTGTACAGCCACCAGAGGGCTCAATCCCCTAGAGTCCCAAAGGATCGCATAATCCCTTGGGAGCACAGCTATTTAAGGAGGCTTCACAGGTTGGAGAGGCACTCTGGAGACTTGCAATAAAAGACTACGGTCACACTTTACTTTGAGCTCACAGTGCTGTCTGACTCTTTCTCCATACACAACAACTGGCGATGAGATACAGATAGCGAACCCAAAGATGCAGAGAACAGTGGGCATCCTGGAGAAATTTTCGGAGAGAGATGATTGGGAAACTTTTGTGGAACGACTCAACCAATACTTCGTGGCCAACGAGCTAGATGGGGAAGAGAACGCTGCCAAACGAAGGGCGATCCTCCTCACCGTCTGTGGGCACCAACGTATGGCCTCATGAAGAATCTGCTCACTCCAGCGAAACCCACGGAGAAATCATATGACGATTTGCGCACACTGGTCTGAGACCATTTGAACCCGAAGGAAAGCATTCTGATGGCGAGGTACCAGTTCTACACCTACAAAAGGTCTGAAGGCCAGGAAGTGGCGAGTTATGTCGCCGAGCTAAGATGCCTTGCAGGACATTGCGAATTTGAAGGACATTTGGAGCACATGCTCAGACATTTTTTCGTACTTGGCATTGGACACGAAACCATACTTCGCAAAGTTTTGACTGTAGCGACCTCAATCTTGAGTAAGGCCATAGCGATAGCCCAGGCATTCATTGCCACCAGTGACAATACTAAGCAAATCTCTCAGCACACAAGTGCTGCTACAAGTACTGTGAACAAAGTGATGTTGTTTTCAAATCGTAATGCACAGGGCAGGTCACACATACCTGCAGCTTCACGTCTGTAGATTACTCAGAGTCCACCATCAAGGGTGATGAATGCAAGGCCATTAACACCTTGTTGGCGCTGCGGGGGTGATCATCGTTTCCATTGATGCCGATTCAAAGAGTACATTTGCAAGGGCTGTGGAACAATGGGACACCTCCAACAAGTGTGCAGATGAGCTGCTAAGCCTGTTAAACCTGCAAACCACCATGTTGCAGAGGAGGACAGATCCATGGAGGATCACAACAAACCAGTGCCTCAGATAAAGGAGGCAGAGGTACATGGGGTGCACACATTCACCACGAATTGTCCCCCAATAATGCTGAATGTTGAACTAAATGGACTCCTGGTGTCAATGGAGCTGGATTCGAGCACAAGCCAGTCCATCATGGGCAAAAAGACTTTTGAAAGGTTGTGGTGCAACAAGGCCTCAAGGCCAGTCTTAACTCCAGTTCGCACGAAACAAAGAACTTACACGAAGAACTGATTCCTGTAATTGGCAGTGCTACCGTAAAGGTCTCCTACGATGGAGCGGTGCACAAGCTACCACGCTGGGTGTTACCGGGCGATGGTCCCACATTGCTCGGCAGGAACTGGCTGGGAAAGATACGCTGGAACTGGAACGAAGTCCAAGCACTATCACCCGCTGATGACACTTCGTGTGCCCAGGTCTTAAACAAATTTCCTTCGCTGTTTGAACCAGGCATCGGGAAATTCTAAGGAGCAAAAGTGCAGATCCACCTAATTCCGAAGGCGCGACCCATCCAAGACGAGAGCAGTACCGTACATGATGAGAAAAAACGTAGAGATCGAGCTAGACCGGCTGCAAAGAGAGAGCATCATTTCACTGATCGAGTTCAGCGAGTGGGCCAGTCCTATTGTCCCAGTCCTCAAGGGAGACGGCACCGTCAGAATCTATGGTGATTACAAAGTAACTATCAATCGTTTCTCCCTGCAGGACCAATACCCACTATCAAAGGCCGATGACCTCTTTGCAACACTGGCGGGAGGAAAGACGTTCACGAAGCTGGATCTGACTTCAGCCTACATGACACAGGAACTGGAGGAATCATCGAAGGCCCTCACCTTCATCAGCACGAGCAAGGGTCTTCTTGTTTATAACAGATGCCCGTTTGGATTCCGATCAGCGCCGGCGATATTCCAGAGAAACATGGAAAGTTTACTGAAGTCGGTCCCACATGCCATGGTTTTCCAGGACGACATCTTGGTCACAGGACGGAACATAGTTGAGCACCTGCAGAACCTGGAGGAGGTTCTTAGTTGACTCAACCGTGTGGGGCTCAAGTAAAACGCTCGAAGTGCGTTTTCCTGGCGCCTGAAGTGGAGTTCTTGGGAAGGAGGATTGCGGTGGACGGCATCAGGCCCACCAACGCGAAGACGGAGGCAATCGAGAATGCACTGAGGCCACAGAACGTGACGGAGCTGCGGTCGTTTCTGGAACTCTTGAACTACTTTGGTAACTTCTTACCGGGTCTCAGCACACTGCTAGAACCACTACATGTCTTACTATGAAAAGAGGGCGAATGCGTTTGGGGCAAAAGCCAAGAAAATGCCTTCGTAAAAGTGAAAAAATTGTTAGGCTCAAACAAATTGCTTGTGTTGTATGATCCATGTAAGCATTTGGTACTAGCATGTGATGCGTTGGGTGTGTATTGCAACAAGCTAATGATTTCGGGAAACTGCAACCGGTTGCTTATGCATCCAGGAGTCTGTCTAAGGCTGAGAGAGCCGACAGCATGATTGAAAAAGAAGCGTTAGCGTGTGTCTATGGGGTAAAGAAAATGCATCAATACCTGTTTGGGCTAAAATTCGAATTGGAAACTGACCATAAGCCACTTATATCCCTGTTTTCCGAGAGAAAAGGGATAAATACCAACATATCGGCCCGCATCCAGAGATGGGTGCTCACGTTGTCCGCATACAACTACACCATCCGCCACAGGCCAGGCACAGAAAACTGTGCCGATGCTCTCAGTAGGCTGCTATTGCCCACCATGGGGGTGGAAATGGTGCAGCCCGCAGATCTAGCCATGGTTATGGAAGCATTTGAGAGTGAGCAATCACCTGTCACTGCCTGGCAGATCAAAACCTGGACAAGCCAGGACCCCTTATTATCTCTAGTCAAAAGCTATGTGCTTCACGGGAGCTGGTCCAGTGGAAATGCAGGAAGAGATAAAGCCGTTCCAGCGGCGCAAAGATGAAATGTTTATACAGGCAGACTGCCTTCTGTGAGACAATCGAGTAGTGGTCCCCAAGAAGGGCAGAGACACCTTCATCAATGACCTCCACAGTACCCACCCAGTCATCATAATGATGAATGCGATAGCCAGATCCCATGTGTGGTGGCCTGGTATTGATGCGGACTTAGAGTCCTGCGTTCACAGATGTAATACATGCTCGCAGTTAAGCAATGTACCCAGGGAGGCGCCACTAAGTTTATGGTCTTGGCCCTCCAAACTGTGGTCTAGGGTACACGTCGACTATGCAGGCCCATTCTTGGCTAAAATGTTCCTTGTGGTTGTAGGCATGTACTCCAAGTGGATTGAATGTGAGATAATGTCGGCTAGCACGTCCACTGCCACTACTGAAAGCCTGCGGGCCATGTTTGCCACACACGGCTTACCCACTGTCCTGGTGAGCGACAACGGGCCATGTTTTACCAGTGCTGAGTTCAAAGAATTCATGACCCGTAACGGGATCAAACATGTCACATCTGCCCTGTTTAAACCAGCGTCCAATGGTCAGGCAGAGAGAGCAGTGCAAACCATCAAGCAAGGCTTGAAGAGGGTAACTGAAGGCTCACTGCAGACTCGCCTATCCCGAGCCCTGCTTAGCTACCGCACGAGACCTCACTCACTCACTGGGATCCCACCTGCTGAACTGCTCATAACAAGAGCACTTAAGACAAGGCTCTCGTTAGTTCACCCTGATCTACATGAACAGGTAGAGCAGGCGGTTTCAACAAAGTGCATACCATGATAGCACAAATGTGTCATGCGAGATTGAAGTCAATAATCCTGTATTTGTATTAAATTATGGACAAGGTCCCAAGTGACTTCCGGGCACTGTCATGGCCAAAGAGGAGAGCAGGGTGTTTCGGGTCAAACCTTCAAGTGGACTCATTCACCGGAAACATTTAGACCAAATCAAAATCAGATTCACAGACTACCCTGAGCAACCCACCTTGGACCCTACTTTTTTTGATCCCACAACATACACACCAGTGGCAACCAACACCATGGTTGACCATGAAACAGAACCCATCGTCCACAGCAGCCCAGCAGGGCCCAACAAACCAGGCAGCCCAGCAAGGCCAGCTGCACAGCAGCCCAGCGAGGGCCCAACAAATGATTCAACAACACCAGCTTTCACACCAAGACGATCAATCAGGGCAAGAAGGGCCCCAGATCGACTCACATTGTAAATAGTTACACTATTGACTTTGGGAGCGGGGAGGGGGGAGTGTTGTTACATATGTAGACTTGTATTTACTCAGTACAGCCACCAGAGGGCTCATCCCCTGGAATCCCAAGGGATCCCATAATCCCTTGGGAGCACAAGTATTTAAGGAGGCTTCACAGGTTGGAGAGGCACTCTGTAGACATGCAATAAAAGACTAAGGTCACACTTTACTTTGAGCTCACAGTGTTCAGTCTGACTCTTTCTCTATACACAACAGCATGAATAAAATCGAGAGAGAGAGAGAGAGAAGAAACCAATGCAAGGGCCATCATCATCTGGGCCAGGAAAAATATGCCCACTTCGTCATTCACCATGTGTTGAAGAGAAATCTCCCTTTCTCCCTAGCGGATCCACTGAGATAATGGATTGACACTCTTGATGAATGACAGACACAAAGAGATAGATTCAAAACAATTTATTCTGGCATATGCAGGGGAAGGTCTGTTCTTTGTTGCCCAAGACAGAATCGTCAAAAATCCAAAAGTCTCCCCGGCCTTTATACAGATTTTAGTGGAGCGGTCTATAACGGATCTTTTGAAGTGACAGTGATTTAACTGCCACAAATAACACAGATGTAAGGCAGAGACAAATTTGTTACAGCATAGGAAACATTTAGTTCACAAAGCACAGAAACCTTTTTTAACATGAAAGAAGGAATTTCGTTCTGTCACATCACAGAAACATTTGTTAACCCTTAATAGACTGCCTGTTGTGTGGCAAACCTTTTGGCTTCTTTGAATGTGTTATCTCTGCCTCTCGGAATATGTTTGTTTCTACAGGTTTGATTTATGGGCTTCTCAGCCTGCTCCACCATTCTTTAAGAGTTAAACACACAAACTGTATTCCTTCAAAATCTAAGATTCAGTTTCCTATCATAGTTTTACATATAATCTGTTGATAATTCATTAACCTACTACACTGTGTCACTTGCACTCACCAGCTCAGATAAATTCACTCAGGGTGATGCAGATAGTTTCGCTGAGGAATTGGCAAAGGATGATTCACAACTCACAAGGAAGTAGAGTGTGATATACCTGAATGGAGTCTTAGGAAATATCAAGCCCTTAATGAAGAGCATTCAGATGCTGATTTCAAGCGTCCTGCCATGAAAAGGAGCATGAGTATCCTAATCATTTGTAGGCACTGCAAATAACCTCCAAAAAATGTGTGGGGTTTGGCAGCAGATTCCAGTGCCCTTGTCTGTGGCTTAATTAGAGAGGGCATTTCAACACTGCAGAGCAGTAAGAAATGAACAGCAGTTGTAAACAGGAAACACAAGCATGGAGGTTATTCATCACCTCCAATCTGCAAGGTTTTACTACTTGCATTCAGGCCCTGAGTAACTGAATGGCAATATGGAGAGAGCAATAACTATCAGATTCCATGTTCTCCAGGGTACTATTTTGGATGGGTTTTCAGGATACTTGACAACTATCTCTCAGAGATTAAGGATGATTGGTAATATAATAAGATTTGTAGTCCTGCAGTTCAGTGCAAATTAATATCTTGATCCCATGCCGAGTGGAAGAGCACGATATAGCTCAGAGAAGTCTTCCATTCCCTCAGGACAATGGCACCAGAGAGATTTTTGCTTACTCCCCCTCACGGGTGCAAGAAAGTCAGCAGGTCAAGGCTGTGAACATTGTAAGCTCAGAATCAATCTATTGCAGGTCCATCCCAGGACTCAGCAGCACCTCCATCCCATAGGCCGCTCATTATCATATAGAGCAGCCACCCATATCTTAAACCCCAAGCCTTCAGTTGGCACTTAGAAGTAGTGTTAGACTAGGAATGAGGAAAAGTCTAAAAATCGCATGGAAAGAGCCCAGTGGTGACGTTAATTGTTTTCTCAGATAAAAAAGTTCCAGAAACCTCATATATTGGTTGCTGTCAGAAATGTTGTTATGACTCTCATAAATTTTCTGTTGAAAACATAAAGTTGCACTAGAACTGAAAAGGATATTTGTGAACTTTGGACCCTCATGGAATTTCTGCTTTTAATGATGAATGGAGCGTTCTGAAGAGTTGTAGATTTAAATTCTGTGGAGAATGTTGGTTATTTATATATAGCATAGGTATAATATAACTGTTGGATGAGTCTGCTTCGCAGCTCTCTGCCAGCAGTTGTCTGTGACCCTACTGCGTCTCCTCCTCAAGAATCTCAATTTCCAGGCCTTTGTGAGGAGTGACTTTGTGGAGGACACAGTAAGATATCACAATGTGCGATACAACTTCAGGAGGATACTAGAGGGAACCTTGCAGCTACCTAGGTTCCTGAATCTTTCCCTCAGCATGCCAGTGGCCTACTTGATTTCAGTTCAAGAGTGGCCAGCTATAGCTTTCTTCTTACGTCTGAAAGAATACAGGAAGACTGGACTGATGAAGGATGAATGAATCATGATAGCTACCTGCATACTGGGAATTGATGAGCAAAACAATGAAGAAAAAATTCGACCTAGTTTCACCTGTTTTTTGGGGAAAAAATTAAAGGATGAACTTCCGGTTGTGATCTTTTGTACCCGAACTCCCCTGGAAGTGCATCAGCTTCCAAATTGGAAGCGACAAATTCTGCCACATGCTTGCCTGAAACAGGTGTTAGGTATGTTGAATATGCAAATTGTGGTCTTAGATCTGGTCCTGTGTAATGAGACAGGATTAATAAACAATCTCCAAGTAAAGAATACCCTTGGAATGAGTGATCATAGCATGGTTTAATTTCAAATTCAGATGGAGGGCGAGAAAGTTGGATCTCAAACTAGCGTACTAAGCTTAAATAAAGGAGACTACAAAGGTATGAGGGCAGAGTTGGCTAAAGTGGGTGGGAAAATAGATTAAAGTGTCAGATGGTTGATGAACAGTGGCGTACATTTAAGGAGATATTTCATAGCTCTCAAGAAAAATATATTCCAGTGAGGAGGAAAGGGTGTAAAAGAAAAGATAGCCATCCGTGGCTAACTAAAGAAATAAAGGATGGTATCCAATTAAAAACAAGGGTATACAAAGTGGTCAAAACTAGTGGGAGGACAGAAGATTGGGAAGCTTTTAAAAACCAGCAAAGAATGACTAAAAAAATGATTAAGGAAGGGAAGATAGACTATGAAAGTAAACTAGCATGAAATATAAAAACCGATTGCAAGAGTTTCTACAGGTGTATAAAAAGGAAAAGAGTGGCTAAAGTAAATGTTGGTCCCTTAGAGGACGAGACCGGGGAATTAGTGATGGGGAACATGGAAATCGCAGAAACTCTGAACAAATATTTTGTATCAGTCCTTACGGTAGAGGACATTAAAAATATCGTAACAGTGGATCGTCAAGGGGCTATAGGGGCCGGAGGAACTTAACGAATGTTTCTATTCGGGGGATCAAGGGTTATGGCGAGAAAGCAGGAAGAGGGTACTGAAGTTTCATGTTCAGCCATGAACTCATTGAATGGCGGTGCAGGCTAGAAGGGCTGAATGGCCTGCTCCTGCACCTATTTTCTATGTTTCTATGTTTCTAACATAATTACAATCACTAAGGAGGTGGCACTCAGTAAGATAATGGGACTAAAGGCAGATAAATCCCCTGGACCTGATGGCTTGCATCCGAGGGTCTTAAGAGAAGTAGCGGCAGGGATAGTGGATGCATTGGTTGTAATTTACCAAAAATCCCCTGGATTCTGGGGAGGTCCCAACAGATTGGAAAACTGCAAATGTAATGCCCTTATTTTAAAAATGAGGCAGACAAAAAGCAGGAAACTATAGACCAGTTAGCCTAACATCTGTGGTTGGGAAAATGTTGGAGTCCATTATTAAAGAAGCAGTAGCAGGACATTTGGAAAAGCATAATTCAGTCAGGCAGAGTCAGCATGGATTTATGAAGGGGAAGTCATGTTTGACAAATTTGCTGGAATTCTTTAAGGATGTAACGAACAGGGTGGATAAAGGGGAACCAGTGGATGTGGTGTATTTGGAATTCCAGAAGGCATTTGACAAGGTGCCACATAAAAGGTTACTGAACAAGATAAAAGTTCACGGGGTTGGGGGTAATCTATTAACATGGACAGAGGATTGGCTAACTAACAGAAAACAGAGAGTCGGGATAAATGGTTCATTCTTGGATTGGCAATCAGTAACTAATGGGGTGCCGCAGAAATCAGTGCTGGGACTCCCAACTATTTACAATCTAAATTAACGACTTGGATGAAGGCACCGAGTGTAACGTAGCCAAGTTTGCTTATGATACAAAGATGGGAGGAAAAGCAATGTGTGAGGAGGACACAAAAAAGCCTGCAAAAGGACATAGTGAGTGGGCAAAAATTTGGCAGATGGAGTATAATGTTGGAAAATGTGAGGTTAAGCACTTTGGCAGAAAAAAAATCAAAGAGCAAATTATTATTTAAATAGAGAAAAATTACAAAGTGCTGCAGTACAACGGGACCTGCGGGTCCTGGTGCATGAAACACAAAAGGTTGGTATGCAGGTACAACAAGTGATCAGGAAGGCCAATGGAATCTTGGTCTTTATTGCAAAGGGGATGGAGTATAAAAGCAGGGAAGTCTTGCTACAGTTATATAGGGTATTGATGAGGCCACACCTGGAATACTGCATACAGTTTTGGTTTCCATATTTATGAAAGGATATACTTGCTTTGGAGGAAGTTCAGAGAAGGTTCACCAGGTTGCTTCCGGGGATGAGTGGGTTAACTTATGAGGAAAGGTTGAATAGGTTAGGCCTCTACTCATTGGAATTCAGAAGAATGAGAGGTGATCTTATCGAAACGTATAAGATTATGAGGGCGCTTGACAAGGTGGATGCAGAGAGGATAGAAATGTGAGCCTGAAGACATCAGCCCGAGGCCCTTTCATCTGTATGAAATCAGTAAGCTGCGACACCGATTGGGCTGGTAAGGGCCTTGGGAATTCTGTCCATTCCGACACAAACCAGCTGCCGAGTAGGTCCTGGGGGTGGAGGGGGGACGGTGAATGTGAAGGTGAAGTGGAGCACGGGCGGGCATAATCTTAAATAAGGGGCCGCCCATTTAAAACTGAGATGAGGAGGAATTTCTTCTCCCAGAGGGCTGTAAATCTGTGGAATTCGCTGCCTCTGAGAGCTGTGGAAGCTGGGTCATTGCATACATTTAAGACAGAGATAGACAGTTTCTTAAATGATAAGGGAATAAGGGGTTATGGGGAGCGGGCAGGGAAGTGCACCTGAATCCATGATCAGATCAACCATGATCTTATTGAATGGCAGAGCAGGCTCGAGGGGCAGTATGGTCTACTCCTGCTCCTCTTTGTTATCTTCTTATGTTCTTATGTTCTTAATGTATATTTTAAAATCCGATGCAAATGTTCTGGGTTTTCAGCAGACTAACCAGTCATCCTTACAGGGACCGCTGGAGGCCGCCCATAAAAAGATTAGCAAACTTTTTAATTTCTCTGGAGTCAGCTAGAGCAGGGGTACTCCTCCGAGCTCCACAAAAATACAAAATATTGCAGGCCACTACCAGCCCGGGCCCACCATGCTCCACTTCACCTTCACCTTCACTGTCCCCCCTCCACCCCCAGGACCTACTCGGCAGCCGGTTTGATTTCGGAATGGACAGAATTCCCAAGACCCTTACCAGCGAGCTATATCGGGAACCCCAATCGGTGTTGCAGCTTACTGATTTCATACAGATGAAGGGGCCTCGGGCTGATGTCTTCAGGCTCACGTTTCCACTGCATTGTTAATTTTGCACCAGAAACCGGCGCAAGTTGAATTTCCACCCCTGTGAGTGTAGTCGCACACTAATTAGATATTAAGGGAATGAAATCCTTTTTATAGGTTGACAATATGGTCACAAGTGCAGGCTCTTGTTCCAAAAAACACATGGAAACCTAATTTTTTAAAAATTCGTTCAAGGGATATGGGCATCGTTGGCAAGACCAGCATCTATTGCCCATCCCTAATTGCCCTTGAGAAGATGGTGGTGAGCCACCTTCTTGAACCGCTGCAATCCATGTGGTGAAGGTACTTTCACAGTGCTGTTAGGGAGAGAGTTCCAAGATTTTGACCCAGCGACAATGAAGGAACGATGATATACTTCCAAGTCAGGATGGTGTTTAACTTGAAGGTAACGTGGAGGTGGTGGTGTTCCCATGCACCTGCTGCCCTTGTCCTTCTTGGTAGTAGAGGCCACGGGTTTGGGAGGTGCTGCTGAACAAGCCTTGGCGAGTTGCTGCAGTGTATCTTGTATATGGTACACACTGCAGCCACGGTCCTAGATGGTGTCGAGCTTCTTGAGTGTTGTTGGAGCTGTACTCACCCAGGCAAGTGGAGAGTATTCCATCACACTCCTGACTTGTGTCTTGCAGATGTTGGAAAGGCTTTGGGGAGTCAGGAGGTGAGACACTCAACGCAGGCTCCTTGATGCCACACTCAGTCAAATGCTGCCTTGATGTCAAGGGCAGTCACTCTCACCTCACCTTTGGAATTCAGCTCTTTAGTCCATGTTTGACCAAGGCTGTAATGAAGTATGAAGCCGAGTAGTCGTGGCAGAACCCAAACTGAGCATTAGTGAGCAGGTTGTTGATGAGTAAGTGCCGCTTGATGGCACTGTTGACAACACCTTCTATCAGTTTGCTGATGATTGAGAGTAGACTGATGGGGCTTCAATTGGCCGGATTGGATTTGTCCTGCTTTTTGTGGACAGGACATACCTGGGCAGTTTTCCCCATTGTCAGATAGATGCCAGTGTTGTGGCTGTACTGAAATAGCTTGGTTAGAGGACCGACTAGTCCTGGAGCACAAGTCTTCAACACGACAGCTGGGATATTGTCGAGGCCAATACCCTTTGCTGTATCCAGTGCACTCAGCCATTTCTAGATATCACGTGGAGTGTATTGAATTGGCTGAAGACTGCCTTCTGTGATGGTGAGAACCTCAGGAGGAGGCCAATATGGATCATCCACTTGGCACTTCTGGCTGAAGATGGTTGCAAACGCAGCCTTGTCTTTTGCACTCATGTGCTGGGCTCCACCATCATTGAGGATGGAGATATTCATGGAGCTTCCTCCTCCCATTAGTTGTTTAATGGTCCACCACCATTCATGACTGGATGTGGCAGGATTGCAGAGCTTTCATCTGATACAAGTTAATGGTGCGCTTACCCATTTGTCTAGATCTTGCATCTAGTTTAAATAACTGGGGTTCCCAGACATACAGTGTATTCATTATTTGTAATTTGCAAGAATGAACAGCAAATTGATTCACCTAGCAGAAGTCACCAGTTGCCCCAAATATATTCTTGGAGTCCTTGGTCATCAGCAGTCACTGTGAGAAGGATGGCTACTTGAATAGGGTACTGGAAGGCTGACGGTGTCCAGAGAACTGTACTCCAGCATTGGGTCAGCACTTTTAGCAGAAGAGGCGGGGTGGAGTTGATAAACTTTGTTTTTAAAAGTAAAAATTGGTAAATAAGACTTGGTTCTTACTATCAGACTTGAGTTCAGGTTGTCAAGATTTTTTCCTCATTTTATGTAGTTGAAGGCAAGTAGCCAAAATATACTAAATTGTACATCAATATCTTCATTTCTTGCTTTTCTTCACCACAGATCCTTTTGTACGGTGATCTGCATGGCCACAGTCGAAAACCTAACGCCTTCACATATGGTTGCAGCCAGACAGGAACCACGTGTCCATTTGAAATACTCAACTTCCTCAGGGAGAGAATATTTCCATGGCTGATCTCCCAGAGGGTAATTCACAATGGGTTTTCACCATCGTATTTTAACCTAATTGTAGCTACTTTTATAATTGGCCTTCTTTTAAGTTCGTTTGCAGGAGCCCGGAGTCTGTGAGCTAGCTCCCAGTGTTTATGCTGTTAAACCTGTTTCCATACCCTACTCCTGACAAAATGTCTAGAACATGAACTTCCCATCACCAACACCCTGTTACACCAGAGGGACAAAAATAAGGCATCGTGGCAACACCCTCGCTCCAAACACTGACACCTGCTCGACTATGTCATCGTCCGAGCCAGGGATCGCAACGATGTGCACATCACCCGTGCCATGACAGGAGCTAATGACTGCTGGACGGACCGCCGCCTAATCCAATCCATCATTGACATTAACATAGCCCCAAAGTGGAGGGGACAGCAGAAGCAGTACTGCAAAAAAGTCAATGCCGGGGCACTTAAAGACCCAGCTAAGAGAGTCCTATACAGCCAGCACCTCACAGATAACCTGGCGTGCCTTGATGACCCTGAGCTGCAGAATGCCCACAGCGCTTGGTCTGCCCTCCAGGTCTCCATAACCAATGCCTGCGAAGAGACACTTGGTCACTCAACCAGAAAACACCAGGACTGGTTTGATGAAAATGATCAGGAGATCGAAGAACTAATAGATCGCAAGCGCAGAGCATTTCTGAGCCTCAAGTAACAACCCAACTCGAGAGCAGCAAAGCAACATTACAGGCGGCTCAAGGCTGAGGTCCAACAAAAAACCCGGGCCCTAAAGACAGGTGGTGAATGGAGAAAGCACAGGAGATACAACAACTGGCCAACAGCTATGATGTGCGAGGATTCTTCATCGCAGTCAAGGCCACCTATGGTTCAAACTCCAAGGTCCCACCCCACTGCTGGTCAAGAACTCATCAAGGACACCGAGGCTGTCAGGGCCCGCTGGAAGGAGCACTTCGAAGATCTCCTCAATCGAGACTCTGCCTTTGACTCAAGTGTTCTCGACTGCATCCCGCAGCATGCGACCTGCCACCAACTCAGTGAAACCCCAACATCGCACGAGGTAGGAAAAGCCATAGGAGCTTAAGAACAACAAGGCTACGGGAGCGGATGGAATCCCTGCTGAGGCGCTAAAGTATGGCAGAGAGGCGATGTAGGCGCGGATACATGACCTCATCTCTCTCATTTGGAGGGAGGAGAGCATGCTGGGAGATCACAGAAATGCAGTGATCGTGACCATCTTTAAAAAAAGGGACAAGTCCGACTGCGGCAATTACGGGGAATCTCCCTGCAATCAGCCACTGGGAAAGCTGTTGCTAGAATCCCCCTCAACCATCTTCTTCCTCTGGTCGAGGAGCTCCTCCCGGAGTCACAGTGCGGATTTTGTCCCGTACGGGACACAATGGACATGATCTTTGCAGCACGACAGCTGCAGGAAAAATGCAGGGAGCAGCGCCAGCCCTTATACATGGCCTTCTTCGACCTTACAAAGGCCTTTGACATTGTCAACCACCAGGGTCTATGGAGCATCCTCCTCTGTTTCGGATGCCCCCAAAAGTTTGTCAACATCCTTCCCCTGCTCCACGATGACATGCAGGCCGTGATCCTTACCAATCGATCTATTACAGACCCAATCCACGTCCAGACCAGGGTCAAGCAGGGCTGCGTCATCGCTCCAACCCTCTTCTCAATCTTCCTCGCTGCCATGCTCCACCTCACAGTCAACAAGCTCCCCGCTGAAATGGAACTAAACTACAGAACCAGTGGGAAGCTGTTTAACCTACGCCACCTCCAGGCCAGATCCAAGACCACCCCAACCTTTGTTGTCGAGCTACAGTACGCGGACGATGCCTGCATCTGCGCACATTCAGAGGCTGAACTCCAGGATATAGTCAACGTATTTACTGAGGCATATGAAAGCATGGGCCTTACGCTAAACATCCGTAAGACAAAGGTCCTCACCGCACAGCACTGTCCTCTAGTCATCAAGATCCACGGCACGGCCCTGGAGAACGTGGACCATTTCCCATACCTCGGGAGCCTCTTATCAACAAAAGCAGACATTGATGAGGAGATTCAACACCGCCTCCAGTGCGCCAGTGCAACCTTCGGCCGCCTGAGGAAAAGAGTGTTCGAAGATCACGCCCTCAAATCTACCACCAAGCTCATGGTCTACAGGGCTGTAATAATACCCGCCCTCCTGTATGGCTCAGAGGCATGGACCATGTACAGTAGACACCTCAAGTCGCTGGAGAAATACCACCAACGATATCTCCGCAAGATCCTGCAAATCCCTTGGTAGGACATACGCACCAACGTTAGCGTCCTCGACCAGGTCAACATCCCCAGCATTAAAGCACTGACCACACTTGATCAGCTCCACTGGGCAGGCCACGTTGTCTGCATGCCAGACACGAGACTCCCAAAGCAAGTGCTCTACTCGGAACTCCTTCACGGCAAATGAGCCAAGGGTGGACAAAGGAAACGTTACAAGGACACCCTCAAAACCTCCCTGATAAAATGCGGCATCCCCACCGACACCTGGGAGTCCCTGGCCAAAGACCGCCCTGAGTGGAGGAAGTGCATCCGGGAAGGCGCTGAGCGCCTCGAGTCTCGTTGCCAAGTGCATGCAGAAAACAAGCGCAGGCAGCAGAAGGAACGCGCGGCAAACCTGTCCCACCCTCCCTTACCCTCAATGACTGTCTGTCCCACCTGTGGCAGGGACTGTGGCTCTTGTATTGGACTGTTCGGCTACCTAAGGACTCATTCTAAGAGTGGAAGCAAGTCTTCCTCGATTCTGAGGGGCTGCCTATGATGATGATGATGATAGACCGGCTGCAGACTTTGTCAATCCAGTTATAAAATGGGTACTCTTGTATTACATGAGGTCGACACTAGTGCCACTGTGCTCCTAAAATGCAGGTCTCTCGCAGCTGGCTGCAAACCAATGATAAAACTTCTGAGGCTCACTAACACTGGAGGCTGGGAAAAAACAATTTTAACAGGTCTTCCGGGTCACCATTCCATGCAGGTTTACATTTGGCTTGCAGCTGGTTGCAAGAGACCCATGCTTCAAGAACTGATGACACTAGTCCTGGAATTTGCTTCAAAAGACCAATCAAAAAGCTCATTTTCTTTTTTATCTCCTAGACCTATTACTTCTCTATAGAAGTAACATTATTCACTTAGAAGGGTCGGTCATGGATTCCACCTACCTTTTGTATTTGTGTGCTCCATGCTTAGCTAACAAGATGGTCCACAGATGCTGCCTAACCTGCTGAGTGCTTTCAGCATTTTCATTTTGCTTGAGACTGTCTGTATATACATTTTTTATTTGCCTCTGCAAAGGAGATCTCTCCCTTGTTTATCATGTGCTGAAACCTGTCAAAAAATATCACTTCAGATTTGTTGAGCTCACAAAGTTAATATCTTATCCACTAAAGCATTGATCTGTGCAAAAAAGAGCTGCAGGTTTTATCCCATTGAATTCTTCCTTTTTGAGTACTTCCTTTTTTCAGTCCTTAAACCATAATATCTCAGCTCCACTGCTCTGAATCTTCAGCGGCAGAACAGAGCTACAGACTCCAGCACAGTTCTAGAGCCAGCGATGCTGCTCATTGATCAGCCATAAATAGGTATCTGCTTTCCTTAAATGCTATTTTTAAATCTACCAATCGAGCCAAGAGCAAGTGGAGTATTCCGGTCAAGCAGGGTTAGCGGGTTAGACCCAGGCAAGTGAGGAGAGAAGGGCAAGGAGGCAGACGGCGGAGGAGAGGAGTAGAACAGAGAAGAGGAGAGGGAAAGTGAAGAGTAGAGGCTTATAAGGTTGCCAAAAAGAACAGTAAGCCTGAGGACTGGGAGGATTTTAGAATTCAGCAAAGGAGGACCAAGAAAGGGAAAATAGAATATGAGAGTAAACTAGCGAGAGACATAAAATCAGATGGTACAATCTTCTATAGGTATGTAAAAAGGAAAAGATTAACATAAGTAAATGTAGGTCCCTTACAGGCTGAGACAGGAGACATTATAATGTGGAATAAGGAAATGGCAGAGAAATTAAACAAATACTTTGTGTCTGGCTTCACGGAAGAAGATGCAAAAAACCTCTCGGGAATAGTGGAGATCCAAGGGTCTAGAGAGAATGAGGAACTGAAAGAAATTAGTATGAGTAAAAATATAGTACTGGAGAAATTAATGTGACTGAAAGCCAATAAATCCTCTGGACCTGATGGCCTACATCCTAGGGTTTTGAAAGAGATGGCTGTAGAAATAGTGGATGCATTGGTTGTCATTTTCCAAAATTCCATAGATTCTAGAATAGTTCCCACGGATTGGAAGGTAGCTAATGTAACCCCACTATTTAAGAAAGGAGGGAGATACAAAATGGGGAACTACAGACCAGCTAGCCTGACATCAGTAATAGGGAAAATGCTAGAATCTATTATTAAGGACGTGGTAACAGGGCACTTAGAAAATAATAATAGGATTGGGCAGAGTCAATATGGATTTATGAAAGGGAAATCATGTTTGACAAATCTGTTAGAGTTTTTTGAGGTTGTAACAAGCAGAATTGATAAGGGGGAACCAGTGGATGTGGTGTATTTGGAATTTCAAAAGGCATTCGATAAGGTGCCACACAAGAGGTTATGAAACAAAATTAGGGCTCATGGGATTGGGGGTAATATACTAGCATGGATTGAGGATTGGTTAATGAACAGAAAACAGAGAGTAGAAATAAATGGGTCATTTTTGGGTTGGCAGACTGTAAATAGTGGGGTACCGCAAAGATCAGTGCTTGGGCCTCAGCTATTCACAATCTATATCAATGAATTAGATGAGGGGACCAAATGTAATATATCCAGGTTGGTGATGGTACAAAGCTAGGTGGGAATGTAAGTTGTGAGGAGGATGCAAAGAGGTTTCAAAAGGATATAGACAGGCTAAGTGAGTGGGCAAGAACATGGCAAATGTGGAGAAATGTGAAGTTATCCAATTCGGTAGGAAAAATAAAAAGTAGAGTATTTTTTTAAATGGTGAGAGATTGGGAAATGTTGGTGTTCAGAGGGACCTGGGTGTCCTTGTGCATGAATCACTGAAAGTTCACATGCAGATACAGCAAACAATTAAGAAAGCAAATGGTATTTTGGCCTTTATTACAAGAGGATTTGAGTACAAGAGTAAAGGGGGCCGAAATTAAGGTAGCCTTACCGCCCACTGCTGCCTGCTGCCGCCGACTGCCACCGAGTTTTGCTGCCGGTCTCCCCTCTTTACCATTTTCCAGTTGGGCTGGAGCAGGCAGGGAGGGGTATACCGCCGGGAACCGCCCGTTGACGTCCACTGGCAGCCAAGTAGCGTAAGTGGCCTCCTGCCCGTCGAGCTACCAGATTGGTGCGGGCAGGAGTTGGCGGGAGTCGGCGCCAGCAGGGGGAAGGACCACTGCGTGGAGGCTGTTCTAACCCCGATGGTAAGTACGAGGAAGGGAAAAAAAAGGTTAGTGAACATATTTTAAAACATTTTTTTACAGTGACTTACCTGGATGGGGTCCCCTGACGGTGTTGCGGTGTTTTATTTTGCTATGATTTTTATTTGCAGGTCTTCAATCCTCCCTAGGCCCGACTCAATCCTCAGTGGCATTTGAGCAGCAAGCGCAATTGCCACTGAGATTGAGACCTCCCGCCCGCTGCTGCCAGATTGACGGCGTAATTTGGCGTTGTTTGGCCACCGGGCTGTACTGCCACCACTTTTAGAGGAATCTTCCAGGCAAAGTACTGCCCGGTCCCTCGGCATCCATTGGTGGTCCTTTGGGTCACACTTAGGTGGGCCTTGGCTTCGACCGAGTTCGGGCACTCAGGGTCTCAAAGAGACCTGTTAATGCCCGTTTGTGGGGCCATTCCTAAAAATCGAACAGCCGCCACTTTATGGTCAACAGGCCTACCCGACCTAAATTCAGGTCGGGGATTTTTCGGCCTGGACCCCATCCCACCTGAGTGGTTGCATCGCCAATGAAAACAATGAAAAAGCAAGAAAAATACTAACCCATCGATTTTCACCCGAATCCCTCGATTCCCCCGCCGCGCGGTGCCCCATGGCAGGTTTTTCTGCCGGTGCACCATCTCCGCACTGAGTGCGGTCCGGCATCATGGCTGCCCTTAATGGGGAGGGCCCACTGCCGCGGCCACAATGGAAAAAAATTTGCTGGCTGACTTGCCGATTGGCTGGCAAAATATTGCCCCCGGGTTTGACTGAACAGCCAACGGGCAGCCTGGCACCCCCTCTTGGTGACGCACCCGCGCTGTAATGTCACCACGACTCCACCGCTGATTGACAGCAGTGGAGGCCCCGACTGACCCATTTTCAGCCAGTCAGCCTGGCTTTGAATCTAAGGCCCACCCCATTATGATCCATTTCTTGTAGGACTTTGAAAAAATGTCAAATCCTGAAAATGGATCTATTTATCGTACCAGGAGTTCCAGCGGTAAGTACCACTCCAAAGCTCATAGGTGTGGCAGCTTTCTGGTGCACCAGGATTTCGGCCCCAAGATGTCTTACTGCAATTATGTAGGGCCCTGGTGAGAGCGCGCCTGCCGAGTATCGTGTACAATTTTGATCTCCTCACCTAAGGAAGGATATACTTGCCATAGAGGGAGTGCAACGAAGGTTCACCAGACTGATTCCTGGGATGGGGGTGATTGTCCTATGAGGAGAGATTGAATAGACTAGCCTATATTCTATAGAGTTTAGAAGAATGAGAGATGATCTCATTGAAGCATACAAAATTCTTACAGGGCTTGACAGGGTAGATGCAGGGAGGATGTTTCCCCTGGCTGGGGAGTCTAGAACCAGGGGTCACAGTCTCAGAATAAGGGGTCGGCCATTTAGGACTGAGATGAGGAGAAATGTTGTCACTCAGAGGGTGGTAAATCTCTGGAATTCTCTACCCCAGAGGGCTGTGGCGGGTCAGTCGTTGATTATATTCAAGGCAGAGATCAATAGATTTTTGAATATTAAGGGAATCAAGGGATATGGGGATAGTACAGGAAAGTGGAATTGAGGTAGAAGATCAGCCATGATCTTATTGAATGGCGGAGTAGGCTCGAGTGGCCGAGTGACCTACTTCTGCTCTTATTTCTTATGTTCTTATTTTTAGTAGGAGAGTGAGGAAAGAGAGAAATGGAAAAGAAGTGAGAAGAGGGATGGGGGGAGGGAGCTGGAAGAGGAGGGAGACAGGGAAATGAGGAAGGGATGGGAAAAAAAGAAAGAAAGACTTGCATTTATATGGCACTTTTCATGACCACCAGACATCCCAAAGTGTTTTACAGCTTTACAGGAAACAGGAGGAGAGGGTGGGAACGGGAG
Organism: Pristiophorus japonicus; assembly: GCF_044704955.1. Taxonomy (NCBI): domain Eukaryota; kingdom Metazoa; phylum Chordata; class Chondrichthyes; family Pristiophoridae; genus Pristiophorus; species Pristiophorus japonicus. The sequence goes on along the minus strand of NC_091983.1, from coordinate 139,694,854 downwards.
GATCAAAGATATGGAAACTACCTCAGTGGTAGGAGGGCAAGGCAGCAAACTCTCTCAGCAGGAGGAGTTCGAGTGAGTAATCCTTCTCTTTGACAAAGAAGGGGTAAGCTCCTCTTCCCTCCTGAGATTTATCTCAGTGGGCACAGGGCTGTTCGTCCTGCCCACATACTGCTGCTTTTCCACCAGACCATAATCCTGGCATCCAGAGCTCCCACCTGAAATAGTGCTCAATTTCCTGCCTCCTATGGGGAGCTTGTTTCACACTGATCACTCATCTCAAACATACTAAGGAGGGGCGACCTGTTAACTTGGATGGGTCTCCTGCTAACTACTCCAGGTGGCTGTCGCTCTCGCACCACTCAACTCCCACCTGTTGACCGCTTGGAGACCAAAATTGCCATCTACTAATCCAGAAACACGTCTAAAAAGAGACTGCAAGGTCTGAGATATTGTGATCATGGGAAAATGAGGGGAAAGTGTCTGTGTAGTTCTAGGACAGGCTGTGCTGTTATGGAAAGAGAAGATGGCCTCAGACCTGGATGGGGGCCATGTTGGATGTGCAAATGTTAGGATAATACAAGGACAGAACTAACTGTGCTAAAAAAAAAATAATTGTTTTAAATACCGGAAAAAATGTTAAAAATTGTTTATTATTAAAAGTGTTTGGCAGCCTTTGGGACTGAACAAAGCGTGACTTTGAGGTGCTGTGAGGTTAATTACATTTTGCACAGTGTTCTTCAGTCAACCATATTTTCTATAATTAAGAGCAGCCCTAGATCTATCATCCTTGACTGGAGTTAATCAATATCTCTCAAAACCACATCCGTGTTGTAAAATAATCTCACAGCAGTTTTGAAAAGAATTTCTTTTTAACATTTAAGAGTGGGCTTTATTGAAATACTTCTTATAGGAGCATGAAGCTTTTGAAACTGATAAAACTGAATTATATTAATCTTTAATAACCCAGTGGTTTCCATACAATGTTTAATTAACACTTATAAGTTTCCAAAATTTTAGACCATCATTAAGCTTGCAAATGTTCTTTAGAATTTTGTTTAGTCCAAATCCTTTTACTGATAAAACAAGACCTGAAGCTAGTCACATCTTTTAAATTAAAAAAAAACTGTGAGCTTGAGTGAAATATTTCCCTTTTTGTTTTATATCAGGCACTAAACTTTTTTTTTGTTACATTTTGTGTTGTGAGGATCCAGAGAGGTTCGACTGGAACAGCTGCAAGTTTCATATCCATAAATGTAAAGAATCGACAGGACGGGTGGTGATGTATCGGCAGCTAGGCCTCAGCGACTCCTTCACCTTAGAAGCCTCATTCTCAGGAGCAGTAAAAGAACAGTAAGATAGTTACTGTTGGCCCAAATTTGGCCGAGCCCATTTTTCGGCGCACTTACCGGAGTTGTGGCACTTATTTATGTGCTGAGATGCGCCGGAAAAAAATCCTGCAATTTTGGCCGCTGCCTGGCCTCTTCACTGCAGCCGCGCAGCATGGCCAGTGGACTTGAGGGGCGGAGCCAGCGTTCTGCGCCAAAAACTGTGCCGGGACATCTGCATGTGCGCAGTGGATAGTGCTGATGTCCGCGCATGCGCAGTAGCGCTGGGAGTTGGCAATGGGCCCCGATGCTTGCCAAGTAGGTCGCTCCCTCCCTCCCTTCCCTCCCAGCCTCTCCGTTGATTTTCAGCCTCCTCTCTATGGGCCCCGATGCTTGCCAGGCCGCTCCCTCCGCCCCCCACCCCCCCTCACCCCCCAGCCTCTCCATTGAATTTCAGCCGGCCAGTTCCATCGCTTCTGCCCCTAGCCCAGGCCGAGTGGCCTCCCGCACCGGTCCGCTCCCTTCCCGGGCCAAGTGCAAAAAGCTGCATTGAATTTTGAAGATGAAGGTAGGAAGTTAATTTTTTATTTCTTCTTATTTTAACTGTGCGAAGGAAGGGTGGCTGTTCCCTAAAGTTTAGTTGGTTCAGGTCCACCTCCTCTCCGCTTCCCATCCCTATCCCAGGCCGAATGGCCTCCAATGTACCTACCTGCGCCGATTTCTTTAACTCTCCGCAGGGGTTTTCTGAAGTGGCCACATACGCTGGCGTAAGTAGAAATGAAGTAACTATTAGCTGGTTAAAGTTGCCTAAATGGGCAGAACTGGTGTAGGTGGCTGGTAACCCCTTTTGAGAAAAAAAAACCTAACCTAAAAAAAACTTAACTAAGTGAGTTACGCTGGTGCAAATTGATTGGGGAAACTGGGATTTTTAAGTTACACCAGAAAAAGCAAGTTACTCCAAAAATAACGGAGCAACTCCTGGCCAAAATTGAGGCCACAATGTATCTCTAATAGCTCACACCTTTCTAAACATATGTATTTATTTATATATTTAAAAGCACAGAAGGGTAAATTCAGTGATCCCGTAGTCACAGGAAGTCCAGGTCAGCAAACTGGGCTACAATGTTGCAACCCTGTGTATTCAAATGAGTGTGTGGGATGAATATAACCTAGAGTGGCAAAACGAAGTGAAGCATCATAGCACATTTTGACCGAAAGTGGTCGTCCACAGAATATTAGGACATGGGTTCAATACAGTACCCAGTCTCAACAATGCAACTGGAGGCTAAACTCTCTCCCCCAGGGATGGAAGGGGGATTACATGAATTAACTTAATGGACTGGCAACTGTCCATCCGTCAGGTCAAGGGGATGGTTGGCAGGAGACAGGGACTAGGGCTTCTTGCCTGAACTCTGCTGAGGATTTGCAAGTGCCACAGAGGTGCAAAATTAATAAGCTATTTTTTAAAGGTTTTAGTCTCTTTTTAGTCGGCATTTCTTCCATCAATCCTTCCTGGAGATGGGTGCCTTTTGGACCCAACTATTGCACATTTAAGCTGTCACATGGAACCTGTAAGCATCTGGTGAAAGGGTTAACTGCAGAGAGTTATACTGTTTTTAAAGCCTTTAGAGTCATGAAGTGGCAGACTTGAGATTATACTTCCTCACCTATGCATCTATTGCGGGGGTGTTCAAGCTGCAGGCTCCTTTGATTCACTCCCCGAGAAGCCCCTGTTGGTTTCTTTCTTCTTTGTGCATAATGTCAAATTTGACTTCAGTTCTTTAAACCGCCGAGGCCCAGGGGACTGGTTATTGTTTGTTAGATTTTGAAGAGTCAGAAAGCGGCCATTTTGCACCAAGGACGAATCAGCCTTGACCAATCCTTCAGAAAGACCTGATTCTTTCAATGTTTTAGGGAAGGGAGAGGATGGAGGAAAGGAAAGATAAAAGGGAAGGGGAGGTGTAGATGGAGAGGATAAGAGATGAAGAATTAGAAGGAAATGGGAGGATCGGGCCCTTTGATTTTTGTGTGGATATGATTAGGATCTCATGTTTGGGGATCCCATGTTTTGCGCATATGGGGAAATCATGCTTCTTTGTATGGGGTTTTTACGTTTTGCTAGTATAGGGATCTCAATTCTAGGGGTCTTTCATTTTATTCATAAGGATATCTCACTTTCTATAGGGGTTGATGTTTTACCTGTACGGGGCAACCCCCTCTTTGTGTATATGGGCGAATCACTTTTTTGTTTATGGGGGCTTCTATTTGTGTATCATTATATGGAGTCCACTCGTTGATTTTGCATGAGTAGCCAGGCTTCCAGCCTTAAAAGGTTAGATTTCCGTGATCTAGTGGAAGAGTAAAATGGAAGCATGGTTGCTCTGCGGAGAAAAGGTTGGAAATCCTGACACAATCTGCCGCCACTCTTGTATAGCTTTAGCAACAAGTTTAGAAATGTACTGGTCTCGGAACAGGTTCTTGGGAAAACTTAAAGCTGCAATTTCCATTTCTGATACTTGTCTCTCTATTTTTCAGACTTGCTGTTCGTCATTTCAATATAAAAGATTATATGTCAATAGGAAAAACCTTCTGTCAGGGAATTATGGACTATATTAGTCTGGATGAAAATCCCTTGTAAGTTCTGTAATTTATAAAAATGCTTTGATTTTCGCATAAGAACATAAGAATTAGGAGCAGGAGTAGGTCATTCGGCCTCTCGAGCCTGCTCCGCCATTCAATGAGATCATGGCTGATCTTCTACCTCAACTCCACTTTCCTGCTCTATCCCCATACCACTTGATTCCCTTAATATCCAAAAATCTATCGATCTCTGTCTTGAATATACTCAAAGACTGAGCCTCCATAGCCTCTGGTGTAGAGAATTCCAAAGATTCACCACCCTCTGAGTAAAGAAATTTCTCCTCATCTCAGTCCTAAATGGCCAACCCCTTATTCTGAGACTGTGACTCCCCAGCCAGGGGAAACATCCTCCCTGCATCCACCCTGTCAAGTCCTGTAAGAATTTTGTATGTTTCAATTAGATCACCTTTCATCTAAACTCTAGAGAATATATGCCTAGTCTATATCACAAAAGTGCAGAGATTAAAGGGCAGATTTTCTTGCCCCATCCCCCTGCCCAATGCTGGATAGGAGCAGCACATCTGAGGTGCACTGCTTCTCTCCAGACCCAGGAACACCAGGATTTCCTGTCCTGGAGTATTTAGATAGCTCCCCCTCCCTAGGGCAGGCCTACCCCAAGCAGGGCCTAGCACCCTAGTGGCAAGAAAGAAAGCAAGACACAGTTGCAGATCTCTCAAGCCTGCAACTGCATATATGCTTCAGATTATCGGGTCAGCAGCCACAAGGTCTCAATTAGACCAACATCCTGGAGGGAGTGGGTGCAAGGAGAGGTAGAAATTTACAAAAGTTCACTGGTCTTAAAGTCTTCGATCTATCCCTGTGGAAAATCTGGAGTCCGTGGGCAAGTCACAGCACCATGTTCTTTGAGAGCCCCTGCGCTGGGGTGTTCAGCAAGCAGTTATACAGGGGAATGAGGAATGAGGGCAGGAATGCCCCTTACCATGTCATGAACATAGCTTCATTGAACCTCCAGCTACACCTACAGCAGGTGCAAGCCAAGCTCAGCCCCACCTTCAACCAGTGCAAGCAGATAAGGGAATAAAGTGTTATGGGGAGTGGGCAGGGAAGTGGAGCGGAGTCCACGATCAGATCAGCCATGATCTTATTGAATGGCGGAGCAGGCTCAAGGGGTCAAATGACCTATTCCTGCTCTTATTTCTTATGTTCTTATGTTAGAGCTCCAACAATCACGGGGCGATATAAAAGGAGCAATTCCCAGGCAGGGATCAAGAAAATTAGTCATCAAACACTTTTTAACTTGATTGAAGATTTTTGTTGGCTGAAATTTTCCCTTGCTTGGGTAACACACAAGGGAGTAAATCAGATTTTATGCGATAGTGTAAAATGCTCAATTTATGCCACCTCAGGCCTCCTGGTTCAGGCGTATGCTGACGACAGACGACTGATTATGCTCTTGAAAACACACTTACTTCTCGGAATTGAAACCTTAGTGTTTATCTCCAAACCACATATATTCATTTGGGTTCAGACTTGTGGCTAAATTATACCATATTTTGCTCTTGGCCACTTGGGATAGAGTTATGGGTAACTTCTCTTCACCACTTGGGTGGTAATCTGGCAGAGCAGTTGCCCACCCATTATAGAACTTGTCTGATTTTCATTTCTTGATGCTATTTTAGTCCCTGTGTTATTCCTTTTATTTTAATAATTCTACCCTATAATTTCAGAGCCTCATTTTTAAGAAACTGTCTTCATTATACTATCAGCTGTCATTTTATTAAAAAGAATGTAAAGATTTGGAAAAGAACCTATCTATATTGAGCCACATTTCTTCCTGTAACAATTAGAAAACACTGCTGTCACATCAACATATTTGAATTCATGATCTAATTTAAATATTATGATGCTATTGCTAATTAATATGGTGCACCAATTAATAATTTTACATTTGCATTGCACATAAACATTTACTGATAGACTTGTGATTTTAAGACAAGGCCTTAATTCTCTGTAATGACAGTTTTACTAATGTGTTGATAATCAAGATTTAATCCCCTACTAATTTATTTTTGCAGGAAACTTAATGAAGTAATTTTGAATTTGACATATTCAATAACAGCAAATCAAAGAAAGAACAGCAATCCCACGGTCTGTTCAGACTTTGCAGGGGAAGATAAAAGACTGAAATATGGAGAAACTATTGCAGATGATGGTAAATTACAAAACAATAATGTATTAAGACAAAAAATCGCTCTAGTTGCCATGACCTGTCTGCTTATTTTTAGATGTAATTTCTGCTCGGTTAGGCAGGAATGTAGGTTCCAGGAGATCACATGGTGGTTTGAAGACTAGGATATGGTTGCACAGTCCCGATAGAAGAGATTGTAAAATATTTTTTCACCTCATCTCAATTTGCTCCGGCAAAAGCAAAATACTGCAGATGCTGGAAATCTGAAATAAAAACAGAAAATGCTGGAAATACTCAGGCAGCATCTGTGGAGAGAGAAACAGGGGCCGTAATTTTCCTGAGGTGTCAGCAGGCGGGATCGGTAGTGGATTGGGTGGGAAAGTGTATTTTTTTGACAGCGGATCAGGAACCCGCAGCAACGCACCTTTGTCAATGTTGGCGCTGAGCAAACTCGACAGGTAACGGCAGATGACCAATTGAACTCATTATAATATACTTACCAGACCCTTAATAAACTTTTTTTTTACCTTACTTTTTAAGTTTAACTTCATGACAGCGGGAACTATGCTGTTCGATGACCGCATCTTTCAACCTGAGGCTAGAGTTCAGTGGTCCTTGCTCCAGCTGATTACTTGACAGCTTCAAATGTACAGTAAAAGCTCCCACTTGACAGAGATCACTTTCCTCAGCCACAAGCTGTTCCTCACTGCATTTCCACAACAGATTCAGCATGCTGCAAGTCTTTCCACAAGTCTCCATCCAGTGTCATCTCATTACCTCTCTCACCATTGACAGATCATTTCTGTCACCTGTACTTGACCTGCCATTTGATCCATCAGCATGGGTGCCATTTATACTGTCTCACCTTTGTCCTCAGAATTGGACCACAATGAGCCCCAACACCAGCAGCACCAGGCACACCAGCATCACCAACAACAACACCAACCTTCTCCGCAATCACCTGATGCTGTGCAGGACACAAGGCATCAGCACCCAAACACATTGCTGCCCAGGAGGCCAGGGATTACCTCACCGTGGCCAGATTTACTTCACTTGACGCTGTACACCCTGGCTGCCACATGAAGCACCAGGTTGGCACCACTCCACACCAACACCACAAAGCATCCCTACAATGACCAAGCCATTCCTTTCACACCCAGCACCATTTCAGGAGGTACCGTTATGTCTCCCCATTCAATGCAACTCAGTAAGCCACTTCCAAAGGTGCACCGGAAAGTGTTGAAAATAAAAATGTCAATATTTGACAGCACATTAATAGAAACTTTATATAAACATAGGATAAAACACCCAAGTGGCTACCCTTGTGTGTTGTTAGTTGGTATGATTGCACTAGGGTGAGAGTGAATGTGAGGGGTGGCTAGTGAGATGGGGAAGTGATAATGCAGATAGAGAGGGATGGGTGGAGGTGCAATGTAAGTTGGTGTCAGTAAGGATGTACAGGAGTATGGTAGGGAAGGCAGAGTGATGGGGATGTGATGAAAGGCACAGCAGGATGAAGTTGAGTATGGCTTTGTACTGATGTTTCATGATCTATTGAGATCAGTGAAATGTTTGTGCCACTGCACCCAGGTTCTCCTGACCACATTCCTGCTTGTGCCCACGAGGCTGTGCAGTGTGCAACCAGGCTGTTTTGGTCTCCTGGAGGAGGCTCTTCTTCCCATTGGAAGGGAAGAGGACATCCCTGCACGTTGTGGCTCCCTCCATAAGCATAAGGAGGGAGTCAATGAAGAACCTGTATGCAACCCTCTGCCCCTGTGCAATTATTGTCAGTGTTTGCAGCACTCCAATGCTGTAGAATGTTGAGAGCATAAATATCAAAAGAAAGTTGGCCATGGAACCTTTAAGGAAACTGAACCCACTTCCTCTAATTGGCCCAGGAATTGCCCTGGGCAAGCCCACCCATTGAGGAACGTCCAGACCTGTGGAAAGGGACTTCCTGTTGAAATCACTTTGCTCATAAATATTCACAGTGTAGGAAATGCCAGTATCTAAATATGGCTCAAAATGAGTTAAATATATCAAGTACCATGCAGTTTTCATCTCTCTCTCAGCTTTTGTTGTTCATCTTAAGATTTTGAAATGAACAAATGGAAGCAATTTAAGCTATCATTTACGAGTCATAGAATAAGTCCAAAGCTTTCAGAAACTGCCAACAACAATGACATTCATTTAAAGGGACACTGCCAGTATGAAAAATGTTCATTTCTTTATTAGCACAGATTATAATTGTGCAAAGTGCATCATCGCACCCTAGAGGGCGATGTCTTGCTGATAAAAACGAAACCTAGGTTTTCTGGCCCTTTCCCTCCTCAATAACAAATAATTTTCCTGGACACATCTTCATGAAACTGTTGGTGAAAATCTCAATCATGGTGCTGCGAAGTTTCTTGACCAACGTTTCATAGCTTGTGTTGCCACTGAGTGTTCTGAATCCACCGTCTCACAGCTTCCATCAGTTACATTGCCTGAATGCAGCTTGATTGCAGCAGCCACTTAAACTTAATCACTGTGGAATGATCATCCCTTGCGGGCACCTTGTCCACCACGAGCCCTATCAATGCAAATTAATTTTAGACAGTGGGTTGGAGCCACGACCCGACACCGGCCATCCAGGACCCGCCAAGGTAAGGACAATTCTGGCCAGGGTTAACGTTTCCGGTCGATGACCTTTCTGCTGAGTATTTCCAGCATTTTCTGTTCTTATTTCAATTTGTTCCTGCCTACCATATCTTTAACTTATTATACCTCAGTCTCTATATAAGTGGCCACTTTCTTTATTCCAACCTTTCATATATTAGCAGAGTATTTTTATGCAGATTGGTGCAGCAACTTTTCTGTCCTCGGGCTGGCACTTTGTTCATTTCGAAAATGTTTCTCCATGTTCCGGGTAAACATACCTTTCATTTTAAAAAGAGTCAACATTCCGATTCGTTTCACTTTATTTTTAGGACTTGTTCCCCATGAATATTTTCTGTTTTTTTTAAACCTCGTGATGGACAATGTAACTGATGGAAGCTAGAACACTCAGTGGCAACACAAGCTATGAAATGTTGGTCAAGAAAGTTTGTAGCACCATGACTGAGATTTTCACCAACAGTTCCATGAAGATGTGTCCAGGAAAATCACTTGTTATTGAGGAGGGAAAGAGCCAGAAAAGCCATGTTTCATTTTTATCAGAAAGACATCGCCCTCTAGGGTGCGATGATGCACTTTGCACAATTATAATCTGTGCTAATAAAGAAATGAACATTTTTCATACTGGCAGTGTCCCTTTAAATGAATGTCATTGTTGTTGGCAGTTTCTGAAAGCTTTGGACTTATTCTATGACTCGTAAATGATAGCTTAAATTGCTCCCATTTGTTTAGTTCAAAATCTTAAGATGAACAGCAAAAGCTAAAAGAGAGGGAGAGAGAGAGAGAGAGAAAGAGAGAGATGAAAACTGCATGGTACATGATAGATTTAACTCATTTTGAGCCATATTTAGATACTGGCATTTCCTGCACTGTGAATATTTATGAGCAAAGTGATTTCAACAGGAAGTTCCTTTCCACAGGTCTGGACATTCCTCAATGGGTGGGCTGCTGTTATTTTTCAGCAGGGGTCTGGCATTCATTTCAAAAGGCACGCTGCTCAAAATCTTGAGACTGTTCTTTATTTAAACAGGCAAATATCTGAATTAGAATTTTCTGAGCCCAGAGCTGTTTTCAGTCCTTGCTACTCTTTCATCTTTTTGTGTCTCCCTTTCCTTCCATTTGTAAATGTTACTATAATTAATGCACCATTGTGTTTTTTAATCATTCATAGTCTCTTGTTTTCTTCCTTCCCCCTTTTAAATCCCTCTCTTTTATTATCACCCAGGCTGCACAACATTTCACAGCTAAGAGGGTGAGTAAATGACTCGCTCTTGGGCCTCTGCTAGTGACACCCTAAAAGGAGATATTTAAGACAGGATCTGGGGCAGCTGACCTTTGGAGTTTCTGTCCTTTCATCATCATAGGCAGTCCCTCAAAATCGAGGAAGACTTCTCTGGTGACTGAATAGTCCAATACGGGAATTACAGTCTCTGTCACAGGTGGGACAGACAGTCGTTGAAAGAAAGGCTGGGTGGGGAGTCTCATTTGCTACACGCTCCTTCCGCTGCCTGCGCTTGTTTTCTGCATGCTCTCAGCGACGAGACTAGAGGTGCTCAGTGCCCTCCTGGATGCACTTCCTCCACTTAGGGCAGTCTTTGGCCAGGGACTCCCAGGTGTCGGTGGGGATGTTGCACTTTATCAAGGAGGCTTTGAGGGTGTCCTTAAAATGCTTCCTCTGCCCACCTGGGGCTCGCTTGTTGTGTAGGAGTTCCAAGTAGAGCGCTTGCTTTGGGACTCGTGTGTCGGGCATGCGAACAATGTGACCCGCCCAAAGGAGCTGGTTGAGTGTGGTCAGTGCTTCGATGCTGGGGATGTTGGCCTGATTGAGGACGCTAATGTTGGTGCTTCTGTCCTCCCAGGGGATTTGCAGAATCTTGTGGCGACATCGTTGGTGGTATTTCTCCAGCAATTTGAGGTGTCTACTGTATAGGGTCCACGTCTCTGAGCCATACAGGAGGGCGGGTATCACTACAGCCCTGTAGACCATAAGCTTGGTGCCAGATTTGAGGGCCCCACCCCACTGCTGGCCAAGAATGGGGAGACACTCATCAAGGGCAGTCAGGACCCGCTGGAAGGAGCACTTTGAAGATCTCCTTAATCAACACTCTGCCTTTGACACAAGTGTCCTCGACTCCATCACGCAGCATGCTACCCGCCACCAACTGTCCTTTACAGAGAAGTTTGCTGTCGTCTGTTCAGCATACCATACCTGAGATTTGGAAACATTGTTTGGGAGATGTTGCTGATAGAAATGCAGGCAAACTACAAGTGCACCTTCGCAGTGTGCCATGCATGACAAAGCCTTCCCAACTCGCCATACCTGTCCTTTCTTGTTTGCTGCCTCTGTCATTACATTGTGTGTAGGCCTCTTATAACAAGATGCTTTGCCTGATCTTCACTACTATACTCATGTCTTCTCTTATTTTTGCCTCACAAGAGGGTGGCACATTGTACACATGAATCTCAGGCGGTGGTCCTCCCAACATGATGGACTTCTAACCCCATATGAGGAAGAAGCACTGATGCTTCTGGGGAGGCATGATACTGATGCTGTTGGCGAAGAAGAAGTGGAAGGGTCAGTGGCAGCTGTTGGTCTGTTTTGAGCATCTGTAACTTCCCTGTTTCATGGATTAAGAGCACAGACACATGTGCAAGCAATCTGTGTCTGCTCCTTCACATGCTACACACTGCATATCACATTAGCTACCTAATCGTCTCTTTATTTTATTTTCCTCTGGATGAAATACAGCAAGATACTGAAGATACTGCTGAGGAGGAGGAAGTAAGTGGGCAAGAAACTCAAACTTCTATGAAACCCACCACATCCTCACCCTTGCATCATTGACCCTTTCTCTTCCATTCATCAGACCAAGAGATCCACCAGGGAAGGCAGTAACTACTGGCCTCAGACCTTGTGGGGCCTTATGGAGTGAATGATTCCAATATATTTTGAAAACTAGGAGGGATCAATTTCTCAAATGATCCGGAATGCCTTTTTACAGGGTTTGTAGGATTTAACTGCACCCATTAGGTTACTCCTCCCACTGATCAGTGGGCAGTCAGCACAAGCGCCATTGCAGGAGTTCACCCTCAAGATGCATCTCTCACCCTGGATGGCAGCATATTTGAGCACTGGTCCCACTCGGCTCTTCTGCCAAGTTGGGGCCAAAGAAACCCCTGGTCTGGGAGTTTACTTTCCTGGTGATGTCCCCTCCTGTGCTGTTGACCTTGTGTCTCAGGAGCCAGCTGGATACTTCTCTATCTGGATGGAAGATAACTGGGATGATGGAGTTTCTTAGAACAAAAGCATTGTGGCAGCTACTAGTAAATTTTGCTTTGATATGAATTATTCTATGCTGCTGGTTACATACCACCTGGACATATAATGAATGAAATATTTTGGATTTACTGAAATTAACTAAGGGATGAGCTGCTGCTGGTTATTTCCCCTTGCACCCTCGCAAAGCCAGAAAAATTTAAAAAAATGTCAAATCTTCTAGTTATTATGGGGACACGCAAAAATTGATGCATAGTTACCTGACATGTGCAGAAATTGTCAGAAAATTGACTAATATTGGTAAAATCCTCAGTTGCAGCCTGAAATGAGCCTGCAGCAGAATAGTTCAGTGTGGTGGTTACCTTTACTGATCACAGTAATGCTTCCCTAGTGGTGAAGATGATTTGGATGTCTGGCTATAGCAGGACACAAACCTCATCCAAAGCATCTTCGGTGAAGCATGGCATCCTTCAGCAAACTTCTTGGGTGAGTGACAGGATCTGTACACTTTTATTGCAGGATAGCAGTGAATGGGATCCCATCCGCCTCCTTTGCAGGCTTATGAAGTGTATTTCCCTGCTCTAGCTCTGTCTACATTAACAATGAATAACAGGAATCCCCACTGCTATCAATAGAATGTAACATTTTACGGGGGAGAAATTAGGGTTGTTCCGTTCACGGCACCATGAGAGTTTAGTGGCAGCGTTAACCAGTGACACCCCGGTTTTGCCCCGGAACAAAAATTGGCCTGCGCCTCCTGAAGCTGCTGAAGATTACCGCGACAGCTTCAGGGGGTGTGAACGGGGAGGTGGTGGGCGGGTCGATAAAAAATATGCCAACTTACTTGTCACGGCCCATTGCAGCTTTGAACATGAGATCTTTGCCGTGACCTGGCAGCCCGGCATCCCGCTTGAGTGCCGGATTGGTGGCACAGTTCCCTGGTGGTCCAGGTAGGGTCCTGCAGAGTTGGCAACTTGGGCCCTCTCCTTTAATGAAGGGGAGAGCCCCTCCTACACGACAGCGCTACACGGCCCAGTGCGTATCACTGCACCCGCTCCCGAACCGTCCGCCCCGTTAGCGCCTCAGTGAGGAAGTGGAGCGCATTTTTTGTCCTCTCAGGTAAACCAATTTCGAGAGCGGGGCAAGACTTACGCCCCTGGTGCAAAAAGTCCCGCCTCACAGATGTTACCGCCCCAAACAGGGCGCAACGGGATTTCTCGGCCTATAACTATGGCCCAGACAGTAGAAAGAGGCAGGTGGAAATCATCTCCTCTGCGTCAGTAATGGCTGAGAAATCAACAAATGTTTAGGGACATTTGTGAGATTGGATGGGAATTTCCTCGGAGCTGCTTCTGGTTCACCACCGTAACATCACCAAAAGTGCCAAAAATAGCGATTCTGCTACACTTCCAGTGAATTTACGGCAACAGAGCAGGAGCACGTCTGAGAAAATTCCTGCCCATTATTTTCGCCATTGTTCTGTCCATTTCATAACTCTGCCCATTATACAGTGTGCAGATACAACAACAACAATTTTATTTATAAAGCGTCTTTAACGTCCCACGCCGCTTCTAAGGAGTGTTATAGGACAAAAACTTGACACCGAGCCACATAAGAAGAAATTACAGCAGATGAAAGAGGTAAGTTTTAAGGAGCGTCTTAAAGGAGGAAAGAGAGGTAGAGAGGAGGAGAGGTTTAGGGAGTGAGTTCCAGAGCTTAGGGCCTAAGCAGCTGAAGGCACGGCCACTGATGGTTGAGCGATTAGAATCAAGGATGCTCAAGAGGGCAGAATTTGAGGAATGCAGATATCTCAGGAGGTTGTGAGGCTGAAGGATATCACAGAGATAGGGAGGAGGCAAGGCCATGGAGGGATTTGTAAGGTCCCGCTGAATGGGACATCTTTTTTCAAATATTTCATGAAGCAAGTTACCCTGTTAAAATAATCTCAAAATAAATGGATCACCTTCAAATGGCCCTGCTACAAAATCACTGGAACAAAATGGCAGTAAGAAATTAACTAATCTTTGTTTTTATCCAGTATGTAGCAGAAAAGAAAATGGGGAAACAGAATTTTCTAATTCAGATTCAGAATCCAATTTGATTCAATTGGATGGTGTAAAAAGAAGCTTCAAAACAAACAGCGATAATGAAGAGGTGAGACATGTTAACAAAAATGCTTTGTAACTCTAAACAGTTGCATTTCAGTGTTGCTAGTAACACTCCAGATGCAGACCCTATTTCCTGCTAAATGTCCTACAGTTTTTAATGTCCTATTAATTGATCTGCTAAATTTACCACGTTATAATACTGTCAGCTGAATAAATTAATTATTTAATGAATATTTATGAAATTGTTTATAAATAAAACAGTATTATCGAAAGATCAATTCTGAATAAAAATTCTGCATTCCTATTTGGGTACTGTTGAGGGGAATGACTCATCAGGGGAGGGCAGCAGCAGCCAAGTTCATGGCACCGTGGCTGGCTCTGCTACACAGGAGGGCAAGAAAAAGAGTGGGAGAGCGATAGTGATAGGGGATTCAATTGTGAGGGGAATAGATAGGCGTTTCTGCGGCCGCAACCGAGACTCCAGGATGGTATGTTGCCTCCCTGGTGCAAGGGTCAAGGATGTCTCGGAGCGGGTGCAGGACATTCTGAAATGGGAGGGAGAACAGCCAGTTGTCGTGGTGCACATTGGTACCAACGACATAGGCAAAAAAAGGGATGAGGTCCTACGAAACGAATTTAAGGAGCTAGGAGCTAAATTAAAAAGTAGGACCTCAAAAGTAGTAATCTCGGGATTGCTACCAGTGCCACGTGATAGTCAGAGTAGGAATCGCAGGATAGCGCAGATGAATACGTGGCTTGAGCAGTGGTGCAACAGGGAGGGATTCAAATTCCTGGGGCATTGGGACCGGTTCTGGGGGAGGTGGGACCAGTACAAACCGGACGGTCTGCACCTGGGCAGGACTGGAACCAATGTCCTCGGGGGAGTGTTTGCTAGTGCTGTTGGGGAGGATTTAAACTAATATGGCAGGGGGATGGGAACCAATGCAGGGAGACAGAGGGAAACAAAAAGGAGGCAAAAGCAAAAGACAGAAAGGAGATGAGGAAAAGTGTAGGGCAGAGAAACCCAAGGCAAAGAACAAAAAGGGCCACTGTACAGCAAAATTCTAAAAGGACAAAGGGTGTTAATAAAACAAGCCTGAAGGCTTTGTGTCTTAATGCAAGGAGTATCCGCAATAAGGTGGATGAATTAATTGTGCAAATAGATGTTAACAAATATGATGTGATTGGGATTACGGAGACGTGGCTCCAGGATGATCAGGGCTGGGAACTCAACATTCAGGGGTATTCAACATTCAGGAAGGATAGAATAAAAGGAAAAGGAGGTGGGGTAGCATTGCTGGTTAAAGAGGAGATTAATGCAATAGTTAGGAAAGACATTAGCTTGGATGATGTGGAATCTATATGGGTAGAGCTGCAGAACACCAAAGGGCAAAAAACGTTAGTAGGAGTTGTGTACAGACCTCCAAACAGTAATAGGGATGTTGGGGAGGGCATCAAACAGGAAATTAGGGGTGCATGCAATAAAGGTGTAGCAGTTATAATGGGTGACTTTAATATGCACATAGATTGGGCTAGCCAAACTGGAAGCAATACGGTGGAGGAGGATTTCCTGGAGTGCATAAGGGATGGTTTTCTAGACCAATATGTTGAGGAACCAACTAGGGGGGAGGCCATCTTAGACTGGGTGTTGTGTAATGAGAGAGGATTAATTAGCAATCTCATTGTGCGAGGCCCCTTGGGGAAGAGTGACCATAATATGGTGGAATTCTGCATTAGGATGGAGAATGAAACAGTAAATTCAGAGACCATGGTCCAGAACTTAAAGAAGGGTAACTTTGAAGGTATGAGGCGAGAATTGGCTAGGATAGATTGGCGAATGATACTTAGGGGGTTGACTGTGGATGGGCAATGGCAGACATTTAGAGACCGCATGGATGAAGTACAACAATTGTACATTCCTGTCTGGCGTAAAAATAAAAAGGGGAAGGTGGCTCAACCGTGGCTATCTAGGGAAATCAGGGATAGTATTAAAGCCAAGGAAGTGGCATACAAATTGGCCAGAAATAGCAGCGAACCTGGGGACTGGGAGAAATTTAGAACTCAGCAGAGGAGGACAAAGGGTTTGATTAGGACAGGGAAAATGGAGTACGAGAAGAAGCTTGCAGGGAACATTAAGGCGGATTGCAAAAGTTTCTATAGGTATGTAAAGAGAAAAAGGTTGGTGAAGACAAACGTAGGTCCCCTGCAGTCAGAATCAGGGGAAGTCATAACGGGGAACAAAGAAATGGCGGATCAATTGAACAAGTACTTTGGTTCGGTATTCACTAAGGAGGATACAAACAACCTTCCGGATATAAAAGGGGTCAGAGGGTCTAGTAAGGAAGAGGAACTGAGGGAAATCTTTATTAGTCGGGAAATTGTGTTGGGGAAATTGATGGGATTGAAGGCAGATAAATCCCCAGGGCCTGATGGCCTGCATCCTAGAGTACTTAAGGAGGTGGCCTTGGAAATAGCGGATGCATTGACAGTCATTTTCCAACATTCCATTGACTCTGGATCAGTTCCTATGGAGTGGAGGGTAGCCAATGTAACCCCACTTTTTAAAAAAGGAGGGAGAGAGAAAACAGGGAATTATAGACCGGTCAGCCTGACCTCAGTAGTGGGTAAAATGATGGAATCAATTATTAAGGATGTCATAGCAGTGCATCTGGAAAATGGTGACATGATAGGTCCAAGTCAGCATGGATTTGTGAAAGGGAAATCATGCTTGACAAATCTTCTGGAATTTTTTGAGGATGTTTCCAGTAAAGTGGACAAAGGAGAACCAGTTGATGTGGTATATTTGGACTTTCAGAAGGCTTTCGACAAGGTCCCACACAAGAGATTAATGTGCAAAGTTAAAGCACATGGGATTGGGGGTAGTGTGCTGACGTGGATTGAGAACTGGTTGTCAGACAGGAAGCAAAGAGTAGGAGTAAACGGGTACTTTTCAGAATGGCAGGCAGTGACTAGTGGAGTGCCGCAAGGTTCTGTGCTGGGGCCCCAGCTGTTTACATTGTACATTAATGATTTAGACGAGGGGATTAAATGCAGTATCTCCAAATTTGCGGATGATACTAAGTTGGGTGGCAGTGTGAGCTGCGAGGAGGATGCTATTAGGCTGCAGAGTGACTTGGATAGGTTAGGTGAGTGGGCAAATGCATGGCAGATGAAGTATAATGTGGATAAATGTGAGGTTATCCACTTTGGTGGTAAAAACAGAGAGACAGACTATTATTATCTGAATGGTGACAGATTAGGAAAAGGGAAGGTGCAACGAGACCTGGGTGTCATGGTACATCAGTCATTGAAGGTTGGCATGCAGGTACAGCAGGCGGTTAAGAAAGCAAATGGCATGTTGGCCTTCATAGCGAGGGGATTTGAATACAGGGGCAGGGAGGTGTTGCTACAGTTGTACAGGGCCTTGGTGAGGCCACACCTGGAGTATTGTGTACAGTTTTGGTCTCCTAAATTGAGGAAGGACATTCTTGCTATTGAGGGAGTGCAGCGAAGGTTCACCAGACTGATTCCCGGGATGGCGGGACTGACCTATCAAGAAAGATTGGATCAATTGGGCTTGTATTCACTGGAGTTCAGAAGAATGAGAGGGGACCTCATAGAAACGTTTAAAATTCTGACGGGTTTAGACAGGTTAGATGCAGAAAGAATGTTCCCAATGTTGGGGAAGTCCAGAACCAGGGGTCACAGTCTGAGGATAAGGGGTAAGCCATTTAGGACCGAGATGAGGAGAAACTTCTTCACCCAGAGAGTGGTGAACCTGTGGAATTCTCTACCACAGAAAGTAGTTGAGGCCAATTCACTAAATATATTCAAAAGGGAGTTAGATGAAGTCCTTACTACTCGGGGGATCAAGGGTTATGGCGAGAAAGCAGGAAGGGGGTACTGAAGTTTCATGTTCAGCCATGAACTCATTGAATGGCGGTGCAGGCTAGAAGGGCTGAATGGCCTGCTCCTGCACCTATTTTCTATGTTTCTATGTTTCTATGTTTCTATATGTTCAATGGTCTTAAGCAAACAGTGGCAGCATCTGTGCAGAAGAACTATACTGAGAAAATATGGACATGCATCTACCAGATCTCTTCAAATTTCATTAGTTCCAGCCAAATGCATTTTCTTATGAAAGTATGGATGGAGATTTTGATTAAATAACTAGATCGCATATTCCAACTAGCTTACATTACAGCGGTCCGCTGGTACAGTGCACATCCCATCTGCGATTGCTACAGAATTGTTTATGAAATGATATTACTGCTGTGCACATTGCCCCCAGAGTATAATCTCAGCAGAAAGGTCTTGGAATTAAATTTAGAATAGGTACATGTAGATTTTTGTTGTAAAATAAGGGTCATATCAGGGCATCTACAGTGTTTGGATGCTAACTTCTCCTCACTGTGGCACATTGTAATTATATAGTTTGATCTATTGAAAGGGATAAAATGAGGGAAACACCCAAACAAAATCGAAGGAACTCATGGTTAGAATAAATAGTTTTGTTGACATTTTCTCTCATTTTCCCCCCAAAAATCGTCTCTAAGTAGTGGGCTCCTTCATACCCTCGCCACATAGAATAATAATGTCAAAGAATTATACAATTTTGCAACATACAAGGAAATCATTCAGCCCATTGTGCCTATGCTGGCTCCCTGAAAGAGGAATCCACTTAGTCCCATTCCTCTGTCCTCTCCCCATACCATTTTAATTTATTTTGCTATCAGTGGCAGTCTGCGCTAAGCTGACAAGAGCCACACTTGGATGGATTAAGACTCACCATTAATGATTCATTCCAAATTGATTTTGAAATACATTTTGATTTTAATTGAAGTAATTTTGATTTATTTGAAAATTTCTAAATGTTGGCTCAGTTTGGATAATAAGGGACAAATGTACTACACATGCTTAGTTTTTTGTGCATTGTTTTCTTTTGTATAAAATAAGGCCCCAAGTGACTCAGGTTGAACCATTTTAGTTTTATTTGTTTGTTCAATTTCACCAGTTTCTATTGTGGCCCAAGGACTTTCAATCCCCGATGTCTGTTTCTTAATAGTCTGTAGAACATTTTCCCTCTTTTTACCCAAAATGCTGTTAGCAACTATAAGGTACCTGAATGGAATCTGGTTCAGGATTTATAAACTCATTCAGATAACAAACTTCCAGATCTTCCTATGAATCAGATATTCATGCCTATGATCATAGTGATATGTCACTCTGAGGAAACAAAAGAGTGGGAGAGCAATAGTGATTGGGGATTCAATGGTGAGGGGAATAGATAGGCGTTTCTGTGGCCGCAACCGAGACTCCAGGATGGTACGTTGCCTCCCTGGTGCAAGGGTCAAGGATGTCTCGGAGCGGGTGCAGGACATTCTAAAAAGGGAGGGAGAACAGCCAGTTGTCGTGGTGCACATTGGTACCAACGACATAGGTAAAAAGAGGGATGAGGTCCTACGAAACGAATTTAAGGAGCTAGGAGCTAAATTAAAAAGTAGGACCTCAAAAGTAGTAATCTCGGGATTGCTACCAGTGCCACGTGATAGTCAGAGTAGGAATCGCAGGATAGCGCAGATGAATACGTGGCTTGAGCAGTGGTGCAACAGGGAGGGATTCAAATTCCTGGGGCATTGGAACCGGTTCTGGGGGAGGTGGGACCAGTACAAACAGGACGGTCTGCACCTGGGCAGGACCGGAACCAATGTCCTAGGGGGAGTGTTTGCTAGTGCTGTTGGGGAGGATTTAAACTGATATGGCAGGGGGATGGGAACCAATGCAGGGAGACAGAGGGAAACAAAAAGGAGGCAAAAGCAAAAGACAGAAAGGAGATGAGGAAAAGTGGAGGGCAGAGAAACCCAAGGCAAAGAACAAAAAGGGACACTGTACAGCAAAATTCTAAAAGGACAAAGGGTGTTAAAAGAACAAGCCTGAAGGCTTTGTGTCTTAATGCAAGGAGTATCCGCAATAAAGTGGATGAATTAACTGTGCAAATAGATGTTAACAAATATGATGTGATTGGGATTACGGAGACGTGGCTCCAGGATGATCAGGGCTGGGAACTCAACATCCAGGGGTATTCAACATTCAGGAAAGATAGAATAAAAGGAAAAGGAGGTGGGGTAGCATTGCTGGTTAAGGAGCAAATTAAGGCAATAGTTCGGAAGGACATTAGCTTGGATGATGTGGAATCTATATGGGTAGAGCTGCAGAATACCAAAGGACAAAAAACATTAGTGGGAGTTGTGTACAGACCTCCAAACAGTAGCAGTGATGTTGGGGAGGGCATCAAACATGAAATTAGGGGTGCGTGCAATAAAGGTGCAGCAGTTATAATGGGTGACTTTAATATGCACATAGATTGGGTTAACCAAACTGGAAGCAATACGGTAGAGGAGGATTTCCTGGAGTGCATAAGGGATGGTTTTTTAGACCAATATGTCGAGGAACCAACTAGGGGGGAGGCCATCTTAGACTGGGTGTTGTGTAATGAGAGAGGATTAATTAGCAATCTCGTTGTGCGAGGCCCCTTGGGGAAGAGTGACCATAATATGGTGGAATTCTGCATTAGGATGGAGAATGAAACAGTTAATTCAGAGACCATGGTCCAGAACTTAAAGAAGGGTAACTTTGAAGGTATGAGGCGTGAATTGGCTAGGATAGATTGGCGAATGATACTGAAGGGGTTGACTGTGGATGGGCAATGGCAGACATTTAGAGACCGCATGGATGAACTACAACAATTGTACATTCCTGTCTGTCGTAAAAATAAAAAAGGGAAGGTGGCTCAACCGTGGCTATCAAGGGAAATCAGGGATAGCATTAAAGCCAAGGAAGTGGCATACAAATTGGCCAGAAATAGCAGAGAACCCGGGGACTGGGAGAAATTTAGAACTCAGCAGAGGAGGACAAAGGGTTTGATTAGGGCAGGGAAAATGGAGTACGAGAAGAAGCTTGCAGGGAACATTAAGACGGATTGCAAAAGTTTCTTTACTAACCTTTTTCTCTTTACATATTTAAAGACAAACGTAGGTCCCCTGCAGTCAGAATCAGGGGAAGTCATAACGGGGAACAAAGAAATGGCGGACCAATTGAACAAGTACTTTGGTTCGGTATTCACTGAGGAGGACACAAACAACCTTCCGGATATAAAAGGGGTCGGAGGGTCTAGTAAGGAGGAGGAACTGAGGGAAATCCTTATTAGTCGGGAAATTGTGTTGGGGAAATTGATGGGATTGAAGGCCGATAAATCCCCAGGGCCTGATGGACTGCATCCCAGAGTACTTAAGGAGGTGGCCTTGGAAATAGTGGATGCATTGACAGTCATTTTCCAACATTCCATTGACTCTGGATCAGTTCCTATGGAGTGGAGGGTAGCCAATGTAACCCCACTTTTTAAAAAAGGAGGGAGAGAGAAAATAGGGAATTATAGACCGGTCAGCCTGACATCGGTAGTGGGTAAAATGATGGAATCAATTATTAAGGATGTCATCGCAGTGCATTTGTAAAGAGGTAATATGATAGGTCCAAGTCAGCATGGATTTGTGAAAGGGAAATCATGCTTGACAAATCTTCTGGAATTTTTTGAGGATGTTTCCAGTAGAGTGGACAAGGGAGAACCAGTTGATGTGGTATATTTGGACTTTCAGAAGGCTTTCGACAAGGTCCCACACAAGAGATTAATGTGCAAAGCTAAAGCACATGGGATTGGGGGTAGTGTGCTGACATGGATTGAGAACTGGTTGTCAGACAGGAAGCAAAGAGTAGGAGTAAATGGGGACTTTTCAGAATGGCAGGCAGTGACTAGTGGGGTACCGCAAGGTTCTGTGCTGGGGCCCCAGCTGTTTACACTGTACATTAATGATTTAGACGAGGGGATTAAATGTAGTATCTCCAAATTTGCGGATGACACTAAGTTGGGTGGCAGTGTGAGCTGCAAGGAGGATTCTATGAGGCTGCAGAGCGACTTGGATAGGTTAGGTGAGTGGGCAAATGCATGGCAGATGAAGTATAATGTGGATAAATGTGAGGTTATCCACTTTGGTGGTAAAAACAGAGAGACAGACTATTATCTGAATGGTGACAGATTAGGAAAAGGGCAGGTGCAAAGAGACCTGGGTGTCATGGTACATCAGTCATTGAAGGTTGGCATGCAGGTACAGCAGGCGGTTAAGAAAGCAAATGGCATGTTGGCCTTCATAGCGAGGGGATTTGAGTACAAGGGCAGGGAGGTGTTGCTACAATTGTACAGGGCCGTGGTGAGGCCACACCTGGAGTATTGTGTACAGTTTTAGTCTCCTAACCTGAGGAAGGACATTCTTGCTATTGAGGGAGTGCAGCGAAGGTTCACCAGACTGATTCCCGGGATGGCGGGACTGACCTATCAAGAAAGACTGGATCAACTGGGCTTGTATTCACTGGAGTTCAGAAGAATGAGAGGGGACCTCATAGAAACGTTTAAAATTCTGACGGGGTTAGACAGGTTAGATGCAGGAAGAATGTTCCCAATGTTGGGGAAGTCCAGAACCAGGGGACACAGTCTAAGGATAAGGGGGAAGCCATTCAGGACCGAGATGAGGAGGAATTTCTTCACCCAGAGAGTGGTGAACCTGTGGAATTCTCTACCACAGAAAGTTGTTGAGGCCAATTCACTAAATATATTCAAAAAGGAGTTAGATGAAGTCCTTACTACTAGGGGAATCAAGGGGTATGGTGAGAAAGCAGGAATGGGGTACTGAAGTTGCATGTTCAGCCATGAACTCATTGAATGGCGGTGCAGACTAGAAGGGCCGAATGGCCTACTCCTGCACCTATTTTCTATGTTTCTATGTTTCTATGCTTCTAGTTACGATTCTATTCCAATATATTTTTCATAGAATGACTTGAAAAAGCAGCCAAAACATCAACAAGCAAAGAATTTTCTTCAGCTTGAAGACAAGATGTCGCTGGAGTCACTACAACAATGCTACACACTGCTGAACCAGATGAACTTGTCTGAGGCTGTGCTCGAGTCAGAGTATGTACTATAAAAATTCAATACATATTAAAGCTGCATAAAATTGTGTAAAAAGACTTTAAGGTTTGTAACTTTGTGTTCCTTTCTATAAGTTGTATGTCTATGTAATGCAGTCCTTCTAGTACACTCCCAGTGTAACTCTGGCGGGAGTGAAGCAGTGCACAAGAAGGGCCAACATTAGGTCAAGATACAGATATACCCGCTGGGAGTTCCTGCATTTCAGTCATCGGGCAGCTCATTCCAGGTCTGAATCATGGTCTGGACGTCTAAAGATTGATGTAATTTTGGGCTAACATTTCAGCAGCCCCCCCCCACCCCTTATAAAGGAACAAGGGTGTAGTTCTGTCTACTCCCTGGGAGTGAGAAAGCCAGCTGCCTTCTGGACCCATCCTCCTATGCCATAGTTTGTGGCCACTGAGGGCGGGCAGGTGCAGACACCCACCATAATTGAAGGGACCTTCTCCTGATCAGGCAGCCTTTGGTAACCTCCACAGATATTTAGTCCCATGATCATTAGTTTGTTCCTTCAGCTTTATCACAAAGTTATTTTTTGCATGTTGTGTATGATATTTAATCACCACTATTTTACTGGTATCCCTTCAAGCCAGTGCTATTGAAATGAGAAACAGAAAATTAAATCTGCTTGAAACTATGGAGCCTGAGCCAGACTTTGATATTGTTTGAGGCGAACAAAATTTCATAAATGAATCTGACCTAAAATGACTCATGTTGCACCACTGGTGCTTTGTCACCAGGTGGCACTATTTACGAGGCACACTACTGACCTGAATTAGAAAGAAAAAATGCTATTTCTCCTTGTAAATGAGGTTATTAATACCATAACAGAAATTTCAGTTGAAAGTTAATTAACATTTGAGTGAAAATGTATCTATCTTTTTCAGGACAAGTGAAAACAGCAATAGTGAGTCTGAATCAGAGGTAACGTTTTATTCCAAGACAAGGAAGAAAAAAATACAAAGACCCTCACCAATCAGGTCTGCTCTCCCTGCTCTGTCGGCCCATCAGATGGACAAAGGCAGAACTAAGCAGGTAAATGTGGTCATATTTTGCAGAGTTTGTCACCTAAAGTTGCAGGAGATTCAATTGTAATTAGAATCACTGGTGAGGTAGCTCTGGTGGGAAGTAGTTTGATTGTTAGATACTCATCCTGAATGTGTTTATCTCAAAAATACTTAATTTGAAAAATGTATATTAAACAATTTCTCCTGTGCTGTGTCAGTTGCAAGTGCTTTCTGGCGGTTGGGGGTAGGGCCCCTAAAATGTCATGACCAGGTACAGAAAATAATCAAAAAGGCTAATGGAAGGCTGGTCTTTATATCTAGAGGACTAGAATACAAGGGGGTAAAAGGTATGCTGCAGCTACACAGAACCCTGATTAGACCACACCTGTAGTACTGTGAGCAGTTCTAGGCACCATACCTGAGGAAGGATATATTGGCCTTGGAGGGAGTCCAGCATAGGTTTACCAGAATGATACTTGGACTTCAAGGGTTAAGTTACAAGGAAACATTACACAAATTACAGATGGATTCCCTAAAATTTAGAAGGTTAAGGGGTGATCTGATCGAAGATATTAAGGGAACAGATACAGTAGAGAGAGAAACTATTTCCACTGGTTGGGGATTCTCATACTTGGGAGCATAGGGCCAGGCCTTTCAGGAGTGAAATTAGGAAACACTTCTGTGATATATTTTTACAACATCATTAAGAAGCACACACACACACACACACACACACACACACAAGATGGTTCTAAACAGAAAACTGTCATCATGTGACCTTGCTACATGATCCTTTATTATTTACATCAGAAGTTGCGCTATCACAGTAGTCCATTAGGTGGAGCAGTAGTCCACTAGAGGGAGCTATAATACACTTTTCTCTCCTTAAAGAAGTAATCAGAACAAAAGATATGGGGCAAGAACCTCCACTTTTTTTGCAAGCTTAACGCCCACTTAATGCCCATTTTACCGCTGAAATGATGTATAACGCCTATATAGCGCCCATTTTGGCACAAAATGGAAACTGACAGGCATTTTTAAGAAACTTATCGTCGAGCGTTACTTTCCCCATGTGCTTAATGCTGGGAAAAAATATTACCGCACGCCCACTTTTTGGGGGCGGAATCATCAGAATGGACGAAATCAACGCCCATAATATCGCCCAGCATTACTTTCTGCATGGAATTAACGCCGAGATTCAATATTAACGCCCACCCACTGTTTTTTGTCGTAAAGAGCATATTTACCCAAACTAGCGGCCATGGAGATCGGCCATCATCAATTTCACCACCTTGCACATATATCGGCCACAATATCACTCGCTCAAAAAACCGGCCACAAAAAATGGAACTAATGGGAACGGACGCCAGTGGTGTGGCTGGCATTTGTTAAATCCCATTCTTGCGTGAGGAGCTGATATCTGAAAGATTTGCCTGAAAGAGCGCTGATGTGAGTGACAAC
Organism: Pristiophorus japonicus; assembly: GCF_044704955.1. Lineage (NCBI taxonomy): Eukaryota > Metazoa > Chordata > Chondrichthyes > Pristiophoridae > Pristiophorus > Pristiophorus japonicus. The sequence goes on along the minus strand of NC_091983.1, from coordinate 139,669,198 downwards.
GCTGACACACTGCTGTGTGTGTGCAGCTCAGACATCAATGGTGCCCATCACCTTGGTGCCAGTTAAAATTTACGTTGATTGATGTTAAGTTGTATTTAACCCTTTCATGGTAAGGAATCACCAGTGTGTAATGGTCCAGCAATCTGAGACAATGCGCTACAAAGTTATGTTCAATAACAAAAATGTAATACTAACATTGGTCTGAAATCATAAGTATCACAGTATCACAGCCAATAACACCCAACCCCCACCCACACCCCACTTTTTCCACCATTGACATAAATCACATGTTCAACATGTGCAGCAACACAAAATACAAAGGCAAAGCAGGAGCCCGCATACATTGCAACAAATTGCATACACCCAGATGGAGATATAACACAGCCATCACCTGCGCACATGCACCTCACTTTCCTTCCCCCCTCTCCTTCTTCTCCCCACCTCTACCCCTTCCCCTCCTCGCTCCACGGCGCCTGGCCAAGGAGCTCCTCAGGCGGTGCCTCATTGGGGGGGATGAAGGCAGAGGCGTTGGTTGGACGGGTACGGGAGCAGGGGGTGCTGAGGGCAACATTCTCTGATGCAGAAGCAGGATCTTGGTCCTTGCTCTTATCTGTTGTTTGCAGTGGTGGTGTGGAACCTAGGGGTGGAGTGCCGCGCTCAGAGACCACTGGGAGGCCTGTGGCAGCAGTGTTCCTGGCTATCGCATCCAGGGACTCCGCCATGCGTGGAATGTACTCGGTCATGATAGCCAGCTGTCGTGATATGCTCCCCAATGCTTCGATGAGCTGGTCACCAATGTCTACAGTTCTCCTGGACATGTCACGCTTGTGGAACAGACCTGCCGAGTCCATGAGGCCTCCTCGAAGTTGGCGCCATCCTGGGGACAAATGGGGTGCCCTATGGAGAGGTGCTTGGGGCCGGTACCTCCAGAGTAGAGGTGGGAATGACCAGAGGACCATTAGAAGGCCTTGGGGTAGAATGGCTTCTGGCGCATGGCGATGCAGGCTCTTCGAAGTCCTCACTCTCATCTGTGGAGAACAGACCCAGCAGATTGATGGGCGAGAATCGGAGCTCCTCAGCACCAGATGTAGTAGGATCGTCCGCCGACACCTGCCCCACGCCCCCACCTTCCGGCCTCTGTGGCCTTGCTTTGGGACGTGCTGCTGGCTGAGCTGCAAAACACAAATGAGGTTATTAGAGGAGAAGGGGGTGCCCGGGTGACAAGGTGAGTCCAGCACTACACACAGCACATGCACGACAAAAGCACCACCGCTATCAAAGTTATCACAGACATCACATTTCATGACCATCAACACATTTGCATTGCAATGATTTTCATGAGGCCAGCATTATTTCTATGACAATTTTAGAAATCATCTATCATATATGATTGTCCGGATATGAGTGGGTGTGGCATCTATTGATTTTACATGATGCAATGGTGTAAGCTTTACTCACGTGGCATCACTTCAGGGTCTGCAGATGCGTCCGTGGCTGTCCAGGGGTGCTTCCCCACGAATACGAGCACTCACTCCTCCATCTCAGTAATGTCGCTGGGAACTGGTGGCCCCCCCACCCGTTCGCCTCTGCATGGACCTCATCGTCAATAGCTTCTTCTGTAAAAGGTGACAGGACGACATGGCATGAGATCATTGCGTGATATCATTGCTAGGCATTGTCACCGACACTAATACAACACATAATAATCATGATTACATCTGTCTGTTATGATTATTATCATTCTTTACCTAAAGATGTACACCGTGACCACAGGCTTTGAGTAAAACATTCCCAGTAAAAGTGCAAGACCTCACATCTGCTGATAGTCACTCATGACTGTTACAAATCAAATTATATAAATACATAAGAACATGTAAATCAATGTAATACTTACTCTTGCGGATCCCACAAGGACGTTCCATCGTTTGCAGCATTGGTTGCCTTCATGCACCTCGTTGGTCCACCTCTGCTATGTCCTCTGGTAGGCCTTTGGGGTGGGCTTCCTATGCCCTCCCTGTGTCAAGTCACCCCAGCGTAACTCGACCTCCTGCAGGAGGGAGGCATTTGCCTTATCCGAGAACCTCCTGGCTCTTTACAACTATTACAGCTGTGAAGAAAGATGATATGATAGAGGGATCATCAAGTGAGGCCATATGGGTCGAACTGCTGTGAGTGCACTATGGACCCTCAAACAGTGAGAGGGAGATAGAAGAGCAAATATGCAGGCACATTTCTGAGAAGTGCAAAAACTATAGGTCAGTAATAGTAGGGGATTTCGACTATCGAAATATTAACTGGGACAAAATTAGTGTGAAGGGTATAGAGGGTGTGGAATTCCTAAAATGCATTCAAGAGAACTTTTTTAGTCAGTATGTAGCAAGCCCAACACGGGAGAGAGCGGTTCTGGTCTTAGTTTTAGGGAATGAAGCTTGGTAGGCGGGAGGGGTATCAGTGGGAGAGCATTTAGGTGCAGTTAGACTTAAGGTAGTTATGGAAAAGGATAAGGATAGACCAGGAATAAAAGTTCTCAATTGGGGAAAAGCCAACTTTGCTAATCTGAGAAGTAATTTGGCCATAGTGGACTGGAAACAGCTACTTGAAGTAAATCAGTGTCATAGCAGTGGGAGACATTCAAGGAGGAGATAAGTAGGGTCCAGGCCAAATATGTGACCTGAAAGAAAAAGGGTGGGACTAACAAATCTAGAGCCCCCTGGATATCGAGGGACATACAGGGTAGAATAAAGAAAAAAAAGGAGGTTTATGACAGATACCGAGGGCTAAATACTGCAGAATCTCTAGAGGAGTATAGAAAGTGCAGGGCTAAATTAAAAAGGATATTAGAAAAGCAGAGAGAGAGCATGAAAAATATTTGGCAAGTAAAATCAAGGAAAACCCAAAGATGTTTTAGAAATATATTAAGAGCAAGAGGATAACTAAAGAAAGGGTGGGGCCTATTAGAGAACATGAGGGTAATCTGTGTGTGGAGGTGGAAGATGTGGGTATTGTCATATATCTCACACTACTGTACACGACTGTATCTTACCACGCTATACATGACTGTAATAAGATATGACCTGTAACCACCAGCATACCTTACCACCAGGGGTGCACTTGCAGGAGACACTGGATACCTGTCCCAGACAGGTATATAAGGACAGGTCTCAGGCAAGTGTGGCATTCGAGAGCTGTGTAATAAAGGTGCAGGTCCTGAGTGACCTTGACTTCACTATGTGCCTCGTGTGAATCTGTACTGAGGGGACAGGACTTTACAAGTATGGTTCTTAATAAATACTTTGCGTCTGTTTTTACAAAAGAGAGAGGTGATGCAGACACTACTATCAAGGAATAGAAGTGTGAAATATTAGATGAAATAAACACGGTGTGAGAGGAGATATTAAGGAGTTTAGCAGCTTTGAAAGTGGATGTCCCCAGGTCCGGATGAAATATATCCCAGTGTGTTAAGTGAAGCAAAAGAGGAAATAGCAGAGGCTTTGATGATCATTCTCCAGTCCTCTCTGGCTTCAGGTGTGGTGCCAAAGGACTGGAGGACTGCTAATATTGAACCTTTGTTTAAGAAGGGAGAAAGGGATAGACCAAGTAATTACAGGCCAATCAGCCTAACCTCAGTGGTGGGAAAATTATTGGAAAAAATCCTGAAGGATAGGATAAATCTTCACTTAAAAAGACAAGAATTAATCAAGGAGAGTCAGCACGGATTTGTTAAGGGAAGGTCATGTCTGACTAACTTGATTGAATTTCTCGAGGAGGTAACCAGGAGTGTCAATGAAGGTAAAGCGTATGATGCAGTGTATATGGATTTTAGCAAAGCTTTTGATAAGGTCCCACACGGCAGACTGGTCACAAAAGTAAAAGCCCATGGGCCAGGGCAAAGTGGCAAGTTGGATCCAAAATTGGCTCAGAGGAAGAAAGCAGAGGGCAATGGTGATGAGTGTTTTTGTGACTGGAAGGATGTTTCCAGTGGGATTTCGCAGGGCTCAGTGCTGGGTCCCTTGCTTTTTATGATATACATCAATGATCTAGACTTGAATATAGGGGGTATGATTAAAAAGTTTGCAGATGATACTAAAATCGGCTGTGAGGTTGATAATGAAGAAGAAAGCTGTGGACTGCAGGAAGATAGCAATCAACTGGTCAGGTGGGCAGAACAGTGGCAAATGGAATTTAATCCACAGAAGTGTGAGATAATGCATTTGGGAAGGACTAACAAGAAAAGGGAATACACGTTAAATGGTAGTGTAGAGGAACAAAGGGACCTTGAAGTGCATGTCCACAGATCCCTAAAAGTAGCAGGCCAGGTAGATAAGGTGGTTAAGAAGGCATACAGAATGTTTGCCTTTATTAGCAGAGGCATAGAATACAAGAGTAGGGAGGGTTATGCTTGAACTGTATAAAACACTGGTTAGGCCACAGCTGGATTACTGCGTGCAGTTCTGGTCACCGCATTACAGGAAGGACGTGATTGCACTGGAGAAGAGATTTACGAGATGTTGCTGGGAGAGGAGAATCAAACCTATGAGGACAGATTAGATAGGCTGGATTTGTTTTCATTGGAACAGAGGAGGTTGAGGGGAGACTGCATTGAGGTGTACAAAATTATGAGGGTCCTAGATATAGTGGATAGAAAGGGCCTAGTTCCCTTAGCAGAGGGGTCAACAACAATGGGGTATAAATTTAAAGTAATTGGTACAAGGTTTAGACGGGATTTGAGGAGAAATTTCTTCACGCAGAGGGTTGTGGGGGTCTGGAACATTGCCAGAAACCCTCACCATATTTAAAAAGTACTTGGATGTGCACCTGAAGTGCCGTAATCTGCAGAGTTACGGACCTAGAGCTGGAAAGTGTGATTCGGCTGGATAGCCTCTTGTTGGCCGGCATGGACACGATGGGCCGAAATGGCCTCCTTCCGTGCTGTAAACTTCTATGATTTCCATGGCTGTAATGGTATTGATGGTGGTTTCTTGCTTACCGATTGACATGTTGTACACTGACTAACAATATATTCTATGGGGCCAAAATTCGCTTTAAAAAGCTGCCCATTTGCACTGGTGCTAGGCTGCTAACAGGCAGCAAAGGCCTACCTTAGACAGCAAGTGGCATTGACGCCTCATCCTAAATTCAGTCGGCTCTTTGGCAGAGGTGCCAAGAGGCAACGCTGCGCCGGCTAACACCACCCATGTGGTGACGTCATCCAGTATACAATGTCTCTTTGACGCTTCTGTTGCGACATTTGCTTTGTATGGCTGCCGTACAAGAGGCGGCCATACAGCCCTGAAAAAGTGGTCCTAAAAGATAGGATCTTGGGCGGAATCACCCAGAAAGGAAGGTAAGTTTTTCTTTATTTATTTCCGCATGTTTTCATTAGTTTTAAGAATGGGAAAGTGTGTGTGTGGAACGGAGAAGTTTTAATTCTTTCTTTCTTCCTGTTTTTTTCTTGCATGGTGGCAGCCTCCCGTCGGGAAATTCAGTTGGCCTCCTGAGATCCCGTCCGAGGATGAATATGCAACACCACTTTTTAGCGCAGCTCTCTCATCTTTGGGCGTGAAATCTTTGAGGTTGCGCCTAAAGTCCGCCGCTAAAATCAGCACTCAGGCGGCGACACCGCCTCAAAAATGGCCATAACGAATTTTGACCACATTTCTTTATCTAAATCTGGCCACCATAAGTAACTGCATGCAAAACTCTTGGTCAAACACATTCCCAGATGCTGGTCATGAAGATCTCCTAACAATTTGGACCTGAACTTATTTGGAATAACTACTCTTGTACCCCACTGGATACAGTCTTTATCCACTGGCAATTCATTCCTACGAGCAAAGTATGGATGAATATCTTTCTCTGATACCTGGTTTGCCCAGCCATTTGCTATGTAATCATACACCTTTGTCATAACTGGGTCACGTTTGGTTGCCCTACTAATCTCTTCATCTGTGACTGGCAGTTCATCAATGTATGAAAAATAGAACACTTCTTCTCGAGTAACTTGTGATGCAGATGGCAACCTGGACATAGCATCAGCATTATTAAAATTTATCTTGGAGATAATGTTCTCAGTTTCTAGTCTTTTGAGTTTTTGCTCAACTTTCTCCTTGGGTGCGTATGGTACGGGACGTGGCTTACAAAAAACTAGTCTTGCATCCTTCTGCACTCTGACACTCGCCTTGAAACCTTGGATCAGACTGCCTGTTTCGCAGAACACCTTCGGATACTGCTTGATGATGTCATCTTTCAATGTAAGTTTTGTTTCCACATGAAAAATCTCATTCCAACCCAGTTTAAGTGATCCCAACCAATTTCTACCTATCAAGGCAGGTTTATCTCCTGCCATTAAATAAAAGGCAAGCTCTGAAACAGATCCTTGTATTTCACCGGTATGGTAATACATCCTACAGTGGGAATTTGCTCTCCTGAGTAGCCTCGCAGCTCTATCTTCGATTTCTTCAGTCGAAAATCACGTAACTTGTCGAGATATAGCGACACTCACAGTTGCACCATTATCGATTTCCATGGGTATCCTGGTTTCTGCAACATCTACTTGGATGACGATACTTCGCAAATCACTGTTAGGTACCCTCGTGCTCCTGATGACGTGTATCTCCATAACCTCCTCGTCCTGTTGCTTCTCTTCAATGCTATGTTGTGTCTGGTGATTTCTACTTCTAGCATTGAAAATCGATTTACTCGTCAGTCAGCACACCTTTGCAAGTTGCCCAGTTTTCTTGCAGCAGACACACTCTGCCTTCACATATGGGCAGCTTTGAGCAATGCATTGTTCCAGGCACCGATAGCACAACTTCAATTCACTGTTACCTTGGCCAGTTGTTGAGGCCTTGGGACCCAACTGCCTTTTACTTTTAACCTGCAGGCGATTCACCATGGTTGTCTGACGACTGGAAATGATGCAAAATTCTTGGAGTATTGGTCAGCCATATCATTCAACTGATTTTTTGTTCCAAAACGATAACTTTCAGCAATTTCCAAGGGCTCAGAACTGTAGTACTGTTCTAACTTTGTTAGAATCTCTGTCAGTGGTGTTCCCTTTGGTTGACAGGAGCAAGCACATTTTTCAGGGTTATACACCTCTGGGCCTAGTTCAGTCAAGAAAATAACCCATTTCCTTTCTAACACCACCTGGTTACGGTTTTCATCATCGGGGACTTCGATGATACTATTCGTGGTGAAAAACATTTCTAGCCGCTCCACATATACTCAGAAAGTCTCTCAGTCAGGAAGGAACTCACCCAAGTGCCCCATTATTCCCATAGACACGGCCATCTAGACTCTGGCAACGTCAACAATTCAGCCAAGTGTGCTTGAAATTTACCATAGATTTTTAGCTGTTCTGCAAAACAAAGTACCTCTCAAAGGCTTTGTCAGTTGGCAGGATCATCCACCAACTAAAATTTCAGCTAGGGAATTAAGAAATCCTATCCTATATGGCCAATATCTGATATATTCTTACGACATCACTAAGAAGCACACACACACACACACACACACACACACAAAAAATGGCTCTTAATAGAAAACTGTCATCATGTGACCTTGCCACATGAACCTTTATTATTTACATCAGTAGTTGCATTGCCACAGTAGTCCACTAGGTGGAGCAGTAGTCCACTAGGGGGAGCTCTATTACAACTTCTACACACAAAGGGTGGTAGAAGTTTGAACTTTCTTCTGCAAACAGCAATTGATGCTAGATCAATAGTTAATTTTAAATCTCAGATTTATAGCTTTTTGTTAACCAAAGGTATTGAGGGATATGGGCCAAAGGCGGGTAGATCACAGATCAGCCATGATCACATTGAATGGCAGAAAGGGCTCAAAGGGATGAATGGCCTACTCCTGTTCCTATGTTCCCCTTGGAACTGGCAAGCATTGATGCAGTACGCGACTTCCTCTGGGCAGGCACCATTGATGCACCCCTGGTAGCATGTTCGCCTGGCATTCAAGTGTAAATACAGAGAGTTCCTCCTGAGCCCATAAACTTTTTGAGGTCAGTGCTAGAGGTCCCTGGCAGGAACATTTCGGCATTTACTCCAAGATTTTCAGGACCAATATCTTTAAACAAGTTTGTGAGATCCAATAAAAGCAGTTGCTTCCCTTGCCAAATGGAATAAATTTGAACAACTAAATGATGATTTTATTGTAAAATAAACAAGCCAATTGACAAATTACAGATGAGTCGGGTGGTTCTGAAGCGGTATTCACCATTTGTGAATCGATATGCAAATCGAAGCAATGGAGGAATCCCAACATTTGCTCAGGAACGTTTGATGGAAAGAACAGCAAAGGTAAACCTCAAAGCAGTGATTACAATAAAATACTTTAAAAGTTAGATCTGAATTTTTCTGTATGCATGTTTTGTCTCTACTAACAAATGCTGACTGTTTAGAAATGACAATGTGGTGTCAAAATTTACTTTGTATTTCTAGTGGAAATTGTGTGTTTGTAATGTTAAGATAATGAAGGGCAGCTTGGAGGGCTGTGTGACAGAAACAGATCAAATATGCTGGTGAATTTCATTGCGGCTTCTCCCGCTCCACCACTGTAACTTTGTTTTATGTGGTTTTAATTGGCTAGGGTAAATCAAATGCAACATAAAAGGCTTCAGCTAGCTATGTCTCTGGAAGGTCCAAAAGAGAATCATTGAATCATAGAAATTTACGGCACAGAATGAGGCCATTCGGCCCATCGTATCTGTGTCGGCCGAAAAAGAGCTATCCAACCTAATTCCACTTTCCAGCTCTTGGTCCATAATCTTGTAGGTTACGGCACTTCAAGTGCCTATCCAAGTGTTTTTTAAATGTGATGAGGGTTTCTGCCTCTACCACTTTTTCAGTCAGTGAGTTCCAGACCCCCACCACCTTCTGGGTGAAAAAAGTTCTCAACTCCCCTCTAATCCTTCTACGAATAACTAAATCTATACCTCCTGGTTATTCCTCTGTGCTAAGGGAAATAGGTCCTTCCTATCCACTCTATCTAGGCCCCTCATCATTCTATGCACCTTAATAAGCTTCCTCTGTTCCAAAGAAAATAGCCCATTCAATCTTTCCTCATATCTAAAATTCTCCAGTCTGGCAACATCCTCATAAATCACCTCTGTACCCTCTCTAGTACAATCACATCTTTCCTGTAATGTTCCTATATGCAGACCTCTAGCTGTGGCCAAACTAGTGTTTTATATAGTTAAAGCATAACCTCCCTGTTCTTATATTCTGTGCCTCATCTAATAAAGAAAAGTATCCCGTTTGCCTTCTTAACTATCTCTTCTACCTGTTCTGCTTCCTTCAGGGATCTGTGGACCTGCACGACAAGGTCCTTCTGTTACTCTACACTTCTCAGTATCCTACCATTTAATGTGTATTCTTCCCTAGTTAGCCCTCCCCAAATGCATTACCTCACACTTCCATGGATTGAATTCCATTTGCCACTTTTCTGCCCACCTGATCAATGCATTGATATCTTCCTGCTGTCTACAGCTTTCTTCCTCACTGTCAACCACATGGCTAATTTTTGTATCATTTGCAAACTTCTTAATCATGCCCCCGACATTGAAGTCTAAATAATTGATATATATAACACAAAAAGAAAGACTGAGCCCTAAGAAAGACACTGGAATATCCTTCCAGTCACAAAAACACCTGTCGACTATTCTCCTCTGCTTCCTGCCACTGGACCAATTTTGGATGCAACTTGCCACCTTCCCTTGGAAGCCATGGGCTTTCTCTTTTCTGACCAGTCTGTCATGTGGGATCATTTCAAAAGCCTTGCTACAATCCATGTAGACTACATTAAACCCACTACCCTCATTGACCCTCCTTGTTATCTCCTCAAAAAATTCAATCAATTTAGTCAGACACGACCTTCCCTTAACAAATCCGTGCTGACTGTCCTTGATTAATCCATGCCTTTCCAATGACGATTATTACTGTCCCTCAGAATTTTTTCCAATAATTTGCCCATCACCAAGGTTAGACAAATTTGATCTGTAGGTGGCCAATACATATTCACTTGCAGACAGACCTAATCTTGGCATTCAATGGGAAATATCTCTTCTAAAGGCGTCAGCTGTGGCTCAGTGCTAGCACTCCTGCCTCTGAGTCAGAAGGTTGTGGGTTCTGTCATGTATGTAACCACAATGTAACACCACTGTATTACTGTATACACTCAACCTAGATGCACACCTTGACCACAAGGGGTGAATTTGTGGAGACACTCCTTGCCTGATCACACAGGTATAAAAAGGGAGGTCCCACGCAGGGTCATCGTCTTTGGAGTCCTGTGAATAAAGAGTTAAGGTCACAGAGTGACCTTGTCCCCAGAATGTGCCTCGTGTTGTTTCATACTGTAGAATAAGGACTTTACATTGGCGACGAGAAACGAGAATTCACGACCCACGAGAATAGCCACCGGTAGCACAGAGGAATGGTACTGTGTTGGGGAAGACTGGGCCGATTTTGTCGAGAGGCTTCAGCAAAGTTTCGTTATGAAAGAATGGCTGGGGGATGCAGCGGCCGACAAGCGAAGGGCTCATCTTTTGACCAGCTGCAGACCAAAGACTTACGCACTCATGAAGGACTTACTAGCACCCAAAAAGCCGGCGGACAAAAACTTTGAAGAACTTAGCAAATTGATCGGGGAGCACCTCAAAGCGGCGAGTAGAATACATATGGCCCGACACAGATTCTACACCCACCGATGTCGTGAAGGACAGAGCATACTGGACTTCATAGCGGACCTCCGGCGTTTGGCCAACCTCTGTAGGTTCACAAATGCCTGCAGGGGGGAGATGCTAAGGGACTTCTTTATCGAGGGCATCGGTCATGCGGGAATTTTCCGCACATTAATTGAGACCAAGGATTTGACCTTCAAAGCGGCGGCGTTGATAGCTCAAACTTTCATGGCGGGGGAGGAAGAGACCAAAATAATATACAAGCTCAATTCTGCCTCTAATGCGGCAATGGATCAGGGAGTCAACATCATCAATGTGACTCAGAGCCCCGCAGACAGGCAGGGGCGGTCCGACACTCCCCAAGCAGCAATAGACCCCAGAGTAGGACTTCAACAGAGACAATGGCAGGCTGAACGGACATTCACGCCATCACAGTGGACAATGCGGCCCGGGATGGAGCCATTGACACCCACCAATAGGATACTTAAGAGCAGTCAAAGGGACAGTCAGCGCGGAATGCCTGGCCATAGTACCTTTGTTCCCAACAATGGAAACTTTAAATCATGCTGGAGGTGTGGGGGAAAACACACAGCTAGATCTTACAGATTTCAACAGTTTGTCTGCAGGAATTAAAATCTCAGTGGCCACTTAGCTCGAATGTGCAGGAAGTCTACAACCAGACTAATACATGAAGCTGATGGACCAGAAGAGGGTTCTTTGAGGCAGGATGACGTTTGGGGCAAATCGATGGACGCCGAGGTTCAGCGGGTCCATGTGGCGAATATTCACAGTTCATGGAAAGTCCTGTCCCCTCAGTACAGATTCACACGAGGCATGTAGTGAAGTCAAGGTCACTCTGCACCTGCACCTTTATTTCACAGCTCTGGAATGCTGCACTTGCCTGAGACCTGTCCTTATATACCTGTCTCTTGCAAGTGCACCCCTGGTGGTAAGGTATGCTGGTGATTACAGGTCATATCTTATTACAGTCATGTATAGCATGTTAGGATACAGTTATATATAATAATGTAAGATACATGACATCACCCTCCCCCAAGGTCTTATTGTCTTTATAGGTTCAGTCTCTCAGGTGGTCTACGCTCCCGCGTGGAGCGTCTGAGTTGTGGTTCAGTTGTTTGCCTTGATGTCTGTTTTTCTTTGGGTGTGGTTGCTGGTATCTCGCCTGGGCTGTCTGTTTCGATTGGTGTGATTGTTGTTGACTCGCCTGGGCTGTCTGTTGGGATTGCCCTTTCCTCAGGTTGTTCCCTCTGTCTGTCCACCAGGTGTGGTGCGAGTTCCACATTGTAGTCTGCCTCTGGTTCCACAGTGTTGTTGGTAAATCTGCTTTTGACTTGGTCTACATGCCTCTGGCAGGTTTTGCCATTGTCCATTTGTACTACCAGTAGCCTGTTTCCTTCCTTGCCCGTTACTGTCTCTGCAAGCCATTTGGGACCCCTGCCTTAGTTTAGTACAAACACTTTGTCCCCTATCTCATTCCATCTCCCCCTCAAATTTCTGTCATGGTACTCAGTCAGCTTACGGCGCTTTGCCTCAACGATTTCATGCGTGTGTGGGAGGATTAATGAGAGCCTTGTTTTTAAAGTCCTTTTTATCAACAGTTGCGCGGGGGGGATCCCAGTCAATGAGTGCGGACGAGATCTGTATGCCAGCAGCAGTCGCGACAGGCGACCCTGCAGCGTGGGACCTTGGATTTTAAGCATGCCTTGTTTAATGATTTGCACTGCTCGCTCCGCCTGGCCATTGGAGGCCAGCTTGAACGGTGCTGTCTTGACGTGATTTATGCCGTGGTCAATTATAAAATCTTGGAATTCTAGACTGCTGAAGCACGGACCATTGTCACTGACCAATATGTCAGGGATTCCGTGCATTGCAAACATGGTTGCGAGGCTCTCCACAGTGGTGGAGGTTGTGCTCGAGTTTAAAATGGTGCATTCAATCCACTTTGAAAATGCATCTACAACTACGAGGAACATTTTGCCCATGAATGGGCCCGCATAGTCTACGTGCACCCGCGACCACGGTTTGGTAGGCCAGGGGCTCAGGGGAGCCTCCCTGGGGGCATTTCTGAGTTGGGCACAAATGGTGCACCTTTGGACGCAGAGCTCCAAGTCCGCGTCAATACCAGGCCACCAGACGTGGGATCTGGCTATGGCCTTCATGAGAACGATCCCCGGGTGCTCGCGGTGGAGCTCCCAGACAAATGCCTCTCTGCCTCGCAGAGGCATGACTACTCGGCTGCCCCACATCAGGCAGTCTGCTTAGGTGATAGCTCATGCATGCGCCTGTGAAAGGGTTTTAATTCCTCGGGGCAGGCATCGTGAGCCTCTGCCCAGTCACCGGTGAGGACACATCTTTTTACTAAGGATAACGTGGGTTCGCTGGCCGTCCAGGCTCTGATTTGGCGAGCCGTCATGGGCGAACCTGTGGACTCAAAGGCATTGATTGCCATGACTATCTCACAGTCCTGTTCGTCAGACCCTTCCGTGGTCGCCAGGGGTAGCCTGCTGAGCGCGTCGGCACAGTTGTCTGTGCCTGGTCTGTGCCTTATGGTTATAGTCGTAGGACGCCAGCATGAGTGCCCACTGTTGAATTCGCACTGAGGCGTTGGTGTTTATTGCCTTGCTCTTGGATAGGAGGGAGGTGAGGGGCTTGTGGTCGGTTTCTAACGTGAACTTGGCCCCGAAAAGGTATTGGTGCATCTTTTTGACATCGTACACGCACGCGAGCGGCTCCTTCTCTACGATTCCGTACCCGCGCTCCGCCCGCGAAAGTGACCTGGAGGCATAAGCTATGGGTTGTAATTTGCCCGCACTATTCACGTTGTAAAACGCACCCGACCCCATACACTGACGCATCGCATGTGAGAACTAGCTTTTTACCTGGGTCAAAGAAAGTCAAAACACTGTTGGAACACAGAAGGTTGCGTGCCTTATTGAAGGCGCGTTCCTGGGTGTCCTCCCAAAACCAATCGCACCCCTTCCTGAGTAGCACATGGAGAGGCTCCAGCAGCGTGCCTAAGCTCTGCATAAAGTTCCCAAAGTAATTGAGTAGCCCGAGAAAGGCGCGCAGTTCTGAGACATTCCGGGGCCTGGGTGCCAGGCGAAATGCTTCTGTTTTGGATTCTGTTGGGCGGATTCCATCAGTGGCAATCCTTCTGCCCAAAAATTCAACCACGGGTGCGAGAAACAGGCACTTGGATTTCTTGACTCGTAGACCTACCTGATAAAACCGCTTTAGTACTTCCTCCAAATTACGGAGATGGGAGTCGGTGTCCCTGCCCGTGATAAGTATGTCGTCTTGAAATGCAACCATCCCCGGGATGGACTTGAGCAGACTCATGTTGCTCTGGAATATGGCAGCTGCCGACCTGATGCCGAATAGGCATCGATTGTACATGAAAAGGCCTCGATGTGTGTTGATGGTAGTGAGTAGCTTGGATTCTTCGGTCAATTCTTGCGTCATATACGCAGATGTGAGGTCTAGTTTTGAGAAAAGTTTACCTCCAGCCAATGTGGCAAATAAGTCCTCCGTTCTGGGCAGCGGGTACTGGTCCTGTAGGGAGACTCTGTTTATGGTAGATTTGTAGTCCCCACAGATTCGTACAGATCCATCAGGCTTCATGACTAGGACGATGGGACTTGCCCAGTTGCTAAATTCCACAGCTGATATAATGCCTTCCCGCAGAAGCCTGTCTAGTTCGTGTACAATCTTTTCCCTCATCACATAGGGTACAGCTCTGGCCTTGTGATGGACCGGTCTAGCATCCTGCGTGATGTAGATTTTGACTTTGGCCCCTTTGAAAGCGCCCACACCTGGCTGAAGGAGATGTTCAAATTGCTTTATAACTGTTGAGCAGGAGGTCCATTCCTCTAATGACATGGCATGGACATCATCCCATTTCCAGTTTAGTCTTGCCAGCCAGCTTCTCCCCAGCAGTGCTGGGGGGTCTCCGGGGACAATCCACAGGGGAAGTCGGTTCACTGTCCCTTTGTGTGTGACAGAGAGCATGGCGCTGCCGAGGACTGGTATGATTTCTTTGGTATAGGTCCTTAGTTTGGTGTCGACCCTTGTGAGTTTTGGTCTGTCTCTCTTATGCGGCCACAGTTGTTCAAATTGTTGCGCGCCTATGAGAGATTGACTCGCTCCCATATCCAGCTCCATGTTGACAGGTATCCTGTTGAGTAGGACCCTCATCATTATAGGAGATGTCCTGTTGTAGGAGCAGTGGCCATTGTTCGTGTTGACCCGCTGTACATCGGTGTCCAGGGTACTGTCCCCACCGTCTTCTGGTCCGCTTTCCGACCCTTCCGATTCGTATACCAGCCGAGCTGCCGTTTTTTTGCGCATGCGGGCCAGATGCCCTGTATATTCACAGTTCCTGCAAACAGCCTGCTGAAATCGACATCCCTTTGACGAGTGCCCACCCCCACACCTCCAGCACAGACTGCTTTCATTGTTCCCAAAGAATGAGCTGCGTCTGGTTGATCTCTCTTGAGCTTCTCTCAGTTTGTAGTTGATTGCTCGCATTGTGGGTTGATGAGGTGTGAACGGCCATTCCTGTGGCCCTTGATGGCTTCTGGCGCCACTGCCTGCTGTCGAGAGCCTGTTCTCCCGGTTTTGTCTGTGTGTGGGGGTAGCAGCTTGTCTAATGCTGTGAACTCCTTGTTCCATTATTTCGTTAGTTGTCGTACCTGCATTGTAAATCAACTTCGTTTCTTCTTCCCCTGCCAAGAATGTCTGTGCAACCAGTGTTGCTGCCTCTAAGGTCAGGTTCTATGAGCTTTCGGAATATGCCTGCGTGGCCTATTCCTTCAATTAAAAAGTCTCTCAGCATTTCTCTCCTCAGTTCATCGGAGAACTCACATAAACTAGCCAACCTCCGAAGTTCCGCCATGAAGTCGGGTATGCTCTGGCCCACACAGCGTCTGTAGTTGTAGAACCTGTGTCTGGCCATGTGTAGGCTGCTCGCTGGCTTCAGGTGGTCTCTTACCAGTGTGCTCAATTCTTCAAATGACTTGCTTGCTGGTTTTTCGGGTGCCAGCATATCCTTCATTAAAGCGTATGTTTTCGAGCCACAGTTGGTCAAGAGATGGGCTCTTCTCTTGTCTGCTTTGTCGTCTCCTAACCAGTCTTTGGTTACAAAACTTTTCTGGAGCCTTTCTGTAAAGTCCTCCCAATTGTCTCCAGCATTGTACTTTTCATCTGATCCGTTGTTCACCATTCTGTGGATTCTGTAATCCCGTAACTCGTCGCCACTGTAAAGTCCTGTCCCCTCAGTACAGATTCACACGAGGCATGTAGTGAAGTCAAGGTCATTCTGGACCTGCACCTTTATTTCACATCTCTGGAATGCTGCACTTGCCTGAGACCTGTCCTTATACACCTGTCTCTTGCAAGTGCACCCCTGGTGGTAAGGGATGCTGGTGGTTACAGGTCATATCTTATTACAGTCATGTATAGCATGTTAGGATACAGTTATATACAATAATGTAAGATACATGACAGTTCATACACCAAAACGCCATCAATGATGATGAGGGTTTTACTAAACGGTATCCCAGTACGCATGGAGCTGGACACTGGGGCCAGCCAGTCACTCATGGGCATTCAGCAATTTGAGAAGCTATGGCCACTTAAAGCCAGTAGACCCAAATTAGCACGTATTGAGACACAATTACGGACTTACACTAAAGAAATCATTCCGGTGCTAGGCAGTGCAATGTTGGCTGTCACACACAATGGGTTAGTGAATTGACTAAAGCTCTGGATTGTCCCGGGCAATGGTCCCGCACTGTTGGGGAGGAGCTGGCTAGCCGAGATGAACTGGAAATGGGGGGATGTTCACGCAATGTCATCTGTGGAGCGAAGTTTGTGCTCACAAGTCCTACAACAATTCAATTCACTATTCCAACCTGGCGTTGGGACTTTCAAAGGCACTAAAGTAGTGATACACATCACCCCGGACCCCAGGCCAGTGCACCACAAAGTCAGAGCAGTGCCGTATGTGATGCGGGAAAAGATCGAGAGCGAATTGGACCGGCTGTTGAGAGAGGGCATCATCTCGCCTGTTGAATTTAGCGACTGGGCGAGCCCCATTGTTCCTGTCCTAAAAGCGGATGGCTCTGTCAGGTTCTGTGGCGACTACAAGGCCACCATCAATCGAGTGTCCCTACAAGATCAATACCTGCTCCCGAGAGTGGAGGACTTCTTCGCCACGCTGGCAGGCAGCAAGCTGTTCACCAAGTTGGACCTCACTTCAGCCTATATGACCCAGGAACTGGCCAACGAATCTAAACTACTGACCACCATCACCACGCACAAGGGACTGTATGTTTATAACAGGTGCCCGTTTGGCATTGAATCAGCGGCCGTGATTTTTCAACGAAACATGGAAAGCCTGCTTAAATCCATTCCTGGAATGATCGTATTCCGACACGACATCCTCATCACGGGTCGAGACACCGAAGAACACCTCCACAACCTGGAGAAGGTGCTACGCCGACTGAACCGGGTAGGCCTGCGACTCAAGAAGTTTAAATGTGTGTTCTTAGCTCCTGAGGTTGCGATTCTGGACAGGAGGGCTGTTGCCAATGGGATTCAGCCCACCGAATCCAAAACAGAGGTGATTCGATGAGCACCCAGGCCCTGCAACACATCGAAGTTGCGTTCATTTCTGGGACTGTTGAACTATTTCAGGAACTTTCTGCCGAACTTGAGCACGTTATTGGAGCCGCTACACGTGCTCCTGCGTAAGGGTTGCAATTGGTTTTGGGGGGCCTGTCAGGAACGGGCTTTGGATCGGGTGCGAAACCTACTTTGTTCAAACAAGTTGTTAACCCTGTACGACCCCTGTAAAAAATTTGTTCTGACACGTGATGCATCGTCCTATGGGGTTGGGTGCGTGTTGCAGCAGGGTAATGCTGAGGGTCAACTATAATCTGTGGCTTATGCCTTCAGGTCGCGCTCTCAAGCAGAACGGGGATATGGGATGGTTGAGAAGGAAGCGCTTGCATGTGTCTATGGTGTAAAAAAAATGCATCAGTACCTCTTTGGTAGGAAGTTTGAATTAGACACGGACCACAAGCCATTAACATCCCTGTTGTCAGACAGCAAGGCTATCAATGCCAACACATCAGCTCGCATACAGCGATGGGCTCTCACGCTGGCTGCTTATGACTACTCCATCCGGCACCAGCCCGGCACTGAAAATTGCACTGACGCGCTCAGCAGGCTTCCACTGGCCACCACTGAGGGGGCAGCGGAACAAAGCGCTGAGATGGTCATGGCTGTCGATGTCTTTGACAGCATAGGCTCCCCCATTACAGCCCACCAGATCAAAATCTGGACAACAGAGATCCTCTCCTATCCCTGATTAAGAAATGTGTCCTGTCTGGGGATTGGGCACCCGCACACGGAGCATGCCCCGAGGAGGTCAGACCGTTCTACAGACGGATGGATGAGCTCTCCATGTAAGCCGACTGCCTACTATGAGGCAGCTGGGTGGTTATGCCCAGAAGGGCAGGAAGGCATTCATCAGGGAACTCCACAGTGAGCACTCAGGCATTGTGCTGATGAAGGCTATTGCCCGGTCACACGTTTGGTGGCCTGGAATACTGTGTTCACAGATGCACGACGTGTACCCAGCTGGGTAATGCCCCCAGGGAGGCCCCGCTCAGCCCGTGGTCCTGGCCCACCAGGCCATGGTCATGCACTCATGTTGACTATGCGGGCCCATTCATGGGAAAGATGTTCCTTATTGTGGTAGATGCGTACTCGAAATGGATCGAGTGCATCATTCTGAATTCATGCACGTCATCCACCACCGTGGAAAGCCTACATGCGATCTTTGCAACCCATGGCTTGCCGGACATTCTGGTTAGTGATAGTGGCCCATGTTTCACAAGCTACGAATTCCAAGAGTTTATGTCAGGCAATGGCATCAACCACGTCAGGACTGCGGCGTTCAAGCCGGCCTCCAATGGCCAAGCGGAACATGCGGTCCAAATCATTAAGCAAAGTATGCTCAGGATTCAAGAACCCTCCCTACAATGCCGCCTATCGCGTCTCCTGCTGGCCTGTAGATCCCGACCGCACTCGCTCACGGGGGTCCCGCCCGCAGAGCTACTAATGAAACGGACACTCAAAACTCGGTTGTCCCTCATTCACCCAGTCCTGACCAACATAGTTGAGGGCAAGCCCAAGTCACAAAACGAGTACCATGACCGTAATTCGAGGGGGAGATGTATGGAAATAAATTATCCTGTATTCATCCTCAATCACGCCATGGGGCCCAAATGGCTTGAGGGCACTGTAATTGACAAAGAGGGGAATAGGTTCATCGTGGTAAAACTCAACAATGGTCAGATATGCCGTAAGCATCTGAACCAAATTTAAAAAAAGGTTCAGCATCGACACGGAGGAACCTGAAGAAGACCATGAGATGGAGCTCACAACAACGCCAGTGAACGAGCAACAAGAGCAATCAGAAGAATGCAAGTCCCTGCGGTCACCCCGGACAGGCCAGAATCACCACAGATGACAGACACTCACATCAGTGTCCAACACTGGGAGCATAGACCACCTGAAAGACTAAACCTATGATCCCAATAAGACTTTGTGGGAGGGGGGGGGGGGGGAAGTGATGTCATGTATGTAACCACAATGTAACACCACTGTATTACTGTATACACTCAACCTAGATGCACACCTTGACCACAAGGGGTGAACTTGTGGGAGACACTCCTTACCTGATCTCACAGGTATAAAAAGGGAGGTCCCACGCAGGGTCATTGACTTTGGAGTCCTGTGAATAAAGAGTTAAGGTCACAGAGTGACCTTGTCCCCAGAATATGCCTCGTGTGGTTTCATACTGTAGAGTAAGGACTTTACAGGTTCAAGTCCTACTCCAGAGAGTTGTGCCCATAATCTAGGCTGACACTTCAGTGCTGACTTTCAGATGAGATGTCAAACTGAGATCCTATCGGTCTTTCAGTTTGATGTAAATTACACTATTCAAATAAGAGCAGTGTCCTGGCCAATATTTAGACTAAAACATATTATTTTGAGATTCAGTTTTGTTTTTTGTAAGATCTTGCTGTGTGAAATTGGCTGATGCATTGCCCTATGCTACAACAATGACTACACTTCAGAAGTACTTCATTGGTTGTGAAGTGCTTTAAGACATCCTAAGATCACAAAAGGCGCTATATAAATACAAGTTATTTTTTAAATTAGTTTTCATTGTTGTTTCAATCCTCGTCAAGAATACACACTGCTGATGGTGTCTGCTGCTGATGTCTGCAGCTTTCTCAGCATTGAAAATGTGTGATTTCCTGAAAATCTGTGATTTCCCCGTGGCGATCTATCTCTAAATCTAATTTTCTCGAGTATCATAGTAAACCCAACCAGTTTAATTGGGAGGATGTGAACACTACCAAGAAGAGACTGGTTTCCTGAACCAGTAATCCATCATTTGCTGTGATTCTTACTGCTCACTTACTGCTTGTTAGAGTGAAATTTTCAAAGGGACTGCTTTTACATCAAAGCAGATACACTTGTACGTTGCAGGGATATTGGAAATGGACGTATGAACAGTCATATGGAAGTCCCATTATGTTCTGTTACACCCCACCCCCGGTTAATGCTACTATTCAACTTTTTATTCTGATCTGTTATGTGATGTTAATTTTGGCAATTAATCAGGACAGGATGGCAAGGATGTAAAATATGGCTCAGTTATGTTCATATTTAAAGAGAAGCAGGTACTCAATCTTCTATATTGCAGCTGGACTCATGTTATGTTTTTAATCTCTAATTATAGGTTTTGAAAGCCAGCTGTTGAGTTATCACAGTTAGGGTACTGCAATATTACGTGTCAGGAGTTCCTCTATTGTTTTCAGTTGGATGCATGCTTTAACAAAGAGTGTTGCTGAACTGAAGTTGTATTCTTTAAAATCTAACTCCTTGAAGATGAATTAAGTTAAAATGGGATTCAGGGTTACAAGGATAGAGTTAGTTAAACACTGTTTGAAGTGTAATGATTTGTGAGCTGATTGAAGAATAGAACTGTCCACACCAAGGAAGGTAACCAATCACAGATGAATAATGTGTGATGTAAAGGTTAGATAGATAAATATTTGGAGTTTCATCTGATTTACCTGAACACGGAGAAACATTGCGGATCTTTTCCTTGAGAGATTAAATAGGTCAGATCCATGGAGTTCTAGGCTCTGCAAAAGCCGGAAGGATAGACAGAAAGGAAAAGGAGGTGTGGTAGTTCTATTGATAAAGGATGGAATCGCTGCAATAGTGAGAAACGATATTGGTGCAAATGATCAGGATGTTGAAGCAGTTTGGGTGGAGATAAGGAATAATAAAGGGAAAAAGTCACTGGTGGGCATAGTCAATAGGCCCCCTAACAGTAGCAACTCTGTTATCAGAGCATAAACCAGGAAATAGTGGGGGCTTGTAAAAAGGGAACAGCAATAATCATGGGTGATTTTAACCTCCATATTGATTGGACAAATCAATTTGGTCTGGGTAGCCTTGAGGAAGAGTTCATAGAGTGCAAAAGGGATGGGTTCCTTGAGCAGTATGTAACGGAACCAATCAGGGGGCAGGCTATCTGAGATCTGGTCCTGTGTAATGAGACAGGATTAATAAACAATCTCCTAGTAAAGGATCCCCTTGGAATGAGTGATTATAGCATGATTGAATTTCAAATTTAGATGGAGGGTGAGAAAGTTGGATCTCTAACCAGCGTACTAAGCTTAAATAAAGGAGACTATGAAGGTATGAGGGCTGTGTTGGGTAAAGTGGATTGGGAAAATAGATTAAAGTGTAGGACGGTTGATGAACAGTGATGTATATTTAAGGAGATATTTCACAACTCTCAAGAAAAATATATTCCAGTGAGGAGGAAAGGGCGTAAGAGAAAAGATAGCTAAGTAAAGAAATAAAGGAAGGTATTCAATTAAAAACAAAGGCATACAATGTGGCCAAAATTAGTGGGAGGACAGAAGATTACATAGAAACATAGAAAATAGGTGCAGGAGCAGGCCATTCAGCCCTTCTATCCTGCACCGCCATTCAACGAGTTCATGGCTGAACATGAAACTTCAGTACCCACTTCCTGCTTTCACGCCATACCCCTTGATCCCCCGAGTAGTAAGGACTTCATCTAACTCCCTTTTGAATATATTTAGTGAATTGGCCTCAACTACTTCCCGAGGTAGAGAATTCCACAGGTTCACCACTCTCTGGGTGAAGAAGTTTCTCCTTATCTCGGTCCTAAATGGCTTACCCCTTATCCTTAGACTGTGACCCCTGGTTCTGGACTTCCCCAACATTGGGAACATTCTTCCTGCATCCAACCTGTCCAAACCCGTCAGAATTTTAAACGTTTCTATGAGGTCCCCTCTCACTCTTCTGAACTCCAGTGAATACAAGCCCAGTTGATTCAGTCTTTCTTGATAGGTCAGTCCCACCATCCCGGGAATCAGTCTGGTGAATCTTCGCTGCACTCCCTCAACAGCAAGTATGTCCTTCCTCAAGTTAGGAGACCAAAACTGTACACAATACTCCAGGTGTGGCCTCACCAAGGCCCTGTACAACTGTAGCAACACCTCCCTGCCCCTGTACTCAAATCCCCTCGCTATGAAGGCCAACATGCCATTTGCTTTCTTAACCGCCTGCTGTACCTGCATGCCAACCTTCAATGACTGATGTACCATGACACCCAGGTCTCGTTGCACCTTCCCTTTTCCTAATCTGTCACCATTCAGATAATAGTCTGTCTCTCTGTTTTTACCACCAAAGTGGATAACCTCACATTTATCCACATTATACTTCATCTGCCACGCATTTGCCCACTCACCTAACCTATCCAAGTCACTCTGTAGCCTCATAGCATCCTCCTCGCAGCTCACACTGCCACTCAACTTAGTGTCATCCGCAAATTTGGAGATACTACATTTAATCCCTTCGTCTAAATCATTAATGTATAATGTAAACAGCTGGGGCCCCAGCACAGAACCCTGCGGTACCCCACTAGTCACTGCCTGCCATTCCGAAAAGTACCCATTTACTCCTACTCTTTGCTTCCTGTCTGACAACCAGTTCTCAATCCACGTCAGCACACTACCCCCAATCCCATGTGCTTTAACTTTGCACATTAATCTCCTGTGTGGGACCTTGTCGAAAGCCTTCTGAAAGTCCAAATATACCACATCAACTGGTACTCCTTTGTCCACTTTATTGGAAACATCCTCAAAAAATTCCAGAAGATTTGTCAAGCATGATCTCCCTTTTACAAATCCATGCTGACTTGGACCTATCATGTCACCATTTTCCAAATGCGCTGCTATGACATCCTTAATAATTGATTCCATCATTTTACCCACTACTGAGGTCAGGCTGACCGGTCTATAATTCCCTGCTTTCTCTCTCCCTCCTTTTTTAAAAAGTGGGGTTACATTGGCTACCCTCCACTCGATAGGAACTGATCCAGAGTCAATGGAATGTTGGAAAATGACTGTCAATGCATCTGCTATTTCCAAGGCCACCTCCTTAAGTACTCTGGGATGCAGTCCATCAGGCCCTGGGGATTTATCGGCCTTCAATCCCATCAATTTCCCCAACACAATTTCCCGACTAATAAAGATTTCCCTCAGTTCCTCCTCCTTAATAGACCCTCTGACCACTTTTATATCCGGAAGGTTGTTTGTGTCCTCCTTAGTGAATACTGAACCAAAGTACTTGTTCAATTGGTCTGCCATTTCTTTGTTCCCCGTTATGACTTCCCCTGATTCTGACTGCAGGGGACCTACGTTTGTCTTTACTAACCTCTTTCTCTTTACATACCTATAGAAACTTTTGCAATCCGCCTTAATGTTCCCTGCAAGCTTCTTCTCGTACTCCATTTTCCCTACCCTAATCAAACCCTTTGTCCTCCTCTGCTGAGTTCTAAATTTCTCCCAGTCCCCAGGTTCGCTGCTATTTCTGGTCAATTTGTATGCCACTTCCTTGGCTTTAATACTATCCCTGATTTCCCTAGATAGCCACGGTTGAGCCACCTTCCCTTTTTTATTTTTACGCCAGACAGGAATGTACAATTGTTGTAATTCATCCATGCGTTCTCTAAATGTCTGCCATTGCCCATCCACAGTCAACCCCTTAAGTATCATTAGCCAATCTATCTTGGCCAATTCATGCCTCATACCTTCAAAGTTACCCTTCTTTAAGTTCTGGACCATGGTCTCTGAATTAACTGTTTCATTCTCCATCCTAATGCAGAATTCCACCATATTATGGTCACTCTTCCCCAAGGGGCCTCGCACAATGAGATTGCTAATTAATCCTCTCTCATTACACAACACCCAGTCTAAGATGGCCTCCCCCCTAGTTGGTTCCTCGACATATTGGTCTAGAAAACCATCCCTTATGCATTCCAGGAAATCCTCCTCCACCGTATTGCTTCCAGTTTGGCTAGCCCAATCTATGTGCATATTAAAGTCACCCATTATAACTGCTGCACCTTTATTGCATGCACTCCTAATTTCCTGTTTGATGCCCTCCCCAACATCACTACTACTGTTTGGAGGTCTGTACACAACTCCCACTAACGATTTTTGCCCTTTAGTGTTCTGCAGCTCTACCCATATAGATTCCACATCATCCAAGCTAATGTCTTTCCTAACTATTGCATTAATCTCCTCTTTAACCAGCAATGCTACCCCACCTCCTTTTCCTTTTATTCTATCCTTCCTGATTGGGAAGCGATTAAAAGCCAACAAAGAATGACTAAAAAAATTATTAAGAAAGGGAAGATAGACTATGAATGTAAACTAGCATGAAATATAAAAACAGATAGCAAGAGTTTGTATAGGTATATAAAAAGGAAAAGAGTGGCTAGAGTAAATGTTGGTCCCTTAGAGGACGAGACCGGGGAATTAGTAATGGGGAACATGGAGATGACAGAAACTCTGAACAAATATTTTGTATCAGTCTTTACGGTAGAGGACACTAACAATATTCCAACAGTGGATAGTCAAGGGGCTATAGGGGGGAGGGGGGAGGAACTTAACACAATTACAATCACTAAGGAGGTGGTACTCAGTAATATAATAGGACGAAAGGCAGATAAATCCCCTGGACCTGATGGCTTGCATTCTAGGGTCTTAAGAGAAGGAGCGGCAGGGATTGTGGATGCATTGGTTGTAATTTACCAAAATTCCCTGGATTCTGGGGAAGTCCTAGCAGATTGGAAAACTGCAAATGTAACGCCCCTATTTAAAAAAGGAGGCAGACAAAAAGCAGGAAACTATAGACCAGTTAGCCTAACATCTGTAGTTTGGAAGATGTTGGAGTCCATTATTAAAGAATCAGTAGCAGGACATTTGGAAAAGCAAAATTTGGTCTGGCTGAGTCAGCATGGATTTATGAAGGATTTATGTTTGACAAATTTGCTAGAATTCTTTGAGGATGTAACAAACAGGATGTATAAAGGGGAACCAGTGGATGTGGTGTATTTGGACTTCCAGAAGGCATTTGACAAGGTGCCACATAAAAGGTTACCGCACAAGATAAAAGTTCACGGGGTGGGGGGTAATATATTAGCATGGATAAAGGATTAGCTGACTAACAGAAAACAGAGTGTCGGGATAAATGGTTCATTCTCTGGTTGGCAATCAGTAACCAGTGGGGTGCCACAGGGATCAGTGCTGGGACCCCAACTATTTACAATCTATATTAACAACTTGGAGGAAGGGATCGAGTATAACGTAGCCAAGTTTGCTGACTATACAAAGATGGGAGGAAAAGCAATATGTGAGAAGGGCACAAATATCTGCAAAAGGACAAAGACAGGCTAAATGAGTGGGCAAAAATTTGGCAGATGGAGTATAATGTTGGAAAGTGTGAGGTCATGCACTTTGGCAGAAAAAAAATCAAAGAACAAGTTATTATTTAAATGGAGAAAGATTTCAAAGTGCTGCAGTACAGTGGGACCTGGGAGTACTTGTGCATGAAACACAAAAGGATAGTATGCAGGTACAGCAAGTGATCAGGAAAGCCAATGGAATCTTGGCCTTTATTGCAAAGGGAATGGAGTATAAAAGCTGGGAAGTCTTGCTACAGCTATACAGGGTATTGGTGAGGCCACACCTGGAATACTGCGTGCAGTTTTGGTTTCCATATTTACGAAAGGATATACTTGCTTTGGAGGCAGATCAGAGAAGGTTCACAAGGTTAATTCCGGAGATGTGGTTGACTTATGAGGAAAGGTTGAGTAGGTTGGGCCTCTACTCATTGGAATTCAGAAGAATGAGAGGTGATCTCATTGAACCGTATAAGATTATGGAGGGGGCTTGACAAGGTGGATGTAGAGAGGATGTTTCCACTAATAGGGGAGACTAGAACTTGAGGGCATAATCTTAGAATAAGGGGCCGCCCATTTAAAACTGAGGTGAGGAGAAATTTCTTCTCAGAGGGTTGTGGATCTGTGGAATTCACTGCCTCAGAGAGCTGTGGAAGCTGGGACACTGAATAAATTTAAGACTGAAATAGACAGTTTCTTAAATGATAAGGGGTTATGGAGAACGGGCAGGGAAGTGGACCTCAGCCATGATCGTATTAAATGACGGAGCAGGCTCGAGGACAGTATGGCCTACTCCTGCTCCTATTTCTTATGTTCTTACATTCTTAAAAGGAACAGATTTGATGAGCCAAATGGCCTTTATGTTTTCCATGTTTCCTTATGTTCTTACTTAATGACTGAACAACTGATATTTTACAGCGAGTAAAGGAAATGGAAAATGCTGAGAAATTACAAGAACAATCAAATTCTCACGTAAGTATCTACAGCTTCTTATAAGCCACATACTAAGTAAAGTTTTTTCCAAATTTTAATATGTTACACTGAGTCAGGCTGTACCCTTGTGTGAAAATGACAGTCCAAAAAAAGTAAACTTTATGAATCCTATTTTTCAAAGCAATTTTTAAACTCTAGTTCCAAGTTATTTGCTTTTTGGTTCACAACTGCCAACCAACAATTCCCATCCATAAGGGGGGGATGGGGAACATGCTCTCAGGCCTTTGTCAATGCCACACTGCAAGGTATGCGAGTGTGGTTGGGGCGCAACCTCAGATTTGCTCTTTATTTTATATGAGTAGTACCCCATCTTCATGCTGCAGAACTTCCTGACACCATGGCTGAGATAAGGAAAATTATGGGTGTACTGTGTTTGAAGAATTAATGAGTTAGAAGGAGCTAGATTAGATTCAATTGAGGTGCTGCAGCAATTTTTGGTGTTTGTTATTTTAGATCCCTCCCTATCCTACTGCCATTGTCAACTTCTCACCGTGAGTTCTTCTGATGTTGTCATCAGTACTCGTTATTTAAAGTTAAATATTTAAAGGCAAACAATTGACATGGAATAAAACTAAAGAATACTAAAGCTAATCAGATTTCTTTATTTCTTTTTAAAAGGGCGATTCTCTTTAATTTAAGGATGATCAACTGAGAACTAACTGTGTAGTTTTTCTTTCAGTTACTGAGAAAGAAAGAAGGTTTCAGTCATATCCCAGTTAGGAATCATACATTCCTCTTCTGCACTAACCACCAGAGTAATGAAGGATTGAACAGATATGCAACAGGAAATAGGAGAGAACCAACATTTTTGCAATGCAAGAGCAACTTCAGCAACATTGGTAAGGAAGGAACAAGGCAGCAAGTGTAGCTTGAATGCTTCTAAATGGCCTAAATGCACAGCAGTTGTGGAATGAACCATACAGACCTGGGTGGTCCCAGGTTAATCTCTGCACTGTGCTGAGTTAACGAATCTAAGTGCAGCAGTGGAAGTGGTTGTGTTGGCATTAGTTCCTCAGGAATAGGGAGGGGAAAAATTCAGACAGATATCTTGGTCTTGATTGCTTCCCACTAGCCCCTGCTGAAAAGTGCACTGCTCGCTTACAGAAAATGTTGCCATTTGTAATTATGAAAGAAATATTCTCCCTAATTTTCACTTGGATCTGTGTATTTAAAAATTTTCTTTTTTTAAACAGTTGAGTAATCTTTGAAAATTCAAACAAAATAAAAACTGAAAATTAACAAACTTTATTCACGTACCTATGATGAGCATGCCAAAAAATTATCTGCAGTGGAATTTGTCTCTGTTTTTGGATAGCAAATAGGTTAATAGTCAAATTTCTACAAACTCAAGACTGCCATCAGTAGGAACTTATTACTGCAGCCCTGGTATAATGGCCGAGATTTTCCTGAAAACTTGCACCATAGCAATGCATCTACGCGATATTCACCTACATAAGTGCAGATTTTCCAGGAAATTATGGCGTAAGTGACTTAAATCATTACTTATGCCACACCAAATTTCCTGGGCCATTTGCATCACGCTGTCATTATCCTAGCCAAAACAGAACTTAAAGGTAATTTCCATAGCTCCGACCTACCCCTTATTAAAATCAATGGTGACTTTCCGGATTGAACATGTGTTTTCTCACTGCTGCCACCTGGACTGGAAAATAATGGGCCTGCTGACCTAGCAGCGACGTGATTTCTCCAAGATTGATGTGGAAAACAGAGAGATGTTCTTTTACACTTATACGAAAAGAAACACATCTGCACAATTATCTCTAGCACTTCCCCAAATATTAGAATTATCGTTATATTAAATCTGTGGTTATTATTTAGTGTACACAAAGCCTGCTCAATATGTCCTTGAATTTGATCATGTAATGAACTAAAACTCTACAATCTCAGCAAAATCCTCAGAAATAGTCAGAATTCGATTGGACTGGATTCTAACTCGAACCGTGCATCCGTAAAGAAATAATACCAGCAAAAGCAGCATTCTCATATGTTTTCAATGTTTTATTTGAGGAAAATAACTCATCCATGGTTCGGAGGCGAAGAGAACAAATTGTGGCAGATAAAGCTGCGGAGTCCTGAGTGACGTTAGCTTAATAAATAGATAATTCATCTGGTTAATAGTTATTTTTTAACATTGAGATTACAGGATCTGAAAGCTGTTCACATGGCAGAAACTCTGAGTTGATATTTATGAAACTTAATCATGCAATATAATCCATCTGACAGCAACTTTTGTCAGTTTGATCATTATTTTCCAGCTGATCAAATTTGAGGGGCTATTTGGATATGAATTTGCCAGACCAAACAAAATTACTTAAAAAAAAGTCCACTTTTCAAATAGGAATTTCACAATAAGTTTCAGATAGAAACGTTACTACTTCCATTAATCTAACGTCTCAAATAAAGCAAATGGAAAGAAAAAAAAAAGTTTTGTCAGACAAAAGCTCTAAAGCACAAAGTCCAAGCACCAGTTATGTATTGCTAGTCTATCCTTAACTTCAACTATTCACTGCAATATCCCCATGAACGTTTGGAAGTGTAAGCCCAGCAAATGAGTTTTCACTAGTCAAATTGTGGGCCTGACTAATTGTGGAAGAACATCCGTTGTTTCTGTGTTCTATGAAGTGGTCTAAGGCACGGGGTTGGGGGTAATATATTAGCATGGATAGAGGATTGGCTAACTAACAGAAAAAGAGAGTCGGGATAAATGGTTCATTCTCTGGTTGGCAACCAGTAACTAGAGGGGTGCCGCAGAGATCAGTGCTGGGATCCCAACTATTTACAATCTATATTAACGACTTGGAAGAAGGGACTGAGTGTAACGTAGCCAAGTTTGCAGACGATACAAAGATGGGAGGAAATGTGTGAGGAGGTCACAAAAAGTCTGCAAAAGGACATAGACAGGCTAAGTGAGTGGGCAAAAATTTGGCAGGTGGAGTATAATGTTGGAAAGTGTGAGGTCATGCACTTTGGCAGAAAAAAATCAAAGAGCAAGTTATTATTTAAATGGAGAAAGATTTCAAAGTGCTGCGGTATAGCGGGACCTGGGGGTATTTGTGCATGAAACACAAAAGGATGGTATGCAGGTACAGCAATTGATCAGGAAGGCCGATGGAATCTTGGCCTTTATTGCAAAGGGGATGGAGTATAAAAGCAGAGAAGTCTTGTTACAGCTATACAGGGTATTGGTGAGACCACACCTGGAATACTGCATGCAGTTTTGGTTTCCATATTTATGAAAGGATATACTTGCTTTGGAGGCAGTTCAGAGAAGGTTCACTAGGTTGATTCTGGAGATGAGGGGATTGAGTTATAAGGAAAGGGTGAGTAGTTTGGGCCTCTAATCATTGGAATTCAGAAGAATGAGAGGTGATCTTATTGAAATATATAAGATTATGAGGGGGCTTGACAAGGTGAATGCAGAGAGGATGTTTCCACTGATGAGGAGACTAGAACTAGAGGGCATGATCTTAGAATAAGGGGCCGCCGATTTAAAACTGAGATGAGGAGAAATTTCTTCACTGAGGGTTGTAAATCTGTGGAATTCGCTGCCTCAGAGAGCTGTGGAAGCTGGGACATTGAATAAATTTAAGACTGAAATGGACAGTTTCTTAAATGATAAGGGGATAAGGGGTTATGCGGAGCAGGCAGGGGAGTGGAGCTGAGTCCATGATCAGATCAGCCATGATCTTATTGAACGGCGGAGCAGGCTTGAGGGGCCGTATGGCTTACTCCTGTTCCTATTTCTTATGTTCTTATATTCTTTTGAAATACAAAAGTCAGCGAAATTTTGGGGAGTGTTTGAACTCTGGGGTGTCAAGCTGTGTGCTGGCATACCAAAGCAGAATCTCACAGTTTCAGGTTATAATGTATTACATATAAAATACCTGTTAAATATTAAGGAGTGTATATTGGTTCACAGAAGCTGCATCTGCTTTGGAAGATACCTGTGGAGTCGGCTTAACTCAAGATAAAAGAAGTTCAAAATGTAATTCAATCGTGGCAAGCAATGAAAGGTAAGAAAAGAAAACACAACAGTTCAAAGTGCAGGGTTCAGTAAAAAATGAAGTAAATCCCAGTCATGAAGATGATGCCATTTTATTTTAATATGTTTCCGTTTGTCTTTGATCAATAACTGTTTGATCAGTTCTTTCTTCGAGCTGCTTTTTATTTGTGTCTGACAATGGATATGGTACAAACTCACTGGGAAACCTTCCAAAGATCAGTTGACACCAACATCAAGTGGATTCCACCAATCACCAATGCCTTCAACAGATTTATAGTAATTATTAAAGCTGCTGTAAAACACAGCCAGAATTATTAAAAGCACTGGGACGCAAAGCGAAGAGATGGTTGACCTCCTCCTTCTCTGAGGGTTATAAATCTGTGGAATTTACTGCCTCAGAGAGCTGTGGAAGCTGGGACATTGAATAGCTTCGATGGTATGAGACGTGAATTGGCTAGAATAGACTAGCGAATGATACTTAAAGGGTTGATGGTGGATAGGCAATGACAAACATTTAAAGATCACATGGATGAACTTCAACAATTGTACATTCCTGTCTGGTGTAAAAATAAAATGGGGAAGGTGGCTAACCCGTGGCTAACAAGGGAAATTAGGGATCGTGTTAAGTCCAAGGAAGAGGCATATAAATTGGCCAGAAAAAGCAGCAAACCTGAGGACTGGGAGAAATTTAGAATCCAGCAGAGGAGAACAAAGTGTTTAATTAGGAGGGTGAAAATAGAGTATGAGAGTAAGCTTGCAGGGAACATAAAAACTGACTGTAAAAGCTTCTATAGATATGTGAAGAGAAAACGATTAGTGAAGACAAATGTAGGTCTCTTGCAGTCAGAATCAGGTGAATTTATAATGGGGAACAAAGAAATGGCAGACCAATTGAACAAATACTTTGGTTCTGTCTTCACGAAGGAAGAGACAAGTAACCTTCCGGAAATACTAGGGGACCGAGGGTCTAGCAAGAAGGAGGAGCTGAAGGAAATCCTTATTAGTCAGGAAATTGTGTTAGGGAAATTGATGGGATTGAACACCGATAAATCCCCAGGGCCTGATAGTCTGCATCTGCATTCCAGAGTACTTAAGGAAGTGGCCCTAGAAATAGTGGACGCATTGGTGGTCATTTTCCAACATTCTATAGACTCTGGATCAGCTCCTATGGATTGGAGGGTAGCTAATGTAATCCCACTTTTTAAAAAAGGAGGGAGAGAAAACGGAATTATAGACTGGTTAGCCTGACATCGGTAGTGGGGAAAATGTTGGAATCAATTATTAAAGACGTAATAGCAGCGCATTTGGAAAGCAGTGACAGGATCGATCCAAGTCAGCATGGATTTATGAAAGGGAAATCATGCTTGACAAATCTTCTAGAATTTTTTGAGGATGTAACAAATAGAGTGGACAAGGGAGAACCAATGGATGTGGTGTATTTGGACTTTCAAAAGGATTTTGACAAGGTCCCACACAAGAGATTAGTGTGCAAAATTAAAGCACAGGTATTGGGGATAATGTATTGACGTGGTTGGCAGACAGGAAGCAAAGAGTAGGAATAAATGGGTCCTTTTCAGAATGACAGGCAGTGACTAGTGGGGTACCACAAGGTTCAGTGCTGGGCCCTCAGCTATTTACAATATACATTAATGATTTGGATGAAGGAATTGAATGTAATATCTCCAAGTTTGCAGATGACATTAAGCTGGGTAGCAGTGTGAGCTGTGAGGAGGATGCTAAGAGGCTGCAGGGTGACTTGGACAGGTTAGGAAAGTGGGCAAATGTATGGCCGATGCAGTATAATGTAGATAAATGTGAGTTTATCCACTTTGGTGGTAAAAACAGGGAGGTGGAATATTATCTGAATGGAGACAGATTAGGAAAAATGGGGGTGCAACGAGACCTGGGTGTCATGGTACATCAGTCATTGAAAGTTGGAATGCAGGTACAGCAGGCGGTAAAGAAGACAAATGGCATGTTGGCCTTCATAGCGAGAGGATTTGAGTATAGGAGCAGGGAGGTCTTACTACAGTTATACAGGGCCTTGGTAAGGCCACACCTTGAATATTGTGTACAGTTTTGGTCTCCTAATCTGAGGAAGGACATTCTTGCTATTGAGGGAGTGCAATGAAGGATTCACCAGACTGATTCCCAGGATGGCAGGACTGACATATGAAGGAAGACTGGATCGACTAGGCTTATATTCACTGGAATTTAGAAGAATGAGAGGGGCTCTCATAGAAACATATACAATTCTGACGGGAGTGGACAGGTTAGATGCAGGAAGAATGTTCCCAATGTTGGGGAAGTCCAGAACCAGGGGTCACAGTCCAAGGATAAGGGCTAAGCCATTTAGGACCGAGATGAGGAGAAACTTCTTCACCCAGAGAATTGTGAACCTGTGGAATTCTCTACCGCAGAAAGTTGTTGAGGCCAGTTCGTTAGATATATTCAAAAGGGAGCTAGATATGGCCCTTACAGCTAAAGGGATCAAGGGGTATGGAGAGAAAGCAGGAATGGGGTACTGAAGTTGCATGTTCAGCCATGAACTCATTGAATGGTGGTGCAGGCTCGAAGAGCCGAATGGCGGTGCAGGCTCGAAGAGCCGAATGGCCTACTCCTGCACTTATTTTCTATGTTTCTATGTTACTGGCAACTGGTAAAATTCCACCAATTTGGAGGGAGACTAAAATAATTGCCCTCCTGAAGCAGGGGAAGAATGCTTGTGAAACCTCCAGCTGCCGCCTGATCTCCTTACTTTGCACTTGTTATAAAGTGCTGGAGAGGCTACTATTCCACAGGCTTGCCCCCATCATTGAGCCAACTATTTCTAAAGGAGCAAGCGGGCTTCCGGAGTGGCCATAACTGCTGCGACCAAGTGGTAGGTTTAACAATGCACATTGAAGCAGGCTTCCAGTGCCAGCTCAAAACTCCGTAGCACTCGTGGACCTGTCAGCGGCATATGACACAGTATAGAAGCATGGATTGCTTTTCAAGTTCTCCACCATTTTACCCTGCAGAAGAACGATCCATTTTCTCAACTCCATGCTTAGCAACCAACATGTACTCCGGCACCCAGAAGAGCAGATATATTGCCAACGGACTCCCAAGGGTTCTGTCTTGGCACCCATGTTATTTAACGTTTACACCAGTGATCTGTCCGAAACAGAGTCCAGTAAGTTCGGATACGCTGATGACATTGCCTTGGCCACACAAAACATGAATCTGTCCATCACCAAGGGACCCTGACCATTGATTTACAGAGGATGGAGGCCTACTTCCATTGATAGGAACTTTGACCAAACGACAAAAGACTCACCTCTCGACATTCCACCTCAACACCCATCAAGCAAACCAAGCTTATGAAAGTCTCCTTTTGCGGCACAGAGGTAAACCATGACAAAAAACCCTCCAATTTAGGAGTCATGCTTGATCGCAACCAGTCATATAGACAACATCTCCAGAACCTTGGGAAGAAACTAAAGAGTAGGGTTAACATGATCCAGAAATTCTCCGGATCCACATGGCGAACACACGCTAAAACCCTCTGTACGGCAGCACTTGCCCTGGTGCACTCTACAGTGGAGTACTGCTCTCCGACATGGCTATCAAGTCCGCATGTCAAATCCGTTGATGTCCAGCTGAATTCTACTATGAGAATTATCACCGTTATGCTTTTACCGACAACAACACCTTGGCTGCCTGTGCTTGCAAACATCGCACCACCACCCATACGCCGCGAATATGCGGTCTCCAGTGAATACAACCACTACACCAGCAAAGACATGCTGACTGAGGCTGACTTGAACAACCTACCACCAACCCATCTCAAATCTAGAAGGCCATTTTGGACCATCGCCAAAGCCCTTCAGTGATCTCCCCTCAGTCTTTATGACCGATGGCGAAATGCTTGGAAGAACTGCGACATGCGGAATGTATTTTTATAGAGGGCCCCACAGTAAAACTTGAAGGATCAAACCTTCTTCACAAACAGTGGACAACCATTAACCACCTCAAAACTGATGATAGATGCTGCCATTTTTGCCATAGATGTAAGATTAAAGCATCCCCATCATGCGACTGTGAAGCTCCTAATCAGAACCTGGAGCACATCATTGAGCACTGCCCTCAGAGGAAATTCGTAGGCGGTCTACAAGATATCCATGCTGTTACACCAGAAGCTTTGGCCTGGATATCTGACTTAGATATTGACATTTGATTTGCTACTACCATTCGAAAGAAGACGACGATCAATGTGATTATTTTGACATGATCCTGTGAAATAATTCAGTGTGCTATTACTGTAGAGAACAACCAATGAAAACAACAAAATTAATGTTTGATTAGGAAATGTGCTTTGTAATACTCTTTCACAAGGGATTAGGGCACATAATTAATTAATCAAACCTCACAAACCACCAGCTGTAATATAAGGTGCATAACAGGAAAGAAGGTAATGTCTGATTAGTTACTTATATTTGGCCTGGCACAGTCTCATAATAGCAGTGAATTACCTGGATGGTGGTCAGCATGAGATTTGCATCCATAGAAAAATAAAATAGTAGATAAATCCCGCCCACCAAAAAAATTCTCTTCTGTCTTTATTGTCCACAGTACTCAAAAACTAGGCCCATGGTGCCAGCCGTCACCATTTCTACAAAGATTAAGAACCAAAGTTCAAGTATCTCCCTTGACAAATATCCACAAAGAAGAACAATCCCAGAACATCTCTATTATACACTAACATAGCTAAACCGGTAAGTATATTATTGTACAACCAATTCCATATTACAGTCTAGGTACTCATGCAAGCAGACACTGAATTTAGACACTCTTGATAGCACATCAACTGATATTGCAATCAACCCTGGTAGAATTTTTATCTCATTGAAAATATTTCAGAGCTAGGACATATTTTTCTGAGAACACTCAAAATAAAGTACACTCTGAACTGCATTTGGTCTATTCTTCATTAGCAATTAATATAATTATATCCTTCCAGATGGTTGCTAATGTAAAGTGTTTTGTAAACTTTAGGAACACAAAGGAGCTCCAACATCAGAATGCTGAGGAGTTCCATTTACACACATACCTCATTGACCCTGGCATAGCCTACTTTCAATGGCAACAAAGCTATCATGACTGGTCAGTGCAAATGCACTTCAAGGATGCCAGTACATATCATGACACATGTAGTAATTCATTAGATGTTGGAAGGACTTTTTTCAAGTCAAAAGTACTAGTGATTGCATTAAGTGAGTAAAATATTATAAAGTCATCCAAGTTAATTAATATGCCTCTATTTCATTGTGTTCACAAGATAGGTTCAGATAATGAAGACCCTTCAAACCATTTGGTCTCCACCTTTCAGAATACCAACCACACTGTTTTCCAATTACACCATCTAGTTACTTTTCTAAATGAATCCAGTATCCTGGCTTTAATCACTCTTCCTGACAACTTAATTCCAGCCATTGATCACTCTATATAAAGAAATACTTTTTGATGTCTGCCCTAAATTTGCCCTTTGTAACCCTAAATCTTTGTTCTCTTGTCCTATGCCTGAAAGGATTGTTTTAGATTTCCTTTCTCTATTTCATTAAGTTTCTTATGTAACTATACAAGGTCATCTCTAAAATGTGTTTTTGCAAAGCTGAAGTGTCCCAGCTTCTCAAGTTATTCCTCACAGGTCTTCTTTCTGACACCAGAGACCAAGCTGTTTGATCTTTTCTGCACTGCCTTGGAGGCCACCTTCTGTTGTCAATTATTGGAATTGTAACACAATTATTAGAGATAGAATGGGGTGAAAGCATAGAGGAATTTAAACTACACCTTGTATTTATATAGTGCCTTTAACGTAGCAATCATCTCAAGACATTTCACAAAAACATAATTTAAACAATGGATGGAGATATTATGAGGGATGACCGAAAGCTTGGTCAAATAGATGGATTTTAAAGCAGGATTGGGGCAGAGAGGCAGAGAAGAGTCTATGGAGGGAATTCCAGAGTGTGGGGTCTAGGTGGTTGAAGGCACAGCAGCTAATGGTGGGGCAAAGGAGAGAATTTTAAAGCCTGGAGCCTAGATGTATAAAGGCATGGCTGCTAATTGCCCGAGATTGTACGAGTTTAATCACACATTAGAACTAAAATAAATTTCAATCATAAAATATGTACCGCAATACCATGTATATTATATTTGCTAAGAATCACACTCTTACATAGTTCTATAAACTGCATAACATTAAGAATTCAGTTTTCAATATGATTGATAAACAAAGTGAACTAGTAACAACCAATTCTCATTGTTATTTATACTTTTGTTTTTAAACAGTGAAGGATTTATCAGCCTTCAAGGGGATGCAAGATAATATCTTCAGGCAACATTTGATGGAAAACAGGAGACATGACCTCGACTGTTAGATTGTTATTATGACAGTGAAAGATACATGATAGAAACAAACACTCTATTGGCCACTCTTGAATCAGATGAAACCTTCTAAGTGAAGTTTTCTGTCCAAACTAGTCAACTTGACTGGGGGGCGGGATGTATTGATGACAGCATTACCAATCCTTAATAGTTTATTGGTATTGTAATATTTTTATGTATGCAATACACTGAGATGGGAGTGACAATTCCTTTCCTATCTCTGTGAATCACATACAAAATAAAATAAAAATTTACAAAATTATACATTGCTAACAAAATTGTGTTTAACATTATAAAGGAAATATATTCAACTGACTAATCCCAAATGTTATAGTTTTTCCCATTATTTTATTAATGAACAGTTTTCAAGACTCACGAACAAACCGTATTGAGATATGCCAGAAAGTAATTATATCTCCTTTTGCAAAGAACTGAATGTACTTCTTAAGAACAAGCAAGCAGACAACTAGAGATTCGGTTTTCAAATTGATGGTTTAAACTTGAGATATTCATGTCACTTTGATTTCTCCACACTGCAAGAGTCAATGAGAATTTGGTTAAACACTATGGGCTGGATTTTCAAGGAGTTTGCGACCATTTTAGTGCTTGGACGAAGCGCTAAAATGAGTTTTTTGGCACTAAACAAGGCAAACAAAATTTAGTGTCGGGGCAGAACATCCGGCAGTGGTTTTGCAGCGGCGCTAAAACTTAGCGCCCTCCTGACGTTGTGAGCATTTGGATGACGTCAATCATTGTGCAATGCTGCACTAGCACCCCGGGCGGAACTTGAGCATATCGCCCAATTTAGCATCCGTCCGGGAACCCGCCAATTATATAGTGACCATTGCTGTCTTGACTAATTCAGTATTGAAAAGGATTTGGAGAAGGCGGCTGCATTTATCATAGTGAAGTTAATAGTTTATGGTTTACAATTGTTAGTTTATAGTTTGCTGTAAAGGACATTTTAAAAGATGGGAGCTATACTATGTCAGCCATTATTCCTGGCTGCTATAATTATACAGCGTTGAGCTGCAAGAAGGCTTATTGATGATCATTTTGAATGTAATCAAAGAGGACGCAGAGATATGGGGAGGAGACTCTTACCCCCAGTGAGTTTACAGGGAACAGCGCTCATACCTGCAGCTCTCTGAGGCACAGTGCATTTGAAGGCTGCGTTTCCGAAATGAAGTGCTGACAGAGATATGCCAGCTCATAAATGCAGACCAGCAGCCTACCAGCAGCAACAGGACTGCACTGCCCGTCAAGGTGAAGGTGACTGCAGCATTTTTCTTCTATGCCTCCAGCTCCTTTCAGGCATCAGCAGGGGTCATATGTTCCATCTCCCAGCATGTTACACGTTGCAGTATTCGCCAGGTGACCGTTGCACTGTACGCATGCAGGATGGACTTCATGAACTTCCCAATGACCAAGGAGGCCCAGAATGAAATCTGTAGGTTTTGGATGATTTGCTGGCTTCCCCAAGGTTCAGGTTGCCATTCACTGTACACACATCATCCTACAAGCACCCGTACACAATCAAGAGGCTTACTGAAACCAAAAGGGATTCCACTCCGTGAACGTTCAGATCGTCTGCGACCATACTCAGCGCATCATGGCAGTTAATGCCCAATATCCAGGGAGCAGGCATGATGCTTTCATCTTGCGCGAGAGCAGTGTCTCAGGCCTATTGCAGCTTCAACCACAAGGCAAAGGCTGGATGCTGGGGGAGAAAGGTTATAGCTTCGCCGCCTGGTTCATGAACCCCCTCTGGAACCCTCAGACAGAAGGCGAGCATCGCTATAATGAGAACCATGCAGCCACATGCAACATCATCGAATGGACAACTGGAATGCTCAAGCAGCGCTTCCGATACCTGGACCACTCTGGAGGCTGCCTGCAATACTCTCCTCAGCAGGTCTCAGTTTATTGTGGTGTGTTGCATGCTACACAACTTAGTCATATTGAGGGGACAGGATTTGCCAATTGGGATTGCAGAACCACTTCAGGAGAGAGGGGGGGGGGGGGGAGGAAGAGGAGCCTGGCGAGGAACCAATGCCACCACCACCCCCATCACAACTACAGGAGAGGCATCGTGGAAATGTTGCCACTGCAAAAGCCTTGCGTCAACAGCTGATAATTGAATGCTTTGCTTGAAGAGTGAACGGCATGTTTGACCGTTGCCTGGCTACTCTATCCCACCATGTTGACTATTCCCTCTTTTATTCTGCAAATGAGACACTACAAAGGAACGGTTAAGGTAAACAACAGGTTTTCTCAAAAATGTAAACTTTTCCAACTTTGTAAACATTAAAAACTTTTATAACGTAACATTAACATAATTTGAAAACTTTAATAAAAGAAGAAAAACACACCTACTCCAATGCCTTTTAACACTGGGTGTTCCCCTCACCCCCCCCCCCCCCTTACCGTTACCCCTAGCCCCCTCTCTCGCATACTCCCCCTTCCCAAAGTGGCACCAGTTCGTGCAGCAAGGTGGCCAGAGTCCTGCTGAGATTGGTGGTGGGGGGGGGGGGGGGGGGGCGGCGGGAGAGAGACCTTGGAGACGCCATGTGGGGATCTACTGGAGAAACTCAGGGTATGGAAGCCCTGGCTTCTGACCAACGAGCCTCTGGCTCGGCATCACCAGTCACTTGTGGTGTGGGTCTGGGTGTGACACTGGGAACTCCAGTGTCACTGGTATCGGTCATCAGTAGCGTGTGGGCATTGACAGCCTCGCAGGTTGCACGGACAATCTGCGACCCTACCTCCGTAATGGTCACAGTGAGTGTCGCAATGCTCGCGGGAATCCTTCCCAGGACCTTGAATTGTCGGGTGAGCTGGATGCTCTTCCTCTACAGTGACACCATGTCCAGTTGGACGTCTGCCTGTCTGTCAGCAGACCAACTTTGCTGACTCACCCTCCAGAGAGACGACATATGGGATTCGATCCCAGAACTGCGTTGCTGCATGCGCCTAGTAGTCCCAGGAGCCTTGGATATGTCAAAGTCGGAGAATGTTTGCTCATCCTCAGACGACATATTTCCCGGTTCCAAAGAGGTGTGGACTGCATCTGCAGCCCTCACCCTCCTGCAGTCGGCCCCTACTCCACAGACACTGCATCACATTGCCCCAACCCAGCCCAGGATTACAAGAACAATCTTAATGTGTAAAGATCATTCATGGTAAATAGGTTGCCAAACAAAGTCTACCTATGTGTCATGAATTTTAGGAGACAACTCACAGAGAGTAGAGACCCAGCAACAGCATCAGAACAAATAGTGTGTCAGGTTTAAAATTTCAGTAACGAATGAAAATGGTACTCAGTCTGACGATCCTGGTGAGATTGTTAAATTTTTTCCTACACTAGTCTTACCATTCTTGCTACAGTTCCAGAGGAAGAGACTTCCACTGCAATCCCCACCTAGATTTTTCTAAATATTGCTGGGAGGGGTCTACTTCGACCCCTCCTACGTAGATCTCCCCAACTGCTCTCCACAGCAGTATCCATGCCTCGTTTGCCTCCATAGTGATACTCTTGGCCCATTGCCTATATTCCTCGATGTCTCGGTGCTGTTCCATAATCGAAACCAAAACTCAAATGGCTGATTCAACCTCGGGTGTAGTGCGCATGCCTGAATTCGTGTTTGTGATTGGACAGCTGACCAGAAGCGTGGGAAAAATAAAAAAAAAAATTGCGTATGCGCAGAAGGGCTGCTTTTTATTTCCACTTTGGGCTCTGGCGCATAAAATCTGTTGTGTAACGCCAGAGTTACTGTGAATGCTAATTGCCGTTTGGCGAAAGTTGCGTGCTCTAGCGCTAACCCGTCGCTAAAAAAATTATTTCTCTGCGATTGGCGCCCAAAAATGGTCGAAATCGCAAAAACCCAAAAATCCAGCCCATATACTTGTACATTTTAAATACAGCTAATTTAACACTGTAGATGTAAATGTCAATCTCCCAAGTCTTTTGCAACCTCCAGCTGCCCCATGAAATCATTGGAACATATATGATTAAATATTCACTCATTGCAAATTGCTGTGCCATTTTGAAATCTAAAGGTAGATTCTCCTGTCCTCGTCAGTGGTGAGGTGCCTGGACCACCACTAAGCACAGATCAAAACATTGTGGGTACACTCTGCAATTTTTCATCTATCAAAATGGATAGAAAATTGCGGGCAGTTGGCCTCAAACTTTCTGCCTTGCGCTCACAGCAGCCAAGGTCTCAGACAATCTACCCTATCATCTCCAGTGCTGCTCATAGTTGTCCAAGGCTTTTTGAAACCACATCAACCATTGTCCTTACCCTAACTCAATCTCAGAATGGGGTAGAAATTCACTGACAATTTAGTCCCTCAGCTTTGACCTCTTGTACAGCTGCAGACTTGATGTGGATTTACAGGGCAGAAACTTGGCAGCCTCAAGTTTCTGAAGTTTTTCTATGTTAGTGTACTATGCATGAGATAGATGCAGGCCAGCATCTGGGTACACAAGAGGAAAAAGAACAAAACCAAAGATAAGCAATGTGGTGGTGCAGCACACTGAAGTCTGGATCAGATTTTGATTAGGCATGTTACTATCTATTGCCCTCCATAATATAATTTGAATTCCCCACTGTGCAATGTATTGTAACAGTCTACCGTGGAGAATTGTCAAATGGAGACTAGGCTCTTCCCAAGTGAGGGTGGGAAATCCAGATACTTTGCTTAAAAATAGCGTAAAAGAAAACATATCCCCTTGTAGCCAACTACAT
Source organism: Pristiophorus japonicus (assembly GCF_044704955.1). Classification (NCBI taxonomy): domain Eukaryota; kingdom Metazoa; phylum Chordata; class Chondrichthyes; family Pristiophoridae; genus Pristiophorus; species Pristiophorus japonicus. The sequence continues at coordinate 139,627,409 of NC_091983.1, read as the reverse complement.
AACAGCATTGCTGGAACTCACTTTTCCAATATAATGACACCTTGTATTTCTCTGATTTTTCTGTGTCCAGATGCTTTAGGTCAAAATACTTTTGTAGCTGTGTACTCATTTATATGTAGAGAAGCACGCAAAATATGTAGTCTGCAGGAAGAAAGAATCTTACAAAAACACAAGAAAAATGCAGCATTGAAGTTTAGACTTTAATTGAAATTAACCAGCATCAACACTGAATACTGAACCACATATATTTTTGTCTTGTGCATTATTCCTAGATCAAAAAATCTGCAGAATAAAGTGAACAGGAAGTACATTGAAAGGTTTTATGCATGTTATGTTTGTATTTATCTAGAGTTGGTTGTTTATAGGTACCAGACTGATTAACAGATACATTAAATCAGTTCAAAGTGTATGTGGTTAGTTGGAATCAGCAAGCTTGATGGACTGAAGAAAACACTCATTCCCTGCATTCGTTTACATCTTTGTAGCTGATGCCTTGACTTGTTTGCCACTATGGAAAAAAGCTATGCTATGGCAACACTTACGGCTTGAATTATAGCGTAAGTATGGGACAACTGCATGGAGAAGAGATTTTGGGCTAGAAATTGGCCTCCTCTGTGCCCCCCCCCCTCCTCTTATCGTCCTGGGGGGGGCGATAATGGGGCAAAACCGGCTGTGCGACCGGGCGTGGCGAGAGTACCGATACCCGCAAAATTCCCGTGGAGGTTTGCAGTGATGGTAACCCCTAGCGCCATGATCTCCTGCGCCCTGGAGTTTGTGACGTCATCGTGCTGTGCATCGGCCAGGACCCGAACTTCGGTTCCGCTCCCTGCAGCATTGCCAGGTGTCAACACTGGCAGCTGCAGTAGGCATCGTTAGGAGCCCGGCCGGTTGGGGAGCGGTATTTGGAGGTGATAATGGTCTTGTAAGTAAAAAGTGTCTTTTCAGCCCTTAGGTTGTTTTTTTACAATCTGATCTGCCGCTATTGATCGGCCCTGCACTTTGTTAGCGTGCTTGGGGCTGATCGTTGCAAATCGTGGCTATGGTCAGCGACAGGGGACATCATTGTTATGCAGAGCCTGCAGCAATGGCTCTTCCCTTTCAGGGAGGGATGGAGCCTCCTCCGTTCCTGGCAGCGCTACACTCGACATTAGGCAGCACTGCAATGCTACCACCCCTCTTGCCGGCTTTAATACTCCAAGGGAAGTGGTAGCGCTCGATTTAGTGCTCTACTTCCTTCCTGGAGCTCTAAACCGGAAGTGTGTCCCCCATCTGGCGATATTTTAGCGCTACCGCCAAAGTTACTGCCCCAAACGGGGCACTATGCAATTTCTCCCCCATTGAATTTACTGTTACACTGCTAATTGTGGAATGGCAGCTAACTTGACTTGTCAAACGGTGGTGAGTGTACACATTCAGCTATTTGTAAAATTTGATCTTTAAGGCATCATCTACCTCATTTATAATTGGATAGAATTAATCTTTTAAGCAAAACTGTATAAAACTTGAATAGTCTGTGTGTACTGTCACGAATAACATAGTTCTTAAAATATTTGCATCCCTTTCTCCAAAAAAGTCAATTGCACAAAAATTGTCTAAACTCAAGACCTACTGAGCTAAGTAAATGAATGACCATAGCTAAAGTTTCCTAGTTAAAAATGAAAATTTATCTGCTGAGGTTATCTATATTAAATATTACAATTACTCAATCCTGGCAATTTACATTCCAGAGATGATTTAACTACATTCTGACAAGACTGGAGCCACAGTACGTGGTCATCTGCCTATATTCCTATCCTTCAATCGGACCAGATCTACATCCAGCTCCAATTTGACAGAGTTAATAAATATGGCATTAGTTCTTTCTCATAGTAGTCTGTTCCTGAACCTACTACTGTGTAGGGGAGAGAAAACAAATTCTATTATGTGATCTTAATTGAGGGACAGCAATTTTGTACTTAGTACTGTAACACAGCAAGTTAAATAATTGGTTTGCAGCCATACTATTCATGTCTTACAAAATCTTAAAAGATCCAGACTATATTCTTTAATTTAGAATATTATGCCATTATTCAAAAAAGACATGAATTCCAATTAAACTAAACATCCCATCCAGAGGGCCGAGGGGAGAATACTCGAGCATTTTATAGGATGCTATTGATGTTCATCTAAAAAGTAGAAATCATAAGGAATGGTTAGCATGGATTTAGAAATGATACATGATGCCTCAACCAGGTAACTAAACTACAGTGTGGCAAGTATTCAGTGGATATAATGTAATTCAATTCTCAAAAGGCATTTGCTAAAATACTGCTATAACATTTTTAAATAAGGATATGGTTCATGGAATTAATGGCAAATTAGCTCGACTGAAAACTGACATGGCAATAAAAAATAAAATAGGTGACAAATAAAAAAGGCTGTTAAATGCAGATGAGAATGGCCAGGGCAGTTTTGGAGCAGTCTGATCTGGACCCCTAGATGTTTATTCATAAATATGAACACTACAATTTACTGATGACACCAAAGATGAAAAATTAAAAGGGAACTGATACTATTCAAAAGGATTAGTGAATGGACTATAGAATGGCAAATGGATTCAAATATGGATCAAAACTGGGCCAAACCAAACTTGAAGGGTTACTAATATAAAAACAGAAAATGCTGGAAATCTCAGCAGGTCAGACAGCATCTGTGGGAGAACACTATTTCTCTCCACAGATGCTGCCTGACCCATTGAGATTTCTAGCATTTTCTGTTTTTATTTCAAATTCCAGCATCCACAGTATTTTGTTTTTGTATTGAAGGGTTACTATTTTGATTAGTAGGAATAAATGACAAGATTTCCACTTTAAAAAAGGTAATCACTGAATAGTTTTCATTCATGAAGCCTTTTGTTAAGCTGGCAATATCATTTGCATGTCATAAATTCTTTTTTTAAACAACAGTATTCAAACTACCAGCTTTTTTCAAGTTTCTCCATTCCCCTTAAGATGCCAGTTTAAAGAAAACAATACAAGTTTAAACATTTTATTTTCATTATTTCTCAAATCCATTCTATGAAATAATCTCATTTGCATTATTTTAAAGAATTACATTTAATCCATTTAGGTAAGACACAGCTTTGAGCTACATGCATATGTACAACAAACGTATGTGTAGTGCAGTTGCTCGTACAAGCTTCACTATTGAGAACAAATTCCACTTTTGTTTTAATAAATAAACTCCCAGGCAAATCACAATTTCAGTTGTCTTGGGAATACAAATTGAAGCATTGAGAGAAATTTCCAGAATGTTTATTTCCCAATTCGAAAGGGCAGTGTTGTATCATTTTTTTTAAATCCAGACATCAATGCTTTATAATATCTAAGTGACATCTTAAGATCTAGAAACAAAGTATGTTAGTGAGAAAATTTTCACATCTTACTTACACTTAGTTGAGGTCGAAGATCAGCCATGATCTTATTGAATGGGGAGCAAGGTCGAGGGGCTATATGACCTACTCCTGTTCCTTATTCTTATGCTATTACACTGGGAACTGAAACTGAATGGAGCCTACTGCCCAGATCTTAAATGCAAATACTTCAGGTTACCAGAAGATCTTCAAAATGTTAGTTTTCTGTTACAAAGCAGAGATGAAATAGGGTGGGAAGAGGATTGTGTGAAGCATAAACATTGGTTGGGCCAATTGGCCTGTTTTTGTGCTGTAAGTTTTACGTAATATGTAAAAAGTCACTGTTCTGGATGTCAAGTTACCATGCTAAAATACACACAATTCAGCAGCTTACTAAATTTACCACATTTGATAGGTTTGAACAGTTATTTGAAGTACAGAAGACCATACAACAAAAATTCTCTGCATCACTATCCCACCCAAGCATGCTACACCAAAACAGCCGAAAACTTAAAATTCATCTATCAAACCCCACAATTATTGCAGTTTTTCAACATATTCCTGCTATTTTATTTATATATATATTCGAGGCAACATATATAAATCTGTAACTTTACAGCGCACCATAAAAGCTGATAGAATATTATTAGTTTTTCACCACCTGAGCAGTTAGCCAATATGAAACCCACCTGGCCTAAGAATTCCATACAAAATGAGTAAATAACCAAGTGGCAACATATCAGTAATGATATCCAATCAGATTTTGGGCTTCCCACTTCAATTTTTCATGTGATGCATTAAGCATGTGGCAGTCATGGATTTTGAGCATCGTAAAGCTAGCTTTATAGAGGATTTACAACTTGCATTTATACAGCACCTTTAACATAGAAAAACGGCTGTTTCACAGAGGTGCAATCAGACAAAAATGGATACCGAGCCAAAGTAGTTATTAGGAGGGGTGACCAACAGCTTGGTCAGAGGTGGTTTTAAAGGAGGTGAACAGGTTTATGGATTGAATTCTAGAGTAGGGCTTAGAAGGCTGAAAACACAGCAGTCTATGTTGGGGAATGGGGGAGGGTGGGGAGGTTGTGGAAGCAGAGTTGGCAGAATGCAAGTACTGGGAGGGTGGTTATAATTCAGCAGGAGGTTAAAAAGATAAATAGTCCATGAAGGGACTTATAAGGGCGAAAAATTTAAATTGTAGTCATTGAGGGACCAGGAGCCAATGTAGGTTGGCAAAGATAGGAGTGATGTGCAAGTGGACATCACAAGATACAGGCAGCAGGGTTTTGGATGAGCCATGGTTTATGTAGTGTGGGAGGCTGGCCAGGAGAGCATTGGAATAGTCAAGTCTAGGGGAGACAAAGGATAGATGAGGGTTTTAGCAGCAGTTAGGCAAGGGTGGATATTACAAAGGTGGAAATAGGTGGTGTTTGTGATGAAAAAGATATGGGGTTAAATAAGATAACAGTTTGTTCCAACCCGAGACAATGGCCAGGGAAAGGAATGGAATCAGTAGCAAGGGTATGGAATTTATAATGGGGGCAAAAGATAATGGCTTCAATATTCCTACTCTTTAACTGGAAAAAAAACTCATCCAAAACTGGATGTTGGACACAGTTCTGCCAACACAAGTAGTAATTTGGGGGTTACACAAGGCTGTGGTAGGGTAGAGCTGAATTTGTCAGCATACAGGTGAAAGTTGTCCATGTCTTTGAATGTCCAACAGATAGCATGTAGATGAGGAAGGGGCCAAAGATAGATTCTTGGGGGACTCGAGGCAATTGGGTGGAGGGCAGGAGAGCCATTGCTGCAAAGGCTCCGGCTATGATTGGATTGGCAAGAGTGGAACCAAGTGAGGGAAGACTCATTGAGCTAACCAATGGAGGATGATGCTCTGTTCCACGGTCAAAAGCTGCAGAGAGGTCGAGATAAGAAGGGATAATCCACCATGGTCAGTCACAGGATGGCATGTGTAACTGAGTTTCAGTGTTGTGGCTGGGACACAAAGCTGATTGGAAATTCAAACATGGGATTGCAGGAAGAATGGAAACAGAATTTGAAGGTGACATGTTCCAAGGACTTTGGAGAGGGAGTGACAAATTGCACAGATGGAGGGGGCAGAGTTTCTTTTTCCCCCCGAAGGGAGTGACGGTGGCTTCTGAGAGAGCGACAATACCCAAGGAGAGAGAACCATTTACATTGTCTGCCAGTGTAGGATGTTGGGTGGTCAGCAATTTATTGGGAATGGGATCAAGGGAGTAGGAGGTGGGTCACATAGATATGACAAGCTCAGAGTGGGCATGAGGGGAGTTAGGAGACAAACTGGAAAAAGACAGGGGTTGAGGGTGAGGATAGGGCCCGAGGAAAGTTTGACCTTAATGAACAAAGTGAAGGGAGAAAAGCAGAAGCAACTAAACATATGGCCTCAGTGTAAATCTATGAGCGCCCGGCACTACTACTTGGAGGCAAGGGTGGAGGTGGCAGTGGAGAGGGGTTTAAGGAGGCAATTTGTAATGGAAAAGAGATCAGGGGAACGAAATTGCCCTGCACCCTGATTGGGGGGCGGTAACCTTCCAGGGCCGGGACATAATACCCGCGCCGGAAAACCCGCCCCGAATTGCCCACCCCCCCCCCCGAAAGGAAGCGAAGCACTATCTTCCACACTCCACTTCCTTTGCGGGCAGTAACCGGGGCACTACTGGGGTGGGGAGTCAAGTGCTATGCGGATGCTCTGCGTAGAGCTAATGTGCAATAACGCCCCACCCCTTCGCACTCTGCATGGCCACCAGGGCAGCGTACAGCCGGTCCAGCAGCCCCGCACCCAAGACCGAGTGCTGGGTTGCACAATGGCAGCCCAGTCCACGCTAGGGCTGCCATGGGCGAGCCGACCCAAGAGTCGGCCGACAAAAAAAAGATGGCGGCTCGGGCACTGACACCCTCCCCTTTAACTACCGCCCCGTAAGCAGAGGTCAGCCAGCTTCGCGACCTCAAAGCTGACGTTGACATCTGCCCATGTGGGGCGGTAAGGGATCGGTGCGGGGCCGCTGCGCACAGCGGAGACGTCGATTGTGCGGCGGCCCAAGGGGCCCGAAGCTGCTGTGCAAGATCCACTGCAACCAGCCGGGTAATTTCCCGGGAACCGGTAGCACCCCCGACCTCTGAAAACTGCTTTGGCAGTGCCAACGGGACTACAAAAAGGGGCAATTTCTCCCCCCAGAGGTTCTTTGCTCTCGACTGATCCTGTAGGGAGTGGCTATGATAGAGAAATTGGGGCCCGACTGCACATGTGGTCCAGCCAGATCTGGTGCCGGATGGCTAAACTAGCTGTACGCCAGATATGTTCAAGACTGCAACTCTTAGACTAATGGGGGCCATACAAGGAATGAGCTGAATGGAAGTAAAGGTGTTATTGTGGACAAGGGCATCAAAGGTGGAGGAGTGGTTGAATAGATCGACTACTGAAGTAGTATTGTGGCAAATGGAAGGCCAAAGGCTAAGCAATTAGAATTTAGAAAGTGCAGCTATAAAGGACATGAAGAGAGAAGGAAGTGGGTTTGGAAGAACGTAGGGGTTGTTGATGGTGAGGAATATGAGGAAGTGATTGGAGATGACCTTGTCTGTGATCAAGACCATGAGATGGCAAGGTTGAGGGGTGATCAGAAATGTGGGTAATGGAGTTTATATGGAGGGAGAGGTTTAGGGAGACAGGAGTAGTGAAAATCAGACCAGAAAGGGCAAGGTAAATTGAGATGGAAATTGAAGTCACTTATTTAGAAACACAAATGCAGATTCTGAGGCAAATATTTACTGGGGAAGGGTAAATACAAAATCTTGGGCAGCTACCACCTAAATATATAAAATATGTGCATCGTAAGTATTTACCTTATGAATGTTGTCCCAGTTTTGAATAGGTTCTACAATTGGAAACATCTTTCATATCTATTTATTAAAGATGATGTACAAATATACAATAATGTTAATAGACAGGCATTAACCAGAGGAAAAGGCTATTTATAGCTTGCTGTTGATTTCTGGTAGACAAATAAGCATCTTGCATTTCGCTCATCCACAGGCATAAGCCAGTTCACTACTCGTTCTCCCAAAGCAATACAATAATGAACAACTTGCGTCAAACAGAAGGATTTGAACATTATACCTGCAAAGGCATCTCAGCTAGCTGTTGTGAATGTTCATCATGTGCTTAACTCTGAGTGAACGTAGCCACTGACCTTTCAATCTGCAGCTTATAAATAGTATACATATTCAATTATGGAGCACCAGTTCAAAGATTGGTGAATACTCTAAATAGAAACTCAAACATCCTACAGGTGCTCAAAATCCAGAACAGGTTTTTTTCAGATTGGAGTAGGATTTCCTCATTATTTACTCAATCACAACCAGTCCATGAAAAAGGGTGGGTTTTTGTCAACATTTGGGAATGCAGATTGCAGAGGAAAGCCAAAAACACACAATTAAAATCAGAAAACAACTCGTACATGGCAACATTTCTGTTTTCGGAAGTTTATTCTTGTCATCTTGTATCTTGGGTATGGTTCAACAACTCAAACAAAATTAAAAAAATATCTTACATGTGGCTACACCACACAATGAAGATCAGGGGGAAGTGACTTGTATGATCATGTGTAGACCTCACTACAAAAGATCTAAATCACATAACTACTTTGGAGGGCGCGAGAAGAGACCACACACATCAAATGTATTGAATAGAGCCAGAAATACCAGCACAAAATAATATACATTTAGGAAAATGCTGGAAAGACACACCAGGTCAATCAGCATCTATAAAGCAAAGATGGACTAACATTTCAGCAGTAGGATTCATTCTTAATTTAGTTTCTAGTATTTTTCTTTTTAATTATGCACAGTTAGGGTGCATTTACACTGTACTTTTACACTGATGCAAAGTGGTTTCAATATGAATGTAGCAGTATAATTCAGAGTCAGGTGCTGATCTGACTTTTAGACACAAAGTAAGAGATGAGAAACCACTTCAAGTAATCTCATACTGCCTGAACTTGGTGCCAGGTGCAGCATAACTCAAACCATATATACTCTGGTGGACAATACCCAAATAATCTAAATTTTTTCTTCGATGATACTTCATTATTTTAATAGACCCCTTTCATGTTTTAGCTTTTAAAAATTCCAGCGACAGTATTTCTAGCAATAAGACATTCTCCAAAACAAGCACCCACGACAAGCTCAAGTCAAAATTGTGTTTTCACGTTTGAATTTCAATCAAATGGAGAAAAATTCATCAATGTCATTTTTCATTTGGTTGATCACAGGGCAAGACAGATATCTTGTAATTCAATGGTACTGGTTCAGCAATCAATTATTGTCAAAAGCAGAAGGTCTTTTTGGCAGGCCTGAATATCCTCCATTTCAAAATGTCTATGTCTTGCCATCCAGTGGACATTACATGAAATCATCAGAGTCATAACCACAATCCTAAACAAACAAAAAAAAAAAGAGACAAAATGATAATTTTGTACAAATAGAAAACATTATATGTTGCATTTTCTACTTTAATGGCAGTCCTACAAATTAGAAATGGAGTGAGGGGTTGAGTACTCGAAAAAGATAAGCTGAACCTACAACAAAAACATCAGGAAATACAAGTCACGTTCTTAGCTTCTGGATGCAGAGCATGTTAATAGCGAAACGCACTGGCAAGTGGTTTCTGGCTCGCCCTTGGAATAATAGAAAATACTATTCCAAATTAGTGTACAAGGGAATACACAGTGAGGCAAATCCTAAAGTCTTCATAGTAAATGCAGCACCACTTCAATATCGTACTAGTTGTAGGACTACTGCACAATATAATTAAGCAGTAGTAAAGGGGGGAGAAAAAGGCTTTATAAAAAGGTAGTCTAGACAATATTCATTGCCTAATGACAGCAATAAGTATTCATATCTCACTAAATATAACTTTTGGGTGTCAGCCATAGGACACACATCAGGTGGTGATGGGTTCAGGACCCACTCAAGAGACGGGAGCACAAAAATCTAGGCACTGCTGTTTGTGGAATCTTGCTCTGTACAAATTGGCTACCGCATTTCCTACTTTACAAAGTGGCTACATTTCAAAAGTACTTAATTGGCTGATAAGCACTTTGGGATGTCCGAGGACATAAAAGTTTCTATATAAATGCAACACTTTCTTTTTTGACCAGACCAAGGATTTCAACTTAGTAAAGCAGATAATATTTGACATACTCAGTCCATTTTGTAGTTGTAATAAACCTGATCTGTGCATTTCCAAAAGAAAACCGATCAAAATCATTTTCCGAATAGAAAAAAGCCATTTGGTCATTCTGGTTTATTCTATAAACTGGTGATGCAGGCAGTCTCAATTTATTCTGAAGAATATACATGTCTTAATGCCCCAGTGATAAAATAATAGCTCTAGATGTGATACTTAATGCCCCAGATTTAATCCCTTCTCTACACTGCGGAACTGTAACCCATTATCAATGTCTTCAGAAAACGAAAGGAGAAAATTGAAATAAAAACATAGAACATATGAAAACAAAAAGACATGCAATCTGACCAAATTAACAGCAAGCAATAGAGAAAATGATTTTTAAGCCATGGTGAATGGCATCAGTCTTCAATTCCAATTACATTTCCTTACCTGATTGCTACTCATGTTTTCAGATTTCATAAGTGTAGAATAGCACCTAAGGTGGTAATACAAACAGGTTAAACATAGCTAACTTTTCTGTTGTGTTAATTTGGGCCAGATCCCTTCTAGTATTACAGAACTTTGCTTTTTTCCCAGTCCAGCACCCTTTCTTTAGGCTCTTCAACATTGTTTTCTATGTTTACACTGAACCCAGTGACGTTGTGGCTATTTCCACAGTTGTTCTCATACTCATTAGTTATTTGCCCCATTCATGTCCCAGAATTAAATCAAGAAATGCTTCTTCCTGTTGGACCAGAAACATCATGGCCCTGAAATTCCGAGGAGGGCTTCCCACAGGTAAATCCTGAAAAAATAGAAATAAACTGTGCAATTACCTGGAACTGCTGCGCACGTTGGGACTTCCGATTCATAGGCCTCCTCTCCCAACGACGCGCAGCGCATGCACGTCAAGATGTCCGTAGGAGTTACGTGTGCCTGGACGCCCAATCACAGGTAAGTATTTTCTCATTCATAGTAATAGGAGATTCGTAAGTTATGAATTTCCTATACTATGAATGAGAAAAACCCCAAAACACACAAACTATACAAAACATTTAAAAAACCTCACACAATAAACTAATAGAAATTAACATGTTACACGTTTTTTTTTTAAATTAAAAAAATTCCCGATTTTTAAAATAAAATTATCTGAGTGGGCAGGGTTTTAACATAAGTGTTTTTTAATTTTTTTTATTTTATTCGTGTTTTTTCTATGTTTTTAAACTATTACACCTGTAAAAGTAGGCTATACACCTGCTTTTTCGGCGCAAGATTTTAAAGGACATTTGCAGGGCAAGATATTCGTAAATATCGGAAATCTTACCCTGCAAGTTCCTCACTCCCGAGATACGGAGGATCTGTCAAGTCAGGAACTTGACGGATTGGAAGTGCCAGTTTTCAGTGCATGCCCGCTGAAAACCGGCTTTTCGGATGCTTTCCTGGGTCCGTAGAAACTTCGTACGGACCTGGGACATCGGAATTTCAGGGCCAATGACCTGGAAAGAATTCCCCACTGTGACCACATACAATTACCTTTATCCCAGTTTATCTCTGGATCGTTCAAGCTACCCAATATTATTGCCCTGCTATTCTTGAACAGCCCACAAATCTTCTCTCATCTTAATCATTTGGTTGGCCTTGGTACATTACGAATTGTACTATTTCCCTTCCTGTTTCTTAACTCTATTGATACGAGTTCTAGTTTTCAAACAATTCCCAAGAACATCATTATACTCTTAGCACGGTGATAGAATCCTTTACACTGCTACCTCACGTCCTTTTCCCTTCTCTCTCGGAAATGTTACAACCAGTCCTGTCCAAAAAGAAGCCACATTTCTGTTGAATCCTTCATATCCTTCTGTAGTCATTATCACTTTTAACTCTTCAATTTTGTTCTGAATGATGGATGAATTCACTTACATGCGTACTACACAATCCTGCTTTTTTAAACTCCTCTGATATTTTATTTTGTTACTGCTTCCCCCCCCATATCTCTTGCACCCTTTGCTCCTTTTACTTTCCTCTTTCCCCATCTTGTTTCTCCCTCCTCTACATTAGTTTAAACCTCCCCCCACAGCATCAGTTACTCTCCCAGTAAGTATACTGGTCCTACTCCTTTTTCTAGGAGAAACCAGTTAATACAATATTGTTTCTCTATTTCAGACAAAGCATAAAGTTGATTTCACAAGCTCTAGCCTACTTGAATGATACAGATTGATCCTTTGCAATCACTGGGGAAAATAAAGTTTCATTCCTTCAAGAAACCAGAGGGGAAAGACACTGATCAAACAGTTAAAATATATAATTAGATAGTGAGACTACATGCGCTCTCCCCACTATGCCCATACAAACCTAAGATCTTCAATTTCTTTTCTCTTCTTCGTCTCCTCTTTTTCCTTTCGTTTCATCTCTTGAATCTGTGCTTTTTTCTCATTCAGTTCCTCTCGGTCCCGGGATTCCTTTTCTGCTGCCAAATCTGGGAATCGCTCATCTTTGGTTTTCTCCAAGCGGTTTAAAATTTCATTTATCTTTTTCTCCACTGTAATCATCTTTACCTAATAATAAAAATTAAATATAGTAACTCCTCTGAAAATACCTGTATACAACTTTGTTTTATCATTCAAGCATAAATAGAAACAAAATTCTATGAACAGTTAAGTTGAAATTCATGGACCATGCAATTTAGTAGGTAAGTGAACCTTTAAGTTACCCATATAGGGGCCAAGTTTCGGGCTGTTTTTTTGGAGCAACTGGTTTAGAATGGAGTATCTTAGAAATTTGAATTCTCGGCATTTAGTTTGCTCCAGTTCTAGTCAGTTAGAACAGTTTAACTTTGGAACAGAATTTTTTTCTCAAAAGGGAATGTGTCTGGCCACTTACGCCTGTTTTCAAAGTTTAGGCAGTGAAAACTTACTCCAAACTAACTTAGAATGGAGTAAGTGAAGATTTTTGTACGTTCGAAAAAACCTTGTCTACACTTTAGAAAATCAGGCATAGGTTACAAATTAGGTGTAGGGAATGGGAGGGGTTTAAAGGGAAGTTTACAAACATTAAACACTTCGGTTTTACAAATAAAGAGCCATCATCAATAATAAATTATAAATACATCAATAAATCAACCAATAAATCAAAAAAAAATAATAAAACATAACTTTAAAAAAAAAAGTCAATAAATAAAACATTTTCTACTTACCGACTGCAGCACCGGGAGTCTTCCAACAGCATGCTGGGACGGCCCCCCCCCAGTGTGTCTCTATCTCTGTGTCTGTGTGTGTGTTTCTGACAGCGGGGGTAGAGAGGGGGGTGGGGTGGGGGTAGAGAGGGGGGTGGGGTGGGGGTAGAGAGGGGGAGGAGGAGGAGGGGGGGTGGGGAAGGAGGAGGGGAGAGAGAGTCGTAGAGGTCAGGTCGCTGGGTTGGGAGAGCGGGGGTCAGGTCGGGTCCGATCGGGTGGGAGGAGCCTTATCCACGCAGCCTCAGTGAGGCCATTCGGCCAGGGCTCGGGGCTGCATGCTTCGGGCCCTCCCACAGTTTTGGCCGCCTGGAGCTACTGCACATGCGCGCCCACTGTAGCGCGCATGTGCAGAGGTCCCGGCACTGTTTTCAGCGCAGGGACCTGGCTCCACGCCCCACAGCTCGTGCTGCGCCTCGCCCAGCTGCAGAGGACCTGCAGGGAGCCGGAGAATAGGTAAGTTTTTTTTAGGCACACTTTCTGGCGCGAAAAACGGGCGTCCAGGTCGGCCCGAAACTTGGGCCCATAGAGACAAAATGTTCTTTTTAACACAAGTAAAATGGGCACGAAATAAACTATTCAATGGAGCATATTTTTGATAGTTCCCAATTCTTAGTTTCAGAATTCTAGATCTCCCTGATGTCGACAAAGCAGAGTCACATTTCAGTTTAACCCAATGGTTCATCAGTGCATGTTGGATTTACCTCTTTATGCTTATGAAATCCTATTTGTCCCACATCCATGTCACCAGTCTTCTTCAGATTAGACCATGGAGTGTACACAACATTTATGTTGTTCATTTTGCATCCTAACAGAAATAATAAAATCATTACAGATTATTGCAATTAAACAATCTATTAATATTGACAATACACTATGTTTATATTCTACAAGAGATCATCCTGGTGACTGGCTCTCAACGAGTTCAGTGGTTCACATCAACTGAAAATCAATCACCAACCAAGGGAGGAAATAAATGACCAAGAATTGTTCAAAGATGGTAGAATATTATCTGTAGAATAGATTTTAAATCGTAGAAAAAAAAACTACAAAGCATGTGATCTTAATCAGTACAAGCAAATTACAATGTAGAAACAGGCAATTTGATCCAACTAGTCTGTGCTGTTGTTTATCCTCCACACAAGCAGTAGTTCTAATCCAATGTGCCCTGCTCCCCCTTCCTTCAATCACTTATCTTACCAATTCTTAAATGTTGATAAGGACTCTGCTTCAATTAAAGTTCTATGATGAAGTAATGGAGATGGTTGATGAAGACAGTGCAGTTGTTGTGTATATGGACCTTCAAAAGGCATTTGATAAAGAGCCACATTATAGACTTGTTAGCAAAATTTAAAGGGGCAGTGGCAGTGTGGATACGAAAAGGTATAATTTTGAAGTTTGCAGACAATGAAAAACTTGAAAATATAGTAAACAGTGAGGAGGATGGTAGCAGAGTACAGGAGGACAAAGACAAACTGGTGAAATTCAATGCAGAGAAATGTGAACTGATGTGTTGTGGAAGGAAGAATGAGGAGAGGCTATATAAACTAAATGGTACAAATTTAAAGGGAGTGCAAGAACAGAGATCTGGGGGTTCACATACACAAATCATTGAAGGTGGCATGACACGCTGATACGGTGGTTAAAAAGCATCTGGAATCCTGGGCTTTATAAACAAACAGATTCATTCGTACAAAAGCAAGGAAGTTATGCTAAACCTTCATAAATCACTGGTTAGTCCTCAGCTGGAATATTGTGTCCAATTCTGGGCACCACACTTTAGCAAGGATGTCAAGGCTTTGGCGAGATGAGTTTATTTTTTTAGGCAGCAAGTTATTACGATCTAGAATGCACTGTCTGAAAGGGTGGGGGACACAGATTCAATAGTAACTTTCAAAAGGGAATTATATATATACTGTACTGGAAGAGAAAAAATTTGCAGGGCTATGGGGAAAGAGCAAGGGAGTGGAACTAATTAGATAGCTCTTTCAAATGGCCTCCTTCTGTGGTGCATGACTCCACAATTACCAATTCTGTTAGAGGATTGTGCGGCTGTGGAATGCACTGTGTAAAAACATTTCTCATGCTCTGTCCAAAATCTCTTGCACGTTATCTTATATCTATGATCTCTTGTTCAAGGGCCCTCAATCACTGGCATTAGTCCATTTCTATCTACTGTTACTTTGTTCCATCCCGTCATAATTTTAAACATCGCTATCAAATTACCCCTTAATATTCTCTGCTCAAATTGAAACAGCCCCATACAATCATTACCTTGAATACTATTGGCTTTAACTAACTGAGCACAGTCAATTAGTACTTCCTTGGGGATGCCATCAATTGCCTGCCCCTAAGACACAAGAATAAAATACATTAACAATTTGCTTCGAGTAAAATTCAATGTGTGCTCAAGTAGAATATTAAATTGAAGCATAAAAACAGAAAACTCTGACAATACTCAGCAGGCTATGCAGCATCTGTGGAGAGAAAGAGAGTTAACGTTTCAGGTCAATGACCCTTTGTCAGAACTGGAAAAGGTTAGAGATGTAACAGATTTTAAATAAGTGCAGGGGCAGGAAAAGGGGAGGATAGACAAAAGGGAAGGTCTGTGATGGGGTGGAAAGCAGGAGTGACTAAATGACAAAAGTTATGATTGTATAAAGCAAAAGATGTTAATGGGACATATAAAGAAACAAAAAGGCAAGTCTAGAAGAGGTGTAAATGGGTATGGCAGAATCATCAACAGCTGCCATGTGAAAAAAAGAGGCAGAGGTTATGATCTGAAATTGTTCAACTCAATGTTGAGTCCAGAAGACTGTAAAGTGCCTGAATGAAAAATGAGGTTCTGTTCAAGTTGGAATGATGCTTCAATTTAATATTCTATTTGAGCAAGAATCCAAGGACAGAGTGGTCTGAGTGGGAGTGTAGCAGACAATTAAAGGAACAGGCGACCGGAAGCTCGGGGTCACGCTTGCAGACGAAATAGAGGTGTTCCGCAAAGCGGTCACTCAATCTGCATTTGGTCTTGCCAATGTAGAGAGACCACCGCATCGTGAGCAGTGAATATAGTATACTAAATTGCAAGTGTAAGTCAATCACTTTTAGCTGGAAGAAGTGTTTGGGGCCCTGGACAGTAGGAAGGTAGGAGATTGCATGGGAAGGTGAGGGGGTGATTGAGGAGTGGACCAGGGTGTTGTGTAGGGAGCGGTCCGTTTGGAAAGCTGAAAGGGGGGGGGGGGGGAAGATGTGTTTGGTCACGCTGAAGGTGGTGGAATTGGCAGAGGACGATCTGTTGAATGTGGAGGCTGGTGGGGGTGAAAGGTTCGGGAAAGGGGAACCCTGTTGTAGTTCTGAGAGGAAGGGGGAGGGCAAGAGCAGATGTGCCAGAAATGGAATGGACACAGTTGAGGGTCATGTAGACCACGGTAGAGAGAAATCCTCATTAAACTGAAGCATCTCTTTTATACAATGTTAATGAGACGTTTCTCAGATAAAATGATCTCGTCCAATGGGTTCCGTCTTTTGATGAAATGGGTTCTATGACAAATATGTGTTAATCTAATTGAAAGCACAATGCACTTAAATGATTTACAACACTCAATGCATAGATCTTTGTAACATACAACAAAATTGTTTGTATCTCTGTAGTAGTCATATTCTTATTCTCCCAATTCCACCCCATCCCACTTCTATTGAAGCCATTAACTCATACTGGAGTATGATTCCATATGCATTAGCTGCCCTTCAGTAGCTCACCCAAATGGCCATTCTTCATGTGTGAGTATGGAACGTGAATGTCGACAGATATTAAATGCAAAGAGCCACAGCAATGGAGTTTGATCTTGCCCTTGCCCAAAGACCTCACACAAGCCCTGGCTGTCAGGGGGGGTCACTGGATAGCAATCAGGAATAGGAATCCCAGTGGACTTCTTCCTTCCCTAGCTCAGGAACAATACCAATTGTAGCTTTCCGACCCCCCCTTCCCCCACACCGAGACTTGTGGCTGATGCGGAGATCAACTACTTCAGTACAGACCAGAAATCAAGCCTCTTCCTGATCTCTCTCTCTCAGTAATCCTTTTTTTTTTACCGCCCCCACCCCCCCCAGATTAATTATTAAAATATATAAAACAGAAAACCCAATTTAGACTCAAAGGTTATAATTCATATTCCACATGTGGCATCGACCATAAATTACTCGTGACAAAGGAGCAAGTGATCAAGTCATCCCACTTATGGAACATAAATCATATTTCAGATTACCATAAATTTAGTGTCTGAAAATTAGAAGAGTATCATACTACACAACATACTCTATTGGGTAATTTAAAAATTGTTATAGTCAGTTTACTCTCAAATAAAAAAGGAATCCAGTTCTGACCATACCTTGTATAATCGGAGGTACACATGAGCTGAAGACAATTTATCTACATGAAACCTAAAAAGAGGAAAACAATTCCAGATATGCAGCAGTAACCAAAACAAATATATTTTGCAGACTCAGAGCTGCAAATATTATATGTACATTATCAATTGCAACACAAAGGATTTCATTGGCAGTAACAAAATATTATAATGGAAAGATAATGTTTAAATGTGTGAAATTTGGATCGAAATATGCAAAGGAATAACTATATTCATTGTGGCATACCAAACATCTTCTGGCCATCCGTACTTTATTAGGTCTTCATCTATATTTAAAAAACAAAATGGAAGAATTACATAGCAAGTTGCACAGAGCTGAACTATTTAAAATAACTCAGCCAGTCGAATCCATCAAATGCTATTTGATCATGTTTAAAAACAGTGTTAGACACTAGCATGAATCTCTATATTCTAAACCATTCATCACCCTCCCCGTTGGTCATGAGGCAATGGAGGAGTCCCTGTTTAATCCGAAGCAAAAGACCAGAAAAGTAAAAATACCTCAAACAGTAGCTGAAACTGTAATGGAAATAATCTCCCCCAGTAGAATGTCTTCAATTCACAAGTGCAGCACAATCCATAATAATTTTATCAAATTCCAAAAATAGCATTATGGGCCCCACAATCAAAGGAACTCTATCTACCAAGCACACAACAGCCAAATTAACCTAAATGCCAAAGCTTGACATGCCAACTATGCATTTTTCATTGACACAAGAAACACAATTTATCACAGGAATAAAAAGAATAGTTTGCTGATGATACCAAAGGAAGGCATGACAAACTGAGGAAAAATGCAGGCAGACATAGGCTGGACAGGTTAGTTGGGGGCAGATACAAACACAGCAAATCTCAAAGTCAGGAAAGACTGTAGATCATGTAGCACAGCTAAAAAAAGTTAGAACTGATGTGTTTCTCCAAGATACTTGTCCAATTTGACATGGATAATTAAGTTATTTGTTCCCACTTACCTCCCTTGGCAAGCTATCCCAAAAAATAATCAACTTCTCAGTGATTAAATATTTTCTTACATTCTGACTGGTATTCCCTTGCTCTGCTATCTTGTACCAAATCTAGTTTATGTTAAAATTACACACAAGTGATCGAATTCTCTCCCTCTCAGATGGTGAAAGTGATTAAGCCAATACCCATAAGAGGGGAGCAAAAAGTAGACACTTACTTTCATATTTATCCTTTCCCATATATATCGTATATGGTGAAGAAACCACTGCAATAAAATAGAAAAGTTTTAATTTAATAATGACATTACAAAAAAAAAGAATAGAAAAGCATACAATCTGCAAAAAGGCAACTAGGTAAATATTTATTAATTCCAAAAGATTTAACCGTATAACTTTACGAGTTCAAAGTTATAATGTTCTCTTATCTCTTTAATTACACTCATTTATATTTCATCCAATTCAGTTTTCATTTTCTCCCGCACACTTGACTGATGGGGTTAGGTGGTGGTGGATGGGGACTCATTTCATGATTTATAGAGCAGTACTAGCAATGTGTAAAAAAGGCAGACATTTTTGGACAGACTGACAAAACTTAAACGGCCTTTAATTCTTTTCATTCTATCTGAACGTGCTTAGCCTCTGGAGCATGCACGATGCTGAGAATGACGTGAATAGCACGTTTAGTGAGTTGGTCACCGCAGGAAAAGGGTACACAGCCAGATAGGGAATGGATGACCAACAGGAAGAGCAGTGCAAGGAAGGTAGTGCAGGGGTCCCCTGCGGTCACCCCCTGCAAAACAGATACACTGCTTTAGGTACTGTTGAGGGGGATGACTCATCAGGGGAGGGCAGCAGCAGTCAAGTTCATGGCACCGTGGGTGGCTCTGCTGCACAGGAGGGCAGGAAAGAGAGTGGGAGAGCTATAGTGATAAGGGATTCAATTGTAAGGGGAACAGATAGACATTTCTGCGGCCGCAACCGAGACTCCAGGATGGTATGTTGCCTCCCTGGTGCAAGAGTCCAAGGATGTCTCGGAGCGAGTGCAGGTCATTCTGAAAAGGGAGGGTGAACAGCCAGTTGTCGTGGTGCATATAGGTAGCAATGATATAGGTTTAAAAAAAAAAGGGACGAGGTCCTACGAGACGATTTTAGGGAGCTAGGAGCTAAATTAAAAAGTAGGACCTCAAAAGTAATAATCTCAGGATTGCTACCAGTGCCACATGCTAGTCAGAGTAGGAATCGCAGGATAGCTCAGATGAATACGTGGCTTGAGGAGTGGTGCAGCAGGGAGGGATTCAAATTCCTGGGACATTGGAACAGGTTCTGGAGGAGGTGGGACCAGTACAAACCGGACGGGTCTGCACCTAGGCAGGACCGGAACCAATGTCCTAGGGGGAGTGTTTGCTAGTGCTGTTGGGGAGGAGTTAAACTAATATGGCAGGGGGATGGGAACCTATGCAGGGAGACAGAGGGAAGTAGAATGGGGGCAGAAGCAAAAGATAGAAAGAAAAGTAAAAGCGGAGGGCAGAGAAACCTAAGGCAAAAAGCAAAGAGGGCCACATTGCAGCAAAATTCTAAAGGGGCAAAGTGTGTGAGAAAAACAAGCCTGAAAGCTCTGTGCCTCAATGTGAGGCGTATTCGGAATAAGGTGGACGAATTAACTGCGCAGATAGCAGTTAACGGGTATGATGTAATTGGCATCATGGAGACATGACTCCAGGGTGACCAAGGCTGGGAACTCAACAGGAAGGATAAACAGAAAGGAAAAGGAGGCAGGGTGGCATTGCTGGTTAAGGAGGGAATTAATGCAATAGTAAGAAAGGACATTAGCTTGGATGATGTGGAATCGGTATGGGTGAAGCTGCGGAATACCAAGGGGCAGAAAACGCTAGTGGGAGTTGTGTACAGACCACCAAACAGTAGTAGTAAGGTTGGGGACAGCATCAAACACGAATTTAGGGATGCATGCAATAAAGGTACAGCAGTTATCATGGGTGATTTTAATCTACATATTGATTGGGCTAACCAAACTGGTAGCAATGTGGTGGAGGACGATTTCCTGGAGTGTATTAGAGATGGTTTTCTGGACCAATATGTCGAGGAACCAACCAGGGAGTTGGTCATCCTAGACTGGGTGATATATAACAAGAAAGGACTAATTAGCAATCTTGTTGTGCGAGACCCCTTGGGGAAGAGTGACTATAATATGGTAGAATTCTTTATTAGGATGGAGAGTGACACAGTTAATTCAGAAACTAGGGTCCTGAACTTAAGGAAAGGTAACTTCGATGGTATGAGACATGAATTGGCTAGACTGGCAAATGATATTTAAAGGGTTGACGGTGGATAGGCAATGGCAAACATTTAAGGATCACATGGATGAACTCCAGCAATTGTACATCCCTGTCTGGAGTAAAAATAAAACAAGGTGGCTCAACCGTGACTAACAAGGGAAACTAAGGATAGTGTTAAATCCAAGGAAGAGGCATATAAATTGGCCAGAAAAAGCAGCAAACCTGAGGACTGGGAGAAATTTAGAATTCAGCAGAGGAGGACAACAGGTTTAATTAAGAGGGGAAAATAGAGAATGAGAAGAAGCTTACTGGGAACATAAAAACTGACTGCAAAAGCTGCTACAGATATGTGAAGAGAAAAAGATTAGTGAAGAGAAAAAGATTAGTGAAGACAAACGTAGGTCCCTTGCAGTCGGATTCAGGTGAATTTATAATGGGGAACAAGAAATGGCAGACCAATTGAACAAATACTTTGGTTCTATCTTCACGAAGGTAGATACAAATAACCTTCCGGAAATACTAGGGAACCAAGGGTCTAGAGAGAAGGAGGAACTGAAGGAAATCCTTATTAGGTGGGAAATTGTGTTAGGGAAATTGATGGGATTGAAGGCCGAAAAATCCCTGGGACCTGATAGTCTGCATCCCAGAGTACTTAAGGAAGTGGCCCTAGAAATGGTGGATGCATTGGTGGCCCTAGAAATAGTGGATGCATTGATGATAATTTTCCAACAGTCTATCCACTCGGGATCTGTTTCTATGGACTGGAGGGTAGCTAATGTAACACCACTTTTTAAAAGGGAGGGAGAGAGAAAGCGGGTAATTATAGACCGGTTAGCCTGACATCAGTGGTGGGGAAAATGTTGGAATCAATTATTAAGGATGAAATAGCAGCGCATTTGGAAAGCAGTGACAGGATCGGTCCAAGTCAGCATGGATTTATGAAGGGGAAATCATGCTTGACAAATCTTCTAGAATTTTTTGAGGATGTAACTAGTAGAGTGGACAAGGGAGAACCAGTGGATGTGGTGTATTTGGACTTTCAAAAGGCTTTTGACAAGGTCCCACACAAGAGATTGGTGTGCAACATCAAAGCACATGGTATTGGGGGTAATATACTGTCGTGGATAGAGAACTGGTTGGCAGACAGGAAGCAGAGAGTCAGGATAAACAGGTCCTTTTCAGAATGGCAGGCAGTGACCAGTGGAGTGCCGCAGGGCTCAGTGCTGGGACCCTAGCTTTTTACAATATACATCAATGATTTGGATGAAAGAATTGAATGCAATATCTCCAAGTTTGCAGATGACACTAAACTGGGTGGCGGTGTGAGCTGTGAGGGGGATGCTAAGAGGCTGCAGGGTGACTTAGACAGGTTAGGCGAGTGGGCAAATGCATGGCAGATGAGGTATAATGTGGATAAATGTGAGGTTATCCACTTTGGGGGCAAAAACGCAAAGACAGAATATCTGAATGGTGGCAGATTAGGAAAATGGGAGGTGCAACGAGACCTGGGTGTCATGGTTCATCAGTCATTGAAAGTTGGCATACAGGTACAGCAGGCGGTAAAGAAGGCAACTGGTATGTTGGCCTTCATAGCTAGGGGATTTGAGTATAGGAGCAGGGGGGATATAATGAGCATGGTGGATAGAGGTGCACAGATGGATGTGGTGTATTTAGATTTCCAAAAGGCATTCGATAAGGTGCCACACAAAAGGTTACTGCAGAAGATAAAGGTACGCGGAGTCAGAGGAAATGTACTAGCATGGATCGAGAATTGGCTGGCTAACAGAAAGCAGAGAGTCGGGATAAACGGGTCCTTTTCAGGTTGGAAATCGGTGGTTAATGGTGTGCCACAGGGATCGGTGCTGGGATCACAACTGTTTACAATATACATAGATGACCTGGAAGAGGGGACAGAATGTAGTGTAACAAAATTTGCAGATGACACAAAGGTTAGTGAGAAAGTGGGTTGTGTAGAGGACACAGAGGCTGCAAAGAGATTTAGATAGGTTAAGCGAATGGGCTAAGGTTTGGCAGATGGAATACAATGTCGGAAAGTGTGAGGTCATCCACCTTGGGAAAAAAAAAAACAGTAAAAGGGAATATTATTTGAATGGGGAGAAATTACAACATGCTGCGGTGCAGAGGGACCTGGGGGTCCTTGTGCATGAATTTCAAAAAGTTAGTTTGCAGGTGCAGCAGATAATCAGGAAGGCGAATGAAATGTTGGCCTTCATTGCGAGAGGGATGGAGTACAAAAGTAGGGAGGTCCTGCTGCAACTGTATAGGGTATTGGTGAGGCCGCAGCTGGAGAACTGTGTGCAGTTTTGGTCACCTTACTTAAGGAAGGATATACTAGCTTTGGAGGGGGTACAGAGACGATTCACTAGGCTGATTCCGGAGACAAGGGGGTTACCTTATGATGATAGATTGAGTAGACTGGGTCTTTACTCGTTGGAGTTCAGAAGGATGAGGGGTGATCTTATAGAAACATTTAAAATAATGAAAGCGATAGACAAGATAGAGGCAGAGAGGTTGTTTCCACTGGTCGGGGAGACTAGAACGAGGGGGCACAGCCTCAAAATACGGGGGAGCCAATTTAAAACTGAGTTGAGAAGGAATTTCTTCTCCCAGAGGGTTGTGAATCTGTGGAATTCTCTGCCCAAGGAAGCAGTTGAGGCTAGCTCATTGAATGTATTCAAATCACAGATAGATAGATTTTTAACCAATAAGGGAATTAAGGGTTACGGGGAGCGGACGGGTAAGTGGAGCGGAGTCCACGGCCAGATCAGCCATGATCTTGTTGAATGGCGGAGCAGGCTAGATGGCCTACTCCTGTTCCAAATTCTTATGTTCTTATGTTACTGCAGTTGTACAGGGCCTTGGTGAGGCCTCACCTGGAATACTGTGTTCAGTTTTGGTCTCCTAATCTGAGGAAGGACATTTTTGCTATTGAGGAAGTGCAGCGAAGGTTCACCAGACTGATTCCTGGGATGGCTGGACTGACATATGAGAGACTGGATCAACTGGGCCTTTATACATTGGAGTTAAGAAGAATGAGAGGGAATCTCATAGAAACATACAAGATTCTGACTGGACGGGACAGGTTAGATGCGGGTAGATTGTTCCCGATGGTGGGAAGTCCAGAACCAGAGGACATAGTCTTAGGATAAGGGGTAGGCCGTTTAGGACTGAGATGAGGAGAAACTTCTTCACTCACCCGAGTTGTTAACCTGTGGAATTCCCGACCGCAGAGAGTTGTTGATGCCAGTTCATTGGATATATTCAAGAGGGAGTTAGATATGGCCCTTACAGCTAAGGGGATCAAGGGGTATGGAGAGAAAGCTGGAAAGGGGTACTGAGGGAATGATCAGCCATGATCTTATCGAATGGTGGTGCAGGCTCGAAGGGCTAAATTGGCTTACTCCTGCACCTATTTTCTATGTTTCTGTTCAACATCTGGCGGTAACCACTCCACAGTATTAGTAATACAGAAAGCCCGAGGGAGCACATAGGCCCAACTGAATTCAGTCACGATACATAGATATAAAGAAAGACTTGCATTTATAAAGCGCCTTTCATGACCTCAGGACATCCCAAAGCATTTTACAGCAAATTAAGTACTTTTGAAGTGCAGTCACTGTTGTAATGTAGGAGACGCGGCAATTAACTTGCGCACAGAAGGGTCCCACAAACAGCAATGTAATAAAGATTAGATAATCTGTTTTAGCGATGCTGATTGAGGGATAAATATTGCACAGGAGAGAACTTCCCTGCTCTTCTATGAAATATTGCCATGGGATCTTTTACATCCACATAAAGGGTCAGACACGGTTTGGCACCTCATCTGAAAGACTGCACTGGAGTGTCAACCTAGATTGTGTGTTCAAGTCTCTGGAATGAGACTTGTACCCAGAACCTTGTGACACAGAGGTGAGAGAGCTACCACTGAGCCACGGTTTGTTATATGTATAATATTTTGACCTCCAGAATGATTTGCCCAGGTTTATTTGTACATGCAGTGAGATTCCTGACTCTAGCCAGCACCAAGGAAAATGCAGGGCAAAAGGCATAAATGTACTAAATAAAACATGCTTTTTTTTTTATAAAAGATTTTTTTAATAATTGTGCTGTGCTATCCAGCATGCAAATCCACCTTGCATCCCAGAAAAGGTCCAGGTATGATATTCAGTCTGAACTGGATTATCTGATTTCTCAACTGGGATAGCGGCAGGTTACTATAGTTGGGCTGGGCATAATGAAGATTCGTAATTTCTGAACACTGTCCAATGGCTATTGAAAACTTGCTGTGGACTAGTAGGCAGTATGTGGACTTCGGTGAATCATTTGGCTTTGCTGTAACGCAAGTGTCTGTACTAAGGAATTTAAGCTATTTACAATCTATATTAATGACATAGATGAAAGGACCAAGTGCAATGTATCCAAGTTTGCTGACAATACAAAGTAAGCTGTGAGGTGGACACAGAGTCTTGAAAGGGATATAAGCAGGTTATGGGAGTGGGCAAGAAGGTGGAAGATGGAGTATAGGGCCCAAGTTAAAACTGCACACCTACCAGAACACGGAAAACAGCATCGAAAATTTTCCTCAGTATTCTCCCTGCTCCCTGGAACATCGTAGGCCTTGGCGTGGTGCAGCACAAGCAGTGGGGGGGCGCTGAAAACAATGCCAGGACCATTGCACATGCGCGCTAGAGTGTGCGTGCATGTGCAGTTGCTCCTCACCCCCAGAATCTCTGCGTGTGCTCTGCAGGCTGTATGGGAGGCCCAAAACGCCGCCCCTAGCCCTGGCCGAATGGGCTCCCTCATCAGCGGCCAGAGCGTACCGAGCTTGCTATAGACTCTGTGCAACAGTACCCAGCTGCTAGTGTTTTCCTGCAGTAAAGCTTTGCTGAAGGTAGGACTTCTATTTTTTAAATTTGTTTATTTATTTATTTATTTGATTTATGTGGTCCTAAATTCTTGTTTGATTTACATTCAAGTTTACTCTTCATCTGCTTTCAAAAGGAATTCTGTTAAATAGTTTGGCTGAAACTCTTATTTACAGAACTTGCTATAATGTATTTGCTAGTTTACCAATCCATTTTTAATTTAGTTGTTTAGTGCTTTGTAAGTCTTGGTGCTAGGTGCAGGTCCTCTCAGCTTCCTTGTATTTTTATTTGTTATTGAATGCTTATTTTTTGCTTTGTTTAGTGCTTGGTGCTTTAATTGTACTTATGCTTCTTTAATGTTGTTGTGAAGCTGTTTAGTGCTTTGCAAGGTCCTCTCACTTTCCTTCCCTCCCCAAAGAAACATAGAAAGTAGGTGCAGGAGTAGGCCATTCGGCCCTTCGAGCCTGCACCACCATTCAATATGATCATGGCTGATCATGCAACTTCAGTACCCCATTCCTGCTTTCCCTACATACCCCTTGATCCTTTTAGCCGTAAGGGCCACATCTAACTCCCTTTTGAAACTAACAAACTGGCATCAACAACTTTCTGTGGTAAAGAATTCCACAGGTTCACAATTCTGAATGAAGACGTTTCTCCTCATCTCAGTCCTAAATGGTTTACCCTTATCTTTAGACTGTGACCCCTGGTTCTAGACTTCCCCAACATCGGGAACATTCCTCCTGCATCTTACCTGTTCAATCCAGTCATAATTTTATATGTTTCTATGAGATCCCCCCTCTCATTCTTCTAAATTCCAGTGAATATAAGCCTAGTCAATCCAGTCTTTCTTCATATGTCAGTCCTGCCATCCTGGGAATCAGTCTGATGAACCTTTGCTGCACTACCTCAATAGCAAGAATGTCCTTCCTCAGAGTTGGAGACCAAAGTGAACACAATACTCAAGGTGTGGTCTCACCAAGGCCCTGTACAACTGCAGTAAGACCTTCGTGCTCCTATACACAAATCCCCTTGCTATGAAGGCCAGCATGCCATTTGCTTTCTTTACTGCCTGCTGTACCTGCATGCCTACCTTCAATGACTGATGAACCATGACACCCAGGTCTCGTTGTACCTTCCCTTTTACTAATCTGTCACCATTCAGATAATAATCTGTCTTCCCATTTTTGCCACCAAAGTGAATAACCTCACACTTATCCACATTATGCTGCATCTGCCATGCATTTGCCCATTCACCTAACCTGCCCAAGTCCCCCTGCAGCCTCCTAGCATTCTCCTCGCAGCTCGCACTGCCACCCAGCTTAGTGTCATCTGCAAACTTGGAGATATTACATTCAATTTCTTTGGCTCTGGCTACCTGCGCTGATTTCAAAACTCACCGCAAGGTTTTTCTGTGCAGCCACAAGTGGCCACATACGCTGGCCTAAGTTAGCTGGAGTAACTTTTAGCTGTCTAAACTTGCTTAAATGGCCAAAACAGGTGTAAATGGCTGGTAATGCCTTCTTTTGGAAAAAAAACCTAACTAACTCACTTACACTGGAGCAAATTAAATGGGCAGAATTGCGATTTTTAAGATACTCCAACGGAGCAACTCCTGGGCAAACTTGGGCCCATTATGTGGAGAAATGTGAGGTTATTCACTTTGGTAGAAAGTATAGGAAGAGGGAATATTTTTTTAAGTGGTGAGAAGCTATTAAATGTTGGTGTTCAGGGAGACTTAGGTGTCCTAGTATAAGAAACAGAGTTAGCATACAGGTACAGCAAGCAATTATGAAGGCAAATGGCATGTTGGCCTTTATTGCAAGGATTGGAGAACAAGAGTAAGGAAGTCTTGCTACAATTGTACAGGGCTTTGATGAGACCTCACCTGGAGTACTGTGCAGTTTTGGTCTCATCTAAGGAAGAACATACTTGCCTAAGAGGCAGTGAAATGAAGGTTTGCTAGATTGATTCCTGGGATGAGAGGGTTGTCCTATGAGGAGAGACTGATAGATTGGGCCTACACTCTCTAGAGTTTATAAGAACGGAGTGACTGTTGCCAAAGAACCGGAAATGATCGGAAGCTGCGCAGAAACTGTCGGGTTCCAAATTTTAAAAATAATGTTCACCACAACAGGCGGAGGATCTGAGAGGCGCTAAAGCACATCACTCAAAGTTTCATTAATGTTAGAGATTCCCAATCTAACATTCCTTGACTGTTACAGGAATCTCAATGTTTCTAGTCTCAGAACAGTAATTTGCAAATTAACAAAGTCTGTAGGAAAACTAGACGGTGCTGGAGCCAAACTAGCTCCCACCTGAAAACTGGCAATTCTGACCAATCACAGTTTAGTGCACAAACAAGTGGTTCATAACTGAATAAATTCTACAATTCGCACAATTAATAAATTAAATTACAAGATTTTAAAAAATCTGCTTCTGTATTCCTCATTTTGGGAAGTCCAGCCACAACAAACAAAAAAAAACATGAACTGCACACGTGCAACCCCTTCCGGTTCGTTGGCAGCAGTCGTGTCTATGGAAGAATGAGAGATGATCTCATTAAAACATACAAGATTCTGAGGGGGATTGACAGGATAGATGCCGAGAGATTGTTTCCCCTGCCTGGAGAGTCTAGAACTCGGGGGCATAGTCACAGGATAAGCGGTCGGCCATTAAAGACTGAGATCAAGAGGAATTTCTTGGGGTTGTGAACCTTTGGAATATTCTGCCCTAAAGGGCTGTAGATGCTGAGTGGTTGAGTATATTCAAGGCTGAGAGATAGATTTTTGGACTCGAGGAATCAAAGGATATGAGGATCAGGCAGTAAAGTGGATTTGAGGTCAAAGATCAGCCATGACCTTATTGAATGATGGAGCAGGCTCGAGTGGCCGTATGGCCTACTCCTGCTCCTACTTATGTTCTTAAGGAGCTATGATATGGAACAGAGAAAGGTGGATACCGCTTGCTTGTATAAGCAATTTGATGGTATGCAAGTACGCAAATCCACCACCTAGTTGTTATGCAACTAATAAATGTAGTATAGTCAGCTGTTTATTATGAGACAAATAAAACCTCAAAGTAATCCAACCAAAAAATACAATGAGACTGCCTAGCTTTCGGTTTGTGTGAACTACTAGTTTCAGAATTGTTTGTTTCCAAAACAAACACAAAATGTTCTACGCAGATAAACTAACTTAGATTGTGTGCACAAAGCAACTCATATACTATTTATTTTGGAAACAATATCCATAACATTGGAACTGGGGTATCAAGTTCATAATCTTTACAGCAAAATTAATATTTTTTTGGATTAGAACTTACTGGCCTGGATTTTACAGACAGTGGCGAAGTGACAGCGCTCGCCTCAGCCCTCGATGAAAGCTGCCCACAAAGAACTAGCAAGGCTCGAAGGGCCGAATGGCCTGCTCCTGCACCTATTTTCTATGTTTCTATGTAATCTCTGTGGCATGGATTTCAGCTTTCCCAACGTTAATTTCATTCTGTCACCATGTACAGGAGATCTCCAGCATTAAGCAATATTGATGTCATCAGGTAGGCCAAGCAGCGATTCACATTAAAGAATTCTTAGACAGCAAACCAGGAAGTAAAAAGCACTGATTATCCCTCACTTTTTAATCATTTTACAGAGTGAAATAAAGATTTGGATATACACAAGGGATTAAAATAGAAGATAAAATATTATAAACAATCTAAACCTATGGGAATGTGCATAATGGGAAAAAATTATTCCACAAATATAAAATTAGTTTTTCAAGGCCAGAGATTGTTCAGCAGTAATTATAATTACTGCACTTTGAAAAACCCAGTTACACCTCATTCAACAAGGCGTAACCTTTTTGGGTGTTTTTACAGCGGAATTATTGCAAAGAAAGTGGAAGTTCAAGTTAATTCAAGTGATTTGCAATATTTCCATCTGCGAGGACTTCAACAGCACACCCTGTGGAGGAGGAGGGAATCATTAACAGCAACTTCTGGATTTCCGTGTTTAACTGCGCATGCCACACTTTGCTGTCAATTTCAAGAGAAATGACAGCGAATGCTCACATTTCCGCTACAACTGCAAATTGCGGTCCAATAAAAAGAACTGAATTTAAAATAAAAAATCAACTGCCCTCAGATTCCAAACCATTCTAAATTTTCAGTCAGCAAAAAAGGAGAATCAGTTTATTTATACACACTATAGGCAACAGCCTAATTATTTCTATATCACTTGGGTTTGTAAAATGTATTTGAAACAGACTAATGGGGTCAGGGTGATGCAGTGGCATGCTGATTTGTGCATGACAGTGTGAAGGTTCCAAACAGCTTCAATTAACTGAAAAGGTGAGATTATTTCGATATATTTATCTCAAGAAAGGACTACAGCGATATAGGAATAATTAAAGCAATCAACAGGATATAAATGAATGGACAGACTAATAAGGAAAAATTGATATGCACAGAAAGATATAAATAGATGAATTGATAAAACATTACCTATTTTTTGTATAGATATCTGGCCAAAATTACAATATTGGCAACCTGTGCCTAATGATTAACGTTTCCATTAAAACAAAGCTGTAACAAAAGCACTATACCTTCCTTTCACAAAATATAGATCCAACTACAGTTGAATGGATGCAAGGAATTACTTTCTACAACTTATGCTAATTAAGAAGATATTTTGCTAAACCCTACCATAGTCAACTGATAAATCCTCATTGTCCAACAATATGATTTTTTTTAAAAAAGTATATATCCGTTTTGCAGGTACATAGAAACATAGAAAATAGGTGCAGGAGTAGGCCATTCGAGCCTGCACCGATTTTCCTTCAGTATCCCTTTCCTGCTTTCTCTCCATACCCCTTGATCCCCTTAACCGTAAGGGCCATATCCAACTCCCTCTTGAATATATCCAATGAACTGGCATCAACAACTCTCTGTGGCAGGAAATTCCACAGGTCAACAACTCTGAGTGAAGAAATTTCTCCTCATCTCAATCCTAAACGGCCTACCCCTTATCCTAAGACTATGTCCCCTGGTTCTGGACTTCCCCAACATAGAGAACATTATTCCTGCATCTAACCTGTCCAGTCCCGTCAGAATCTTATATGTTTCTATGAGATCCCCTCATCCTTCTAAACGCCAGTGAATAAAGGCCCAGTTGATCCAGTCTCTCATATCACAGCCCAGCCATCCCAGGAATCAGTCTGGTGAACCTTCGCTGCACTCCGTCAATAGCAAGAACGTCCTTCCTCAGACTAGGAGACCAAAACTGAACACAATATTCCAGGTGAGGCCTCACTAAGACCCTGTACAACTGCAGTAAGACCTCCCTGCTCTTATATTCAAATCCCCTAGCTATGAAGGCCAATATACCATTTGCCTTTTTTACCGCCTGCTGTACCTGCATGCCCACTTTCAGTGACTGATGAACCATGACACCCAGGTCTCGTTGCACCTCCCCTTTTTCTAGTCTGCCGCCATTCAGATAATATTCTGCCTTCGTGTTTTTGCCCCCAAAATGGATAACCTCTGCCATGTACTTGCTCACTAAGCCTAATCTGTCCAAGTCACCCTGCAGCCTCTTCGCATCCTCCTCACAGCTCTCACCGCCACCCAGTTTAGTGTCATGCGCAAATTGGAGATATTACACTATTCCTTCATCCAAATCGTTAATGTATATTGTAAAGAACTGGGGTCCCAGCACTGAGCCCTGCGGCACCCCACTAGTAACTGCCTGCCATTCTGAAAAGGACCCGTTTATCCCGACTCTCTGCTTCCTGTCTGCCAACCAGTTCTCTATCCACGTCAGTACATTACCCCTAATACCATGCGCTTTTATTTTGTACACCAACCTCTTGTGCGGGACCTTGTCAAAAGCCTTCTGAAAGTCCAAATACACCACATCCACTGGTTCTCCCTTGTCCACTCTACTAGTTACATCCTCAAAAAATTTCAGTAGATTCATCAAGCATGATTTCCCTTTCATAAATCCATGCTGACTCAGTCCGATCCTGTCATTGCTTTCCAAATGGGCTGTTATATCATTCTTAAATGATTGATTCCAACATTTTCCCCACTACTGATGTCAGGCTAACCAGTCTATAATTACCCGCTTTCTCTCTCCCTCCTTTTTTAAAAAGTGGCGTTACATTAGCTAGCCTCCAGTCCATAGGAACTGGTCCAGAGTCGATAGATTGTTGGAAAATGATCACCAATGCATCCACTATTTCTAGGGCCACTTCCTTAAGTACTCTGGGATGCAGACTATCAGGACCCGGGGATTTATCGGCCTTTAATCCCTTCAATTTTCCTAACACAATTTCCCGCCTAATAAGGATCTATTTCAGTTCCTCATTCTCACTAGACCCACTGTCCTAGTACATTTGGAAGGTTATTTGTATCTTCTTTTGTGAAGACAGAACCGAAGTATTGGTTCAATTGGTCTGCCATTTCTTTGTTCCCCATTATAAATTCACTTGAATCCGACTGCAAGGGACCTATGTTTGTCTTTACTAATCTTTTTCTCTTCACATATTTATAGAAACTTTTGCAGTCAGTTTTTATGTTCCCTGCAAGCTTCCTCGCGTACTCTATTTTCCCCTTCTTAATTAAACCCTTAGTCCTCCTCTGTTGAATTCTAAATTTCTCCCTGTCCTCAGGTTTGTTGCTTTTTCTAGCCAATCTGTATGCCTCTTCCTTGGTTTTAACACTATCCTTAATTTCCCTTGTTAGCCATGGTTGAGCCACCTTCCCAGTTTTATTTTTACTCCAGACAGGATGTACAATTGCTGAAGTTCATCCATGTGATCTTTAAATGTTTGCCATTGCTTATCCACCGTCAATCCTTTAAGTATCCTCTGCCAGTCTATTCTAGCCAATTCACACCTCATACCGTCAAAGTTACCTTTCCTCAAGTTCAGGACCCTAGTTTCCGAATTAACTTTGTCACTCTCCATCTTAATAAGGAATTCTACCATATTATGGTCACTTTTCCCCAAAGGGCCTCGCACAACAAGATTGCTAATTAGTCCCTTCTCATTACACATCACCCAGTGTAGGATGGCCAGCTCCCTGGTTGGTTCCTCGACATATTGGTCTCGAAAACCATCCCTAATACACTCCAGGAAATCCTCCTCCACTGCATTGCTACAAGTTAAGTTAGCCCAATCTTTATGTAAATTAAAGTCGCCCATGATTACTGCTGTACCTTTATTGCACAATCCCTTATTTCTTGTTTGATGCTGTCCCCAACCTCACTACTATTTGGTGGTCTATGCACAACTCCCACTAGCATTTTCTGCCCTTTGGAATTCCGCCGCTCCACCCATACCGATTCCACATTATCCAAGCAAATGTCCTTCCTTACAATTGCATTGGTTTCCTCTTTAACCAGCAACGCCACCCCGCTCCTTTTCCTTTCTGTCTATCGTTCCTAAATGCTGAATACCCTTGGATGTTGAGTTCCCAGCCTTGGTCACCCTGGAGCCATGTCTCCGTGATGCCAATCACATCGTATCCGTTAACTGCTACCTACGCAGTTAATTCATCCACCTTATTCCGAATACTCCTTGCATTGAGGCACAGAGCCTTCAGGCTTGTCTTTTTAACACACTTTGCCCCTTTTGAATCTTGCTGTAATGTGACCGTTTTTGCTTTTTGCCTTGGGCTTCTCTGCCTTCCACTTTTACTATTCTCCTTTCTATCTTTTGCTTCTGCTCCCCTTCTATTTCCCTCTGTCTCCCTGCATAGGTTCCCATCCCCCTGCCATATAAGTTTAACTACTCAACAGCACGAGCAAACGCTCCCCCGAGGACATTGGTTCCGATCCTGCCCAGGTGCAGACCGGTTTGTACTGGTCCTACCTCCCCCAGAACCGGTTCTAATGTCCCAGGAATTTGAATCCCTCCCTTCTGCACCATTTCTCAAGTCACGTATTCATCTGAGCTATGCTGCGATTCCTACTCTGACTAGCACGTGGCACTGGTAGCAATCCTGAGATTACTACTTTTGAGGTCCTACTTTTTAAATTTAACTCCTAGCTCCCTAAATTCATCTTGCAAGACCTCATCCTGTTTTTTTACCTATATTGTTGGTACCTATATGCATCACGACAACTGGTTGTTCACCCTTCCTTTTTAGAATGTCCTGGACCCGCTCAGAGACATCCTTGACCCTTGCACCAGGGAGGCAACATACCACCTTGGAATCTCGGTTGCGGCCGCAGAAACGCCAATCTATTTCCCTTACAATTGAATTCCCTATCACTATCGCTCTCCTACTCTTTTTCCTGCCCTCCTGTGCAGCACAGTGCCATGAACTTGGCTGCTGCTGCTCTCTCCTGATGAGTCATCCCCCTCAACAGTACCCAAAGCGGTGTATCTGTTTTGCAGGGGGATGACCGCAGGGGACCCCTGCACGACCTTCCCTGCACTGCTCTTCCTGTTGGTCTTCCATTCCCTATCTGGCTGTGGACCCTTTACCTGTGGTTAGACCAACACACTAACCGTGCTCTCCACTCTCTCTCTCTCCCCTGCGTGCTCCAGAGTGAATCCACCCGCAGCTCCAGCTCCGCAACGCGGTTCGTCAGGAGCTGGAGGCGGACACACTTCCCGCACACATAGTCGTCAGGGACACCGGAAGTGTTCCTGACTTCCCACATAGTACAGGAGGAACATAACACGTGTCCGAGCTCTCCTGCCATGACTTAACCCTTAGATACACTTATATTGGCAACAACAATGCTAAAAGTTAATTACTGATATATATAAGGACGGGAGAGTGAAGAGCACCAGTTCCAACTGTCGCAGGAGAGAGAGTGGAGAGCACCAGTTCCAACTGTCGCAGGGGAGAGAGAGAGTGGAGAGCACCAGTTCCAACTGTCGCAGGAGAGAGTGGACAGCAGGAGGAGTACTTGACACCACACAATGCATTAACCAGTCTACAACCACCAGATTTAGGCAGTTCTACAACGGAGCTTTAAAATCTGCTTTATGTTTCACAAATAAAATTACTATAGATTTCCTACCCTTTTTTTTTAAAGCATGGAATCCAATCTGATAAATATATAGAGTTGAATTGTGTCACAAGGCTACAGGTAAAAAGTGTATGCTGAAATAGGCAGGTCTTAGTATTTATGTAAATTTGAAAAAATACATTTGCATTGGTTCATGTATGGTCATACAAAATTATATATTGAAAGTACATAAAATATTATTCGAAAGTAACTGAGATTTGATACATTTCCCCACCCCCCCCAAAAAGAAATAAGCAGCACAATTAGTCATTTTATTCCCATTTAGAATTTCATGTGACTCAAAAGCCGATTTATTATGTGCTTATGAGAAACATCCTTACTGATGCTTGGTTGTTTAAAATGCTACCAGGGAATTCTACTGTGTGAATCCAACTTTGGACCTAGGCCTCATAGACCCATGCATACCAGCTCTTTGTCTCCATCACAACCAGAGAGACACCAAGCGTATAAATAACTAGCAGTAAGTCTGACCTTTAGTTGAGGAGTTCAGAATCTTTCACACCACAGAACTGAAGCTAGAACAGTTTAGGGGTGCTAGCTGCACAGCATTTTTTCCCTCACCTTTTTTTAAAATAACCTGCATGTTGCCAGAACTATTTGACCGCCAGGTAACGAGACTTCACACTCCGTCCCTGGAAGAGGACTTTGGCTTTGTTCTAGCGAGTCCTAAAAACTGAAGCCGAATACAAATTCAACACAGCGAGAGTCTCGCATGAAACTAGAAATGTAATTTTATATCTCACTGGTTGATTTATTGCTGAAGCAGCACCAGAAACGGCAGTTCTGCTGCCCATCAGTACAAGTCTGTTTACAAACCAGCCTAATTTTCCTCAGTGCCCCTTACTTGCATACTCATGTCAGATTCCCAGTACTATTAGCACCCTCTATTGGCGGTCCACTTTCATAAGAGGCAAATCAAGTATGGCTGCAGCAGCTAAAAGGGTCCATGTCTGTAACAATGTGACTTCCTGTAATGTCGAAGGCTGGTGAGTCTTCAGGCCACCAAGCCTGCAGATTTTAAGATTCTTCAGTTGAGGTGGTACTGTCGATAATTGGCAAAGGAAGACCCAACATTTTAACTCCTGGGGAAGTAGGCCTAAGAAGGGCATCATCCAGATGTGTGGAAGGTAGTGGTTTTGGCAATAAGTGGTAACTCTGGTAAACCCTACATGCTACTCAGTCCAAGTGTTGACTGATCTTCCACGGCAGCCTCGGTAACAGGAGGTAATCATATCGTGCATCATTGCATGCTTCTTATTTGCAGCCATTTTAACTTCCCTGCATCAAACACCATCTGCAACTTCCTGCCTCACCACGCTGCCCCCCACCCCCCCTCCCCTCCCTTCTCCTGCACATGTTCCTTTACTCACAGCTGTACATTTATTGGAAGACTCTCGTATTAAATTGCCAGCACCTAAATTCCACCAAACTGTTTTAGAATGCTTTCTGAAACCTAGGTTGTCCTCCATGACATGCAACGTTCATTAACATTGTCGACTGCCTTAAATGGAAACTGGCCCACGACAAAGGACGAGGCAATACCATCTCAATTCCCAATACCATCTCAATTCCCCAAGGATCCTGATGCAAATTGCCCACCAGCCACTTTAAACCTACTGCCACTGCAAAAACTGTAAGCTAGGCTGGAAATGACACACAAATGCATACACCAAGGGGTGGTATGGTGGTCTTAAGTAGGAACATTGTCAGATTTACTTAGAGATATCTTTATCACTGACAGGATATGATTTAAGGCAAAGTACACAAATGCTTATGAAAGAGCACAGGTGATGCCCAAATTGATAGTTCCAGAAGATTGTGCGATGCCAGCAATTGACTGAGTTGAGTTTGTTGCTAAAGGGGGATTGTGATGGCAGGCTTATTTGATGTAATATGATGATGTATTTGGCAGTGGGCTCAGATCTTAAGCATCTCTTACAAGCTGTGCCCACAGCCATCTGGCAGCTAATACAACTAACTGCTTTGTGAGGGAGGGCATATTGAGTCAAAATGACATAGTCCCACTTTGACCAGCAGACAGGGAAGGATTGGCTTCAGCATCCAGGGATCAGAGACCCTTTGGGTGCTTGCTTAGTCTGGCATCTCCAAAATGGACCTCCTTATCGCCTTTCTCATCATAGCAGAGGTGGCCTAGGGGATAACCCATTAGTTCCCAAGGCCTAGGCTACCTAAGTATATATTTTAATATGACTTACAGAAACTTCATAAAAACTTAAAGGAACTATTTAATAACTTGCAAAGATTAAAAATGTATTAAATCTTACTAGTTTGCTCTGGGTCTTTTTTGCCTTCGGGTGTGGCTCTGACCTGGGACAAGCAGCCTCAAAGCTTGTTCTGCATGGGTGTTTTTGCCCGTCAGTAAAATAAATGCGCCTCAAGTACTTTTGTTCATTACAACCAAACACATCTATGTTAATCTGCATCCATTCTGAGCTAATCCTGAGAATACTGTATAAAGAGTGACAAATCCCCAGGACCAGATGGTTTCCATCCCAGGGATTTAAAGGAAGTAGGCGAGTACATTGCAGATGTCCTAACTATAATTTTCCAAAGTTCTCTCAATTCAGGGACCGTTCCTTTAGATTGGAAAATTGCACATGTCAGTCCACTATTTAAAAATGGTGAGCGGGGGAATCCATGGAATTATAGACCAGTTAGCCTAACATCTGTTGTCGAGAATTTGCTGGAGTCTATAATTAAGGATAGGGTGATTGAACACCTCGAAAATGTTCAGTTGATCAGAGATCAAACCAGCATAGGTTTGTGAAAGGTAGGCCATGCCTGACAAACCTGATAGAATTCTTTGAAGAAGAAGTGACCAAAATAGTGGGCAGGGGAATGTCTATGGATGTTATTTATATGGACTTCCAGAAAGCATTTGATTAAGCACCAGAGAAGAGACTGTTAACTAAGGTAGAAGCTCACAGAATGGAGGGCAAATCGGCTGAGCGGCAGTGGGGTTAATGGGTAGGTACTCAAATTGGCAGGATGTGACGAGTGGAGTCCTGCAGGGATCTGTGTTGGAGCCTCAGCTGTTCACAGTATTTATTAACAACTTAGATGATGGCATAGAAAGTCATGTATCCAAATTTGATGATGACACAAACATAGGTGGAATTATAAACAGTATAGATGGAAGCATAACATCTATGAAAAGTTATTGACAGAATAAGTGAATGGGCAAAACTGGAAAATGAATTTCAATTTAGACAAATGAGAGGTCATTATCTTTGGACCTAAAAAGGATAGAATAGGGTACTTTCTAAATTGTGAAAGCCTAAAAACAGCACAAGTCCAAAAGACTTGGGGGTTCAGGTACATAGATCATTAAAATGTCATGAACAGGTGCAAAAAATAATCTAAAAGTCGAATGGGATAAGAACATAATAGGAGCAGGAGTAGGCCACCTGGCCCCTCGAGCCTGCTCCGCCATTTAATAAGATCATGGCTGATCTGATCATGGACTCAGCTCCACTGCCCTGCCTGCTCCCCATAACCCTTTTTTCCTTTAATCGCTCAAAAATCTGTCCATCTCTGCCTTAAATATATCCAATGACCCAGCCTCCACAGCTCTCTGGGGCAGAGAATTCCACAGATTTACAACCCCGAGAAGAAATTTCTCCTCATCTCAGTTTTAAATGGGCGGCCCCTTATTCTAAGACCATGGGCCCAAGTTTCCACATGATTTGCGCGCGATTTTTAGGAGCAACTGGTGGAGAACGGACTATCTTAGAAATCGTAATTCTCCACATTTTTTTTCTGCAGTTCTAGTCAGGTAGAACAGTTCCACTTTGGAACAGAATTTTTTCTTCAAAAGGGGGCGTGTCCGGCCACTGACGCCTGATTTGAAAGTTTCCACAGTGAAAACGTACTCCAAACTAAAGTAGAATGGAGCAAGTGAAGATTTTTGTAGAACTGAAAAAACCTGTTCTACACATTAAAAAATCAGGCGCAGGTTACAAATTAGGCGTCCAGAACGAGGTGGGGGGGGGGGGGGGGGGGAGAGGGAAGTCATTAAATTCTATAATAAATCCTTATTTATACTTATACAAATATTATACAAATAAATCCAACCAGAATAAACATTTATAAGCAAAGAAAAGATTAAATAAACCATCTTCCTACCTGTGTGAAAGTTCTTCAGGCAGGCCTTTCGGGACCAAAGGCTGAACGGGCCGGCCCAAGACTTCGGGCAGGGGCCGTCCCCAGCACCAGATTTACAGGTAAGTGGCGTTCGGTTCAGGGGCTGGGGGGGGGGAAGAGAGGGAGGGGGTGGGGGGAGAAGAGAGGGAGGGGGCGGGGGGGGGGGGGAAAAGAGAGGGAGGGGGCGAGAGAGAGAGGGGGGGGGGAGAAGAGAGAGGGAGGGGGCGAGAGAGAGAGAGGGGGGGGGAGAAGAAGAGGAGGGAGGGGGGGGGGAGAGAGACGGAGGGGGGGGGGGAAGAGAGAGGGAGGGGGGGGGGAGAGAGACGGAGGGGGGGGAGAGAGACGGAGGGGGGGGAGAGAGACGGAGGGGGGGGGGAGAGGACGGAGGGGGGGGGGGAGAGAGCGGAGGGGGGGGGGGAGAGACGGAGGGGGGGGGGAGAGAGACGGAGGGGGGGGGGGAGAGAGACGGAGGGGGGGGGAGAGAGACAGGGGGGGGGGGGGGGAGAGAGACGGAGGGGGGGGGGAGAGAGACGGAGGGGGGGGGGAGAGAGACGGAGGGGGGGGGGAGAGAGACGGAGGGGGGGGGGGAGAGAGAGGAAACGGAGGGGGGGGAGAGAGACGGAGGGGGGGGAGAGAGACGGAGGGGGGGGGGAGAGAGACGGAGGGGGGGGGAGAGAGACGGAGGGGGGGGAGAGAGACGGAGGGGGGGGGAGAGAGACGGAGGGGGGGGGGGGGGGGGGAGAGAGACGGAGGGGGGGAGAGAGACGGAGGGGGGGGGAGAGAGACGGAGGGGGGGGAGAGAGACGGAGGGGGGGGGAGAGAGACGGAGGGGGGGGAGAGAGACGGAGGGGGGGGGAGAGAGACGGAGGGGGGGGGAGAGAGACGGAGGGGGGGAGAGAGACGGGGGGGGGGGGGAGAGAGACGGAGGGGGGGAGAGAGAGAGGAGGGGGGGGGGAGAGAGACGGAGGGGGGGGGGAGAGAGACGGAGGGGGGGGGAGAGAGACGGAGGGGGGGGGAGAGAGACGGAGGGGGGGGGGAGAGAGACGGAGGGGGGGGGAGAGAGACGGAGGGGGGGGGAGAGAGACGGAGGGGGGGGGAGAGAGACGAGGGGGGGGGAGAGAGACGGAGGGGGGGGGGGGAGAGAGACGGAGGGGGGGGGGAGAGAGACGGAGGGGGGGAGAGAGACGGAGGGGGGGGGGAGAGAGACGGAGGGGGGGGGGAGAGAGACGGGGGGGGGGGGGGAGAGAGACGGAGGGGGGGGGAGAGAGACGGAGGGGGGGGGAGAGAGACGGAGGGGGGGGGGAGAGAGACGGAGGGGGGGGGGGAGAGACGGAGGGGGGGGAGAGAGACGGAGGGGGGGGAGAGAGACGGAGGGGGGGAGAGAGACGGAGGGGGGGGGAGAGAGACGGAGGGGGGGGAGAGAGACGGAGGGGGGGGGGAGAGAGACGGAGGGGGGGGGGGAGAGAGACGGAGGGGGGGGGGAGAGAGACGGAGGGGGGGGGAGAGAGACGGAGGGGGGGGGGAGAGAGACGGAGGGGGGGGGAGAGAGACGGAGGGGGGGGGGAGAGAGACGGAGGGGGGGGAGAGAGACGGAGGGGGGGGGAGAGAGACGGAGGGGGGGGGAGAGAGACGGAGGGGGGGGGGGAGAGAGACGGAGGGGGGGGGGGAGAGAGACGGAGGGGGGGGGGAGAGAGACGGAGGGGGGGGAGAGAGACGGAGGGGGGGGGGAGAGAGACGGAGGGGGGGGGGAGAGAGACGGAGGGGGGGGGGAGAGAGACGGAGGGGGGGGGGAGAGAGACGGAGGGGGGGGGAG